>NW_027182279.1:18615802-19991219 GCF_029961685.1 Aristolochia californica | reverse complement strand
ACAAGGGTAATTTTATTGTAATTGGACACTACTACCTTCCTCTATTATAAATAGAGGTTCATGTACTCTGATTACAACAAGTTATTAATGTCAATGAAGTATTTCACTTTTCCATAAATTCAACAGGTCTAGGGGTGATTTTTCTTCTCTCACCATTACTTTTGAATATTGGGTCACTTGGTAAAGAGCTAAAACTATCCTCAACTTGAGGAGGAGAAGTAAAAGAAGAAGTACAAGTACGAGGTAACAGATAATGAAGGATTCTATAATTTGTAGTAACCAAATTTTATGTAACCAAAATATCCAAGTAAGAGGGAGAACAAGATAAAGACTACAAGCAAGATAAACCAAGAAAATTAGAATTTCTTTTGCAATCACAATTTCTTTTCCAAGTGACAAAAGATTAGAATTTATTTTTTAGCTAAACATGTGTCATGATGAAGATTGTTTGCAAGTTGAAGTTACAAATCCTAATTTTAGGGGGAGTGTAAAAGAAGCTATTACCAAGGAATCTATGTTGAGTTTTCACAGTTGAAACAAAGTCCAAGAATAAGAGGAGAAAAATAATCTAAATGGAGAACATGTGCGAGGAAGTTTTTCTCCTTATTTTCTTAGTTTTAATTTCGTTTTTTACCAATTATTGTGATTAGATTTATTGAGATATTATTAGATATAATTAAAAACTTTAGAAAATTTTATTTTTAGCATAAGTCATTGTATTTTTATTATAAAAGAGCAAGGGATACAACACTCATAATTTTCTCTTCATATCAATACATGTGCTCCTCCTTGTTCACTCTCTTTTCTCATATCTTTCTTACTTTTTCTCCTTTTCTCTCATTCTTTCATGCTTCCTCTTTGAAAAATTAACAAAGAGGAAAAAAACATGGGAAGAGAAGGGAAGAAGGAAGGTGAGAGAAAGAGAGAGACAGAGAGAGAGAGAGAGACAGAGAGCTCATGGGAGGAGAAGAAAAGATGGAAGAGAGTGATAGGAGAGAAAGAGATAATGCACGAGTAGATAAAGAGAGGAAGAGAAGAACAAAGAGGAAAAAGAATAAAGGCTTAGGCTGATTTGCCATAGCCAAACTTCTTCCAAATTAAAACTCAACATTACATCAAATAGGAAACTTCATCTTTAACTAAAACTCTTACTCTAGATATTACATCAAGTAGCAAATTAGACTTCCTAATAGGAAACTAAGATACACAAGACTCCTTTGTTGGCTAAATTTTTTGACTTTTTTGACAAAATACCAAACATTCACCTAAGTTGGAGACCCCCTTCTTCTTGCTTGGTGTCCAAGTCTTCTCCAAACTTTCTAATTTGATTCCCTTAGATCCTCCTTCCATAGCCCATGTAAGTATAGTATAAAAATTATGAATTCTATCATTTCACCCCCCGGAAGACCAAGCTTGACTTCAAGGTTGAAAAGTGGGGAATTGTTGTAAAATATCTTTTGGGCATGAGCCCATTGAACTAATAGCTGTGTGTGTAATCTTGTTCCATGTTGAACATGTTGCATTTCGAGAATGAATAAAGAATGGCAGCAGCATCAGCTTCAATGGTTAGAAGTGTGGTTGAGACAATGTGTTTCTTAACTAGGAAATATGGAAGACTGGACAAATAGAAGCTTTTACTAACAACTCCAACTTATAGGCCACCTTCCCAATTCTTTGAAGTATTTTGTAAGGTCCAAAAAATCATGGAGACAACTTTTGATTCCTCCTAGCCGCAAGAAACTATTACCTATAGGGTTGAAGCTTGAACTACGAAGTCATCAACCACAAACTCCACCTCTTAGTCCTTGTGTCATGCTAATTTTTTGTTTGGCTAAGGTGAGCTGGTGCTTGTTGACCTTTAATGACTAATCTCAGTCTTAAAAGGCTTCTTCTAGAGCAACGACCTTTGTAGTGCTCACCTACAGGAAGAAAAGTGGGGAGAGGCCTGCAATAGACAACCTCAAAAGGAGACATCTTGAAGGAAGTGTGATAGGAGGTATTTTAGGAATATTCAATTGCCCTTGGCAGATAAAAAGTCCATGTAATGGGTTTCTTATTGACAAACCCTCACAACCACCTTTGTTTGGTCATCGTCTGATGGTGGTGAGTTGTGGTTATCTTCAAGGTGGTACCTTTCAAAACAAATATTCTCTAAAAAGGAGCTTATAAAATTTAGTCCTTATCCAAGAATATAGTTTATGTCATGCCATGGATTTTGCCACATGTATAACATATACTTCAACAATTGTTTTGATAGTGTGTGGATGCTGCTTGACACAAAAAGTGAGCATACTTGCTCAATGTATCCATTAGTACTAGACTATTTGTCTTTCCCGTAGATGGTGGTAGTCCCTCAATAAAATCTATGGAAACATCTTCCATATTCTTTCTGGACGGGGCAAATACTGCAAGAGACCCGTCGGAGTAGTTGTGTCATATTTGATTATTTATCACACACTACTATTTAGTTTTTAACATTAGCTTTGAGCCCCAGTTAAGAAATAGTGTTTCTCACCCTATGGAAGGTTTTTAGGAAACCTGCATGATTGGTTGTGGAGAAGTTGTGCATCTCTCTCAAAATTGCATGTACCATTTCTTTGTTGTACACAGAACCACTACCCGATTATAGAGGAAGAGTAAGGAATTGACTCTTTTGTAGTTGGGGGCCAATGTACAGTCTTCCCAATCCTTAATAAGTTGTTCTAGGAGTAGTGGATCAGTGCTATACGTAGTTTTGATATCTTGTAAAACCAAAGGAACAAGAGAAGCACATAGAATAAGAAGTGTATGGTCATGTTTCCTTGGCAGACTATCAACTCTACCATTCCCATTCAGTTTTTTGTATATAATATCAAAGTCATATCTCATCAATTTAACTAACCACCTTTGCCTCATGGTGTACTAATTCTCTTTGGAAGCAAAATTTAATGTAAGCAATGGTCGGTTCAGAAAGTAATTTTTTTCCAAATGTAGTAAGGTCTCTAATGTTGAACTGTACCAAGGTAGAGATTTCCTTACCATAGGTGGACCAAGAGAGCATTCTCCCCTTGAGAGGTCAGCTAAAGTGGGAAATAAATTGCTCTTCTTGCATCAAAACAACCTCAATTCCCAATCCAAAAGCATCACACTCAATAATTAATTTTTTAGAAAATTAGGCAGAGATTTCAAAGGGGAGGAAGTTCATATTCAGTTATTTGAGGACATAAGAATGGATATTTTTAAGTAGAAAATTTAAAGACCTAGTAATAGTAGCATAGTTTTTCAAAAATCTCCTATAATACCTTGTTAATCCCATGAAGGCTCTCAATTGTTTTGGGATGGTAGGTTGAAGTCTCTTGCATGGCTTGAATTTTGTCATGTTCAGTTGACACCCCTTCTTTGGAGCCCACGTGCTCTAAGTAGTGAACTTTAGCTGAGGAAAAAATACACTTTGATGACTTGACTTGGAGAATCTTAACCCTTCATGCAAATGACCTAGATGATCCTCAAAACTCTTCTTGTAGACTAGTATATCATCAAAGAAGATAAGTACACATTTCCTCAAGTAGGGCCAGAAAACGTCATTCATCAAGTATTGAAAGGAAGTCAGTGCATTAATCAGTTCAAAACGCATCACAAGAAACTCATGTTGTCCATCATGTGTTCTAAATGCGGTTTTCTAATCATCATTATTAGCTACTCAAATTTGATTGTAGCCCGAGGAAAGGTCAAGCTTAGAAGAAAATCTCTGCACCACATAATTCATCAAGCAATTCATCAATAATGGGAAAGGGATACTTGTCTTTGGAAGTGACGTTGTTGAGGGCCTGGTTGTCCACACTAAACCTATGAGATCCATAATTTTTCTTAACTATTAAAATAAGGGAAGTGTATGGACTGTTGGTCGGATTAATTATCCCTTCTTGAAGCATCTCTTTGACTAATCTTTCTCAGTTTTCAACACATGAGAGTACTTGTAAGGCTATGTGCTGGTAGGGAGGCACTTTGTTGGTTGAACTCAATGGTCTTGATATCTCTTTGGTGGTAAGCCATTGGTGCTGAGACAATATCATGGAAAATAGTTAATAAATTCTTCATTCGAGGGGGAATATTTTGTTCACCTTGTGCTCCTATTGGTGCCACTATTTGGAAGAAGACTGGCTTCTAAGGGTACCCACGTATGCAAAATATCCTGCCTTAAAGAGTGAGGCTCACCATTTGAAACAACCTACCACTTATATGGTGTTGCATCGACAGAAAAATTCCATTGTCATCTTACTAAAGTCCCATACAGCCTCTCCTAAAGTGTCCAACCATTGCATGCCTTATTACAAAATAAAAGACATATCTCTTTAACTAATTACGCTTTCATGCCATATTTATGAAAAGTCTTCTTATTTACCAAGATGTCACCTCTTGGACGTCTGGGCATTCTTCCTTTGACATGTGGGCTGGAGCCCCATCTTCTAACAATATGTACCATATGACCTTGGATCTCATTGTTGAGTTGCATGGTTAGAAATTGGAGTGTCCTAGAAAGGGCATGGAAGGATACTTCAGGGTTTAGTATGTGGTCTTCTGTAACAACAATTTGAGGTGATGATCTTCCTCCTCCTCCTCCTCGTCGAAAAGGTACATTTGAAATGTTTTGTATCTATGACCTAGAACAAATTTCTCGCAAAAATTAAAGCACAAACTCTTGCTTTTATAATGGACTCCATGGGGAATGAGGGTAAGCTTTGTTGGTTGTTATTGGAGTTGGGGACTGGAATGGCAGAAAAGGAGGTTCCTTGGGTTGAGGCTATTAGAGTGACAGTTTTTCTTCCTGAAGTGTGGCATGGTAAATTACCTGAATAAGAGTTTTAGGATGAAATACTCCCACTTCCGCCGCCAAATCAGGCTTATGTCCTCCAATGAAACTTCCCACCCGGATGTGTTCTGACTATTGAGCTCTATTTGCAATTCTTTCAAACATAGCTTGATATTCTAGACAGCCTATCTGCTTGAGCTTGGTCAAGAGAGAATCGAAGTCTTGATACTGAGTGGGTTCAAAACAAACATACAGAGCTTGAAAAAGCACTTGCCAAGAGAGGAGTAGTCCTTTTCATGCCATTGGAACCACATTCTACCATCATATTCATGATGAAATGAGACTAATAAAATCCATTGATCTTCCTCGGTTTGGTGGTAGGCAAACAATTCCTCAGCCATATAGGCCTATTTGTCTGGATCACTTTAACGTTGCACCTAGGAAAATCCAACATGGCCATACGAGGCTATATGGAATGGAATCAAATGGGAGATTTGAGGTGAAAAATGTGGAATTGTTTGGGCAACCTTGATATGGTATGCAACATGTCAAGATGATAGGAATTAGGGTGTGATGACTGAGAGAATGGAGGTAGATTTGTGGAGAGGGAGTGTCTTGGTTAAGGAGGATGTGTGAGGTTAGGAATCGAAGAAACATTTTGGTAAGGAGATAAGTTGGGAATGGTTGGTGTAGGCAATAACGGTGGTGATGGGGAGGATACCATTTCAAAAATAGATTTGGACAAGGCTTCCGTGTCCAACATTCATTGAAAGGGAAGAACGTCTTGAAAGCCTCTCTTCCATGAGAGATTGCACTAGACATGTCAAGTGATCCATCTTGTTTCTCAAATTTCAAAGTTTCTCCACTTGTGTGTAGAGATTTGTCCAATTTTCTGAATTGAACTCGTGAGCGGCAGCTTCCTCTTGCTATTTTAGTTCCATGTATCTCGTGTTTCACCATGATTGAAGAAGATTACAAAGGATTACTTTAATAACACTTTGATAGAACCGTCGTTGGAAAGGTTCTATCTTTTCAGGAAAGTGAAAGGAAAAATTGAGAGGCTTTGGAAAAGGGTAAAAGTAGATCTAGAGAAGAAGGAAAGGGAAGAGAAGGGAAGAAGGAAGGAGAGAGAAAGAGAGAATGAGAGTGTTCGTGCAAGAAGAAGAGAAGAGGGAAAAGTTTGGAGAGAGGAGGATAGAGAAGGGACAGAGAGATAGGGCACTAGTAGAGTGAGAGGGAAGAGTGGAACAAAGAGGAAAAGGAATAAAGAGTTAAGGCTGATTTGCCCCTAACCAAGCTTCCTCTGTTTATAATTTATCCATTACATCAAATAGGAAACTCCTACTTTAACTAAAACTTTAACTAAGAGATTATATCAAATAGAAAATTAAAACTCCTAAGAGGAAACTAAGACATCTTTTTAGGTGACTAATTTTTTTGACTTTTTTTCACTAAATACCACAAATATCCCTGGGCAGGCTCCTCCCTTCCTTGATCTTGCTTGGCACCCAAGTCTCTAAATATCTAATTTTGATTCCCCTAGCTCCCCTTGCATGACTATAGTATGAAAAATATGACTTTTATCACCACATTAAACTCGAAAAGAATGGAGGTCACCCAAATCAACTCACAAGTTCTGTGCACCCTTGGTCTATATTCAACATCTTCACTGGATCTTACTACTATATTTTGTTTCTTACTTTTTCAAGTCACTAGATTTCCTTCCTCAGATGTACAAGAACCTCTTTCTTTCTCTTTCCTTCAAATATCTAATTATCATGTGATTTGCATATCCAAATGAATTTTCCCAGGATTTTTCATGAATCTTCTCACCAGGTAACAACATATGAAATGGTAGGTCGAGTTACAGTTGTTGGCAGAGGTGGCGTCTCAAGATGGGGGGTGGGGGTGAATTTAGTGCTTATTGAAAATTTAAGTGTTAATGTAATTAAGAAATGTAAATGTAAAAAATAAAACAAAAAAACCATAACATAAAGATTTATTGATGTTCCCCTAGTGATAGTCACCCCTCAAGAACTCTAACTTGAAAAATTCATTAATCCTCATAGTAATCATGAAAGGATTCACGGTTCCGTTGTGCCCAACCAGTGCAATCTCCAATTGTTCACCCAAAATCTCTCTTCAAGAAATAGATCTTGTACTTGAACTGTGATCTTGACACAAACATAAAACATTTTTCGTTTATACTTTTTTCTTATGGTTTCCTGTTATACATACTGCATATAGATCTTGTATATGAACTGTAATCTTGTTGTAATTCGTCGTCGCTGCAGGGGATGTTTCAAAATAAGCGGCGATATCTATGGCAGAATTGCAGCACATCTATCAGATAAAGCATGCCCGAGGATACTTCAAGAGGCCACTACTCTAAAGCCATTTCTTCACTTTGAAAAGCTACCAAAAGCTGCCGCATGGCCAAGAAACCTTGCAATCTCAACCCCCACTGATGACAACATTTCACTGTATTTCTTTCCAGAAACTGAAAGGTACTTCCATTGCTTGTGTTCATTGAAGGGCACACAGTATTTCTTTGCTAGTTCTTTCCTTGAATCTGGGATTCCCACTTTCCGTGCTAGGGATGAGAATCTGTACAATGACCTGCTCGATGAAACTATGTCCAGAGAATTGGTGTTGAGAGCATCAGTTGGCCGCACTGAGCTTCTCATTTTCACTTCCCTTGAACTGCCCCAGAGCTACTGGAGTAAGCACTCTTTCTACATTGGCAGACGCCATATCACTACCAGCTCCCAGTTCTTACCGTTTCTGCACTAATATTTAAATGACATTCAGGGATCTTTTGGCAAGTGCTATTTGTGGGGGTTATTCAGGGAAAGACAGAACCCACTCCCCAAGGCCTCTCTGATCATAAACTTAAGCAATGATGAAGAAGACTCAAAGGGAAGAAGCGATAGGTTACAGAACAAAAGCAGCCGTCTTTCTACTTACCCCGTCAGTGACGGGCAATATGGATCCTCACAAACCATTCAGCCGGCACGTAATCTGAGAATTGGAGATGTCAGAAACCTGTCTTCATTGCAGACTGACAGGTTTCCCCAACCAGCTTTCAGATCCTATTCTCAAAGCTATGATGCACCAACACCATTGGCCAGGCTGGACATTGGGACTAACTCGAGGGCAACACAGCTGACAAATCTGCAGCTTCGTGGTGATACAACAGTACGTGAAAGAGAGAAATTGCTGAACAATCGTACTAGCACTGATTTGGTCCTGTTTCCCCTGGAGGCAGAGATGATGACAGCTCCACCTGGGAAACGAGGACCTATGGAAGCAAAAAGATGAGTTGATGCCGCATGAGATGGGAGAGATGGTCAATCAAAAAGCTACTTTTGTATGGCATTTTCCCTATGCTTATTAAGTATTAATACCGATTACATCAGTGACAAACAAAGAGCATGTGAAAGTTGGTTTTAAGATTTAACTTCTAGAGAGAATGGAAATTGGACCAAATTGGAATATTCTAGTTTGAATTTGCAGGTTGTATAGGTTTTTAGTCCCCATGAATCATGTAAGGGAGTTGGTGTGGAACTCATTCACATGGTTACCATTGATGCAGGCATGCTTTGCAGGTTGGATTTGCATCATCTATGAGAGGCTGCCATCATGTGGGGTTACTATTTATACCAATTAAATAACTTGTATAGATCATTTAATTTGCAGCAACCTGGTATCGCCTCCTTGAATAATATAGAAAAAATTTTAAAATTAAAATATTTATTAAAAACTATCAACCTATCAATAAGATTAGAAAGAAGGGGAGGGGAAAACTGTGCTTTTTTCCTAAATTTTGTAAAAGAGATGCACTTGATGAGGGTGGCATCGCTTTTGTTCTTCTAACTTCACGTAGAAACTGAAAACAAATTTGAATTAATTTTTCATAGCTAAAATTTACTACTTTGCTAAATGACAGTTAACAAAGGAGAAGAACGAGATTGGGCTATGGATTTGGGAAAGAATGTTAAGGTAGTGTAAGTTTGATATTATTGAACTAAAATTCTAAAAGTATCCTTCTCCTAATTGGGTAATCAAATACAAAATAATCATACCAAAGTGTTTTATTTAATAATAGTAAACATGTAAAATTACTTGAATATTTAATTGGCTAGCGCCAACGATTGTCTTGTCTTATGAGTGTCGCTTGAAAGAAAATTCCTACTTCTCTAGAGACTCCACCCTCATCGTCACACTCAAATTGATGTGTAACTAAGGGTATTCTGCATCTCAATGTCTTAATAAGACTCACTATTACAGTTTCAATCCATCCACTTTTTATTTCTATTGAAATTTCACCTTGCCACCTCCACTTAGATATATTGGATTGTCGCTACCAATGACTCATTTAATTGCCTTTAATTAATTTGACCCCTTTTGAAGCATTTTAAATTTGTTTCTTTATAATCCTTTAATCAAACAATCGACCAAGTGAGGTTTCTCACAATTATATATGTGAGTTCTCTATCTTCAAAAGACTTGGAATTAAGGCTTTCATTTTTAGTCCAAGCAATCCTTAACTGGTTATCAATTAATCAAGATAAAAAAATAGGGTTGCTTGTCTTTGGAATCAATGGTAATAAATCCATAAGTTGTTTGGCTCCTTTGACCATTTTTAAAGTTATTATTTCAGCTTCTATGGTGGATCTTGTAATCAAGGATAACTTTATAGAGTTTTAGGTGACAACACTTGCACCTATTGCAAACACAAATAGACCAATACACCTAGTGTCTTTAAATGTTATATCCAATTGGCATCACTATCCCATATTATACTTTGTCAGCAAAATTATCCCATATTATACTTTATCGGCAAAAAATTATCCCATATTATAGACAGGTTTGCACTCATAAAATGTACAAGGAAAGAGTGATCAGTTTGCTCAACACTTATGTAGCATTAGGATCCATTTTCCATAATTCCAAGCAAGAGAAAGAAGAAAGAAAAAAAAGAACAGAAGGGAAAAAGAGCTCTCGGGTAGAGAGAAGAAAAAATAAAAGACAAAAGAGAGGTGGCACCAAGCAAAGAGAGAGAGAGATTAACTCAAGGATGAGATGTGTAAATTGATTAATTCCGAATTACAACACCTCTATTTATAGTAAAGGAAGAGGTAGAGTACTTATACAATTAGTCTTTCAATGCTAGTTATATTCCAACTCTAACTCTCTAAGATAAGTCTATTCAAACCAATCTACTAGAAGACTAATATGAGTTGAACTAGAACTCTTTCTTCATTCATGTGAATACAAGGGAGGATGCCAACTCGTGGCCTTATCCTTGTGGGTTCCTCATGATCTTCCAGCTCATCTTGATAAGGTTGCCAGCTTGTGATATATTTTTGGGTCCCACATGATCTTCAAGTTTTCTAACTCATTTCTACTTGTGCTACTTAATTCCTTAACTCGTGCTTGCTTGGGTGAGGACTCTTCTTGGTGTCCCATGTCCTCATGGTGGGTCCCTCCTGCTCAAGCACCATGATGGGTCCCACATTGTAACACTCCCCCTCAAGTTGGGGGTGAGAAGACATCATAAATACCCAGCTTGCTGCATATGGTAGACATAATCTTGTGAGTGACCGGCTTGGTGAGAATATCTACAACTTGACTCTGTGTTGATATATGCTTTAGAGATAGGAAACTAGCTTGGAACATTTCTCGTATAAAATGGCAATCCACTTCAATATGCTTTGTTATTTCATAGAAGACTGGATTCGATATAATGTGAATTGTTGCTTGATTGTCATAGTATAGATATATTGGAGCTTCTTTGTAGAATCCCAACTCAGTGAGAAGAGATCTTATCCATATGAGTTCACTAACAGTGTGTGCCATGACCTTGTATTTTGCTTCTGCACTAGACCGTGCTACTACATTTTGCTTCTTGCTTTTTCATGTAACCAAATTCCCTCCAACCATCGTACAAAATCCCGAAGTAGATTTTCTGTCATTTGGGGATCCGGTCTAGTCTGCATCTGAGAATCCTTCGATGTTGAAGTGACCATGGTTTTTATAAAGAAGCCCCTTTCCTGGAGCTCCTTTCGGATATCGTAGTATTCTTTCAAGTGCTTGCCAATGACTAAGTTGTGGCTTGTGCATGTCTTGACTTACTATATATGAAATATCCAGCCTTGTTACACACAGGTAAATAAGTCGTCCCACTAGTCTTTGATATTTCCCAATATCTACATCTTCTCCAGTGCCTCTACATAATTTTGTATTTGAGTCCATAGGAGTGTCTACTGGTTTGCATCCCATCATTTTTGTCTCCTCTAGTAGATCAAGGGCATACTTCCTTTGGGATAACACAATCCCATGTCTGGATTGTAATACTTCAATACCCAAAAAATATTTGAGTAGTCCAAGATCCTCCGTCTTGAATTCAGCACATATTTTCTCCTTTGTTTTCTGGATGCCCTCAGAATCACACCCAGATAAAATAATATTATCAACATATACAGCCAGAATCACCATACCTCTTGGTGTATTTTCTATAAATACTGAGTGATCTCTAGAGCATTTGTGAAAGCCGACCCTTATGATGGCTTGACTAAATTTCTTAAACCATGCCCGAGGGGACTGCTTTAGACCATATAAAGAATTTTTTAGGCTGCTTACCGACTCCCCCTCAACCACATACCCAGGTGGTTGTTGCATGTAAATTTCTTCTTTAATATCACCATTAAGAAATGAAATTTTCACATCAAGTTGATATATCGACCATGATGAGTTGGCTGCCATAGATAATAATATACGTACCGAATTCATTTTTGCCACTGGAGAGAAGGTTTTTCCATAATAGATTCTATAGCACTGAGTATAACCATTGGCAACCAGTCAAGCCTTTAGTCGTGCAATTGACCCATCCGGATTATGTTTGACAGTATAAACCCACTTGAAACCATAGAGTTTTTTATATGTGGGAAGAGGAACCAGTGACCATGTATGATTGTCATTAAGGGCCTTCATTTCTTCATCCATTACTGCCTTCCACCCTAGATATTGTAGAGCCTCCTGATAGGACTGAGGAACAAATATGGAGGAAATAGAAGAAAGAAACTGATAACATAAAGGTGAGAGGCGATGATAAGACACAAATTTTGCTATGAGATGAGAAGTAGAAGGTCTAGTGCATGATCTAGGTTCTTTCCTTATAGAAATAGGACGAGTATCATATTGAGGGCCAAAAATAACTGGTAATGAAGAACTTACGTCTGTTGGATCTGTTAACTCGGTAGGTGTGGTGTCGGCCACTTGCTCTGGGGGTTGAATAATCTATGTATCACGAGGCATAACCATTCGATGGGAACCTGGTACTGTGGACAGACCAGGAGGAGCACTATCAGAATAAAATGAGGAGTCTTAAAAAAATGTTACATCCCATGACACAAATTAACGTTGACGAGTAGGACTACAACAAACATAACCCTTTTGTGTGCGAGAGTATCCTAAAAAGATACACTTGATAGATTTAGGATCAAGTTTGCTGTGTCTAGATGATGAATTATGAACAAAACATTGACATCCAAAGACTTTCAAAGGTAGTGAAAATGGACCATCATTTGGTAATAATCTAGAGTAAGGAGATTTATTACCAAGAACGGTAGATGGTAGACGATTTATAAGAATGCAAGCTGTAAGGATTGCATGAGGCCAATAAAAGTATGGAATTTTCATGGCATATAATGAACCTCGAGCCACCTCAAGAATATGATGATTTTTTCATTCAGCAACACCATTTTTTTGAGGAGTGTAGGCGCATGATGTTTGAGGGATAATGCCATTTTCTTGACAAAAGGAGTCAAGGCTTTTGGAAACAAATTCTCTGGCATTATCAGACCGGAGAATTTTTATTTTTTGACCAAATTGTGTGAGTACCATAGCATGAAATGACTTAAAAATGAATGGTATCTTAGAATGCTCCTTAAATATAAACAACCAAGTTGTGGGAGTGAAATCATCAATAAATGTAATAAAATATTTTTCTTGAGAAATGTTGGAGACACTCAAGGGCCCCCAAACATTAGTATGAATTAAAGAAAATGGAGTGACACTTTTGACTTCTGGGCGAGGAGAGTATGTACTCCTTTGATGATTACTCAATTGACAAACCTCACAATGAAATTCTGGCCTTACTTTAAGAGAAGGAAACATATAATGAAGAGACTGTGCATATGGATGTTGTTACGGTCCCAGATCTGACACAAGGATTCTTTGGGAGGATCTGGGATCTGCCACGGGTTACGGGTCTTCCAGACATTACCGTAGGGGTAATAGGAAGACATGGGGAAGACGAAAATGAAGATCAAGCCTAAGGGAAGCTTGAAAACCCTAGAGCTCGTTGAGGAGAACTCTAACCCTCTTTACGCTAGATTAAACCTAATTCTTAATACTTCAATGCTTCCTTTTCTCATTACTCTTACCCCTTAAATAGGGTTCACCTTGTTTGGGTTTAATAAAATATTACAGAAATATCCCTATGAATAAAATATTCTAAAAATATCCCTATTAATAAATAATTCCAAAAATACCCCTATGACCTAAAACTAAAATATAATAAAGTAAATTAAATAAAACAACTAAAATAATAATGTTATTGCGTGCATAACAATACACCCCTCTTGGAAGACGAGCTTGTCCTCAAGCTCGGAAGTAGTGTCTGTATGCCGACGTCTTCACCGGTGCTGAAGTAGCATCCGCGATAGCTATGACGTCCCCTCTACTTGCCCACTTTTTTTTTTTTTTTCTGGGCCGGTCCGAGTTAACCTGGGTTGACTCGGTTCAGGAACCCGGTCCAGCGTGCGACTCAGCGGACCAGGCCGATTAAATTTTCCTAAGTTAGGAAAATTTAATTGGGAGTCGTCGTCTTCCTTCGGCGGCTCCCGAACTCTGCGGCCGGCAGTTCCATTCCTCACGGCACCGACGAAGTCCGGCGATTGGCTTCTTCTTCCTCTCTCCCAGCACCGACGGAATCGAATGATTTTTCGGTGGCGAATCGCAGCCCATCGGGGCTTCGCCACCTGGATAGTTTCCGAGACAGAGGGGTCTCGAAAACTTGTGAATCGTCATTCCTCAGCCTCCCAGAACCGAGATCCCTTGCGGAAAAGTTGCTTATGGCACCGACGAACTATCCTGCTTCGCCGGTGGCGACGAGAAGCCTGCTGAGGTGTCGCCACTTGGAATTTTTCCGAGACAGAGGGCTCTCGGGTAGTTTGCCGACGAACCATTGGGACGCGACTGGGAACCCTGCTACTCCGGCGGTGAATCGCACCACTTGGAGGCGAATCGTAGCCCTTGGAGGCATATCGGAAGTTCTGTGCTTGCTCGGAGATTTCGAGTGCCGTCGGAATTTCCAGTGCAGCCATTTTTAGAATTTCGAAATCCCCAAATTCCGATGTCGTCCCCGTTGGAGTTCCTGGCCGTTGGCCTTTCTGCTCGTCCGAGGCTGTAGCTGCCTCTTCTACGCATACGCCTACGCATATGCCGTAAGCGGAAATTTCAGGTCGTATGACCTTTTCTGTGGGAGCACATGGCTCCATTGCCGAACATTCAATTGAAGCATCTAATCGTGCTCATATTTCCTCCAATTCCTTATCCATAACAATCCATCTTTCTTGGGATATAGAATAACCCATTGTGTTCCCGCTCTGATACCAGTTGTTACGGTCCCGGATCTGACACAAGGATTCTTTAGGAGGATCTGGGATCTGCCATGGGTTACAAGTCTTCCAGACATTACCATAGGGGTAATAGGAAGACATGGGGAAGACGAAAATGAAGATCAAGCCTAAGGGAAGCTTGAAAACCCTAGAGCTCGTTGAGGAGAACTCTAAAGCTCTTTACGCTAGATTAAACCTAATTCTTAATACTTCAATGCTTCCTTTTCTCATTACTCTTACCCCTTAAATAGGGTTCACCCTGTTAGGGTTTAATAAAATATTACAGAAATATCCCTATGAATAAAATATTCTAAAAATATCCCTATTAATAAATAATTCCAAAAATACCCCTATGACCTAAAACTAAAATAAAATAAAGTAAATTAAATAAAACAAATAAAATAATAATATTATTGCGTGCATAACAGATGTCCCAACCGATTGTGCCATAACCGTGTCTCATTTTCAGTAGTAGAAACCATATTTATTTTCAGCATATCCAAGTAGTAAAGCCCCCCTTGTTCATGGCCTCCACCAATCACCTGCTTCGTTATAAGATCCTGAAAGACATGAAGTGGGTGAGAAGGTAATAGAGCAATTAAAATATTTTGTCAACTGACTAACAGATAATAGATTCAAAGGGAAAGTAGGAACGAAAAGAATATCAGTGAGCAGAAGTGATGGTGTGACAGAAGTGGAACCTTTCCCTTGGACTTGGTTTGAGAACATTCAGCTATGATAACAAACTTATGCGAAAGACTCAAAAATAGAGAATGTAATAAATTTTTGTTACCTGTAAGATGCTAAGAGGTTCCTGAGTCAATTATCCGGGATGAAGATGAGGTAGATAGCATACCTGAAGCGGTAGTGGCAGCAGTAGTTGTGGTGGAACTAGGAGAAGAACCCAGCATTGTCTTGATTTTCTGAATTAGCTCATACTCTTCATCAGTAAAAATTTTCTGTGCTGCTGATTTTGTGGGTTGTTCTTCTTTTGTATAACTTATAAAGGCTTGATTAGCCCTTGTTAATTCTGACTATCCATTGGCTTTATAGCATATTTCTTTATAATGGCCATATTGTCCACAGTATGTGCATGCCCCGTAATAGCAATGATCTATAGTGTGGCCAATTTTTTTACAATGACTACATTCTTTCCCATCTGCTCTGCCAGCACCTATCCTTCCACCTCTTCCTTTGCCTCCTCTATAACCTCTACCTTAGCCTCGGCCGCGGTCAGATGATGATCCTCTATGATCGGAATACATAGCAGATGATACTTCAGTAGTGGAGGAAGAAGTGTCCAGAATACGAAGTAGTGTTGTGCATACATCATCAAACTTGGGGACATCAGAAGCACTCAAAAGTTGACTCTTGGCAATCTCAAGTTGGGGTTTAACATTTGCAAGACAAATAGCAGTAATTAAGGCTTCCTTCTATTTGTCTTGTATAAAAATATATGTGCTTGAAGGCTGAGATAACTTCCACTCTTGAAGAAAATCTCTAAAGCGAGCCAAGTACTCATGGATATTTTCTTCTTGTTTAGTATTCAACATTCTTTGGAGAATATCATATGGTCTATGTAGAGTATCCGGGCAAGAGTACAATTTAGCACATGTCTCCCAAATTTGTTTAGCAGTGTCAAGATGAATAACATTGTTTGAGACATGTTCTTCCATGCTATTGATTAGCCAACTAATCACCAAAGTATCATTTTTCAACCATTTGTTATAAAAAATATCATCTTCATCAATAGGTGGTCCTTGGGTGGTGAGGTGACCAAGTAGGTCTTTAGTTATAAGGAACCTCCAAACCGATGTGGACCAACTCATAAAATTTGATACCCCACATAAGGGTATGGTGGTAATTCTCAGTATATCACCTTTGATATTCATATTTTCTTCAGCCATGATAGGCCCTTCTTCTTCAAAAAAAATCTAATAATAACACCAAGTAGTACACTTCAAACAACTTGATGTATGGGAAATTTTAGCATTGATGCTAAATTATTATTCTGATTTTTTTCTCTAATACCACTCATAAGAGACTCAATAACAATCTTCTATATCAGGGAACTCTTATCCCACGGAAAAAAATTCCAACAATCTGATCATGGACTGGTCTCGGTATACAGAATTTCCAAACCGACAAAATTGTTTTGATAGCTCCTTCTATATAGAGACGCATGCATATCCATAATATAATAAGATGAAAGAATTTACATACTCATCCTTAAATCATCTTCTAAATTCAGAAACGAGTAACATGAAATGAAAAAAATTGAACACTTATCTCTCGGCTTGTATTCTTCCTTCATAAAAGAGCTTTCTTTGAGTGATGTTGATCATCACTTCTTTAGAGCATTCCTTTGACGAGGGATCCTAAATATAATGCTTTGATACCATGTTGAATTTAGGATCCCTTTTTCATAATTCCGAACAAGATAAAGAAGAAATAAAAAAAGAAGAAAAGGGAAGAACAACTCCAGAGTAGAGAGAAGAAAAAATAAAATAGAAAAGAGAGGTGGTGCCAAGCAAAGAGAGAGAGAGAGATTAACTCAAGAATGAGATGTGTAACTTGATTAATACCGAATTACAACACCTCTATTTATGGTAGAGGAGGAGGTAAAGTCCTTATACAATTAGTCTTTCAATCTTAATTACATTCCAACTCTAACTCTCTAAGATAAATCTATTCAAACCAATCTACTAGAAGACTACTATGAGTTGAACTAGAACTCTTTCTTCATTCACATAAATATAAGGGAGGAGGCAAGCTCATGGCCTTATCCTTGTGGGTCCCTCACGATCTACCAGCTCATCTTGATAAGTTTACCAGCTCGTGAGATATTTGTGTGCCCCATTTGATCCTCAAGTCTTCTAACCCAATTCAGCTTGTGATTCTTAATTCCTTAACTCGTGCTTGCTTGGGAGAGGACTCTTCTTGGTGTCCCACGTCCTCATGGTGGGTGCCACCAGGTCGAGCACCATGGTGGGTCCCCCATTGTAACAACTTACATCCTTTAAGCAAAACTAGAGTAACTTATTTAGAAACAATAAAAAATAAAAAGAGAAAGAGAAACCACACTTCCATGAGCACTACATATTATGATACTTTGACAAGCTTGAAAAATGAGACTGTATAATCCATAGAGAACTGAATGTCAAGCATGAAGACATCAGAAATGTAAAAAACATTAAAAGAGGAAAAATGAAATTTACTTTTCAATCTAAATCAAATTGCTAAAATAGAAAAAATATTGACCTATTTACTAGGAAAAAAATTGACTATACATCCTTTTTCTAACACACATCAATATATACTCAAGAAAATACAAGGATGGGAAAAAGCTAGCAACATTGACTCTATTTAATCACTATTGACCAGTTATTTTTTCCATCTAAAGTCTTCAAATAAGATGAAGTTTACCAAAAGACCTAGGTGACCCATAGTTTAGAGTCAAAACTCTATTAATAGATCAAGCAACGTAAATCATTGCTGTCAATTGAATAAATCAAGTTGGTTACAATAGGTTTGTTCATTCAAACAGGCATTTGCACCCTTCTCAAAAATCTGAAACCACATGAGAGGCCTAAACCAGACTATACACCCACTTCCAACAGTTTGACCAATGAAACCCCTAGTTGGTTGGCCCATCAATTGGCTAGATTGTTGTTTTAAACATAAATCTGTTTGATACAAAAAATCTAATAGCAAGCCTTTTTACTTTGACAAATGGATGTCTCCACCTTGGTTCATATCTGGAAATTTTAACACATTTATGGTACCAGAAACAAGGTTTTGTAATGTTGAGGACTCAATAGCTCACTGAGTCACCCAAAAGAGGCAGAAATCACTCATTGAGTTAATTACTTTTAAATTTCATATTTTATATTTTTTATGTATATTTTTTCATTAAGTATGTAAGGATCCAGGTCGTAGGGGCAAAATTGTCAATTTAAGCCCTAAAACTTTAATGACATCAAACCCTATTTAGAGGGTAGAGAAATAGAAGAAGGACAAGCATTGAATTAGGTTAAACAGGGTTTGGAGTTCTCCTTGACGAGCTCTAGGGTTTTTGAGGTCTCCTTGACGAGCTCCAGGTATAGTTTCTCTCTAGATTTTGGTTTATTCTCTTCCTTTTGAAATTCTGTTTGCATTGATTTTACCGAATCAAAGTGGAAAGGATTGTTGCTGTTTCTGAGTTCACTCAGCTGCTGTAGCCTCCCCTTCATCAACAGCAGCAAGAGGGGCATTCCCTCCTTCATTCCGAGCAAGGGTAGGGGTTTCCCCAATCCCCAACCCGAGAGCAACCTCTAAAGAGGTGCTTTAGCCTATACACAAGCAAGGCAGGATTAGGAACACCTAATCCCTCATACGTGAACATCAGTACCTGACCAAGAGGGTCCTTACTCTCTCAGTAGTGAGCACGAGCAGCAAGGGTTCTTAACCCTTACTGAGAAAAACAAAGAAAGGAGACTTCTTTTCAGTCTTATCGAGAACAGCCAAAGAAAAGAGCCTCCTTTTCATCCTTACCGAGAGCAACAGTTTTATTACAGTGCTGGATTCATAAATCCAAACCGAGTTACTCGATCTATGGCTAGGGACCATAAAAACTTGGTATCAGAGTAGGGTAACACGGGGGAGCCCAACAATGGTGAGTTAAAAGAGTTGATGATCAAAGAGTAGTAGACACAGGAAGAAAAATAAGTAGAGAATGAATGAAAATTTTCCATAATCATGGAGAAGTTACAAAAAATTCCAAATATTAATCTCCAGATTAATAGACTGTCTGGAATGTTGGGAAATATTATAGTGGGAAGAAATTCAACCCCGGAGCAAAGAGGAGAGGACAACTCATTAAACACAGGGAGAGACCAATTTATAGGGCACACTGCCTTTCCTAGCCAGATGGGAAATTTCAGCCAAGGAGGAGGCACCGTACCAAGGTATACAAAACTTGACTTCCATACTTTTAATGGGTCAGATGACCCCTTGATTTGGTTACATAGCTGAAAAAAGTTTTTTACCCATCAGAGAACATTAGAAATTGATAAGGTGGGACTGTCCGACTTCCACATGCTTGATGAAGCACAACTCTGGTTTCATCAAGTAGAGTTGAATATATTGGTGTTGGATTGGGAAGAGTTTAAGGAGTTATGCACTATCCGGTTACGTCCTCCAGCCCACAGTAACCCCTTGGGGGATCTAGTGCTATTACAACAGACTGGCCTAGAGGAACTATATCAAAAACAGTTCCAAGAAAAATTGGCATGAGCCATTTAGATGGTTCGCGTATACCAGCAAGTCAATTTATTTACACCAGGCCTTACTGAGTCATTAAGGTTAGAGGTGGAGCTCCACGCACCTGCTGGCTTAGCTCGAGCAATGAATCTAGCTCGTGCACTGGAACTTCGACAAAAAGTTCAAAACAAGAGACCAACTTGGCAAAGGGACCGGAACCCTTCCAATAACTAGCAAGGGAGGTGAAACACTAACCCTCAGATAGCTTTTCCAGTAGGGCAACAGGTCAGAAATCATCCTAGTATTACTCCTGTAGCAGATACAAGGCCTAGCAACCCGCCCGCCCAGTATATTAAAAAATTAACGAGTGTGGAGATGGCTAAGCACAGGGCAAAGAACTTATGTTACAACTGTGATGAAACATACAAGACAGGCCATCAATATAAATGTTTGTTATGGTTAGAGGTTGATGAAATCACAAAACCACAACAGCTTGATGATTCTACTGAGGAGGATCCACCAGAAATCTCTTTGCATGCCATTATAGGACAGAAATCCACCAAAACTATGCAAGTCCGCACTCGGGTGATGGACCAGGACCTTGTCAACCTTATGGATTCGGGAAGTACACATAATTTTTTCCATTGGACTGCTGCTCAACACCTTCAACTAAAAATACTTCCACACTCAACAACAACAATTTCGGTTGCCAATGGAGAAAAAGTTCCTACCTACGACATCAGTAAAAAAGTAAAATTCTCAATCGGTACGACTTTCTTTCATTCAATTTTTTTTGTCATACTTCTATCTGGGTATGATATGGTATTGGGTATTAAATGGCTGCAAAAATTAGGCCCTATTTTATGGGATTTTACTATGAGTTTTGAAACAGGCGGACAACAAGTACTATTATAGGGCAGTCACGTGGACAAGCCACATCACATTCATACGATTCACACACAGGACAATCCGGACAATAATATAGAACATCTCCTGGATGAGTTCTCAGACTTGTTACAAGAGCCCTCTAGGCTGCCTCCCTTGAGGCATTGTGACCATTGGATATGTTTAAAATAGGGCTCAAAAGTGGTGATCATTTGACCTTATCGGTACCCATACCTACAGAAAGATGAAATTTAAAGACAATGCCAAACCATGCTACAACAAGGCCTTATTTGCAGCAGTCGTTCACCATTTTTGTCACTAGTCCTCCTCGTTAAGAAACATGATGGTATATGGCGATTTTGTGTCAATTATTGGGATTTGAATGCCCAAAATGTGAAAGATAAGTTCCCTATTCTTATGGTGGAGGAGCTTTTAGATGAATTGCATGAGTCATATATATTCACCTAATTGGACTTGCGCTTTGGTTATCATCAGGTTCATATGCATCTAGATGACATCGAGAAAATGTCCTTTCACACTCATCACGGCCACTTTGAATTTTTGGTCATGCCATTTGGGTTATCCAACGCCCCATCCACATTCTAGGCGTTAATGAGGTATTCTGCAACTACCTTTGCAAATTTGTACTTGTTTTCTTTGATGACATACTCATTTACAGCCAATTCGGGCATCAACATTTAGATCATTTAAGATTGGTATTTCAACTGTTACATGCCCATCAATTATATATAAAGAAATCGAAATGCTCATTTGTGACATCACATGTGGCTATCTCGGCCATATTATTTCCCATGATGGGGTCACTGTTGATTTGGAGAAAATTTAATTTTTTGCCGATTGGCCGCAACCTATGAATACCTCTGCTTTTAGAGGGTTTTTGGGATTGGCAGAATATTATAGGAAATTTATCATAAACTATGGACCGATAACAACACCATTGACAAATCTCCTCATGAAAAATTCCTTTATTTGGAATGATCAGGCCACACAGTCCTTCTCAGATCTCAAATTAGCTCTTGCATTTGCACCAGTTATGCAACTTCCCAATTTTGAAGATTTATTTGAGGTTGAGTGTGACGCATCAGGTGGGGGCATTGGGCCGTTCTACAGTAGCACTTTCACCCTATTGCTTATTTCAGCTGATAGCTGGCAGTACGACACACAAATTGCCAGTATATGAACACGAGTTAATCGGGTCGGCCAAAGCTATCCAACATTGGTGCCCGTCCTTATGGGGTTGCTCATTTCTTATTCGTACTGATCATTACAACCTTAAATATTTGCTGGAGCAGTGACTCACGACTTCTCCTCAAAAACAATGGATTTGTAAATTGATGGGATTCAACTTTACTATGGAATACCGTGCAGACAGGTTAAACAAGGCAGCCAATGCCTTATCACGACGTTTGGAGACTCTGCCACTTCTATATGCTATCAACCAGCCTCGTTTTATTCTTTTAGACTTGGTCAAGGAGGAAAATGCCAGCAATTCGGTTCTTCTCGATATGCACAAGCAATTTATAGAGGGGGCCATGGACTCTAGATGGACCATTCAGGATTCTCTTATTTATTACAAATTTTTGTTTCAGCCATCATCTCTGTATACCATGACAACACTCATGAAGGCATCCAGAAAACATTGCATCACATTCGAGTGGATTTCTATTGGCAGGCTATGAAGACCTCCATTGTAGCATATGTATGATCTTGTTTAGTGTGTCAATGTAACAAGGCTGAACACTTAAGTTCCACTGGTCTTCTACAGCCTTTGGCACTTCCTACACAGGTGTAGGCCGATATTTCTATGGACTTCGTCGAAGGTCTTCCACAATCTTTGGGCAAGTCAATTTTATTTGTGGATGTGGATCGGTTCTCCATGTATGCTCACTTTATCCCCATGGCACACCCATATACAACATCCAGAGTGGCACATATATTTCTCAGGCATATTGTTCGTTTACATGGTATTCCCAAATCGATTGTCAGTGATCCTAATGATGTCTTTACCAGCACTTTTTGTCATGAATTGTTTCATCTATACGACACCAAGTTGAAGTTCTCATCATCCTATCATCCTCAAATAGACAGCCAAACAGAGGTAGTTAACCACACTGTGGAAATGTATTTCCAATGTCTAGTGGCGATCGTCCTAAAAATTGGGTTCAATGGCTACCGTGGGTGGAATATTGTTACAACACTTCCTTCCACACCGCTTTATAGTCTACTCCCTTCAACATTCTCTATGGCAGAGATCCTCCTTTGCTTCTCTCATATACTCTGGGCTCCACTCGTGTGGACTCTATTGATCAAGCACTCATTGAACGAGACCAGGTGTTAAAAAATATTTCAGATCGCCTCCTCAAATCACAAGTTCGTATGAAGGACTTCTACGACGAGGGACAACAGGATATCATATACAAAGAAGGTGACTATGTCTAGCTATGACTCCATCCTTACCACCAAAACTCACTAGCGGGCCCACACCATCCTTACCACTTTCTCTATTATTCCATGCATCGGGCCAGTCGCCTATCAATTGCAACTTCCCACAACGGCTAAACTCCATGATGTGTTCCATGTCTCCTTACTTAAACCCTTTAAGGGTCTACCTCCTTCTTTGATCCCGTCCCTTCCTCCGGTGGACAATGGATGGGTTATTCTTACTCCAGCTACGGTATTGTGTGCCAATCGTATTAATAACCAGTGGGAGATTCTAGTACAATGGAAGGACACCGGACAAGAGGCTGCTACATGGGAACAACTGGCCAACTTCAAACTGGTCTGCCCAACTTATGAGCTTGAGGACAAGCTCTTTCTCCAAAGAGGGAGGGGGGGGGGGGGGGGGGGGGGGGGGGGGTTGCTGATGTTGAAGACTCAATAGCTCATCGAGTCACCCAAAGGAAGTGGCAATGACTCACTGAGTTAATTACTTTTAAATTTCATAATTTATATTGTTTTAAGTATATTTTTTTCATTAAGTATGTAAGGATCCAGGTCGCATGGGCAGAATTATCAATTAAAGCCCTAAAACTCTAGTGACGTCAAACCCTATTTAGAGGGTAGAGAAATAGAAGAAGGTCAAACATTGAATTAGATTAAATAGGGTTTGGAGTTCTCCTTGAAGAGCTCTAGGGTTTCGGAGGTCTCCTTGACGAGCTCCAGGTATAGTTTCTCTCTTGATTTGGGTTTATTCTCTTCCTTTTTGAATTCTGTTTGCATTGATTTTACAAAATTAAAGAGGAAAGGATTGTTGCTGTTTTCGAGTTTTTTCTGAGTTCACTCAGAGGCTGTAGCCTCCCCTTCATTCACAACAGCAACAGGGGCCTTCCCTCCTTCATTCCGAGCAAGGTTAGGGGTTTCCCCAATCCCCAACCCGAGAGTAACCTCTAAAGAGGTGATTTAGCCTATACACGAACAAGGCAGGATTAGGAACACCTAATCCATCATACGTGAACATCAGTACCTGGCCAAGAGGGTCCTTAGCCTCTTAGAAGTGAGCAACCAAGGGTTCAACCCCTTACTGTCTACGAGCAGCAAAGGTTCTCAACCCTTACCATGAAAAACAAAGAAAGGAGACTCCTTTTCAGTCTTACCGAGAACACCAAAGAAAAGAGACTTCTTTTCCTCCTTACCAAGAGCAGCAACTGTATGACAGTGCTGGATACACAAATCCCATGCCGAGTTACTCGATCCATGGATAGGGACCATAACATGTACCTGCTCCTGATGAAAGAGTACTAAGTTAAACTATTGATTACATAATTACATGGCCTTCCACCTTTTTCATATGACCTTCTCATGTATACATTGACAACAACATTATGTCCATTGCTTACGGCATGGTTTTTCTTCAGAAAAGCCTTTTCTAATTTCCATGTAAGAAGATCATCTATGGTATGGCTGTTTCCCAATTCCTGATAGTTCATGTGCCCTTAAGTCTATAGTGACAACATTTCCTTTGCCTTGTTTATTGTGAAGCTTTTTATGGTGAAGTGGCCACAAAAAAAATCACATATTTTATAGCACCCTAATGTTTAGTGCCCTCTAAGAAGTAGACAAATTCGTTTGAACATATCATGCAACATTGGAATGTGAGTTTGATCTCATTTTAGCAAACTCAATTTCATCTATTTAACCCAATCAAAATGCCCAGTAAAGTATCAGATAGATAAACAATTCAACTCGATTAAAGAATTAGGATGTAAATTTCCAACATAGTTTCTTATCACATTTACAATAGCCTTGCAACCAGATTGATGACTGATTCTTAACTTTCGTAAGAAGAAGGGGGAATTTTTTTTAAAAAGAAAGAAATATAAGTGAAAAGCAGAAAAATATCAGTTTCATACATAAAGTGATAGAAAATCTCTACAAATACTTTTCTCCAAAAAAAAATAAAGAATTAACTCTAGACAATGATGATAGAGATAGAGATAAAGATAGAGATAAAGACAACTGGTGATTGAATTAGAGACAGACTCAAATTGTAGCGATGAATGCTGCTTTCTATAAGTATTTCCAGCGACGACAAACTGGTTCTGATTAATCGATCAAACTCTGATACTATGTAGAGTATAGGAATGAAGAATAATATTACCGTGATTATTACTGATTAAGTGTACACTACTTATAGAGTTACAACAGAGACAGTAAATGATTAGAAGTCTACAATTTGAGAATGTCTCTAATTCAATCACCAGTTGTCTTTATCTCTATTTCCATCAAGTGATACGTGTGTATGTAAATCCTATAAGGGAAAATAGGCAAAAATAAATGAATGTACTGAAATAGAAACAAGGAATAACAACCAATAAGATAGAAATGATCCAAACAATGCTTTAGTAACAAAGTTTTTTATTGTAAAAAAAGGAAAAGTGAAGTGACTTGGAAGATGATAATATATGAGTAACTAAAAAGGTTCCTCAATTATCATATAACTTCGAAGAGTAGAGCAAGAGGAACAAAATGATGAGGAATTGACAGAGGATCAAGGCCTACGTCACTAACAACAAAATGTGTGACATTTTTCCGCTTCTTGTTTTAGACTTTCAAAAAAAAATTAATTACGAGTCCACATTTTACTAGCAAGGTATAACACCATTACACTAGGAAAGCCAATATGGACGAAATTTTCTTGAGAAACTGAGCCCGATCGTGCCATCAATTTCTTTAAAAAGAAAACTGCATGGTAGTCACGTAAAAAATTCAGGTGATGTTCTCTTGTGAACCGGATTCGCAACCTATACTATTTGTGCTTTCTCCCGAAACAACCTCGCTTCATGCAACACCGATTTAACATAGCTAACCAAATAAATTCCCCTCGAATAGAAGAAGCCCCATTCTTATTTCAAAGTCACGGTGCTCTGCGAATGAAGCAATAGAGCAATTGCAAAAGGACCAATATAACACCAAATGCACCAGGATAACAAGGAGAAACCATGAAACACCAAAATCCAAACAAAGAAGCAAATAAAAGAAGGCAGAACTAGAGTAGTTCAACTTGCATGATAACCAGTGACTGCGTTATCCAAGAAAGATGAAGACAATGTCTTCTTGAAACTTCTTCAACTGTAAAGAACGCTAAGAAATCGATTAGGTATATCAAACCAACTTACCACAACCCGAATCTCCAACAATCAATGTGACACGATTCTCTAAAATCTTCTCGACGATCTTATCTTTGAGCGACATTATGGTCAAATGAGATGAAAGAGATGGCTTGAAAGGAGAAGGAGAAGAAGACGAACTAGAAGAAGCAAAAAGGGCCATCATGCCTGAGGCAGAGGCTTCATTGCAGAGAAAGCTGGGAGTGTGAGGTTGCTTGCTGAATGATGCACTTTTAGTATCTCCTACCTTTCGCAGTACAATGAGGAGCAAAAAAGAGGTAGAAAGCTATTAAGGTGAAAGATGCGCTCCTTTCCGTATTTAAAAAATGACTTTTATGACATTACCCAACTTTTTAAACATAATTACACAAATAAGAAATTTTTAACTTATTAAAAAAATACCCAACTTTGACTATCAAATGCACATATGTACAGTTAAAAGTGACACATAATTTTTGACCGATTACAAAGTGCCACGTCATAATAACACATCAGCACCCGATGAATCGAACAACACAACTGACACGCCATCTTCAAGACACTTCATCGCCCATGTAGGATGCCATGTCATTAAATGACACAAACCCTCAAGATCAGTTTAAAATATTATGTGGTAAACCACCTCATCATCCATGTACTACCTATTATTATCAATTTAAATTATTTATTAATTGAAAATTTTATTTTAGAGTTTAAAAATCAAATTTATCAGTACACTTTTTATTACCTTATATTTACAATAATAAAATATAAAATAAGTATATTAAATTAATTTAAAATATTACTCTTACCTATTTTACACCTTTTATTATATATTTAAAATACTTATTAATTGAAAAACTACTTGAAAATTTTCCTTTTAGAGTTTAGAAAACAAATTTATTGGTACACTTTTTTATTACCTTATAGTAATAAAAAAAAATAATTATATTAATTAATTAAAAATATAATTCATACCTATTTAATACCTTTTATACCAATTTAAAATATCTATTAATTGAAAAAGTATTTGAAACAAAAATTTTAGAGTTTAAAATAAAATTTATTGGTACACTTTTTGTAATGATATATTAATAATAATAAGTTATTAAAAAGGTATATTTTTAAATATACAAATCTTAATCCTCGCTATTTAACACCTTTTATTATCAATTTAAAATATTTATTAAATGAAAAAATATTAAAAAAATATTTTAGTGTTTAAAAATATAATTTATTTGTAAAAATTTTATTACCTTATATTTATAATAATAAAATATAAAATTTTAATGTTAATTAATTAAAAAATCTTACTCTTACCTATTTAACACCTTTTATTATAGATTTAAAATATTTCTTAATTGAAACATATATGAAAAATTATTATTGAGTTTAGAAATAAAATTTATTACTAAAATATTTATTACCTTATATTTATAATGATTAAAAAAATAAGTTAAGTAATTAAAAAATATGACCTATTTAATACCTTTTATTATTGATTTTAGACATTTCATAATTTTAAAAATAATTAGTAATTTTTTAATGGTTTTCATAAATATTTTTTTTTAGAACACATTTCAATAAATTTTTTTTAAAATATATAAATTTTAATATTTATTGTTTTTAAAAATATTAAAATATGATTGACAACTATGATTATCGATTTAAGGTATTTTAAAATTTATTTTAGTTTTTAACAATCTTATTTGTCAGTTATCTTCTATTTATTTTAATAAAATATAAAATTTAAATATTAACTAATAAAAATCACATCATTATATATTGAAAAAGATATTTAAAATTTAAAACAAGTTAATTTTTTTAAATATTATTTGTCAATATGTTTTTTATTACTTTCTATTTTTTTAAAATTTAAAAATATATATTAACATTAAAAATTATATTCTAATCAATTTCTAACCTTTCATTATCAATTTAATATATTGTCAAACCTTAAAAATATTAAAAAAACTCAATTTTATTTCTAAAAATCTTATTTATTGATACACATTCTTTTCCTTCAAATTATTGTAATAAAATTTAATTTTATATATTAATTAATAAAATAATTCAATTTAATTTAATTACCTTTAATTTGATTACTCCAGGCAACCAACCATAAAAAAATTTTCTTTAACTTAAAACTATATAACAAATTGTAATAAACATTGAGGTTCATTTTGTCCATTTTCTTACATCCACATTTTTTATGCGTATATTACCATATGTGAAACATATTGAATCACATAAAAAAACATTGAAAAAATAAATAATCTTTTGTGCAACATTTTCTAAATTTCAACTTGATTACAAATACTTTAATGATTGTTTCAAATTTTGGTAATACAAAAGTGCAAAGCGCCTTAGCCCAAAGATAATTCAGAAACCATAAATGAAAATTCTCTTTGTTATCATTTTCCATAGAATGTAAAAAACACTAGATTCCAATTCCCAACCGTCTACAACATGAAACCTCGGAAGTTCCCAAAAGTACCTACAAAATCATAAACAAAAGTCTCTTCAAATATGTTAAGGAATAGTCCTACATGGATTATTGAGTACAAAGATCATGAGTTTATTAGTTGGGAAAGAGGCTTTCTATATGGGCTAGTCAATATGGGATGGGCCTTGGACCCAACTTCAAATGGTATTAGAGCAGGTTCTGTGAGTTGATTCGGTCAACCCACAAAGATAATGTGATCATTTTCTGATCTATTATCTCTAATAGTTTAGGTTCATAATTATCTTTTTTTTTTTTTTGTCCCTATACTTGTTGTTTGCTTTGTGTTCTCACCTCTATACTTAGCTTTTCGTATTGCATTTTATATATTGACAAAAAAGATATTTGAGTCTACTTTCCAACAAAAAATGATTTTTTACAATTTGAGTTTTCTAAAAATAGAAATAAATATTGGAAGCAACAAGTGTCAGATTGCAAGAGAGGTTCGAGCAACAACAGAGAGGTTCAAGGAACAAAAGTGCTTACCTATTCAACCAATTCTCAATCTGAGTTCTTTATATGGAGATATTGATCTTGGAGGAGTCAATGGTCATGCTGGAAAAAGGAAAAAGAGTACTTAATTTGGCCAGATTAGAGAGACCGAAATCTATCAAATTATTTATCTCAAAAGAAGTATATTTTATGAAGAGAAGTAATACTTGGATGAAAGGTATTTAATCCTAGTTTCATAAATTTTTTTTTTCGTCAATCTGATATATATTTAAGTATATATATTGGAAGAATCAAAGTCATGCCGGTATCTTGTTGCATTCAAAAATCTGAATTTAAACAGAATTTTTTGCATCACTTCTTGAGTTGCTATTATTGATCAACAATATCAGAAAAATATCTTACTTACCCCTTTTTGTCAGTTACATTTTGTTGAAAGATATGATGTAATTAGGGTGGCACTAATGTAATTAGTTTAAATTTCTTGTCTCTTCTTCACTCTTATTAGGGTGAAGGGTATACTTGTAATCTTGGTAGTTTTGATACCGATAAATAAACCATATGGGGAAGGGTTTGGATGAAGTCCAAGACCCTAATTTCCTCCTCTCTTTGGACATGTACCATATTTCTATCCTCTCTTTCTCTTCTCTCTTCTTCCTTCTTCCTTATTTGTTTTCCCTAAATGATCATCTATGGAATACTGAAAATCAACATGGTATCAGAGCTGTGATTTTCAGGATCCAAATTATCCTGAAGACGTTGTTATTTTGATGAAATCTGACGAAGTCTTAGAAGGATCCTAATGAATTTATGGAAAAGAGAAATACTTCATTGACTTCAATAACTTGTTGCAATCAGAGTACATGAACCTCTATTTATAATAGAGGAAGGTAGTAGAGTCCAATTACAATAAAACTACCCTTGTCCCAATTACACCCAAACTCTAACACTTAAAGATAAGTCCTAACATAATTAAATAACTCAATATAGTTAAAAGACAAACATAACTCAAACTAAAACTCTTCTTTGACATAACCATAAGATAAGATACTTTTGTGAGTCCTTCTTGATCTTCTAACTAATGTGATAAGGATGCCAGCTCATGGTAATCATTATGGGTCCTACTTCTTATGGGCTTGGACCCATCTTGTGGGCCTTCCTTGGTCGTGTGGCCCATCTTATAATAATCTTACATGTGGGCCTTCCTTGGTCGTGTGAGCTTGAACTTATCTTCCAACAGATCCTCTTCTCTGTTTGTTTACTACTGCTTCGCTATTCTATTTCTAGGAGTTTCTTATTCATCATTGACAGAAGTTGTTGAGTATCTTGCTGGATTATTTCTTCCACGGAGAAGAGAGATTCATCACTCTATTTCGAAGCACCATTGAGGAAGAAACTCTGTTCTAAAAACTTGATCTTGATCTTACTACTGATTTTCTTGAATCTTGATCTTGATCCTCTACCATTCCGTTCTGTCGAGGTTCTCTTTGAAAGTTTCCTACTGTGGTTGCCATTTCTATAAGCTGCTCTCTTGCTCCGTTCGATGTCAAGGAAGAAGATGACTGACTGGTGATTTAAGTTTTCCTAAGTTAGGAAAAATTAAACTAGTACTGGTTCTATCTGAATCTCGAATCGGACCTGCCAAAGTTCACCAAGTGAAAGCTTACTGTTTCTGCACTAGTCTATCGAGTTAACTCGGGCCAACTCGGACCAAGTCAACTCAGTGGTCAACTCGGGTCCAGGTCAACCTGACTCGGCCCACTTATTTTTTGCCTCGTTTATACTTGTTCAGGTCCCAAGTTCTATACATATTTCTTCTATGACTCAGTTATATTAGTCTACTATTTCACTCGGTTCAACTCGGTTTTCTATCTCCGCCTAAATTATTATTTTGAAGTATAGGTAGCTTATTACTCAGATCAAACTTATTACTTGGGGCACCACTTCCTGATGGACTCGTTGCAAATTATCTCATATGTCATTATTAATCTTAAGGACTTCTATTATTTACCGGTTATCCACTACTATACAACTGCACATGTGGTGCATGTTATTTGGGCATTAGCCCATTTTCGCTACTGCTATTGTGTCTCTTTGATTGAGACATTTTTTTTTGAAGAAGAACTCTTCGGTTGATTGCCTTGGGTTCATTATTTGCTGACTTTTGTCGGCATTGTTTTGTCTAATGTGGAATTTGAATTTCTTAAAAAAATAAAGCATATGGTGGCCTCAACATCTTATTTTCCTCTTTACCCATTAACCTTTGCCAGTCTTTCTCCTACCATCCTTTATTTGACTCTCACTTACCCTTATTGGTCAACCCTTTTGAAGCATTTCTTTGACTGGTCCCTTTTATTCATATGGGTATTTTTAGTCCATTGAAACATTTTATTGGTACCCGTGGGTCTTTATCGCCGTCTTGTGAATGACAGGCATTATCCACTTTAGTGATTATTTTCACTATATTTGTTCGAAATCCTTTGAGTTTGGTTTTGACTTATGTTTTATCACCCATTTCTACCTTTTGAGAGTTTGTGCCTGGGGTCATACTTATCCTTGGGACATCGTGATGGAGAAGCTTATTACTACATATATGTTATTTGGTTCAATTTGAGATCATTGCCATTACCTCCCAGCTTGAGGGGGAGAGTTGGAAGATATGATTTAATTAGGGTGGCTCTAATGTAATTAGTTTAAATTTCTTGTCTCTTCTTCACTCTTGTTTGGGTGAAGGGTATACTTATAATATTGGTAGTTTTGATACCTATAAATATACCGTATGGGAAGGGTTTGGATGAAGTCCAAGACCCTAATTTCCTCCTCACTTTGGACGTGTACCATATTTCTATCCTCTATTTCTCTTCTCTCTTCTTCCTTCTTCCTTCTTCCTTATCTCTTTTCCCTAGATTACCATCTATGGAATCCTGAAAATGAACACCTTTCTCATACCATCCTTTTTTGACTCTCACATACCCCTTTGGCCCAAACTCTTGTGTGTCGCTTCGGTTGATTTACCTTTTTATATATATGGGTATTTTTAAATCCATTGAGACTTTTTATCATTTTCTTGTGAATGATAAACATTACCCACTTCAGTGATTATTGTCACTATTTTTGTTCAAAATCCTTTGAAGTTGGTTTTGACTTATGTTTTATCACCCCTTTTTACCTTTTGAGAGTCCATGTCTAGTTTTGTACTTATCCTTGGGACACCATGATGGATGAGATTATTACTACATCTATATTATTTTTTTCAAGCTGAGATCATTGCCATTACCTCCCAACTTGAGGGGAAGAAGTAGAAGAAGAAGTACAAGAAAGAGATATTTTATTCCATATGTTGTTGTAATTTTATAGAATAAAATATCTCTTTCTTGTACTTCTCCTTCTACTTCTCCCCCTCAAATTGGGAGGTAATGGCGGTGATCTCAACTTGAAATAAATAACATAGATTTAGTAATAATTTTCTCCATCATAATGTCCCAAGGATAAGTATGAATCTGGAAGCACTCTCAAAAAATGGATGATAAAACATAAGTCGAAACCAACATCAAAGGATTTCGAACAAAAATAGTGAAAATAATCACTAAACTGGGTAATGCTTGTCATTCACAAGAAAAGGGTAAAAAACACAAAGGTACCAATAAAAAGTCTCAATGGATTTAATTTTTTTTTCTTGGAAACAATTTTTTAGCAAAACATTTTGTGGTAATTCAATTTTTGCTTAAAAAATTACCTTCTCCAACTATATGCCTATTTTGTGTATTTTTTCTTGAAACATTGGGAAAGTATTTTTAGTAAAAATACATCTATAGGGACTATTAGTGCCTCATGTGTCCTGGAAACACATTTCTATCTGAAAATTCTTACTAGGAAAATTTTGTGGTAAGACAATTTTTGGTGATACAAATTACTTTCTACAACTATAAGGCATTGTTAGTGTAGTTTTTCAGGAAATGTTGAAAAATTATTTCGAGTAAAAATACGTCTCTGGAGACATTTGGTGCCTCATGTTTCCTAGAAACACTTTTCTAGCTGGAAATAAAAATTCTTATCAGAAATATTGTGGTAAGGCAATTTTTGGTGAAATAAATTATTTTCTACAACCTTAAGGCCTTGTTAGTGTGTTTTAAAGAAACATTGGAAAAGTATATCTAGTAAAAATATATTTGCAAGGTCCATTAGTGAGTTATATTTGCTAGAAACACTTTTCTAGTTGACAATTCTTACCAGGAAAATTTTGTGGTAAGGCAATCTTTGCAAAATAAAATTACATTTTACAACTACAATGCCTTATTAGTGCCTTTTTTGTGGAAGTTTTCGAAAAGTATTTTGTGTAAAAATACGGCTCCAAGAACTATTAGTGCCTCATGCTTCCTGGAAACACTTTTGTAGCTGAAATGTTTTACCAAAAATATTTTGTGGTAAGGCAATTTTTGCTAAAACAAATTACTTTCTACAAGTATAAGGCCTTGTTAATGCCTTTTTTTTAGGAAACATTGCAAAATTGTTTCCAGTAATAATACGTCTCCATAGACCATTAGTGCATCTTGTTTCCTGGAAACACTTTTCTACACTATTAGGCCTTGTTAGTGGCTTTTTTTTTTAGGAAACGCTGCAAAGTATTTTAGTAAATATACATCTTTGAGGACCATTAGTGCCTTGTGTAGGTTGTAAAAGTTTTCTAGATGAAAATTCTTACCAGGAAAATTTTGCTGAAACAAATAAATTTCTACAACTATAAGGCCTTGTTAGTATATTTTGTAGGAAATATTGGAAAAATGATCTAGTAAACATATGTCTCCAGGGCCAATTAGTGCCTCTTTTGTCCGGGAAACACTTTTATAGCTGAAAATTCTTACCAAGAAAATTTTGGGGTAAGACAATTTTTGTTGGAACAAATTGCTTTCTAAAACTCTAAGGCTTTGTTCGTGTATTTTTTCAGGAATCATTGGAAAAGTATTTCTAGTAAAAATACATTTCCAATGGACCATTAATGCCACATGTTTCTTTGAAACACTTTTAAAGCTGAAAATTCTTACTAGGAAAATTTTGTTGGAACAAAGTACTTTGTACAACTACAAGGCCTTGTTATTGCTGTTTTTAGGAAATATTGGAAAACTATTTCTAGTAAAAATACATATGCAAGGACTATTAGTGCCTCAGGTTTCCTAGAAACAATTTTCTAGCTGAAAATTCTTACTAGGAAATTTTTTTGCTAAGGCAATTTTTCTGAATCAAATTACTTTCTACAACCATAAGGCCTTATTAGTGCATTTTTTTAGGAAATGTTGAAATTTCTTGTTAAGTAGTGGAGCCTAATCAAAACATTATGCTGAACCGCTATTAGGGTTTCATCATCATCACGAAGAAGGATTTTGAGTTGCATCTCGAGAGAGGTTAGAGAAAAACACATGTGAGTGTGTGCGATATCTCTTGTAAACTATTTCATCTTCATAGTGAATTATTCCAGCAATGGAAGATAGGAGATTGCCAAAGATGTTTTGGTTCTAAGGCTATTAACACCTCCCCCTATTTGATCAACAGAGGTCCTTCAACACCATGGATTGTAAAGTAACAGAAGAGTTTTGGATCGGCAAAGAGGTAAACCTTTCTTTCTTGAAAGTTTTTGGTTGTGTTTCTTATATTCATATTGATTCTACTATTAGGAGTAAACTTGATGCTAAATCTAAGATATATATTTTTTTATTGGCTATGGTCGTACTGAGTTTGATTATCATTTTTGGGATGACCAAAGTTGTAAGGTTATCAAGAGCAAGAATGTGATCTTCAATTAAGGTGCCTTTTATAAAGATAGGTTGAGAATAGATTATGAGAGTACAAGTAATGAAGCTAAGAAGTCTGATGTGATTCAGTTGAGAGATCTTCCAGTCATTGAGATGGAGAATATTGCTTAGGAAGACTTGAAAAATATACCACCATAAGTAAATCAGGACATTCTTGTGACTGAATGTAGGAGATCTTTCAGATCTAGAAGACCACCACAGAGATACTCCCTTACGTTGAATTATATTTTGTTGACTGATAAAGGTGAACCAGAGAGTTATGAGGAAGCCGTGCAAGTTGATGAATCAACCAAGTGGGAGTTGGCCATGAAGGATGAGATGGATTAATTGTTATACAATCAGACATGGCAATTGACTGAGTTACCAGAAGGGAAGGACTTGAAGAATAAATGGGTGTACCGAATAAAAGATGAAGATGATGGCAACAAGTGGTACAAAGCAAGACTGCATGTAAAGGGCATTCAACAAAAAAAAGGCATTGACTACACTAAGATTTTCTCTCCAGTAGTGAAATTGACTACTATTAGAACAATGTTTCAATTAGTGGCAAATGAAGACTTACACTTAGAGAAGTTGGATGTAAAGACAACATTTCTTCATGGTGATTTGGAGGAAGAAATTTACATGATGCAGACATAGGGTTTCAAAGCACAAGGAAAGGAGAAAATGGTGTGCAAACTTCAAAATATCTTGTATGGTCTTAAATTGGCTTCAAGATAGTGGTATAAGAATTTTGACATCTTCATGAGTAGTATTGGTTTCTTGAGGTGCTAGATGGATCATTGTTGTTATCTAAAGAAGCTTGATGACTCCTACACCATTCTACTACTATATATTGATGACACATTGATAGTAGGTGCTTGTAAATAGGAAATAGATAAGGTGAAAAGAGAGTTTTCCAAGAAGTTTTCAATTAAGGATTTGGGTGCTGACAAAGATTTCTAGACGAGTGAAGCCTGATGAGAACACCCAACGTCCACCACTGAAGGCTGACAGAACATCTAGGATAAGAGCTCCCAACTCTGAGTTTGCATGGACAGAACCATCACCAAATGAGACTGACGACACAACCAAGAGCAACAGTTCCAAGCTCTGAGTTTGGTGGACAGAAACACCACCACAAGAGGCTGACAGAATAGCCAAGGAGAAGAGCATTAAGCTTTGAGTTTATTGTGAGCAAGAAGACACCAAGGAGGCTGGAAAAATGGGATTGCGGCTCCCTTCTTCTTCTTTACTATTTAAACTTAGGGTTAGGTAAATTAAAATACAGCCCATGGGCTAAATACAATGCAACCCAACCCAACTAATCCCTTTCTAATTAACCTATGTACATGTCATAATTTATACAAAAAATATTAACATAAAACTTATCTTATATACATTCCAACATATGGTAACATCCCCCCTCAAATTGATGTTGGGAAGTCAACTAGTTACAATTTTCCAATATGAAAATTATGTTGGGGTTGAGACAATGCTTTGGTGAAGACATCAACCATTTGAAGATCCAAAGAGATGTATGGAAGAGATATTACCCGGCACTCCAAAGTGTCATGGATAGAGTGACAATCAACCTCAATGTGATTGGTGCGCTCATGAAAAACACTGTTGGCAACAATCAGAATAGCACTCCTATTATCCGCATGGAGAGGTATAGGGATAGTCTGAAGAACAGAGCTCAACAAGAAGACTGCGTAGCCATATAATTTTAGAACACACAGTAGACATAGCATGATACACGGCCTCTATAGAGGACTTGGACACCCGGTCTTGTTTCTTACATTTCCAAGAAATCAATGCATCCCCTAAAAACACACACCAACCTGTAGTAGAGCGATGGGTATCGGGGCACCCAGCCCAATCAGCATCATTGTAGGTATCAAGTCAAAGCATGTGGCCTATAGAAAAGAATAATCCATGGGTAGGAGAACCTCGCAAATAGTGGATGATGTGCTAAACTACCGCAAGATGAAGATGCTGAGGAGAAGACATAAATTGACGAACCTGATGAACGACACAGGAGATGTCGGGATGAGTTGTGGTCAAGTATATGAAACTCCCAACTAGGCATCGATAGATAGTAGGATCATCAAGAAGAGCCCTTCATTTTTCCTGTATTTGACATTGACATCCATAGGAGTAGCGATCAATGAAGTGTCCTCCAAACTAGATAGAGTAATAATATCTTGAATATACTTATGATGGTTTAAGAAAATACCGTTGGGTCGATGACGTACTTCCATCCCTAAGAAGTACGTGAGCTGGCCAAGATCCTTCATAAGAAAAGTTGCATGCAACACCTGCTGAAGCTTAGTAATTAGGCTAGAGTCAGTGCCAGTAATGATAATGTCATCCACATAAACCAAGAGAATGACCATGCCCGCGATAGATTTGTGATAGAAGATAGAGGAATCATACTAACTCTATGTAAACTTGTGGAGAATAAGTGTACCGTGAAACTTGTCAAACCAATCTCAGGAGCTTGCTTAAGCCCATATAGAGGATGGCATAGATTGCAGACAACATTAAGAGAAGAAGTAGTCATACCAGAGGGAAGCTTCATGTAGATATCCTCTTGTAGATCACCTTGGAGAAAGGCATTCTTTACACCCATCTGATGCAGTGGCCAAGACTGTGAGGCTGTAATGGCTAATATGGTTCGAAATGTGGTCATCTTGGAAACTGGAGCAAATGTATCCTCATAATCAATCCTATATTTCTGCTTGTTCCCCAGCGCTACAGGGCTGGCTCTGTATAGATCCAAAGGTCCATCTGAATGCAACTTGATAGAAAAAACTCATTTACTCCCAAGAGGCCAAATAGCAGGATGTGGAGGGGGGCGGGGGGTGCGGTAACAATATCCCAAGTGTGATTCTCCTCTAGAGCTTGTAGTTCTGTTTGCATTGCCTTTTGCCAACACTCATGTGACATTGCATCTTTGTAGCAAGAGAGCATAGAAATAGAAGATAAAGTAGTTGCAAGAGATACATGGGAGGAGAAACCATACCTATCAGGGGTCGAGAAGGGCGAGTAGACCGGCGAAGAGTGGTGAACCTGTACAAATCTTGTGTGTTTTTGTTTGCTTGATTTTCCTTTCTTCTACGATTGTTGTTGTTGCACTCGTTAGTTTTGAATTAGGGTGTCTAATCCCTAACAATTTTTTCTAGGAAAATTTTGAGGTAAATATTTTTTTTTTGAAACAAATTACTTTGTCCCACTATATGGCCTTTTTCCAGAGTATTTTTAGAAAACAATGGAAAATATTTCTAATAAAAATATGTCTCCAAGGACGATTAGTGCCTCATGTTTCCTCGAAACACTTTTCAAGATGAAAATTCTTACCAGGAAAATTTTCTTGAAACAAATTACTTTCTAAAAGTACAAGGCCTTGGTAGTTCATTTTTTCAGGGAACGTTGGAAAAATATTTTTAGTAAAAATATGTTTATGGGGACCATTAGTGCCTCATGTTTCCAAGAAACACTTTTCTAGCAGAAAATTCTTAAAAGAAAATTTGTTGGTAAGACAATTTTTTCGTAATCAAATTACTTTCACTATAAGGCCTTGTTAGTGCATTTTTTAGCAAACGTTGAAAATTCTTACCAGAAAAATATGTAGTAAGGCAATTTTTTGCTGAAACAAATTTCATTTTACAAATTTCAGGCCTTGTTAGAGCATTTTTTTTAAAGAAATGTTGGAATATTATTTTGTAGTAAATATACATCTCTAGGGACCATTAATGCCTCATGTTTCCAGGAAACACTTTTCTAGCTAAAAATTATTTCTAAGAAAATTTTGTGGTAAAGCTATTTTTACTTAAACAAATTACATTCTATAACATTATGGCCGTCTTAGTGCTTTTTGTTTTTCAAAAAACATTGGAAAAATATTTTTTAGTAACTCCTTGGATCATTAGTGCTTCAAGTTTCCCCGAAACACTTTTCTAGTTAAAATTTCTTACCTTGAAAATTTTTAGGTAAGGCATTTTTTTATGAAACTAATTACTTTCTACAACTACAAGGTCTTGTTAGTTCCTTTGTTCATTAAATGTTGGAAAAATAGGTCTTGTTAAAATACGTCTCCAGGAACCATAAGTGCCTCAAGTTTCCTAGAAACTCCTTTCTAGTCGAGAATTTTTAACAAGAAAATTTTGTGCTAAGAAATGTTTTGCTATAAAAAATTATTTTCTACAACTATAAGGTGTTGTTAGTGTATTTTTAAGGAAACATTGGAAAAGTATTTCTAGTAAAAATACATCTCTAGAGACCAATAGTTCCTCATATTTCCTCGAAACACTTTTCAATATGAAAATTCTTACCAAGAAAATTTTGCTGAAACAAATTAATTTCTACAACTACAAGACCTTGTAAGTGCATTTTTTTTAGGAAAAGTTGGATAAGTATTTCTAGTCAAAATTCATCTGCATGGACCATTAGTGCTTCATGTTTTCTGGAAACACTTTTCTAGCCAAAAATTCTTACTAGGAAATTTTTTTGGTAAGCCATTTTTTTTCTAAATAAAATAACTTTCAAATACTATAAGACCTTGTTGTGGTAAGAATTTTTTGCCGAAATAAATTACTTTCTATAACAGTATGGCCTTGGTAGTGCCTTTTTTCCAGGAAACATTGGAAAAATATTTTCTAGTAAAAATACGTCTCCTTGGACCATTAGTGCCTCATGTTTCCTTGAAAAACTTTTGTAACTAAAAATTCTTTCGTCTAAATTTTTTTTCTGAAACTAATTACTTTCTACTACTTTTAGGGCTTATTAGTGCCTTTTTTCTTAAAATGTTGGTAAAGTATTTCTTGTAAAAATACGTCTCTAGGGACCATAAGTGCCTCATGTTTATTGGAAACACTTTTCTAGCAGAGAATTCTTACCAAAATTATTTTTTATAGAGCAATTTTCGTTGAAACAAATTACTTCCTACAACTAGAAGGTCCTGTTAGTGCATTTTTTCTGCAAACATTCAAAAAATATTTCAAGTTAGGATACGTCTCCAGGGATCATTAGTGCCTCATGTTTCTTGGAAACATTTTTCTAGTCGAAAATTATAATTCATAAAACAATTTTTACAGAAACAAATTACTTTATACAACTATATGGCCTTGTTACTGAATTTTTATTTGAAACATTGGAAAAGTATTTCTAATAAAAATATTTCTCATGATAAGTACCTCATGTTTACTAGAAATACTTTTCTAGCTGAGAATTTTTACTAGGAAAATTTTGTGGTGAGGTAATTTTTGTTAAAACAAATTACTTTCTACAATTATAAGGCCTTGTTAGTGACATTTAAAAGAAATTTTGGGAAACTATTTTTAGTAAAAATACGTCTCCAGGGACCATAAGTGCATGTTTCCTGGAAACACTTTTTGTTTGAAGATGGGCACCAGCTCACACGACCAAGGAAGGCCCACATATCTAAGAGTATTATAAGAGAGACCACTACCCCCTTGTAACTCACAAAGGCATCATTATCTTACCATCACGTCCTAGAAGAGTTCTAATTTGAGTTATGTTTGTGTTTTATCTATATTGAGTTATTTAATTATTCTAGGACTTATCTTTAAGTGTTAGAGATTGGGTGTAATCGGGACAAAGGTAGTTTTATTATAACCGGACACTACTACCTTCCTCTATTATAAATAGAGGTTCATGTACTTTGATTATAATAAGTTAATGAAGTCAATGAAGTATTTCTATTTTCCTTAAATTCAATACTTTTCTAGCAGTATATTCTTACTAGGTAAATTTTGTGGTAAATCAATTTTGGCTACAACAAATTACTTTCTCTAACTATAAGGCCTTTTTCGGGTATTTTTTCATGAAATGTTTGAAATCTATTTCTAGTAAAAGTATGTCTCTAGGGACCATTAGTTCCTGATGAGCCCTGGCAAAACATTTCTAGTTGAAAATTCTTACTAAAAAAATTTTTTGGTAAGACAATTTTTGGTGAAACCACCGTACTTTCTACAAATATAAGGCATTGTTTGTGCATTTTTTAAGGAAACATTGGAAATGTATTTCAAGTAAAAATACATCTTCAGAGATATTTAGAACCTCATGTTTCCTGGAAACACTTTTCTAGCTAAAAATTCTTACCAGGAAAATTTTGTGGTAAGGCAATTTTTATTAAAACAAATTACTTTCAAAATTTATAAGAGCTTGATAGAGCCTTTTTTAAGGAAAAAATGGAAAACATAAATTTAGAAAAAATACATCTCCAGGGTCCATTAGTGACTCATCTTTGTTGGAAACACTTTTCTAGCATAAAATTTTTACATGACAATTTTGTGGTAAGACAATTTTTGCTGAAACAAATTATGTTTTACAACTATAACGCCTTGTTAGTGCATTTTTTTCAGGAAATGTTAGAAAATATTTCTAGTATAAATACATCTCCAAGGACTATCTCTTGTTTCCTGGAAACACTGTTCTAGCAAAAAAATCTTACTAAAATTTGTTTTGGTAAGTCAATTTTTGCTGAAATAAATTAATTTCTAAAACTTTAACCCCATGTTAGTGCCTTTTTATGGAAAAATTAGAAAAGTACTTCTAGTAATAATATGTCTCCACAGACCATTAGTGCCACATGTTTCTTGGAAACACTTTTGTAGTCGAAAACAATTACTAGGAAAAATTTGTGGTAAGGAAATTTTTGCTAAAAAAAATTACTTTCTACAACTATTAGGACTTTTTAGTGCCTTTTTTTTAGGAAACATTGGCAAAGTATTTCAATTAAAAATACGTCTCTAGGGACAATTTTGTAGGAAAATTCTTTGCAACAAAATTTTGCTAAAAAAAATTACTTTCTACTACTAAAAGACCTTGTTAGTACATTATTTAGGAAACATTGTAAAAGTATTTATAGTAAAAATACCTATCCAGGGACCTTTAGTGCCTCATGTTTCCTTGAAAAAAATTTCAAGCAAAAAATTCTTACAAGGAAAATTTTACTAAAACTAATTACTTTGTACAACTACAAGGCTTGTTAATGTATTTTTTAGAAAATGTTGGAAAAGTATTTCTAGTAAAAACACGTATGCAAGAAAAACGTTTCTAGCTGAAAATTCTATCTTGGAAATGTTTTTGCTCAAGGCGTTTTTTCTGAATCAAATTACATTTTACAACTATAAGGCCTTCTTAGTGCGTTTTTTTTTCAGGAAATGTTGGAAAAGTATTTCTAGAAAAAAAATATCTCCAGGGACCATTAGTGCCTCATGTTTCCAGGAAACACTTTTCTAGCGGAAAATTATTAAAAAGAAAATATTGTGCTAAAACAATTTTTACTAAAACAAATAACTTTCTGCAACTTTATGGCCTTGTTCGTGTACTTTTTTAGTAAACCTTGGAAAAGTATTTGTAGTCAAAATATGTGTCCATGGACCATTAGTGCCTCCTGTTTCCCTCTAAACACTTTTCAAGCTGAAAATTTTCTACTCAAAAATTTTTTCTGAAACAAATTACTTTCTACAACTACAAGGCTTTGTTATTGTATTTTTTCTTGAAACATTGGAAAAATATTTCTTTTAAAAATATATCTATACGGACCATTAGTGCCTCATGTTTCCTGAAAACACTTTTCTAGTGAAAAATTCTTACTAGGTAAATTTTTTGGTAAGCCAACTTTTTTTTGAATCAAATTACTTTTAACAACTATAAGGCCTTGTAAGTGCATTTTTTTTGGAAACATTGAAAAATTTGACCAGGAAAATATTGTGGTATGGCAATTTTTGGTGGAGAAAATTACATTTTAACCCTATAAGGCCTTATTAGTGCCTTTTTTAGGAAATGTTGGAAAATTATTTCTTGTAATAATATGTCTCCAGGGACCATTAATGCCTCATGTTTATTGGAAATACTTTTCTAGCAAAACATTTTACCAGGAAATTTTTTGAGGTAAAACATTTTTTGCTAAAACAAATTACTCTCTACATCTATAAGGCCTTGTTGATATATTTTTTAAAGAAACGTTGGAAAAATATTTCTAGTAAAAATATGTGTCCAAGGATCATTAGTGCATCATGTTTACACGAAGCACTTTTCGAGCTGAAAATTCTTACCAGTAAAATTTTGTTGAAACAAATTACTTTCTACAACTACAAGGCCTTGTTAGTGTATTTTTTCAAGAAACATTGGAAAAGTATTTCTAGTAAAAATACATCTGTAAGGACCATTAGTGACACATGTTTCCTAGAAACACTTTTCTAGCTAAAAATTCTTACTTGGAAAAATTTTTATTAGGCAAATGTTTCTGAATCAAATTACTTTGAACAACTAAAGGCCTTGTTAGTGCATTTTGTTTTTGGAAACGTTGAAAATTCAGACCTAGAAAAATAGGTGGTAAGGCAATTTTTACTGAAATAAATTACATTTTACAACTTTAAGGCTTTGTTGGAGCCTTTTTTCAAGAAAAGTTGGTAAAATATTTGTAGAAAAAATATGTGTCTAGGGACCATTAGTGCCTTATATTTCCTTGAAACACTTTTCTAGCCTAAAATGCTTACAAGGAAAATTCTGTGGTAAGACAATTTTTGCTGAAACAAATGACCTTCTATAACTGTATGGCCTTGTTAGTGCCTTTTTTTTTAAGGGACATTGGAAAAATATTTTCACTTTTCTAGTTGAAAATTCTTATCTAGAAAATTTTGAGGTATAGCAATTTTTACTGAAACTAATTACTTTCTACAACTTTATGGCCTTGTTAGTTCCCTTATTCATGAAACGTTGGAAAAATAATTCTTTTAAAAATACGTCTCCAAGGACCATAAGTGCATATTTTATGGAAACACATTTCTAGCAAAGAATTCTTACCTGGAAAATTTTGTTGTAACACAATTTTTTTTGAAACAAATTACTTTCTACAACTACAAAGCCATGGTTGTACCTTTTTTTAGGAAACATTTGCACAGTATTTCTTGTGAAAATGTCTCTAGGGACAATAACTACATCATCTTTCTTGAAAACACTTTTCTTGTTAAAAATTCTTATGTGGAAAATTCTTTGGTAAGCCAATTTTTGCTTAAAAAAATTACTTCCTGCAACTATAAGGTCATGTCAGTGCATTTTTTCAAGAAACATTGGAAAATTATTTCAAGTAAAAATATGTCTCCTAACAACATAAGTGCCTCATGTTTGTTGGAAAAACATTTCTAGCTAAGAGTTTTTACCAGAAAAATTTTGTGGTGAGGCAATTTTTCTGAAACAAATTACTTTCTACCACTATAAGACCTGGTTAATGCCTTTTTTGTAGTAAATATTGGAGAAATACTTTTAGTAAAAACACGTCTCTAGGGACCACTAGTGCATGTTTCTAGGAAACGTTTTCTAGCAGAAAATTCTTACTAGGAAAATTGTGGTAAGTCATTTTTTGGTGAAGCAATTTAGTTTCTCCAACCATATAGCTTTTTTCTTGTATTTTTCATAAAACATTTGAAAAATATTTCTAGTAAAAATATGTCTCCATGGACCATTAGTGCCTCATGTGTTCTGGCAACACATTTCTAGATGATAATTTTGTGGTATGTAATTATTGGTGAAACCACAATACTTTGTACAACTATAAGGCATTGTTTGTGCATTTTTTGAGGTAACACTTTTCAAGCAAAAAATTCTTACCTCAAGTTTCCTAGAAACACTTTTCAAGCAAAAAAACCTTACCTAGTGTTGGAAGATAGGGCCCAAGCCCACATGACCAAGGAAGGCCCACATATATAAGAGTATTATAAGATAGGCCACATGACCAAAGAAGATCCACAAGATGGGCCCAAACCCATAAGAAGTAGGACCCACAATGGTTACCATGAGCTGGCATCCTTATCACATCAGTAGGAAAATCAAGAAGGTTTCACAAAAGTATCTTATCTTATGGTCACGTCAAATAAGAGTTTTATTTTGAGTTATGTTTGTCTTTTATCTATATTGAGTTATTTAATTATGTTAGGAACTATCTTTAAGTGTTAGAGTTTGGGTGTAATTGGGACAAGGGTAGTTTTATTGTAATTGGACTCTACTACCTTCCTCTATTATAAATAGAGGTTCATGTACTCTGAATACAAAAAGTTATTGATGTCGATGAAGTATTTAACTTTTCCATGACTTCAACGTGGTATCAGAGCAGGTTCTGTGAGTTGACTTGGTCAACTTACGGAGGTAATGTGATCCTTTTCTCTAAACCCTAAACCCTAAGTCTAGTTAGTAGTTATTTTTTTCAATCCCTATACTGTAGATTTCCTTACGATTTTTACCTCTATACGGAGTTTTTCATATTAAAAATTATATATTTACAGAAATATATTTTAGTCTACTTTCCAAATAAAAATGATTTGTTCCAATCGGAGTTATCTACAGAAAGATGTCAATATTTGAATGAGCGAAGATCAGATTGCAAAAAGGTTCGAGCAACAACAACAATCTTCATATTGCGAGGTATTTTTTGCTATCAAGAACCAAACTTTATATGGTGAAATATATATATCAAAAGAAATATCTGTAAGTCTATTCTTTAACTATTCAACCAATTTTTTATCTGAGTTATCTACAAAGATAAATCGATATTTGAAACAGCAAAGGTCAGATTGAAAAAGAGGTTCGACCGGCAACAAAAAGCTTCAAATTCTGAGGTAATTTATGCTATCAAGAAAGAGACTTTAAATGGAGAATTATATATCAAAAGAAATATACGTAAGTTTATTTTCTTACCTATTCAACCAATCCTTAGTATGATCATTTTATAAGGAGATATTGATCTTTGAAGAGTCAATGATCATTATGGAAAAAACTGGAGAAATAGTATTTAGTTCGGCTAGATGACAGAGATTGAAATATATCAGATTATTTATCTTCTAAAAATTATATTTTATGAAGCTAAGTTATAATTGGATGAAATATATTTAAGTCTACTTTTAGAAGGAAAACATTTCATGTCAATCTGATCTATATTGAAAGATATATTCGAATTGGAAGAATCAAAGGTCATGCTGGTATTCTATTACATTGAAAATCCTAATTTAAGACAATTGTTTTGCGTCACTATTTGAGTTGATATATCAGAAAAATATCTCACTTCTCCCTGGTTTGAGGGCTTATTTATACATCTCACTTATTTTGGCTTATTGCTACATCTATGATATTTGGTTCAAGTTGCGATCACTTATGATACTTGGTTCAAGCTGGAATCACTTATTGCTACATCTATGATATTTGGTTTGTGTTATATGTGTTGGAAGATGGCTGTGTTATATACAGTTACTGCTATTATGTCTCTTTGGGGACACTATTTTATGGGTTCTCTTTCGTGTTCTATATCACAATTAGGAAACCATGACGGAGGAACTTATTATTAAACATAACTCAAACTAAAACTCTTCTTTGACGTGACCGTAAGATAAGATACTTGTGCGAGTCCTTCTTGATCTTCCAACTAATGTGATAAGGATGCCAGCTCATGGTAATCACTGTGGGTCCTACTTCTTATGGGTTTGGGCCCATCTTGTGGGCCTTCCTTGGTCGTGTGGCTCATCGTATAATAATCTTAGATATGTGGGCCTTCCTTGGTCATGTGGGCTCGAGCTTATCTTCCAACATAACTAGAAGGCAACATTAGTGTTTTTTTAGGAAACGTTGGAAAAGTATTTCTAGTAAAATTATGTCTCCAGGGACCATTACTGCCTCATGTTTCCTGTAAACGGTTTTTTAGATGAAAATTCTTACCTTGAAAAGTTTTTGGATAGGAATTTTTGCTGAACAAAATTATTTCTACATCTATAAGGCCTTGTTAGTGCCTTTTTTTTTAGGAAATGTTGGAAAAATATGTCTAATAAAAATACGTCACCAGAGACCATTAGTACCTCTTGTTTCTCTCAATCACTCTTGTAGAAAAAAATTTATACCAGGAAAATTTTTTGTCAGGCATTTTTTTATGAAACAACTATAAGTCCTTGTTAGTGCATTTTTATCAAGAAACGTTGGAAAAGTATTTCTAGTAAAAATTTCTCCAGGGACCATTAGTGCCTCATGTTTCTTGGAATTACTTTCGTAGCAAAAAATTCTTACTAGGAAAAATTTCTTGTGACACAATTTTTGCATAAACAAATTACTTTGTAAAATTATAAGGCCTTTTAGTATCATTTTTCAGGAAACGTTGGAAAAATATTTCTTTTAAAAATACCTCTTCTGAGATCATTAGTGCCTAATGTTTCTTGGAAATTTTATTGAAGGTGAAAATTCTTACGAGTAAAATTTTGCTGAAATAAATTACTTTCTACAACTATAAGGCCTTGTTAGGGCATTTTTAAGGAAATGTTGGAAAAATATTATTAGTAAAAATACGTCTCGAGGAACCATTATTGCCTCATGTTTCCTGGAAACACTTTTCTAGCTGAAAATTCTTACTAGGGAAATTTTGTCGAAACAAATTGTATTCTACAACTATAAGGTCTCTTTAGTGCCTTTTTTCAGGAAACGTTGGAAAAGAATTTCTAGTAAAAATATGTCTGGGACTATTAGTACCCCTTGTTTTCTAGAAACGTTTTTCCAAATTAAAATTTTTAGTATGAAAATTTTGAGGTAGACAATTTTTTTTGAAGGAAATTACATTTTACAATTATAAGGCATGGTTTGTGTATTTTTTCAGGAAACGTTGAAATTTTTTTGTCAAAATATTTCTTGAGGGACCATTAGTGCCTCATGTTTTCTAGAAACACTTTTCAATCCAACAATTCATACCAAGAAATTTTTTTGAAACAAATTATTTTCAACAACTATAAAGCCTTGTTAATGCAAATTTTCAGAAAGCGTTGGAAAAGTATTACTTGTGAAAATAAGTCTCCAGTAACCATTATGTTAAATTTTGGAGCGTAATCAATATGCCCTATGTTGAGTTAGGCGCTGTTGCTATGGTTTTATCACTCAGAATAAGATCCTCAATTGGCGACCGAGAAGAGGTTAGAGAAAAACCACCTATAAGCATGTGCGATTTTTCTTGTAAACTATTTCATCTTTATAGTAGATTACTACAGCGACGAAAGACAGGACGTAGTCTCACCTTGAGGCAAACCTATATAAATATGTTGAATTTAGGACCCATTACTGATATTTCGAGCAAGGTGAGAGAGGGAAAAAGAAAAAGAAGGAGAGAGAAAGCTCTCGGGTAGAGAAGAGAGAAGAAGAAAAAAGAAGAAAGAGTATATGCAAGAAGAGAACTCTACACGAGAGAGAGAGAGAGAGAGAGAGAGAGAGAGAGAGGAGAACTCCTTCCTTTGATGATTTTATTCCAAGTACAAGCTCCTCTATTCATAGTAGAGGAGTGATAGAGTCCAAGATCACATTCCAAAGATAACTCACCTAATTTAGAAGTCTAACATTTAACTCTAACCCTTCTATAAGGACGTGACCCTAGACTGAAGATGCCAGCTATGCTATATCTTTGTGGGTCCCACTTGATTTTCCAGCTCATGTGATAAGGATACCATCTCATGGTATCTTTGTGAGTCCCACTAGATCTTAAAATCTTCCAACTCATTCAAATTGTGTGATGACTTCTCTTGGCTTCTCACGTCCTCATGGTGGGTCCCACCAGCTCGTGCAACCATGGTGGGTCCCACATTTTTCTTGTAGAAAATACTTACCAGGGAAATTTTGTGGTATTTTTTGGATGATAGGCCCAAGTCCACACGATCAATAAAGGAAAACATATCTATGAGTATTATAAGATGGGCCACACAACCAAGGAAGGTCCACAAGATGAGCCCAAGCATATAAGACCATGATTACCACATGCTAGCATGTTTATCATATAAGTTGGAAGATCAAGAAGGACTCACAAAGACATCTTTATCTTATGGTCACATCCTAGAAGAGTTCTAGTTTTGAGTTATGTTTGTCTTTTATCTATATTGAGTTATTTAATTATTCTAGGACTTATCTTTAAGTGTTAGAGTTTGGGTGTAATTGGGACAAGATAGTTTTATTGTAATTGGACTCTACTACCTTCCTCTATTATAAATAGATGTTCATGTACTCTAATTATAATATGTCAATGAAGTTAATGAAGTATTTTATCTTTTCCATAAATTCAACATGGTATCAAAACAGGTTCTATGAGTTGACTTGGTCAACCCAGAAAGATAATGAGATCCATTTCTCTAAACCCTAAACCCTAAGTCTAGGTTCGTGGTTTTTTTTAAGTCCCTACACCTATAGTTTTCTTTGATTTTTTCACTTCTATACTGAGATTTTCATATTGAAAATTATAAATTGATGGAAATATATCTGAGTCTACTTTCTAAGGAAAAATTATTTTTTTCGATCGGAGTTATCTACAAAGAGAAATTGATATTTTAATGATCGTAGATCATATTACGAAAGAGGTTCGAGCTGCAGCAAAAAGTTTCAATTTCAAAGATATTTTATGCTATCAATAACGAAACTTTATTTGGAGATATATATATTAAAAGAAATATCTGTAAGTATATTATCTTAAATATTCATTCAATTTTAAATTGGAGTTATCCAGGAAAAAAACTTTTCTAGCTGAAAATTCTTACCAGGAAACTATTGTGGTAAAATAATTTTTGCTGAAACAAATTACTTTCTACAACTATAAGGCCTTGTTAGTGCATTTTTTCAAGAACGTTGGAAAAAAATATTTAGTCAAAATACGACCCTGGGACCATTACTGCCGCATGTTTCCAAGAAACATTTTTTCGTTTTGAAAATTCTAACCATGGAAATTTTGTGAGAAAGATATTTTTGATGAAACAAATTAGTTTCTAAAACTATATGGCCTTGTTAGTACATTTTGTTGGAAACATTGTAAATGTATTTCTAGTAAAAATGTGTCTTTAGGGATCAGTAGTATATCATGTTTCTTGGAAACACTTTTCAAGTTAAAAATTCTTACATGAAAAATTTTGTTGGAACAAATTACTTTCTACAACTATATGACCTTGTTAGTGCATTTTTTCAGGAAACGTTGTCAAAGTATTTATAGTAAAAATACGTTTCTATGAACCATTAGTGCCTAATGTTTCTTGGAAAATACTTTTCAAGCAGAAAATTCTTACTTGGAAAACTTTGCTAAAACAAATTACTTTCTATAACCATAAGGTTTTTTTTTATGAATTGTTTTTTGAGGAAACATTGGAAAAGTATTTATAGTAGAAATATGTCTCCAAGGACACCATTAGTGCCTCATGTTTTCTGGAAACAGTTTTCTACCTAAAAATTCTTACCAAAAATCTTTTTTGGAATAGCAATTTTTGCCGAAAAAATTGTTTTCTACAAATCTAAGGTCTTGTTAATGTATTTTTTTTAAGAAACGTTGGAAAAATATTTCTACTAAAAATACAAATTCAATGACCGTCCATGCCTCATATTTCCATGAAACACTTTTCAAGCTGAAAATTCTTACGAGGAAAATTTTGTAACAAGGCATTTTTTTGCTGAAAAAAATCATATTTTACTACTATAGACCCTTGTTAATGCCTCTTTTCAGGAAAACTAAAAAATTATTTCTAGTAAAAATACATTTCAGGGGACCATTAATACCTCATGTTTCTATGGATCACTTTTATTGTTGAACATTTCTACATAGAAAGTTTTGGTGAAAGGAAATCTTTTCTGAAACAAATAACTTTTTACATTATTAAGGCCTTGGTAATACCTTTTTTCGGAAACTTTGAAAATATATTTATAGTAAAAATACGTCTCCAGGGTCCATTAGTGCCTCATGTTTCCTTGAAACACTATTCCAGTTGAAAATTCTTACCAGGAAAATTTTGATGTAAAGCATTTTTTTATGAAAAAAAGTTACTTTTAACAACTACAAGGCCTTATTAGTACATTTTTTTCAAGAAATATTGGAAAATTATTTCTAATAAAATTACATCTCTAGTGACTATTAATGCTTCATATTTCCTAGAAACACATTTCTTACTAAAAATTCTTTATAGGAAAATTTTGAGGTAAGGCAATTTTTGCGAAAACAAATTGTTATAATGTGTGACTCACCATGGGCACACAAGCAGGTGGGACCCACCACGAGCTCGAGAGATGTCAACAAGAGTCTTCATACAAATTGGCTCGAGCTAAGAGATAAGGAACATGTGCTGAAATAGAATATAAGATTAGAAGTGGGACCCACAAATATACCACGTGCTGGTACCTCTATCTTCATGAGCTGGAAGATCATATGAGATTCACAAGATAAGACCAAGAGCTGGCTCTCTAACTTGATTCACGTGCTTAAATAAGGAGTTAGTCTTTTTAATAAATAATGTAATCTTATAATAATAGGCTTATCTTAGAGAGTTCTAGTTGGAATGTAATTAGGAGTCCTAAGGTTAGTTGTACATGGACTCTATCACCTCCTCAACTATAAATAGGGGTGATTGTAACTCGGAAATATCAAGCAAGTTTCTTTTTTTTCTCCTCTCTCGTGTGAAGTACTCTCTCTCTCTCTCTTTCTCTCTCTCTTATCTCCCTTATTTTCCTTCTCTTCTCTCTCTACCCGAGAGCTTTTCTCTTTTTCCATTTTTATTTCTCTCTCCCCTTGCTCGAGGTATTATTCATGGGGTCCTAAATTCAACATGGTATCAGCTACAAATTTAGGATCCTCATTATATGCTCTATGAAGATATGATTAAAAGCTGCTCATAGAAGGCTCCTTATGAAGCAAGATTGAAGCTCATGAGATAAGTATTTATTTTTTATATTATTAATTTTATGCTAATATTTTTCAGTATTAATAAGTGATTTAGAGATGTCCTTATGCATGTTTTCATCTTATGAAATTATGAGAAAATATGCATCTTGGATTATCTTCGACTAGAAGAGATTATCAGTTTGCATAATACTTTGACCGAGACCAGTTCATATTGGATTTTTTTAATAAATCTATGGGAACAAGATTCCTAGATAAAAAGGATTATGTTGAGCATTTTATGAGTAATTATCCATTCAAATTAATTAATTAGCATTTTTCTAAGCGTCGCCATTAATGAAGTTGGTTATAGCCTTCCACTTGGTCATATTTTGATTACTTGATTGGAAAACTATTGTACTTGATTTTACTACTATGGTTGAAGATAATATGAGTCACAAGAATGACCTCATAGTCACCACTGTACCCTTATGGGGGTATCAAATTTTATGAACTGGTCCAAATCTGTTCGTCGGTTTCTTATCACCAAAAGGACCTACTTGGTCATCTCACCAACAGTGGATCACATATTGATGAATATTGTTGAACTTATTGAAAAGAGAAATACTTCATTGACTTCATTAACTTGTTGTAATTAGAATACATGAAATTCTATTTATAATAGAGGACAGTGGTAGAGTCCAATTAAAATAAAACTACCCTTGTCCCAATTACACCCAAACTCTAACACTTAAAGATAAGTCCAAGCATAATTAAATAACTCGATAAAGATCAAAGACAAACCTAACTCAAACTAAAAATCTTCTAGGACGTGACCATTAGATAAAGATACTTTCTTGAGTCCTTCTTGATCTTTCAACAGATGTGATAAGCATGCCAGCTCATGGTAATCATTATGGGTCCGACTTCTTATGGGCTTGGGCCCATCTTGGGAGCCTTTTTTGGTCGTTTGGCCCATCTTATAATACTCTTAGATATGTGGGTCTTCCTTGGTCATGTGAGTTTGAGCCCTATCTTCCAACACTCCCTCAAGATGGGGGTGAGAGAACATCAAGAACTCCTAGCTTCCAACAAAATGATGTATAGGATCATTTTGTATAAAATGGCTATCCTCCAATCTTCCAACACTCCCTCATGCTAGTGCTCTCTTCCTTGAGACCCAACTAGCCAATTCAGGGGGGTATAACATAGATGCAATAATAAGTTCCTCCATCATGGACTTCCTACCACAAATAATTTTGATATTGTCACGGGGATGAAGTTCCTCCATCATGGACTTCCAACCACAAATAATTTTGATTTTTTGACTAGGATGAAGTTCCTCCGTAATAGACTCCCAACCACAAACAATTTTGATATTTTTGATGGGGATGAAGTTCCTTCGTCATGGAACCCTAACCAAAAATAATTTTGATCTTTTTGACGGGGATGAAATAAATGATAATATGAGGTCACCTCTTCTTCAATAATAATGTCCCCAAAGAGACATAATAGCTACAACTGAATATAACACGACCATCTTGCAACACATATAACATGAGCCAAAATAATAAACCTTGTAGAAGGACCCATGAAATAATCATAATCCGATATAAATATTTTTTCTTAGATGCAAAAGCTTCATCTTTTGTGCTCCCCTTTTTTTGAATATTTTGGTCACATAAACTCATCCACAACATAAGGAATAAAATACCTATTTCTTGTACTTCTTGTACTTCTCCCCATCAAGCTGGGAGGTAATGGCAGCGATCCCAACTTGAACCAAATATCATAGATGTAGCAATAAGCCCAAAAAATAGAGATGTATAAATAAGCCCTCAAACCAGGGAGAAGTGAGATATTTTCTTAATAAATCAAATTAAAAAGTGACGCAAAAAAATGGGCATAAATTTGGATTTTTCTATACAACGGAATACCAGCATAGCCTTTGATTCTTCCAATGAGAATGTTTATTTAAATATAGATCAGATTGACATGAAATTTTCTTATTATGAAAATATAATTAAATATCTTTAATCCAAGTATAACTTCTCTTCATAAAATATAATTATCAGCAGATAAATAATTTGATAGATTTCGGTCTCTATCATCTTACCGAACTAAGTATTGTTTCTCCTTTTTTTACAGAATAAGCATTGACTCTTCCAAGATCAATATCTCTTTAAAACAAACACATGGCAAGAATTGGTTGAATAGTTAAGAAAATAGACTTACGTATCTTTCTTTTGATATATAATTCTCCAATAAAGTCTCTTTCTTGATATAAAAAAATACCTTAGAAATTGAAGCTTTCTGCTACTGCTTGAACCTCTTTTGCAATCAAACCTTTGCTGCTTCAAATATCAATTTATCTTTGTAGATAACTCAGATAAAAAAATTGGTTGAATAGTTAAAATAATAGACTTAAATATATTTTTTTATATATATTTATCCAAATCTAGTTCTTGATAGCATAAAATACCACGGAAGCAGAAGCTTGCTGTTGTTGCTCAAACCTTTTTTCAATCTGATCTTCGGTCATTCAAATATTGATATCTCTCTGTAAATAACTCTGATTTGAAAGAGTAGTTTTATTTCAAAAGAAGACTCAAATATCTTTTCGCCAATATATATTTTGCATATGTAAATCTCAGTAAAGAGGTGGAAAATGCAAAAAAAATTTTGGGTGTAGGGACTGAAAAAAATATAACTATGAACCTAGACTTACGGTTTAGGGTTTAGAGAAAAGGATCACATTACCTCAGTGGGTTGACAACGTCAACTCACAGAACCAGCTCTGAACCATGTTGAATTTATGAAAAAGAGAAATACTTCATTGACTTCATTAACTTGTTGTAATCAGAGTACATAAACCTCTATTTATAATAGAGAAAGGTAGTAGAGTCCAAGTACAATAGAACTACCCTTGTCCCAATTACACCCAAACTCTAACACTTAAAGATAAGTCCTAGCATAATTAAATAACTCAATATAGATCAAAGACAAACCTAACTCAAACTAAAACTCTTCTAGGACGTGACCATTAGATAAAGATACTTTCTTGAGTCCCTCTTGATCTTCCAACTAATGTTATAAGGATGCCAGCTCATGGTAATCATTGAGGGTCCTACTTCTTATGGGCTTGGGCCCATCTTACGGGCCTTCTTTGGTCATTTGGCCCATATTATAATACTCTTAGATATGTGGGCCTTCCTTGGTCGTGTGGGCTTGAGCCTTGTCTTCCAACAAAGATATTATATTCTATACCAAATGGTTAAAGAAGGATACATTGGTTATTAGTTGGCATATCAACAGTATGGAAGAACATATCTCCAATAATGTCATTCACCTACAGACGGATAAAAAAATTTGGGATACATGCACCAAGTTGTATTCAAGTGCCGACAACTTACAAAGGCCATAATATATTTTATAACAGATGCTTACCACCAAACAAGGGGACACTATACATGAATATTTGGCTCGATTTAGAGGATTTCTTTAAGAATAGAAACTTGCCCAGCCAATCTCTATCCAAGATAAATAGAAGAGGCCTTGATAACTTCCATATGCCTTGCTAACATTAAACCGCATCTTGAAGTTGTTAAGACTCACCTTAGCTCTTCCGCAGTTCCTTTTGATGATGTATGTGCTACATTTTTCCGTATTCCAGATGCTTCTCCCTCTACTACTGAAATACCATCCGCTATGTACTCTGGACATAGGGGAACACCATTTGACCAAGGCCAAGGCCAAGGCAGAGGTAAATTTTATAGAGGTGGAAGATGTAGAGGTAGACGGACGAGTTTTGACCAAATAGATGGGAAGGAATGCACCCATTGTAAGGGATATGACCACACTAGAGAAACATGCTTTCACCTGAAGGAATGCTCTATATGTGGTAGATTGGGCCACTCTCATGAAAGATGTTATAAAGCTAATGAGAATAAGGTTAACCAAGAATTAGTGAGTGATACAAAAGTAGAGCAGTCTACCACAACAACTGCCTAGAATACACTTACTTATGAAGACTATGAACTGTTCTAGAAAATTAAAACCATGATGGGGTCCATCCCAAGTACTTCTTCACCAACCGCTGCCACCACCGCTTCAGGTATGTTTTTTTGCCTCCTCTTCATCCTTGATAATTGACTCAGGAGCCTCCAAGAATCATATAGGTAACAAACATCTACTATACTCCCTTTCTCCATGTCTTTCACATAAGTTTGTTACCATTGCTGAAGGTTCACAAAATAAAGTTCAAAGGAACGGATCCATTTCTGTTACACCATCACTTTCTCTCACTGATATCCTTTTCGTTCCTACTTTCCCTTTGAATCTTTTATTAGTTAGTCAGCTCACCAAACATTTTAATTGCTCTATCACTTTCTCACCCGCTTCATGTGTGTTTTAGGATCTTACAATGAAGCAGGTGATTGGTGGAGGCTGTGAACAAGTGGGGCTCTACTAACTTGATGTGCCACAAATAAATACTGCATCCACCCGTGACACTGAGACCAGGTTATGGAAAAACCGGTTGGGACATCCGTCCGCCCAATCTCTTCATCATATTTTTCCTAAAGCGTGGTCTGACCTTCATTGTGAAGCATGTCAAATGAGTAAACATCAAAGGTCTACATACTCACCTTGTCCAAAAATTAAAAGTGCCTCTCCTTTTCGTTAATTCATACTGATGTATGGGGACCCTTGATTGTCTCCGACATTTCTCAAGTGAAATATTTTATTACATTCATTGATGACTTCACTCATACCACTTTGTTATTTTTGTTTAAAGAACATTCTGAAATACCATTGATATTTTAATCTTTTGATGCAATGGTACTCACTCAGTTTGGGCAGAAAATTAAAGTCCTTCGGTCAGATAATGCCAAAGAAGACACATCCAAAGATCTTTACTCGTTTTATCAAGAAAATGGCCTACACCCCTCAACAAAATGGTGTAGCCGAACGGAAGAGCCGTCATATTCTTGAGGTAGCTCGCAGTTTACTATATGTTATGCAAGTTCCATACTTTTATTGGCCTCATGCAGTTCTTACCGCATGTTTTCTTATAAACCTGTTACCCTCTTCCATTCTTGGTAAAAAATCTCCTTACTCTCTATTATTACCTGATGATGATCCTTTTTCACTGCCCTTGAGAGTCTTCGGCTGTCAATGTTTTGTCCATATTTTCTCTGATAAACATAGTAAAATTGATGTCAAATTTGTGAAGTGTATCTTCTTAGGATACTCTCACACACAAAAGTGTTATATTTGCTATAATCCCTCTCTTCAGCGTTTACTTGTGTCTAGGGATGTCATTTTTTTTTAAGAATCTCTATATTATTCTGATAATGCTTCTCCAGGTTTATCTTCAGTACCAGGTTCTCCTCGATTGGTTGTGCCCCATGTTGCAGAAACTACTTAGCCCCCAGAAACACTGGCTGACACCACACCTGCTGAGTTGTTAGATCCTACCGAGGTAAGTCCATTTTCTTCGATTAATTTTGGCCCAAAATATGATACTCGTCCTATTGCAGTTAGGAAAGAGCTACACCATGCCTACTTCTCATCCAATAACAAATTTTGTGTCTCATCATCATTTATCCCCTATTTGTTGTCAATTTCTATTGGTTATTTCCTCCGTACCTGTACCACAGTCCTATCATGAGGCTCTCTAACATCCATGGTGGAAGGCGGCTATGGATGAAGAAATGTAGGCCCTTTATGAAAATCAGACATGGGCTTTAGTCCCTCTTCCTTCATATAAGAAACTCGTCGATTGCAAATAGGTATTTACTGTGAAACACAATCCGGATGGGTTTTTTGGCTCGGTTAAAAGATTGCCTTGTTGCTAAAGGCTATACATGATGTAATGGCATTGATTATGAAGAAACCTTGTCTCCAGTGGCTAAATTATACTAGGTATGTTTGTTATTATCTCTCGCGGCTAACTCTTCCTGGCAAGTCTATCAACTTGATGCAAAAAAATGGTCCGAATGGGATATAAAGGAGGACATATATATGCAGCAACCACCTGGGTATGTGGTTGATGGGGAGTCTGTATGTCGACTACAAAAATATCGTTATGGTCCCAAACGGTCACCTCGTGCATGGTTTGAGACCATAAAGAGATTTTTATAGTCGACGTACGGACTCCCCCTTAACCACTTACCCAGGTGGTTGATGCATATAAATGTTATCCTATATCCCCCTCAACAACAAGGCCTTGTTAGTGCATTTTTTCAGAAATTTTTCGAAAAGTATTTTTAGTAAAAATACCTCTCGAGGGACCTCATGTTTCCTTGAAAAAATTTTCTAGCTGAAAATTCTTACCAGAAAACTATTGTGGTAAAATTTTTTTTGTTGAAACAAATTACTTTCTACAACTATATGGCCTTGTTAGTGCATTTATTTAGGAACGTTGGAAAATTAAATTGAATAAAAATATGACCTTTGGGACCATTAATGCATCATGTTTCCTAGAAACATTTTTCAAGTTGAAAATTCTTACTTGGGAATTTTTTTGGTAAGGATATTTTTTATGAAACAAATTACTTTCTACAACTATAAGGCCTTGGTAGTGCATTTTTTTGGAAAAGCTGGAAATGTTGTTCAAGTAAAAATACATCTCTAGGGGCCATTCATGCCTCATATCTCCTGGAAACAGTTTTTCAAGTTGAAAATTTTTACTAGAAAATTTTTGCTGAAACAAATTACTTTCTACAACTATATGACCTTGTTAGTACATTTTTTCAGGAAACTTTGGGAAAGTATTTCTTGTAAGAATACATCTCCATCTACCATTAGTGCCTCTTGTTTTCGGGAAAAAAAAATTTAGGCAGAAAAATTCCTACTTGGAAAACTTTGCTAAAACAAATTATTTTCTATAACTATAAGGATTTGTTAGTTTTTTTTAAAGAAACGTTGGAAAAGTATTTCTAGAAAAAATATGTCTCCAAGGTCCACAATGCTTCATGTTTTCTGGAAACACTTTTCTACCTGAAAATTCTTTCCAAGAATCCTTTTTGGTAAATCATTTTTTGTCAAAAAAATTGCTTCTCGCAACAATATGGCCTCGTTAGTGTATTTGTTTAGGAGCCGTTGGAAAGTATTTCTAAAAAAAATATGTCTCCATGAACCTTCAGTGCCTCACATTTCTATGAAACACTTTTCAAGTTGAAAATTCTTACCAAGAAAATTTTGTAAAAGGGCAATTTTTGCAGAAAAAATTACATTTTACTACTATAAAGCCTTGTTAATGCCTTTTTTCAGTAAAATTGAAAACGTAAAAACATATCCAGGGACCATTAGTGCCTCATGATTCCAAGAATCACTTTTCACTTTGAAAATTATTACAACCAAACTTTTGGTGTAAGGAAATTTTATCAGAAACAAATAACTTTTTACATCATTAAGGCCTTGTTATTGCCTTTTTCTAGGAAACTTCGGAAATTTATTTCTTGTAAAAATATGGCTCCATGGTCCATTAGTGCCTCATGTTTCTGGGAAAAGCTATTCAAGAGTAAAATTCTTACCTGGAAAATTTTGTTGTAAGGCAATTTTTGATGAAACAAATTACTTTCTACAACTATAAGGTCTTGTTTGTGCCTTTATTGAGGAGACATTAGAAAAGTATTTCTAGCAAAAATACGTCTCCAAGCACAATTAGTGCCTTATGTTTCCAAGAAACACTTTTGAAATGGAAAATTGTTATCAAGAAAATTTTGAGGAAAGTCAATTTTTGATAAAACAAATTACTTTCTACAACGATATGGCCTTATTAGTGCATTTTTTAGAAGAAATATTTGAAAATTATTTTTAGTATAAATATGTTGTGAGGGACCATTAGTGCCTCATGTTTCCTGGAAAAAGCTTTTCTTGCTAAAAATTCTTACCAGTAAACTATTGTGGTAAAACAATTTTTGCCAAAACAATTTACTTTCTACAATTATAAGGCCATGTTAATGCATTTTTAAGGAAACGTTGGAAAGGTATGTCAAGTAAAAATACGATCGTTGGGACCATTACTGCCTCATGTTTCCTAGAAAAAATTTTCATGTTGAAAATTATTACCAGGGAAATTTTGTGGTAAGGATATTTTTTTATAAAACAAATTACTTTCTACAACTATAAGGCCTTATTAGGGAATTTTTTTGGACATGCTGGAAATATATTTTTAGTAAAAATACATCTCCAAACACCATTAGTGCCTCATGTTTCCTGGAAACACTTTTCAAGCCGAAAATTCTTACAAGAAAAACTTTGTTGAAACAAATTATTTTCTAAAACTAAATGACCTATTAGTGCATTTTTTTCTGGAAACGCTGGCAAAATATTTTTAGTAAAAATACGTCTCCATGGACCATAAGTTACTCATGTTTCCAAAAAAATACTTTTCTGGAAGAAAATTCTTTCTAGGAAATCTTTGCTAAAATAAATTACTTTCTATAACTATATGGTTTTGTTAGTGATTTTTTTCTCAGGAAACGTTGGAAAAGTATTTTTAGTAAAAATATGTTTGCAAGGACCATTAGTACCTGATATTTTTTGGAAACACTTTTCAACCTCAAAATTCTCTCCAGGGATCATATTTGGTTAAGCATTTTTTGCTGAAACAAATTAATTTATTCAACTATAAGGAATTTTTAGTGCATTTTTTAAATAAATGATCAAAATGTATTTTTTCTAAAAATACATCTCCATGGACCGTGACTGCCTCATATTTCCATGAAACACTTTTCAAGCTAAATAATTCTTACCATGAAAATTTTGTGATAAGGCATTTTTTGCTGAAAAAAATTACATTTTACTACTATAAGGCCATGTTAATGCCTTTTTTCAATAAACATTGGAAAATTATTTCTAGTAAAAATACGTGTCCAGGGACCATTAGTGCCTCATGTTTCCAGGAATCACTTTTGAAAATTCTTACCTGCAAAATTTTGGTGTAAGGCAATTTTTTCATAAAAAAATAACTTTTTACAACATTAAGGCCTTGTGCCTTTTTAGGAAACTTTGAAAATGTATTTCTAGTAAAAATGCATCTCCAGGGGGTATTATTGCCTCATGTTTTCTGGAAACACTTGTCAAGCTGAAAAATCTTACTAGGAAAATTTTGTTGTAAGGCAATGTTGAATTTATGGAAAAGAGAAAAACTTCATTGACTTATTATAATCAAAGTACATGAACCTCTATTTATAATAGAGGAAGGTAGTAGAGTCTAATTACAATAAAACTACCTTTCTCCCAATTATACCCAAACTCTAACACTTAAAGACAAGTCCTAGCATAATTAAATAACTCAATATAGTTAAAAGACAAACCTAACTCAAACCAAAACTCTTGTAGGGCGTGGCAATTAGATAAAGAGACTTTCTTGAGTCCTTCTTAATCTTCCAACTAATGTGAAAAGGATGCCAGCTCATGGTAATCATTGTGGTTGCCAGCTCATGGTAATCATTGTGGTTCCTACTTCTTATGGGCTTGGGCCCATCTTGTTGGCCTTCTTTGGTCGTTTGGCCCATCTTATAATACTCTTAGATACGTGGGTCTTTCTTGGTCGTGTGGTCTTGTGCCCTATCTTCCAACACTCCCATTCAAGCTGAGGTTGAGAGAACATCAAGAACTCCCAGCTTGTTGCAAATGATGGATACGATCTTTTTGTATAAAATGGCAGTCTTCCAATCTTCCAATACTTCCGCTCACGCTGGTGCTCTCTTCCTTTAGACACAGCTAGCCAATTCGAGAGAAAGGGGGGGGGGGGGGGGGGGGGGGGGGGGGGGGGATAACATAGATGCAATAATAAGTTCCTCCGTCATTGACTTCCAACCACAAATAATTTTGATATTTTTGACATGATGAAGTTCCTCCGTCATGGACTTCCAACCACAAATAATTTTGATATTTTTGACGGAGATGAAGTTCCTCCGTCATGGACTCCCAACCACAAATAATTTTGATATTTTTGACGAGGATGACGTTCCTACATCATGGACTCCCAACGACAAATAATTTTGATCTTTTTGACGGGAATGAAGTTCCTCTATCATGGACTCCAAACCACAAATAATTTTGATATTTTTTACGAGGTAAAATAATGATGATATGAGGCCACCTCTTCTTCAATAATAATGTCCCCAAAGAGATATAATAGTTGCAGGTGAATATAACACGACCATCTTCCAACACATACAACATGAACCAAAATAATAAACCTTGTAGAAGGACCCATGAAATAATCATAATCCGATATAAATATTTTTTCTTAGATGCAGAAGTTTCATCTTTTGTGCTCCCATTTTCTTGAATATATTGATCACATAATGTCATCCACAATATATGGAATAAAATACCTCTTTCTTGTACTTCTTGTACTTCTCCCCCTCAAGCTAGGAGGTAATGGCAGTGATTCCAGCTTGAACCAAATATCATAGATGTAGCAATAAGCCCAAATAACAGAGATATATAAATAAGCCCTCAAACCAGGCAGAAGTGAGATATTTTTCTGATATATCAACTCAAAAAGTGTCACAAAACAATTGGCATAGATTTGGATTTTTCATTACAACAGAATACCAACATGACCTTTGATTCTTCCAATGCGAATATTTCTTTAAATATAGATCAGATTGACATTGAAATTTTCTCCTTCTAAAAGTAGACTTATATACCTTTCATCCAAGTACAATGAATTCATAAAATATAATTATCAGAAGATAAATAATCTGATATATTTCAGTCTCTGTCAACTGGCCGAACAAAGTACCGTTTCTCCTGCTTTTCTAGAATGACCACTATCTCTTCCAAGATCAATATCTCCTTATAAAAAAATCATACCGAGAATTGGTTGAATAGGTAAGAAAATATACTTACCTTCCATATATAATTATATATATAAAGTCTCTTTCTTGATAGCATAAAATACCTTGGAAGTTGAGGCTTTCTATTGCCGCTCGAAGCTCTTTTTCAATCTGACTTTTGCTGCTTCAAATATCGATTTCTCTTTGTAGCTCAGATTAAAAAATTGGTTGAATACGTAAATGAATAGACTTACAGATATTTTTATATATATATTTTTCTTTATAAAGTCTAGTTCTTGATAGCAAAAAATACCTCGGAATTTGAAGATTGCTGCTACTCCTCGAAACTTTTTGCAATCTGACTTTCGCTCATTCAAATATATATATATATCTGTAGATAACTTCAATTGGAACAAATTATTTTTCTTTGGAAAGTAGACTCAAATATATTTCAGTCAATATATAATTTCCAATATTCAAAACTCCGTATAAATTTAAAAAACGCAAAGCAAACTATGCGCATAGGGACTCAAAAAAATAACTACGAACCTAGACTTAGGGTTTAGGTTTTAGAGAAAAGGATCTCATTATCTCAGTGGGTTGACCAAGTCAACTCATAGTACCTGCTTTGATACCATTTTGAATTTATGGAAAAGAAAAAAATTCATGGAATTATTATAATCAAAGTACATGAACCTCTATTTATAATAGAGGAAGGTGGTAGAGTCCAATTACAATAATACTAATTGTCTCAATTACACCCAAACTCTAACACTTAAAGATAAGTCCTAGCATAATTAAATAACTCAATATAGATAAAAGACAAACCTAACTCAAACTAAACTCTTGTAGGACGTGACCATTAGATAAAGATACTTTTTTGAGTCCTTGATCTTCCAATTGATGCGATAAGGATGCCATCTTCCAATTGATGCGATAAGGATGCCAGCTCATGGTAATCATTGTGGGTCCTACTTCTTATGGGCTTGGGCCCATCTTGTGGGCCTTCTTTGGTCATTTGGCGCATCTTATAATGCTCTTAGATATGTTGGCCTTCCTTGGTCATGTGGTCTTGAGCCCTATCTTCCAACAAGCAATTTTTGCTGAAACAAATTACTTTTAACAACTATAAGGCCGTGTTAGTATTTCTAGTAAAATTACGTCCCTAGGGACTATTAGTGCCTCATATTCCCTAGAAAAACTTTCCTAGCTGAAAATTCTTGCCAAGAAAATTCGAGGTAAGGCAATTTTTGCGAAAAAAAAAATAGTTTCTACAACAACAAGGCCTCTTTTTTGTATTTTTTAAGAAAATTTTCAAAAATTATTTTTAGTAAAAATTTGTCTAGAGGGACCATTAGTGCCCCATGTTTTTTGGAAAAACTTTTCTAGCTGATAATTCTTACCAGGAAACTATTTTGGTAAAACATTTTTTTTCTAAAACAAATTACTTCCTACAACTATAAGGCCTTGTTATTGCATTTTTTTAGGAATGTTGAAAAAATATTTCTAGTAAAAATATGACCCTTGAGACCATTACTGCCTCATGTTTCCTAGAAACATTTTTCAAGTTGCAAATTCATATTAGGGAAATTTTGTGGTAAGGATATTTTTTTATGAAACAAATTACCTTCTACAACTATAAGGCCTTGTAAGTGCATTTGTTTTGGAAATGCTGGAAATGTATTTCTTGGAAAAATATGTCTACAGGGACCATTAGTGCCTCATATTTCTTGGAAACACTTTTCAAGATGAAAATTCTTACTAGAAATTTTTTTCTTAAACAAAATTACTTTCTAAAACTATATGACCTTGTTAGTGCATTTTTTCAAGAAATGTTGGGAAAGTATTTCTTGTAAAAGTACGTCTCCATGAACTATTAGTGCCTCATGTTTCATGGAAAACACTTTTCATGTAGAAAATTCTTACTTGGAAAACATTGTTGAAACAAATTCTTTCTATAACTAGAAGGTTTTGAAAGTGATTTTTTTAGGAAACGTTGGAAAAGTATTTCCAGTAAAAATAAATCTCCAAGGACCATTAATGCTTCATGTTTTCTGAAAACACTTTTCTAATTGAAAATTCTTACCAAGAATCTTTTTTGGTAATACAATTTTTGCTGGAACAAATTTCTTTCTGCAACTTTGAGGCCTTGTTATGTATTATTTAGGAAACTTTGGAAAAGTATTTCTACTGAAAATACATCTCAATGGACCGTTAGTGCCTCATATTTCCATGAAAAACCTTTCAAATTGAAAAAATTCATGAGGGAAATTTTGTAATAAGGCAATTTTTCCTGGAAAATTTATATTGTACTACTTTTAAGCCTTGTTAATGCCATTTTTCTAGAAACATTGGAAAATTATTTCTAATTAGAATATGTGTCCAGGGACCATTAGTGCCTCATGTTTCCAGGAATCACATTTCTTGTTTAAAATTCTTACCTGGAAAATTTTGCTGTATCAAAATGTTTTATAAAAGAAATTACTTTTTACATCATTAAGGCCTTGTTACTGCCTTTTTGAGGAAACTTTGGAAATGTATTTCTAGTGAAAATACTTCTCCAGGATCCATTAGTGCCTCATGTTGCCTAGAAACTCTATTCAAGCTGAAAATTCTTATTATAAAAATTTTGTTGTAAGGCAATTTTTGTAGAAATAAATAACTTTTAACAACTACAAGGCCTTGTTAGTTCATATTTTTTAGGAAACATTGGAAAATTATTTCTAGTAAATTTAAATTTCTAGGGAGCATTAGTGCCACATTCCTAAAAATACTTTTTTAGCTTAAAATTCTTACCAGGGAATTTTTGAAAGAATTTTTTCGAAAACAAATTACTTTCTACAACCACAATGCCTTGTTAGTTCATTTTTTTAGAAAATTTTTGAAAAGTATTTTTAGTAAAAATATGTCTCAAGGGACCATTAGTGCTTCATGTTTCCTCGAAAAACTTTTTTAGCTAAAAATTAATACCAGGAAATTATTATGGTAAAGCAGTTTTTTTAGAAACTAATTACTTTCTACAATTATAAGGCCTTGTTACTGGATTTTTTTAGGAATGTTGGAAAAATATTACTAGTGAAAATACGACCCTTGGGACCATTGCTGCCTCATGTTTCCAAGAAACATTTTTCATGTTGAAAATTCTTACCATGGAATTTCTGGTGGTAAGGATTTTTTTTATGTAACAAATTACTTTCTTAAACTATAAGGCCTTGTTTGTGCATTTTTTGGAAACCCAAGAAATTTATTTATAGTGAAAATACATTCCCAGGGACCATTAGTGACTCATGTTTCCTGGAAGCACTTTTCAAGCTGAAAATTCAAACAAGAAAATTTTGGTTGAAACTAATTTTTTTCAACAACTATATGACCATGTTAGTGCATTTTCTCAAGAAACGTTGGGAAAATATTTTTAGTAAAAATACGTATACATGGACCATTAGTGCATCTTGTTTTCTGGAAAACACATTTCAGGCAGAAAATTCTCACTTGGAAAACTTTGCTGAAACAAATTATTTTCTATATCTATAAGGCTTTGTTAGTGATTTGTTTGTAGGAAATGTTGGAAAAGTATTTCTAGTAAAAATACGTCTACAAGGACCACTAGTGCCTCATGTTTTCTAGAAAAAAATTTCTACCTAAAAATTCTTACCAAAATTCTTTTTTTGGTAAAGCAATTTTTGCCAAAAAATTGCTTTTTGCAATTATAAGACCTTGTTAGTGTATTTTTTTAGCAAACTTTGGAAAAGTATTTCTACTAAAAAATCATCTCCATGGACCATCAGTGCCTCATATTTTCATCACATTTCAAGCTGAAAATTCTTACCAAGAAAATGTTGTAAAAGGCAAATTTTGTTGAAAAAAATTAATTTTTACTGCTATAAAGCCTTCTTAATGAATTTTTTAGAAAAAGTTGGAAAATTATTTCTAGAAAAAAAAATCATGTCCAGGACCATTAAAGCCTCAAGTTTTCATGAATAACTTTTCTTGTCGAAAATTTTTGTTTTAAGGAATTTTTTGCTTAAACAAATTACTTTTAACAACTACAAGGCCTTGTTAGTACATTTTTTTCAGGAAACGATGGAAAAGTATTTCTTGTAAAATTTCATGTCTAGGGACCATTAGTGCCTCATATTTCCTAGAATCACTTTTCTAGCTGAAAATTCATACAAGGAAAATTTTGATGTAAGACTTTTTTTGCGAAAACAAATTACTTTCTACAACCACAATGCCTAGTTAGTGCAATTTTTCAGAAAATATTCGAAAAGTATTTTTAGTAAAAATACGTCTCGAGGGACCATTAGTGCCTCATGTTTCTTGACAAAATGTTTTTAGCTAAAAATTCTTACCAAGAAACTATTGTGGGAAAACAATTTTTGCTAAAACAAATTACTTTTTACAACTATAAGGCCTTGTTAGTGCATTTTCTTAGGAAGATTGGAAAAATATGACCCTTGGGACCATTATTGCCTCATTTTTCCTAGAAATATTTTTCAAGTTGAAAATTCTTACCTGACAAATTTTGTGGTAAAGATATTTTTTTATGAAACAAATTACTTACTACAACTATAAGGCCTTGTTAGTGGATTTTTTTTGGAAACACTAGAAATGTATTTGTAGTAAAAATATATCTCCAGGGGCCATTAGTGCCTCATGTTTCCTGGAAACACTTTTCAAGCAGAAAATTCTTACTAGAAAAATTTTGCTGAAACAAAATACTTTCTACAACTATATGACCTTGTTAGTGCATTTTTTCATGAAACATTGGGAAAGTATTTCTTGTAAAGATACATCTCCATGAGCCATTAGTGTGTCATGTTTCCTTGAAAAAACTTGTGAGGCAGAAAATTCTTACTTGGATAACTTTCCTGAAACAAATTATTTTCAACAACTATAAGGTTTTGTTAGATATTTTTTTTTCAAGAAATTTTGGAAAAGTATTTCTTGTAAAAATACATCTCCATGAGCCATTAGTGTGTCATGTTTCCTAGAAAACACTTTTGAGGCAGAAAATTGTTACTTGGATAACTTTCCTGAAACAAATTATTTTCTACAACTATAAGGTTTTGTTAGAGAATTTTTTTTTCAAGAAATTTTGGAAAAGTATTTCTAGTAAAAATACATATCCAAGGACCATTAGTGCCTCATGTTTTCTGGAAACACTTTTCTACCAGAAAATGTAAAACAAAGTAAGCTCAGCCCAGGAACATCTAAACAACAATCAAGAAGAAAGCCAACACTAATCTATTACAAATACGATAAGAAACTTCGTCCCACCACACGCTCTAGAAGAGCTTCAATGGTTTCTGGACTGAACATAAATTACAAGAAGAAACTAAACAATAAAACAGAGTAATGAAGAAGGTATTGCTTTCATTTTCTGGATTCCAATGCTGCTGAAGAACACCTCTATTTATAAGTGTTTTTCATGTTGGAAGCTTGTAGAGCACACCATCTAGGAAGCTTGTAGAGCAAGCCATCTAGGAAGCTTGTAGAACAAGCCATCTAGCTGTCCTCCGCGTTGGCACTTGGTGATGCAATCGTGACACGTGCATACAGTGGGGTCATCCCCCTTAGACTCCCGTCGGGGCTCATGCCCCGAACCCTACTATCTGTTTTACAGTTTCTTCACAAGTAACCATTGCGGTCACAATTTGACCTCATCAGCATCTAAGCTGGAACCGTTAACTAATTACTCACTATCGACATTGGCGCTCCTCATACTTGGGGGCCAGTGAATACATTACATTAACGGTAACTTGAGAGAGGTGGGCTAACACCCCCCCCCCCCCCCCCCCCCCCCCCCCCCCCCCCCCCCTCAATGTTCACCTCTGTTGGACTATGTTCTTGGGCCAACGCCCAAGCCACGAAGATGCTTGTTCATCTGAGCACTCCCTAGTTCATCTGCATGGTTGTCTTCTGTAGGGCAGTACTCCATGTATATGGTCTCCTCTTCAATCAGTTCTCTTACATAGTGATATTGAATCTCTATGTGTTTAGTTCTAGCATGGAACACTGGGTTCTTCGCCATAGCTATGCAACTTCGACTGTCACAATTTAAGGTAGTTGACTCAGTCAAAGGAATACCTATATCAGTCAAGATGCGTCGTAGCCACACAACTTCACAGGCTGCTACACAAGCAACTTTATACTCTACTTCGATTGATGACAGTGCAACTGTTTGTTGCTTCTTACTAACCCATGAGATGATACCACTTCCAAACAAGAATCCATAGCCAGTAACGGATTTCCTCGTGTCAAGATCTCCAGCCCAATCTGAGTCACAATACCCAAATAAAATATCTCCTCTTGTGTAAGATACTCCAAAAGTTAAAGTACCTTTGAGATATTTGAGGATTCGCATTCCAGCTTGCCAGTGCATTTTTCTTGGATTGTTAGAAAAATGATTGAGCACTCCCACACCATAGCTAATGTGAGGTCTTGTGTTACAAAGGAAGATTAAACTTCCAACTAATTTTCTATAGAGCTTGTTGTCAACCTTTTCAGAGGAGTCATTGATTGACAGCTTGGTATTCATTTCCATTAGGGTGACTACTGGATTACTTTCGGTCATGCCAAAAGTAGATAATAGTTCTCGAGCATAACGTTCCTGAGAAATAAAGATATGATAAGATTTTTGTCATACCTCAATTCCCAAACAGTAATGAAGAAGGCCCAAGTCTGTCATGTCAAACTCTTGGCTCAACCATTCCCGAGTCTTCACAATGTTGTCTTCATGGTCACCAGTGATTACCAGGTCATCTACATAGAGTACTACAATGACTCTTTTCTCATGTTCACAAAGAACATATAAGTTTGCTTCAGATTTGCTTCTACAGAACCTGCCCTCCAAAAAGAAAGAGTCGATACGTTTGTACCAGGCTCGTGGTGCCTGCTTTACACCATACAAGGCCTTTTTTAATTTACATACCTTCTCCTCTGCATTTGGTAGTTCAAAGCCTTGTGGTTGTGGCACGTAGACTTCTTCCTTAAGTTTCCCATTTAGAAAGGCAGATTTTACATCCATTTCATGTACCGTCCACCCGTAATGAGCAGAAGATGCAAGAACTTCCCGAATTGTTGTCATCTTTGCTGTTGGAGCGAAGGTCTCATCAACATCAAAGCCTTCAATTTGTGAGAATCCCTGAGCAACAAGGCGTGCTTTGTATTTTTCAAGAGTACCGTCAGCCTTGTACTTTGTTTTCCAAATCCATTTGCTGCCAATGATCTTTCGGTTAGGAGGTTTGTCAACAATCTCCCAAGTATCATTCCTTATGATACTATAATACTCTGTTTGCATTGCAGCTCTCCATTTTGGATCTGACATGGCTTCCTCCACACTTACTGGTTCTTTTACCTTCTCGATGATTTGAGTCATCAAAGCCATGTTCAAAAGTTGTTGTCCTGCTTTGTTCTGCTCCTCTATTCTCTTTGATCGTCTAAGCCCATCAGGACAAGGGCTTTTATCTTCAACTTCTGGAGTTCTGTCATCAAAGAGCTGGTGCACCCACTTTGGTTGTGGCTTCCATGGGGGTGCACTAGGTTGGCTTGTTGTTTCTTTTTTAACAGAAACATCTTCTACATCACTTACTGGCTGTTCAGTAGGCACTTGGTGAGTTACTTCATCGGTTGGTGACAAAATGGCAGGATCATTATCCTCCATTGAGAGTGGTCGCTCATTAAACACAACGTCTCGGCTTATGACTAACTTCTTGGCCTCTACATCATAGAGTCTATATGCTTTAGACTCTTCACTATAACCCAAGAAGATACATTTCTTGCTCTTGTCATCTAATTTCTTTCTTTTTTCTTTGGGAATATGTACAAAACACTCACACCCAAATTTTCTTAAATGAGACACAGAAGGTTTCATACCTGAGTAAGCCTAATTTGGAGTCTTTTCAATCAATGCTTTTGTGGAGCATCGATTTAGGACATATACTGCTGTATTTACTGCTTCTCCCCAGAACATATCTGGTAGCCCAGCACCTTTTATCATGCACCGAGCCATTTCCACCACCGTTCGATTTCGATGTTCAACTACACCATTTTGTTCTGGTGTATGTGGAGCAGTAAGTTGGCGTTTGATGCCAATTGAATTACAGTAGCTAGAGAATTCAGCAGAACAGAATTCCCCCCCACGATCTGTACAAAACTTCTTCACAGTTGCTGCGTTCTCATTTGTCACTTGCTTATGCCACACCTTGAATTTTGCAAGAGCATCAGCCTTGTCCCGAAGGAAGTACACCCACATCTTTCTACTGTAATCGTCGACTAACAGCATAAAGTAGAAAGATCCTCCTAACGCCATCGTAATCATTTTCCCACAGAGATCAGCATGTACCAACTCTAAAGGAGCCTTTGATTTGTTTTGACTCTCTTTGGGAATGACTTTCTTTGTTGCTTGCCGAGCATACAAGCTTCACAAGGTTCTTCAATTACATCAATTGAAGGCAAATCTGTCACCATATTTTTCTTCTGCATTTCCTTCAACATATGAAAGGAAATGTGTCCGAATCTTTCATGCCAAAGTTGACTATTTTTGGCATCAACAATAGCAGAAAGTGAGTTGATTTCATAAAGGTTATCCCTGCGGATACCTCTTGCAACTATGTTCTCATTTTTATCAAGAATAAGGGATTCATTTTTCTTGAACCGTACCTCCAAATCTTTGTTTGTAATTGCAGCTACGGACAATAGGTTTCTTGAGATTTGGGGAACAAGTAGAACATCTGCTATCTTCTTACTTTCTCCATCATCAGACTTAATGGATATGGTGCCTATCCCTTTAAAAGGACATCTCGCATTGTTCCCGACCACCACGTTCATTGGTTGTTGTAGAGGATTTAAAGAATCGTATAATTCTTTCTTGCTGGTCATGTGTCGGGAAGCTCCAAAATCTAACACCCATGTACTCTTTTGTTGTACATGAGCACTAGAGCATGATTCCTCTGTGACAATGAATAGAGGAAGCTCAATTTCTGCAGAATTTGCAGATTCTCTGTTCTTCCAGTTTTGTTTCGCCGTGCCGTTCTTGTCATCGTGGATTCGTATTCTACAATCTTTGACAGCATGGCCCTTCTTGTTACAGTAATAACACGATCCAAAGAACTTCTTACTCTTTGGTTTCTTCTTTGTTTCATTGCTAACCTTTGCTTTTGCTGTGAAGGCAGAGTCAGACTGATTGTCTCTACCTTTTAGCCTCATCTCCTCCTCCATCAATAAGGCAGAGAAATCTTCAAAGGTCAACAGAGGATCACGAACTTGTGTATTGAGTGCTGTCACGAGGCCGTCAAATTTTTGCGGCAATACTCGAATACATCTTCGAGCAAGTTCCTCTGTTGACTTGGCTATACCAACAGAAGCCATTTTATCACGTAGGTTTTTCATCCTAGTAATAAAAGACTCTACGGCCTCATCTTCACTTAATCTTTCAGCAGCAAGTTGATTTTCCAGATTTTGGATATGAGTCTGGTTCCTCGTTTCATACTGATTTTTCAGTATGTTCCATGTTTCATTCGCCTTCGAAGTATGTTGGATCAGGGTGAGGACAAAATCTTGAATACTTGTGACAATTGCACAAAGTGCATCGACATTCTTCCTTCTCCAATCTTTGATGAGCTAAGGATTAGGAGGAGTGATCTTTTCACCATTGGTGACAACAACAGGTTTAGCATCAACTCCCAGAACTATATCAAGAAGTTCATAGGAGTCTAGAATCGTAGTGATTTTGAACTTCCACAGGAGATAGTTTGTGCCATCAAGTTTGCCTTCTGTGAAAGCTGGGGGACGAATACCTATTGCTGGTACAGAACTAGAACTAGTAGTAGAGCTACTAGGCTTAAGATCAGTCATGATGTTGTGCTTTATGACAGATGATTGTTGTTAAGAGTCCCCTAGATCTCTGATACCATGTAAAACAAAGTAAGCTCAGCCCAGGAACATCTAAATAGCAATCAAGAAGAAAGCCAACACTGATCTATTACAAATACGATAAGAAACTTCGTCCCACCACATGCTCTAGAAGAGCTTCAATGGTTTCTGGACTGAACAGAAATTACAAGAAGAAACTAAACAATAAAATAGAGTAATGAAGAAGGAATAGCTCTCATTTTCTGGATTCCAATGCTGCTGAAGAACACCTCTATTTATAAGTGTTTTTCATGTAGGAAGCTTGTAGAGCAAGCCATCTAGGAAGCTTGTAGAGCAAGCCATCTAGAAAGCTTGTAGAGCAAGCCATCTAGCTGTTCTCCACGTTGGCACTTGGTGATGCAATCGTGACACGTGCATACCGTGGGGTCAGCCCTCTTAGACCCCCGTCGGGGCTGACGCCCCGAACCCTACTATCCGTTTTACAGTTTCTTCACAAGTAACCATTGCGGTCACAATTTGACCTCATCAGCATCTAAGCTGGAACCGTTAACTAATTACTCACTAACGACATTGGCGCTCCTCATACTTGGGGGCTAGTGAATACATTACATTAATGGTAACTTGAGAGAGGTGGGCATTGATACACTAACAGAAAATTCTTACCAACAATCTTTTTTGGTAAAGCAATTTTTAAAAAATTGCTTTATGCAACTATAAGACCTTGTTAGTGTATTTTTTAGGAAACGTTGGAAAATTATTTCTAATAAAAATAAGTCACCTTGGACCGTCAGTGCCTCATATTTTCATGAAACTTCCATGAAACACATTTCGTGCTGAAAATTCTTACTAGGAAAATTTTGTGATAAGGCTTTTTGTCCAGCAAAAATGACATTTTACTACTATAAAGCCTTGTTAATGCCATTTTTTAAGGAAATTTTGGAAAGGTATTTCTAGTAAAAATACATGTCTGTGGACCATTAGTGCCTCATTTTTTCTAGAAATCACTTTTATTGTTGATAATTCTTATCAAGAAAATTTTGGTGTAAGGAAATTTTTTTCTGAAACAAATAACTTTTTACATCATTAAGGCCTTGTTACTGCCTTTTTTAGGAAACTTCGGGAATGTATTTCTAGTAAAAATATGTGTCCAGGGTCCATTAATGTCTCATGTTTCTTGGAAACACTATTCAAGCTAAAAATTCTTATCTAGAAAATTTTGTTGTAAGATAGTTTTTGCTGAAACAAATTACTTTCTATAAATCTAAGGTCTTGTTAGTTCCTTTATTTAGGAGACATTGGAAAAGTATTTCTAGTAAGAATACGTCTCCAGGTACTATTATTGCCTTATGTTTCTAGGAAACACTTTTTAAGCTGAAAAATTGTTACTAGGAAAATTTTGAGGTAAGGCAATTGATGCTAAAACAAATTACTTTCTAAAACCAGAAGGCCATGTTAGCACATTTTTTAAGGAAATATTTGTTTAATTTACGTCCCCATGAATAATACCTTAAGCAAGGGGAGAGAGAAATAAATAAGAGAAAAACAAGAAAGATTCTTAGGTTGAGAGAGAAGAAGGCAAAAATAGAAGAGGTTTGGAGAGAGAGCTTCACATGAGAGAAGATAACTAAGAGACTTGCTTGCTTGATTTCTGAGTTACAATCACCTCTTTTTATAGTTGAGGAGGTGATAAAGTCCATGTACAAGTAATCTTAGGACTCCTAATTACATTCCAACAAGAACTCTCTATGTTAAGCCTATCATGATAATATTACGTTATCTATTTAAGAGACTAATTTAACTCAACTTCTAACTCTTCTTTAAGCATGCGAAACAAGATAGATAGCCAGCTTGTGGTCTTATCTTTGTGGGTCCCACATGATCTTCCAGCTCATGTTGATGGAGATACCAGCTCGTGGTATCTTTGGGGTCCCACTTAATCCTCAAATCTTCCATTTAATTCCAGCTCATGTTCCTTACTCTTAGCTCGAGCCAATGTTAAGCACCTAGCCAAAACTACCCAAAAGATCGGCCTGTTAGGAGAGGAAATATAGGTACTTAACCCTAGGACAATAATAGTACAACCCGCCCGCCTGAGCTGATGACCACGGCGGCAATAACCCAGCAACGAGAGCCGGGTCAGGATCCCATAATCGCTTATTGCCCAACGCCAGAGGAGTGCGGTCACCCTGCGCATGCGGGGACTCGAACGCGGGATGTAGCCCTTGCTCTGATACCAAATCTTAAGCACCTATCCAATACTACCCAAAAGAGTGGCCCGTTAGGAGCGAAAGGCATAGGTACTTAACCCCAGGACCATAATAGCCAACTTGTATGAGGGCCCTTGTTGACATCTCTTGATCTCATGGTGGATCGCACCAGCTAGTGTAGCTATGGTGGGTCCCACATTGTAACACCCCCTCAAGCTGGGGGTGACAAAACATCATAGATGCCTAACTTGTTGTACAGGGTGGACAAATTTTTATGAGTGACTGGTTTGGTGAGAATGTTTGAAACCTAATTCTGTGAAGATACATGCTTAAGAGATAAGATGCCGGCAGTGAATTTTTCTCGTATGAAGTGATAGTCTATTTCTATATGATTTATTCTCTCATGGAAGACTGGATTAGATGTTATGTGTATTGCAGCCTGATTATCGCAATATAGGGTCATAGGAGCTTCTTTGTAAAATCCCAGTTCAATAAGAAGAAATTTGATTCATAGGAGTCCATTGACTGTGTGTGCCATGGCTATGTACTCTACTTCTGCACTAGATCATGCAACTACATTATGTTTCTTGCTCCTCCATCTAACCAAGTTTCCTCCAACCATCGTACAATATCCTGAAGTAGATTTCCTATCATCCGGCGATCCAGCCTAGTCTACATCTGAAAAACCTTCGATGTTGAAGTGTCCATGATTTTTGTAGAGAAGCCCTCTTCCTAGTGCTCCTTTGAGATATCGTAATATCCGTTCTACTGCTTGCCAATGCTTGAGTTGTGGATTGTGCATATATTGACCTACCACACTGATTGCATATGAAATATTTGACCTCATTACGCAGAGGTAAATGACTCTTCCCACCAATCTTTGAGATTTGCCGACATCTACCTCTTCTCCGGTACCTACACCTAATTTTGTGTTCGAGTCCATGGGAGTTTCTGTTGGTTTGCATCCCAGCATTCTGGTCTCCTCCAGTAGGTCAAGGACATACTTCCTTTGATATAATATGATTCCATGTCTGGATTGTAGTACTTCAATGCCCAAAAAATATTTGAGCAGTCCGAGATCCTTTGTCTTGAATTCAGCACATATCCATTCTTTTGTCTTCTAGATGCCCTCGGGATCACTGCCGGTTATAATAATGTCATCAACATATACAACTAGAAACACCTTGCCCTTTGGTGTGTCTTTAATAAATATAGAGTGTTCTTGAGAGCATCAGTGAAATCCGGCCCATATGAGTGCTTGGTTAAAATTTTCAAACCATGCACAAGGCGACTATTTCAGACCATAAAGATATTTTTTGTAATCGACATACGGACTCCCCCTCAACCACATACTCAGGTGGTTTCTGCATATAAATTTCCTCCATGATATCCCCATTAAGAAAAGCATTTTTTACATCAAGTTGATACTACCAGGAAGAGTTACCTGCCAGAGATAATAACAAATGTACCGAATTCACTTTGGCCACTGGAGAGAAGGTTTCTTCATAATTAATGTCATAACATTGTATATAGCCTTTAGCAATAAGACGAGCTTTCAACTGAGCTATGAACCCATCCAGATTATGTTTCACAGTAAACACCCATTTGCAATTGAAAGGTTTCTTATCTAATGGAAGTGGGACTATAGTCCATGTCTGATTTTCATAAAAGGGTTTCATTTCTTCATCCATAGCCGCCTTCCACCTTGGATGTTTGAGAGCCTCCTGATAGAATTGTGGAACAGGTATGGAGGAAATAGCAGACAAAACTTGACAACAAACAGGGGATAGACGATGATGAAACACAAAGTTTGTTATTGTTGAATTTATGGAAAAGATAAATGCTTCATAGACTTCATTAACTTATTATAATTAGAGTACATGAACCTCTATATATAATAGAGGACGGTAGTAGAGTCCAATTACAATAAAACTTCCTTTGTACCAATTACACCCAAACACTAACACTTGAAAATAAGTCCTAGCATAATTAAATAAATCAATATAGATAAAAGAAAAACATAACTCAAACTAGAACTCTTCTAAGACATGACCATAAGATAAAGATGTCTTTGTGAGTCCTTCTTGATCTTCCAACTTATGTGATTAGGATACCAGCTTGTGGTAATCATGGTGGGTCCTACTTCCTATGTTCTCAGGCCCATCTTGTGGGCCTTCCTTGGTTGTGTGATCCATCTTATAATACTCTAGGATATGTGGGCCTCCCTTGGTCATGTGGGCTTGGGCCTATCTTCCAACACTCCCCCTCAAGCTGAGGGTGAGAGAACAACATGATCTCCTAACTTACTACAAATGATGTATAGAATCATTTTGTATAAAATGACACTTCTTCCAATATGCCTTCGTTTTCCAACACTCCCCCTCACGATGTTGTGCCATTCCATGAGGCCCTGATAGCATAATATAAGTGAGAATAAAAATCACTCCTAGTCGGTAAGACATTGCTCCGTACTCCAATCCTAATGCTGGATGTAGGGCACACTCCATCTTCTATAGGTAGTGTGTCTCTCGACATTGCTTTGAAGTGTCCACCACCGTGTCCCTCAACAAGACAACGACACTCAAGTGGTAGGAGTAATAAAAGCCATTACAGGGGGTAGTGGGTTTATTTATAATGGTCTCCCAATCCGGACATAGACTCTCATGGTATCCCAATCGTGATATTTTTTAGAGTTAAATTTGTCATGGTGTCCCAATTCGGGCACCGACTCTCATGGTGTCCCAATCATAATATTTTTTAGAGTCAAATAAATTATGGTATGAGAAAAGGTACTGAGGCCACCTATTCTTCAATGATAATCTCTCATCCAAAGAGACATAATAGCAGCAGCTGTAATGTTACACGACCATCTTCCAACACATATAACACGAAACAAAATAATAAACCTTGTAGAAGGACCTATGAAATAATCATAATTCGATATAAATATTTTTCTTAGTTGCATAAGCTTCATCTTTTGTGCTCCCCCTTTCTTCAATATTTTTGTCACATAAACTCATCCACAACATATGGAATAAATTACCTCTTTCTTGTACTTTTTCTGCTTCTCCCCTGCAAGCTGGGATGTAATGGCAGTGATCCCAGCTTGAACCAAATATCATAGATGTAGAAATAAGCCCAAATAACAGAGATGTATAAATAATCCCTCATACCAGGGAGAAGTAATAAATTTTTATGATATATCAACTCAAAAAGTGTTGCAAAACAATGGGCATTAATTCAAATTTTTCGATGCAACAACATACTTGCATGACCTTTGACTCTTCCAATGTGAATATATCCTTAAAAATAGATCATAATGACATAAAATTTTCTCCTTATGAAACTATAATTAAATAACTTTCATCCAAGTATAACTTCTCTTCATAAAATATAATTATCAGAAGATAAATAATCTAATAGATTTTGGTCTCTTTCATCTGGCCGAACTAAGCATTGTTTCTGTTAAATGGATAGTCCCACATACATTAGTGAGTATAAAGATTTTGTATTTATTAGATGGGAAAAAAGGTTTCCTAAGTGGCTAATCATTTTAGGATAAGGCCTTGGACCCAATTTAACATGGTATCAGAGCAAGGTTCTCATATGTGGGCATCCGCCCAAATTATCCATGTGCCACCATGTGAGGACCTCTACCCAAATTATCCACGTGCCTTCACGTGAGGGGGAATATTAAAAGGATAGTCCCACATACATTAGTGAGTATAAAGATCTTGTATTTATTATATGGGAAAAAAGGTTTTCTAAGTGGCTAGTCTTTTAAGGATAATGCCTTGGACCCAATTTAACTGTTTCTCCTTTTTTTCCAGAATGACTATTGACTCTTCCAAGATCAATATCTCCTTATACAAACATCATACAGAGAATTGGTTAAATAGGTAAGAAAATATACTTACATATATTTCTTTATATATATAGTTCTCCATATAAAGTCTCTTTCTTTATAGCATAAAATACCTTGGAGGTTGAAGCTTTCTGCTGGTGCTAGAACCACTTTTTCAATCTGACCTTTGCTGCTTCAAATATTAATATCTCTTTGTAGATAACTAGGATAAAAAATTGGTTGAATAGGTAAAAGAATAGACTTATAGATATTTCTTTGGATATATATTTCTCCATTTAAAATCTAGTTCTTGATAGCATAAAATACGTAGGAACTGGAAGCTTGCTGCTGTTGCTGCTCAAACCTAGACTTATGGAATTTATAGAAAAGAGAAATACTTCATAGATTTTATTAACATATTATAATCAAAGTACATGAACCTCTATTTATAATAGAGGAAGGTAGTAAAGTCCAATTACAATAAAACTTCCACTGTCCCAATTACACCCAAACACTAACACTTAAAGATAAGTCCAAGCATAATTAAATAACTCAGTATAGAAAAAAGACAAACATAACTCAAATTAGAACTATTCTCTACAGATGTTTTTGTGAGTCCTTCTTGATCTTCCAACTTATGTGATAAGGATGCCAGCTCGAGGTAATCATGGTGACCTACTTCTTATGTGCTTGGGCCTATCTTGTGGGTCTTCCTTGCTTGTGTGGTCCATCTTATAATACTCTTAGATATGTGAGTCTTCCTTGGTCGTGTGGGATTGGGCCTATCTTCCAACAGTTATGGGATGAGAAGTAGAGGCATGGTGCACGATCTGGGCTCTTTCCAAATTTCAATAGGACGAGTATCATATTGTGGGACAAAAATAACTGGAGAAGATGGACTAACCTCAGTTGGATCCAAAAACTCAGTAGGTGTGGAGTCAGCCAGTGTTTCTGGGGGCTGAGTTGTTTCTATAGCACGGGGCCCAACCGGTTGAGGATGTTGTGGACTCAATAGCAGAATGATTAATCCAGAGATGACATGGATGAGTCAGTGACTCAGTGGAGTAGTGAAGTACCTTAACCAGTTTATGTTCTTTTAAATTCATGAATGTCAAGTAGGGAGCCCACGAGGGTAGTATTGTAATAATATTAAACAATATGCTCGAGCCTTTGCCTTAAGAGGTCATCGAGAAGACAGGAAAGGGAAAAAGAAAGTTACAAGGGATCTGCGTTCTCCTTCAACAAACCAGGGTCAGCATTCCCTTGGAAACCAAGGTGCAGACTCCCTTTGACGAGCCTGGTTATCCTCATTCTATATCATCCATCTATCCTCTTCTCTCACGTTAGCCATTCCATTCCGTGTTCCTCACAAACCCGTCACCATAGGTAGACCAAAAAGGTCTCGGCATCCTAGTTCTACCCTTGATTTAAAAGAAGACCTCTCCCATCGTCGAATCACTCAATCCATGGTCAGAGACCATAACATCTTGGTATCAAAGCAGGTCAATATGGGAGAATAATCCAACAATGCCGAGTTGATAGCAAACATCAGAGAAATGATGCATGTTGAGAGAGAACAGAGCGATGCCAGAGCAACAACAAGACAAGAGGAATCCGAAGAGCGTTTGGTCACATTGTTGGACAATAGGGTCGCCCAATAGGTACAATTACAAATTGACAATTTATCTAATAGACTATTTGATATAATTGGGGGAAATAGTTCCAACCCACAGGAGGGGGAAAGGAGCCCTGTGGCCAGGAAGGGGTACCAGTATGTTGGACGCACAGAGCCACTAGTGTCAAGGGGGAATTTGAGTCCCAGAGGGGGGACCATCCCGAGATACACCAAATTGGAATTCCCAATTTTAAGGGATCAGAGGACCCACTGATATGGCTCAACATGTGTGAGAAATTTTTTTCTCACCAACGAACTGCTAACAGTGACAAAGTGGGATTGGCTGCCTTCCACATGCTCAACAAAGCACAACTATGGGGTCATCATATAGAATTGGCGTATCTCGAATTAAATTGGCACGAATTCAAAGATTTATGCTCCATCTGGTTTGGGCGTCCGACTCAAAATAATCCCCTGGGGGACTTGGTGTTGCTACATCAAATCGGCACGGTAGAACTGTACCAAAAAGCCTTCCAGAAGAAATTGGCTAGGGCTAGCAAGGTAGTCAGGGTGGACCAGCAAATCAGCTTGTTTACAACCGGCTTGACAGAGGCCCTTCGTCTAGAAGTGGAGCTCCTTGCTCCTACGGATTTGGCTTGACCAATGAATTTGGCGAGAGCACTTGAAGCCAAACAAAAATTCTAGGCAAGCAAACCTCCATGGCCGGGAGGAAGTTAATCTACAAGCACCCCACACACAACAACCCCATGGTGCAACTCAGTAGCTTCCAGTTCTCCTCAAGCTTCCAAGACAAGTCCATCTCAACTGGCATTCATCAGAAAATTGAACAGGGTAGAGAAGGAAGACAGAAGGTCCCGAGGCTTATGTTATAATTGTGATGAAAAATATACCTTTGGACATCAATGCCAGAAATTGTTTTGGTTATAAGTAGAGGATGATGAGGAGGAAGCCTTTGACAACACCGACCCAGTAGAGGAAGAAAATGAACCTGAAATTTCTCTCCACACCATTACCGGCCTCCAATCCACCAAAACAATGCAACTATGTGCCCTCGTCAATGAAAAACCACTCCTCAGTTTGGTTGGCCCTGGCAGTACTCATAATTTTATAAGCTTCAAAGCGGCTTAGCAATTGCAATTTCCAGCATAGCCTCATCCAACAGCTTCAATTTCAGTGGCTAATGGAGAAAAACTTCCCAAGTTATGGGATCAGTAAGGCAGTGTTGTTTTCCATTGAACGTCATCCATTTGAGGCAAAATTTCTGATCATACCACTAGCAGGATTTGATATGGTTCTCGGAATTAAATGGCTGCAAGCTTTGGGGCCCATTTTGCGGGATTTCTCAGCCTTGACCATGAGCTTTGAGATGGCAGGCCAGAAGTACACTTTCCAGGGTAGTAAGACTGAAATTCCTCCACACTTACAAGTACTCTAGCAGCAGCAGCCCTCGGCCACGAAGTTAAAATTTTTTTTGGAGGATTATGACAAGGTCTTTCAGCAACCAAAGGGTCTCCCACCTCTGAGACAGTGTGACCATATAATTTCATTGAAGGATAGTTCTGATGTGGTTGTGGTGCACCCCTATCGATATCCCCATCTCCAAAAAGATGAAATAGAAAAACAATGCAAATTGATGCTTGAGCAAGGCCTCATCCAAAGAAGTACATCCCCTTTTTCTTCGTCGGTCTTGTTAGTCAAGAAACAAAACAACACTTGGAGATTTTGCATGAATTATAGGGAATTGAACTCCAAGACTATCAAAGACAAGCTCCCTATTCCAGTTGTGGATGAGTTATTGGATGAATTTCATGGAGCACAAATTTTCACCAAGCTTGATTTGCGCTCAGGCTACCATCAGATCCGTATGTATTCTCCAGATATTCACAAGACAGCATTTCAGACACATCATGGCCACTTTGAATTTTTGGTCATGCCCTTTGGTCTCTCCAATGCTCCATCAACATTTCAGGCTTTAATGAATGAGGTATTTACCAATTATCTCCGCAAATTTGTGTTAGTATTCTTTGATGACATACTAATTTTCAGTAAGTCTTGGCCTCAACACTTAGAGCATTTACAACTGGTTTTTCAATTGATTCGATCCCACCGGCTGTATTTAAAGAAGACCAAGTGTACATTTGGGAGAAAACAAGTAGTTTATTTGGGGCATATTATTACAACATCAAGGGTGACAGTGGACCCCAAAAAAATTACAGCTGTTACACAGTGGCCTCCACCAACCAATGTCTCAGCTTTACGGGGTTTTTTAGGCTTGGCTGTAAATTATAGAAAGTTCATTGCCAACTATGCGAGCATAGCAGCACCCTTGTCCAACCTGCTACGTTGCAATGCATTTGTTTGGCATGAGGAGGCCAGCACAACCTTCCAAATGTTAAAAACATCCCTTGCCACAACACCGGTCTTACAATTGCCTAATTTTAAAGAGCCTTTCGTGGTTGAATGTGATGCATCAGAAGGTGGTATCGTGGCAGTGCTGCAATAATCCAACCATCCCACTGCCTATTTCAGCCGACAACTGTCACCACATCAACACAAGTTACCAGCATATGAGCGTGAACTGATTGGCTTAGCAAAGGCAGTCCACCATTGGCGTCCCTATTTATGGGTTCAATATTTTCTTATCTGTACAGACCACTACAGTTTGAAATATTTGGTAGATCAACTTATTTCTACATCACCTCAGCAGCAGTGGATCAGTAAATTGTTGATCTTTGACTTTATGGTGGAACACAAGGTAAATTGATTACAGCAGCGGATGCTCTGTCACGTAGATCAGAAGACTCACCACAATTATCTGCCATCAGTCATCCCATGCCAGTCCTTTTGGACACCATCAAGGAGGCCCATAGGATCTCATCAGAACTACAAGACCTCAGTCAGCAAATTACAGCTGGCAACATGCCATCCGATTTGACCCTTCTTGACACCCTCTTTCTCTATAAGAGCCACAACTATTTGCACCATTCTTCTCCTCTCATTGCTACAGTGGTATCTTCTTATCGTGAAAGCTACCATGAAGGCATTCAGAAGACACTCATGCGGCTTCGCCATGATTTTTATTGGGCTGGTATGAAGATCTCCATTACCTCCTATGTAGCTGCTTGTCAGGTGTGTCAGAGGAATAAGGCGGATAATTTATCACCAGCAGGGGTACTACAACCGATCCAGCTTACCACTCAGGTATGGGCAGACTTATCCATGGATTTTATTGAGGGACTCCCGAGGTCTTTCGGGAAGTCTATTATTTTGGTGGTCGTAGACATATTATCCAAATACGGTCATTTCATTCCATTGGAACACCCATACACACATTGTGCGCCAACAGGACATTCTAGAGTCCATTGTCAGTGATTGGGATGTTTTTTTTACTAGTCAATTCTGGCGGGATCTCTTCAAATTCTGCGGCACCAAACTCAATTTTTCCTCAGCATATCACCCGCAAACTGATGGCCAGACCGAAGTACTTAACCATACCATTGCCATGTATTTTCGGTGCTTGGTTGGTGACAGACCCAAAAGATGGTGGACTGCATTCTGTGAGCAGAATATTCGTACAACACCTCTTTCCACATGGCTTTACAAGACACCTCATTTCGTATAGTGTATGGCAGAGACCCTCCCAGTCTCCTTTCATATGATCATGGCTCCACCAGAGTCGATGCAGTGGACAAGGCCCACATTGATCGAGATCAGTTGTTGGCCATTATTCGCCAGTGCCTCAGCCAAGCCCAAGCTTGTATGAAAGACTACAATGACCAGGGTCACCGCGACATTTAGTACAACACAGGTGACTTTGTTTGGCTCAAACTCCAACATTACAAATAGGCTTCCGTAGCTGGATGCAGGCACAAGCTCTCTCCCAAATATTTTGGGCCATTCAAAATTACTTAGAGGGTCAGGGAAGTCACATATAGGCTCCAATTGCCTCAAGAAGCCAAGATCCATGATCTATTCCATGTGTCCCTCCTAAAGCCCTTCACAGGCAGCTCCTCACCCACACTCCTGCTCTCCCACCCATTGAGGATGGCCAAATATCTTGCTTGCCATTCAAAATTCTGTAGGCTCGCCAGAATCCACACAGATGAGAGGTGTTAGTTCAATGGTCTCCCACAGACGCACCCCGCAGTATTCCAACAGGTCAACCACACGTTCAAGCTTGCAGACTACCTCATTTTCCAGGAGGGGAGTGATATTGTGGACTCGGTAGCAGAACGAGTAATCCAGATACGAGGCTGACAAGTGAGTGACTCAGTGGAGTACTGAAGTACCTTAGGTAGTCTATGTTCTTTTAAATTCATGAATGTCAAGTAGGGAGTGCACGAGGGCAATATTGTAATAATCTTAAATACTATGCTCGAGCCTTTGCCTTAAAAGGTCATCGAGAAGAAAGGAAAGGAAAGAAAAAATTTACAAGGGATCCGCATTCTCCTTCAATGAACCAGGGTCGGCATTCCCTTGGAACCCAAGGTGCAGACTCCCTTTGATGAACCAAGTTATCCTCATTCTCACCAATCCCTCTCTCCTCTTTTCTCACGTTAGCCATTCCATTTCATGTTCCTCACAAACCTGTAACCATAGGTAGACCAGAAAGGTCTCGTCATCCTGGTTCTACCCTCGATTTATAAGAAGACCTCTCCCATCGTCGAATCACTCGATCCATGGTAGGAGACCATAACAGAGGAGAACCTGGTATGGAAGATAAACCTGGAGGAGCATTATTAGAATAATATGGAGAGTCTTCAAAGAATTTGACATCCCTAGACACAAGTAAATGCTGAAGAGTAAGATTATAGAAAACATAACCCTTTTGTGTATGAGAGTATCCTTCATAGATTTTGGATCAAGTTTACCATGTCTTGGGGAGGAAATATGGACAAAACATTGAAAGCCGAAGACTCTCAAGGGCAGTGAAAAAGGATCATCATTAGCTAATAAGTGAGAGTAGGGAATTTTTTTTCCAAGAACGGAAGAGGGTAACCGGTTTATAAGAAAACATGTGGTAAAGACTGCATGTGGCCAATAAAAGTATGGAACTTTCATGGCATATATTAATCCATGAGCTACCTCATGAATATGGAGGTCCTTCTGTTCGGCTACACCATTTTTTTGAGGGGTGTAGGCACATGATGTTTAGTGAATAATGCCATTTTCAAGACAAAACAAGTGAAGATCTTTGGATGTGTATTCTTTGGCATTATCCAACCGAAGGACTTTAATTTTCTGCCCAAACTGAGTGAGTACCATTTCATGAAAAGATTTAAATATCAATGGTATTTTAGAGTGCTCTTTAAAAAAAATAACCAAGTGGTACGAGTGAGGTCATCAATATATGCAATAAAATATTTAACTTGTGAAATGTTGGAGACACTCAAGGGTCCCCATATAGTATGAATTAATGAAAAAGGAGAGACACTTTAATTTCTGGACAAGGTGAGTATGTAGACCTCTAAGTTTTACTCATTTTACATGCTTCACAATGAAGGTCTGACCTTGCTTTAGGAAAACTATGATGAAGAGATTGGGTTGACGGATGTCCCAACCGGTTGTGCCATAACTTGGTTTCAGTGTCACAGGTGGATGTAGTATTTATTTGTGGCACATCCAGGTAGATGAACCCCCACTCCCCCCCTTGTTCACAAAATCTACCAATCACCCACTTCGATGTAAGATCCTGAAATACACATGAAGTGGGTGAGAAAGTGATAGAGCAATTAAAATGTTTGGTGAGCTGACTAATTGATAAAATATTCAAAGGGAAAGTGGGAACAAAAAGGATATCAGTGAGCAGAAGTGATGATGTAACAGAAGTGGATCCTTGCCCTTTAACATTAATCTATGAACCACTAGCAATGGTAACAAATTTATGTTAAAGACAAGGAGAAACTGAGTATAGTAGATGTCTGTTACATGTAAGATGCCCGGAGGCTCCTGAGTCAATTATCCAGGAAGAACAAGAGGCAGAAAACATACTTGAAGCGGTGGTCGTAGCGGTTGGTGAAGAAGTACTTAGGGAGGACCCCATCTTGGTCTTCATTTTCTAGAATAGTTCATAGTTTTCATCAGTAAGTGTATTCTTTACAGTTGTTGTGGTAGATTGCTCCACTTTTGTATCACTTACTTGTTGGAAGATAAGCTCAAGCCCACATGACCAAGGAAGGCCCACACTACCAAAGAAGGCCCACAAGATTGGCCCAAGCCCATAAGAAGTAGGACCCAAATGATTACCATGAGCTGGCATCCTTATCACATCAGTTGGAAGCTCAAGAAGGACTCACAAAAGTATCTTATCTTATGGTCATGTCAAAGAAGAGTTTTAGCTTGAGTTATTTTTGTCTTTTATCTATATTGAGTTATTAATAATGTTAGGACTTAGCTTTAAGTGTTAGAGTTTGGGTGTAATTGGGACAAGGGTAGTTTTATTGTAATTGGACTCTACTACCTTCCTCTATTATAAATAGAGGTTCATGTACTCTAATTACAACATATTATTGATGACAATGAAGTATTTCACTTTTCCATAAATTCAACACGGTATCAGAGCAGGTTCTGTGAGTTGACTTGGTCAACTCACGGAGGTAATGTGATCCTTTTCTCTAAATCCTAAACCCTAAGTCTAGGTTCGTAGTTATTTTTTTTAGTCCCTATACCTATAGTTTTCTTTGTATTTTTTAACTTGATACGGAGTTTTTAATACTGAAATATATATACTGAAGGAAAGATAATTTAGTCTAATTTCCAAATAAAAATCATTTGTTCCAATTGGAGTTATCTACAGAAAGATGTCAACATTTGAATAAGCGAAGGTCAGATTGAAAAAAGGTTCGAGCAACAGTAGCAATCTTTAGATTTTGAGGTATTTTTTGCTATCAAGAACTAGAATTTATATGGAGAAATATATGTCAAAGTAAATATCTGTAATTCTTTTCTTTTACCTATTCAACCAATTTTTTTATCTGAGTTATCTACAAAGAGAAATCGATATTTGAGGCAGCAAAGATCGGAATTAAAAAGAGGTTAGAGCTGTAGCAGAAAGCCTCAATTTCCAAGGTATTTTATGCTATCAAGAAAGAGACTTTATAAGGAGAATTATATATAAAAAGAAATATACGTAAGTCTATTTTCTTACCTATTCAACCAATTCTTGGTTTGATTTTTTTATAAGGAGATATTATACTTGGAAGAGTCGATGGTCATTCTGAAAAAAAGGAGAAACATTACTTTGTTCGGCCAGATGATAGAGACCAAAATCTATCACATTATTTATCTTCTGATAATTATATTTTATGAAGTGAAGTTACACTTTGATGATAGGTATTTAAGTCTAATTTTATACTGAGAAAATTTCATGTTAATCTGATCTATATTTAAAGAAATATTCCCATTGGAAGAATCAAAGGTTATGCTGGTATTCTGTTACATTGATAATCCGAATTTAAGCCAATTATTTTGTGCCACTTTTTGAGTTGATATATCAGAAAATGTCACTTCTCCCTGGTTTGAGGGCTTATTTATACATCTCTATTATTTGGGCCTATTGCTACATCTATGATATTTGGTTCAAGCTGGGATCACTACCATTACCACCCAATATGAGGGGCTATATTTTATTCCATATGTTGTGGATGAGTTTATGTAACCAAAATATTCAACAAAAGGGGAGCACAATTTGAAGCTTCTGCATCTAAGAAAAAATATTTATATCGGATTATGATTATTTCATGGGTCCTTCTACAAGTTTTATTATTTTGGTTCATGTTATATGTGTTGGAAGATGGTCCTGTTATAATCACCTGCAACTATTATGTCTCTTTGGGGACATTATTATTGAAGAAGTGGTGGACTCATATCATCATTTATTTTACCTTGTCAAAAATATCAAAATTATTTGTGGTTGGGAGTCCATGACGAAGGAACTTCATCCCGTCAAAAATATCAAAATTATTTGTGCTTTGGAGTCCATGACGGAGGAACATCATCACCATCAAAAATATCAAAATTATTTGTGGTTGGGAGTCCATGACTGAGGAACTTATTATTACATCTATGTTATCCCCCCCCCCCCTCCCTGTACTGGCTTTTATTACTGCTACCACTTGAGAGTCGTTGACCTATGGAAGGACACGGTGGTGGACACTTCAGAGCAATGCCGATAGACACACTATCGATAGAAGACGGAGTGTGCCCTACATCCAACATTAGGACTGGAGTATGAAGCAATGGCTTACAAGCTAGGAGTGATTTTTACTCTCACTTATATTATGCTAGTAGGGCCTAATGAAATGATGCAACAACGTGAGAGGGAATGTTGGAAGATGTGCCATTTTATACAAAAATATTCTATACATCATTTGCAGCAAGCTGGGAGTTCATGTTGTTCTCTCACCCCCAGCTTGAGGGGTAGTGTTGGAAGATAAGCACTAGCCCACACGACCAATGAAGGCCCACAAGATGGGTCCAAGCCCATAAGAAGTAGGACCCACAATGATTACCTTGAGCTAGCATCCTTATCACATCAGTTGGAAGATCAAGAAGGACTCACAAAAGTATGTTATCTTATGGTCACATCAAAGAAAGAGTTTTAGTTTGAGTTATGTTTGTCTTTTATCTATATTGAGTTATTTAATTATGTTAGGACTTATCTTTAAGTGTTAGAGTTTAGGTGTAATTGGGACAAGGGTAGTTTTATTGTAATTGGACTCTACTACCTTCCTCTATTATAAATAGAGATTAATATACATTGATTACAACAAGTTATTGATGTCAATGAAGTATTTCACTTTTACATAAATTCAACATTACTTTGGCTTTGTTAGCCTTATTCTAATTAGCCTTAAAACATATTTCTCGAGAGTGGCCCAATCTACCACATATAGAGCATTCCTTTAGGTGAAAGCATGTGTCTCTAGTGTGGCCATATTCCTTACAATGGGTGCATTCCTTCCCATCTATTCGATCAAAACCAGTAATTCCACCTCTTCCTCTTCCTCCTCTATAAAATTTGCCTCAGCCTCGGCCTTGGTCATATGGTGTTCCCCTCTGTCCAGAGTACATAGCGGATGGTATTTCAGTAGTAGAGGGAGAAGCGTCTGGAATACAGAGAAGTGTAGCACATACATCTTCAAAAGTGGGAACTGCGAAAGAGCTAAGAAGGTGAGTCTTAGCTACTTCAATATTGTTTTAATGTTAACAATGCATATGGCAGTTATTAATGCCTCTTTCTGTTTATCTTGGCCAAAGATATTTGTAGAGGTTGGTTGGGCCAAATTCCATTCTTGAAGAAAGCCTCGAAAGCGGGCCAAATATTCATGTATATTGTCTCCTTGTTTGGTGTCCTTCTTTCTGGCATATCCAGTATTTACACTTGCTCGGGGGTTTCCCCTTCAGGCAATATGCATTTACTGGATGTGGTTGGGCTAGAGTTTGTTCTTTTTCTAAAGTATCTTTTTTAGGAGTATACCTAGATTTTGAACTACTTTGTATCCTAAATTTTTTCTTATGAAATTTTTAGGATATTTTCTTTGCTTTTGGTTATAGGTTTTCCAACCATAAGCTCCTACATTTTTGTTCTGGTTGGAACAGCATAATGTTTGCTTATAAGTTTATTACTTTTCTTTTGTAGTTTTTGAGTTTCACAGAGGTTTGCCAACATGTCTTGTACAAACCTGTGCTTTCTTCCAAAAGTATAAAAACCTAGGAAAGCGTCCATGGTTAAAGCAGGAAACTTTGGGTTGTTTTACCAATATTTTACAATGTAGTCTTTTTCAAAAATAGTCGCAAAAGGTTCTGGCAATTTTGAATAAAAGGTGGGCAGATAGGGTTTTTTATCAACTTTTTGTAGTTCATAGAAGTAACTTGCAAATTCGTAGTAATACTTCTCATAAAAATAGATGCTACAAATCTATAACTTATTTAGTTTTTGAAGAGTTTCTAAACGTTTTCTTTGTTTAGTACACTCATTGCGAGCTTCTAGGGCTGGATGTATTCCTAGAAATTATTTTGATATCTTAGCCACTAATCCTTTTAGTATTGAGGCTATAGATGTTGATGTAGCTATTTTTTGGTCTTCGAGAAGATTGTCCCACCAATGTGCTATATGACCCTGTAGGGCATGGGTAAAGAAGTTAAATGCAGAATCTTTGTCCCGTGATTCATGCATATTAACAGCATTGCTGATACTTCTTTCCCATTCTTTGAGGACTTTTTCTCCATCCTTGGAACAATCCAAGTTGAGATAAAATCCCAATGGGTTTATGCTATCTATGGATTGATGTCCTTTAGTAGCATGGGAAGGATCAACATTTGTGTATTTTATTGAATACCTTTGTCCGCCCAACAAGATTTTAGAGTGGGAAAAACTTTCTCTTTCTCAAGAATAATCCGTTGTTTTGTGGCGGAAATTTTCTGTCATATAGGTATCTTGTACCCTTGATGTTTCTACTTCATGTTGGCTGGTGTTGCCTCCTCGAAGCATCCTGAATCTTTTACAAAGATAATTTTCCTTTTTGTCTTTAGCAGAGTAGTTTTTTTTTCTTGGTATTTTCTATTGCAACTTTGTCAGAGTCCCATGCCTCTGGTTCACTATCTTGTTGCTCTTTTTGTTTACTAGAGGAAGGTTTTTTCCTCTAGAACATAATAAATCGGTTGGCGACTGAAAGTATTATATTTTGCGTAAACTTCATCATCAGTAGAGGATGATGCTTTTGAAGCAATCCTAAAGGCAAAAGGTTCTAGATCTTTTCTTCTACTTGCTATGCAAGGTGCAATGTACACTAGGTTTTTAAGCCACCGGTAATGTCAGAAAAGCCTAAAGGTAATGGAGTTTCGATATCAGTTACATAGAAAAAATCATTCATTTTTAAAGAGATATTTCTTGAAGCTCTCTTTGTATTCTCTAGATTATGCATTGTAGTGTGTGAGCTCTGTTGTTGATTCTTATGCATTCAGAATGAAACTCGGTGTGAGCAATCATAGTATCTTCTGTTGGTCAAAGATTATCTCTGTTTTGCAGAGCGTGAATTCTTTCTACTCATGCTATTCTTAAACGATCTAATAGTCTTTCTCTATAGATCATTTTTATAAAGCTTTTGTTTAATTATTTTGATCTTGCATCCTAATTTGTAGACACAATCATTATATCTCATCCACCAATAATGATACATCACTTGGGATGGGAATGTGTCATCTTCAGGTTGAAGAGTATCTCTTTGTTGTAGAGCGAGAGCTAGGCTTTCTCTACAAAATTCTAGGTGATCTAATAGTTTCCACCTATAGATCATTCTGGTGTCCAAGGTGTAAAAGGGGTTTTATACGTTGATAGACTAGAAGAAGAACCTAAATGTTCTTTTAATGTTAAGACTTCGCTTAGGAGTTCTTGCATTTTATCTTTGTTTAGATTATCTAAAAAAAAATTTAGTTCTGTTAATTCTTTAAAGAAAATAGGACTATTTCCATTGTCAATTTTTTCTACAATATTTTCTAGGATAGTTTGACATTTTATTATTTCTCTATGTCTATGTTCATCATAGAGGAAATTAAATTTTTGTTGTAGATTGTCAATAGCATTTTCTAACCTGGTAATGATCTTTCCATAAGACTCTAACGTTTGGTTGGGCCTTGGGTTGCCTATTCCTTCGAATTGGGAACTGGTGGAGGCTCTACTAGAAGAGGTAGAGAGCCTAGTGTTGGTAATCACTAGTTTTCCTTCTATCTCCCTTATGGTTTTTCAGGAGAGGGGAAGGTGTCTAGGAGCCATAGGTTGGACTACCCATTCTGTTGGCCATGTTAACTCCCTAGGGTCGAGTTCTTCTATGGTCAAATTTTCAGAATATCCAATATTTTTGGATAGTTCCATGATTTTCTTTGAATCCTTAACTGGAACCTTTCTTGTATTGATTCCTCTTGCAACTACTCATATGCATTACTCTTCTTCCTGGTTGAATGCCATTTTTCTACTAGTTATCTGTGTAGATTTTTAGGGACAAGGTATCTTGGATATGCTTGTCATCTAAATCTATTTGTAGGTTGGGCCAAGTTGTAAAGGAGACTGGGCCTAATCCTAAGTTGGCTCCAACTCCTCCGAGCAGGGCCTTTTCAAAATTATTCCTCACTGAGTTATCTACGATAGCTACTATGAAAGGTAAGTTTTGGTTGATTCGTATCAAGGGGTCTAATCATATATGAACTAATCCATAATTGGGACTACATTGATGCATGGTTCAATACATTCTATTATCAAAACCCTAATCATAGGCATTCCAGGTTTTTCCAAAGGGCCAAGGATGTTCTGAGAAGGTATTTAATTGGTGGACAAAATTTGGGCCACCGATTGAGGTTCTCCCAGAACCCATTCAGGCTCAATTTAAATTTTGGACTAAATCCAGTCCTGAGCATAAAGATTTGGGGAAAATCCCAATAGATACAGATTTGTTCATATTATTTATGACTTTCACCATCCCCTGGATTTTGTGATGGGACTGTACCACATCCTTCAATCAAGAAGGACTGCCAATTTTATAGAGAATCTTCCATGTAAGGTAGTGGAACATTTTTCCATAAATTGATACAAAGTTCGCAAAAATTAAGTCTAATATTCTCCATAATGAGAATTTATTGGGACAAAAAATCTCAAAGTTTTATTATGAACCCAAGAATATGTTCAACAATTACAAATTAAGGGCCAAACTTCTATCAACGCCCAAAACAATCCAGCTGTCCTCAATAATGGAGTATTTGTTCAGCCACCTCAATTATAGAGGCATCTTTCATAGTTTCTATTGGTGGATTTTAAATGTTATCAAATTCGTCTTGTACTTTTCAGTCTTGCTCTTTCTATATAAGGAGTTATGTGTTGTTTTGTAAGGCATTACTTTGAGTTTGCGCTTGTTTCCATGGTTGCTCATTGTTTGGATATTATTTAGTGTGTTTTTTGATATGTAAGTATAATATTTCAATTTGAATATATTTTGTATTTCCATTATTTTCGATTCTTTTTTGTTGTAAATAGACCATTAGTGCCTCATGTTTCCTCGAAAAAAAATTTCTAGCTAAAAATTCTTACCAGGAAACTATTGTGGTAAAGCTATTTTTGCTGAAAAAAATTACTTTCTACAACTATAAGGCCTTGTTAGTTCTTTTTTTAGGGACTTTGGAAAAGTATTTCTAATAAAAATTTGATCCTTAGGACCATTACTACCTCATGTTTCCTAGAACATTTTTCAAGTTGAAAATTCTTACCAGAGAAATTTTGTCGTATGGATATTTTTTATGAAACAAACTACTATCTACAACTATAAGGCCTTGTTAGTGCATTTTCTATGGAAACGATAGAAATATATTTCTTGTAAAAAATACATCTCTAGAGAACATTCCTGCCTCTTGTTTCCTGGAAACACTTTTTAAACAGAAATTTCTTTCAAGAATTTTTTTGTTGAAACAAATTGCTTTCTACAACTATATGACCTTAATAGTGCATTTTTCTTGGAAACTATAGGCAATTATTTATAGTAAAAATACATGTCCATATACCATTAGTGCCTTATGTTTCCTGGAAAACGTTTCTAAGGCAGAAAATTCTTACTTGGAAAACTTTGCTGAAAAAATTATAATTTACCACTAGCATGCCTTGTTAATGCCTTTTTTAAGGAAACATTGGAAAAGTGTTTATTTTAAAAATACATGTCCAGGGACCATTAGTTCCTCATGTTTCCAAGAATCTCTTTTCTTGTTGAAAATTCTTACCAGGGAAATTTTTTGGTAAGGATAATTTTTGTGAAATAAATTACTTTCTACAACTTTAAGGCTTTGTTAGTGCATTTTTTGGACACGCTGGAAATGTATTTGGAGTAAAAATACATCTCCAAGGACCATTAGTGCCTCAAGTTTCTTGGAAACACTTTTCAAGCGGAAAATGTTTACTAAAAATTTTTGTTGAAACAAATTACATTTTACAACGATATGACCATGTTAGTGCATTTTTTCAGGAAACGCCGGGAAAATATTTCTAGTACAAATACATCTCCATGGACCATTAGTGCTTCATGTTTCCTGGAAAACACTTTTTATGCAAAAAATTCTTTCGGGGAAAACTTCGCAAAAACAAATTACTTTCTATAACTATAAGGTTTTTTTAGTGACTTGTTTTCAAGAAACGTTGAAAAAGTATTTCTAGTAAAAATACGTCTCTAAGGACCATTAGTGCCTGATGTTTTGTGGAAAAATATTTCTACCTAAAAATTCTTTCCAGGAATCATTTTAGGTAAAGCATTTTTTGCTGAAACAAAATAATTTTTGCAACTATAAGGCCTTGTTAGTGTTTGTTTTTAAGAAAATGTTGGAAATGTATTTCTACTAAAAATACATCTCCAAGGACTATGAGTACCTCATATTTCCATGAAACTCTTTTTAAGCTGAAAATTCATTCCACGAAAATTTTGTGATAAGGCAATTTTTGCTGAAAAAATTACATTTTACTAGTATAAGGCCTTGTTAATGGCTTTTATAAGGAAACTTTGGAAAAGTATGTCTAGTAAAAATACATGTCCAGGGACCATTAGTGCCTCATGTTTCCAAGAATCACTTTTCTTTTTGATAATTCTTACCAAGAAAATTTTGTGTAAGGCAATTTTTTTTAAAACAAATAACTTTATACATCATTAAGGCCTTGTTATTGCCTTTTTTGGGAAAATATGTCTCCAGGGACCATTAGCTCCTCATGTTTCTAGGAAACAAATTTTAAGCTAAAAATTGTTATAGGGAAATTTTGAGGTAAGACAATTTTTGCTAAGACAATTACTTTCTACAACCACAAGGCCTTGTTCGCGTATTTTTTCCAAAAATGTTTGAAAAATATTTCTAGTAAAAATATGTTGAGAGAGACCATTAGTTCCTCATGTTTCCAGGAAACAAATTTTAAGCTAAAAATTGTTACAGGGAAAATATTTAGGTAAGACAATTTTTGCTTAAGACAATTACTTTCTACAACCACAAGGCCTTGTTTGCGAATTTTTTCCAAAAATGTTTGAAAAATATTTCTAGTAAAAATATGTCGTGAGGGACTTTAGTGCCTCATTGTTCCTAAAAAAATATTTCTAGCTAAAAATTCTTACCAGGAAACTATTTGTTACCGTATTTTTTGCTGAATTAAATTACTTTCTACAACTATAAGTTCTTGTTATTGAATTGTTTTAGGAAATTTTAACAAATTATTTCTTGTAAAAATACAACCCTTGGGACCATTACTGCCTCATGTTTCCTAGAAACATTTTTTATGCTTAAAATTCTTTCCATGGAAATTATGTGGTAAGGATATTTTTTATGAAACAAATTACTTTTTGAAACTATATGGCATGTTGTTCATTTTTTTTTCCGAAATTCTGGAAATGTGTTTCTAGTAAAAATATGTCTCTAGGGAATATTAGTGCCTCATGTTTCCTGGAAACACTTTTCAAACAAAAAATTCTTAATACAAATTTTTTTGTGAAACAAATTACATTCTACAACTATATGACCTTGTTAGTGCATTTTCAAGAAACATTGGGAAAGTATTTCTAGTAACAATTTTGGTTTCATGGACCATTAGTGCCTCATGTTTCCTAGAAAACACTTATCAAACAGAAAATTCTTACTTGCAAAACTTTGTTGAAACAAATTATTTTGTATCACTATAAGGTTTTGTTAGTGTTTTTTTCAGGAAATGTTGGAAAACTATTACAAATAACAATACGTCTCCAAGGACCATTACTGCCTCATGTTTTCTGGAAACACTTTTCTACCTGAAAATTCTTACTTAGAATATTTTTTTTTTAAATCAATTTTTGAAGAAACAAACTGCTTTCTACAACTATAAGGCCTATTTAGTGTATTTTTTATGGAAATATTGGAAATTTATTTTGAAATTTATTTTTAATATAAATATATCTCCATGGACCATCAGTACCTCATATTTCAATGAAACACTTTTTAAGCTGAAAATTCTTTCTAGGAAAATTTTGTAATAAGGCAATTTTTTATGGAAAAGTTACATTTTACTACTATAAAGCCTTGTTACTGTCTTTTTTTTGGAAACGTTGGAAAAGTATTTCTAGTAAAAATATGTGTCGAGGGACCGTTAGTCCCTCATGTTTCCAGGAATCACTTTTCTTGTTGAAAATTCTTACCAAGAAAATTTTGGTGTAAGGATATTTTTTTTTGAAACAAATAACTTTTTACATTATTAAGGCCTTGTTACTGCATTTTTTAGGAAATTTGGAAATGTAGTTCTGTTATGCACGTAATAACATTGCTAAGTTATTTAGAGTTTAATTAATTGTTTTTCTTTACTTTCTTTATTTTATTTCAGTTAAAGAATTAATTGGCCACAAGAACATTTTTGTAATATTTTATCTTGAACCTTGTAAGGGTGAACCCTATTTAGGGGGTAAGAGTAATGAGAAAAGGAAGCATTTATTTAGGTTAAACAAGGGTTTTGAATTCTCCTCAACGAGATCAGGAGTGTGCGTTCTCCTTAATGAATGTAGGGTTTTCAAGCTTCCCTTCTGCTTGACTTTCATTTTTCTATTCTTCTTCCATACGAATCGCTGCGTTAGATCCGGGACTATAACAATTGGTATCATAGTTGCATAACATGGGGAATTCCAACAATGGAGAGTTAAGAGAGTTGCTGATTAGAAGGCAGAATACGCTCGTAGAGCCACGGGCAGAAAATGAGACAAGGTTCGCTCAGATCATGCAACAGTTGGATCAAATCCCAATGCTTAACCAGAAACTCGACAGACTTGAAAGGGAAATCGTTACTGCAGAAAAGAAGACCATACAACCTAAACTCAGCGAGCAAGAAAAATTTATAGCACACAAAGGTCGAACAGACACTGTTTCGGATGGGAAGAAAGGCCATGGGCCAAATAAATTCAAAGAGAAAATATGCCGAGCATGGACATCAGCCATCAGAGACACATAAATTCCAAAATTGGTGGGGTATTCAACAACTCCCTTCTCACGGGATGCAAAAAATCCGAGAGACCTCTATCTTGTAAAATCTCCAAGCGAGGAAGCCCCAAAGGGGTGCTGTTCACCATCGGAAAAAGGTCTGGTGGGCTTTGGGTTCAGGACTCTCGCTCTCAATCTTGCCCTTGACAGCCTGGCGAAAAACAATCTTCAACGTATTTAGGGGTAAGTTTTTGAAACACCCTCGATTTTATGTCAAAACGATTCTTCCATAGAGTTGATGGGGCTCAAATGGGCTGATTTTGGGGATGGGGGTTTTCTGTTCCATGAAGCAGAGCAATTTTGATGGAATTTTGGTTTTTTTTTTTTCAATTTGCGATGATATTTTTTGCGTGTGATGGGAATGGTAGAAAAATTTCATTGGGTGATTTATTTTTCTATTGATGAGAATAGCACCAGTACGTCTGTTCTTGTCAAATTGAAAATGTTGTGCTTAAATTTTCTTTTGATATGTATGGTGATCGGCCATTGTTCATGTCATTTCTTCAACCAGGTGTGAGTTCAAGAAATGTGAAGGTAGCAAATGTGGGAAAAACTGGAGAGACTGGTGGGTTGAACAATCTGACAAATTTTCAACTTGCTACTGCTATTGCAGTGCACAAAGGGGCTCAAGTAGATAGACTGGTTGGAGCTAATCCAGAGGAGATAAGGAAAATGGAAGATGATGGGCAGCTATTTGTTGAAATGCCTGCAGGAAAGGTGGAGAACTGGATTTCTATGCTTAGCAATTTGGGTTTTTCTAGAAATGGTGGAGAATATGCTATGGGGGGTGATTTTTAGTACTATTGAGGGTAAAAAATTCAAATTCTGAGTGAGACTAGACATAGTATAAGTGCTATAGTTTTGGACACTATTCCAAGTGAAAACAAAAAGGACTCAAAGGGTGTGGACACTATTTCCGATGTACACATCTGGCAGATTGTCATATTAAGGAGTCTTTCGTGGTCACCCCACAAACTGTATTTGCAGAAGTTAAGGCCAATGCTTGCAATGAATCAATTGTTGTAACTTCTCACACTAATGAAGTGCCCGATGATTCCTGTAATATGCTTCCAAGCCATAACCAAAAGCCTTCAATAATTGGCATTGACATAATTGAGGTGTCACGGGAAAATGAATCATCAATCCAAGAAGAAGGACCTTCAAATGTCGAGCCTGCTGCATTGGAAATACAACTAGAATTATATTATGGTCCCAGATCAATACGAAGATTCACCGGGGAGGACGAGGTGATATTGAAGAAGAAGGGAACAAAAGGGGACAAAATCATAGAGAAGAATGGAGAGGGATAACCCGGCTCTGAGGGAGTCTATAACCTACGGCTCTAAGGGAGACCGCAACCTAGGGTTCCAGGGGAACGCCGACCCTAATCTCAAAGAGGAGACCTCAAATCCTGTTTTAGATTAACTTTTTACTTCCCCATTCATTACCATACGTTGCATACAAATAGTTCACGCCAACAAGAGTTTAGGCAAAAATTACAAAAATGCCCCTGAGGCATATTTAAACCCAAATAGCATAAAATAGAAAATAAACTAAATAACTACTTAACTGACTTAGCCATGGTGTCTCAGCCTGACTCGGCTCACTATTTGGTCCATAAAAAATTATCTTTTGTACCATCTGCTATCAAAATACATAACAAATTATCTTTTGTACCATCTGCTGTCAAAATACATAATCTGGGTGCTGGCCAGTGTGAGGAACTTGGACTGGCTCCAACGAGTGAAAACTATGACTGCAGGGTGGATATTCTCAGTACAGCCGGGTATGCACATAACAGGCCACCTGAAGAGGCTCATGGGTCCTTCAACAAAATGATGTCTACTGTGCCAATGCAAAAAACAGTGCTGCCAGATAGCCAAGAAAACAGTGCTGTTGTGGTAGTGCAGAAAACAGTGGTAGTGTAGAAAATAGTGCTGCAAATTGAGGTGGGAGGTGCAAACAAAATTTTTCACTCTATTTCAATGGGAAGGCTTCAACTTGCCGAGGCTGTGAATGCCAACTTCACTATTGCTGCTACAGTAATTCACCAAAGCGCACTAATTGCTCTTCGTGAGTCCTCTCAGTCGAATTACAACAATATTGATGCTACCAACTCTAGAGGCGACCGGGGCTTCCTAGAGGATATTTTTGATACATTATGTATGTAGAATGAGGAGACAGTGATAGTCCTGAGTTTAGATGCAATAGTGGCAAGGGCTGCAAATCTCAAATGTAGGACCTATGCAGCAAAATTATCTATAGTAGTGGGCAAGGCATATAGTCCTGTGCAGGATGTTGCTAATTCTTTCTACACCGGGAGACCAATAAATGTAAATTGGGTTCTTTCTGCAGCCTCAATTCTGGGTTTGGATAATAATGGATCCATAGAGGAAGCTTCTGGTTTTGCAGCACATGGGTTATGCAGAGCTTCACTAGAAATGTTTGGACTGCTTCTAAATACTAAAAACAAAGCCTGCTGGGTGGTTGTTCTCAGTTGAACAGGTTAGTCCCAGCATATGCCAGCTGACGAGGCTTTTGCGTTCTTCAAAAATATGAGGTCTGTAGGTGTTAATCTTGAGGGTGTTGCTATTCTTTTGTCCTCTCCACTTCTGCCCAGTTGAAGGACTCCGATAGTGGTCTGTAGATTCTTGACTTGGTTCATACAAACCATATTCCTATGAGTAGCAATTTAATAGTCACAGTGGTTGCCAGGTCAGCCAAATATACATCAATCATATTTTATGAATTTAAGTTATACTTGGATGAAAGGTATTTATGTCTACTATCATAAGGAGAAAAATTCATGTCAATCTAGTCTATGTTTAAAGAAATATTCGCATTGTAAGAATCAAAGATCGTGATGGTATTCTATTGTATTGAAAAATCCGAATTTATGCCCATTGTTTTGAGTCACTTTTGAGTTGATATATCAAAAAAATATCTCACTTCTCCCTGGTTTGAGGGATTATCTATGCATCTCTGTTATATGGGCTTATTTCTACATCTATGATATTTGGTTCAAGCTGGGATCACTGCCATTACCTCCCTGCTTGAGGAGGAGAAGTACAAGAAAGAGGTATTTTATTCCATATGTTGTGGATGAGTTAATGTGACCAAAATATTCAAGAAAAAGGGAACACAAAAGATGAAGCTTCTGCATCTAAGAAAAAATATTTATATCGGACTATGATTATTTCATGGGTCCTTCTACAAGGTTTATTATTTTGGTTCATGTTATTTGTGTTGTAAGATGGTCGTGTTATATTCAGTTGCAGCTATTATGTCTCTTTGGGGACATTATTATTGAAGAAGAGGTGGCATCATATCATCATTTATTTTACCCCATAAAAAAAAGACATCACGATTGGGAAACATTGATGGGAGATACCCTGTAAAAAAATATCACGGTTGGGAAACCATGACGGGGGATACCCTGTCAAAAAATATCAAAGTTGGGAAACCATGGGCCCTGTAAAAAAATATCATGGTTGGGAAACCATGATGGAGGAACTTATTATTGCATCTATGTTTTAACCCCCTGGATTGGCCAGTTGGGTCTCAAGGAAGAGAGCACCAGCGTGAGGGGGAGTGCTGGAAGATTGGAGGACAGCCATTTTATACAAAAAAAATCCTATACGTCATTTGCAGCAGGCTGGGAGATCTTGATGTTCTCTCCCCCCAACTTGAGGGGGAGTGCTTGAAGATAGGGCTCAAGCCCACATGACCAAGGAAGGCCCACATATCTAAGAGTCTTATAAGATGAACCAAACAACCAAAGAAGGCCCACAAGATGGACCCAAGCCCATAAGAAGTGGGACCCATAATGATTACCATGAGCTGGCATCCTTATCACATCAGTTGGAAGATCAAGGACTCAAGAAAGTATCTTTATCTAATGGTTACGTCCTAGAAGAGTTTTAGTTTGAGTTATGTTTGTCTTTTATCTATATTAAGTTATTTAATTATGCTAGGACTTATCTTTAAGCGTATGAGTTTGGGTGTAATTGGGACAAAGGTAGTTTTATTGTAATTGGACTCTACTACCTTCCTCTATTATAAATAGAGGTTCATGTACTCTGATGATAATACTTCAATGAAGGTTTTCTCTTTCCCATAAATTCAACACCTGTATGGTCTAATAACCACCACATCTAATCTGGAGTTTAAACAAATTCTATGATCATAGTGCCTCAATGGAGGCAGCCCTGAAAGCTCCTGAAACAAGTCTATGAACTCTTCCAGTAACTTTTCTAACATGCTGCCTGGTGGTTCCTGTTTGTGTAGTAGGTGGATATGATGTGCCGCTTCATTTTGACTGCCCTTTAGCATTACTTGGCTTCCTTTCGACTAAAAACTCATTGTTAAAGCAGAGAAATCCCAAAAAATTGGGCCCAAGATTTGTAACCATTTGATTCCAAGTACCATATCAAATCCAGCTAATGGTGTGACAAAAAATTAAGTGGTAAAATGAGTGTTACCAATAGAAAACTTTACCGCCTTGCTGACCCCATAGCTAGGGACTTTCTCACCATTGGCAACTGAAACCATGGCAATTGGGTGAGGCTGGATCCCAAGTTGAAGAAGTTTAGCAGCCATTAAGCTTAAGAAATTGTGGGTACTTCTAGAGTCCACTAACCCCACAAGTTCCTTGTCTAGAACCCTTGCCCGTACTTGCATAGTTTTGGCTGACTTCTATCTAGTAATTGCATTCAAAGAAATTTCTGGTTCGTCCTCCTCTTGAGGACCTTCATTCGGTTCTTCTTCTCCCAATGCATCTAACTCCAACCACAATAATCTTTAACATTGGTGGCCTGCTCTATAAGGTTCATCACAGTTATAACATAGGTTTTTTGCCTTGTGGTCAGCCATGTCTAAACCAGTTAATGTTCATATATATTGGGGTGGTGGGTTGCTTGTCCTTGTATCTGCTGCCACAGTATTAATCAGAGTAGTTTTGGGTGGCCACACTATTGGCAAGGTCACCTAAGGCGAATAGTTCCTCCCCCCTTGCCAACCAGTCCTTTGAATTTGAACTTTCTGTCTTGCTTCCAGTGCTCGAGCTAAATTCATTGCTCGTGCCAAATCAGTAGGTTCAAGGAGTTCCACCTCTAACCTCAAAGACTCATTAAGGCCTACTGTAAACAAATTTACCTGTTGGTCGACTCTAACCATCCTGTTTGCTTGAGCCAATTTTTCTTGGAATTGTTTTTTATTATTTATCCACAGACACGGTTTGTCTTAATAGGACCAAACCCCCCCCCCCCCCCCCCCCCCCCCCCCCCAACGGGTTGCTGTGTGCTGGAGGGCTGAATCTTATAGTACATAGCTCTTTAAATTCTTCCCAATCTAGCACCAATCTCTCAAATTTTACTTGATGAAACCATAGCTGCACTTCATCGAGCATGTGGAAGGCAGCCAATCCCACCTTATCAAATTCAGGTGTCCTTTGATTGGAAATAAATTCTCACATCTATGCAACCGAATTAAGGGGTTGTTAGACGTAGTAAAAGTGGGAAAATCCAATTTTGTATACTTGGGTACAGTACGTCCACCCTATTGTGAATGGACACCAGTGCGCTTTACAAGCTGCTCCACCTTTCTACTGTGCGATTTGTCCTCCCCCCTTCGGCCTGGGTTGGGTTTCTAGCAGCCAAAAGATCTGAAACCATACCTGAGAGTCTCTCGAGTTGCAGGATAATACTTGGAATTTGTTCCAACTACTGCCAGAAATTTGTCATTCTCACCTCTTGTTCGGCCTGTGCGTCCTGCACCTTTGTGACCATGGCTCTCAGCTCTTCATTGTTGGACGTATCACCCATGTTATCCTGCTCTAATACCAAGTTGTTATGTTCCTGGGTCATGGATCTTGTAACATGGCGCTGGAAAGGGTAATCCAGAGTTTTGGCGACGAGTTCTACACTGGTAAGGTCACTTTTGGTTTTGGAAAAGGGAAAAGAGCAAGAAGAAACGAGAAGAAAATAAAATTCGTAAGGGAACCTGGACCTTTGGGTTCATTGAGGATAACTCCAACCCTAGAGCTCATTGAAGAGAACTCTAAATCCCTATTTAGGCTAAAATCAGAATTGTCTTTTCCCATTCTTCTTTCCTCCCTAAGTAGGGTTGGCGCCAACAAGAGTTCAAGAGAAATAATTACAATAATGCCCCTATGGCATATTAACTCTTCAATTGAAATAAAATGAAGTAAAAGAAAAATTAAGAAAAAAACAATAAACTGAATAACTAAATGACTCAACCGTAGCGCCTCTGAATGACTCAGCCTACTATTGAGTCCATAAAAAAAACCTTAAGTTTGAAACATAGGAGGGGTAATTTTTCTTCTTGTATGTGAGCATAGTAAATTTCTCCAACAAGGATTCTAGGATGGTATAACCTTACCTCATTTGGTATTTCTTGTTTAAGGTCTCCAATGAAGCTACCAACTTGAACCAATGGACTCAGTTGACTATGCATTCAAACTTTGTTTGGTACTCTTTGATGGAGCCACTTTGCTTGAGCTTTATGAGAAGAGAATCATAATCTTGATATTGGTTGGCCCAAACAAGATGCATAGATCTTGTACAAACACGTGCCAAGTGATAAGAGGGCCGGTATGGTTGTGCTATTGGAACCAACACACATATCCCCTTCTAGTTGGAAAGAAGCTAGAAGTCTTTTTTGGTTTTCATTAGTTTATTGATGTAGATTTTTAGGACTCCATAGATTTAGCTCATGGAGAAAAAGAGAGATGACGTAGTGGAGAAAGTAGGAGGAAGAAGAGGTTATGGACTTGTATTCTAACCCTTCCCCTGAAACTCAACCTATAGATTAATAATCCTACAATATTATAATTATGCCCATGGTACTTAAACTAATTATATCAGTGCCATCTCTATGAGATGACTCTTTATTTACCATCCTACCATCACTATATGGGCTAGTGGGCCTTATCCTTGGTCTACGGGCCTTGAGCCCATCTTTCACATCTCTTGGATGTGTGGGCCTTCCTTGGTCGTGTGGGTTAGGGCCCATCTTCCAGTACTCCCCCTCATGTTGGGGGTGAGAGAACATAATGAAATCCCAACTTACAGTAAATGGTGCATGGGATCTTCTGTATAAAATGGCAGTCCACCATATCTTCCAACACTCCCCCTCAAGTTTGTCATCTCTTCCAAGAGGTCCAACTGTCATAATATAAGTGAGAGTAAAATCTATTATGGACTCAATAACTGGTTGAGTCATTCAAAGGCGATGTGTCAATGTCAATTACTTTGGCTGAGTCAGTTACTTAGTTATTAAGTTAAGTCATTAAGTTTGTTTACTTTTCAAATTGAATGCCATGGAGGGGCAGTTCTATAATTTTTTACTCTTGAACCCTACTTAAGGGGTGAAAGTAATGGGAAAGAGAAGTCTTGATTGTAGGTTAAACAAAGGATTTTTGAGTTCTCCTAAATGAGCTCAAGGGTGTGTGTTCTCCCCAACTAACCTAGGGTCTCAAGCTTCCCTTTGGCTTGATTTTCTTCTTCCTTCATCTTCTCCCCTTGTGAATCGCCATGTGAGATCTGGAATCATAACAACTTGGTATAAAAGCTTGAACATGGGCGATTCGTCCAAGAGTGACAAGCTGCAAGCAATTGCAAGAGAGCTGCGATTGGTAGCAATGGGGGCAGAAAATGCAGCAACGCAGACAAAAAGTGGGTCACGAATGAAAAGAATTGACCAACAAATCAATAGTATGTGGGATATGATGTTTGGAAGAAATCCACCCCCAGATTGAAGGATGGAAGACTTGAGATTGGCCAAATCCGAGAAGCATCGTGTTAAGGAGTTAGAGGGGAAGGTTGCCGCTCCAAATGATGAGCAGTTGCTGCCCATCATATTACCTCAAATCGCATTAGAACAGCCAGATTTGGGTTTGACCTCAAATCTCGCCTGTTCACAGCAACCAAAACTTCTCCCAGGATTGGAGAAGGAAAATTTCCGAGTGGAGAAGCCCCATGTTGCTGCTGTTCACCATTGGCAATAGGTCAGGCTCTACTTCATCATGGGGCATAAAAATTTTCTACCCAGCAGCTTCAATTTTCCTCTGTTAGCGGTTTATGCAAAAAGAAAGGTAAAAAAATCTAGAGATTTTGATTTCAAAGTGGAAATAGTTGTCGTGGCAGAAGATGAGAAGTCTGGACTAGTGGATTTCAATCTGAAATTGTGACCATCGTGTTTCAGCCTCTCACTCTCGCTCTCCACTCCAAACAGGAAACTGACTTGATCGAATTTTGTGGTCAGTTTTTTAGCAGATTTTCTCCGAATTTTTTTTGTCCATTCTCAAGTCCCTCGACTTTGTAAGAAAAAACTCTACAATGGTGTTGCGGGGGTTTAGTTGCGCTGAGAACCAGAAAGGTTACTCACATAAGCTGGAACATTATGTGTTGTTTGTTGATATATTGGCTTCCGCTGGTGATTTGGAAGGAGTTCTGGCTCTAGTGTCAGAAATTCGCGATGGGGATATTTCGGGTCACATGTATTCAGCCTGTGGAGATGTAGTGTCCGCTTGAACAATGTTTGTAGAAATTTTTCGACCAGGTGGGGGTTCTGGGAATTCTATTGTGGACGATTATGAAATGTGTGGAGATGTGTTCGTGGCACTTCTTTGATGTATATGTATTCTAAGTTCGGGGATATTCCTGGTGCTTACCAAACAACTGATGAAATGCAATTTCGAGATGTGGGTACTTGGCACACCATTATAGTCGGATTCTGCCAAAAATATGTGATTTCATGGAGCACTATCCTCACTGGTTTTGCACGGAATAGGCTTGCTGATGAGGCAATTAAGCATTTCCATGTTCTGGTTAAGTCTGATGGCATACTAGTAGATCAGGGTACTAATATAAGCCTTCTCTCTGCTTTATCCCATGTAGGATCTATGCAACAAGGAATGGTAATTCCTGGAAGAACTATACGGACTGGTTTGTTATATGAGGTGTTTGATGTAACATGTCTTATTGACATGTATGCCAAATGTGGATAAATCAAGATTGTTCATTCTGTACTTGATAGCATGGACCAGAAATTTCTACCAGCATGGAATGCTCTCACCTATGGTCATGCAAATTGGAGGATCCTTGGGCAGTAGTTTATGCAAAACAAAGAGATGCTACATTGGAAGAACTGGGGCTGACAGAAGTAATTATGAATTAGTTGAATCCTATTTGAATTTCAAAAATCGAACTGGTGTCTGAATTTGAAACTGCCCAACGACTGGTATGTAGGGTGTATGATGTTGCTACCCAGTTTCAAGGCACTTCAGGTGGATGATACAAGAAGAGTTTTTGACCAAATCTCACAGAGGAGTTTAAATTTATGGAATACAATGATGTTGGAACACTGTATTCATGGATGTCTTGCAACAATGGTGGGTCAAAGTTCCAGTAACAAAATGGGTGAAAGGGCAACATCAAAAGAAAACGTGTTGATCGAGGAAATTACCTTTATTGGTATGTTTTGTGCTTATATTCATGCAGGTTTAATATCAAAGGGCCACAAGTATTGTAATGAAATGTTGACTATATCTAACATAAGTCCCATGTTTGCACACTTTTGGTGCATGGCTAATCTTTATGCTAATCTTGACCCACATGCTGCTACACGAAGTGAGGGTACTTGTAAATTTGGAGGTCTCATTTTATTTTTAGATGGAGCACATAGTCCAACAAGCATGGAAGCATGTGCAAAATGGTTTTCCCAAGCTTTGCAAGATGACATCCACCAACTTTCTGCAGACGAGCAACATCATAATATTCACAACATCAAACAAGATGAGGAACAAAGTCTCCCAACAGATGACACAGATGACACAACTGGCCTAGAGGAGAATGTGAAGACCCTCCGCCAAGCCTACCCTACCATTGAACTTGAGCACAAGCTATTTCTCCAGGGGGGAGTAATGTTATGGACTCAATAGCAGGCCGAGTCATTCAGAGGCGACGTGGCTGAGTCAATTACTTTGGCTGAGTCAGTTACTTAGTTGTCAAGTTACTTAGTTATTAAGTCATTAATTTTATTTACTTTTCAAGTTGAATGTCGTGGAGGGGCATATTTTTAATTTTGTACTCTTGAACCCTACTTAAGGGTGAAAGGAATGGGAAAGAGAAGTCTTGATTTTAGGTTAAACAAAGGATTTTTGAGTTCTCCTAAACGAGTTGAGGGATGTACGGTCTCGTAAATGAACCTAGGGTCTCAAGCTTCCCTTCGACTTTATTTTCTTCTTCCTACATCTTCTCCCCTGTGAATCGCTTTGTGAGATCTGGGACCGTAACAAAATCACTCCTAGCTATAAGACATCGCTCCATACTCCAGTCAAATAACTCATGTTGGATGTTGGGCACACTCCTATCTTTTGTAGGTAGTGGGTCTATAGGCATTGCTTTGAAGTGTAATAAAACCTCTCAATCACTGTATCCCACCAAAAAACACCGACTCTCAAATGATATGAATAATAAAGGCCAAGTATGGAGGGGAAACGAGTAATCACCCAGAAGATAATATTTTTGGGGCCACCATGTGAGCCAAAGAGACACAATAACATCAGATGAAATGGGCTTGGGCCTAATAACACGTACCATATATAAAAAATGGTTAAAAAATGATCCTTAAAATAATCCGTTGCGAGTCTGTGCACAAAATAATATGCTTACCAAGAAATAAGCTGCCTATATTTGAAAATAATAATCCAGCCAAAGACAAGGAACCAAGTTGAGCCGAGTCGGATATCAAACCAATATTACTAAGTCACAAGAGCAATCAATAGAGAACTCATGACCCGAACACATATAACATAGGAAAATAAACAAGTGGGCCAAGTCGAGTTGACATGGACTGAGTTGACCCAGTTCAAGTTGACCCAACCCACTGAGTTAACCCAAGCGGAACAGAATGGGTCTGTCACTCCCCCATTGGGTTTACCATGTGGAACAAAACAAACCCGGTTTGGGTCACTCGGCAGACTAAAATCTCTACAGCACCTTGTTGATTTTTAGGACTCCATGGATTTAGCTCATGGAGAAAAGGAGAGATGACATATTGGGAGAAACTAGGAGCAAGAAAGGGGTTATGGACGTGTGTCCTAACCCTTTCCCTGAAGCTCAATTTATCGATTAGTGAAACTATGATATTACAATTATGCCCCTAAAACTTAATCTAATTCCATCATTGCCATCTCTATGAGATGACTCTTTATTTACCATCTTGTCATCACTATATAGGCCTATGGACCTTCTCCTTGGTCTAGGAGCTTTGAGCTCATCTTCCACATCTCTTGGATGGGTGGGTCTTCCTTGGTCTTATGGGCTTGAGCCCATCTTCTAACACACTTGGATGTGTGGGCCTTCCTTGGTTGTGTGGGCTTGGGCCCATCTTCCAACTCTCCCACTCAAGTTGGGGGTGACAGAACATCATGAATGCCTAGCTTGCTGCAAATGGTGTATAGGATCTTCTCATATAAAATGGTAGTCTACCATATCCTCCAACACTCCCCCTCAAGCCGGTGGTTTCTTCCAAGAGGCCCAATTGGCATAATATAAGTGAGAGTAAAATCACTCCTAGCCATAAGACATCGTTCCATACTCCGGTCAAATAGCTTGTGTTGGATGTTGGGCAAACTCCTATCTTCTGTAGGTAGTGGGTCTATAGGCATTGCTTAGAAGTGTAATCAAACTCCTCCATCAATGTGTCCTTCCATAGGACACTAACTCTCAAATGGCAAGAGTAATAAATGCCAATTAAGGGGTGTAATAGGTAATCACCTAGAAGATTATATTTTGGGGCCACCATATGCTTTCTATTTCATCAAATAACCAATACTGACAACAATCAGCAACTGACAAGTCTTTCAATAATAATGTCTCAGCCAAAGAGATACAATAGTAGCAGATGAAATGGGCATGGGCCCAATAACACGTACCAAATAATGAAAATCCAAGGACCCATAAAATAATCCGTTGCGAGAATATGTTGATCAAGGAATAAGTTGTCAATTAATTCCACATAATATCATGCTGGAGCCAAGGGACCGAGTCAAGCTGAGTTAAGTAGTAGGTAGTTGAGGCAAGAAAGAAATAGGTATAGCACTTAGGACCTAGACCTGTATAATCGAGGCAGGAAAACAAGTGGGCCAAGTCAGGTTGATCTGAACTGAGTTGACTCACTCTGATTTGACCCGACCCACTAGATTAAACTGAGCAGCACGCAATAAGTCTCTGGTCGGTGGGTTGACCTAACAAGGTCTGGTCTGAGTTGGGCTCGAAGTTGAATCAGCACTGGATGAAAAATAGTGTCCCAACTTATTAATCATTTAATTTTTCAAGAAGTCATCGTCCCTAAACATCACAAAGGAACAATCGTCTCCCTGAAATAGCCTGGAAAATCTTCAAACCATGCTTGAAGCTCGGTATATCAGATGGCAAGATACCTACGAGACTTGATGGTGAAATCAATTTGGCTATCATCTTCGTCCTCCCAAATGGAAACCTAGCTGGAGCAGGAAAGGCTAGCAAAAAAAACTCTATCTTTGGAAGTTACTTAAATAGGAGAGGACCAACAAGGAGATTCTGAAATCAGTAGAGTTGTCATCCAGAAATGGCAACACAACGGAATACAGTCAGGAGACATTCCAAAAAATAGATATAACAACAACAACTGATGAGTCTCTGTAAATGGCAATGGACTTGGAGCAAGGAGATGAGCCAAGGAATTTTTCAAAAAATAAAATATCAGCAAGAGAAAATGTATTCTCGGCATAAACTTATTTTTATGATAGAGAAAAATAATCTAGTGCAGAATAGTTGTTCAGCTGACAATTGGTGTCACGTGATACGATGGCAAAGGCAATTGCTATTGTTGGAAGATAAGATCAAGCCCAAACGACCAAGGAAGGCCCACATATGTAAGATTATTATAAGATGGGCCACATGACCAAGGAAGGCCCACAAGATGGGTGCAAACCCATAAGAAGTAGGACCCACAATGATTACCAAGAGTTGGCATCCATATCACATCAGTTGGAATATCAAGAAGGACTCACAAAAGTATCTTTATCTTAGGGTCACGACCAAGAAGAGTTTTAGTTTGAGTTATGTTTGTCTTTTATAAATATTGAGTTATTTAATTACGTTAGGACTTATCTTTAACTGTTAGAGTTTGGGTATAATTGGGACAAGGGTAGTTTTATTGTAATTGGACTCTACTACCTTCTACTATTATAAATAGAAGTTCGTGTACTCAGATTACAACAAGTTATTGATATCAATGAAGTCTTTCACTTTTCTATAAATTCAACATGGTATCAGAGCAGGTTCTATGAGTTGACTTGGTCAACTCACAAAGGTAATGTGATCTTTTTCTCTAAACCCTAAACCCTAGGTCTAGGTTCAAAGTATTTTTTTTTCAGTCCCTACAATTGTAGTTTTCATTGCGATTTTCACCTCTATAATTAGTTTTCATATTTCAAGATATATATTGATGGAAAGATATTTTAGTCTAATTTCCAAATAAGAATGATTTGTTCCAATCGGAGTTATCTACAGAGAGATATCGATATTTGAATGAGAAAAGGTCAGATTGCAAAAAGGTTCGAGTAGCAGCAGCAATCTTCTGATTCCGAGGTATTTTTTGCTATCAAGAACTAGACTTTATATGGAGAAATATATATCAAACGAAATATATTTAATTCTATTCTTTTACCTATTCAACCAAATTTTAATCTGATTTATTTACAAAGAGAAATCAATATTTGAAGCAGCAAACGTCAGATTGAAAAAGAGGTTCGAGCGGCAGCAGAAAGCCTCAACTTCTGAGGTATTTAAACTATCAAGAAAGAGACTTTATATGGATAATTATATATAAAGAGAAAGGTATGTAAGTATATTTTCTGACCTATTCAACCAATTATCGGTATGATTTTTTATAAGGAGATATTGATCATGGAAGAGTCAATGGTCGTTCTAGAAAAATAGGAGAAACCGAACTTAGTTCGGCCAGATGACAGAGACCGAAACCTATCAGATTATTTATCTTCTGATAATTATATTTTAAGAATAGATGTTATACTTGGATGAAATTTATTTAAGTCTACTTTCAGAAGGAAAAAATTTCATGTCAATCAGATCTATATTGAAAGATATATTCGAATTGGAAGAATCAAAGGTCATGCTGGTATTCTGTTGGATTGAAAAATCCGAATTTATGCCAATTGTTTTGCGTCACTTTTGAAGTTGATCAGGAAAATATCTCACTTCTCCCTGGTTTGAGGGCTTATTTATAAATCTCTGTTATTTGGGTTTATTGCTACATCTATGATATTGGTTTCAAGCTGGGATCATTGCCATTACCTCCCAGCTTGAAGGGAGAAGTAGAAGAAGAATAAGAAAGATGTATTTTATTCCTTATGTTGTGGATAAGTTTATGTGACCAAAATATTCAATAAAGGGAGAGCACAAAAGATGAAGCTTGTGCATCAAAGAATAAATTTTTATATCGGATTATTTCATGGGTTCTTTGACAAAGTTTACTATTTGGTTCGTGTTATATGTGTTGGAAGATGGTCCTATTATATTTAGCTGCAACTATTATATCTATTTGGGAACATTATTATTGAATAAGAGGTGGCCTCATGTCATCATTTATTTTACCCCATCAAAAAGATCAAATTTTTTTGTGGTTGGGACTCCATGACGGAGGAATTTCATCCCGTCAAAAAGATGAAAATTATTTGTGCTTGGAAGTCCATGACGGAGGAACTTCATCCCCGTTAAAAAGATGAAAATTATTTGTGGTTGGGAGTCCATGACGGAGGAACTTCATCCCCGTCAAAAAGATGAAAATTATTTGTGGTTGGAAGTCCATGACGGAGGAACTTCATCCCCGTCAAAAAGATGAAAACTATTTGTGGTTGGGAGTCCACGATGGAGGAACTTCATCCCCGTCAAAAAGATGAAAATTATTTGTGGTTGGAAGTCCATGACGGAAGAATTTATGAATACATCTATGTTATCCCCCCTATAATGGCTTTTATGTCTCCTACCACTAGAGAGTCTTTGTCCTGTGTAGGGACACAGTGGTGGACACTTCAGAGCAATGCTGAGAGACACACTACCGGTAACAATGGAGTGTGCCCTACATCCAGCATAAGACTGGAGTATGAAGCAATGGTTTACCGGGTAGGAATGATTTTTACTCTCACTTATAATGCCGCAGGGCCTCATGGAAGGACACAACAACGTGAGGGGGAATGTTGGAAGATGAAGGCATATTGGAAGATGTGCCATTTTATACAAAAATATTTTATACATCATTTGTAGCAAGTTGGGAGTTCATGTTGTTCTCTCACCCCCAGCTTGAGGGAGAATATTGGAAGATAATATCAAGCCCAAATGACCAAGGAAGGACCACTTATGTAAGATTATTATAAGATGGGTCACATGACCAAGGAAGGCTCACAAGATGGCTACAAACCCATAAGAAGTAGGACCCACAATGATTACCAAGAGTTGGCATCCATATCACATCAGTTGGAAGATCAAGAAGGACTCACAAAAGTATCTTTATCTTAGGGTCACGACCAAGAAGAGTTTTAGTTTGATTTATGTTTGTCTTTTATAAATATTGAGTTATTTAATTATGTTAGGACTTATCTTTAAGTGTTAGAGTTTTGGTGTAATTGGGACAAAGGTAGTTTTATTGTAATTGGACTCTACTACCTTCTACTATTATAAATAGAAGTTCATGTACTTTGATTACAACAAGTTATTGATATCAATGAAGTATTTCACTTTTCTATAAATTCAACAGCTATATGAGGAAAGCATGCAACAGGACAACAACTAAACAAGTAGAGTCTGCTATTCATCGCCCCCATCACTAGTGCTTGAATCGCATCTATTGCAAACGCCGTGGCACCCCTCTTCTTCTAATTTTCGGCGGCGAAGATTTCTACTTTCTCCTTTTTTGAGCCAATTACTCTAGTTTAGATGAAATGACAAGCGTGGTGGAAAATGCATGTGGACGTGGGCTGGATGGGGACAGAGATGATGGCAATTTATTTCATGTAGAATCAGTGCCCAAGATGAAGGATGTACAACACTTGCACCTCCTTCCCTGCCTTCTTCATCGCCTCCTCGCACTCCATATCCCTATCATAGATCAGATCTTGCTTGTCGATAGGGACCAAAGGTGTAATAGTAATACCATATACGACTCTGATATAAAGACCACAATAAAAGTTTCTTTTTAGTCTTCTCGGCATCGCAAACATCTCTTCCTTTTTTGACATTGGTACTACTCTTTTCAGTAATAAAACTATCACTATATGGCTAGAGACTGATGATTGATCTAGAGCCAAGTGATGTCGGAAGGCAAAAGATTCAACACTCAGATGGTGGAGACTCTCCTCTCAGGAATGATGTAAAGAAAGCCAAAGAACTAAAATAATCATAGATCTGAAGGAGATGACAAAAAAAGAACTATAAAAAATGAACCATCAATATGACAAAAAAAAGGGTTTCTGGAATCCTAAAAATCATAGCTACGAATCCTAAAAATCAATGCTCTGATACCATGCTGATTTTCAGGATTCCATGCATTTAACTCATGGAGAAAAGGAAAGACGATATATTGGGATAAAGCAAGAAGAAGAAAGAGGTTATGGACTTGTGCCCTAACCTTTCCTCTAAAGCTCAATTTATAGATTAATGAAACTACAATATTAAAATTATACTCTAGAACTTAACGTAATTACATCAATGCCATCTCTATTAGATGACTCTTTATTTACCATCCTTCTATAACTATATGAACCTATGGGCCTTCTCCCTGGCCTATGGCCCTTGAGCCCATCTTTCATATCTCTTGGATGTGTGTGCCTTCCTTGGTCTTATGGGCTTGAGCTCATATTTTAACACATTTGGATGTGTGGGTCTTCCTTGGTCGTGTTATGTCCATCTTCTAATACTTCCCCCTCAAGTTGAGGGTGAGAGAACATCATGAATACCCAGTTTGCTGTAAATGGTCTATAAGATTTTTCTATATAAAATGGATGTCCACCATATCTTCCAACACACCTAAGTTGGAAATTTAATTTATATATCGTCTTCCCCTCTTCCGAACACAGCAGAAAAACAGAGAGATTTGAGAGGTATCGTCGCAGCTGTCAGTGATGAACAAGCGATCCCGAGGAAGCAGCTCTAAGATGAATCAGAAATTTCCTAAAAACAGTAGTAAGATCTTCCAATGAAGCAGCAATGACGAATGCAGAAGAACCAGCAGTTAAAATCAGCAACTCGGCGATATTGTCTTCAGATTAATAGTAGTAGGTGGTAATACAGAATCAAGATATCTTCTGTAAATAAACTCAGATTCATACGAAGCAGAAATGGTAACGCAGTGGTGCCGGTGGTTGCCAAGCAGAGCAGGATTAGAGCCAGCTCAGTAAACCAGCTAGAAGATTTCGACAGCAGGAAGATATGATTCTTTCTTCAAAAGATAGCACAGAACATTAAAAACAAAGACTCTCTTCCTAGTATATTAAATTCAAGGTACCGAATAGAGAATTTTCCGGAAAATCAGCAGTAAGATCAAGATAAGTTTCTGGAAATCAATCGGTAAACTAGCAGCTTGTATAAGCCATACCAACGAAGATGAAGATGCCTCTATTGCTGAAAAAAAATCTGACAAAACCTTGATCTGTTGCTGAAGGGCTACGTATCTCCTGCTAATGAGATGCAGTTATCCAAACAGAAATTCAAACCAAAAATTATGCTTCTTAAAAGGATGCATATTTTCTGTTAATGAGATGTCCAAACAGAAATACCAGCGGGAAATCTTGAACACCCCTAAAATTGAAATTCCAAACCGAAATTCTTGTTGTAACACTCCTTAAATAGAAGCAATGACATAGAGCAGAGATTTCGATATGGAATCCGAATAGGTCGCTAATTGCTTCACCAATGTGGGCGAGTTTCCTCAGAGACAGATGCGTCTGAGCTTGCCACTTCCATTCTTGCCTTTGCAACAGCAAGGAATGACTTCAATGATGATGATTCAGTGCTTCCTCTGCTCTGATTACATCAAGACCACCACATACCAGACTGCAAAAACATTAATGCTCCCTCTACCGAGATTACTGCTCCCTCCACTTTGTTACATGGAGACTACAACAGCAGATGAATAATGAGTACCATGCATACTCTAATGCATACAAGCATTTCACAATATAATCAGCAGCAGATGAATACGTGGAGACTAACTACTTCAGAAACATTCTCTTACTCTACTGGTATCCAATGACAGATGCATAGAGTAACAAAATCAGCAACCAGAATCAGTAAGGATTCTTAGGAGCCAATAATCAGAAACAATGACTACCAAGGATTCGCAAAAACCATCAATCCTATCTGCATCATGTGGATGCCCAATATTGGAGCACAACGATTCTCTAGCTTCCAGTTGAAGTGGTTATGTCGATTAACAAAGACTCAGAAATATTTATGTTACCAAGCAACCGGTAACCGACAAAAAACAATGGAAAGGAGCCAAGAGATATCCAATATTAAATCACACAAATAAAAATATGAACCTTGCCGGAATAGGATCGAGGCAGAGAATTATCAGCAGTAAAGACAAACAACAACAGACTTTGAATAATCATGTAAGGGAAAAAAACCCATTGAGTAAATAAGATCGAGAAATTTTAAAATAAAAAATAGGAGAAGACACAGAATCACGCACCCAAAAAAACCGAGAATTCTAAAACTACAGATACGAGTCCTAAAAATCATGTTTTGATACCATGTTGATTTTCAGGACTCCATAGATTTAGCTCATGGATAAAAGGAGAGATGCATAATTGGAGAAAATAGGAGGAAGAAGAGGTTATGGACTTGTCTCCTAACCCTTCCCCTAAATCTCAATTTATAGATTAATAATCCTACAATATTACAATTATGTCCCTGGTACTTAAACTAATTACACCAGTGCCATCTCTAAGAGACGACTCTTTATTTACCATCCTTCCAACATTTTATGGGTCTGTGGGCCTTCTCCTTGGTCTATGGGCCATGAGCCATCTTCCACATCTTTTGGATATGTGGGTCTTCCTTGGTCGCGTGGGTTTGGGCCCATCTTTTGACAGTTGAAAAGGAAAAAAATTTAGACATACAAGCTCCCACTCCATCGGGTCATCTCTAGGCCTATATTTTGAAGAATCTTTCATGCCCTGCATGTTAAGTTGTGGAGCCTAATTAAATCTTACCATCCGACACGATATATTGACCGATGTGTCATTAAGGGTAGTGTGGGGATTTCACACTTGTAATCCAATTCCCCTATTTTATTTTTATATATGGGGGCACCGTTGTTAGGGTTTTATCATTTTGACGAGTATCATCATCCTGAGGAGCATTTGGAATTGTAGTCTGAGATGTTAGAGAAAAGCACCTGTAAGTGTGTGTGGTTTCTCTTTGTAAACTATTTCATCTTCATAGTAGATTATTGTAGCGGCGGAAGCAAGGATATAGTCTCACCTCAAGTCGAACCTATATAAATCTTGTTGTTATTTTTCGTTGCTTGCTTTTATTTCTTTCATGTTTATTATTATTGATCTCATTAGTTTGAAAGTAGAGCATCTAATTCCTAACTATTGGTATCAGAGTTTTGGTTTGTGATTGAAAGAAATGGTTGGCGGAGAAGGATTGACACTTGGAATGAACAAGTTTGATGGTATGGATTTTGCGTTCAGGAGGATGCAGATCAAAGATTATATATACCGTAAAAAGCTGAACACACCACTTCTGGATATGAAAACAGAAGGTATAAAGGATAATGAGTGGAATCTCATCAATAGATAGGTGTTGGGAGTAGTCCCATTAACATTGTCAAAGAACGTTGCTCACAACATGGGGTCAGAGAAAACCACAGCGGGGATGATGAAGATTATGTTTGACATGTATAAGCAGCCTTCCACAATTAATAAGGTACATCTCACAAAAAAAAATCTTCAATTTAATGATGATAGAGAAAACATCAGTAGCATAGCATTTGAATGAGTTTAGCACAATTGTCAATCAATTGACATCCGTTCAAATTAAATTTGATGATGAGGTTCATGCATTAATTCTTTTGGCGTCTTTGAAAAACTTTTGGGAGCTTATGAGGGTTGTTGTTAGCAACTATGTAGGCAATGGGAAATTGATCTTTAATGATGTTCAAGATACCATTCTTGTGGGGGAAGCTGTTATGATCCCGGATCTAACACAACGATTTGTAGGGAAGAAGAAGAAAAGAAAAGAAAATCAAGCCAAAGGGAAGCTTGAAAACCCTCGGTTCTTTAAGGAGAACGCACACCCCTGAGCTCGTTTAGGAGAACTCAAAGCCCTCTGCTTAACCTAAATTCAGACTTGTCTCTTTTCCATTCTTTACACCCTAAATAGTGACCATGTCAACAATGTTCAAGAGAAAATTACAGATTGCCCCTCCACGGCATTTAAAGTAAATAAACTTAATGACTAAGTAATTGACTTAACTTACTAACTAAGTAACTTAATGACTAAGTAACTAACTCAGCCATGGCATCTTTAAATTACTCGGCCTGCTAACATTACACCCCTCCTGGAAAAAGAGCTTGTCCTCAAACTTGAAGGTAGGGATGCGTGCCAAAACGTTGACATATCTCCCCAGGTAGCATCTGTGGCATCCACGTCAACCCACTGGATGACACAAGTGGCGTAAGCGCTGCAATGTAACACTCTGGATGGAGAGATTGCTATATCTGAAACGCTCCACTAGTTCCCCCAGTTGGCAAAAAGTTTCCTCTGAAAATTAACAATTTTTTGTATCCAACTACTCTACTATGGTAGAAGCACCAATAGTATTCAACATATATTCTCCACCTTGGAGTGCATTTGTTGCTCCTTTCCTTTCTGCTTCAGCCTCCTTTTCACGTTCTTTCCAGCTCTCATATGCATGGTCATCTATTTGTTGCTCATGCCTACAGATTGGGCACGAATTATGCTCATCCAACCATGGCTTGAGGCAATTTGGGTGAAATAAAAGCTTGCAAGGCAACTCCTGCATCTTGTCATCTATAACCAAGTTCTCCCTACAAACTGCACATTCTGTCTCTCTCCCTAGCTTCACCCAGATTTCATGTGTGATTGTGATGATTGGAAGCCTTGCAACCATCTCTTTTGAGGCTGGAGGTGGCTTCTTTGGTCCAACACCAATTTCCTGTAGTGAAGCTTCAATGACAGAATCAAGGTCCTGCAAACCACTGATTTCTAGCTTAGTATTTACCAACTTTTCCAGCATTGCAGAAGCAGCATCAGGACCAAAATTGTTTGTTCTATTACTCTCCCCATGGGATTGAGAAGACTCAGAAGAACTAACCTGCTCTTGTGTGTTACCAAGAGTTGTAAGTAAATTCTATGCCACAAGCCATGCAGGTGGTCGGGGCTCAGGCCCAACTATTAAATGTCCTTCAAATAGAAATCTAGAATCTTTGTACGGAGTATTTGGTGGAGTCTGAGGCCCGGGGTCCATTCTCTACCTCATCTAAATGTTCAAGAGCCCTAGCAGTGCATGCTCCTAGGTGCTCCTTCAGTGAAGACTCAACAACAATGCGTTATGCATCTTCAAAAAGCCTCAAACCTGCATGCCAGAATCCTGGTGCTATATATCTAGTCTGCAAGATCGTTGCAGCCCAAAAAATTACAGAATAAATGCATTTACAAAGTGACGAAGAAGCATAACAATAGGTTTCAAGAAGAATGGATTGGATCAAAGACACGGCTTCTTCAAAGGTATGTTTCTTCCCTAGCCGTTTTTGCAGCTCTAATTTCTGCTTCATAGAATCTTCGGACACCATTAGTTTTAGCTCGCTTTTCTTTCTTTCCTGTAGCTTCTCTAGTGTCTTAGAAAGGGAAGCAAGATTCCAGATAATAAGAAATGAATTTCCCACACTCTTCATGGTCATGGCAGAGAACCAGTATGGAAGCATTGCACCCACAATCAACCCAATGAAAACTTTAGGTGTCAAAACATCCACTGTGGAAATTTCAGCACGGCTTACAAAGGCACCAAAGAGAGCCAAAGACACCAGGGTGGCTGAACCAATGGAAAACCCCCTTCCAATAGCAGCAGTAGTGGTTCCAGCGGCCTCAAGGGCATCAGTTATTTGGCTCACAAAGGCACCAAAGAGAGCCAAAGACACCAGGGCGGCTGAACCAATGGCAAACCCCCTTCCAATAGCTGCAGTAGTGGTTCCAGCGGCCTCAAGGGCGTCAGTTATTTCGCATATCCTGTGACTCATGTCAGCCATCTCAGCAATACCTCCAGCATTGTAACTAATGGGATGATATGCATCAATGGCCACACCAGTATCAATGGTGTACAACATTCCAAAAGCTGCCACTGCAATGCCATACATGGCAGCAAGGCTAAATCTCACAAAAATGCTGACAACAATAGCCTCATTGAAACAATTAACATGTATGTACACCTTTAATTGGGCACAAGCTGAGAGGACTGAAACAACTACAACCCCATCTAGCTTAACACCTTCAACTAGCCATAAGCCTCTTTGCTTGTTCTAAGCATACCCCGCAATCCTCCTAATCCAAGAACTCACATTTCTTTTAGGCATTTCATCAAACATAATAGTTAAAAATTCTTTGATCCCATTATCAACGCCATTCAGATCCCTCCAACACATTCCAGAAATTCCAACAAAATTTCCAGTAAAGGCATACTGTGTAAACTCATATAGACCTCGGTATACAGAAAAACCAGGGATATTCTCCATCACTAAAACCCAGTCTCTTGAGAAACATGTATTGTCAAAAAAAAAAAAATTGAAATAGAAAGCTTCCCAGGAGTCCTAATCCAAAGACCCACACATAGCCAATAACTGAATCAGATTTTACCTTTGAGAAAACATTCACCGCCAGAAACCCAAATGCAATTTGTAATTTTATGGAATTCTTTATTCTTGGCTGTTCATCCTACTATCGACATCATTTCTCCAATTTTTTATCCACTCTACAATCAGCTGGAATAAGAGAAACTGGCGGGTGTCCGAGAAGTTAGGGAAGGAGCTTCGCTATTGCTTCATATAAGTCACGATATGAGGTACCCCTGAAGCTAATAGGGTTTTCGAAGTTCAATCTCTAATTATTTTGGAAAGCAAAGTCAAAGTCCCAGTCCTGAATGACGGAGACCTCACGGAGGATTCTTGGAACCATGGTGATCTCATCCAGGCTCTTCTTGCCAATGACCTTGACGACAAACATTGTGCGATCAACGACGGACTTGGCGTAGTAAACCTTAGCGAAGGGTCCCTGGCTGATGAGCCTGTTGAGCTTGTATTTTCTGAACAAATCGGGTGTGCCGGCGTCAAGGACATGACGGTCTCCATGGGTAACAAAATCAATCAACCTAAGGAAAGTCTCGAGTCCCGAGGCTCTTCGCCTATGCTCTTGCTCTCATGCTTGCTTCGGACTCTCGTTCTGCCACGGTAACAATTTCCACTTTGAAATGAAAATCTCTGGATTTTTTTACCTTCTTGTTCGCATAAACCTCTAATGATGGACAATAAAAAATGTTGGGTAGAAGATATTTATGCCTCATGACGAAGGAGAGCCTGGCCTATTTTCGACAGTTAGCAGCAGCAAGTCGTGGCCGAAATTTAGCATGGGGTTCCTCTGCTTGGAAATTTCTAGTCTCAATTTCTGGAAGAAGGTTAGGTTTTCGTGAACAAGGGAGATTTGAGGTCGAACTCAAATCTGGCTGTTCTGACTCGATTTTGAGGTCGAATGATGGGCATCAACTATTCATATTCTAGAGCAGCGACCTTCCCCTCTGAGGCCTTAATGTGATGTTTCTCAATTTATAGCAATGTCTCGGACATTATAGTGGAAGACTCACACATTCCATTACGCAATGTTGAAACCCATGTGTGTATTTCTCCCGATAGATCGAGTATGGCAAGCCATTTTTTCTCGGGACAAAGCATCTCTCATTGTGTTCCCACTCTGATACCACGTTGTTAAGATCCTGAATCTAACAAAGCGATTCATAGGGAAGAAGAAGAGAAGAAAATAAAATCAAGCCAAAGGGAAGCTTGAAAACCCTAGATTCGTTAAAGAGAACGCACACCCCTGAGCTCGTTTAGGAGAAATCAAAACCCTTTTTTTTAACCTAAACGCATACATGTCTCTTTTCCATTTCTTGCACCCCTAAATAAGGATCACATCAACAAGGTTCAAGAGAAAATTACATATTTGCCCCTCCACGACATTTAATGTAAATAAACTTAATGACTAAGTAATTGACTTAATCTACTAACTAAATAACTTAAAAACTAAGTAACTTAATGACTAAGTAACTGACTCAGCCAAAGTATTTGACTCAGCCACGGGGACTCTGCATGACTCGGCCTACTATTGAGTTCATAATAGAAGTTCGTAGAAAGGACTCCGAAGAATCGTTGACATCTAATTCTGCCTTAAGTGTCGATACTAGGGGTATGAACTTCGAGAGGAATTCCAGCAAGGGCAATAGTAGAGGGAAATCAAGGAATGGAAGAAGAAAGTCCAAATTCATAAGGAATGTGGAGTGCTGGAATTTTAGCAAGTTAAGTGACATAAAGAAAAACTGCAGAGCACCGAAGAAGATGAAAAGAAACACAATGCTGCAAATTTGGTAACTGAATAAGTACAAGATGCTTTACTCTTGTTGGTTGATAGCCCTATTGACTCTTGGGTGTTTGATTCAGGAGTTTCTTTTCACACCACCACACATTGTGAGATCATGGAGAATTATGTTGTTGGAGATCACGGGAAGTTATATCTTGCTAATGGAGAACCTTTGGATATTGTTGGTATTGGTAATGTCAGTTTGAGGATGTGAAATGGGATAGTGTGGAAAATTCACAAGGTGAGACATGTGCCAAAACTTATGCATAAACTGATTTCAGTAAGGGCAGTTTGATGATGAAGGTCATAATGTGAATTTTAATGGTGTTGCTTGGAAAGCCACTAAGGAAGCCATGGTTGTTGTACGAGGAGTTAAAATTGGAACTCTTTACATCACTTCCAGTTGCAGAGACACGGTTGCAGTTGCTAATGCTGTTACTAATTCTAACTTGTGTCATTATAGGCTCAATCACATGAGTGAGAAGGGAATGAAAGTGCTTCAGTCCAAAGGGAAGCTACCAAGGTTGAAAACTGTAAATAACAGTATTTGTGAAGGTTGTATTTTGGCAAGCAGAAAAGGGTTAGCTTTTCTAAGTCTAGAAATGAGCAAAAGACAGTAAAATTGGAGTTGGTTCACACAGATGTATGGGGGTCTTCAACTGTTACTTCCCTTGGTGGTTCTAACTACTATGTGACATTTATTAATGATGCAAGTAGAAAAGCATGGGTTTATTTCCTAAAAAATAAATCTGATGTCTTTGATACCTTCAAGAGATTGAGAGCAATGGTTGAGAATGAGACATATTTGAAGGTGGAGTATCTGCAGTCAGATAATGGGGAAGAATACATAGATGATGATTTCAAATGGTATTATGTTGATAATGATACCAAGATGAAGAAGAACATTCTTGGAAAACCTCAAAAGAATAGTGTGGGTAAGAGGATGAACAGAACTCTGAACGAGCGTGCTAAGAGCATGAGATTACGTTCGGGATTGCCAAAGATGTTCTATTCTAAAGCTATTAGCACTGCTGCCTATTTGATCAACATATGTCCCTTGTTGGAAGATGGGCTCAATCCCACAAACTCAAGACAAGTAAGCCCACACGTCTAAGCAGTGGCATATGGGTAAAATAGAATATTTTTCATAAAGATGGCAAAAAAATGTAAATAGGTGTTCCTTTTATGTCTTTTCTTTTATCATGTTATTGTCCTAAGGGCATTTTAAAGCTATAAATAAAGGTATTGGCTAAGAGGTAGAGCATTGAAGCTCTCCCATTTTTTCCAGAAATTCATCCAGCCTCCGTCCTCCTTGGTCAGTGGTCCCTCTTCTCTCCTTAATCCTGTTGGAATACAAGGCCAGAGCCCACACAACCAAGGAAGGCCCACATATCAAAGTATATAAGAATATGGGCCCAAGCCCATAAGACTAAGGAAGACCCATGAATCCAAGAGAGATTCAAGATGGGCTAAACGCCAATATATCAAGGAGAAGGCCCATAGGCCCACATGCATTGATGGTAGGATGGTAAATAAAGGGTCATCTCATAGAGATGGCATTGATGTAATTATGTTAAAGTTCCAAGGTTAAAACCCTAAACCTTAAACCCTTAGTTCAAGGGTATTATTGTAATATTTTAGTTTCATAAATCTATAAATAGAGCTTCAGGGAGAGGGTTAGGAAGAATCAATTCCATAATCCTTCTTCCTCCAGTTTTATCCCAATGGGTTTCTTTTTCCTTTTCTCCATGAGATAAATTCATGGAGTCCTAAAAATCAACAAATCCAAACTCTATCCATCTATGTTCTTCTACTTCTCTTTCTCCTTCTCCTTCTCCTCTCCTTTCTCTCTTCTTCTTCTTTGATCTAAAGTCCTTCACATGAGATCCTAAATTCTACATGGTATCAGAGCAAGGAGTTTAGGGTCCCCTTTGATGAAGTATACAAAGAAGTATTTATGAAGTCTGTCCAATAATTTGTTCATGAAAGGAGTCCAGCCATGAAGAGATAAGTCAATTATGGCCTCTATTTACATACTCTTTCTTTATTGTTGAACTCTTGATTTCTGAATCACATAAAGTCAAGATAATCATCATATGAGAGGTTGTAAATATTTATCTCTTATGACTAAGATGATGTTATAGTCTTGATCTTTTTTTCGCTAAATTACAAGCTGGATCAAGATTAGTTGCTGCTAGTGTCTTATCAAGATTGATAAATTGATGATTTACGATTTCGTTACCTTTATGTCACTTGGATCAATTTTATTTGAGAAGTAATTTCAGCACATGTTGCTGTAAATTCTCTCACTTGACAATGCTTTTGGGATCTTGTTATGTTGTTGGATGACCATTATATGGTTAAAATTCCAGCACTTACGTATCTCTATGACTTTTCTGCTCTTGAACTTCAACGATTGCCACTTTTTTTATGTTGGAGTGTTACCATGAGCTGAGGAAAATTTGTTTCCAAGAGTCCTGATTTGCCTCTAAGTTTCTCTAAAAAATTCTCTCATTTTGTGTTGGAGTTTGGATTAAGACATAAGAGTTCGCATCTATACTCTCCTCTTTGTTTTTCTATAAGAATATAAGAAAAATTGAGTGATGGCTGGATGTTGCCCCCATTTGACAAAAGCACAAATTCCTTGATGATTTGGTACTTGCTCTTTTGAAAAATGTCTATTCCCTCTATTGTTGGTGACTGATTTGGTCCACGATTTCTTCAAATTGTATTCAGTAATTTTTATTTAAAAAAGGCCCTTGCAATTGACCTCAACATTTGAATTGCCTCATGATGAAGAGTGGACATACAAGTAAAAAGAGTGACATACTCCACATTACTACAATTCCATTAAGAGGTCTTTCCAATTACCTTAGCTTGTCACAATCGGTACGATGGGTTCTCATTACTCTTGACCTGCTCAATCACGTTATCAAATTCCCTCCTCCGATTGATGAAGAAGATATAGCTTACCACAAGTGGATTAAAAATGATAACATGGTTATTAGTTGGATCATAAATAGCATGGAAGAGCATGTAGAAAACAATGTGATCGACTTGGAAACAGCCAAACACAATTGGGACACATGCTAAGCTATACTCCAGTACTACCTCCTTAAAAAAATTATTCAATATCTTACAAAGTATGTTGAATACTAAACAAGGATATAACATTCATGAATTTTTGGCTCGGTTTTGGGGCCTTCTCTAAGAATGAAAAATAGCTCAGCCATATTCCATAGACATTGAAATTCAAGAAAGACAATAGGCCTTGGTAGCAGCTATTTGCTTGAGAAATATCAAGCCTTACCTTGAGGTGTCTAAGACCCAGCTTCTTAGCTCCTCTACTCTTCCATCCTTCAATGACATCAGTGCAACGTTGCTATGGATCCCTGATCCATCTCCTACTTCCCCCATTGATGCTCCATCTACTATGTACTCCAGCAATAGGGGTACATCATCCTCATACCGAGGACACGACAACAATATGAGAGGGGTTTGTAATAGAGGTGGTCAAACATGTCCAACCCATTCCCACACTGAGCCCTATCTTTGTATTTACTGTGGTGGTCAAAACCATCTGGTGGGAACTGACTAGAAAATTCATGGCAAGCCTAATTGGGCCACGATGAACCCAACTTTTGTTAATGTTGATAAACGGGAAGAAAAGGCTGACTCCCACTCGGGAAACATGACTCTCATTGCTGAAAACTATGCCACATTTCAGAAGATGAAGTCTCTAATGGATTCCTCCGTTCCTCTGTTACCTACTACTGCTACCACCATTACCTTAGTTATGCTTTCTTCCTCTTCATCCTCTTCCTTTTGGATCATCAACTTCGGGGCCTCCGAACATCTGTCAGGTAACAAACACTTGCTTCATTCCTTATCTCCATGTCTTCCTCAAAAATTTATTACTATTGCTAATGGTACCCAAACCAAGGCACTTCACAAGGGTTCTTCCTCTCTTACATCTTCTATTCCTCTTCAAGGTGTTTTGTTTGTCCCTCAATATCATTTAAATTTGCTTTCGGTTAGTCAAATAACAAAAAATTGAATTGCTCTATCACCTTCTCACCCTCTTCTTGTACATTTCAATATCTAACTATGAAGTGGGTGATTGGTGGTGGCCATGAAAAAAGGGGCTTGTACTACTTCTTTCTTCCACCATTAGCAGCCTTATCATCCACTACATCTAAGGCACAACTTTGGCACAACTAGCTTGGCCATCCGTCTACCTCTTCACTTCGTTATTTACTTCCTTCATTAAAACCACTTTCTACTTTCAATTGTGAGGTTTGTCAAAAAGTTAACACCATAGGAGTTCATATTCTCCTCGCCTTACAACTACAAGTGTTTATCCTTTTGCTTTAATACACTCTGATGTATGGGAACTTTTGTGTGTCTCTAATATTTCTCAAGTTAAATACTTTGTTACTTTTTTTGATGACTTTTTTTGAGTCACTTGGTTATATTTATTTAAAGAATGATCAGAAATTCTTTCTATCTTTAAAACCTTTCATGTTATGGTGTTGACTCAATTTTAAAGAAAATTCAAATCCTTAGGTCTGATAATGATAAAGAGTATTTATCTAATGAGTTCAAATCATTTTGTGAGGGTAATGGGCTTATCCATCAAACATCATGTGCCTATACCCCTCAACAAAATGGTTTTTATGAAAGAAAGAATCATCACCTTCTTGAAGTTGCTCAGGGCCTCCTCTACTCCATGACGGTACCCTACTTTTATTGGCATCCTGCTATACTTACAACCTGTTTTCTTACCAATAGGTTATCTTCATCTATTCTTAGTAGTAAAACTCCTTGCTCTGTTTTATTTCATGGTGAAGATACCTTTTCTCTTCCTCTTAAAGTTTTTGGATGTACATGTTTTGTTCATGTCACTTCACCACAAAAGATTAAACTTGATCCTCGTTCTTTGAGGTGTACTTTTTTGGGCTACTCTCACACCTAGAAAGGATATTCCTGTTACAATCCTTCCATTTGGAGGATGCTTGTATCTCAGGATGTGACCTTCTTTGAGGACACCTCCTTCTACTCCTCACAAGATGCTCCTCCAGGGCTGACATTTCCTCCTACCACTCCTTGTCCACTTGTGCCTTTCAATGTTGATATTACTCAACCCCCTGAAGCACCAATTGTCAACTTACCTGTGGAGTTGTCAGATCTACCAGAGGTAAGTCCTTCTCCACCTATGTTTGGGCCAAAATTTGATACTCATCTAGATTTAAGAAAGGAATGTCATTCCTATACTACTTCTCATCTTATCTCCAGCTTTATGTCTCACCATCACTTGTCTTCCGATTGCTCTCAGTTCCTTGCATCTCTTTCTTCTGATTCCATTCTACAATCCTATCAAGAGGCCTTGAAGCATCCAGTATGGAAATTAGCTATGGATGAAAAAATGCACACCTTATATGAGAATCAAACTTGGTACTTAAAATTTCTCCCAAAAGGAAAAAGATTGGTCAGTTAAATGGGTTTTTTTAGTGAAACATCACCTGGATGGCTCCGTTGCTGGCCTTAAAGCCCAAATCATTGATAAAGGTTACACTCAGTGCTATGGGATAGATTATGAGGATACCTTCTCTTCTGTTGCCAAATTAAATTTGGTACATATCATCTTTTCTCTTCCTGCTATACTCATCATGGCCCGTATATCAACTCGATGTAAAGAATGCTTTCTTAAATGGTGATGTAAGTGAGGAAATTTATATGGTTCAACCACTAGGTTATGTGGTTGAGTGGGAGTCGGTATGTCGGTTAAAAAAATCCTTATATGGGCTTAAATAGTCCCCTCGGGGTTTTAGCCAAATCCTTCTACAGTTTGGTTTTCATCGGTGCTCGGTAGATCATTTGGTATATTTTAAAGTTACCATCAAAGGAAAAATATTATTGGCTGTATATGTTGATGATATTATCTTAACTGGTGATGATGCCCATATCATACAGGAAGTGAAAAATATGATATGTCATGAATTCAAAACTAAAGATATGGGAGTGCTTAAGTATTTTTTGGGCATATAAGTTCTTCAATCCAAACATGGGATAATATTGTCTCAGCAAAAATATATCTTGGACCTCCTCGAATAAATAGGAATGAAGGGGTGTCAACTAGTTGACACACCTATGGATACAAATGTAAAATTATGTGCAATGATTGGAGAAGATATTGATATTGGCTAATATCAAAGACTTGTGGGACAACTAACCTATCTCATGATAACTAGGCCAGACGTATCATATGCCGTAAGCGTGGTGAGTCAATTCATGTAAAAGCCACAAATTACCCACTGGCAGGGCTTATAGAGAATATTATGATACCTAAATGGAGCTCCGAGAAGAGGATTGCTTTATAAAAACATGGGCTCTTCAACATTGAAGGCTTCTCATATGCAAATTGGGCTGGATCACCTAATGATAGGAAATCTATGTATGGATATTGCAATCTTGTTGGAGGGAACTTGGTTACATCTAAAAGTAAGAAGCGAAATGTGGTTGCAAGATCTAGCGCCGAAGCAGAATATAGAAGTATGGCCCACATAGTTAGTGAAATCTTAAGGATCAAGACCCTTCTTACTGAATTAGATTTTATAAAGGAGGTCCTATGGGTCTACATTGTGATAAACAAGCAGCCATTCATATTACTTCAAATCCAATCTTCAATGAAAGGACTAAACACATTGAGGTGGATTGGTCACTTTATACGGAAGAAGTTTCAAGCAGGAATAATCTCCCTCAAACATGTTTCATCTCAAGAGCAAATGGCTGATATCCTCACTAAATATTTTAAATCTAAAATCATGTCCTCCAACTCGATGGGAGAGTTGGAAGATGGGCTCAAGCCTACAAGCTCAAGGCTAGTAAGCCAACACTTATAAGTGGTGGCATATAAGTAAAATAGAATGCTTTACATAAAGATGTAAATACATGTTCCTTTTATGTCTCTTCTTTTATCAAGTTGTAGCCCTAAGGGTATTGTAAAGCTATAAATAAAGGCATTGGCTAAGAGGTAGAGCATTGAAGTTGTTGAATTTAGGATCCCTTTTACAATATTCCGAGCAAGGGAAGAGAGAAAGAAAAAGGAGAAAAGGGGAAGAAGGTGTTAAACAGAGTAAGCTCAGCCCAGGAACGTCTAAACAACAATCAAGAAGAAAGCCAACACTGATCTATTACAAAAACGATAAGAAACTGCGTCCCACCACAGGCTCTAGAAGAGCTTCAATGGTTTCTGGATTGAACAGAAATTACAAGAAGAAACTAAACAATAAAACAGAGTAATGAAGAAGGAATAACTCTCATTTTCTGGATACCAATGTAGCTGAAGAACATCTCTATTTATAAGTGTTTTTCATCTAGGAAGCTTGTAGAGCACACCATCTAGGAAACTTGTAGAGCAAGCCATCTAGGAAGCTTGTAGAGCAAGCCATCCTGCTGTCCTCCACGTTGGCACTTGGTGATGCAATCGTGACATGTGCATACCGTGGGGTCAGCCCCCTTAGACCCCCGTCGGGGCTGATGCCCCGAACCCTACTATCCGTTTTAATATTTCTTCACAAGTAACCATTGTGCTCACAATTTGACCTCATCAGCGTCTAAGCTAGAACCGTTAACTAATTACTCACTATCGACATTGGCACTCCTCATACTTGGGGGCCAGTGAATATATTACATTAACGGTAACTTGAGAAAGGTGGGCTTTGATACACTAACAGAAGGCTCTCTGGTAGAGAGAAGAAGAGAAGAGGAAAAAGGTGTGCGCCAAGGAAAGAGAAAGAGATTTACTCAAGAGAGAATTGTAGAACTTGATTAATTCTGAATTTCAGCACCTCTATTTATAGTGGAGGAAGTGATAGAGTCCTTTACAATTAACCTTTAAATCTCCTAATTACATTCCAAATCTAACTCTCTAAGATAAGTCTATCTTGAAAGGATAACACAATCTAATTGAGTTCTAATATAAGTTGAACTATAACTCTTCTTCAATAACGTGGAAATAAGGGAGGAGGTGAGCTTGTGGCCTTATCCTTGAGGGTCCCACGTTATCTTCCAGCTAGTGGTATCTTTTGGGTCCCACGTGATCTTCCAGCTCATGGTATCTTTTGGGTTCCACTTGATCTTCAAGTCTTCTAACTCATTTCATCTTGTGCTTCTTATCTTCTTAACTCATGCTAGCTTGGGTGAGGACTCTTCTTGGCATCCCACGTCCTCATGGTGGGTCCCACATTGTAACACTCCCCTCAAGCTAGGGGTGAGAAAACATCGTAGATGCCTAGCTTGTTGCAGATGGTAGACATAATCTTGTGAGGGACCGACTTGGTGAGAATATCTGCAACTTGACTTTATGATGATATATGCTTTAGAGATAAAATACTCGCTTGGAACTTTTCTCGTATAAAATGGTAGTCCATTTCAATATGCTTTATTCTTTCATGGAAGTCTGGATTTGATGTAATGTGTATTGCTGCTTGATTATCACAATATAGATCTATCGCAGCTTCTTTGTAGAATCCCAACTCAGTGACAAAATATCTTATCCATAGGATTTCATTAACAGTGTGGGCCATGGCTCTATATTCTGCTTCTGCCATAGACTATGCTACTACATTTTGCTTTTTTCTTTTTCATGTAACCAAATTCCCTCCAACCACCGTACAAAATCCCGAAGTAAATTTTTTACCATTCGGGGATCCGGCTCAGTCTGCATCTGAGAATCCTTCGATGTTGAAGTGACCATGGTTTTTATATAGAAGCCCTCTTCCTGGAGCTCCTTTTAGATATCGTAGTATCCTTTCAAGTGCTTGCCAATGACTAAGTTGTGGCTTGTGCATGTATTGACTTACCACACGTACTGCATATGATATATCCGGCCTTGTTATACACAGGTAAATAAGTCTTCCCACTAGTCTTTGATATTTCCCAATATCTACATCTTCTCCAGTGCCTCCACATAATTTTGTATTTGAGTTCATAGGAGTGTCTACTGGTTTGCATCCCATCATTCATGTCTCCTCTAGTAGATCAAAGGCATACTTCCTTTGGGATAGCACAATCCCATGTCTGGATTATAATACTTCAATAACCAAAAAATATTTGAGTAGTCAAAGATCCTTTGTCTTGAATTCAGCACATATTTTTTATTTTGTTTCCTGGATGCCCTCAGAATTACTACCAATTACAATGATATCATCAACATATACTGCCATAATTACCTTGCCTCTAGGTGTGTTTTTAATAAAAGCTGAGTGATCTCTAGAGCATTTGTAAAATCCTGCCCGTATGAGGGGCTTGACTAAATTTCTCAAACCATGCGCGAGGGGCCTGTTTTAGACCATACAGAGATTTTTTTAGTCGACAAACTGACTCCCCCTCAACCACATACCCAGGTGGTTGTTGCATATAAATTTCTTCTTTGATGTCCCCATTTAGAAAGGCATTTTTCACATCAAGTTTATATACCTACCAAGAACAGTTAGCTGCCAGAGATAATAACACACATATCGAGTTCATTTTTGCCACTCGAGAGAAGGTTTCCTCATAATCAATCCCATAACATTGTGTATAGCCCGTGGCCATGAGGCAAGCCGTCAATCGAGCCATAGACCCATCCAGATTGTGTTTCACAGTAAACACTCATTTGCAACCAACGGGTTTCTTATCTGATGGAAGTGGGACTAGAGCCCATGTCTGATTTTCATAAAGGGCCTGCATTTCTTCATCCATTGCTGCCTTCCACCCTAGATGTTTGAGAGTCTCCTGATAGGACCGTGGTACAGATATGGAAGAAATAACAGAGAGAAATTGACAACATGCAGGGGAGAGATGATGATGAGACACAAAATTTGACATGGGATGAAACGTAGAGGGTATGGTGCATGATATGGGTTCTTTTCTTTGTGCGATAGGATGAGTATTATATTGTGGGCAAAAAACAATTGGAGAAGATGGACTTACCTCGGTGGGATTTGTAAACTTAGCAGGTGTGGTGTCAGCCAGTGTTTCTAGGGGCTGAAAATTTTATGTAGCAAGGGGCACAATCGGTCGAGGGGAACCTAGTATTGAAGATAAACCTGGAGGTGCATTGTCAGAATAGTATGAAGAGTCTTCAAAAAATGTGATATCCCTGGACACAAGTAAATGCTAAAGAGCGGGATTATAACAAACATAACCCTTTTGTGTATGAGAGTGTCCTAGAAAGATACACTTAGATAGATTTAGGATCAAGTTTACTATGTTTTGGGGAGGAAATATGGACAAAACATTGACACATGGAGATTTTCAAGGGCAATGAAAATGGATCATCATTTGGTAACAATATAGAGTAAGGAAATTTATTACCAAGAACGGAAGATGGTAGACGATTAATAAGAAAATATGTGGTAAGGATTGCATGAGGCTAATAAAAGTATTGAACTTTCATGGCATATAATAAACCTCGAGCAACCTCAAGAATATGACAATTTTTCTGTTTGGCTAGACCATTTTGTTGAGAAGTGTAGGCACATGATGTTTGATGGATAATGCCATTTTTTTACAAAAAGACCAAGTTCTTTGGAAATGTATTCTTTGGCATTATCAGACCAAACTATTTTTATGTTCTGACCAAACTGAGTGAGTACCATAGCATGAAAAGTCTTAAAAATCAATGGTATCTCAGAACGCTCCATAAATAGAAACAACCAAGTGATATGAGTGAAGTCATCAATTAATGTAATAAAATACCTGACTTTAGAAATATTTGAGATGCTCAAGGGTCCCCATACAACAGTATGAATTAATGAAAAAAGACTAATACTTTTGACTTCTGGACGAGGTGAGTATGTACTCCTTTGATGCTTACTCAGTTGACAAACTTCACAATGAAACTCGGACCTGACTTTAAGAGTAGGAAACATATATGAAGAGATTGTGAAGATGGAAAGATGGATGTCCCAGCCGCTAGCCTTGTCTCATTTTCACTACTGGAAACAATATTTAGTTTTGGCACATCCAGGAAGTATAGCCCCCCTTGTTCATGACCTCCACCAATCACTTGCTTCGTTATAAGATCCTAAAATACACACGAAGTGGGTGAGAAGGTGAAAGAGCAATTAAAATACTTTGTCAGCTGACTAACAAATAACAGATTCAAAGGGAAGGTAGGAACAAATAGAATATCAGTGAGCGGAAGTGATGGTGTAATGGAAGTGGATCCTTTCCCTTGAACCTTGGTTTGAGAACCATCAGCTATGGTAACAAACTTATGTGAAAGACATGGAAATACATAATGTAATAAATTTTTGTTACCTGTATGATGCTTGGAGGCTCTTGTGTCAATTATCTAGGATGAAGATGAAGCAGATAGCATACTTGAAGCAGTGGTGGCAGCGGTATTTAATGAGGAGCTTTGAGAAGAACCCATCATTTTCTAAAACAACTCATATTCTTCATCAGTAAAAATTTTCTTTTCAGTTGTTTTTGTGGGTTGATCCTCCTTTGTATCACCTACCAAAGCTTGATTAGCCTTTGTCAAGTCTGAGTTGTCATCGACATTATAACATATTTCTCCATAGTGACCATTTTTTCCACAGTAACTCCTTTCTATAGTGTGGCCATATCTCCCACAATGAGTGCATTCTTTCTACAATTTTTCCATGCTTTTGATTATCTAACTAATCATAATGGTATCATTTTTTAACCATTTGTTATAAAAAATATCTTCTTGATCAATAGGTAGTCCACGGTTGGTGAGATGACCAAGTAGGTCCTTTGTTATAAGAAACCTTTGAACCGATGTGGACCAACTCATAAAATTCGATACCCTTCTTAAGGGTATTATGGTAATTCTGAATATACCACCTTTGCTACTCACATTTTCTTTAGCCATAATAGGCACTTCTACAAAAATAATTCTCCAAAAAATTCTAATCAAAATATCCAAGTAGTATTCTTCAAACAACTTGGTGCATGGAGGAATTTAGCATTGATGTTAAATGATCATTATTCTGATTTTTTTTTGAGTAAATAACCACTCATAATAGACTCAATATCAATCTTCTATATCAGGGGAATTTTTTTCCAACGAATTTTTTTTCAACAATCTGATCATGGACTGGTCTCAGTTAACAAAAATTCCAAACTGACAAAACTGCTTTGATAGCTTCTTCTAGATTGAGAGGCATTCATATCCACAATCTCATCAGATGAAAATCATTCACATACTCATCTTTAAATCATCTTCTAAATCTGGAAACTAGTAACATGAAGTAATAAAAAAAATAATGAAGGAACTTATCTGACACTTTTTGATCTTCCTTCACAAGTAGCTTTCTATGAGTGGTGTTGATCATATCATCTTAGAGCCTTCCTTTTGATGTAGGGATACTAAATTAATGGTTTGATACCACGTTGAATTTAGGATCCCTTTTCCAATATTCTGAGAAAGGGAAGAGAGAAAGAAAAAAGGAGAAAAGGGGAATAAGGCTCTCGGGTAGAGAGAAGAAGAGAAGAGGAACAAGGTGTGCGCCAAACAAAGAGAGAGAGATTTACTCAAGAGAGAATTGTAGAACTTGATCAATTTTGAATTAATGCACCTCTATTTATAGTAGAGGAAGTGATAGAGTCCTTATACAACCTTTAAATCTCCTAATTACATTCCAACTCTAACTCTCTAATATAAGTCAATCTTGAAAGGATAAAAAAATCTAATAGAGTTCTAATATAAGTTGAACTATAACTCTTCTTCAATAATGTGGAAATAAGGGAGGAGGTGAGCTTGTGGCCTTATCTTTGTGGGTCCCATGTGGTCTTCTAGATCATAATGATAAGATTCCAACTTGTGGTATCTTTGTGGGTCACACTTGATCTTCAAGTCTTATAACTCATTTCAGCATGTGCTTCTTATCTTCTAGACTCATGCTAGCTTGGGTGAGGGCTCTTCTTGGCAGGCCACATCCTCATGGTGGGTCCCACCAGATCATGTACCAAGGTTGTAACAGAAGCTCTTCCCTCTTTTTCCAGAAATTTAGCCAGCCTCCCTCCTTGGTCGGCACTCCCTCTTCTCTTCTTAATCCAAACTCTCTCCATCTAGGTTCTTCTCCTTTTCCTTCTCCTTCTCCTCTCATTTCTCTCTTCTTCTTCTTCTTCTTCTTCGTTGATCTAAAGTCCTTCACATGGGATCCTAAATTCTACATCCTTCAATACCATTGGATTGCAAAATACCATAAGAGGTCTGGAGTAGCAAAGAGGTAAGTCTTTCTTTCTTGAAAGTTTTTGGTTGTGTTTCTTATATTCATATTGATTTTGTTGTTAGAAATAAACTTGTTGCTAAATCTAAGATATGTTTCTTTATTGGCTATAGTGGTACCAAGTTTGGTTATCGCTTCTGGGATGACCAAAGTCGTAAGGTTTTCAGAAGCCAGGACGTGAAATTCAATGAAGGTGCCATGTATAAGGAGAGATTGAGAACAGAGTATGAGAGCACAAGTGATGAAGCCAAGAAGTCAAAAGTGATTTAGTTGAGAGATCTTCTAGTTATTGAGATGGAGAATGTCTCTCAAGAAGACAAGGAAAACATACCCCTAGAAGTAAATCAAGACATTCCTGTGTCTGAATTCAAGAGATCTGATAGAACTAGGGAAAACATACCCCTAGAAGTAAATCAAGACATTCCTATGTCTGAATTCAAGAGATCTGATAAAACTAGCATACCACAACAAAGGTACTCCCTACATAAATTATATTTTGTTGATTGATAAAGGTGAACTAGAGAGTTATGGGGAAACTGTGCAAGTTGCTGAATCAACCAAGTGGGAGTTGGCCATGAAGGATGAGATGGATTCAATGTTATCCAACCAGACATGACAACTGACCAAGGTACCAAAAGGGCTGAAGGCCTTGAAAAATAAATGGGTTTACCGAATAACTGATGAACAAGATGGTAGCAAGTGGTACAAGGCAAGACTGGTGGTAAAAGGCTTTCAAAAAAAGAAGGCATTGACTACACTCAGATTTTCTCTCCAGTAGTAAAATTTGACTACTATTAGAATGGTGCTTGGACTAGTGGCAAATGAAGACTTGTACTTAGAGCAGTTGGATGTAAAGACAACCGTTCTTCATGGTGATTTCGAGGAAGAAAGTTACATGAAGCAGCAACATGGTTTCAAAGCACAAGGAAAGGAGAAAATGGTGTGCAAACTTCAAAAGAGCATGTATGGTCTTAAACAAGCTCCAAGATATTGGTATAAGAAGTTTGACACCTTTATGAGTAGTAATTGTTTCTTGAGGTGCCAGGAAAATCATTGTTGTTATTTGAAGAAGCTTTATGACTCCTATATCTTTCTACGACTATATGTTGATGACATGTTGACAATAGGTGTTTGCAAACAAGAAATATAAATTTTGACAAGGGAGTTGTCCAAAAATGAAGGATTTGGGTGCTGCAAAACAAATCCTTGGGATGAGGATTATTAGGGACATTGATGTCTTGAAACTATCAAAATAATAATATGTGAAGGATGTGTTGAGTGGATTCAACATGAAAGATGCAAAACCAGTAAGTACTCATTTGGCTAAATACTTTAGGAAATCTAAGGAGTGAGCCAACATGGCCAATGTTCCTTATGCTTCTGCTATTGGCAATCTCATGTATGCCATGGTGTGCACTAGACTAGACATAGCTCATGCAGTGGGAGTTGTGAGCAGATATATGAGCAACCCAGTAAGCAACATTGGGAAGCAGTGAAGTGGATTCTTAGGTATTTGAGAGGCACTACAGACTCAGCCTTGTTGGAGGATGGGCTCAAGCCCACAAGCTCAAGGCAAAAAACTCACACTACAAAGGAGTTGGACATGTGTGAATTATGATACTTCACTTAAAGATGGCATAGAAGTGTAAATATGTGTTCTTTTTATGTCTTTTATTTCATCAAGTTGTAGCCCTAAGGGCATTGTAAAGACTATAAATAAAGGCATTGGCTAAGAGGTAGAGCATTGAAGCACTCTCTTCTCTTTCCAAAAATTCATCCAGCCCTCATTTTCACTTTGTCGTAAACCTCTTCTCCCTTAATCAAAACTTTCTCCTTCCACATTCTTCTTCTTCGCCTCTCCTTCTCTCTTCTTCTTCTTCTTCCTCGTTGATCTAAAATTTCTTTCATGAGATCCTAAATTCTACATGGTATCAAAGCAAGGAGTTTAGGATCCCTCTTGATGAAGTTATTATGAATCTGTTCAAGAAGTTGTAAAAGAAGGAGTTCAGTCATGAAGAGATAAGTTCATTCTCTTCTTATTTACATTTTGTTTCCCTTATTTACATACTCTTCTTTTCTGTTTTTCTACTTCTTGAACTTTGAATCACATCAAGTCAAGATAAATCTTTATCTGTTGTGAAGATTTATTTTTATGACTAAATTGATGTTATAATCTTGATCTTCTTGTAAATCAATTACAAGTGTGATCAAGATCATTTGTTGTTTGCGTCTTATTAAGATTGATGAGTGAGATTCAATTACCTTTATGTAACTTGGATCAATCTCATTTGAGGTAGAATTCCAGCACATGTTGCTGTAACTTCTCGTACTTAATGTTGCTCATGGTCTTGTGTTATGTTGTTGGATGCCCATTATATGTTTGGTGAAATTCCAGTAGTCATTTACCCTTTGTAGTTTCTTTTGAACTTCAACAATTGAATTTTTTTTTATGTTCAAGTATCCCATGAGCTGAACATAAATTTCTTCCAAGTATCTTGATTTTATTTTTAATATTCTCTAAATATTTTTTTCTATCTCTCGGTTTGTGTTGAAGTTTGGATTAAGGCCTAATCGGTTGCATCTACCTTCTTCTTTTTGTTTTTAAGAATACAAGAGGAGTTGAGTGATGACTGGATTTTATTCTCACTTGCTAAAGGCACAAATTTGTTGATAATTTGGTGCTTGCTCTCGTGAAAGAAATTGGTTCTTGTTCTCTTTTTTGGTGACTGATTTGGTCCACGGGTTTTTCAAATTACATTGAGTAATTGTTATTTGAAGAAGGCCCCTTCCCTTGCCCTCCACATTTGACTTGCCTCATCATGGAGAGTGGACACAAAAGTAATAAGAGTGATATACTCTGTATTACTATGATTCCACTAAGAGGTCTCTCCAATTACATGAGCTGGTCACAATCGGTCCGGAGGGTTCTTATTACTCGTGACCTCTTAAGCCACGTTATTAAATTTCCTCCTCCGTTGATGAAGAAGATGAGACCTACCACAAGTGGGTTAAAAATGATAACATGGTGATAAGTTGGCTCATCAATAGCATGGAAGAGCATGTGGCCAACAATGTAGTCCACTTGGAAACCCCCAAGGACATATGGGACACTTGTGCTAAGCTTTACTCAAGTACTGCCTCATTACAAAAAAGATATGATGTCTTACAAAATATGTTTTGGTCCACGGGTTCTTCAAATTACATTGAGTAATTGTTATTTGAAGAAGGCCCCTTCCCTTGACCTCCACATTTGACTTGACGCATCATGGAGAGTAGACACAACAGTAATAAGAATGATATACTCCATATTACTATGATTCCAGTAAGAGGTCTCTCCAATTACATGAGTTGGTCACAATCGGTCCGGAGGGTTCTTATTACTCGTGACCTCTTAAGCCACGTTATTAAATTTCCTCCTCCGATTGATGAAGAAGATGAGTCCTGCCACAAGTGGGTTAAAAATGATTACATGGTGATAAGTTGGCTCATCAATAGCATGGAAGAGCATGTGGCAAACAATGTGGTCCACTTTGAAACTGCCAAGAACATATGGGACACTTGTGCTAAGCTTTACTCAAGTACTACTTCATTACAAAAAATATATGATGTCTTACAAAATATGCTGGATATGAAACATGGAGACAATATTCATGAATTTTTGGCCTGGTTTTGAGGCCTTCTCCAAGAATGGAAAATAGCTCAGCCATACTCCACTGATATTTTTGTTCAAGAATGACAACGAGAAGCTTTGGCGGCAACCATTTGCTTATCGAATATTAAACCTTTCCTTGAGGTTGCAAAAACTCAGCTTCTAAGTTCTTCTGCTTTTCCATCCTTCGATGACATTAGTACTACATTACTTTGGATACCTGATCCATGCCCTCCTTCTCCTATTGATGCCCATCAGCGATGTTCTCTGGCAATCAGGGTACATCTTCATCATATTGAGGACGGGGCAAAAATATGAGAGGGGGTCGAACTATGAGAGGGGCTGAAAATAGAGGTGGTCGAACAGGTCTAAATAATTCCCGTATTGAACCTCGACTTTGCACTTACTATGGTGGTCAAAACCACCTTGTGGCAACATGCTGGAAACTTCATGGCAAGCCTGATTGGGCCATGACTAACCCAATCTCTATTAGTGTTGAGAAACATGAAGATAAGGCTGAATCATCCTTCGAAAATGTGACTCTTTCTGCTGAAGACTATGTTGCATTTCAGAAAATGAAGTCCTTCATGGAATCCTCTATTCCCTCATCATCTACTTCTGCTACTACTATTGCCTCAGGTATGCTTTCTTCCTCTTCTTCCTCTTCCTCTTGGATCATCGACTCCAGGGCCTCCGAACATCTATCAGGTAACCAACACTTGTTGTAGTCCTTATCTCCTTGTTATCCTAAAAAATTCGTTACTATTGCTAATGGCACCCAAACTAAGGTCCTTGGCAAAGGTTCCTCCTCTCTTACCTCATCTATTCCCCTTCAAGATGTTTTGTTTGTCCCTCAATTTCCTTTAAATTTGCTCTCGGTTAGTAAATTAACCAAACAATTAAATTGCTCTATCACCTTCTCACCGTCTTCTTGTGTATTTTAGGATCTCACTACGAAGCAGGTGATTGGTGGCAGCCATGAAAAGGGGGGTTTGTACTACTTCACTCTTCCACCATTAGCTGCATTATCATCCACTACATCCGAGCCCAACTTTGGCTCAATCGACTTGGTCATCCGCCTGCCCCTTCACTTCGTTCTTTGCTTCCGTCCTTAAAAGAACTTTGTAATTTCAGTTGTGAGGTTTGTCGATGAAGTAAACATATTAGGAGTACATATTCTCCTCATCCTACAACTATAAGTACTGCTCCTTTTGAGCTAATACATTTTGATGTATGGGGACCTTTATGGGTCTCAAATATTTCCCAACTTAAATACTTTGTCATTTTTGTTGATGATTTTACCTGTGTGACTTGGTTATATTTATTTAAAGAGTGTTCAAAAATTCTTTCTTTGTTTAAAAATTTTCATGCTATGGTCTTGACACTATTTGGGAAGAAAATTCATATCCTTAGATCTGATAATGCTAAGGAATACATGTTTAATAATTTCAAATCATTTTGTGAGAGTAATGGCTTATTCATCAAACATCATGTGCCTATACTCCTCAACAAAATGGTGTTGTTGAAAGGAAGAATCGTCATCTTCTTGAAGTTGCTCGGGGCCTCCTCTACTCCATGAAGGTACCCTATTTCTATTGGCCTCATGCTATACTTACAACATGCTTTCTTATTAATAGGTTACCTTCATCAATTCTTCATCATAAAAAACCTTACTCTTAGTTATTTAATGGTGAAGATCCATTTTTTGCTTCCTTTGAAAGTATTTGGATGTACGTGTTTTGTTCATGTTACATCCCCACATAAAAAACTTGATCCACGGTGTATGAGGTGCATTTTTTTGGGATACTCTCGCACCAAGAAAGGTTATGTCTGTTAAAATCCTACCCTTTAGAGGATGCTTATCTCTAGGGATGTGACTTTCTTTGAGGACGCCTCCTTCTACTCCTCCCATGATGCTTCGCCAGGATGGACTTGTCCTTCTACCACTCCTTATCCGCTTGTGCCTTTCAATCTTGAAGTTAACCCAACCCCTGATGCACCAGCCGTACCTTCACCTATGGAGTTGTCGGATACACCAGAGGTAAGTCCTTCTCCTCCTATGTATGGGCCTGAATTTGATACTCAGCCTAATGTTTTCAGAAAGGAATGTCGTTCTTGTACTACTTCACATCCTATCTCTAATTTTATGTCTCACCATTGCTTGTCTTCCGAGTGTTTTCAGTTCCTTGCCTCTCTTCCTTCTACTTCCATTCCATAGTCGTATCAGGAGGCTCTAAGGCATCTAGGATGGAAGGCGGCAATGGATGAAGAAATGCCCGCCCTATACAAAAATCAAACTTGGTCCTTAACATCACTCCCAAAAGGTAAAAGTCTAGTTGGTTGTACATGGGTTTTTTTAGTAAAACATAATCCGGATGGATCGATTGCTCGTCTTAAAGCTCGACTCATTGCTAAGGGCTATACACAGTGGCATGGGATAGATTATGAGGAGACCTTCTCTCTTGTTGCAAAATTGAATTCGGTACGCATCATCTTATCTATTGCTGCTAACTCATCATGGCCTGTCTATCAATTGGATGTTAAAAATGTTTTTTTAAATGGTGATATAAGTGAGAAAATTTATATGGTTCAACCATTTGGTTATGTGGTTGAAGGGGAGTCAGTATGCCGGTTAAAAAAATCTTTATATGGGTTTAAGCTATCTCCTTTGGGCTTGGTTTGATAAATTTAGTCAAACACTTCTACAGTTTAGTTTTCATCGGTGCTCGGTAGATCATTCCTTATATTATAAAGATATTCTCAAAGGAACATATTATTGGTCGTATATGTGGATGATATTATCTTAACCGGTGATGATGCTCTTAGCATATAAGAGGTGAAAAAGATGTTATGTCAGGAATTCAAGACTAAAGATCTTAGAATGCTTAAATATTTTTTGGGTATAGAAGTTCTTCAATCCAAACATGGGATAATATTGTCTCAAAGGAATTATGTCTTGGATCTCCTTGAAGAAACAAGAATGAAGGGTTGTAGAGCAGTCAACACACCTATGGATACAAATGTAAAATTATGTGCCACAAATGAAGAAGATATTAATATTGGCAAATATCAAAGACTCGTGGGAAATAGATTTAACTCATGGTAACTAGGTCAGACATATCATATGTTGTAAGTATGGTGAGTCAATTCATGCACAAACCACAAATTATACACTAGCAGGCTTTAGAGAGAATATTATGTTACCTAAAAGGGGCTCCAGGAAGAGGATTGATGTATAAAAAACATGGGCACTTCAACATATAAGGGTTCTCAGATGCAGATTGGGCTGGATCACCTAATGATAGAAAATCTACATCAGGATATTGTACTCTGGTTGGAGGAAACTTGGTTACATGGAAAAGTAAGATGCAAAATGTGGTTGCAAGATCTAGCGTTGAAGCAGAATACAGAGCTATGGCCCATACCTTCTTACCAAATTAGGTTTTTATAAAAAAAGGGTCCATGGGTCTGTATTGTGATAATCAAGCAGCCATTCATATTACTTCAAATCCAGTTTTTCATGAAAGAAATAAATATATTAAGGTGGATTGTCATTTTATATAGGAGAAGTTTCAAGCAGGAATAATCTCTCTCAAATATGTGTCGTCTCAAGAGCAAGTAGTTGATATTCTCACTAAACCCATTACATCTAAAATCCTATCGTTTATATGTGGCAAGTTAGGTATTTATGATGTCTTTTCTCCTCCAGCTTGAGAGGGAGTGTTGGAAGATGAGCTCAAGCCCACAAACTCAAGGCAAAAAACTCACACGACAAAGGAGTTGCTCATGTGTGAATTATGATACTTCACTTAAAGATGGCATAGAGGTGTAAATATGTGTTTTTTTATGTCTTTTATTTCATCAAGTTGTAGCCCTAAGGGCATTGTAAAGACTATAAATAAAGGCATTGTGTTATGGTCATGGGGTTAAGTACCTATGTCTTCCGCTCCTAACAGGCCGGTCTTTTGGGTAGTATTGGCTAGGTGCTTAACATTTGGTATCAGAACGGGCTCCCACGTCGCGAGTTCGAGTCCCGGGGCGCTCAAAGGCTGGATTAAAATTACTGGTAGGTTCGGAAGGGGCGACCTAGCGGAGGGGGCGACTTGGAGAACTGCGAAGGGGCACTAGGAGTAGGCCACCGCTAGAGTAGGCTACCGGGTTGGGTCAGTGCCGTTGCGCCACCGTGGTCGTCGGCTCGCGAAGGTGGGGTGTGATGTTATGGTCCTGGGGTTAAGTACCTATGTCTTTCGCTCCTAACAGGCCGGTCTTTTGGGTAGTATTGGCTAGGTGCTTAACATTTGGTATCAAAGCAGGGTAACCCGGCAGAGAGAAGCACCAATGAATACTTTGAATTGCTTGAAAGAAAATTTGATATTGTCCTAGAGAGGTTCTCAAAAATTGATATCGATATGGAGACCTTGAAGGGAAGGATGGATAGCATGGAGAATGGTCTAACTACTGGCAAAAAAATTGTTGCATTAGAGGAAAAGTTCACTCTCAGTTTGGAAACCTTGAAAGGAAGGATGGATAACATGGAGACTGGTCTGAGCACTGGCAAAAACCCAATTCCGGGAGACCATTCGCAGATCAGAGGAGGAGATGAGTTTATTAGACACACGAGTTTCTCGGGTCAGCAAGGACCCTTCATTCTGGGGGGACACCTCAACCAGGGGGGAGGGACTGTACCCCTCATTCCAAATCAGAGAGGAGGGGACCATTCGTATAACAGAGGGGGAGATGAATTTCCGAGGTGCACGAGTTTCTCGGGACAACAAGGACCCCTCATTCTGGGGGGACACTTCTACCAGGGGGAGGCACTGTTCCGAGGTATACTAAAATGGAATTCCCTACTTATAATGGGTCAGAAGACCCTTTGATATGGTTGTATCGATGCTTAAAAATTTTTACCCAACTGCGAGTCCCAACCTATGACCGAGTCAACGTAGCTGTTTTCCACTTACTAGGGGAAGCACAACTTTGGTACCAACTAGTCGAGGTTGATAGCGAGGTGGTAGATTGGGATGAATTTAAGCGACTATGTTCTCTCTGTTTTGGTCCTCCGGCTTACAGTAACCCTTTGGGAGATTTGGTTTTACTACGCCAAACTAGGGCCGTGGAGCAATATCAAAAATTGTTCTAGGAAAAATTAGCACGAGCCAGCAGTATGGTACAAGTGGATCAGCAAGTTGCGCTATTTACAGCAGGACTGACAGAGGCCTTAAAGCTTGAGGTGGAGCTCTATGCACCTGTTGACTTATCCAGTGCTATGAATATAGCTCGTGCTTTAGAATTGTGACAGCAGGCACAACACAGATGACCTCCAGGGTCAGGGGAGCGCATTCCTGCGAGAAACAACCCGGGTATTACTTTGACAAGGGATCCGAGATCTAGTCATGCTACAACTCCTTATATAAAAAATTTGACAAGTGCTGAGATGGCGGAACAGCGGGCTAAGAATCTATGTTACAACTGTGATGAACCATATCGGGTTGGGCATCAGTGCAAAAGATTATTTTTGATCGATAAGGTTGAACATGAGGATATCGAGGTGACAGAGGATATGATTGAGGAAGAACCACCGGACATCTCCCTGCATGCCATTACTGGGCAGCAATCGGCCACAACTACGCAAAATGGGAGCGGTTCGACAACTTTCACCAGGTCTACCCAACTTTCGAGCTTGAGGTCAAGCTCGATCTCCAAGGGGGGGCAGATGTTATGGACTCAATAAGACCGAATCATCTACTTTACTTTTATTATTTATGTTGCTTTTAATTTCGAATTTTATTGATTTGTAATAAGACTTAAAGGTAGGGGTAGAATTGGGTTTTAATAACCCTAACCTATGTTGATGTAAATTACCCTATTTAAGGGGTAAGGATGGAGAAATAAAGCAAGTTCGGAATTAGCATAAACTAGGGTAATTTAGGTTCTTTCTAGGCTCTCTATTCTAGGGTTCTTGGCTTGAACTCTCTTGGGGTTTGCTGCATCCATTGGGGAGTCTTTGAGGAGATCTTGGAAGGAAAAGGAAGAGAAATTACCTTTCTCTTCTGAGATGCAAGATAAGATCAACTCTTTCACGAAAATTCCACAAAAGGAGAGGTCTTGACATGAGTCTACCCAGGAAGGAGGACGGGTTCTTGTTGCTGGTTGGGAGTTCTGAATTCTGGGCAAAGGAATTCCGAATTTTGGGCGTAAGAGGAGTTACGAATATGAGCTGAGGAGGAGTTCCGAATTCTGGGCAGAGGAGTTCCGAATTTTGTGCTGAGGATGAGTTCCGAATTTTGTGCTGAGGATGAGTTCCGAATTCTGGGTAGAGGAGTTCCGAAATTTGGGCTGAAAAGGAGTTCTGAATCTGAGCTGAGGAGTTCCGAATTCATTCAAAGAGGTAACTTGAGATTTTTTTTTCTTAAGTACAGCAGGTTGGAATTCTATTTTAATTTACCTGCGTGATTAGTGGTTAAATCCATACATTAGACAAAAGGGATTCTGTTTTCAACTTACCTGCGTGAACGGTGGTTGGAGACGAGATTCTTGGTTCCTTACAGTGTTTAAAAACCTTGTAACGTGCTGGATTCATCAGTATCTCGCCGAGTTACTAGATCCATGGCTAGGGACCATAACACATTGGCTAAGAGGTAGAGCATTGAAGCACTCTCCTCTCTTTCCTCAAATTCGTCCAGCCTTAATTTTCACTTTGATGCAAACCTCTTCTCCCTTAATCCAAACTTTCTCCTTCCATGTTCTTCTTCTTCTCCTCTCCTTCTCTCTTCTTCTTCTTCTTCCTCGTTGATCTAAAGTTCCTTTCGTGAGATCCTAAATTCTACAAGCCTTATGTTTCAAAAAGTCAGACTTGGAATTACAAGGTTATGTAGATGTTGACATGGCTGGAGACATTGATGGCAGGAAGAGTACCACTGAATATGTATACACAGTGGGTCGTACAATAGTTAGTCGGGTCTCTATGTTGAAAAAGATAGTTGCACTTTCCACTACTAAGGAAAACTATGTCACCATGACTGAAGCCAGCAAAGAGATGGTATGGCTGCAATTCTTCTGGGAAGAATTGGATCTCAAGCATGGGAATAGTGTGTTGCATTGTGACAGTCAGAGTGTTATTCATTTAGCAAAAAATCCTGTTTATTATGCCAATAAAAAGTGCATACAGGTGTGTTATCACTTTATCATATCGACTTTGAAGGATGGAGTCTTGGAACTTGAGAAGATTCAAGAAAGTCAGAATCCGACTGATATGTTGACAAAGACTGTTATGATTGAGAAACTAAAGTTTTGTTCAACTTCAATTGGACTTCTCTCCAAGTGGGAGATTGTAAAGTTGTGGAACCTAATTAACATCTTACCCTCAGGATTGAATCGACATTTGCAGCATGGTCACTGTTGGGGTTGGAAGGGGGCAAGAAGCCCACCTCCAGGCAGTTTGGAGGTGGAGACCCTGGTGGGTCCACGATATATTGATTGTTGTGTCATTAAGTGTAGTGTGGGGATTTCACACTTGTAATCGGGTTGTCTTAATTTTCTCTTTATATATGGGGTCATCATATTTAGGGTTTTATCACCTTGATGAGTATCATCATCTCGAGGAGCATATGGATTTGCAGCCTGAGAGGTTAGAGAAAAATCACTTGTAAGTGTGTGTGGTTTCTCTTTGTAAACTATTTCAACTTCATAGTGGATTACTCCTACAGCGGAAGACAGGACATAGTCTCACCTTGAGGCGAACTTATATAAATCTTGTTGTTATTTTTCATTGCTTAATTTTCTTTCTTCCACATTTATTATTATTGCTTTTGTTAGTTTTGAAATTGTTGAATTTATGGAAAAGAGAAATACTTCATTGACTTCAATAACTTGTTGTAATCAGAGTACATGAACCTCTATTTATAATAGAGGAAGGTAGTGGAGTCCAATTACAATAAAACTACCCTTGTCCCAATTACACCCAAACTCTAACACTTAAAGATAAGTCATAACATAATTAAATAACTCAATATAGATAAAAGACAAACATAACTCAAATTAAAACTTTTCTTTGACATGACCATAATATAAGATACTTTTGTGAGTCCTTCTTGATTTTCCAACTGATGTGATAAGGGTGCTAGCTCATGGTAATCATTGTGGGTCCTACTTGTTATGGGCTTGGGCCCATCTAGTAGGCCTTCCTTGGTCGTGTGGCCTATCTTATAATAATCTTTCATATGTCGGTCTTCCTTGGTCATGTGGACTTGAGCTTATATTCCAACACTTCCCCTCAAGCTGGGTGAGAGAACAACATGAACTCCCAACTTACTGCAAATAATGTATAGAATATTTTTGTATAAAATATCACATCTTCCAATATACCTTCATCTTCCAACATTCCCCCTCACGTTGTTGAATCCTTCCATGAGGCCCTATTGGAATAATATACGTGAGAGTAAAAATCACTCCTAGCCGATAGGCCATTGCTTCATACTCCAGTCCTAATGCTGGATGTAGGGCACACTCCATCTGCTATCGGTAGTGTGTCTATTGACATTACTCTGAAGTGTCCACTACCATGTCCCTCCATAGGACAACGACTCTCAAATGGTAGGAGTCATAAAAACGCTTATAGGGGGGGATAACATATATGTAATAATAAGTTCCTCCGTCATGGTTTCCCAACCGTGATATTTTTTGACAGGGTATCCTCCGTCATGGTTTCCCAATCGTGATTTTTTTTTGACAGGGTATCCTCCATCATGGTTTCCCAACTGTGATATTTTTTGATAAGGTATCCTCCATCATGGTTTCCCAACTGTGATTTTTTTTTACGGGGTAAAATAAATGATGATATGAGGCCACCTCTTCTTCAATAATAATGTCCCCAAAGAGATATAATAGCAGCAGTTGTATATAACACGACCATCTTCCAACACATATAACACAAACCAAATTATAAACTTTGTAAAAGAACCCATGAAATAATCCGATATAAAAATTTCTTCTTAAATGCACAAGCTTCATCTTTTGTGCACCCCCTTTCTTGAATATTTTGGTCATATAAACTTATCCACAACATAAGGAATAAAATACCCCTTTCTTGTACTTCTACTTCTCCCCCTCAAGCTTGGAAGTAATGGTAGTGATCCCAGCTTGAACCAAATATCATAGATGTAACACTAAGCCCAAATAAAAGAGGTATATAAATAAGTCCTCAAACCAGGGAGAAGTGAGATATTTTCTTGATATATCAACTCAAAAAGTGACGCAAAACAATTGGCTTAAATTCGGATTGTCAATGTAATAGAATACCAACATGACCTTTGATTCTTCCAATGAGAATATTTCTTTAAATATAGATCATATTAACATGAAATTTTCTCATTATGAAATTAGAGTTAAATAAATTTCATCCAAGTACAAGTTCTCTCCATAAAATATAATTATCAGAAGATAAATAATCTGATAGATTTCTGTCTCTGTCATCTGGCCGAACTAAGTATTGTTTCTCATTTTTTTCCTGAATGACCATTGATACTTCCAAGAACAATATCTCCTTATAAAAAAATCATAGCAAGAATTAGTTAAATAGGTAAGAAACTAGACTTACGTATCTTTCTTTTGATTTATAATTCTTCATATAAAATCTCTTTATTCATAGCATAAAATACCTCAGAAGTTGAGGTTTTTTGCTACCACTTTAACCTCTTTTTCAATCTGACCTTTGCTACTTTAAATATCAATTTCTCTTTGTAGATAACTCAGTAAAAAATTGTTTGAATAGGTAAAATAATAGAATTACATATATTTATTTTGATATATATTTCTCCATTTAAAGTCTAGTTCTTGATAGCAAAAAATACCTCGGAATCTGAAGATTGCTGCTGCTGCTCGAACCTTTTTGCAATCTGACATTTGCTCATTCAAATATCAATATCTCTCTGTAGATAACTCCGATTGGAAAAAATCATTTTTCTTTGGAAAGTAGACTCAAATATATTTCCGTCAATATATAATCTGTAATATGAAAAAAATATGTATGGAGGAAAAACAATGCAAAGAAAACTATAAGTATAGGGACTAAAAAAAAAATAACTACGAACCTAGACTTAGGGTTCAGGGTTTAGAGAAAAGGATCACATTACCTCCATGAGTTGACCAATTCAAATCATAGAACCTACTCTAATACCATGTTGAATTTATGAAAAAGTGAAATACTTCATTACCTTCAATAACTTGTTGTAATCAGAGTACATGAACCTCTATTTATAATAGAGGAAGATAGTATAGTCCAATTACAATAAAACTACCTTTATCCCAATTACACCCAAACTCTAATACTTAAAGATAAGTCCTAACATAATTAAATAACTCAATATAGATAAAAGATAAATATAACTCAAACTAAAACTCTTATTTGACATGACCATAATATAAGATACTTTTGTGAGTCCTATATCTTCCAACTGATGTGATAAGGATGTCAGCTCATGGTATTCATTATGGGTCATATTTCTTATGGGTTTGGGCCCATCTTGTGGGCCTTCCTTGGTCGTGTGGGCTTGAACTTATCTTCCAATAGAATTAGAGCATCTAATTCCTAACATTGCGGGCTTGTATGGATCCTCCTCTAGTATTCATTGTTTCACGTGTAGGAGAGTTGTGGTCAAAGGAAGGTAAGTTGGGGAAATGGGTGAAGTGTTTATGAGACATAGATTGTATAGCACGAGGGTGGTCAAGAGCTAGGAAGTGGGATATAGTGTCTGGCGTAAGAGGGTAAGGGTGTGGTTGGAGTGGTCATGTAATGGGGAGGATGATGAAAGGTAGAAGAAGTGTGATAAAGGGGACTATTTCAAAGAGAATGGGTAAGAAGGATTGGTGGTAGAACCGAAGATAACTTACCAAAAATAGGTTTGGTTGAAGCTTAATGATCTATTGCTTGTTGAGGAGGGGAAAAAGGCCTTCCAATTCTCTCATCTAAAAAGTAATGATACATGATGGTCAATTTTTGTATTTTTCAAAATTGAGATTTCATCACTCGAGTTTTCATGGTTGGACTCTTGGGCTGCAACCACCCTTGTAATTGGAGCTCCATTCTTCATGTATAACAATGTTGATGAAGGAAAGGTCCTACTCTCATACCTTTTTTTATAGAAACTTCTTCAAGTTCCTAACTTTTCAGCTTTTAATAAGGGAACTAGGGTTGGAATTTGTGTATGAATGGAGGCTTGATTGGATGATGAAGGGGACAATGAGAGTAGGCTAGGGGCTCTTGAGGGGCAAAAGGGACCACATGGGGATTTTGGAAGAAGGAAGCAAGAAAATGTTAGGGTCCCGAGTCATGGATCGCGATATCACGGCGAGGGATGTATGGATCCAGTGCTGTGAGGGAGTGGGCCCACAGATCTGGACTGGATCTGGACATCAACACTGTCAGAGAGAGAGAGAGCCCACAGATTTGGGCTGAGCTGGATCTGGACAGCACAGTATCTGAGAGAGAGGGCCCACAGATCTGGACTGGTATGGCCCACAGATCTAGGCAGGTAGTGACAGCCGCTTGCTGCTATCGCTTAATGAAACGTGAAATTTTGTTATCACCGTAGCTCGTCGATATGGACAGGGCAGCTCGCTGGAGGTTGGCCGGATCGGATGGCTACCTTGCTGCCGTCACTGGGAAACGGGAATTCCACCTTGGTCGTGCTCGGTGGCCGGACAGCAAGGGGCCGCCAGTGACTCAATGTCTGAACAGAGCCCTGCTGTTCTGGTGGAAATCCGACAGCACTCCTCTGCTGTCGTCGTGCTCAGGGACCTTCTCAACATACAACTACACTTCTGCCCTGCTGTAGGAAGCTACCTACCGGCTTTTCTCCGATCACCTCAGCAGCAGCTCCCCGAGATGTCGCTTCGTCTTCCCGAGCCTGGTTTCTGCCATGAAACACCACGAACAGCAGCAACTAAAACCAGAGAAGCTTCGGCTTCTGTTCAGTGCTTAGATCGATAGGAAACCTTATGATTTAACACATTGAGATAGGATTATGGGGGGATAACTAGAGCTCAAGGGGAACTCCCGACCCTGAGCACTAGAAGGAGACCTCAGATCCTGTTTGGAGATAAAATGAGTCTTGACGATTCATTTCCATTTCTGCCTTACAAATAGTTAACGCCAACATGAATTAGTGCGAAAATTACAAAAATACCTCAGAGGCATATTTAAACCACAATAGCATAAAAACATAAATGTAATTAAAAGTTGCAGTACCCACAGTGCCCTAAGTTACCTGGCTCGCTATCAAGTTCATAACATCACTCTCCCCCTGGAGAAAGAGTTTGTTCCCAAGCTTGATAAATAGAGCATAAAGTCCGGTAATTGTAGGGCTAGAGTGGAAACGAAAGCCCACATGAGGGCCATGAAGGATTTCGTGGCTGCATCCGCCCAGATGAAGGCGTGGCGTTGGAGAAGATTGATAAATGGACTGGTCAGTGGACCGTAATTCTGTATAAATTTTTTATAATAGCCCGATAGCCCCAAAAATCCTCGTAAAGCCAATATGGTGTGTTGTGGAGGCCAGGTGGTGATTACTGCAAGTTGTGATGGGTCCACTGTGATGCCTTCTTCTGAATTGATGTTGTCAAGAGAGATGGATAGGGGGCCCGACAGTAGCATGACTGCCCCTTCACAGTACTAGGTGGCCTTCCGATACAAAACTCATTGTTAACATTGAGAAGTCCCACAAAATAGGGCCTAAAGTTTGCAACCATTTAACCCCGAGCACCACATCAAATTCGGAGAGAGGGATGACAAAAATGTAGTGGTAAAGGAAGTGTTACAAATGGAAAAGTGTACCTCTTGGCTGACCCCGTAGATCGGAACCTTCTCACCATTGGTGACTCAAACTGTGGCAACGGGGTGACGTTGGATCCCAACTCGGGGGTGTTTCACAACGGTCATGTTGAGGATGTTATGTGTGCTGCCTAAGTCTACTAATCCCACTAGTTCCTGGTCAATAACCTTGGCTCTGACTTGCATGGTGTTAGCCGACTTTTGTCCGGTAATGGCATGTAAGGAAATTTCTGGTTCGACCTCCTCTAGAGTATCTGTTGGTGGTTCCTCTTCCTCAGTTCATGCTTCCAATTCTAACCAAAACAATCGTTTATATTGGTGGCCCACTCAGTAAGGTTTGTCACAATTATAGCAGAGGTTCTTTGGTCATCTGTCAGCCATTTCCAACCCTGCTAGTTTTCTGATATATGGGGGTGGGGGGTTGCTGCTTTTAGGGGATGCTGTCATAGGATGTCCAGGCATAGATTTGGGTGGTGGCACTAGTGGCCCTGTCACCGGAGGCTAATAAGTCCTCCCCTCTTGCCACCCTGGGGCACTGATACTCCCCCTTGCCAGCCCTTCCTCTTATGCTGAATCTGCTTTTTTGCTTCCATTGTCCGAGCTAAATTCGTCGCTCGCCCCTAATCAGTAGGAGCATGGAGTTCCACCTCTGTGAAACAGAGAAACTGAAAAGAATAATAGAGATTCAAAGAATGATTTTCCGATGATGTATTCTTCTCCGAGATGGAGGAAATTTATAATACATTACATGTTGATTTTATGATCAATTTATATCCTAAAATCAAGGAATAAAATTACAGGATCAAGGAAACAATCCATTTCCTTCAATCACATTAATCAATTTACAACTAGCTCATTACAGACTTACAAACACTCCCCCTCAAGTTGGTACATAGACATCGATCATGCCCAACTTGTCAATTATACCATGAAATGCCTTCCCTGATACTACCTTCATGAGCTTATCAGCTAGCTGACTCTCAGATTGAATGAAGCGGAATTGTATGATCTTTGCATCGAGGTTCTCCTTGATGAAATGACGATCAATTTCAACATGTTTAGTGCGATCATGTTGAACCGGATTCTGTGCAATTGCAATGGCTGCCTTGTTATCACAGTGAAGATTCATCAGTTTGGCGTATTCAATCCCTAAGTCCCTCAGTTTATTCTTTATCCATAACAACTCGCATACACCATGAGCCATGCCTCAAAATTTAGCTTCAACACTTGATCTTGATACTACCTTCTGTTTTTTGCTTTTCCAAGTGACCAGATTCCCTTCCACAAAAGTAAAGTAACCCGACGTAGATCTTTTGGTTATTTGATCACTTATTTAATCAGAATCTGTATATCCTTCAATATTAAAGATACCATTTTTTGAGAATAACAAACCTTTTCATGGAGCATTTTGTAAGTATCTCAAGATCCGATAGACTGCTTCCATATGTTCTTCACTTGGTGCATGCATGAACTGACTCACAACGCTTCCTGCATATGCTACATCGGGCCTTGTGTGTGATAGGTAGATTAATCTTCCAACTAATCGCTGATAACGCCCTTTGTCTGCTGGGATTTGATCTGGAAGAATTCCGAGTTTATGATGCATTTCCATGGGCGCCTCTATTTGTTTACTGTCAAGTATTCCTGTTTCGGCTAGAAGATCCAACACATATTTTCACTGCGAAAGGAAAACTCCATGTTTTGATCTTGCAACCTCAATTCCCAAAATATATTTAAGTTGTCCGAGATCCTTCATTTCGAATTTAGTGGCTAAATACTCCTGTAAAGCTTGCATTTCACCTGGGTCATCTCCTGTCACGACCATATCATCAACATATACAATTAAAGATGTTACCTTTCCTTCTTTGTGTTTTATAAACAAATTATGATCTGAGTTACTTTGTTTATAACCAAACTCCTTCATTGTAGCCAAGAATCTCCAAAACTATGCCCTAGGTGAATGTTTCAGCCCATACAATGACTTCTTCAATTTACAGACGTCACCTTGACACAAAGAACTACTTTTTATGCGGGGTGGTAGCTCCATGTAGACTTCTTCTTCTAAGTCTCCATTGAGGAAGGCATTTTTAATGTCAAATTGTTGCAGGGGCCAGTCTCAATTTGCTGCTATAGATATAAGAATGCAAATTGTATTTATCTTAGCTACTAGCGCAAAAGTATCCTGATAGTCTATCCCATACCTTTGCGTATATCCCTTTGCAACTAGCCGAGCTTTATATCTGTCAATACTTCCATTCTGTTTGAGTTTCAATGTGAACACCCATCGACATGCAATTGTTTTTACTTCTTTAGGTTGGGGAACAAGTTCCCAAGTTGCATTTTTTTGTAGAGCCTCCATCTCTTCGTTCATCGCCTTTTTCCATTTTGGATCAACTAATATATCCTGCACATTACTAGGAATAGAAACCCTGGATAATTGATCAATAGTAAATGCATATGATTTAGTCAACCTATGGGAGGACACATAGTTATTGATTGAGTATTTGGTCTTGGCTTCAAGATCAGGTTCATACAGTTTTTTTGGAACTCCCCTATTCAATCTTTGTGGATATCTAGGGGGTGTATTTTCTGTAGGAAGACATGTTTCATTAGACTCATCAAACACAGGATTCTTATTTACTTGAGGAGGAACATTCCGGGTTGATTCTTCAGTTATTGGTGCGGACGGGGGCAACTCTGGGGGTTCTTCAAGAGAAATTACTGAATCACAGTCTTGTTGCACATCATGACACTTGAAAAATTCATGCAGCGCTTGTAACTCAATAAACTCAATACCTCCGTTATTTTCTTATAGAACATTCTCTTCACTTGAACTCTCCCCCTGTAGAGATGTTCAAGAAACTCCCCCTGAATAATAAGGTACTGATTCATGGAAGGAGACATCTAGAGTCACATGGAGCTTGTTGGTGTGTGGATCATAACACCGATATCCTTTTTAAAATTCAGAGTAGCCAACAAATACACATCGCTTGGCACATGGATCAAGTTTATTTTGAAAGATCTTTGGGATATGAACATATGCGGTACACCCAAAAATTCGGGGTTCAAGATTCGAAAGATGGGGAATTGAAATCAGGGATTGCAACTTGTGTAGACAAGTTTGAAAATCTAGTACTCTAGAAAGTGTTCGATTGATGAGGTAGGCAGCAGATTTGACTGCTTCGCCCCAATAAAATCGAGGCATGTTCATGCCAAAGAGAGAGGCATGCACAACTTCCAAAATTTGTCTATTCTTTCTTTCTGCCAATCCATTCTGTTGGGGAGTATAGGTACAAGAGGTCTGATGACAAATTCCATGATTGGTCAGAAAATTTTCGAAAGAAGCATTAAGAAACTCACTACCATTGTGAGATTGCAAAACACGAATCTGCTTTTGGTATTGAGTATGTATCATTATATGGAATTTCTAAAATGCTAGACACACATCACTCTTTTGTATAAGCAGAGATACCCAAGTCATTTTAGTGCATTCATCAATAAATGTCACAAAGTAACGAGCTCTAGAAATAGAGGAAACCTTAGCTGGACCCCAAACATCGGAATGAATAACCTCAAAAGGTTCAAAACTTTTATTCAAACTCGGTAAATAAGAAATACGGTGGCTCTTAGCCAATTCACATGTTTCACAATAAAAATGCACATCATTCAAACCTGAAAAAATTTGAGGTCGCAATTTCTTAAGATAACTAAAGGAAAGGTGGCCTAATCGTCGGTGCCATAACCATACAGTTGTTTGAGCATTATCTTCACTACTAGCTTGATTTGTTTGAATGATTTTCGATCCCCCGTTCTCTGTCAACTCCAAATAGTAGAGTTTGCCCCGTCTAACACCATAACCAAGAATCTTCCGGGTTAGAATGTCCTGAAAGACATAAAATGAGGGCCAAAAAGTTACAGTACAAGCAAGAGTGGAAGTAATCTGGCTAACAGGCAAAATATTATATTCAAGAGAGGGAACCACAAGGACAATGTCTAATGTAAGATTATTGGATAATATAACCAATCCTTCCCCAGTAATAGGAGAGGTACTACTATTGGCTATTGAAATAACAGATTGTGGAGAAGGTAGAATGGATTGTAACTGACTGGGATCCCTTGTCATGTGATCGAATGCACCTGTATCAATAATCCAAGGTCTATTCTTAGAATGTACAGAGAATACTGATGGATTATCGAGAATACCTGAATGGGCAATATTTGTCATAGGTAGCTCCTGATTATCTTCTATGGATGTCACCATAGCTTTCCCAGCAATCTTTTTACGGGGTTTTTTTGAGAAATCCCACCACTCTGGATAGCCAATAATATCATAATATCGTTGTTGTGAATGTACTTTTTCTCCGCAGTGAGTATATACACAGTTGTTACCTTTTCTAGAGGATTGAGGATTCCGACTGCTTGATGATCCTTGTCGGTTTTGGTTGACCAACATCGCCGAGTTCTCTGAGACTAGATGATAGCTCCCCATTGTCTGTCTCTATTGATATTCGTGTCTGACATATGCATATGTACTCTCTAAATCAAGTTTGGAGATTTTTAGCAAAATTTCTCCACGAACTTGATCAAACTCGGAGTCAAGCCCACTGAAGAAAATATGAACCCGAAGCCTAGCCATTACAGAGTGCAACTGGATTAGCCCTTCTACTGTTCCTTCCTAAGATATAGTCCTATGATCAATCTCCTGGAAAATAGTAACCAGTTCATTGTAGTAGGTGGATAACGATCTACCATTTTGTTTGGTAGAAAAAGATCTCTGGTTCAGCTCAAATATACAAGTTTCATCTATCATAGAACGTTTTTTATACTGCTTCCCATATCTCCTTGGCAGTGGAGAGGTGAATAAATCGCTGCATTAGCAATGGACTCATGGAGTCAATAAGCCAACTTTTGACTATTTGATTTTCAGTAATCCATGCTCCAAGATGGACATCACCAGATGCTGGTTTTTTTGTTTCGCCGGTGAGGTATCCAACATTGTTGCGTGCGCCAATTCACATCTCCATGAGTTGGGACCATAATGAATAATTGGTCTCATTGAGGATGATTCCAGTTGGAAATGCAGAATTGTCTTGGTGGACTATAATCTGTGGTGATGGGATAAGTTTGGTGGATGTGCCTGTAGCGGTGGCCATCGATTTGGAAATTTGGTCTGGTCTTGTCTAATCCGGTTCGGTTCTGTTCAGTCTGGTCCGGTTCGGTCCGATTCGATTGACCCACCGGTTTGGGTCGGTTCGATCAGCAGAAAAAAAATAAAGGAACAGTAGTTCCTAAGTTTCAAAAAAAAAAAAATCAATTTTCTTCTTCGGCAGCGGCAACGGAGCTTCGGCTTCCTTCGACAACGGGGTGGTGGTGCCGTCGTCAGCGCTCGTCAGCAATCGTCAGTACTCGTCGGCGACGTGGTTTCGCCTACAGGACCGTCATTGCAGAACTCTGTTCTCTTTCTGCAAGTCGGCTTCCCTTGGTGACAGCGATGATCGGCTGCAATAATAGGCAGGGGGTAAGGTCGTCAGCGGTCGTCTTCGGTCTTCGATGGTCGTTGTCGGTCGGCGACGACGTTCTTTTGGCTACGCCATCGCCGGAATATGAAGTTGTAGAAAAAATAGAGTTCTGCAACCCCACGATGATTGTTTTTTCGGCTTCCTCCTTCGGCAACTGCGGGAGCACTTAGCTCCGACTTTCGGCGAAGAAAAAGAGAGGATAATTCTCCCGCTCTGATACCATGTGAAACAGAGAAACCGAAAACAATAACAGAGATTTAAAGAATGATTTTTCGATGATGTATTCTTCTTCGAGATGGAGGCAATTTATAATACATTACATGCTGATATTAGGATCAATTTAGATCCAAAAATCAAAGGAATAAAATTACAGGATCAAGGAAACAATCCGTTTCCTACAATCACGTTAATCAATTTATAACCAACTCATTACAGGCTTGCAATCCTGGGGCACTGATACTCCCCCTTGCCAGCCCTTCCTCTTATGTTGAATATGTTGTTTTGCTTCCATTGTCCGAGCTAAATTCATCGGTCGCCCCTAATCAGTAGACGCATGGAGTTCCACCTCCAGTTCCAAGGAATTAGTAAGCCCTGTTGTAAACAAATTTACATGCTGGTCTCGTCGAACTAGGTGGCGTGATCGCACTAATTTTTCCTGAAATTGAGTCTGTTATGCTACCACTGATTCGGTTTGTCGTAACAAGACCTAGTCCCCCAAAGGGTTGTTGTAAGTAGGCAGTTCGAACCATATCGTGCATAACTTTTTAAACTCTTCCCAATCAATGACCAAGCGATCCAATTCCACTTAATGGAACCAGAGTTGAGCTTCATCCAGCAAGTGGAAGATAGCTAAACTCACCCTGTCCATGTCAGATGTGCCTTGGTGGGCAAAAAATTTCGCATCTGTGTAGCCAAATTAAGGGGTCGACTGATCCGGTGTAGGTGATAAAATATATTTTTGTGTACTTGGGTACTGACCCTCTACCATGTGCCAGATGGCCATTGCGCCCAAAATATTGCTCTCCCCCTCTGCTATAAGAGTGTTCTTCCATTCTTCGTGTAGTGTCAAGGGTCAGTTTAATCCCGCCACAATCTCAGAAAACTCTACTATTGATTTGTTCCATCATCTTTGCCATTCGAGTTTAATTTTCTGTCTGCAGTTCTCTTGCAAGGTTTCTTAGTTCTTTACTGTGGGAGGGATCCCCCATGTTACCCTGATCTGATACCAAAATGTTAGGGTCCCGAGTCATGGATCGAGTAACTCAGCGAGGGACGGATGGATCCAGATGGAGTAGACCCACAGATCTGGACTGGTGTGGCCCACAGATCTGGACTGGATCTGGACAGCAACATTGCCAGAGAGAGACGGCCCACAGATCTGGGCTGAGCTGGATCTGGACAGCATAGTGTCTGAGAGAGAGGCCCCACAGATCTGGACTGCTCTGGCTCACAGATCTGGACAGGATCTGGACAGCAACAGTGTCTGAGAGAGGGCCCACAGATCTGGGGAGGTAGGGACAGCCGCTTGCTGCTGTTGCAGAATGAAACAATAAACTTTGTTATCACCGTAGCTCGTCGATATGGACGGGGCAGATCTCTGGAGGTTGGCCTGATCGGATGGCTACCTCCCTGCCATCACCGGGAAAAGGGAACTGCACCGTGGTCGTGCTCGGTGGCAGGACAGCAAAGGGCCGCCGGTGGCTCAACGTCTGAACAGAGCCCTGCTGTTCTGGCGGAAATCCAACAGCACTCCTCTGTTGTCGTCGTGATTGGGGACCTTCTCAACACACAACTACACTTCTGCCCTGTTGTAGGAAGCAACCTACCGGCTTTTCTGCGATCACCTCAGCAGCAGCTCCCCGAGTGTCGCTTCGTCTTCCCGAGCCTGGTTTCTGCCGTGAAACACCACGAACAACAGCAGCTAAAACCAGAGAAGCTTCGGCTGCTGTTCAGTGCTTAGATCTGTGGGAAACCTTATGATTTAAGACAATGAGATAGGATTATGAAGGGATAAGTAGAGCTCAAGGGGAACTCCCGATCCTGAGCTCTAGAAGGAGACCTCAGATCCTGTTTGGAGATAAAATGAGTCTTGACGATTCATTTCCATTTTGCCTCACAGATAGTTCACGCCAACATGAGTTTAGGGTGAAAATTATAAAAATGCGCTTGAGGTATATTTAAACCGAAATAGCATAAAAACATAAATATAATTAAAATATGCAGTACCCATTGACTCACCCACGGTGCCATTGAGTTACCCAGCTCGTTATCGAGTTCATAACATAAGGCTTTTAGGAAAGGGGGAGAGAGGGACAAAGGAAGAGGGACAAAGTAAAGAAGGAGAGAAAGGGAGAGAGAAGAGTGAGGACAAATTTTTGGGGAGAGAGAGGAGAGCAAGAGATTTGGGAATAGGCTTGATTGATTTTTCTTTCAACCAAGACCCCTATTTATACTCTTTTCATTACATTTTTAGGAGAAACTTATCAATAAATTAGGCTCCCTAATTAAATCAATCAAGGAAATATTACAAAATCAAATGAGAGAATCTTGGAAATTTCTATATAAATTACAATTTTTTCTCGAGAGATTCTTCAAGAGAGGCTGCTATCAGATGATAATTAAGAAGATCCTCATTGAGTCTTTAGAATGTTGGTGTCATCAAGTTTGAAGATGCCATTGAAAGCTTGGTCATGTTAAAGGAGGCATTGGTGAAGGTGAGGAACTTGCTCAAGTTTGGATGCGAGGGAAGAAAAAATTTCCTTGATTCTTGTGGTTCAATGCAAAAAGAAGATGATCTTGAACACATGTTGTTTATACCCTTATTATCGTTGTCATCTCATCCTTTCAAGTAGACACCTATGATAACTTGAAAGGAGATGTGTGAATAAATTTTCTTTACTTACATTTTTTTATTGCTTTAAATTCGTTCCATATATAAACTCTAAAAATTTCTTTTTGTTGTGATCTATTTGCCTTTTTTCACTTTTTTTGTTTACGTGATGAAGGATTAGTGAAAACTCAAGTTTTGATTTCAGAAAATAGTATACATCCAAAATTGAGATGCACAATGCACAATGTACAATGCAAAAATGTAGAGAGAGATAATTCAAAATAGTGTCTATAATTTTTAGGGATTGCAAACTTTTTTTAGTTTTTATATATCAGGTTATGCAATCGTCGGGAAGAGGGGGAAGCGGGGAATCTTTAACTGAGTGTTGGCTCCGAATCCATAAGTCATTGCTTAAAAAAATATAGCCCCTTACGCATGATAAATCACTTGACAATCATCAATGATTGTTAGGTCAACATTTTTGTAAATGGGAAAAATAATGGCTTGTTTGACTCGGGTAAATATCCCACAGCACGTTCACTTGAGAATTTAATGTTATTCTCTTTACGAGGTTCGGATCCATAGGTCATTTGAATCTTTAACAAGTTTCAAGCATGCATATCCATTTTTTAAAATATGTGTGAAAAAATCTCTTTATTATAAAATTCCAAGCTTTTACGGTTGAACTAGTGGAATTTCCAAAACATGGATAACAAAACTTTTGGGTTCATTTGTGGTGTGTGAATAAATTTTCTTTACTTAAATTTGTTTATTTCTTTAAATTCTTTCCCTACATCAACTCTAAAATTTTCATTTTGTTTTGATCTATTTGGTTTTTATCTCTTTTTTGTTTACAAGTTGAAGGGAAAGTGAAAACACAAATTTATATTTAAAAAAAAAGTATACATCTAAAATGGAAATGCACATTGCACAAATGTAGAGAGAGATAATCCCAAAAAGTGTTTGTAATTTTTAAGGATAGTAAACTCATTTTAGTTTTTATATATCAGGTTCTGCAATCGTCTGGAAAAGGGGGTGGCGGGATATTTTTAACTAAGTGTAGACTCCCAATCCATAAGTCATTCCTTACAAAAATATAGCCCATTATGCATGATAAATCACTTTACAATCACCTATGATCATTGAGTCAGCTTTTTATAAATGGGCAAAATAATGACTTGTTTGACTTAGGTAAATATCCCACTGCACGTTCACTTGAGAAGTTAATGTTATTCTATTTAAAAGATTTGGATCCATAGGTCATTTGCATCTTGAATATGTTTCAAGGATGCATATCCATTTTTTAAAACATGTGTAGAAAAATCTTTTTCTTATAAAATTCAGAGGTATTAGGGTTGAACTAGTGGAATTTCCCAAACATGGACAACAAAACTTTTGTGTTCATTTGAAGTGTGTGAATAAATTTTATTTAGTTACATTTTTTTTATTGCTTTAAATTCTTTCCATACATAAACTCTAAAATTTTTATTTTGTTATGAACTATTTGCCTTTTATCTCTTTTTTTGTTTACGAGATGAAAGGAAAGTGAAAACTCAAGTTTTGATTTAAGAAAAAAGTGTACCTCTAAAATATAAATGCACAATGCACAAATGTAGAGAGAGATAATTCCAAAAAAATGTCTGTAATTTTTAGAGATTGTAAACTCTTTTTTGTTTTTATATATCGGTTTTTGTAATCGACGGCAAAAGGGGGAGGCGAGGGATTTTTAATTGAGTGTTGACGCTCAATCCATAAGTCATTCCTTGCAAAAATATAGCCCGTTACACATGATAAATCACTTTACAATCATCTATGATCGTTAGGTCAGCTTTTTTTAAATGGGCAAAATAATGGCTTGTTTGACTCGTGTAAATATCCCACCGCACGTTTATTTGAGAATTTAATGTTATTCTCTTTAAAAGGTTTGGATCATTTGGTCATTTGCATCTTTAATATGTTTCAAGCATGCATATCCATTTTTTAAAACATGTGTAGAAAAATCTTTTTCTTATAAAATTTCGAGCTATTAGGGTTGAACTAGTGGAATTTCCCAAACTTAGATAACAAAATTTTTGTGTTCATTTGTGGATGTGAATAAATTTTCTTTATTTACATTTGCTGATTACTTTAAAATCTTTCCTTCCATAAACTCTAAAATTTTCATTTTGTTGTGATCTATGTGCCTTCTATCTTTTTTTTTTTGTTTACGAGATGAAGGGGAAGTGAAAACTCATGTTTTGATTTAAGAAAAAAGTATACATCTAAAATGGAAATACGCAATGCAAAAATGTAGAGAGAGATAATTCCAAAAAGTGTCTGTAATTTTTAGGGATTATAAACTCTTTTTAGTTTTTATATATCATGTTCTACAATTGTCGGAAAAAAGGGGTGGCGGGGTATTTTTAATTGAGTGTAGACTCCCAATCCATATGTCATTCCCTACAAAAATAGAGCCCGTTACACATGATAAATCACTTTAATTCTATGATCGTCAGGTCGGCTTTTTGTAAATGGGCAAAATAATGGTTTGTTTCACTCAGGTAAATATCCCATTCCACGTTCACTTGAGAATTTAATATTATTCTCTTTAAAAAGTTCGAATCCATAGGTCATTTGCATCTTTAACATGTTTCAAGTATACATATCCATTTTTTAAAACATGTGCAGAAAAATCTCTTTCTTATAAAATTTTGAGCTATTAGGGTTGAACTAATGGTATTTCCCAAACTTGGATAACAAAAATTTTGTGTTCATTTGTGGTGCGTGAATAAATTTTATTTACTTACAATTGTTTATTGCTTTAAATTCTTTTCAAACAAAATTCGAAATTTTCATTTTGTTGTGATCTATTTTCCATTTCTCTTTTTTTTTTTGTTAACGAGATGAAGGGAAAGTGAAAACTCAAGTTTTGATTTAAGAAAAAAATATACATCTAAAATGGAAATGCACAATGCAAAAATGTAGAGAGTGATTATTCCAAAAAAATTTTATAATTTATAGGGATTGTAAACTATTTTTTTTATATATCAGGTTCTGCAATCGTCAAGAAAAGGGGGAGTCGAGGGATTTTTAACTGAGTGTTGACTCCCAATCCATAAGTCATTCCTTAAAAAAATAGCCCGTTACTCATGATAAATCACTTTACAATAATCTATGATCGTATGGTCAGCTTTTTGTAAATGGGCAAAATAATGGCTTGTTTGACTCGGGTAAATATCCCACTACACGTTCACTTGGGAATTTAATGTTATTCTCTTTAAAAGGTTTGGATCCATAGGTCATTAGCATCTTTAACATGTTTCAAGCATGCATATCCATGTTTTAAAACTTGTGTTGAAAAATCTCTTTCTTATAAAATTTCGAGCTATTAGGGTTGAACAAGTTGAATTTCCCAAACTTGGATAACAAAAATTTTGTGTTCATTTGTGGTGTGTGAATAAATTATCTCTACTTACATTTTTTTATTGCTTTAAATTCTTTCTATACATAAACTCTAAAATTTTCATTTTGTTGTGATCTATTTGCCTTTAGTCTCTTTTTTGTTTTCGAGATGAAGGGAAAGTGAAAACTTTAGTTTTTATTTAAGAAAAAAGTATAGATCTAAGATGGAAATGCAAAATGTACAAATGTAGAGAGAGATAATTCCAAAAAGTGTCTGGTCAGACTACTGGAAGGAACACAACTCCAAAGCAAAGAGGAGGGGACCATTCATATAACAGAGGGGGAGAAGAGTCTACGAGGCGCACTAGTTTCTCTAGCCAGCAAGGACCCTTCCTCCTGGGGGGACCCTCCAACCAGGGGGGAGGCATTGTACCTGGCCAGCAAGGACCCTTCTTCCCGGGGGGACCCTTCCACCAGGGTGGAGGCACAATACCTAGGTACACTAAACTCGAATTTCCCACTTATAATGGGTCAGAAGACCCTTTGGTATGGCTATATCGCTGCAAAATGTTTTTTTCCCATCAACGTGTACCAGTGTATGATAAAGTGGGGATGGTTGTTTTCCACTTACTGGGAGAAGCACAACTCTGGTATCAGCAAGTTGAGGCGGATAGACCAGTTGTGGAGTAGGAAGAATTTATGAATTTATACTCTCTTCATTTTGGTCCTCCGGTGTACAGCAATCCCTTGGGTGATTTGGTTCTGTTACGACAAACTGGTTCCGTGGAGCAATACCAGAAACTGTTCCAGGAAAATTTAGCATGAGCAAACAGTATGGTACGAGTGGACCAGCAAGTGCATTATTTACAACAGGTCTGATGGAGGCTTTAAAGCTTGAAGTAGAGCTCTAAGCACCGATTACATTATCACATGCGATGAATGTAGCCTGTGCTTTAGAACTGTGATAGAAGGCCCTGCACAGATGACCCACATGGTCAGGGGAGAGGAGCATTTCCACCACCTGGCATAGCAGACGCATTTATCCTCAGGGGGTTCGGACCACAACACCTCCTCCTAGACACACTCTGAGCACCACTTTACTAGGGGATACGAAATCGAGCAGTCATCCACCTCAGTACATAAAAAAATTGACAAGTGCTGCGATGATGGAGAGGCGGTCCAAAAATTTGTGTTACAACTATGATGAACCATATTGGGTTGGTCATCAGTGCAAAATATTGTTTTTAATTGATATGGTTGAAGATGATGATATCGAGGTGACAGAGGATATGATAGAGGAAGCACCACCGAAAATTTCCTTGCATGCAATTATTAGGCAAAAGTCGCCCAAAACCATGCAAGTCAGAGCTCAGATCTTCAATCGGGATCTCATGGGCCTAGTGAACTCGGGGAGTACCCAAAATTTTCTTAGTTTGACTACGGCCCAACACCTGCAGTTACAGATTCTTCCCCATCCAACAGCCACAGTCTTAGTGCCCAATGGGGAGAAGGTTCCTAGCTACAGAATCAACAAGGCGGTAAATTTTACTATTGGCACTACTTTGTTTCATGCTGAGTTTTTTGTTATTCCTCTGGCTGGTTTTCATATGGTGTTGGGAATCAAATGTTTACAAATATTGGGACCTATTTTGTGGGACTTTTCTGCATTGACAATGAGTTTTGTCCTACGTGGTAGCCAATTGCTCCTACAAGGAAGTCAAACAGAAACACAACAACACATTCATTCTGTAACTGCCCCAGATAATTCAACAGGCAGGATTGATGGTCTTATTGATGAGTTCTCCGACCTTTTCTGTGAGCCTACAGGGGTCCCCCCGCTCAGACAGTGTGATCACCGTATATGTTTGAAACCAGGGTCAGATATGGTAGTCGTTCATCCATATCTGTACCCTCACCTCCAGAAAGATGAGATTGAAAGATAGCCTCAGGCGATGCTACAATAGGACCTTATTCACAGCAGTAGGTCCCCCTTCTCTTCACTAGTTCTGCTCGTGAAGAAACTTGATGGGACTTGGGCTTTTGTGTTGTTTATCGTGAGTTGAACTCGCTGACAGTGAAAGACAATTTTCCCATTCTAGTGGTGGAGGAGCTCCTCGATGAGCTACATGTATCATGGGTCTTCACAAAATTAGACTTACTATCTGGGTATCATTAGATTCGCATGCATCCAGCAGATATTGAAAAGACGACATTCCGAACACATCACGACCACTTTGAATTTGTGGTCATGCCTTTTGGGCTATCAAATTCTCCTTCTACTTTCCAGGCGCTGATGAATGAGGTATTTAGCTCTTACCTTTAGAAATTCATACTTGTTTTGTTATGATATACTCATATATAGAAAATCTTGAGATGACCACTTAGCACATTTGAGAATTGTATTTGATTTATTGCGAGCACACTAATTATATTTGAAGAAGTCCAAATGCTCCTTTGGGGCATCTCATGTTGCTTACCTGGGCCACATTATTTCCCATGAGGGGGTCACTGTTGATCCCAAGAAGATTCAAGCCATTAGTGAGTAGCCACAACCTCAGTCTTGCTCAACAGTACGCGAATTCTTTGGTCTGGCAGGCTATTACTGGAAATTTATTTGGAGTTTTGGTCCGTTGGCAGCACCTTTGACTAACCTTCTTAAAAATAATTCCTTTCAGTGGAACGAGGAGGCTTCCATGGCATTTGACGCACTCAAGAATGCTCTTGCATCTACACCGGTGCTACAACTTCCAAAATTTGATGACTTGTTTGTGATAGAATGTGATGCTTCTGGTGGGGGCACTGGGGCCATGTTGTATCAAAACTCCTACCCCAATGCTTATTTCAGTCGATAGTTGGCCTCTCGTTATCAGAAATTGGCTGCATATAAACGCGAGCTGATCAGGTTGGCCAAGGAGGTCCAACACTAGTGGGCGTATTTATGGGGACGTACTTTTCTCATCCGCAAATCATTATAGTCTCAAGTTCTTACTTGAGCAGTGTCTCACAACATCACCACAACAGCATTGGTTTAGTAAGTTGATGGGCTTTGATTTCTTAGTGGAGTATCATGCCGACGATTAAACAAGGTGGTGGATGCCTTGTCTAGATGTTTTAAACATCAGCAGCTCGTCTATGCCATCAGCTAGCCGCGTTTTCTCATTCTAGACATGGTCTATGATGCGCATGCCACACTTCCAACACTACAGGAGCTGCGCCACAAAATTTCCAATGGGGAGATGGAGTCTAAGTGGTCCATTCAAGATTCACTAATTTGCTATAAGCAGCAGATTTACCTTCTAACCACGTCCAAGTTGATTCCAGCCATTCTCTCAGCTTATCATGATTCTACCCATGAGGGGTTACAGAAGACGTTGTGGCGTATTCGGGCGGATTTCTATTGGCCAGCTATGAAGTCTTCCATTACTACATATGTCTCCGATTGTCTTGGCGTGAATGACCCTATTTAAAGGGTAGGGAATGAGAAATAAGGTAAGTTCGGATTTAGAGTAAAATAGAGTAATTAGGTTCTTGCTAGGTTCCCTATCCTAGGGTTCTTGGCATGAACTATCCTTGGTGGTTTGCTGCATCAATTGGGGAGTCTTTGAGGAGATGTTGGAAGGAAAAGGAAGAGGAATCAGCCTTCTCTTCCAAGCTTCAATAGTTATCCATCTCTTCCATGAACCAGCAGTGAGGGAAGGAAGTTTTGCGCGAGCCTTAGCATCAAGAAAGGGGTTTTCGAGTTGCTGATTGAAGGAGGTCTTCAAGAGATATTTTTATCTATCTTTTCCGAGTTTAGAAAAGCTATAGATTGTCTTCTTTACATACATCATTGGTAGTTCCATGAATTCAGAAACCCTACTCATTGACGTGAGGTATAAAGTAGGGTTTATAATTGGATCCTTAAACAGTCTCTTGATTGAATGGGTGCATCTATAATTGAGAAAAGGAAACTCCTTTTCAATTATAACGTGTGAGAGAAGTAAAAGATAGTTTCTTTTCACAAAAATGTGTTAAGAAACCCTCTAACAATGCTGGATCCTTATTTGACTCGCCGAGTTACTAGATCCATGGTTAGGGACCATAACAGATAAATCAATTTACAATCATCTATGAACGTTAGGTCAACTTTTTGTAAATGGGCAAAATAATGGCTTGTTTGACTCGGGTAAATATCCCACCGCACGTTCACTTGAGAATTTAATGTTGTTCTCATTAAAAGGTCTGGATCCATAGGTTATTTGCATCTTTAATATGTTTCAAGCATGCATATCCATTTTTTAAAACATGTGTAGAAAAATCTCATTCTTATAAACTTCCGAGCAAATAGGGTTGAGCTAGTGGAATTTCCCAAACTTGGATAACAAAACTTTTGTGACAATTTGTGGTGTGTGAATAAATTTTCTTTACTTACATTTGTTTATTTCTTTAAATTCTTCCCATAAATAAATTCTAAAATTTTCATTTTGTTGTGATCTAATTGCCTTTTATCTATTTTTTTTTTTTTTTGTTTACGAGATGAAGAGAAAGTGAAAAATCAGGTTTTGATTTAAGAAAAGAGTATATATCTCAAATGGAAATGCACAATGCACAAATGTAGAGAGAGATAATTCCAAAAGTGTCTGTAATTTTTTGGGATTGTAAACTCTTTTTAGTTTTTATATATCAAGTTCAACAATCGTCAAGAAAAGGGTGCGTGGGAATATTTAACTGAGTGTTGAATCCCAATCCATAAGTCATTCCTTACAAAAATATAGCCTGTTTTGCATGTTAAATCACTTTACAATCATCTATGATCTTTAGTTCAGCTTTTTCTAAATGGGTAAAATAATGGCTTGTTTCACTCGGGTAAATATCCCACCGCACGTTCACTTGAGAATTTAATGTTATTCTCTTTAAAATATTTGGATCCATAGGTCTTTTGCATCTTTAACATGTCTGAAGCACTCATATCCATTTTTTAAAACATATGTAGAAAAATCTCTTTCTTATAAAATTCTGAGCTATTAGGGTTGAACTAGTGGAATTTCCCAAACATGGAAAACAAAACTTATGAGTTCATTTGTGGTGAGTGAATAAATTTTCTTTACTTACATTTGTTTATTGCTTTAAATTATTTCCATACATCAACTCTAAAATTTTCATTTTGTTGTGATCTATTTGCCTTTTATCTCTTTTTTTTGCTTACAAGATGAAGGGAAAAACAAAATTCAACTTTTGATTTAAGAAAAAAGTATACATCTAAAATAGAAATGCACAATGCACAATGTAGAGAGAGATAATCCTAAAAAATTTCTATAATTTTTATGGATTGTAAACACTTTTTAGTTTTTTATATCAGGTTATTCAATCGTCAAAAAAAGGGGGAGGCGGGGGATTTTTAACAGAGTGTTGACCCCCAATCCATAAGTCATTCATGACAAAAATAAAGCCCATTACGCATGATAAATCAATTTACAATCATCTATGATCATTAGGTCTGCTTTTTTTAAATGGGCAAAATAATGGCTTGATTGACACGGGTAAATATCCCACCGCATGTTCACTTGAGAATTTAATGTTATTCTCTTTAAATTTTTTGGATTCATAGGTCATTTGCATATTTAACATGTTTCAAGCATGCATATCCATTTTTTAAAACATGTGTAGCAAAATCTCTTTCTGATAAAATTTTGAGCTATTAGGGTTGAACTAGTGGAATTTCCCAAACTTGGATAACAAATTTTTTTTATTCATTTGTGGTGTGTGAATAAATTTTCTTTTCTTAAATTTTTTTTTTGCTTTAAATTATTTCCTTACATAAAATCTAAAATTTTATTTTTGTGTTGAACTGTTTGGCTTTTATCTTTTTTTTTTTTGTTTACGAGATGAAGGGAAAGTGAAAACTCGATCTTTGATTTAAGAAAAAAGTATATATCTAAAATGGAAATGTAAAATGAAAAAATGTAGAGAGAGATAATTCCAAAAAGTGTCTCTAATTTTTAGGGATTGTAAACTCTTCTTAGTTTTTATATATCAGGTTTTGCAATTGTTGGGAAAAGGGGGAGGCGGGGGATTTTTAACTGAGTGTTGACTCCTAATCCATAAGTCATTCCTTAAAAAAATATAGCATGTTACACATGATAAATCACTTTACAATCATCTAGGATCGTAAGGTCAGCTTTTTGTAAATGGAAAAATAATGGCTTGTTTGACTCAGGTAAATATCCCACCGCACGTTCACTTGAGAAGTTAATGTTATTCTCTTTAAAAGGTTTGGATCCATAGGTCATTTGTATCTTTACCATGTTTCAAGCATGCATATCCATTTTTTGAAACATGTGCAGAAAAATCTCTTTCATATAAAATTCCGAGTTATTAGGGTTGAACTAGGGGAATTTCCAAAACTTGGATAACAATACTTTTGAGTTCATTTGTGGTGTGTGAATAAAATTTTTTTACTTACTTTTTTTATTGCTTTAAATTCTTTCCAAACATAAAATCTAAAATTTTCATTTAGTTGTGATCTATTTGCCTTTTATCACTTTTTTTGTTTACGAGATAAAGGGAAAGTGAAAACTCAAGCTATGATATAAGGAAAAAGTATACATCTAAAATAGAAATGAACAATGCACAAATGTAGAGAGAGATAATTCCAAAACGTGTCTGTAATTTTTAAGGATTTTAAACTCCTTTTAGTTTTTATATATCAAGTTCTGCAATCGTCGGGAAAAGGAGGAGTCGGGGGATTTTTAACTGACTGTTGACTCCCAATCCATAAGTCATTCCTTATAAAAATATAGCCCGTTACGCATGATAAATCACTTTAATATCATCTATGATTGTTAGGTCAGCTTTTCTTAAATGGGCAAAATAAAAGCTTGTTTGACTCGGGAAAATATCCCACCGCACGTTCCCTTGAGAATTTAATGTTATTCTCTTTAAAAGGATTGGATCCATAAGTCATTTGCATCTTTAACTTGTTTCAAGCATGCAAATTCTTTTTTAAAACATGTGTAAAAAAATCTCTTTCTTATAAAATTTCGAGTTGTTGGGGTTGAACAAGTGGAATTTCCCAAACTTGGATAATAAAAATTTTGTGTTCATTTTTGGTGAGTGAATAAATTTTCTTTACTTTTGTTTATTTATTTAAATTACTTCCATACATAAAATCTAAAATTTTAATTTTTTTGTGATCTATTTGCCTTTAATCTCTTTTTTAGTTTACGAGATGAGGGAAAAGTGAAAACTCATGTTTTTATTTAAGAAAATATTATATATCTAAAATGAAAATGCACATTGCACAAATGTAGAGAGGGATAATTCCAAAAAGTGTTTGTAATTTTTATGAATTGTAAACTCTTTTTAGTTTTTATATATCAAGTTCTGCAATCGTCGGGAAAAGGGGGAGGTGGGGGATTTTTAACTGAGTGTTGACTCCCAATCCATAAGTCATTCCTTAAAAAAATATAGCCCGTAAATCATGAGAAATCACTTTACAATTATCTATGATCGTTAGGTCAGGTTTTTGAGAATGGGCAAAGTAATTGCTTATTTGACTCGGGTAAATATCCTACTGCACGTTCACTTGAGAATTTAATGTTATTATATTTAAAAGCTTTGGATCCATAGGTCATTTGAACCTTTAACATGTTTCAAGCATGCATATCCATTTTATAAAACATGAACAGAAAAATCTTTTTCTTATAAAATTCCAAGCTATTTGGGTTGAACTAGTTGAATTTCCCAAACTTGGATAACAAAAATTTTGTGCTCATTTGTGGTGTGTGAATAAATTTTCTTTACTTATATTTATTTATTGCTTTAAATTCTTTCCATAGATAAACTCTAAAATTTTCATTTAGTTGTGATCTAGTTGCCTTTTATCTTTTTTTTTTTTTTGTTTACGAGATGAATGGAAGTGAAACCTCAAGTTTTGATTTAAGAAAAAAGTATCCATCTAAAATGGAAAAGCCCAATGCACAAATGTAGACTGAGATAATTCCAAAAACTATCAGTAATTTTTACTGATTGTAAAATCCTTTTATTTTTTATATATCAAGTTCTGCAGTGGTATGGAAAAGGGGGAGGCGGGGGATTTTTAACTGAGTGTTGAATCCAAATCCATAAGTCACTCCTTAAAAAAATATAGCCTGTTACGCATGATAAATCACTTTAAAACAATCTATGATCATTAGGTCAGCTTTTTGTAAATGGGCAAAATAATGGCTTGTTTGCCTCGGGTAAATTTCCCACTGCACGTTCACATGAGAATTTAATATGTTTCTCTTTAAAAGGTTTGGATCCATAGGTCATTTTCTTCTTCAACATGTTTCAAGCATGCATATCCATTTCTTAAAACATGAGTAGAAATATCTATTTCTGATAAAATTTCGAGCTATTAGGGTTGAACTAGTTGAATTTCCCAAACTTGGATAACAAAATTTTTGTGTTCATTGATGGTGTGGGAAAAAAATTTCTTTACTTACATTTGTTTATAGCTTTAAATTCTTTCTATACATAATCTCTTAAATTGTCATTTTGTTGTGATCTATTTGCCTTTTATCTCCTTTTTTGTTTACGAGATGAAGGGAAAGTGAAAACTCAAGTTTTAATTAAAGAAAAAAGTATACATATAAATTGGAAATGCACAATGCACTAATGTGGAGAGAGATAATTCCAAAAAGTGACTATAATTTTTAAGGATTGTAAACTCTTTTTAGTTTTTATATATCAGGTTCTGCAATCGTCGGGAAAAGGGGGAGGTGGGGGATTTTTAACTGATTGTTGACTTCATATCCATAACTCATTCCTTACAAAAATATAGCCCGTTATGCATGATAAATCAGTTTACAATCATCTATGATCGTTAGATTAGCTTTTTGTAAATGGGCAAAATAATGGTTTGTTTTACTCGGGTACATATCCCACCGCACGTTCCCTTGAGAATTTAATGTTATTCACTTTAAAAGGTTTGTATCCATAAGTCATTTACATATTTAACATATTTCAAGCATGCATATCCACTTTTTAAAATACGAGTAGAAATATCTATTTCTTATAAAATTTCGTGCTATGAGGGTTGAACTAGTGGAATTTCTCAAACCTGGATAACAAAAATTTTGTGTTCATTTATGGTGTGTGAATAAATTTTATTTACTTACATTTGTTACGCATGATAAATCTCTTTACAATCATATTTGATCGTTAGGTCAACTTTTTGTAAATGGGCAAAATAATGACTTGTTTGACTCGGGTAAATATCCCACCGCACGTTCACCTGAGAATTTAATGTTATTCTCTTTAAAAGGATTTGATCCATAGGTCATTTGCATCTTTAACATGTTTCAAGCATGCATATCCATTTTTTAAAACATGTGTAGAAAAATCTCTTTCTTATAAAATTCGGAGCTATTAGGGTTGAACTAGTGGAATTTCACAAAGTTGGATAACAAAACTTTTGAGTTCATTTGTGGTGTGTGATTAAATTTTCTTTACTTACATTTGTTTATTGCATTAAATTTTGTCCATACATCAATTCTGCAATTTTCATTTTTTTGTGATCTATTTGCCCTTTATCTTTTTTTTCTGTTTATGAGATGAAGTGAAAGTGAAAATTCAAGTTTTAATTGAAGAAAAAAGTATACATCTAAAATGTAAATGCACAATGAACAAATGTAGAGAGAGATAATTCCAAAAAGTGTATGTAATTTTTAGGGATTGTAAACTCATTTTAGTTTTAATATATTAGGTTCTGCAATCGTCGAGAAAAGGGGGAGGTAGGGGATTTTTAACTGAGTGTTGACTCCCAATCCGTAAGTCATTCCTTAAAAAATTTTAGCCCGTTACGCATGATAATAGACTTTACAATCATCTATGATCATGAGGATAGCTTTTTGTAATTGGCAAAATAATGACATGTTTGTCTCAGTTAAATTTCCCACCGCACGTTCACTTGAGAATTTAATGTTATTTTCTTTAAAAGTATTTGGATCCATAGGTCATTTGCTTCTTTAACATGTTTCAAGCATGCATATCCATTTTTTAAAACATGTGTAGAGAAATCTCTTTCTCATAAAATTCCGAGCTATTAGGGTTGAACTAGTGGAATTTCCCAAACTTGGATAACAAAAGTTTTGTGTTCATTTGTGGTGTGTGAATAAATTTTCTTTACTTATATTTTTTATCGCTTTAAATTCTTTCCATACATAAACTCTAAAATTTTCATTTTGTTGTGATCTATTTGCCTTTTATCTCTTATTTTGTCTACGAGATGAGCGGAAAGTGAAAACTCAAGTTTTGATTTAAGAAAAAAGTGTACAACTATAATTAAAATGAAAAATGCATAAATGTAGAGAGAGATAATTCCGAAAAGTGACTGTAATTTTTAGGGATTGTAAACTCTTTTTAGTTTTTATATATTAGGTTCTGCAATCGTCATGAAAAGGGGGAGGTGGGGATTTTTAACTGAGTGTTGACTCCAAATTCATAAGTCATTCCTTTTAAAAATATAGACCGTTACACATGATATATCACTTTACAATCATCTATGATCGTTAGGTCAGTTTTTTGTAAATGGGCAAAAAAATGGCTTGTTTGACTCGGGAAATTATCCCGCCGCACGTTCACTTGGGAATTTAATGTTATTCTCTTTAAAAGGTTTGGATCCATAGGTCATTTGCATATTTAATATGTTTCAAGCATGCATATCTCTTTTTTAAAACATGTGTAGAAAAATCTCTTTCTTATAAAATAACGAGCTATTAGGGTTGAACTAGTGGAATTTCCCAAACTTGTACAACAAAACTTTTGTGTTCATTTGTGGCGTGCGAATAAATTTTCTTTACTTACATTTGTTCATTGCTTTTAATTTGTTCCACACATAAACTCTAAAATTTTTATTTTGTTGTGAACTGTTTGCCTTTTATCTCTTTTTTAGTTTACGAGATGAAGGGAAAGTGAAAACCCAAGTTTGTATTTAAGAAAAAAGTATACATCTAAAATGGAAATACACAATGCACAAATGTAGAGAGACATAATTCCAAAAAGTGTTTGTAATTTTTAGGGATTGTAAACTCTTTTTAGTTTTTATATATCAGGTTGTGCAATCATCGGGAAAAGGCGAAGGTGGGTTATTTTTAACTGCGTGTTGACTCCCAATCTATAAGTTATTCCTTACAAAAATATAATCCATTACGCATGATAAATCACTTTACAATCATCTATGATCGTTAGGTCAGATTTTTGTAAATGGGCCAAATAATGGCTTGTTTGACTCGGGTAAATATCCCATCGAATGCTCACATGAGAATTTAATGTTATTCTCTTTAAAAGGTTTGGATCCATAGGTCATTTGCATCTTTAACAACTTTCAAGCGTGCATATCCATTTTTTTAAAACATGTGTAGAAAAATCTCTTTCTTATAGAATTCCGAGCAATTAGGGTTGAACTAGTGGAATTTCTCAAACATCGATAACAAAACTTTTGTGTTCATTTTTGGTATGTGAATAAATTTTCTTTACTTATTTTTTTATTTCTTTAAAATCTTTTTATACATAAACTATAAAATATTGATTTTGTTGTGATCTATTTGCCTTTTATCTCTCTTTTTTTGTTTGCGAGATGAAGGGAAAGTGAAAATCAAGTTTTGATTTAAGAAAAAGTATACATCTAAAATGAAAATGCACAATGCACAAATGCAGAGAGAGATAATTCCAAAAAGTGTCGTTAATTTTTAGGGATTGTAAACTCTTTTTTGTTTTTATATATCAAGTTCTGCAATAGTCAGGAAAAGGGGGAGGCGGGGGATTTTTAACTGAGTAATAACTCCCAATCTATAAGTCATTCCTTACAAAAATATAGCCCGTTACGCATGATAAATTACATTACAATCATCTATGATCGTTAGGTCAGCTTTTTGTAAATCAAAAAAATAATGGCTTGTTTTGCTCGGGTAAATATCCCACCACACGTTCACTTGAAAATTTAATGTCATTCTCTTTAAAAGGTTTGGATCCATAGGTCTTTTGAATCTTTAACATGTTTCAAGCTTGCTTATCCATTTTTTAAAACATGTGTAGAAAAATCTCTTTCTTGTAGAATTCTGAGCAGTTAGGGTTGAACTAGTGGAATTACCCAAACTAGGATAACAAAAACTTTTGTTTTCATTTGTGGTGTGTGAATAAATTTTCTTTACTTACATTTGTTTATAGCTTTAAATTCTTTCCATACATAAACTCTAAAATATTCATTTTGTTGTGATCTATTTGCCTTTTATTTCTTTTTTTTTATTACGAGATGAAGGGAAAGTGAAAACACAAGTTTTGATTTAAGAAAAAAGTATACATCTAAAATGGAAATGCACTATGCACAAATGTAGAGAGAGATAATTCCAAAAAGTGTCTGTAAATTTTAGGGATTGTAAACTCTTTTTAGTTTTTATATATCAAGTTCTACAATCATCGGGAAACGGGGGAGTCGGAGGATTTTTAAAAAAATATAGCCCATTACACATGATGAATCACTTTACAATCATCTATGATCGTTAGGTCAACTTTTTGTAAATGCGCAAAATAATGGCTTGTTATACTTTGGTAAATATCCCACGACATGTTCACTTGAGAAGTTAATGTTATTCTCTTTAAAAGGTTTGGATCCATAGGTCATTTGCATCTTGAACATGTTTCAAGCATGCATATCCATTTTTTAAAACATGTGTAGAAAAATCTCCTTCTTTGAAAATTCCGAACAATTAGGGTTGAATTAGTGGAATTTCCCAAACTTGGATAACAAAACTTTTGTGTTCATTTGTGGTGTGTGATTAAATTTTCTTTACTTTAATTTGTTTCTTTATTTAAATTCTTTCCATACATAAACTCTTAAATTTTCATTTTGTTGTGATCTATTAGCCTTTTATCTCTTTTTATTGCTTACGAGATAAAGGGAAAGTGGAAACTCAAGTTTTTATTTAAGAAAAATGTATACATCTAAAACGGAAATGCACAATGCACAAATGTAGAGAGAGATAATTCCAAAAAATGTTTGTATTTTTTAGGGATTGTAAACTCTTTTTATTATTTATATATCAAGTTCTGCAGTCGTCAAGAAAAGGAGGAGGCTGGGGATTTTCAATTGAGTGTTGACTCCCAATCCATAAGTCATTCCTTAGAAAAATATCACCCGTTATGCATGTTAAATCACTTTACGATCATCTATGACCGTTAGGTCAGCTTTTTGTAAATAGGAAAAATAATGGCTTGCTTTATTCGGGTAAATATCCCACCTCACATTCACCTGAAAATTTAATGTTATTCTCTTTAAAAGGTTTGGATCCATAGGTCATTTGAAACTATAACATGTATCAAGCATGCATATCCATTTTTTAAAACATGTGTAGAAAAATCTCTTTCTTATAAAATTTCGAGCAATTAGGGTTGAACTAGTGGAATTACCTAAACTTGGATAACAAAAACTTTTGTGTTCATTTGTGGTGTGTCAATAAATTTTATTTACTTACATCTGTTTATTGCTATAAATTCTTTCCATACATAAACTCTAAAATTTTCATTTTGTTGTGATCTATTTTGCTTTTATCTCTTTTTTTGTTTACGAGTTGAAGGGAAAGTGAAAACACAAGTTTTGATTTAAGAAAAAAGTATACATCTAAAATGGAAAGGCACAATGCACAAATGTAGGGAGAGATAATTCCAAAAAGTCTCTGTAATTTATTGGGATTGTAAACTCTTTTTAGTTTTTATATATCAGGTTTTGCATTCGTCGGGAAAAGGGGGAGGCAATGGATTTTTAACTGAGTGTTGATTCCCAATCCATAAGTCAATCCTTACAAAAATACAGCCAGTTATGAGTGATAAATCACTTTACAATCATCTATGATCGTTAGGTTAGCTTTTTGTAAATGGGAAAAATAATGGGTTGTTTGACTCGGGTCAATATCCCACCACATATTCACTTGAGAATTTAATGTTATTCTCTTTAAAAGGTTTGCATCCATATGTATTGCATCTTTAACATGTTTCAAGCTTGCATATCCATTTTTTAAAACATGTGTAGAAAAGTCTCCATCTTATAAAATTCCGAACAATTAGGGTTGAACTAGTGGAATTTCCCAAACTTGGATAACTAAATTTTGTGTTCATTTGTGGTGTGCGAATAAATTTTATTTACTCACATTTGTTTATTTCTTTAAATTCTTTCCATACATAAACTCTAAAATTTTCATTTTGTTGTGATCTATTCGCCTTTTATCTCATTTTTTTGTTTACGAGATGAAGGAAAGTGAAAACTCAAGTTTTGATTTAAGAAAAAAGTATACATCTAAAATGGAAATGCACTATGCACAAAAGTAGAGAGAGATAATTCCAAAAAGTGTCTGAAATTTTTAGGGATTGTAAACTCTTTTTAGGTTTTATACATCTGGTTATGCAATCGTCGGGAAATGGGGGAGGCAACGGATTTTTAACTGAGTGTGGACTCCCAATACATAAGTCAATCCATAAAAAAATTCAGCCCATTACGCATGATAAATCACTTTACAATCATCTATGATCGTTAGGTCAATTTTTTGTAAATGGGCAAAATAATAGCTTGTTCACTCGGGTAAATATCCCACTGCACGTTTACTTGAGAATTTAATGTTATTCTCCTTAGAAGGTTTGGATCCATAGGTCATTTGCATCTTTAAAATGTTTCAAGCATGTATATCCCTTTTTTAAAACATGTCTAGAAAAATCTTCTTCTTATAATATTCCGAACTATTATGGTTGAACTATTGGAATTGCCCAAACTTGGAAAATAAAACTTTTGTGTTCATTTGTGGTCTGTGAATAAATTTTCTTTACTTACATTTTTTTCTTGCTTTAAATTCTTTCCATACATAAACTCTAAAATTTTCATTTTGTTGTGATCTATTTGCCTTTTATCTCTTTTTTTAGTTTACGAGATAAAGGGAAAGTGAAAACTAGAGTTTTGATTTAAGAAAAAAGTATACATCTAAAATAGAAATGCACAGTGAACAAATGTAGAGGGAGATAATTCCAAAAAGTGTCTGTAAATTTAGGGATTGTAAACTCTTTTTAGTTTTTATATATCAGGTTCTGCAATAGTCGGCAAAGGGCAAGGCAGGGGATTTTTCATTGAGTGTTGACTCCCTATCCATTAGTCATTCCACACAAAAATATAGCCTGTTACACATGATAAATCACTTTACAATCATCTATGATTGATAGGTCAACTTTTTGTAAATGGGCAAAATAATGGCTTGTATCACTCGGGTAAATATCCCACCGCACCTTCACTTGAGAATTTAATGTTATTCTCTTTAAAAGGTTTGGATCCAAAGGTCATTTGCATCTTTAACATGTTTCAAGCTTGGATATCCCTTTCTTAAAACATGAGTAGAAAAATCTCCTTCTAATAAAATTCCAAACTATTAGGGTTGAACTAATGGAATTGCCCAAACTTGGATACCAAAACTTTTGTGTTCATTTGTGGTGTGTGAATAAATTTTCTTTACTTACATTTGCTTCTTGCTTTAAATTCTTTCCATACATAAACTCTAAAATTTTCATTTTGTTGTGATTAATTTGCCTTTTATGTCTTTTTTTTGTTTACGAGATAAAGGGAAAGTGAAAGCTCAAGTTTGGATTTAAGAAAAAAGTATACATCTAAAATAGAAATGCACAATGCACTAATGTAGAGAGAGATAATTCTGAAAAGTGTCTGTAATTTTAGGGATTGTAAACTCTTTCTAGTTTTTAAATATCAGGTTCTGCAATCGTCGGGAAAAGGGGGAGGCGGGGATTTTTCACTGAGTCCTATCCATAAATCATTCCATACAAAAATATAACTGGTTACGCATGATGAATCCCTTTGCAAAATAATGGCTTGTTTGACTCGGGTAAATATACCTCCGCACGTTCACTTGAGAATTTAAAGTTATTCTCTTTAAAAGGTTTAATTCTATAGGTCACTTGAATCTTTAACATGTTTGAAGCATGCATATCCCTTTTTTAAAACATGTGTAGAAAAATCTCTTTCTTATAAAATTTTGAGCTAATAGGGTTGAGCTAGTTGAATTACCCAAACTTGGATAACAAAACTTTTGTGTTCATTTTTGGTGTGTGAATAAATTTTCTTTACTAACATTTGTTTATTTCTTTAAATTATTTTCATACATAAACTCTAAAATTTTCATTTTGTTCTGATCTATTTGCCTTTTATCTCTTTTTTGTTTGTTTGTTTACGAGATGAAGGGAAAGTGAAAACTCAAAATTTTTTTTAAGAAAAAAGTATACATCTAAAAAGGAAATTGACAATGCACAAATGTAGAGAGAGATAATTCAAAAAAATGTCTGTAATTTTTAGGGATTGTAAACTCTTTTTAGTTTTTACATATCAGGTTCTGCAATCGTCGAGCAAAGGGGCAAGCGGGGGATTTTTAACTGCATGCATGTTGACTCCATATTCATAAGTCATTCCTTACAAAATTAAAGCCCGTTCCTTATGATAAATCACGTTACAATTAGCTAAGATCGTTAGGTCAGCGTTTTGTAAACAAGAAAAATAATGGCTTGTTTGACTCCGGTAAATATCCCACCGCACGTTCACTTGAGAATTTAATGTTATTCTCTTTAAAAGGTTTGGATCCATATTTCATTTGCATATTTAACATGTTTCAAGCATGCATATCCATTTTTTAAAACATGTGTAGAAAAATCTCTTTCTTATAAAAGTCTGAGCTATTAGGGTTGAACTAGTGGAATTTCCCAAACTTGGATAACAAAACTTTTGTGTTCATTTGTGGTGTGTGAATAAATTTTCTTTACTTACATTTTTTTATCGCTTTAAAATATTTTGATACATAAAATCTAAAATTTTCATTTTGTTGTGATCTATTTGCCTTTTATCTCTTTTTTTGGTTTACGAGATAAAGGGAAAGTGATAACTCAAGTTTTGATTTAAGAAAAAAGTATACAACTAAAATAGAAATGCACAATGCACAAATTTAGAGAGTAATAATTCAAAAATGTGTCAGTAGTTTTTAGGGATTGTAAACTCTTTTTAGTTTTTATATATTAGGTTCTGCAATTGTCAGGAAAAGGGGGAGGCGGGGTATTTTTTACTGACTGTTGACTCCCAATCCTTAAGTCATTCCTTACAAAAATATAGTCTGTTATGCATGATAAATCTCTTTACAATCTTCTATGACCATTAGGTCGACTTTTTGTAAATGGGCAAAATGATGGTTTGCTTGACTCAGGTAAATAACCCTCCGCACGTTCACTTGAGAATTAATGTTGTTTTCTTTAAAAGGTTTGGATCCATAGGTCATTTGAATCTTTAACATGTTTCAAGCATGCATATCCATTTTTTCAAACATGTAAAGAAAAACATCTTTCTTATAAAATTCTGAGCTATTAGGGTTGAACTAGTGGAATTACCCAAACTTAGATAACAAAAATTTTGTGTTCATTTGTAGTGTGTGAATAAATTTTTTCTACTTAAATTTGTTTCTTTCTTTAAATTCTTTCCATACATAAACTCTAAAATTTTCATTTTTTTGTGATCGATTTTCCTTTTATGTCTTTTTTTTGTTTACGAGATAAACGACAAGTGAAAGCTCAAGTTTTGATTCAAGAAAAAAGTATACATCAAAAATAGAAATGCACAATGCATAAATGTAGTGAGAGATAATTCCGAAAACTGTCTGTAATTTTTAGGCATTGTAATCTCTTTTTAGTTTTTATATATCAGTTTCAGCATTCGTCGAGAAAAGGGGACGAGGGGATTTTTCACTGAGTGTTGTCTCCCTATCCATAAGTCATTCCTTAAAAAAATATAACCCTTTACGCATGATGAATCACCTTACAATCATCTATGATCGTTAGGCCAACTTTTTGTAAAGTTGCAAAATAATGGCTTGCTTGACTCGGGTAAATATCCCACCACACGTTCACTTGAGAATTTAATGTTATTCTCTTTAAAAGGTTCGCATCCATAGGTCATTTGCATCTTTAACATGTTTCAAGCTTGCATATCCATTTTTTAAAACATGAGTAGAAAAGTCTCCTTCTTATAAAATTCCGAACAATTAGGGTTGAATTAGTGGAATTTCCCAAACTTGGATAACAAAATTTTGTGTTCATTTGTGGTGTTTGAATAAATTTTGTTTACTCACATTTTTTTATTGCTTTAAATTCTTTATATATATAAACTCTAAAATTTTCATTTTGTTGTGATCTATTCGCCTTTTATCGCATTTTTTTGTTTACGAGATGAAGGGAAAGTGAAAACTCAAGTTTTGATTTAAGAAAAAAGTATACATCTAAAATGGAAATGCACTATGCACAAAAGTAGAGAGAGATAATTCCAAAAAGTGTTTGTAATTTTTAGGGATTGTAAACTCTTTTTAGGTTTTGTACATCAGGTTCTGCAATCATCGGGAAATGGGGGAGGCAACGAATTTTTAACTGAGTGTGAATCCCAATCCATAAGTCAATTCATAAAAAAATATAGCCCGTTACTCATGAAAAATCACTTTACAATCATCTATGATCGTTACTTCAGTTTTTTGTAAATGGGCAAAATAATAGTTTGTTTCATTCGGGTAAACATCCCAGCGCACGTTCACTTGAAAATTTAATGTTATTCTCTTTAAAAAGTTTGGATCCATAGGTCATTTGCATCTTTAAAATGTTTCAAGCATGTATATCCCTTTTTGAAAACATGTCTAGAAAAATCTCTTTCTTATAATATTCCGAACTATTATGGTTGAACTATTGGAATTCCCCAAACTTAGAAAACAAAATTTTGTGTTCATTTGTGTTGAGTGAATAAATTTTCTTTACTTACATTTTTTTCTTGCTTTAAATTCTTTCCATATATAGACTCTAAAATTTTCATTTTGTTGTGATCTATTTGCGTTTTATCTTTTTTTTGTTTACAAGATAAAGGGAAAGTGAAAGCTCAAGTTGTGATTTAAGAAAACAGTATACATCTAAAATAGAAATGCACAATGCACAAATGTAGAGAGAGATAATTCCAAAAAGTGTTTGTAATTTTTAGGGATTGTAAACTCTTTTTAGTTTTTATATATCAGGTTCTGCAATCGTCGGGAAAAGGGGGAGGAGGGGATTTTTCACTCAGTGTTGACTCCCCAGCCATAAGTCATTCCTAAAAAAATTTAACCCGTTACGCATGATGAATCACTTTACAATCATCTATGATCGTTAGGCCAACTTTTTGTAAAGTTGCAAAATAATAGCTTGTTTGACTCGGGTAAATATTCCTCCGCACGTTCACTTGAGAATGTACAGTTATTCTCTTTAAAAGGTTTGGATCCATAGGTCATTTGAATCTTTAACATGTTTCAAGCATGCATATCCATTTTTTAAAACATGTGAAGAAAAATCTCTTTCTTATAAAATTCCGAGCTATTAGGGTCGAGCTAGTGGAATTACCCAAACTTGGATAACAAACTTTTGTGTTCATGTCTGGTGTGTGAATAAATTTTATTTACTTACATCTATTTATTTCTTTAAATTCTTTCCATACGTAAACTCTAAATTTTTTATTTTTTTGTGATCTATTTTCCTTTTATCTCTTTTTTTTTGTTTACGAGATGAAGGGAAAGTGAAAACACAAGTTTTCATTTAAGAGAAAAGTATACTTCTAAAATGGAAACTCACAATGCAAAAATGTAGAGAGAGATAATTCCAAAAAGTGTCAGTAATTTTTAGGGATTATAAACTCTTTTTAGTTTTTATATATCAGGCTCTGCAATCATCGGGAAAAGGGGCAGGCGGGGGATTTTTAACAACATCTTGACTCCATATCCATAAGTCATTCTGTACAAAAATATAGCTCGTTACTTATGATAAATCACGTTACGGTTAGCTATGATTGTTAGGTCAGCTTTTTGTAAACTGGAAAAATAATTGCTTGTTTGACTCGGGTAAATATCTGCCGCACATTCATTTGAGAATTTAATGTTATTCTCTTTAAAAGGTTTGGATCCATCGGTCATTGGAATCTATAACATCTTTCATGCATGCATATCCATTTTTTCAAACATGTGAAGAAAAACGTCTTTCTTATAAAACTCCGAGCTATAAGGGTTGAACTAGTGAAATTTCGCAAACTTGGATAACAAAACTTTTGTGTTCATTTCTGGTATGTTAAAAATTTTTCTTTACTTACATTTGTTTATTGTTTTAAATTATTTCCATCCATAAACTCTAAAACTTTCATTTTGTTGTGATCTATTTGCCTTTTATCTATTTTTTTTGTTTAAGAGATAAAGGGAAAGTGAAAACTAGAGTTTTGATTTAAGAAAAAAGTATACATCTAAAATAGAAATGCACAATGTACAAATGTAGAGAGAGAAAATTCCAAGAAGTGTCAGTAATTTTTAGGGATTGTAAACTCTTTTTATTTTTTATATATTAGGTTCTGCAATTGTCACAAAATGGGGGAGGCGGGGGATTTTTAACTAACTGTTGACTCCTAATCCTTAAGTCATTCCTTATAAAAATATAGTCCATTACGCATGATATATCTCTTTACAATCATCTATGATCATTAGGTCAACTTTTTCTAAATGAGCAAAATAATGGGTTATTTGACTCGGGTAAATATCCCTCCGCATGTTCACTTGAGAATTTAATGTTATTCTCTTTAAAAGGTTTGGATCCAGAGAGAGATAATTCTAAAAAGTGTATGTAATTTTTAGGGATTGTAAACTCTTTTTTACTTTTTATATATTAGGTTTCGCAAATGTCGAGAAAACGGGGAGGTGGGGGATTTTTAACAGAGTGTTGACTCCCAATCCATAAGTCATTCCTTACAAAAATATAGCTGTTACCCATGTTGAATCACTTTATGATCATCTATGATCATTAGGTCAACTTTTTGTAAATGGGAAAAATAATGGCTTGTTTGACTCGGGTAAATATCCCACCGTATGTTCAATTGAGAATTTAATATTATTCTTTTTTTAAAGGTTTGGATCCTTAGGTCATTTGCATCTTTAACATATTTCAAGCATGCATATCCATTTTTTAAACATGTGTAGAAAAATCTCTTTCTTATAAAATTCGAAGCAATTAGGGTTGAATGAGTGGAATTTCCCAATCTGGGATAACAAAACTTTTCTGTTCATTTGTGGTGTGTGAATAAATTTTCTTTATTTACATTTCTAAAATTTTCATTTTGTTGTGATCTATTTGCCTTTTACCTCTTTTTTTGTTTACGAGATGAAGGGCAAGTGAAAAATCAAGTTTTGATTTAAGAAAGATTTATACATGAAAAATGGAAATGCGCAATGCACAAATTTAGGGAGAGAAAAATCCTAAAAGTGTCTGTAATTTTAAGGGATTGTAAAGTCTTTTTAGTTTTTACATATCAAGTTTTGCAATCGTTAGGAGAGGGGGAGGCGGGGGATCTCTAACTGAGTGTAGACATACCAATCCATAAGTCATTTCTTACAAAAATATAGCCCATTACGCATGATAAATCACTTTTCCATCATCTACGATCGTTAGGTCAGCTTTTTGTAAATGGGCAAAATAATGGTTTGTTTGACTCGGTTAAATATCCCTCCACACATTCAATTAAGAATTTAATGTTATTCTCTTTAAAAGGTTTGGATCCATAGGTAATTTGCATCTTTAACATGTTTCAAGCATGTATATGCATTTTTTAAAACAGGTGTAGAAAAATCTTTTTCTTATGAAATTCCAAGCTATTAGGGTTGAACTTGAGGAATTTCCAAAACTTGGATAACAAAAATTTTGTGTTCATTTGTGGTGTGTGAATAAATTTTCTTTCCTTACATTTGTGATTGCTTTAAATGTTTTCAATACATAAACTCTAACATTTTCATTTTGTTGTGATCGTTTTACCTTTTATCTCTTTTTACATTTACAAGTTAAAGGGAAAGAGAAACTCAAGTTTTCATTTAAGAAAAAAGTACACATCTAAAATGGAAATGCACAATGCACAAATGTAGAGAGAGATAATTACAAAAAGTGTCTGTAATTTTTGGGGCCTATAAACTCTTTTAAGTTTTTATACATCAGGTTTTGCAATCGTCAGGAAAAGGGGGTGGCGGGGGATTTTTAACTGAATGTTGATTGCCAATCCATAAATCATTCCTTACAAAAATATAGCCCGTTAGTCATGATAAATCACTTTACAATCATCTATGATCGTTAGGTCAGCTTTTTTTAAATGGCCAAAATATGGGCTATTTTGACTCAGGTAAATATCCCACCGCATGTTCACTTCAGAATTTAATGTTATTCTCTTCAAAAAGTTTTGATCCATAGGTCATTTGAATATTTAATAAGTTTCATGCTTGCATATCCATTTTTTTTTTTAAATGTGGAGAAAAATCTCTTTCTTATAGACCTCCGAGCTATAAGGGTTGCACTAATGGAATTTCCAAAATTGGGATAACAAAACCTTTCTATTCATTTGTGGTGTGTGAATAAATTTACTTCACTTACATTTTTTATTGCTTTAAATTTTATCCATACATAAACTCTAAAATTTTCATTTTGTTGTGATCAATTTGCCGTTTTTTTCTTTTTATGTTTACGAGATGAAGGGAAAGTGAAAACTCAAGTTTTGATTTAAGAAAAAAGTATACATCTAAAATGGAAATGCACAATGCACAAATGTAGAGAGAGAAAATTCCAAAAAGTGGTTGTAATTTTTTGGGATTGTAAACTGTTTTAAGTTTTTATATATCAGGTTTTGCAATTGTTGGGAAAAAAGGGAGGTAGGGGATTTTTAACTAAGTGTAGACTCCCAATCCATAAGTCATTCCTTACAAAAATATAGCCCGTTACGCATGAAAAATCACTTTACAATCATCTACGATTGGTATGTCAGCTTTTTGTAAATGGGCAAAATAATGGATTGTTTGACTCGGGTAAATATCCCACCACACATTCACTTAAGAATTTAATGTAATTCTCTTTAAAAGTTTTTGATCCATTGGTCATTTGCATCTTTAACATGTTTCAAGCATGCATATCGATTTTTCAAAACATGTGTAGAAAAATCTCTCTTATAAAATTCCAAGCTATTAGTACTGAACTAGTAGAATTTCGCAAACTTGGATAACATAACTTTTGTGTTGATTTGTAGTGTGTGAATAAATTTTCTTTACTTATATTTTTTATTGCTTTAAATTTTTCCTTACATAAACTCTAAAATTTGCATTTTGTTGTGATCTATTTGCCTTTTATCTCTTTTCTTTTTAACGAGATGAAGGGAAAGTGAAAACTCAACTTTTGATTTAAGCAAAAAGTATACATCTAAAATGGAAATTCACCATACACAAATGTAGAGAGAGAAATTTTCAAAGAGTGTCTGTAATTTGTAGGGATAATAAACTCTTTTTAGCTTTTATATATCAGGTTTTGCAATCGTCGGGTAAGGGGGAGGCGAAGGATTTTTAACTGAGAATAGACTCCCATTCAATAAGTCATTCCGTACAGAAATATACCCCGTTACGCTCGATAAATCACTTTACTATCATCTACGATCGTTAGGTCAGCTTTTTGTAAACGGGCAAACTAATGGCTTGTTTGACTTGAGTAAATATCCCACCCCACATTCACTTCAGAATTTAATGTTATTCTCTTTAAAAGGTTTGGATCTAGAGGTCATTTTCATCTTTAACATGTTTCAACCATGCATATCCATTTTTTAAAACATGTGTAGAAAAATCTCTTTCTTATAAAATTCCGAGCTATAAGGGTTGAACTAGAGGAATTTCCCAAACTAGGATAACAAAACTTTTATGTTCATTTGTGGTGTGTGAATAAATTTTCTTTACTTAAATGTGTTATTGCTTCAGATTTTTTCCACATATAAAGTCTAAAATTTTCTATTTGTTGTGATCTATTTGCGTTTTATTTTTATTTTTTTTACGAGATGAAGGGAAAGTGAAAACTCAAGTTTTGATTGTCGAAAAAAGTATACATTTAAAATGGAAATGCACAATGAAATAATGTAGAGAGAGATAATTCCAAAATGTGTCAGTAATTTTTACGGATTGTAAACTCTTTATAGTTTTTATAAATCAGGTTTTACAATCGTTGGGAAATGGGGGAGGCTGGGGATTTTTAATTGAGTGTAGACTCCCAATCCATAAGTCATTCTTTATAAAAAGATAGCCCGTTACGCATGATCAATCACTTTACAATCATATATGATCGTTAGGTCAACTTTTTGTAAATGGGAAAAATAATGGGTTGCTTGACTCGGGTAAATATCTCATCGCATGTTCACTTGAGAATTTAATGTTATTCACTTTAAAAGGTTTGGATCCATAGGTCATTCGCATCATTAACATATTTCAAGCATGCATATCCATTTTTTAAAACATGTGTAGAAGAATCTCTTTCTTATAAAATTCAGAGCTATTAGGGTTGAACTAGTGGAATTTCCCAAACTTGTATAACAAAACTTTTGTGTTCATTTGTAGTGTGTGAATAATTTTTTTTTACTTACATTTATTATTGCTTTTAATTTTTTCCATACATAAAGTCTAAAATTTTCATTTTGTTGTGATTTATTTGAAATTTATCTCTTTTTATGTTTACAAGATGAAGGGAAAGTGAAAACTCAAGTTTTGATTTAAGAAAAAAGTATAAATCTAAAATGGAAATGAACAATGCACAAATATAGACAGAGATAATTCCAAAAAAAGTCTGTAATTTTTAGGGATTGTAAACTCTTTTTAGTTTTTATATATCAGGTTTTACAATTGTCGGGAAAAGGGGGAGGCGGGGGATTTTTAACTGAGTGTTGACTCCCAATCCATAAGTCATTCCTTACAAAAATTTAGCCTGTCACGCATGTAAATCACTTTACAATCATCTATGATCGATAGGTCAGCTTTTTGTAAATGGGCAAAATAATAGCTTGTTTGACTCGGGTAAATATCCCACCGTACGTTCACTTGAGAATTTAATGTTATTCTCTTTAAAAGGTTTGGATCCATAGGTCATTTCTATCTTTAACATGTTTCAAGTATGCATATCCCTTTTATAAAACATGTGTAGAAAAATCTCTTTCTTATAAAATTTTGAGCTATTATTGTTGAACTAGAGGAATTTCCCAAACTTGGATAACAATACTTTTGTCTTCATTTGTGGTGTGTGAATAAATTTTCTTTATTTACATTCGTTATTGCTTTAAATTCTTTCCATACATAAACTCTAAAATTTTCATTTTGTTGTGATCTATTTGCCTTTTATCCCTTTTTTTGTTTATGAGATGAAGAGAAAGTGAAAACCCAAGTTTTTATTTATGAAAAAAGTCTACATCCAAAATGGGAATGCACTATGCCCAAATGTAGAGAGAGATAATTCCAAAAAGTGTCTATAATTTGTAGGGATTATAAACGCTTTTTAGTTTTTATATATCAGGTTTTGCAAACGTCGGGAAAATGGGGAGGCTGGGGATTTTTAACTGAGTGTAGACTCCCAATCCATAAGTCATTCCTTAAGAAAATATAGCCTATTATGCATGATCAATCATTTTAATATCAATGATCGTTAGGTCAGCTTTTTGTAAATTGGTAAAATAATGGCTTGTTTGACTCGGGTAAATATCCCACCGCACATGCACTTGAGAATTTAATGTTATTCACTTTAAAAGGTTTGATCCATATGTCATTTGCATCTGTAACATGTTTTAGGCATGCATATCCATTTTTTTAAAATATGTGTAGAAAAATCTCTTTCTTATATAATTCCGAGCTATGAAGGTTGAACTAGTTGAATTTCCCAAACTAGGATAACAAAATTTTTGTGTTCAATTGTGGTGTGTGAATAAATTTTCTTTACTTACATTAGTTATTGCTTTAAATTTTTTCCATACATAAACTCTAAAATTTTCATTTTGTTGTGTTCTATTTGCCTTTTAACTCTTTTTACGTTTACGAGATGAAGGGAAAGTGAAAACTCAAGTTTTGATTTAAGAAAAAGTATACATTTAAAATGGAAATGCACAATGCACAAATGTAGATAGAGATAATTCCAAAAAGTGTTTGTAATTTTTAGGGATTGTAAACTCTTTTTAGTTTTTATGTATCAGGTTTTGCAATCGTTAGGAAAAGAGCTAGGCAAGGGATTTTTAACTGAGTGTAGACTCCCAATCCAAAAGTCATTCCTTACAAAACTATAACATGTTATGTATGATAAATCACTTTACAATCATCTACGATCGTTAGGCCAACTTTTTTTAAATGGGCAAAATAATGGCTTGTTTGACTCGGGTAAATATCCTACCGCACTTTGACTTAAGAATTTAATGGTATTCTCTTTAAAAGGTTTGGATCCATAGGTCATTTGCATCTTTAACATGTTTCGAGCATGCATATCCAGTTTTTAAAACATGTGTAGAAAAATCTCTTTCTCATAAAATTCTGAGCTATTAGGGTTGAACTAGTGGAATTTCCCAAACTTGGATAATAAAACTTTTGTGTTCATTTGTGGTGTGTGAATAAATTTTCTTTACTTACATTTGTTAATGCTTTAAATTTTTTATAGACATAAACTCTAAAATTTTCATTTTGTTGTGATCCATTTTGCCTTTTATCTCTTTTTTTGTTTACGAGATGAAGGGAAAATGAAAACTCATGTTTTGATTTAAGAAAAAAGTATACATCTAAAATGGAAATGCACAATACACAAATGTATAGAGAGTGTATTCCAAAAAGTGTCTCTTTTTACTTTTTATATATCAGGTTTTGTAATCGTCGGGAAAAGGGGGTGGCGGGGGATTTTTAATTGAGTGTAGACTCCCAATCCATAGATCATTTCTTAAAAAAATATAGCCCGTTCCACATGAAAAATCACTTTACAATCATCTACGATCGCTATATCAGCTTTTTGCAAATGGGCAAAATAATGGATTGTTTGACTTGGTTAAATTTCCCAACGCACATTCACTTAAGAATTTAATGTTATTCTCTTTAAAAGGTTTCGATCCATAGGTCATTTGCATCTTTAACATGTTTCTAGCATGCATATCGATTTTTCAAAACATGTGTAGAAAAATCTCTCACATATAAAATTCCAAGCTATTAGTGCTGAACTAGTGGAATTTGCCAAACTTGGAGAACATAACTTTTGTGTTGATTTGTGGTGTGTGAATAAATTTTCTTGACTTACAATTCTTATTGCTTTAAATTTTTTCCTTACGTCAACTCTAAAATTTGCATTTTGTTGTTATCTATTTGCCTTTTATCTCTTTTTTGTTTACGAGAAGAAGGGAAAGTGAAAACTCAAGTTTTGATTTAAGCAAAAAGTATACATCTAAAATGGAAATTCACAATGCACAAATTTAGAGAGACAAAATTCCGAAGAGTGTTTGTAATTTTTAGGGATAGTAAGCTCTTTTTACCTTTTATATATCAGGTTTTGCGATCGTCGGGTAAGGGGGAGGCGGGGGATTTTTAACTGAGTATAGACTCCCATTCCATAAGTAATTCCTTACAAAAATATCGCCCGTTACGCTTGACAAATCACTTTACAATCATCTACGATCGTTAGGTCAACTTTTTGTAAATGGGCAAAATAATGGCTTGTTTGACTCGAGCAAATATCCCACCCCACATTCACTTGAAAATTTAATGTTATTCTCTTTAAAAGGTTTGGATCCAGAGGTCATTTTCATCTTTAACATGTTTCAAGCATGCATATTCATTTTTTAAAACATGTGTAGAAAATTCTATTTTTTATAAAATTCCGAGCTATAAGGGTTGAACTAGTGGAATTTCCCAAACTTGGATAACAAAACTTTTGTGTTCATTTGTGGTGTGTTAATAAATTTTCTTTACATACATGTGTTATTTCTTTAAATTTTTTCCACACATAAACTCTAAAATTTTCCATTTGTTGTGATCTATTTGCCTTCTTTTTTTATTTTTTTTTATTACGAGAGGAAGGGAAAGTGAAAACTCAAGTTTTGATTGACGAAAAAAGTATAAATCTAAAATGGAAATGAACAATGCAATAATGTAGAGAGAGATAATTCAAAAAGTGTCAGTAATTTTTAGGGATTGTAAACTCTTTTTAGTTTTTATATATCAAGTTTTACAATCGTCGGGAAATGGGGGAGGCTGGGGATTTTTAATTGAGTGTAGACTCCCAATCCATAAGTCATTCCTTACAAAAAAAAAATAGCCCGTTATTCATGATCAATCACTTTACAATCATATACGATCGTTAGGTCTGCTTTTTGTAAATGGGCAAAATAATGGTTTGTTTGACTTGGGTAAATATCCCACCGCACGTTCACTTGAGAATTTAATGTTATTCACTTTAAAAGGTTTGGATCCATAGGTCATTTTCACCTTTAACATATTTCAAGCATGCATATCCATTTTTTAAAACATGTGTAGAAGAATCTCTTTCTCATAAAATTCCGAGCTATTAGGGTTGAACTAGCGGAATTTCCAAACATGGAAAACATAACTTTTGTGTTCATTTGTGGTGTGTGAATAAATTTTATTTACTTACATTTGTTATTGCTTTTAATATTTTCCATACATAAACGCTAAAATTTTCATTTTGTTGTGATCTATTTGAAATTTATCTCTTTTTCTGTTTATGAGATGAAGGGATAGTGAAAACTTAAGTTTTGATTTAAGAAAAAAGTATACATATAAAATGGAAATGAACAATTCACAAATGTAGAGAGAGATAATTAAAGAAAGAGACTATAATTTTTAGGGATTTTAAACTCTTTTTAGATTTTATATATCTGGTTTTGCAATCATCGGGAAAAGGGGGAGGTCGGGATCTTTAACTGAGTGTAGAATCCCAATCCATAAGTCATTCCTTACAAAATATAGCTCGTTACGCATGATAAATCACTTTACAATCATATACGATCGTTAGGTCAGCTTTTTGTAAATGGGCAAAATAATGGCTTGTTTGAGTTGGGTAAATATCCCACCACATATTCACTTAAGAATTTAATGTAATTCTCTTTAAAAGGTTTGGATCCATATGTCATTTGCATCTTGAACATGTTTCAAGCATACATATCCATTTTTTAAAACATGTGTAGAAATCTCTTTCTTATAAAATTTTGAGCTATTAGAGTTGAACTAGTGGAATTTCCCAAACTTGGATAACATAACTTTTGTGTTCATTTATGGTGTGTGAATAAATTTTCTTAACTTATATTTGTTATTGTTTAAAATTTTTTCCATACATAAACTCTAAAATTTTCATTTTGTTGTGATCTACTTGCCTTTTATCTCTTTTTTTGTTTACAAGATGAAGGGAAAGTGAAAACTCAAGTTTTGAGTTAGAAAAAAGAATACATCTAAAATGGAAATGCAGATTTCACAAATATAGACAGAGATAATTCAAAAAAAGTTTGTAATTTTTAAGTATTGTAAACTCTTTTTAGTTTTCTATATGAGGTTTTGCAATCGTCGGGAAAAGGGGGAGGTGGGGGAGTTTTAACTGAGTGTTGACTCCCAATCCATAAGTCATTCCTTACAAAAATATTGCCTGATACACATGATAAATCACTTTACAATCATCTATGATCGATTGGTCAGCTTTTTGTAAATGGAAAAAATAATGGCTTGTTTACTCGGGTAAATATCCCACCGTACGTTCACTTGAGAATTTAATGTTATTCTCTTTAAAAGGTTTGGATCCATAGGTCATTTGTATCTTTAACGTGTTTCAAGTATGCATATCCCTTTTATAAAACATGTGTAGAAAAATATCTTTCTTATAATATTTCGAGCTTTTAGGGTTGAACCAGAGCAATTTCTCAAACTTGGATAACAAAAGTTTTGTCTTCATTTATGGTGTGTGAATAAATTTCGTTACTTACATTCGTTAGTGCTTTAAATTCTTTCCATACATAAACTCTATAATTTTTATTTTGTTGTGATCTATTTTCCTTTAATCTCTTTTTTTGTTTACGAGTTAAAGAGAAAGTGAAAACACCAGTTTTGATTTATAAAAAAAGTCCAAAATAGGAATGCACTATGCCCAAATATGGAGAGAAATAATTCCAAAAAGTGTCTGTAATTTGTGGTGATTGTAAACGCTTTTTTATTTTTATATATCAGGTTTTGCAATCGTCGGGAAAAGGGGGTGGTTGGGGATTTTTAACTGAGTGTAGACTCCCAATCCATAAGTCATTGCTTAAGAAAATACAGACTATTATGCATGATCAATCACTTTACAATCAACGATCTTTAGTTCAACTTTTTGTAAATGGGCAAAATAATGGTTTGTTTGACTCGGGTAAATATCCCACTGCACGTGCTCTTGAAAATTTATTGTTATTCACTTTAAAAGGTTTGGATCTATAGGTCATTTGCATCTGTAACATGTTTCATGCATGCATATCCATTTTTTAAAACATGTGTAGAAAAATCTCTTTCATATAAAATTCCGAGCTATGAGGGTTGAACTAGTTGAATTTCCCAAACTTGGATAACAAAACTTTTGTGTTCATTTGTGGTGTGTGAATAAATTTTCTTTACGTACATTTGTTATTGCTTAAAATTTTTCCACGCATAAACTCTAAATTTTTTATTTTGTTGTGATCTATTTGCCTTTTAACTCTTTTTATGTTTACGAGATGAAGGGAAAGTAAAAACTCATGTTTTGAGGTAAGAAAAAAGTATACATCTAAAATGGAAATAAACAATGCACAAATGTAGAGAGAGACAATTCCAAAAAGTTTATGTAATTTTTAGGGATTTTAAACTCTTTTTAGTTTTTATATATCAGGTTTTCCAATAGTCAGGAAATGAGGGAGGCGGGGGATTTTTAACTAAGTGTAGACTCCCAATCCAAAAGTCATTGTTTACAAAAATATAGCCCGTTACGTATGATAAATAACTTTACAATCATCTACGATCGTTAGGTCAGCTTTTTTTAAATGGACAAAATAATGGCTTGTCTGACTTGAGTAAATATCCCACCGCACATTCACTCAAGAATTTAATGTTTTTCTCTTTAAAAGGTGTGGATCCTTAAGACATTTGCATCTTTAACATGTTTCAAGCAGGGATATCCATTTTTTTAAACCATGTTTAGAAAAACCTCTTTCTCATAAAATTCCGAGCTAATAGGGTTGAACTAGTGGAATTTCCCAAACTTTGATATCAATACATTTGTGTTCATTTGTGGTGTGTGAATAAATTTTATTTACTTACATTTGTTATTGCTTCACATTTTTTCTACACATAAACTCTAAAAATTTCATCTTGTTGTGATCTATTTGCATTTAATCTCTTTTTTTGTTTACGAGATGAAGGGAAAGTGAAAACTCAAGTTTTGATTTAAGAAAAAAATATCCATCTAAAATAGAAATGCACAATCCACAAATGTAGAGAGAGATAATTCCAAAAAAGTGTCTACAAGATTTTGGGATTGTAAACTCTTTTTACTTTTTATATATCAGGTTTTGCAATCGTCGGGAAATGGGGGAGGCAGGGAATTTTTAACTGAGTGTTGACTCCCAGTCCATAAGTTATTCCTTACAAAAATATAACCCGTTACGAAGGATAAATCACTTTACAATCATCTACGATTGATAGGTTAGCTTTTTGTAAATTAGCAAAATAATGGCTGGTTTGACTCGTGTAAATATCCCACCGCACATTCGCTTAAGAATTTAATGTTATTCTCTTTAAAAGTTTTAGATCCATAGGTCCTTTGTATCTTTAAAATGTTTCAAGCATGCATATCTATTTTTTAAAACATGTGTAGAAAAATCTCTTTCTTAAAAAATTCCGAGCTATTAGGGTTGAACTAATGGAATTTCCAAAACATGGATAACAAAAATTTTGTGCTCATTAGTGGTGTGTGAATAAATTTTATTTACTTACATTTGTTATTGCTATAAATATTTCCATACATAAACTCTAAAATTTTGATTTTGTTGTGATCTATTTGCCTTTTATCTCTTTTTTAGTTTACGAGATGAAGGAAAAGTGAAAAGTCAAGTTTTGATTTAAGAAAAAACTATACATCTAAAATGGAAATGTACAATGCACAAATGTAGAGAGAGATAATTACAAAAAATGTCTGTAAATTTTAGGGACTGTTAACTCTTTTAAGTTTTTATATATCGAGTGTTGCAATTGTTGGGAAAAGGGGGAGGCAAGGAATTTTTAAATGAGTGTTGACTCCCAATCCGTAAGTCATTCCTTAAAAAAATATAGCCCATTACATATGATAAATCACTGTACTATCATCTATGATCATTAGGTCAGCTTTGTTTAATTGACCAAAATAATGGCTTGTTTGAGTCAGGTCAATATCCCACTGCAAGTTCACATGAGAATTTATTGTTGTTCTCTTTAAAAAGTTTGGATCCATAGGTCATTTACATCTTTAACATGTTTCCTGCAGCATATCCTTTTTTTAAAACATGTGGAGAGAAATCTCTTTCTTATAAAACTTCGAGCTATTAGGGTTGAACTAGTGGAATTTATCAAACTTGGTTAATAAAACTTTTGTGTTCATTTGTGGTGTGTGAATAAATTTTCTTTACTTACATTTGTTATTGCTTTAAATTTTTTCCATACATAAACTCTAAAATTTTCATTTTGTTGTGATCTATTTGCTTTTTATCTCTTTTTTTTGTTTACGAGATGAAGGGAAAGTGAAAACTCAAGGTTTGATTTAAGAAAAAAGAAACAAAAAAATGGAAATGCACAACGCACAAATGTAGAGAGAGATAATTCCAAAAAGTGGTTGTAATTTTTAGGGATTGTAAAATCTTTTTAATTTTTATATATCAAGTTTTGCAATCATTAGGAAAATGGGGAGGCGGGGGATTTGTAACTGAGTGCAGACTCCCAATTCATAAGTCATTCCTTAAAAAATTATAGCACGTTACTCATGATAAATCACTTTACAATCATTTACGATCGTTAGGTCAGCTTTTTTTAAATGAGCAAAATAATGGCTTTTTTGACTCGAGTAAATATCCCACCGCACGTTCACTTATGAATTTAATGTTATTCTCTTTATAAGGTTCAGATCCATAGGTCATTTGCATCTTTAACATCTTTCAAGCATGCATTTCCATTTTTTAAAACATGCGTAGAAAAATCTCTTTCTTATAAAATTCCAAGGTATTAGGGTTGAACTAGTGGAATTTCCCAAACTTGGATAACAAAACTTTTGTGTTCATTTGTGGTGTGTGAATAAAGTTTCTTTACTTAGATTTATTATTACTTTATTTTCCATACATAAACTCTAAAAATTTTATTTTGTTGTGATCTATTTGCCTTTTATCTCTTATTTTGTTTACGATATGAAGGTAAAGTGAAAACTCAAGTTTTGATTTCAGAAAAATGTAAACGTATAAAATGGAAATGCCCAATGCAAAAATATAGCGAGAGATAATTCCAAAAAAGTCTGTAATTTTTAGGGATTTTAAACTCTTTTTAGTTTTTATATATCAGGTTTTGCAATCGTCGGGAAAAAGGGGGAGGCAAGAGATTTTGAACTAAGTGTTGACTCCTAATCCATAAGTCCGTCCTTGAAAAAATATAGCCCGTTATGCAAGATAAATCACTTTACAATCATCTATGATCGTTAGGTCACTTTTTGTAAATGGGTAAAATAATGGCTTGTTTGACTCGAGTAAATATCCCATCGCTTGTTCACTTGAGAATTTAATGTTATCCTCTTTAAATGGTTTGGATCCATAGGTCGTATGCATCTTGAACATGTTTCAAGCATGCATATTCAATTTTTAAAACATGTGTAGAAAAATCTCTTTCTCATAAAATTCCGAGCGATTAGGGTTGAACTAGTGGAATTTCCCAAACTTGGATAACAAAACTTTTGTGTTCATTTGTGGTGTGTGAATAAATTTTCTTTACTTACATTTGTTATTGCTTAAAATTTTTTCTATACATAAACTCTAAAATTTACATTTTGTTGTGATCAATTTGCCTCTTATCTCTTTTTTTGTTACGAGATGAAGGGAAAGTGAAAAATCAAGTTTTGATTTAAGCAAAAAGTATACATCTAAAATGAAATGGACAATGCACAAATGTAGAGAGAGATAATTCCAAAATGTGTTTATAATTTTTAGGGATTGTAAACTCTTTTTACTTTTTATATATCAGGTTTTGTAATAGTCGACAAAAGGGGAGGCGGGGGATTTTTAACTGAGTGTTGACTCCCAATCCATAAGTCATTCCTTAAAAAATTATAGCCCATTACGCATGATAAATCACTTTACAGTTATCTATGATCGTTAGGTCTGCTTTTTGTAAGTGGGCAAAATAATGGCTTGTTTGACTCGGGTAAATATCCCACCGCACCTTCACTTGAGAATTTAATGTTATTCTCTTTTTAAAGGTTTGGATCCATAGGACATTTGAATCTTTAACATGTTTCAAGCATGCATATCCATTTTTTAAAACATGTGTAGAAAAATCACTTTCTTGTAAAACTCCGAGCTATTAGGGTTGAACTAGTGGAATTTCCCCAACTTGGATAACAAAACTTTTGTGTTCATTTGTGGGTGTGAATAAATTTTCTTTTCTTACATTTGGTATTGCTTTCAACTTTTTCTATACATAAACTCTAAAATTTTTATTTTGTTGTGATCTATTTGCCTTTTATCTCTTTTTTTGTTTACGAGATGAAAGGAATGTGAAAACTCAAGTTTTGATTTATGATAAAAAAGTACACATCTAAAATGGAAATGCACAATGCACAAATGTATAGAGTGATAATTCAAAAAAATGTCTGTCATTTTTAGGGATTGTAAATTGTTTTTAGTTTTTATATATCAGGTTTTGCAATCGTCGGGAAAAGGGGGAGGTGGGGGATTTTTAAGTGAGTGTTGACTCCATATCCATAAGTCATTCCTTACAAAAATATAGCCCGTTGTGCATGATAAATCAGTTTACAATCATCTATGAACGTTAGGTCAGCTTTTTGTAAATGTGCAAAATAATGGCATGGTTGACTCGGGTAAATATCCCACCGCACTTTCACTTGAGAATGTAATGTTATTCTCTTTAAAAGGTTTGGATCCGTAGGTCATTTGCATCTTTAACATGTTTCAAGCATGAAAATCCATTTTTTAAGACATGTATAGAAAAATCTCTTTCTCATAAAATTCCAAGCTATGAGTGTATAACTAGTGGAATTTCCCAAACTTGGATAACAAAACTTTTGTGTTCATTTGTGGTGTGTGAATAAATTTTATTTACTTACATTTTTTATTGGTTAAAATTTTTTCCATGCATAAACTCTAAAATTTTCATTTTGTTGTGATCAATCTGCCTTTTATCTATTTTTTTTTTTCGAGATGAAGGGAAAGTGAAAACTCAAGTTTTTATTTAAGAAAAAAGTATACATCTAAAATGGAAAAGCACAATGCACAAATGTAGAGAGAGATAATTCCAAAACGTCTTTGTAAATTTTAGCGATTGTAAACTCTTTTTAGTTATTATATATCAGGTTTTACAATAGTCGGGAAAAGGCGGAGGTGGGGGATTTTTAACTGTGTGTAGACTCCCAATCCATAAGACATTCCTTACAAAAATATATCCAGTTACTCATGATAAATCACTTTACAATCATCAACTACCATTAAGGTCAGCTTTTTGTAAATGGGCAAAATAATGGCTTGTTTGACTCGGGTAAATATCCCACCACACATTCACTGAAGAATCTAATGTTATTCTCTTTATAAGGTTTGGATCCATAGGTCATTTGCATCTTTAACATGTTTCAAGCATGCATATCCATTTTTTAAAGCATCTGTAGAAAAATCTTTTTCTTATAAAATTCCGAGCTATAAGGGTTTAAATAGTGAAATTTCCAAAACTTGGATAACAAAACTTTTGTGTTCATTTGTGGTGTGTGAATAAATTTTCTTTACTTACATTTGGTTTTGCTTTAAATTATTTCTATACATAAAATCTAATTTTTTTTTTATCTATTTGCCTTTTATCTCTTTTTTTGTTTACGACATGAAGGGAATGTGAAAACTCAAGTTTTGATAGAAGGAAAAAGTAAAATCGAAATTGGAAATGCAAAATGAACAAATGTAGAGAGAGATAATTCCAAAAAGTGTTTGAAGTTTTTAGGGATTGTAAACTATTTTTAGTTTTTATATATCAGGTTTTGCAATCGTCGGGAAAAGGGGGAGGCGACGGATTCTTAACTGATTGTTGACTTCATATCCATAAGTCATTCCTTAAAAAAATATAGCCCATTATTAATGATAAATCAGTTTACAATCATCTATCATCGTTAGATCAGCTGTTTTTAAATGGGCAAAATAATGGCTTGTTTGACTCGGGTAAATATCCCACCGCACGTTCACTTGAGAATTTAATGTTATTCTCTTTAAAAGGTTTGGATCCATAGGTCATTTGAATCTTTAACATGTTTCAAGCATGCATATCCATTTGTTAAAACTTGTGTAGAAAAATCTATTTCTTATAATATTCAGAGCTATTATTAGGGTTGAACTCGTGGAATTTCCAAAACATGGGTAACAAAACTTTTGTGTTCATTTGTGGTGTTTCTTTACTTACATTTGTTTATTGCTTTAAATTTTTTCCATACATAAACTCTAAAATTTTTATTTTGTTGTGATATTTTTGTCATTTATCTTTTTTTTTTGTTTACGAGATGAAGGGAAGTGAAAACTCAAGTTTTGATTTAAGAAAAAAAAGTACACATCTAAAATGGAAATGCACAATGCACAAATGTAGAGTTTGATAATTCCAAAAAGTGTCTGTAATTTTTAGGGATTGTAAACTCTTTTTAGTTTTTAAATATCAGGTTTTGCAATCGTCGTGAAAAGGGGGAGGTGGGGGATTTCTAACTAAGTGTTTCCTTACAAAAATATAGCTCATTACGCATAATAAATCAATTTACAATCATATAGGATCGTTAGGTCAGCTTTTTGTAAATGGGCAAAATAATGGCTTGCTTGACTCGGGTAAATATGCCACCGCACATTCACTAAATAATTTAATGTTATTCTCTTTCAAAGGTTTGCATCCATAGGTCATTTGCATCTTTAAAATGTTTCAAGCATGCATTTCTATTTTTTAAAACATGTGTAGAAAAATCTCTTTCTTATGAAATTCCAAACTGTTAGGGTTGAACTAGTGGAATTTCCCAAACTTGGATAACAGAACTTTTGTGTTCAATTGTGGTGTGTGAATAAATTTTCTTTACTTACATTTGTTATTGCTTTAAATTTTTTCCTTACACAAACTCTTAAATTTTCAATTTGTTGTGATCTATTTTCCTTTTATATCCTTTTTTGTTTACGAGATGGAGGGAAAGTTAAAACTCAAGTTTTATTTTAACAAAGGAAAGTACACATCCAAAATGGAAATGCCCAATGCACAAATGTAGAGAGTGATAATTCCAAAAAGTGTCTATAATTTTTAGGGATTGTATACTCTTTTTAGTTTTTATATATCAGATTTGGCAATTGTCGGGAAGAGGGGGAGGCGAGGGATTTTTAACCGAGTATTGACTCCCAATCCATAAGTCATTCCTTACAAAAATATAGCCCGTTATGCATGATAAATCACTTTACAATCATCTATGATCGTTTGGTCATCTTTTTGTCATTGGCCAAAATAATGGCTTGTTTGACTCGGGTAAATATCCCACCGCACTTTCACTTGAGCATTTAATGTTATTCTCTTTAAAAGGTTTGGATCCATAAGTCATTTTCATCTTTAACATGTTTCAAGCATGCATGTCCCTTTTTTAAAACATGTGTAGAAAAATCTCTTTCTTATGAAATTCCAAGATGTTAGGGTTGAACTAGTGGAATTTCCCAAACTTGGATAACAAAACTTTTGTGTTCAATAGTGGTGTGTGAATAAATTTTCATTACTTACATTTGTTAATTCTTTAATTTTTTTCCATACATCAACTCTAAAATTTTAATTTTGTTGTGATCTATTTGCCTTATTTATCTTTTTTTTTTGTTTTCGAGATGAAGAGAAAGTGAAAACTCAAGGTTTGATTTAAGAAAAAAAGTACACGTCTAAAATGGAAATGCACAATGTACAAATGTAGAGAGTGATAATTCCAAAAAGTGTCTATAATTTTTATTGATTGTAGAGAGTGATAATTCCAAAAAGTGTCTATATATAATGTTTTGCAATGGTGGGGAAAGGGGGTGGCGGGGGATTTTTAACCGAGTGTTGACTCCCAATCCATAAGTCATTCCTTACAAAAATATAGCCCCTTACACATCATAAATTACTTTACAATATGATCGTTAGGTCAACTATTTGTAAATGTTCAAAATAATGGCTTGTTTGACTCAGGTAATTATCCCACCGCACTTTCACTTGAGATTTTAATGTTATTCTCTTTAAATGGTTTGTACCCATAGGTCATTTGCATCTTTAACATGTTTCAATCATGCATATCCATTTTTTAAAACATGTGTAGAAAAATCTATTTCTTATAAAATTCCAAGCTATTAGGGTTGAACTAGTGGAATTTCCCAAACTATGATAACAATGCTTTGATGTTCATTTTTGGTCTGTGAATAAATTTTTTTTACTTAAATTTGTTGCTGCTGTAAATTTTTTCCTTTCATAAACTCTAAAATTTTTATTTTGTTGTGATCTATTTGCGTTCTATCTCTTTTTTTGTTTACGAGAGGAAGAGAAAGTGAAAACTCAAGTTTTAATTTAAGAAAAAAAAGTACACATCTAAAATGGAAATGCACAACGCACAAATGTAGAGAGTGATAATTCCAAAAAGTTTCTATAATTTTTAGGGATTGCACACTCTTTTTAGTTTTTATATATCTTGTTTGGCAATCGTCGGGAAAAGGGGGAGAAGTGAGATTTTTAACCGAGTTTTGACTCCCAATCCATAAGTCATTCCTTACAAAAATATAGTCCGTTATGCATGATAAATCACTTTACAATCATCTATGTTCGTTAGATAAGCTTTTTTTTAAATGGCCAATATAATGGGTTATTTGACTCGGGTAAATATCTCACCGCACGTTCACTTGAGAATTTAATATTATTCTCTTTAAAAGATTTGGATCCATAGGTTATTTGCATCTTTAACATGTTTCAAGCATACATTTCCATTTTTTAAAACATGTGTAGAAAAATCTCTTTCTTATGAAATTCCTAGATATTATTGTTGAACTAGTGGAATTTCGCAAACTTGGATAAAAAAACTTTTGTGTTCATTAGTGGTGTGTGAATAAATTTTCTTTTATTACATTTGTTATTGCTTTAAATTTTTTCCATACATGAACTCTAACATTTTCATTTTGTTGTGATCTATTTACCTTTTATATCTTTTTTTTTGTTTTCGAGAAGAAGGGAAAGTGAAAACTCAAGTTTTGATTTAAGAAAAAATAGTACAAACCTAAAATGGAAATGTACAATGCACAAATGTAGAGACTAATAATTCCAGAAAGTGTTTATAACTTTTAGGGATTGTAAACTCCTTTTTAGTTTATATATATAAGGTTTTGCAATCGTCAGGAAAAGGGGGTGGCAGGAGATTTTTAACCGTGTTGACCCCCATTCCATAAGTCATTCCTTAAAAAAATATAGCCCGTTATGCATGATAAATTACTTTACAATCATCTATGATCGTTAGGTCAGCTTTTTGTAATTGGGAAAAATAATGGCTTGTTTGACTCGGGTAAATATCCCACTGCACGTTCACTTGAGAATTTAATGTTATTCTCTTTAAAAAGTTTTCATCCATAGGTCATTTGCATCTTTAACATGTTTTGAGCATGCATATCCATTTTTTAAAACATGTGTAGAAAAACATTTTTCTTATAAAATTGAAAGCTATTAGGGTTGAACTAGTGGAATTTCCCAAATTTGGATAAGAAAACTTTTGCGTTCATTTGTGGTGTGTGATTAAATTTTGGTTTCTTAAATTTTTTATTGCTTTAAATTTTTTCCATCCATGAACTCTAAAATTTTCATTTAGTTGTGATCTATTTGCCTTTTATCTCTTTTTTTTTTGTGTACGAGACGAAGCGAAAGTGCTCAAGATTTGATTTAAGAAAGAAAAATATACATCTAAATGGAAATGCACAATGCACAAATGTACAGAGTGATAATTCCAAAAAGTGTCAGTAATTTTTAGGGATTGTAAACTCTTTTTAGTTTTTATATATTAGATTTTGCATTCGTCGGGAAAAGCAGGAGGTGGGGGATTTTTAACCGAGTGTTGACTCCCAATCCATAAGTCATTCCTTTCAAAAATATAGCCCCTTAAAAATGATAAATCACTTTAAAATCATCTATGATCATTAGGTCAGCTTTTAGTAAATGGGAAAATAATTCCCTTTTTGACTCGGGTAAATATCCCATCGCACGTTCACTTGAGAAATTAACGTTATTCTCTTTAAAAGGTTTGGATCCATAGGTCATTTGCATCTTTAACATGTTTCAGGCATGCATTTACATTTTTTAAAACATGTGTAGAAAAATCTCTTTCTTATAAAATTCCAACCTATTAGGGTTAAACTAGTGGAATTTCCCAAACTTGGATAACAAAACTTTTGTGTTCTTTTGTGGTGTGTGAATAAATTTTTTTTTATTATTTTTTTATTTTTTTATATTTTTTCCACTCATAAACTCTAAAATTTTCATTTTGTAGGGATCTTTTTGCCTTTTATCACTTTTTTTGTTTACGAGATGAAGGGAAAGTGAAAACTCAAGTTTATATTTAAGAAAAAAAATGAACACATGTAAAATGGATATGCACAATGCACAAATGTAGAGAGTGATAATTCCAAAAAGTGTCTGTATTTCTAGAGTTTGTATACTCTTTTTAGTTTTTATATATCATGTTTTGCAATCGTCAGGAAAAGGGGAGGCGGAGGACTTTTAACCGAGTGTTGACTCCCAATCCATAAGTCATTCCATACAAAAATTTAGTCTGTTACGCATGATAAATCACTTTACAATCATCTTTGATCGTTAGATCAGCTTTTTGTAAATGGGCAAAATAATGGCTTGTTTGACTCGGGTAAATTTCCCACCGCACGTTCACTTGAGAATTTATTGTTATTCTCTTTAAAAAGTTTTGATCCGTAGGTCATTTGCATCTTTAACATGTTTCAAGCATGCATTTCCATTTTTTAGAGCATGTGTAGAAAAATCTTTTTCTTATAAAATTCCAAGCTATTAGGTTGAACTAGAGGAATTTCCCAAATTTGGATAACAAAACTTTTGTGTTCAAATGTGGTGCGTGAATAAATTTTATTTTTTTAAAATAGTTATTGCTTTATATTTTTTCCGTACATAAACTCTAAATTTTTCATTTTGTTGTGATCTATTTGACTTTTATCTCTTTTTTTTGTTTACGAAATGAAGGGAAAGTGAAAACTCAAGATTTGATTTAACAAAAAAAGTGCACATCTAAAATGGATATGCACAATGCACAAAAGTTGAGAGCAATAATTCCAAAAAGTGTCTGTAATTTTTCAGGATTGTAAACACTTTTTAGTTTTTATATATTAGGTTTTGCAATCATCGGGAAAAGGGGGAGGTGGGGGATGTTTTACCGAGTGTTGATTCCCAATCCATAAGTCATTCCTTACAAAAATATAGCTCGTTACGCACTATAAATCACTTTACTATCATCAATGATCGTTAGGTTAGCTTTTTGTAAATGGGCAAAATAAAGGCTTTTTTGACGCTGGTAAATATCCCTCCGCACGTTCACTTGAAAATTTTATGTTATTCTCTTTAAAAGGTTTGGATCCATAGGTCATTTGCATCTTTAACATGTTTCAAGCATGCATATCCATTTTTTAAAACATGTGTAGAAAAATCTCTTTCATATAAAATTCCAAGCTCTGATAGTTGAACTAGTGGAATTTCCCAAACTCAAATAACAAAACTTTTGTCTATATTTGTGGTGTCTGAATAAATTTTCTTTGCTTAGATTTTTGATTGCTTTAAATTTTTTCCTTACATAAACTCTAAAATTTTCATTTTGTTGTGATCTATTTGCCTTTTATCTCTTTTTTTTAAGGGATTAAGGGAAAGTAAAAACTCAAGTTTTGTTTGAAGAAAAAAAAGTACACATCTAAAATGGAAATGGACAACACACAAACGTTTAGAGTGATAATTCAAAAAAGTGGCAGTAATTTTTAGGGATTGTAAACTCTTTTTAATTTTTATATAATAGGTTTTGCAATCGTCGAGAAAAGCAGGAGGCGGGGGATTTTTAACCGAGTGTTGTCTCCCAATCCATAAGTCATTCCTTAAAAAAATATAGCCCCTTATGCATGATAAATCACTTTAGAATCATCTATGATCGTTAGGTAACCTTTTTGTAAATGGGCAAAATAATGGCTTGTTTGACTCGGTTAAATATCCCACCGTACGTTCACTTGAGAATTTAATGTTATTCTTTTTAAAAGGTTTGGATCCATAGGTCATTTGCTTCTTTAACATGTTTCAAGCATGCATATCCATTTTTTCAAACTTGTGTAGAAAAATCTCTTTCTTATAAAATTCCAAGCTATTAGAGTTGAAATACAAGAATTTCCCAAACTTGGATAAAAAAAACTTTTGTGTTCATTTGTGGCGTGTGAATAAATCTTCTTTACTTACATTTTTTATATCTTTACATTTTTTCCATACCTAAACTCTAAATTTTTCATTTTCTTGTGATCTATTTGCCTTTTATTTCTTTTTTTGTTTACGAGATGAAGGGAAAGTGAAAAATTAAGATTTGATTTAAGAAAACAAAAGTGCACATCTAAAATGGAAATGTACAATGCACAAATGTCGAGAATGATAATTCCAAAAAGTTTCTGTAATGTTTAGTGATTGTAAACTCTTTTTAGTTTTTATATATCAAGTTTTGCAATCGTCGGAAAAAGGGGGACGCGGGGATGTTTAACTGAGTGTTGACTCCTAATCCATAAGTCATTCCTTACAAATATATAGCCCATTACGGATGATAAATAAATTTACAATCATCTATGATCGTTAGGTAAGCTTTTTTTAAATGGGCAAAATAATCCGTTGTTTGACTCGATTAAATATCTCACTGAACGTTCACTTGAGAATTTAATCTTATTCTTTTTTAAAGGTTTGGATCCATAGGTCATTTGTATATTTAACATGTTTCAAGCATGCATATCTACTTTTTAAAACATGTGTAGAAAAATGATTCTTATTAAATTCCAAGCTATTAGGTTGAACTAGACGAATTTCCCAAACTTGGATAACAAAACTTTTGTGTTCATTTGTGGTGTGTGAATAAATTTACTTTACTTACATTTGTTATTGCTTTAAATTTTTTCCATACCTAAACTCTAAAATTTTCATTTTGTTGTGATCTATTTGCCTTTTATCTCTTTTTTTGTTTACGAGCTGATGGGAAAGTGAAAACTCAAGTTTTGATTTAAGAAAAAAAAGTACACATCTAAAATGGAAATGCACAATGGACAAATGTAGAGAGTGACAATTCCAAAAAGTGTCTATAATTTTTAGGGATTGTAAACTCTTCTTAGTTTTTATATATCAGGTTTTACAATCGTTGGGAAAAGGGGGAGGCAGTGGATTTTTAACCGTGTGTTGACTCCCAATCCATAAGTTATTCCTTACAAAAATATAGCCTGTTACGGATGATAAATCACTTTATAATCATCCATGATCGTTAGGTCAACTTTTTGTAAATAGGCAAAGTAATGGCTTGTTTGACTCGGGTAAATATCCCACAGCACCTTCACTTGAGAATTTAATGTTATTCTCTTTAAAAAGTTTGGATCCATTGGTCATTTGCATCTTAAACATGTTTCAAGCATGCATACTCATTTTTTAAAACATGTTTAGAAAAATCTCTTTCTAATAAAATTCCAAGCTATTACGGTCTAACAAGAGGAATTTCCCAAACTTGGATGACACAACTTTTGTGTTCATTTGTGGTGTGTGAATAAATTTTCTTTACTTACATTTTTGATAGCTTTAAATTTTTTCCAAACATAAACTCTAAAATTTTCATTTTGTTGTGATCTATTTGCCTTTGATCTCTTTTATCGTTTACGAGAAGAAGGGAAAGTGAAAACTAAAGTTTTAATTTAAGAAATAAAAGTACACATTTAAAATGGAAAAGCACAATGCACAAATGTGGAGAGTGATAATTCAGAAAAATGTTTGTAATTTTTAGGGATTGTAAACTCTATTTAGTTTTTATTTGTCAGGTTTTGGAATCGTCGGGAAAAGGCAGAGGCAGGGGTTTTTTGACCGAGTGTTGACTCCCAATCCATAAATAATTCCTTAAAGAACTATAGCCCGTTACGCACGATAAATCACTATACAATCATCTATGATCGCTAGGTCAGCCTTTCGTAAATGGGCAAAATAATGGCATGTTTGACTCGGGTAAATATCCCACCGCACGTTCACTTGATAATTCCAAAAAGTGTCAGTAATGTGTATGAATTGTAAACTCTTTTTAGTTTTTAAATATCAGGTTTTGCGATCGTCGGGATGAGGGGGAAGCGGGGGATTTTTAACCGAGTGTTGACTCCCAATCCTTAAGTCATTCCTTACAAAAATATAGCCCATTACGCATTATAAATCAGTTTACTATCATCTATGATCCTTAGGTCAGCTTTTTGTATATGGGCAAAATAATTGCTTATTTGGCTCGGGTAAATATCTCACCACACGTTCACTTGAGAATTTACTATTATTCTCTTTAAAAGGTTTGGAACCATAGGTCATTTCCATCTTTAACATGTTTCAAGCAATCATATCCATTTTTTAACACGTGTAGAAAGATCTCTTTCCTATAAAATTCCATGCTTTTAGGGTTGAACTAGTGGAATTTCCCAAACTCGGATAATAAAACTTTTGTGTTCAATTTTGGTGTGTGAAAAAAAATTCTTTACTTACATTGGTTATAGCTTTAAATTTTTTCCATACATAAACTCTAAAATTTTCATTTTGTTGTGATCTATTTGACTTATATCTCTTTTTTTATTTACGAGATGAAGCGAAAGTGAAAACTCAAGATTTGATTTAAGAAAAAAAAGTACACATCTAAAACGGAAATACACAATGCACAAATGTAGAGAGTGATAATTCCAAAAAGTGTCAGTAATTTTTAGTGATTGTAAACTCTTTTTAGTTTTTATATATCAGGTTTTGCAATCGTTGGGAAAAGAGGGAGGCGGGGGATTTTTAACCGAGTGTTGACTCCCAATCCATAAATCATTCCTTTCAAAAATATAGCCCGTTATGCATGATAAATCACTTTAGAATCATCTATGATCATTAGGTTAGCTTTATGTAAGTGGGCAAAATAAAGGCTTGTTTGACCCGGGTAAATATCCCACCGCAAGTTCACTTTAGAATTTAATGTTATTCTTTATTCTTTTTAAAAGATTTGGATCCATAGGTCATTTGCATCTTTAACATGTTTCAAGCATGCATATCCATTTTTTAAAACATGTGTAGAAAAATCTCTTTCTTACAAAATTCCAAGCTATTATGGTTGAACTAGTGGAATTTCCCAAACTCAGATAACAAAAATTTGTGTTCATTTGTGGTGTGTGAATTAATTTCCTTTACATACATTTTTGATTGCTTGAAATTTTGTGTTCATTTGTGTTCAACTTTTTTTAAATGGGCAAAATAATGGCTTGTTTGACTTGGGTAAATTTCCCACCGCAAGTTCACTTGAGAATTTAATGTTATTCTCTTTAAAAAATTTGGATCCATAGGTCATTTGCATCTTTAACATGTTTCAAGTATGCATTTCCATTTTTTAAAACATGGGCAGAAAAATCTCTTTCAAATAAAATTCCAAGCTATGAGGGTTGAACTAGTGGAATTTCCCAAACTTGGATAAAAAATTTTTTTTGTTCATTTGTGGTTTGTTAATAAATTTTCTTTACTTACATTTGTTATTGCTTTAAATATTTTCCATACATAAACTCTATAATTTTTATTTTGTTGTGATCTATTTGCCTTTTATCTCTTTTTTTTGTTTACAAGATGGCGGGAAAGTGAAAACTCAAGTTTCGATTTAAGAAAAAAAAAGTACACATCTTAAATGGAAATGCACAAAGCACAAATGTAGAGAGTGATAATTCCAAAAAGTGTCTGTACTTTTTATGGATTGTGAACTCTTTTTAGTTTTTAAATATCAGGTTTTGCAATCGTCGGGAAAAGGGGAAGGCGGGGGGGTTTCTAACCGAGTGTAGACTCGCAATGCATAGGTCATTCCTTACAAAAATATTGCACGTTACGCATGATAAATCACTTTACAATCATCTTTGATCGTTAGGACAACATTTTGTAAATTTGCAAAATAATGGCTTGTTTTACTCGGATAAATATCCCGCCAAACGTTCACTTGAGAATTTAATGTTATTCTCTTTAAAAGGTTTGGATCCATATGTCATTTTCATCTTTAACATGTTTCATGCATGCGTATTCATTTTTTAAAACATGTGTAGAAAAAAAAATTCTAATAAAATTGGAAGCTATTAGGGTTCAACTAGTGGAATTTCCAAAACTTGGATAACAAAACTTTTGTGATCATCTGTCGTATGTGTATAAATTTTCTTTACTTACATTTTTTATTGCTTTAAATTTTTTCCATACTTAAACTCTAAAATTTTCATTTTCTTGTGATCTATTTGACTTTTTTTTTATCTAAGATGATGGGAAAGTTAAAACTCAAGTTTTGATTTAAAAAAAAAAAGAACACATCTAAAATGGAAATGCACAACGCACAAATGTACAGAGTGATAATTCCAAAAGTTTCTGTATTTTTTAGGAATTGTAAACTCTTTTAAGTTTTTATATATCAGGTTTTGCATTCATTGGGAAAAGGGGAAGGTGGGGGATTTTTAACCGAGTGTTGAATCCCAATCCTTTAAGTCATTCCTTACAAAAATATAGCCCGTTACACATGATCAATCATTTTACAATCATCTATGATCGTTTGGTAAGCTTTTTGTAAATGGGCAAAATAATGGCTTGTTTAACTCGGGTAAATATCCCACCGCACATTCACTTGAGAATTTAACGTCATTCTTTTTAAAAGGGTTGGAGCCAGAGGTCATTTGCATCTTTACCATGTTTCAAGCATGCATATCCATTTTTTAAAACATGTGTAGACAAATCTTTTTCTTATAAAATTCCTAGCTATTAGGGTTGAACTAGTGGAATTTCCCAAACTCGGATAATAAAACTTTTGTGTTCAATTCTGGTGTGTGAAAAAAAATTCTTTACTTACATTGGTTTTAGCTTTAAATTTTTTCCATACATAAACTCTAAAATTTTCATTTTTTTGTGATCTATTTGAATTATATCTCTTTTTTTATTTACGAGATGAAGCGAAAGTGAAAACTCAAGATTTGATTTAAGAAAAAAAAGTACACATCTAAAATGGAAATACTCAATGCACAAATGTAGAGAGTGATAATTCCAAAAAGTCTCAGTAATTTTTAGTGATTGTAAACTCTTTTTAGTTTTTATATATTAGGTTTTGCAATCGTTGGGAAAAGGGGGAGGCGGGGGATTTTTAACCGAGTGTTGACTCCCAATCCATAAGTCATTCCTTTAAAAAATATAGCCCATTATGTATGATAAATCACTTTAGAATCATCTATGATCGTTAGGTTAGCTTTATGTAAGTGGGCAAAATGAAGGCTTGTTTGACTCGGGTAAATATCCCACCGCAAGTTCACTTGAGAATTTAATGTTATTCTTTATTCTTTTTAAAATATTTTGATCCATCGGTCATTTGCATCTTTAACATGTTTCAAGCATGCATATCCATTTTTTAAAACATGTGTAGAAAAATCGCTTTGTTACAAAATTCCAAGCTATTAGGGTTGAACTAGTGGAATTTCCCAAACTCAGATAACAAAATTTTGTGTTCATTTGTGGTGTGTGAATTAATTTCCTTTACATACATTTGTGATTGCTTAAAATTTTTTCCTTACATAAACTGTAAAAGTTTCATTTTGTTGTGATCTATTTGCCTTTTGTCTTGTTTTTTTGTTTACAAGATGAAGGGAAAGTGAAAACTCAAATTTTGATTTAAGAAAAAAAAGTACACATATAAAATGGAAATGCACAATGCACAAATGTAGAGAGTAATAATTCCAAAAAGTGTCTGTAATTTTTTGGGATTGTAAACTCTTTTTAATTTTTATATATCAGGTTTTGCAATCATCGTGAAAAGGGCGAGGTGGAGGATTTTTAACCAAGTGTTGACTCCCAATCCATAAGTCATTCCTTACAAAAAAATAGCCCGTTACACATGATAAATCACTTTACAATCATCTATGATCGTTAGGCCAACTTTTTGTAAATGAGCGAAATAATGGCTTGTTTGACTCGGGTAAATATCCCACCTCACGTTCACTTGAGCATTTAATATTATTCTCTTTAAAATGTTTGGTTTCATAGGTCATTTGCATCTTTAACATTTTCAAGCACGCATATCCATTTTTTAAATCATGTGTAGAAAAATCTCTTCCTTATAAAATTCCAAACTATTAGGGTTGAACTAGTGGAATTTCCCAATCTAGGGTAACAAAACTTTCATGTTCATTTGTGGTTTGTGAATAAATTTTCTTACTTACTTTTGTTAATACTTTAAATTTTTTTAATTCATAAAGTCTAAAATTTTCATTTTGTTGTGATCTATTTGCCTTTTATCTCTTTTTTGTTTACGAGATGAAGGGCAAGTTAAAACTCAAGTTTCTATTTAAGAAAAAAAGTACGCATCTAAAATGGAAATGCACAATGGACAAATGTAGAGAGTGATAATTCCAAAAAATGTCTGTAATTTTTTGGGATTGTAAACTCTTTTTAGTTTTTATATATCTAGTTTTACAATTGTCGGGAAATGGGGGAGGCGGGGGAAATTTAACCGAGTGTTGACTCTCGATCCATAAGTCATTCCTTAAAAAAATATAGCCCGTTACACATGATAAATCACTTTACTATCATTTATAATCGTCAAGTCAGCTTTTTTTATATGGGCAAAATAATGGCTTGTTTGACTTGGGTAAATATCCCACCGCAAGTTCACTTGAGAAGTTAATGTTATTCTCTTTAAAAGTTTTGGATCCATAGGTCATTTGCATCTTTAACATGTTTCAAGTATGCATTTCCATTTTTTAAAACATGGGCAGAAAAATCTCTTTCAAATAAAATTCCAAGCTATGAGGGTTGAACTTGTGGAATTTCCCAAACTTGGATAACAAAATTTTTGTGTTCATTTGTGGTTTGTTAATAAATTTTACTTACTTACATTTGTCATTGCTTTAAATCTTTTCCATACATAAACTCTATAATTTTTATTTTGTTGTGATCTATTTGCTTTTTATCTCATTTTTTGTTTACAAGATGGAGGGAAAGTGAAAACTCAAGTTTCGATTTAAGAAAAAAAAAGTACACATCTTAAATGGAAATGCACAAAGCACAAATTTAGAGAGTGATAATTCCAAAAAGTGTCTGTACTTTTTAAGGATTGTGAACTCTTTTTAGTTTTTATATATCAGGTTTTGCAATCGTCGGGAAAAGGGGAAGGAGGGGTTTTTAACCGAGTGTAGACTCGCAATGCATATGTCATTCCTTACAAAAATATTGCACGTTACGCATGATAAATCACTTTACAATCATCTTTGATCGTTAGGACAACATTTTGTAAATTTGCAAAATAATGGCTCGTTTTACTCGGATAAATATCCCGCCAAACGTTCACTTGAGAATTTAATGTTATTCTCTTCAAAAGGGTTGGATCCATATGTCATTTCCATCTTTAACATGTTTCATGCATGCGTATTCATTTTTTAATACATGTGTAGAAAAAAAAATTTCTAATAAAATTCCAAGCTATTAGGGTTCAACTAGTGGAATTTCCAAAACTTGGATAACAAAACTTTTGTGTTCATCTATCGTATGTGTATAAATTTTCTTTACTTATATTTTTTATTGCTTTAAATTTTTTCCATACTTAAACTCTAAAATTTTCATTTTCTTGTGATCTTTTTGACTTTTTTTTTATCTTAGATGATGGGAAAGTTAAAACTCAAGTTTTGATTTTAAAAAAAAAGAACACATCTAAAATGGAAATGCACAACGCACAAATATACAGAGTGATAATCTCAAAAGTTTCTGTATTTTTTAGGAATTAGGGTTTTGCATTCATTGGGAAAAGGGGAAGGTGGGGGATTTTTAACCGAGTGTTGAATCCCAATCCTTTAAGTCATTCCTTACAAAAATATAGCCCATTACACATGATCAATCATTTTACAATCATCTATGATCGTTTGGTAAGCTTTTTGTAAATGGGCAAAATAATGGCTTGTTTAACTTGGGTAAATATCCCGCCGCACGTTCACTTGAGAATTTAACGTCATTCTTTTTAAAAGGGTTGGAACCATAGGTCATTTGCATCTTTAACATGTTTCAAGCATGCATATCCATTTTTTAAAACATGTGTAGACAAATCTTTTTCTTATAAAATTCCTAGCAATTAGGGTTGAACTAGTGGAATTTCCCAAACTCGGATAATAAAACTTTTGTGTTCAATTCTGGTGTGTGAAAAAAAATTCTTTACTTACATTGGTTATAGCTTTAAATTTTTTCCATACATAAACTCTAAAATTTTCATTTTGTTGTGATCTATTTGACTTATATCTCTTTTTTTATTTACGAGATGAAGCGAAAGTGAAAACTCAAGATTTGATTTAAGAAAAAAAAGTACACATCTAAAATGGAAATACTCAATGCACAAATGTAGAGAGTGATAATTCCAAAAAGTCTTAGTAATTTTTAGTGATTGTAAACTCTTTTTAGTTTTTATATATCTGGTTTTGCAATCGTTGGGAAAAGGGGGAGGCGGGGGATTTTTAACCGAGTGTTGACTCCCAATCCATAAGTCATTCCTTTCAAAAATATAGCCCGTTATGCATGATAAATCACTTTAGAATCATCTATGATCGTTAGGTTAGCTTTGTGTAAGTGGGCAAAATAAAGGCTTGTTTGACCCGGGTAAATATCCCACCGCAAGTTCACTTGAGAATTTAATGTTATTTTTTATTCTTTTTAAAAGTTTTGGATCCATAGGTCATTTGCATCTTTAACATGTTTCAAGCATACATATCCATTTTTTAAAACATATGTAGAAAAATCTCTTTCTTAGAAAATTCCAAGCTATTATGGTTGAACTAGTGGAATTTCCCAAACCCAGATAACAAAATTTTGTGTTCATTTCTGGTGTGTGAATTAATTTCCTTTACATACATTTGTGATTGCTTTAAATTTTTCCTTACATAAACTGTAAAAGTTTCATTTTGTTGTGATCTATTTGCCTTTTATCTCTTTTTTTGTTTACAAGATGAAGGGAAAGTGAAAACTCAAATTTTGATTTAAGAAAAAAAAGTACACATATAAAATGGAAATGCAAAATGCACAAATGTAAAGAGTGATAATTCCAAAAAGTGTCTGTAATTTTTTGGGATTGTAAACTCTTTTTAGTTTTTATATATCAGGTTTTGCAATTATCGTGAAAAGGGCGAGGTGGAGGATTTTTAACCAAGTGTTGACTCCCAATCCATAAGTCATTCCTTACAAAAAAATAGCCCGTTACACAAGATAAATCACTTTACAATCATCTATGATTGTTAGGCCAACTTTTTGTAAATGAGCAAAATAATGGCTTGTTTGACTCGGGTAAATATCCCACCGCATGTTCACTTGAGCATTTAATATTATTCTCTTTAAAATGTTTGGTTCCATAGGTCATTTGCATCTTTAACATTTTCAAGCATGCATATCCATTTTTTAAATCATGTGTAGAAAAATCTCTTCCTTATAAAATTCCAAATTATTAGGGTGGCATTTCCCAATCTAGGGTAACAAAACTTTCGTGTTCATTTGTGGTTTGTGAATAAATTTTCTTTACTTACTTTTGTTAATACTTTAAATTTTTTTAATTCATAAAGTCTAAAACTTTCATTTTGTTGTGATCTATTTGCCTTTTATCTCTTTTTTGTTTACGAGATGAAGGGAAAGTGAAAACTCAAGTTTCTATTTAAGAAAAAAATTACACATCTAAAATGGAAATGCACAATGGACAAATGTAGAGAGTGATAATTCCAAAAATTGCCTGTAATTTTTTGGGATTGTAAACTCTTTTTAGTTTTTATATATCTAGTTTTACAATCGTCGGGAAACGGGGGAGGCGGAGGAAATTTAACCGAGTGTTGACTCCCAATCCATAAGTCATTCCTTAAAAAAATATAGCCCGTTACACATGATAAATCACTTTACTATTATAATCGTCAAGTCAGCTGTTTTATAAATGGGCGAATTAATGGCTTGTTTGACTTCGGTAAATATCCCACCGCAAGTGCATTTGAGAATTTAATGTTATTCTCTTTAAAAGTTTTGGATCCATAGGTCATTTGCATCTTTAACATGTTTCAAGTATACATTTCCATTTTTTAAAACATGGGCAGAAAAATCTCTTTCAAATAAAATTCCAAGCTATGAGGGTTGAACTTGTGGAATTTTCCAAACTTGGATAACAAATTTTTTGTGTTCATTTGTGGTTTGTTAATAAATTTTATTTACTTACATTTGTTATTGTTTTAAATCTTTTCCATATATAAACTCTATAATTTTTATTTTATTGTGATCTATTTGCCTTTTATCTCTTTAATTGTTTACAAGATGTCGGGAAAGTGAAAAGTCAAGTTTCGATTTAAGAAAAAAAGTACACATCTTAAATGGAAATGCACAAAGCACAAATGTAGAGAGTGATAATTCCAAAAAGTGTCTGTACTTTTTATGGACTGTGAACTCTTTTTAGTTTTTATATATCAGGTTTTGCAATCGTCGGGAAAAGGGGAAGGCGGGGAATTTTTAACCGAGTGTAGACTCCCAATCCATAGGTCATTCTTTACAAAAATATTGCACGTTACGCATGATAAATCACTTTACAATCATCTTTGATCGTTAGGACAGCGTTTTGTAAATTAGCAAAATAGTGGCTTGTTTTACTCTGATAAATATCTGGCCAAACGTTCACTTGAGAATTTAATGTTATTCTCTTGAAAAGGTTTGGATCCATATGTCATTTGCATCTTTAACATGTTTCATGTATGCATATTCATTTTCTAAAACATGTGTAGAAAAATCTTTTTCTAATAAAACTCCAAGCTATTAGGGTTCAACTAGTGGAATTTCCAAAACTTGGATAACAAAACTTTTGTGTTAATCTGTCGTATGTGTATAAATTTTCTTTACTTACATTTTTTATTGCTTTAAATTTGTTCCATACTTAAACTCTAAAATTTTCATTTTCTTGTGATCTATTTGACTTTTTTTTTATCTGAGATGATGGGAAAGTGAAAACTCAAGTTATGATTTAAAAAAAAAGAACACATATAAAATGGAAATGCAAAACGCACAAATGTAGAGAGTGATAATTCCAAAAAGTTTCTGTAGTTTTTAGGAATTGTAAACTCTTTTAAGTTTTTATATATCAGGTTTTGCATTCATTGGGAAAAGGGGAAGGTGGGGGATTTTTAACCGAGTGTTGACTCCCAATCCTTTAAGTCATTCCTTACAAAAATATAACCCGTTACACATGATCAATCACTTTACACTCATCTATGATCATTTGGTCAGCTTTTTGTAAATGGGCAAAATAATGGCTTGTTTAACTGGGGTAAATATCCTGCCGCACGTTCACTTGAGAATTTAATGTCATTTTCTTCAAAAGGTTTGGATCCATAGGTCATTTGCATCTTTAACATGTTTCAAGCATGCATATCCATTTTTTAAAACATGTGTAGACAAATCTTTTTCTTATAAAATTTCTAGCTATTAGGGTTGAACTAGTGGAATTTCCCAAACTTGGATAACAAAACTTTTGTGTTCAATTGTAATGTGTGAATAAATTTTCTTTACTTACATTTGTTATTGCTTTAAATTTTTTCCATACATAAACTTATAAATTTTCATTTTTTTGTGATCTATTTCCTTTTATCTCTTTTTTTGTTTACGAGATGAAGAGAAAGTGAAAACTTAAGTTTTGATTTAAGAAAAAAAAGTACACATCTTAAATAAAAATGCACAATGCAAAAATGTAGAGACTAATAAGTCCAAAAAGTGTTTGTAATTTTTGGGATTATAAACTCTTTTTAGTTTTTATCTATCAGGTTTTGCAATAGTCAGGAAAAGGGGGAGGCGGTGGATTTTTAACCGAGTGTTGACTCCCAATCCATAAGTCATTCCTTATAAAAATATAGGCCGTTATGCATGCTAAATCACTTTACTATCATTTATGAATGTTAGGTTAGGTGTTGTAAATGGGAAAAATAATGGCTTGTCTGACTCGGGTAAACGTCCCACCGCACGTTTGCTTGAGAATTTAATGTTATTCTTATTAAAAGTTTAGGATCTATAGGTCATTTGCATCTTTAACATGTTTCAAGCATGAATATCCATTTTTTAAAACATGTGTAGAAAAATCACTTTCTTATAAAATTCCAAGCTATTAAGGTTGAACTATTGGATTTTCTCAAACATGATAACAAAACTTTTGTGTTCTTTTGTGGTGTGTGAATAAATTTTTTTTCTTACATTTGTAATTGTTTTAAAGTTTTTCCATACATAAACTCAAAAATTTTCACTTTGTTGTGATCTATTTGCCTTTTATTTCTTTTTTTGTTTACGAGATGAAGGGAAAGTGAAAACTTAAGTTTATATATGAGAAAAAAAGTACACATGTAAAATGGAAATTCACATTGCACAAATCTAGAGAGTGATAATTCCAAAAAGTGTCTATAATTTTTAGGGATTGTAAACTATTTTTCGTTTTTATATATCAGGTTTTATAATCGTCAGGAAAAGGGGGAGGTGAGGGATTTTTAATCGAGTGTTGACTCCAGTCCCATAAGTCATTCCTTACAAAAATATAGCCCGTTATGCATGGTAAATGACTTCACAATCATTTATGATCGTTATGTCAGCTTTTTAGAAAAGGGCAAAAGAATGGCTTGTTTGACTCGGGTAAATATCCCACTGCATGTTCACTTGAGAATTTAATGTTATTCTCTTTAAAAGTTTTGATCCATAGGTCATTGGCATCTTAAATATGTTTCAAGCATGCATTTCCATTTTTTAGAACATGTGTAGAAAAATCTCTTCCTTATAAAATACCAAGCAATTAGGGTTGAACTAGTGGAATTTCCCAAACTTGGATAACAAAACTTTTTTGTTCATTTGTGCTGTGTGAATAATTTTTTTTACTTACATTTGTTATTACTTAAATTTTTTCCATACATAAACTCTAAAAATTTAATGTAGTTGTGATCTATTTGCCTTTTATCTTTTTTTTTGTTGACGAGATCAAGGGAAAGTGAAAACTCTAGTTTTGATTTAAGAAAAAAAAGTACACATCTAAAATGGAAATGGGCAATGTACAAATGTAGAGAGTGATAATTCCAAAAAGTGTCTATAATTTTTGGGGATTGTAATCTCTTTTTAGTTTTTATATATCAAGTTTAGCAAACGTCGGGAAAAGGGGGAGGAAGGGGATTTTTAACTAAGTGTTGACTCCCAATCCATAAGTCATTCCTTACAGAAATATCGCCCGTTACACATGATAATTAGTTTACAATCATCTATGATCATTAGGTCAGCTTTATGTTAAAGGGCAAAATAAAGGCTTGTTTGACTCAGGTAAATATCTCCCCACACGTTCACTTGAGAATTTAAAGTTATTCTCTTTAAAATGTTTGGATCCTTAGGTTATTTGCATCTTTAACATGTTTTAAGCATGCATATCCATTTTTTAAAACATGAGTAAAAAAATCTCTTTCTTATAAAATTCCAAGCTATTAGGGTTGAACTAGTGGAATTTCCATCACTCGGATAACAAAACTTTTGTGTTCATTTGTGGTGTGCGAATAAATTTTCTTTACTTACATTTGTGATTGCTTTAAATTTTTTGCATACATAAACTCCAAAATTTTCATTTTGTTGTGATCTATTTGCCTTTTATCTCTTTTTTTGTTTATGAGATGAAGGAAAAGTGAAAACTCAAGTTTCGAATATATAAAAAAAAGTACACATCTAAAATGGAAATTCACAATGAACAAATGTAGAGAGTGATAATTCCAAAAAGTGTCTGTAATTTTTAGGGATTGTAAACTCTTTTTGGTTTTTATATATCAGGTTTTGCAATTGTCGGGAAAAGGGGGAGGCGGGGGATTTTTAACTGAGTGTTGACTCCCAATCCTTGAGTCATTCCTTACAATAGTATAGCCCGTTGTGCATGATAAATTACTTTACAATCATCTATGATCTTTAGGTCAGTGTTTTTAAAATGGGTAAAATAATGGCTTGTTTGACTGGGTAAATATCCCACCGCCCGTTCACTTGAGAATTTAATGTTATTCTCTTTAAAAAGTTTGGTTCCATAGGTGATTTGCATCTTTAACATGTTTCAAGCATGCATATCCATTTTTTAAAACGTGTTTAGAAAAATCTCTTTCTTACAAAATTCCAAGCTATTAGGGTTAAACTAGTGAAATTTCACAAACATGGATAACAAAACTTTTGTGTTCATTTTTGGTGTGTAAATAAATTTTATTTGCTTACATTTGTTTTGACATAAAATTTTTTCCACACATAAACTCTAAAAATTTGATTTTGTTGTGATCTATTTGCCTTTTATTTGTTTTTTTCTTCACGGAATGAAGGGAAAGTGAAAATTCAAGTTTTGATTTAACAAAAAAGTATACATCTATAATGGAAATGAGCAATGCACAATTGTAGAGAGACATAATTCCAAAAAGATTCCATAATTTTTAGGGACTGAAAACTCTTTTTAGTTTTTATATATCAGGTTTTGCATTCGTCGGGAAAAGGGGGAGGCGGGGTTTTTTAACTGAGTGTTGACTCCCAATCCATAAGTCATTCCTTAAAAAAATAAAGCCCGTTACGCATGATAAATCACTTTACAACCATCTATGATCATTAGGTCAGCCTTTTGTAAATGGGCAAAATATTGGCTTGTTTGACACGGGTAAATATCCCACCGCCCGTTCACTTGAGAATTTAATGTTATTCTCTTTAAAAAGTTTGGTTCTATAGGTGATTTGCATCTTTAACATGTTTCAAGCATGCATATCCATTTTTTAAAATGTGTTTACAAAAATCTCTTTCTTATTAAATTCCAAGCTACTAGGGTTGAACTAGTGGAATTTAAAAAACTTGGAAAACAAAACTTTTGTGTTCATTTAAGGTGTGCGAGTAAATTTCTTTGCTTACATTTGTTATTAGGTAAAAAATTTTCCATTCATAAACTCTAAAAATTTGATTTTGTTGTGATCTATTTTCCTTTTATCTCTTTTTTTGTTTACGAGATGAAGGGAAAGTGAAAATTCAAGTTTTGATTTAAGAAAAAAGTATACATCTATAATGGAAATTCACAATGCACAAATTTAGAACGAGATAATTCCAAAAAGAATCCGTAATTTTTAGGGATTGTAAAATTTTTTTAGTTTTTATATATCAGGTTTTGCAATCGTCGGGAAAAGGGGGAGCCAGGGTTTTTTAACTGAGTGTTGACTCCCAATCCATAAGTCATTCCTTACAAAAATAAAGCCCGTTACGCATGATAAATTACTTACAATCATCAATGATCGTTAGGTCAGCTTTTTGTAAATGGGCAAAATAATGGCTTGTTTGATACGGGTAAATATCCCACCGCCCGTTTACTTGAGAATTTAATGTTATTCTCTTTAAAAAGTTTGGTTCCATAGGTGATTTCCATCTTTAACATGTTTCAAGCATGCATATCCATTTTTTACAACGTGTTTAGAGAAATCTCTTTCTTATAAAATTCCAAGCTATTAGGGTTGAACTAGTGGAATTTAAAAAACATGGAAAACAAAACTTTTGTGTTCATTTGTCGTGTGTGAATAAATTTTATTTGCTTACATTTGTTATTACGTCAAATTTTTTCCATACACAAACTCTAAAAATTTGATTTTGTTGTAATATATTTGCCTTTATCTCCTTTTTGTTTACGACATAAAGGGAAAGTGAAAATTCAAGTTTTGATTTAAGAAAAAAGTATACATCTATAATGGAAAGGCACAATGCACAATTATAGAAAGAGATAATTCCAAAATGATTCCATAATTTTTAGGGATTGTAAACTCTTTTTAGTTTTTATATATCAGGTTTTGCAATCGTCCGAAAAAGGGGGAGGAGGGGTTTTTTAACTGAGTGTTGACTCCCAATCCATAAGTCATTCCTTAAAAAAATAAAGCCCGTTACGCATGATAAATCACTTTACAACCATCTATGATCATTAGGTCAGCCTTTTGTAAATGGGCAAAATAATGGCTTGTTTGACACGGGTAAATATCCCACCGCCCGTTCACTTGAGAATTTAATGTTATTCTCTTTAAAAAGTTTGGTTCTATAGGTGATTTGCATCTTTAACATGTTTCAAGCATGCATATCCATTTTTTAAAATGTGTTTACAAAAATCTCTTTCTTATTAAATTCCAAGCTACTAGGGTTGAACTAGTGGAATTTAAAAAAACTTGGAAAACAAAACTTTTGTGTTCATTTAAGGTGTGCGAGTAAATTTCTTTGCTTACATTTGTTATTAGGTAAAATTTTTTCCATTCATAAACTCTAAAAATTTGATTTTGTTGTGATCTATTTTCCTTTTATCTCTTTTTTTGTTTACGAGATGAAGGGAAAGTGAAAATTCAAGTTTTGATTTAAGAAAAAAGTATACATCTATAATGGAAATCCACAATGCACAAATTTAGAACGAGATAATTCCAAAAAGAATCCGTAATTTTTAGGGATTGTAAAATTTTTTTAGTTTTTATATATCAGGTTTTGCAATCGTCGGGAAAAGGGGGAGCCTGGGTTTTTTAACTGAGTGTTGACTCCCATTCCATAAGTCATTCCTTACAAAAATAAAGCCCGTTACGCATGATAAATTACTTACAATCATCAATGATCGTTAGGTCAGCTTTTTGTAAATGGGCAAAATAATGGCTTGTTTGATACGGGTAAATATCCCACCGCCCGTTTACTTGAGAATTTAATGTTATTCTCTTTAAAAAGTTTGGTTCCATAGGTGATTTCCATCTTTAACATGTTTCAAGCATGCATATCCATTTTTTAAAACGTGTTTAGAGAAATCTCTTTGTTATAAAATTCCAAGCTATTAGGGTTGAACTAGTGGAATTTAAAAAACATGGAAAACAAAACTTTTGTGTTCATTTGTCGTGTGTGAATAAATTTTATTTGCTTACATTTGTTATTACGTCAAATTTTTTCCATACACAAACTCTAAAAATTTGATTTTGTTGTAATATATTTGCCTTTATCTCCTTTTTGTTTATGACATAAAGGGAAAGTGAAAATTCAAGTTTTGATTTAAGAAAAAAGTATACATCTATAATGGAAAGGCACAATGCACAATTGTAGAAAGAGATAATTCCAAAATGATTCCATAATTTTTAGGGATTGTAAACTCTTTTTAGTTTTTATATATCAGGTTTTGCAATCGTCCGAAAAAGGGGGAGGAGGGGTTTTTTAACTGAGTGTTGACTCCCAATCCATAAGTCATCTTACAAAAATAAAGCCCGTTACGTATGATAAATCACTTTACAATCATCTATGATCGTTAGGTCAGCTTTTTGTAAATGGGCAAAATAATGGCTTGTTTGACACGGGTAAATATCGCATCGCTCGTTCACTTGAGAATTTAATGTTATTCTCTTTAAAAAGTTTGGTTCCATAGGTGATTTGCATCTTTGACATGTTTCAAGCTTGCATATCCATTTTTTAAAATGTGTTTAGAAAAATCTCTTTCTTATAAAATTCCAAGCTATTAGGGTTGAACTAGTGAAATTTCAACAACATGGAAAACAAAACTTTTGTGTTCATTTTTGGTGTGTGAATAAATTTTCTATGCTTACATTTGTTATTACGTCAAATTTTTTCCATACATGAACTGTAAAAATTTGATTTTGTTGTGATCTATTTGCCTTTTATCTCTTTTTTTGTTTACGAGATGAAGGGAAAGTGAAAATTCAAGTTTTTACTTAAGAAAAAAGTATACATCTATAATGCACAATGCACAAATGTAGAAAGAGATAATTCCAAAAAGAATCCATAATTTTTAGGGATTGTAAACTCTTTTTAGTTTTTATATATCAGGTTTTGCAATCGTCGGGAAAAGAGGGAGGCGGGGTTTTTTAACTAAGTATTGAATCCCAATCCATAAGTCATTCCTAGCAAAAATAAAGCCCTTTACGCATGATAAATTACTTTACAATCATCTATGATTGTTAGGTCAGCTTTTTGTAAATGGGCAAAATAATGGTTTGTTTGACTCGGGTAAATATCCCACTGCACGTTCACATGAGAATTTAATGTTATTCTCTTTAAAAGGTTTGGATCCAAAGGTCATTCGCTTCTGTAACATGTTTCAAACTTGCATATCCATTTTTTAAAACATGTGTAGAAAAATCTCTTTCTTATAAACTTCCGAGCTATTAGGCTTGAACTAGTAGAATTTCCCAATCTCTGATAACAAAACTTTTGTGTTCATTTGTGGTGTGTGTATAAATTTTCTTTACATATATTTTTTATTGCTTTAAATTTTTTCTTTACATAAACTCAAAATTTTTTATTTTGTTGTGATCTATTTTCCTTTTATCTCTTTTTTTGTTTACGAGATGAAGAGAAAGTAAGGATTCAAGTTTCGATTTAAGAAAAAAGTACACATCTAGATATAAAATAGACGATGCACAAATCTAGAGATAGATAATTCCAAAATGTGTCTGTAATTTTTAGGGATTGTAAACTCATTTTAGTTTTTATGTATAAGGTTTTACAATAGTCGGGAAAAGGGGGAGGCGGGGGATTTTTAACTGAGTGTTGACTCCCAATCCATAAGTCATTCCTTACAAAAATATAGCCCGTTACGCATGATAAATCACTTTACAATCATCTACGATAGTTAGGTCAGCTTTTTGTAAATGGGCAAAATAATGGCTTGTTTGACTCAGTTAAATATCCCACCGCACATTCACTTAAGAATTTAATGTTAATCTCTTTAAAAGGTTTGGATCTAAAGGTCATTCGCTTCTTTAACATGTTTCAAGCATGCATATCCATTTTTTAAAACATGTGTTGAAAAATCTCTTTCTTATAAAATTCCGAGCTATTAGGGTTGAACTACTAGAATTTCCCAAACTCGGATAACAAAAATTTTGTGTTAATTTGTGGTGTGTGAATAAATTTTCTTTACTTACATTTTTTATTGCTTTAAATGTTTTTAAAACATAAACTCTAAAATTTTCATTTTGAACTTATCTTTTTGCCTTTTATTTCTTTTTTTGTTTACGCGATGAAGGGAAAGTGAAAAGTCTGGTTTTTATTTAGGAAAAAAGAATACATCTAAAATGGAAATGCACAATGCACAACAGTAGAGAGAGATAATTAAAAAAAGTGTTAGTAATTTTTGGGGACTATAAACTCTTTTAAGTTTTTATATATCAGCTTTTGCAATCTATGGGAAAAAGGGGAGGCTTAGGATTTTTAACTGAGTGTTGACTCCCAATCCATAAGTCATCCCTTACAAAAATATAGCCCATTACGCATGATAAATTTCTTTACAATCATCTATGATCGTTAGGTCAGCTTCTTTTAATTGGCCGAATTAATGGCTTTTTTGACACGGGTAAATATCTCACTGCTTGTTTACTTGAGAATTTAATGTTATTCTCTTTAAAAGGTTTGGATCCATAGGTCATTTGCATCTTTAACAAGTTCAAACATGTGGAGAAATGAATCTTTCTTATAAAACTCCGAGCTATTAGGGTTGAACTAGTGGAATTTCCCAAACTTGGAGAACAAAACTTTTGTGTTCATTTGTGGTGTGTGATTAATTTTTTTTACTTACATTTGTTATTGCTTTAAATTTTTTCCATACATAAACTCTAAAATTTTCATTTTGTTGCGATCTATTTGCCTTTTATCTATTTTTATGTTTACGAGATGAAGGGAAAGTGAAAACTCAAGTGTTTATTTAAGAAAAAAGTATACATCTAAAATGGAAATGCGCAATGCACAAATGTAGAGAGAGATAATTCCAAAAAGTGGTTGCAATTTTTAGGCATTGTAAACTCTTTTTAGTTTTTATATATTACGTTTTGCAATCGTCGGGAAATGGGGGAGGCGGAGGATTTTTAACTGAGTGTAGACTCCCAATCCACAAGTTATTCCTTACAAAAATATAGCCCGTTACGCATGATAAATCACTTTACAATCATCTTTGATCGCTATGTCAGCATTTTGTAAGTGTGCAAAATAATGGCTTGTTTGACTCGAGTAAATATCCCACCGCACATTGACTTAAGAATTTAATGTTATTCTCTTTTAAAGGTTTCAATCCATAGGTCATTTGCATCTTTAACAAGTTTGAAGCATGCATATCCAACTTCTAAAACATAAGTGGAAAAATCTCTTTCTTATAAAATTCCGAGCTATTAGGGCTGAACTAGTGGAATTTTCAAAACTTGGATAACAAAAATTTTGAGTTCATTTTTTTGTGTGTGAATAACTTTTCTTTTCTTAGATTTGTTATTGATTTTAACTTTTTCCATACGTAAACTCTAAAATTTTTATTTTGTTGTGATCTCTTCGCATTTTATCTCTTTTTTTGTTGACGAGATGAAAGGAAAGTGAAAACTCAAGTTCTGATTTACGCAAAAAGTATACATCTAAAATGGAAATGCACAATGCACAAATGTAGAAAGAGAAAATTCCATAAAGTGTTTATAATTTTTAGGGATTGTAAACTCATTTTAGCTTTCATATATCAGGTTTTGCATTCGTCGGGAAAGGGGGAGGCGGGGGATTTTTAACTGAGTATAGACTCCCTATCCATAAGTCATTCCTTAAAAAAATATTGCCCGCTACACATGATAAATTACTTTACAATCATCTACGATCGTTAGGTGAGCTTTTTGTAAATGGGCAAAATAATGGCTTGTTTGACTCGGGTAAATATCCCACCGCACGTTCACTTGAGAATTTAATGTTATTCTCTTTAAAAGGTTTGGATCCATTGGTCATTTGCATCTTTAACATGTTTCCAACATGCATATCCATTTTTTAAACTATGTGTAGAAAAATCACATTCTTAAAAAATTCCGAGCTATTAGGGTTTAATTAGTGGAATTTACAAAACTTGGATAGGAAAACTTTTGTATTCATTTGTTTATTGCTTTAAATTCTTTCCATACATAAAATATAAAATTTTCATTTTTTTGTGATCTACTTGCGTTTTATCACTTTTTTTGTTAACGAGATTAAGGGAAAGTGAAAACTCAAGCTTTGATTTATGAAAAAAGTATACATCTAAAATGGAAATGCACAATTCACAATTGTAGAGAGAGATATTTCCAAAAAGTGTATGTAATTTTTAGGGATTGTGAACTCTTTTTAGATTTTATATCAGGTTCTGCAATCGTCGGGAAAAGGGGCAGGCGTGGGATTTTGAAATGAGTGTTGACTCCCAATTCAAAAGTCATTTCTTACGAAAATATAGCCCGTTACACATGATAAATCACTTAACAAACATCTATGATCGTTAAGTAAGGTTTCTGTATATGGGCAAAATAATGGCTTGTTTGACTTCGGTAAATATCCCACTGCACGTTCACTTGAGAATTTAATGTAATTCTCTTTAAAAGGTTTGGATCCATCGGTCATTTGCATCTTTAACATGTTTCAAGCAAGCATATCCATTTTTAAAACATGTGCTGAAAAATCTCTTTCTTATAAAATTCCTAGCAATTAAGGTTGAACTAGTGGAATTTCCCACACTCGGATAACAAAACTTTTGTGTTCATTTGTGGTGTGTGAATAAATTTTCTTTACTTACATTTGTTTATTGCTTTAAATTCTTTCCATGCATAATCTCTAAAATTTTCATTTTGTATTGATCTATTTGCCTTTTATCTCTTTTTTTGTTTACAAGAAGAAGGGAAAGTAAAAACTCAAGCTTTAATTTAAGAAAAAAGTGTACATCTAAAATGTAAATGCACAATGCACAAATGTAGAGAGAGATAATTCCAAAAAGTGTGTATAATTTTTAGGGAAAGTAAACTCTTTTTTGTTTTTATATATCAGGTTATGCAATCGTCCAGAAAAGGGGGAGGCGGGGGATTTTTAACCGAGTATTAACTTCCAAACCATAAATCATTCCTTAAAAAAATATAGCCCGTTATGCATGATAAATCACTTTACAATCATCTATGATCGTTAGGTCAACTTTTTGTAAATAGGCAAAATAATGGCTTGTTTGACTCGGGTAAATATCGCACCACACGTTCACTTGAGAATTTAATCTTATTCTCGTTAAATGGTTTGGATCCATAGGTCATTTACATCTTTAATATGTTTCAAGCGTGCATATCCATTTTTTAAAACAAGTGTAGAAAAATCTCTTTCTTATAAAATTTCGAGCTACTAGGTTGAACTAGTGGAATTTCCCTAACTTGGATAACAAAACTTTATTGTTCATTTGTAATGTGTGAATAAATTTTATTTACTAACATTTGTTTATTTCTTTAAATTCTTTCCATACATAAGCTCTAAAATTTACATTTTGTTGTGATCTATTTGCCTTTTATCTTTTTTTTCGTTTACGAGATGATGGGAAGGACAAAACTCAAATTTTGATATGTGAAAAAGTCTACATCTAAAATGGAAATGCACAATGTACAAATGTTGAAAGAGATAATTCCAAAAAGTGTCTATAATTTTTAGAGATTGAAAACTCTTTTTAGTTTTTATATATCAGGTTCTCCAATCATCAGGAAAAGGGGGAGGCGGGGGATTTTTTAACTGATTGTTGACTCCCAATCCATAAGTCATTCCTTAAAAAAATATAGCCCGTTATGCATGATAAATCACTTTACAAACATCTATGATCATTAGGTCAGCCTTTTGTAAATGGGCAAAATATTGGTTTGTTTGACTCGAGTAAATATCCCACCGCACGTTCACTTGAGAATTTAATGTAATTCTCTTTAAAAGGTTTGAATCCATAGGTCATTTGCATCATTAACATGTTTGAAGCATGCATATCCATATTTTAAAATGTGTAGAAAAATGTCTTTGTTATAAAATTCTGAGCTATTAGGGTTGAACTAGTGGAATTTCCCAAACTAGGAAAACAAAACTTTTGTGTTCATTTGTGGTGTGTGATAAATTTTCTTTCCTTACATTTGTTTATTTCTTTGAATTCTTTCCATACATAAACTCTAAAATTTTCATTTTGTTGTGACCTATTTGCCTTTTATCTCTTTTTTTGTTAGTGAGATGAAGAGAAAGTGAAAACTCAAGCTTTGATTTAATAAAAAAGTGTACATCTAAAATGGAAATACACAATGCACAAATTTAGAGAGAGATAATTCAAAAAAGTGTCTGTAATTTTTAGGGATAGTATACTATTTTTAGTTTCTATATATCATGTTCTCCAATCGATGGGAAAAGGGGGAGGCGGGGGATTTTAATTGAGTGTTGACTCCCAATCCATAAGTCATTTCTTAAAAATATATATCCCGCTAAGCATGATAAATCACTTTACAAACATCTATGATCGTTTGGTAAGTTTTTTGTAAATTGGCAAAATACTGGCTTGTTTGACTCTTATAAATATCCCACTGCACATTCACTTGAGAATCTAATGTTTTTCTCCTTAAAAGGTTTGGATCCATAGGTCATTTGCATATTTAACATGTTTCAGGCATGCATATCCATATTTTAAAACATGTGTAGAAAAATCTCTTTCTTATAAAACTCCATGCTATTAGGGTTGAACTAATGGAATTTCTCAAACCTGGATAACAAAACTTTACTGTTCATTTGTGGTGTGTGAATCAATTTTCTTTACTTACATTTGTTTATTGCTTTAAATTGTTTTGATACATAAACTCTAAAATTTTAATTTTTTTGTGATCTATTTGCCTTTTATATCTTTTTTTTATTACGAGATGAAGGGAAAGTGAAAACTGATTTTTTGATTTAAGAAAAAAGTATACATCTAAAATGGAAATGCACAATGAAAAAATTCAAGGAGAGATAATTCCGAAAAGTGTCTGTAATTTTTAGGGATTGTAAGCCCTTTTTAGTTTTTTTATATCTGGTTCGACAATAATCGGGAAAAGGGGGAGGAAAGGGATTTTTAACTTAGTGTTGACTCCCAATCCATAAGTCATTCTTTAAAAAAATATAGCCCATTACGCATGATAAATCACTTTAAAATCATCTATGATCGTTAGGTCTGCTTTTTGTAAATTGGCTAAATAATGGCATCTTTGAGTCGGGTAAATATCCCACCGCACGTTCACTTGAGAATTTAATATTATTCTCTTTAAATGGTTTGGATCCAAAGGTTATTTGCATCTTGAACATGTTTCAATCATGCATATCCATTTTTTAAAACATGGGTAGAAAAATCTTTATTTTATAAAATTCTGAGCTATTAGGGTTGAGCTAGTGGAATTTTCATAACTTGGATAACAAAAATTTTGTGTTCATTTTTGGTGTGTGAATAAATTTTATTTACTTACATTTATTTATTGCTTTAAATTCCTTCCATGCATAAACTCTAAATTTTTCATTTTTTTGTGTTCTATTTGCCTTTTATCTCTTGTTTTTTAAATTCGAAGATGAAGGGAAAGGGAAAACTCCGGTTCTGATTTAAGAAAAAAGTGTACATCTAAAATGGAAATGCACAATGCACAAATGTAGAGAGAGATAATTCCAAATTTTTTTTGTAATTTTTAGGGATTGTAAACTCTTTTTAGTTTTTATATATCAGGTCTTGCAATCTTCAGGAAAAGGGGTAGGTGGGGGATTTTTAACTGAGTGTTGACTCCCAATACATAAGTCATTCCTTACAAAAATATAGCCCCATACGCATGATAAATCACTTGACAATAATTTGAGATTGTTAGGTCAGCTTTTTGTAAGTGGGCAAAATAATGACTTGTTTGAGTCGGGAAAATATCCCACCGCACGTTCACTTGAGAAGTTAATGTTATTCTCTATAAAAGGTTTGGACCCATAGGTCATTTGCATCTTTAACATGTTTCAAACATGCATATCTATTTTTAAAAACATGTGTAGAAAAATCTCTTTCTTATAAAATTCCGAGCTATTAGGGTTGAACTAGTGGAATTTCCCACATTTGGATAACAAAAGTTTTGTGTTAATTTGTGGTGTGTGAATAAATTTTCTATACTTACATTTGTTTATTTATTTAAATTCTTTCCATACATAAACTCTAAAATTTTCATTTTGTTGTGATCTATTTGCCTTTTATCTCTTTTTTTTTTGTTTACGAGATATAGGGAAAGTGAAAACTCAAGTTTTGATTTAAGAAAAACGTATGCATCTAAAATGGAAATGGACAATGCACAAATGTAGGGAGAGATAATTCCCAAAAGTGTTTGTAATTTTTAGGAATTGTAAACTCTTTTTAGTTTATATATTTCAAGTTCTGCAATCGTCGGGAAAAGGGAGAGGCAAGGGATTTTTACTTGAGTGTGGACTCCCAATCCATAAGTCATTCCTTACAAAAATATAGCCCGTTGTCAGCTTTTTGTAAATGGGCAAAATAATGGATTGTTTGACTCAGGTAAATATCCCACCGTATGTTCACTTGAGAATTTAATGTTATTCTCTTTAAAAGGTTTGGATCCATAGGACATTTGCATCGTTCACATGTTTCAAACATGCATATCCATTTTTTAAAACATGTGTAGAAATATCTCTTTGTTATAAAATTTTGAGCTATTAGGGTTGAACAAGTGGTTTTTCCCCAACTTGGATAACAAAACTTTTGTGTTCATTTGTGGTGTGTGAATAAATTTTCTTTACTTATATTTTTTTATTCATTTAAATTATTTCTATACATAAACTCTAAAATTTTAATTTTGTTGTGATCTATTTACCTTTTATCTCATTTTTTGTTTACGAGATGAAGGCAAAGTGAAAACTCAAGCTTTGATTTTAGAAAAAGTATATATCTAAAAAGGACATGCACAATGCAAAAATTTAAAGAGAGATAATTCCAAAAAGTGTCTGTAATTTTTCGGAATTGTAAACTCTTTTCAGTTTTTATATATCAGGATCTGCAATCGTCGAGAAAAGGGGGAGGCGGGGGATTTTTAACTGAGTGGTTACTCCTAATACATAAGTCATTCCTTACAAATATATAGCCCGTTACGCATGATAAATCACTTTACAATCATCTATGATCATTTTTTTAAAACTTGTGTAGAAAAATCTCTTTCTTATAAAATTCCAAGCCCTAAGGGTTGAACAAGTGGAATTTCCCAAACTTGGATAACAAAACTTTTATGTTCGTTTGTGGTTTGTGAATAAATTTTCTTTACATACATTTGTTTATTTCTTTTAATTCTTTCGATCCATAAACTCTAAAATTTTCATTTTGTTGTGATCTATTTTCCTTTTATATCTTTTTTTGTTTACGATATGAAGGGAAAGTGAAAAGTCAAGTTTTGATTTAAGAAAAAAGTATACATCTGAAATGGAAATGCAAAATGCACAAATGCAGAGAGAGATAATTCAAAAAAGTGTATGTAATTTTTAGGGATTGTAAACTCCGTTTAGTTTTTATATATCTGGTTCTGCAATCGTCAGGAAAAGGGGGAGGTGGAAGATTTTTAACTGAGTGTTGACTCCTAATCCATAAGTCATTCCTTACAAAAATATTGCTCGTTACGCATGATATATCACTTTACAATCATCTATGATCGTTAGGTCAACTTTCTGTAAATGGGAAAAATAATGGCTTGTTTGACTCGGGTAAATATCCCAGCACATGTTCACTTGAGAATTTAATGTTATTCTTTTTATAAGGTTTGGATCCATAGGTCATTTGCATCTTCAACTTGTTTCAAGCATGCTTATCCATTTTTTAAAACATGTGTAGAAAAATTTATTTCTTATAAAATTCCGAGCTATTAGGGTTGAACTAGTGGAATTTCCCAAACTTTGAAAACAAAAGTTTTGTGTTCAATTGTGGGGTGTGAATAAATTTTATTTACTGACATTTGTTTATTTCTCTAAATTCTTTCCTTACATAAACTCTAAAATTTACATTTTCATGTGATCTATTTGCCTTTTATCTCTTTTTTTTTGTTTACGAGATGAAGGGAAAGCGAAAACTAAAGTTTGTATATAAGAAAAAAAATATACATCTAAAATGGAAATGCACAATGCACAAATGTAGAGAGAGATAATTCCAAAAAGTGTCAGTAACTTTCTGGGATTGTAAACTCTTTTTAGTTTTTATATATCAGGTTCTTCAATCGTCTAGAAAAGGGGGAGGTGGGGGATTTTTAATTGAGTGTTGACTCCCAATCCATTAGTCAATCCTTATAAACATATAGCCCGTTACTCATGATAAATCACTTTACAATCATCTATGATAGTTAGATCAGCTTTTGTAAATGGGCAAAATTATGGCTTGTTTGACTCGGGTAAATATCCCACCGCACGTTCACTTGAGAATTTATTGTTATTCTCTTTAATAGGTTTGGATCCATATGTCATTTTCTTCTTTAACATATTTCAATCATGCATATTCTTTTTTTAAAACATGCGTAGAAAAATCTCTTTCTTATAAAATTCTGAGCTATTAGGGTTGAACTAGTGGAATTTCCTAAACTTGGATAACAAATGTTTCAGTTCATTTGTGGTGTGTGAATAAATTTTCTTTACTTACATTTGTTTATTGTTTTATATTCTTTCCAGACATAAACTCTAAAATTTTCATTTTGTTGTGATCTATTTGCCTTTTATCTCTTTTTTTGTTCACGAGATGAAGGGAAAGTGAAAACTCAAGTTTTGAAGTAAGAAAAAAGTTTCATCTAAAAGGGAAATTCACAATGCACAAATGTAGAGAGAGATAATTCCAAGAAGTTTCTGTAATTTTTAGGGATTGTAAACTCTTTTTAGTTTTTATGTATCTGGTTCTGCAATCGTCGAGAAAAGTAGGAGGCGAGAGATTTTTAACTGAGTGTTCACTCCCAATCATTTGCATCTTTAACATGTTTCAAGCACGTATATCCATTTTTTAAAATATGTGTAGAAAAACCTCTTTCTTATAAAATTCCAGCCTATTAGGGTTGAACTAGTGGAATTTCCCAAACTTGGATAAAATAAATTTTGTTATCATTTGTGGTGTGTGAATAAATTTTCTTTAGTTAAATTTGTTTATTGCTTCAGATTATTTCCATACATCAACCCTAAAATTTTCATTTTGTTGAGATCTATTTTCCTTTTATCTCTTTTTGGTTTTGTTTCCGAGATGAAGGAAAAGTGAAAACTCTAGTTTTGATTTAAGGAAAAAGTATACATCTAAAATGGAAATGTACAATGCCCAAATTTAGAGGGAGATAATTCCAAAAAGTGACTATAATTTTTATGGATTGTAAGTTCTTTTTAGTTTTTATGTATCAGGTTCTGTAATCGTCAGGAAAAGGAGGAGGCGGGGGATTTTTAACTAAGTGTTGCCTCCCAATCCTTAAGTGATTCCATAAAAAAATATAGCCCATTACACATGATAAATCACTTTACAACCATCCATGATCGTTAGGTCTGCTTTTTGTAAATGGGCAAAATAATTGCATGTTTGACTCGGGAAAATATCCCACCGCACATTCACTTGACAAGTTAATGTTATTCTCTTTAAAAGGTTTGGATCCAAATGCCATTTGCATCTTTAACATGTTTCAAGCATGCATATCCATTTTTTAAAACATATGAAGAAAAAAATCTTTCATATAAATTCCGAGCTATTAAGGTTGAACTAGTAGAATTTCCCAAACTTGAATAACAAAACTTTTGTGTTCGTTTGTGGTGTGTGAATAAATTTTCTTTACTAACATTTATTTATTGCTTTAAATTCCGTCCATGCATAAACTCTAAAATTTTCATTTTTTTGTGTTCTATTTGCCTTTTTATCTCTTTTTTTTTAATTTCTAGATGAAGGGAAAGGGAAAACTCCGGTTCTGATTTAAGAAAAAAGTGTACATCTAAAATGGAAATGCACAATGCACAAATGTAGAGAGAGATAATTCCAAAAAGTGTTTGTAACTTTTAGGGATTTTAAACTCTTTTTAGTTTTTATATATCAGGTCTTGCAATCTTCGGGAAAAGGGATAGGCGGGGGATTTTTAACTGAGTGTTGACTCCCAATCCATAAGTCATTCCTTACAAAAATATAGCCCCATACGCATGATAAATCACTTGACAATAAACTAAGATCGTTAGGTCCGCTTTTTGTAAGTGGGCAAAATAATGGCTTGTTTGACTCGGGAAAATATCCCACCACACGTTCACTTGAGAAGTTAATGTTATTCTCTTTAAAAGGTTTGGACCCATAGGTCATTTGCATCTTTAACATGTTTCAAACATGCATATCAATTTTTTAAAACATGTGTAGAAAAATCTCTTTCTTATAAAATTTCGAGCTATTAGGGTTGAACTAGTGGAATTTTCCACACTTGGATAACAAAAATTTTGTGTTCATTTGTGATGTGTGAATGAATTTTCTATACTTACATTTGTTTATTGCTTTAAATTCTTTCCATACATAAACTCTAAAATTTTTATTTTGTTGTGATCTATTTGCCTTTTATCTCTTTTTTTTTTTGTTTACGAGATATAGGGAAAGTAAAAACTCAAGTTTTGATTTAAGAAAAACGTATGCATCTAAAATGGAAATGGACAATGCAAAAATGTAGGGAGAGATAATTCCCAAAGTGCCTGTAATTTTTAGGGATTGTAAACTCTTTTTAGTTTATATATTTCAAGTTCTGCAATCGTCGGGAAAAGAGGGAGGCAAGGGATTTTTACTTGAGTGTGGACTCCCAATCCATAAGTCATTCCTTACAAAAATATAGCTCGTTGCACATGATAAATAACTTTAGGTCAGCTTTTTGTAAATGGGCAAAATAATGGCTTGTTTGACTCGGGTAAATATCCCACCGCACGATCACTTTAGAATTTAATGTTATTATTTTTAAAAGGTTTGGATCGATAGGTCATTTGGATCTTTAACATGTTTCAAGCATGCATATCAATTCTAAAAACATGTGTAGAAAAATCTCTTTCTTATAGAATTCCGAGCTATTTGGGTTGAACTAGTGGAATTTTCCAAACTCTGACAAAAAAAAATTTTTGTTCGTTTGTGGTGTGTTAATAAATGTTCTTTACTTACATTTGTTTATTGCTTTAAATTCTAACCATAAATAAACTCAAAATTTTTTATTTTGTTTTGATCTATTTGCCTTTTATCTCTATTTTTGTTTACGAGATGAAGGGAAAGTATATATCTAAAATGGAAATGCACCATGCACAAATGTAAAGAGAGATAATTCCAAAAAGTGTATGTAATTTTTAGGGATTGTAAACTCTTTTTAGTTTTTAAATATCAGGTTCTATAATTGTCAGGAAGAGGGGGAGGCGGGGGAATTTTAACTGAGCGTTGACTCCCAATCCATAAGTCATTCCTTAAAAAAATATAACCCGTTACACATGATAAATCACTTTACATTGATTTATGATCGTTAGGTGAGCTTTTTGAAAATGGGGAAAATAATGGCTTGTTTGACTCGGGTAAATATTCCACCGCACGTTCACTTGAGAATTTAATGTTATTCTCTTGAACAGGTTTGGATCCATTGGTGATTTGCATCTTTACCATGTTTCAAGCATGCATATCCATTTTTTAAAACATGTGTAGAAAAATCTCGTTCATATAAAATTTTGAGCTATTAGGGTTGAACTAGTGGAATTTCCCAAAATTGGATAACAAAAGTTTTGTGTTCATTTGTGGTGTGTGAATAAATTTTATTTACATATATTTGTTTATTGCTTTAAATTCTTTCCATACATAAACTCTAAAATTTTTATTTTGTTGTGATCTATTTGCCTTTTATCTCTTATTTTTTGTTTACGAGATGGAAATGGAAAATGTACAAATGTAGAGAGAGTTAATTCCAAGAAGTGTCTATAATTTTAAGGGATTGTAAACTCTTTTTAGTTTTTATATATCAGGTTCTGCATTCATCGGGAAAAGGGGTCGGCGGGGGATTTTTACTTGAGTGTTGAATCCCAATCCATAAGTCATTCCTTAAAAAAAATAGCCCGTTACTTATGATAAATCACTTTACCATAATCTATGATCGTTAGGTCAGCTTTTTGCAAATGAGCAAAATAAGGATTTGTTTGACTCCGGTAAATATTCCACCGCATATTCACTAGAGAATTTAATGTTATTCTCATTAAAAGGTTTGGATCCATGGGTCATTTCCATCTTTAACATGTTTCAAGTATGCATATCCATATTTTAAAACATGTGTAGAAAAATCTCTTTCTTGTAAAAGTCCGAGCTATTAGGGTTAAACTAGTGGAATTTCCCAAACTCCGATAACAAAAGTTTTGTGTTCATTTGTGGAGTGTGAATAAATTTTCTTTACTTTTGTTTGTTTATTGCTTTAAGTTCTTTCCATCCATAAACACTAAAGTTTTCATTTTGTTGTAATCTATTTGCCTTTGATCTCTTTTTTTTTCTTTACGGGATGAAAGGAAAGTGAAAACTCAAGGTTGTATTTAAGAAAAAAGGATACATCTAAAATGGAAGTGCACAATGCACAAATGTAGAGAGAGATAATTCAAAAAACTGTCAGTAATTTTTAGGGATTGTAAACTCCAATCATCGGGAAAAAGGGGAGGTGGGGGATTTTTAACTCCGTGTTGACTCCCAATCCATATGTCATTCCTTAGAAAAATATAGCCCGTTACACATGATAAATCACTTTACAATCATCTATGATCGTTAGGTCAGCTTTTTGAAAATGGGCAAAATAATGGCTTGTTTGACTTGGGTAAATATCCCACCGCACGTTCACTAGAGAATTTAATTTTATTCTCTTTAAAAGGTTTGGATTCATAGGTGATTTGCATGATTAACATGTTTCAAGCATGCGTATCCATTTTTTAAAACAATGTGTAGAAAAATCTCTTTCGTATAAAATTCCAAGCTATTTGGGTTGAAATAGTGGAATTTGCCAAACTTGGACAACAAAACTTTTTTGTTCTTTACTTACATTTGTTTATTGCTTTAAATTATTTCCATACATAAACTCTAAAATTTTCATTTTGTTGTGATATTTTTGCCTTTTATCTCTTTTTTTTTGTATCCGAGATGATGGAAAAGCGAAAATTCAAGTTTTGATTTAAGAAAAACGTATACATCTAAAATGGAAATGCACAATAGAAAATTTTAGAGAGAGATAATTCCAGAAAGTGTCAGTAATTTTTAGGGATTGTAAACTCTTTTTAGTTTTTATATATCAGGTTCTGCAATTGTCGGCAAAAGGGGGAGGTGGGGAATTTTTAACTGAGTGTTAACTTCAAATCCATAAGTCATTCCTTAAAAAAATATAGCCCGTTACACATGATAAATCACTTTACAATTATCTATGATTGTTAGGTAAACTTTTTGTAAATGGGAAAAATAATGGTTGTTTGACTCGGGTAAAAATCCCACCGCACGTTCACTTGAGAATGTAATGTTATTCTCTTTAAAAGGTTTGGATTCACTGGTGATTTTCATCATTAACATGTTTCAAGCTTGCATATCCATTTTTTAAAACATGTGTAGAAAAATCTCTTTCTTAAAAAATTCCGTGCTATTAGGGTTGAACTAGTGGAATTTCCCAAACTTGGATAACAAAAGTTTTGTGTCCATTTTTGGTGTGTGAAAAATTTCTTTGCTTATATTTGTTTATTGCTTTAAATTCTTTCCATACATAAACTCTAAAATTTTCATTTTGTCGTGATCTATTTGCCTTTTATCTCATTTTTTTTGTTTACGAGATGAAAGGAAAGTGAAAACACAAGTTTTTATTTAAGAAAAAGGTATACATCTAAAGTGGAAATGCACGATGCACAAATGTAGAGAGAGATCATTCCAAAATGTGTTAGTAATTTTTAGGGATTGTAAACTCTTTTTAGTTTTTACATATCTGGTTCTACAATCGTCGGGGAAAGAGGGAGGCGGGGGATCTTTAAGTGAGTGTTGACTCCAAATCCATAAGTCATTCCTTAAAAAAACATTGCTCGTTACCCATGATAAATCACTTTACAATCATCTATGATCATTAGGTCAGCTTTTTGTAAATGGGCAAAATAATGGCTTGTCTGTCTCGGGTAAATATCCCACCGCACGTTCACTTGAGAATTTAAAATTGTTCTCTTTAAAAGGTTTGGATCCAACCTCATTTGAATATTTAACTTCTTTAAAGCATGCATATCTATTTTTTAACAATTTTTTAGAAAAATCTCTTTCTTATAAAATTCTGAGGTATTTGGGTTGAACAAGTGGAATTACCCAAACTTCCATAATAAAATTTTGTGTTCATTTGTGTTGTGTGAATAAATTTTCTTTACTTAAATTTGTTTATTTCTTTAAATTCTTTCAATACACAAATTCTAAAATTTTCATTTTGTTGTGATCTATTTTCCTGTTAACTCTTTTTTCTTTCACGAGATGAGGGGAAAGTAAAAACTCCAGTTCTGATTTAAGAAAAAAGTATACATCTTAAATGGAAATGCACAATGCACAAATGTAGAGAGAGATAATTCCAAAAAGTTTCTGTAATTTTTAGGGATTGTAAACTCTTTTTAGTAATTATATGTCATGTTCGGCAATCGTCGAGAAAAGGGGGAGGCAGGCGATTTTTACTTGAGTGTTGACTCCCAATCACAAAGTCATTCCTTACAAAAATAAAGCCCGTTATGCATGATAAATCACTTTACAATCTTCTATGATTTTTAGGTTATGGTCAAAATAAAGGCTTGTTTGACTCGGGTAAATATCCCACCGCACGTTCACTTGAGAATTTAATGTTATTCTCATTAAATGGTTTTGATCCATTGGTAATTTTCATCTTTAACATGTTTCAAGCATGCTTATCTCTTTTTTAAAACATGTGTAGAAAATTTTTTTTCTAATAAAATTCCGTGCTATTAGGGTTGAACTAGTGGAATTTCCCAAACATGGATAACAAAATTTTTGTGTTCATTTGTGGTGTGTGAACAAATTTTCTTTACTTCAGTTTGTTTATTGCTTTAAATTCTTTCCATACATAAATTCTAAAATTTTCTTTTTGTTGTGATCTATTTGCCTTTTATCTCTTTTTTTTCTTTACGATATGAAAGGAAAGTGAAAACTCAAGTTTGTATTTAAGAAAAAAGTATACATCTAAAATTGAAATGCACAATGCACAAATGTAGAGAGAGATAATTCCAAAAAGTGTCAGTAATATTTAGGGATTGTAAACTCTTTTTAGTTTTTATATATGAGATTCAGCAATCGGCGTAAAAAGGGGGAGCCAGGGGATTTTTAATCGAGTGTTGACTCCCAATCCATAAGTCATTCCTTAGAAAAATATAGCCCGTTACACATGATAAATCACTTTACAATCATCTATGATCGTTAGGTCAGCTTTTTGAAAATGGGCAAAATAATAACTTGTTTGACTTGGGTAAATATCCACCGCACGTTCACTTGAGATGTTAATGTTACTCTCTTTAAAAGGTTTGGATCCATAGGTCATTTGGGGTTGAACTAGTGGTGTGTGAATAAATTTTCTCTACTTACATTTGTTTATTGCTTTGAATTCTTTCCATACATAGACTCTAAAATTTTCATTTTGTTGTGATCTATTTGCCATTAATCTCGTTTTTTTGTATCCGAGGTGAAGGGAAAGTGAAAACTCAAGTTTTGATTTAAGAAAAAATTATACATCTAAAATGGAAATGCACAATGCACAAATTTAGGGAGAGATAATTCGAAAAAGTGTCTGTAATTTTTAGGGATTGTAAACTCTTTTTAGTTTTTATATATCAGGTTCTGCAATTGTCAGGAAAAGGTGGAGGCGAGGGATTTTTAAGTGAGTGTTGTCTCGCAATCCATAAGTCAATCCTTAAAAAAATATAGCCCATTACGCATGAAAATTTTCATTACAATCATTTATGATCGTTAGGTCAGCTTTTGTAAATGGGCAAAATAATGGCTTGTTTGACTCGGGTAAATTTTCCACCGCACGATCACTTTAGAATTTAATGTTATTATTTTTAAAAGGTTTGGATCGATAGGTCATTTGGATCTTTAACATGTTTCAAGCATGCATATCCATTTCTTAAAACATGTGTAGAAAAATCTCTTTCTTATAAAATTCCGAGTTATTAAGGTTGAACTAGTGGAATTTCCCAACCTTGGATAACATAACTTTTGCGTTCATTTGTGGTGTATGAATAAATTTTATTTACTTAAATTTGTTTATTGCTTTAAATAATTTCCATACATAAACTCTAAAATTTTCATTTTGTTAAGATCTATTTGCCTTTTATCTCTTTTTTTGTTTCCGAGATGATGGGACAGTGAAAACTCAAGTTTTGATTTAAGAAAAAAGTATAGATCTAAAATGGAAATGCACCATGCACAAATATAGAGAAAGATAATTCCTAAAAGTGTATGTAATTTTTAGGGATTGTAAACGCTTTTTAGTTTTTAAATATCAGGTTCTGTAATTGTCAGGAAAGGGGGAGGCGGGGGATTTTTAACTGAGCGTTGACTCCCATTCCATAAGTCATTCCTTACAAAAATATGACCCGTTACACATGATAAATCACTTTACATTGATTTATGATCGTTAGGCAGATTTTTTTAAATGGGGAAAATAATGGCTTGTTTGACTCGGATAAATATTTCACCGCACGCTCACTTGAGAATTTAATGTTATTCTCTTTAACAGGTTTGGATCCGTTGGTGATTTGAATTTTTAACATGTTTCAAGCATGCATATTCATTTTTTAAAATATGTGTAGAAAAATCTCGTTCATATAAAATTTTGAGCTATTAGGGTTGAACTAGTGGAATTTCCCAAACTTGGATAACAAAAGTTTTTTATTTGCGGTGTGTGAATAAATTTTATTTGCATATATTTGTTTATTTCTTTAAATTCTTTCCAAACATAAACTCTAAAATTTTCTTTTTGTTGTGATCTATTTGCCTTTTATCTCTTTTTTTTTTTGTTTACGAGATGAAAGGAAAGTGAAAACTCAAGTTTGTATTGAAGAAAAAAGTATACATTTGAAATGGAAATGCACAATGCACAAATGTAGAGAGAGATAATTTCAAAAAGTGTCAGTAGTTTTTAGAGATTGTAAACTCCTTTCAGTTTTTATATATCAGGTTCTGCAACCGTCAGGAAAAGGGGGAGGCAGGGAATTTTAACTGAGTGTTGACTCCCAATACATAAATCATTTGTTACAAAAATATAGCCCGTTACACATAATAAATAACTTTACAATCATCTATGATCGTTAGGTCTGATTTTTCTAAATGGGCAAAATAATGGCTTGCTTGACTCGGGTATATATCCCATCGCAGGTTTACTTGAGAATTTAATATGATTCTCTTTAAATGGTCTGGATCCATAGGTGATTTGCATCTTTAACATGTTTCAAGCCTTCATATCAATTTTTTAAAACATCTGTAGAAAAATCTATTTCTTATAAAATTCTTAGGTATTACGGTTAAACTAGTGGAATTTCCCAAACTCTGATAACAAAAGTTGTGTTCATTTGTGGTGGGTGAATAAATTTTCTTTACTTATGTTTGTTTATTGCTTTAAGTTCTTTCCATACATAAACACTAAAGTTTTCACTTTGTTGTGATCTATTTGCCTTTTATCTCTTTTTTTTCTTTACGAGATGTAAGGAAAGTGAAAACTCAAGTTTGTATTTAAGAAAAAAGGATACATCTAAAATGGAAGTGCACAATGCACAAATGTAGAGAGAGATAATTCCATAAGTGTCAGTAATTTTTAGGGATTGTAAACTCCAATCGTCGGGAAAAGGGGGAGATGGGGGATTTTTAACTCAGTGTTGACTCCCAATCCATAAGTCATTCCTTAGAAAAATATAGCCCATTACACATGATAAATCACTTTACAGTCATCTATGATCGTTAGGTTAGTTTTTTGAAAATGGGCAAAATAATGGCTTGTTTGACTTGGGTAAATATCCCACCGCACGTTCACTAGAGAATTTAATTTTATTTTCTTTAAAAGGTTTGGATTCGTAGGTGATTTGCATCATTAACATGTTTCAAGCATGCATATCCATTTTTTAAAACAATGTGTAGAAAAATCTCTTGCTTATAAAATTCCAAGCTATTTGGGTTGAACTAGTGGAATTTGCCAAACTTGGACAACAAAACGTTTTTGTTCTTTACTTACATTTGTTTATTGCTTTAAATTATTTCCATACATAAACTCTAAAATTTTCATTTTGTTGTGATCTATTTGCCTTTTATCTCTTTTTTTTTTGTATTCGAGATGATGGGAAAGGGAAAACTAAAGTTTTTATTTAAGAAAAAAGTATACATCTAAAATAGAAATGCACAATACAAAAATTTAGAGAGAGATAATTCCAAAAAGTGTCAGTAATTTTTACGGATTGTAAACTCTTTTTAGTTTTATATATCAGGTTCTGCAATTGTCGGGAAAAGGGGGACGTGGGGGATTTTTAACTGAGTGTTGACTTCAAATCCAAAAGTCATTCCTTAAAAAAATATAGCCCATCACACATGAGAAATCACTTTACAATGACCTATGATCGTTAGGTCAATTTTTTTGTAAATGGGCAAAATATGGCTGGTTTGACTCGGGTAAAAATCTCACCGCACGTTCACTTGAGAATTTAATGTTATTATCTTTAAAAGGTTTGGATTCATAGGTGATTTGTATCAATAACATGTATCAAGCATGCATATCCCTTTTTTAAAACATGTGTAGAAAAATCTCTTTCTTATAAAATTCCGTGCTATTAGGGTTGAACTAGTGGAATTTCCCAAACTTGGATAAAAAAAGTTTTGTGTCCATTTTTGGTGTGTGAAAATTTTCTTTGCTTATATTTGTTTATTTCTTTAAATTCATTCCATACATAAACTCTAAAATTTTCATTTTGTTGTGATCTATTTGCCTTTTATCTCTTTTTTTTTTTTACGAGAAGAAAGGAAGTGAAAACACAAGTTTTTTTGTAAGAAAAAAGTATACATATAAAATGGAAATGCACGATGCACAAATGTAGAGAGAGATCCTTCCAAAATGTGATAGTAATTTTTAAGGATTGTAAACTCTTTTTTGTTTTTACACATCAGGTTCTACAATCATCGGGAAAATACGGAGGCTGGGGATTTTTAACTGAGTGTTGACTCCCAATCCATAAGTCATTCTTTAAAAAAAAATTGCCCGTTACAAATGATAAATCACTTTACAATCACCTATGATCATTAGGTCAGCTTTTTGTACATGGGCAAAATAATGGTTTGTTTGTCTTGGGTAAATATCCCACCGCACGTTTACTTAAGAATTTAAAGTTGTTCTCCTTAAAAGGTTTGGATCCAACCTCATTTGAATATTTAATTTGTTTCAAGCATGCATATCTATTTGGTAACACATTTGTAGAAAAATATCTTTCTTATAAAATTCCGAGCTATTTGGGTTGAACAAGTGGAATTACCCAAACTAGAATAACAAAACTTTTGTATTCATTTGTGTTGTGCGAATAAATTTTCTTTACTCAAATTTGTTTATTACTTTAAATTCTTTCCATACATAAATTCTAAAATTTTCATTTTGTGTGATCTATTTTCCTGTTATCTCTTTTTTCTTTTACGAGATGAAGGGAAAGTAAAAACTCCAGTTTTAATTTAAGAAAAATGTATACATCTAAAATGGAAATGCATAATGCACAAATGTAGAGAGAGATAATTCCAAAATGTTTCTGTAATTTTTAGGGATTGTAAACTCTTTTTAGCAATTATATGTCAAGTTCGGCAATCGTCAGGAAAAGGGGGAGGCAGGGGATTTTTACTTGAGTGTTGACTCCCAATCCCTAAGTCATTCCTTACAAAAATATAACCCATTATGCATGATAAATCACTTTACAATCTTCTATGATTTTTAAGCCATGGGCAAAATAATGGCTTGTTTGACTCGGGTAAATATCCCACCGCACGTTCTCATGAGAATTTAATGTTATTCTCATTAAATGGTTTTCATCCATTGGTGATTTTCATCTTTAACATGTTTCAAGCATGCACATCCATTTTTTAAAACATGTATAGAAAAATCTGTTTCTTATAAAATTCCGTGCTATTAGGGTTCAACTAGTGGAATTTCCCAAACATGGATAACAAAAGTTTTGTGTTCATTTGTGGTGTGTGAATAAATTTTCTTTACTTAGGTTTTTTTATTCCTTTAAATTCTTTCCATACTTAAATTCTAAAATTTTCATTTTGTTGTGATCTATTTGCCTTTTATCACTTTTTTTTCTTTACGAGATGAAAGGAAAGTGAAATCTCAAGTTTGTATTAAAGAAAAAAGTATACATCTAAAATTGAAATGCACAATGCACAAATGTAGAGAGAGATAATTCCAAAAAGTGTTAGCAATTTTTAGGGATTGTAAACTCTTTTTAGTTTTTATTTATAAGATTCAGCAATCGTCGAAAAAAGGGGGAGGCGGGGGATTTTTAACTCAGTGTTGACTCCCAATCCAAAAGTCATTCCTTAGAAAAATATAGCCCGTTACATAGGATAAATCACTTTACAATCATCTATGATCGTTAGGTCAGCTTTTTGAAAATGGGCAAAATAATGGCTTGTTTGACTTGGGTAAATATCCCACCGCACGTTCACTTGAGAAGTTAATGTTATTCTCTTTAAAAGGTTCGGATCCATAGGTCATTTGCATCTTTAATAGGTTTCAAGCATGCATATCCATTTTTTAAAACATTTGTAGAAAAATCACTTTCTTATAAAATTCTGAGCTATTACGGTTGAACTAGTGGAATTTCCCAAACTTGGATAACATAACTTTTGTGTTCATTTGTGGGGTGTGAATAAATTTTCTCTACTTACATTTGTTTATTGCTTTAAATTCTTTCCATGCATAGACTCTAAAATTTTCATTTTTTTGTGATCTATTTGCCTTTAATCTCTTTTTTTTGTATCTGAGATGAAGGGAAAGTGAAAACTCAAGTTTTGATTTAAGAAAAAAGTATACATCTAAAATGAAAATGCACAATGCACAAATTTAGAGAGAGATAATTCCAAAAAGTGTCTTTAATTTTTAGGGATTGTAAACTCTGTTTAGTTTTTATATATCAGGTTCTGCAATTGTCGGGAAAAGGGGGAGGTGGGGGATTTTAAACTGAGTGTTGAGTCCACATCCATAAGTCATTCCATAAAAAAATATAGCCCGTTACACTTGATAAATCACTTTACAATGATCTACGATCTTAAGGTCAGCCTTTTGGAAAAGGGTTAAATAATGGCTTGTTTGACTTGGGTAAATATCCTACCGCACGTTCACTTGAGAATTTAATGTTATTCTCTTTAAAAGGTTTGGATCCATAGGTGATTTTCATCATTAACATGTTTCAAGCATGCATATCCATTTTTTAAAACATGTGTAGAAAAATCTTTTTCTTATAAAATTCCGTGCTATTGGGGTTGAACAAGTGGAATTTACTTGGATAAGAGAAGTTTGTGTTCATTTGTGATGTGTGAATAAATTTTCTTTGCTTACATTTGTTTATTTCTTTAAATTTGTTCCATACATAAACTCTAAATATTTCATTTTGGTGTGATCTATTTGCCTTTTTTTATCTTTTTTTTGTTTATGAGATGAAAGGAAAGTGAAAACTCAGGTTTTTATTTAAGAAAAGTGTATATATCTAAAATGGAAATGCACAATGCACAAATTTAGAGAGTGATAATTCCAAAAAGTGTCAGTAATTTTTAAGGATTGTAAGCACTTTTTAGATTTTACATATCAGGTTTTGCAATCGTCGGGAAAAGGGGGAGGCGGGGGATTTTTAACTGAGTGTTGACTTCCAATCCATAAGTCATTCGTTACAAAAATATAGCCCGTTACATATGATAAATCACTTTAAAATCATCTAATATCGTTAGGTCTACTTTTTTTTAATGGGAAAAATAATGGCTTGTTTGATTCGGTTAAATATCCCTCCGCACGTTCACTTGAGAATTTAATGTTGTTCTCTTGAAAAGGTTTGGATCCCAGGTCATTTGAATCTTTAACATGTTTCAAGCATGCATATCCATTTTTTAACACATGTGTTGAAAAATATCTTGCTTATAAAATTCCGTGCTATTTGGGTTGAACAAGTGGAATTACCCAAACTTGCATAGCAAAACTTTTCTGTTCATTTGTGTTGTGTGAATAAATTTTCTTTACTTAAATTTGTTTATTGCTTTAAATTCTTTCCATACAAAAACTCTAAATTTTCATTTTGTTGTGATCTATTTTCCTTTTATCTCTTTTTTCTTTTGCGAGATGAAGGGAAAGTGAAAACACAAGTTTTGATTTAAGAAAAAAGTAGACGTATAAAATGGAAATGCACAATGCACAAATGTAGAGAAAGATATTTCAAAAAAGTTTCTGTAATTTTTAGGGAATGTTAACTCTTTTTAGTAATTATATGTCAGGTTCTGCAATCATCGGGAAAAGGGGAAGGCAGGCGATTTTTACTTGAGTGTTGACTCCCAATCCCTAAGTCATTCCTTACAAAAATATAGCCCGTTACGGATGATAAATCACTTTACAATCATCTATGATCGTTAGGTCAGCTTTTTGTAAATGGGCAAAATAATGGCTTGTTTGACTCGGGTAAAAATCCCACCGCACGTTCACTTGAGAATTTAATGTTATTCTCTTTAAATGGTTTGTATCCATAGGTGATTTTCATTTTTAATATGTTTCAAGCATGCATATCCATTCTTTAAAACTTGTGTAGAAACATATGTTTCTTATAAAATTCTGTGCTATTAGGGTTGAAATAGTGGAATTTCCCAAACTTGGATAAGAAAAGTTTTGTGTTCATTTGTGGTGTGTAAATAAATTTTCTTTACTTAAATTTTTTTATTGCTTTAAATTCTTTCCATACATAAGCTCTAAATTTTCATTTTGTTGTGATCTATTTTCTTTTTATCTCTTTTTTCTTTTACGAGATGAAGGGAAAGTGAAAACTCAAGTTTTGATTTAAGAAAAAGAATACATCTAAAACTGAAATGCAGAATGCAAAAATGTAGAGAGAGAAAATTCCAAAAATTTTCTGTAATTTTTAGAGATTGTCAACGCTTTTTAATAATTATATATCAGGTTTTGCAATCGTCAGGAATAGGGGGAGGCAGGGGATTTTTATTTGAGTGTTGACTCCCAATCTCTAAGTCATTCCTTACAAAAATATAGCCCGGTACACATGATAAATCACTTTACAATCATCTATGATCGTTAGGTCAGCTTTTTGTAAATTTTCAAAATAATGGCTTGTGTGACTCGAGTAAATATCCCACCGCATGTTCACTTGAGAATTTAATGTGATTCTCTTTAAAAGGTTTGGATCCATACGTCATTTCCATATTTAACATGTTTCAAGCATGCATATCCATTTTTTAAAACATGTGTAGAAAAATCTTTTTCTTATAAAATTCCCGAGCAATTAGGGTTGAACTAGTCAAATTTCCGAAACTTGGATAACATAACTTTTGTGTTCATTTGTGGTGTATGAATAAATTTTCTTTACTTACGTTTGTTTATTTCTTGAAATTCTTCCAATACGTTGACTCTACTATTTTCATTTTGTTATGATCTATCTGCCTTTTATCTCTTTTTTTTTTCCGAGATGAAGGGAAAGTGAAAACTCAAGTTTTGATTTAAGAAAAAAGTATACATCTAAAATGAAAATGCATAATGCACAAATTTAGAGAGAGATAATTAAAAAAAGTGTTTGTAATTTTTAGGGATTGTAAACTCTTTTTAGTTTTTATATATCTGGCTATGCAAATGTCGGGAAAAGGGGGAGGTGGGGGATTTTAAACTGAGTGTTGACTTCAAATCCTTAAGTCATTCCTTACAAAAATATAGCCCGTTACACATGGTAAATCACTTTACAATCATCTATGATCGTTAGGTCAACTTTTTGTAAATGGGCAAAATAATGGCTTGTTTGACTCGGGTAAATATCCCACCGCACGTTCACTTGAGAATTTAATGTTATTCTCTTTAAAAGGTTTGGATCCAAAGGTGATTTTCATCTTTAATATGTTTCAATCATGCATATCCATTTTTTAAAACATGTGTAGAAAAATCTCTTTCTTACAAAATTCCGAGCAATTAGGGTTGAACTAGTGGAATTTCCCAAAGTTGGAACACAAAAGTTTTGTGTTCATTTGTGGTGTGTGAATAAATTTTATGTACTCACATTTGTTTATTTCTAGAAATTATTCCTTACATTGAGACTCTAAAATTTTCATTTTGTTGTGATCTATTTGCCTTTGATCTCTTTTTTTTTTGTTTTAGAGATGAAGGGAAAGTGAAAACTCAAGTTTTGATTTAAGAAAAAAGTGTACCTCATAAATGAAAATGCAAAATGCAAAAATTTAGAGAGAGAAAATTCCAAAAATTTTTAGTAATTTTTAGGGATTGTAAACTGTTTTTAGTTTTTATATATCAGGTTCTGCAATTGTCAGGAAAAGGCGATGGTGGGGGATTTTAAACTGAGTTTTGACTCCAAATCCATAAGTCATTCCATACAAAAATATGGCCCGTTACACATGATAAATCACTTTACTATCATCTATGATCGTTAGGTCAGATTTTTGTAAATGGGCAAAATAATGGCTTTTTTTACTCGGGTAAATATCCCATCGCACGTTCACTTGAGAATTTAATGTTATTCTCTTTAAAAGGTTTGGATCCATAGGTCATTTGCATCTTTATCATGTTTCAAGCATGCATATCCATTTTTTAAAACATGTGTAGAAAAATCTCTTTCTTATAAAATTCCGAGCTATTAGGGTTGAACTAGTGGAATTTCCCAAACTTGGATAACAAAAGTTTTGTGTTTATTTGTGGTGTGTCAATAAATTTTCTTCACTTACATTTTTTTATTTCTTTAAATTTGTTCCATACAAAAACTCTAAAATTTTCATTTTGTTTAATGTATTTGCCTTTTATCTTTTTTTTTTTGTTTAAGAAAAAAGTATACATCAAAAAATGAAATGCACAATGCACAAATGTAGAGAGAGATAATTTCAAAAAGTGACAGTAATTTTTCGGGATTGTAAACACTTTTTAGTTCTTATATATCGAGTTCTGCAAACATCAGGAAAAGGGGGAGGCGGAGGATTTTTAACTAGGTGCTGACTCCCAATCCATAAGTCATTTCTTACAAAAATATAGCTCGTTACACATGATAAATCACTTTACAATAATCTATGATCGTTAGGTTTGCTTTTTATAAGTTTTGGATCCAAGGTCATTTGAATCTTGAACATGTTTCAAGCATGCATATCCATTTTTTAAAACGTGTGTAGAAAAATCTCTTTCTTATAAAATTCCGAGCTATTAGGGTGGAACAAGTGGAATTAACAAAACTTGAATAACAAAACTTTTGTGTTCAATTGTATTGTGTGAGTAAATTTTCTTTACTTACATTTGTTTATTGCTTCAAATTCTTTCCATACATAAGCCCTAAAATTTTCATTTTGTTGTAATCTATTTTCCTTTTATCTCTTTTTTTCTTTTACGAGATGAAGGGAAAGTGAAAACTCAAGTTTTCATGTAAGAAAAAAAGTAAACATATAAAATGGAAATGCACAATGCAAAAATTTTGAGAGTGATAATTCCACAAAGTTTCTGTAATTTTTAGGGATTGTAAACTCTTTTTAGGTTTTATATATCACGTTCTGCAATCGTCGGGAAAAGGGGGAGGCGGGGAATTTTTAACTAAGTTTTGACTCCCAATGCATAAGTCATCCCTCACAAAAATATAGCCCGTTACACATGATAAATCACTTTGCAATCATCTATGACCGTTAGGTCAGCTTTTTGTAAATGGGCAACATAATGGCTTGTTTGACTCGAGTAAATATCCCACCACACGTTCACTTGAGAAGTTAAATGTTATTCTCTTTAAAAGGTTTGGATCCATAAGTCTTTTGCATGTTTAACATGTTTCAAGCATTCGTATCCATTTTTTAAAACTAGTGTAGAAAAATCTCTTTCTTATAAAATTTTGATCTATTAGGGTTGAACTAGTGGAATTACCAAAGCGCGGATTACAAAAAATTTGTGTTCATTTGTGATGTGTAAATAAATTTTCTTTTCGTACATTTTTTTATTGCTTTAAATTCTTCGATACATAAACTCTAAAATTTTTATTTTGTTGTGATCTATTTGCCTGTTATCTCTATTTTTTGTTTGCGAGATGAAGGGAAAGTGAAAACTCAAGTTTTGATTTAAGTAAAAATATACATATAAAATGAAAGTTCAAATTGAACAAATGTAGAGAGTGATAATCCTAAAATGTGTTTTTAATTTTTAGAGAATGTAAACTCTTTTTAGTTTTTACATATCAAGTTCTGCAATCTTCAAGAAAAGGGGGAGGCAGAGGATTTTTAACTTAGTGTTGTCTCCCAATCCATAAGTCATTCCTTAAAAAAATATTGCACGTTACGCCTGATAAATCACTTTACAATCTTATATGATTGTTAGGTCAGCTTTTTGTAAATGGGCAAAATAATGGCTTGTTTGACTCGGGTAAATATCCCACCACACGTTCACACGAGAATTTAATGTTATTCTCTTTAAAAGGTTTGGATCCATAGGTCATTTGAATCTTTAACATGTTTCAAGCATGAATATCCATTTTTTAAAACAGGTGTAGTAAAATCTCTTTCTTATCAAATTCCGAGTTCTTGGGGTTGAACTAGTTGAATTTCCCAAACTTGGATAACAAAAGTTTCTTGTTCATTAGTGGTGAGTGAATAAATTTTATTTACTTCCATTTGTTTATTTCTTTAAATTCTTTCCATAAATAAACTCTAAAATTTTCATTTTGTTGTGATCTTTTTGCCTTTTATCCATTTTTTTTTTTTTTTTGTTTAAGAGATGAAGGGAAAGTGAAAACTCAAGTTTGTATTTAAGAAAAAAGTATACAGCTAAAATGGAAATGCACAACGCACAAATGTAGAGAGAGATAATTCAAAAAGTGTCAGTAATTTTTAGGGATTGTAAAATCTTTTTAGTTTATATATATCAAGGTTCTAGAATCATCGAGAAAAGGGAGAGGTGGGGGATTTTTAACTGAGTGTTGACTACCAATCCATAAGTCATTCCTTACTAAAATATAGCCCGTTACACATGATAAATCACTTTACAATTATCTATGATCGTAAGGTTAGATTTTTGGAAATGGGCAAAATAATGGCTTGTTTGACTAGGTTAAATATCCCACCGCATGTTCACTTGAGAATTTAATGTTATTCTCTTTAAAAGGATTTGATCCATAAGTCATTTGAAACTTTAACACGTTTAAGGTTTGCATATCCATTTCTTTAAACATGTGTAGAAAAATTTCTTTCTTATAAAATTTTGAGCTATTAGGGTTGACCAAGTGGAATTACCCAAACTTGGATAACAAAACTTTTGTGTTCATTTGTGTTGTGTGAATAAATTTTCTTTACTTACATTTGTTTAGTGCCTTAAATTTTATTCATATATAAACTCTAAAATTTTCATTTTGTTGTGATATTTTATCACTTTTTTTGTGTACGAGATCAAGGGAAAGTGAAAACTCAAGTTTTTATTTAAGACAAAAGTTTACAACTAAAATGGAAATGCACAATGCACAAATGTACTAAGGGATAATTAGAAAACATTTCTGTAACTTTTAGGGATTGTAAACTGTTTTTAGTTTTTATATATCAGGTTCTGCAATCATCGGGAAAAGGGGGAGGTGGGGATTTTTAACTAAGTGTTGACTCCCAATCCATATGTCAATCCTTACAAAAATATAGCCCGTTACACATGATAAATCACTTTACAATCATCTATGATCGTTAGGTCAACTTTTTGTTAATGGGCAAAATAATGGCTTGTTTGACTCGGGTAAAGATCCCTCCCCACGTTCACTTGAGGAGTTTATGTTATTCTTTTTAAAATGTTTGGATCTATAGGTCATTTGCTTTTTTAACCAGTTTCAAGCATGTATATCCATTTTTTAATACATGTGTAGAAAAATCTCTTTCTTTTAAATTCCGAGCTATTAGGGTTGAACTAGTGGAAATTCCAAAACTTGAATAACATAACTTTTGTGTTCATTTGTGGTGTGTAAATAAAATTTCTTTACTTACATTTGTTTATTGCTTCAAACTATTTCCTTACATAAACTCTAAAATTTTCATTTTGATGTGATGTGTTTGCCTTTTATCTCTTTTTTTTTTGTATCTGAGATGAAGGAAAAGTGAAAACTCAAGTTTTGATTTAAGAAAAAAGTATGCATCTAAAATGGAAATGAACAATGCACAAATTTAGAGAGAGATAATTCGAAAGACTGTCTGTAATTTTTAGGGATTGTAAATACTTTTTAGTTTTTATATAGCATGTTCTGCATTTGTCGGCAAAAGGGGGAGGTGGGGGATTTTTAACTCAGTGTTGACTACCAATCCATAAGTCATTCCTTAAAAAAATATAGCCCATTACATAGGATAAATCACTATACAATGATCTATGATCGTTAGGTGAGCTTTTTGTAATTGGGCAAAATAATGGCTTGTTTGACTCGGGTAAATATCCCACCGCATGTTGACTTGAGAATTTAATGTTATTCTCTTTAAAAGGTTTGGATCCATAGGTGATTTGCATCTTTAACATGTCTCAATCATGCATATTCATTTTTAAAAACATGTGTTGAAAAATCTCTTACTTATAAAATTCCGAGCGATTAGGGTTGAAATAGTGGAATTTCCCAAACTTGGATCACAAAAGTTTTGTGTTCATTTGTGGTGTGTGAATAAATTTTCTTTACATACATTTGTTTATTGCTTTAAATACATTCCATCCATAAACTCTAAATTTTTTATTTTGTTGTGATCTATTTGCCTTTTATCACTTTTTTTTTGTTTACAAGATGAAAGGAAAGTGAAAACTCAAGTTTTTATTGAAGAAAAAAGTACACATATAAAATGGAAATGCACAATGAAAAAATGTAGAGAGAGATAATTCCAAAAAAGTGTCAGTAATTTTTAGGGATTGTAAACTCTTTTTAGTTTTTATATATTAAGGTCAGAAAACGTCGGGAAAAGGGGTAGGAGGGGGATTTTTAACCGAGTGTTGACTCCCAATCCATAAGTCATTCCTTACAAAAATATAACCCGTTACACATGATAAATCATTTTACAATCATCTACGATCGTTAGGTCAGCTTTTTGTAAATAGGAAAATAATGGCTTGTTTGACTATGGTAAATATCCCACCGGACATTCACTTGAGAATTTAATGTTATTTTCTTTAAAAGGTTTGGATCCAAAGGTCATTTGCATTTTTAACTTATTTAAATCATGCACATCCATTTTTTAAAACATGTGTAGAAAAGTCTCTTTCTTATAAAATTCTGAGCTAATAGGGTTGAACTAGTGGAATTTCCTAAACTTGGATAGCAAAAGTTTTGAGTTCTTTTCTGGTATTTGAATAAATTTTCTTCACTTTCATTTTTTAATTTCTTGAAATTCTTTACGTACATAAACTCAAAATATTTTTTTCTGTTGTGATCTTTTTTCCTTTTATATCTTTTTTTTGTTGACAAGATGAAGGGAAAGTGAAAACTCAAGTTTTGATTTAAGAAAAAAGTATACAACTAAAATGGAAATGCACAATCCACAAATGTAGAGAGAGATAATTCCAAAAAGTGCCTATAATTTTTAGGGATTGTAAACTCTTTTTAGTTTTTAAATATCAGGTTCTGCAATCGTCGGGAAAAGGGGGTGGCAGGGGATAAGTTCTTCATTACAAAAATATAGCCCATTACACATGATAAATAAATTTACAATCATCTATGATCATCAGGTCTGCTTTTTGTAAATGGGCAAAATAAACGCTGATTTGACTCAAGTAAATATCCCACCCCACGTTCACTTGAGAATTTAATATTATTCTCTTTAAAAGGTTTGGATCCATAGGTCATTTGCATCTTTAACATGTTCCAAGCATGTATATACATTTTTTAGAACATGTGTAGAAAAATCTCTTTCTTATAAAATTCTGAGCTATTAGGGTTGAACTAGTGGAATTTCCCAAACTTGGATAACAAAACTTTCGGGTTCATTTGTGGTGTGTGAATAAATTTTCTTTACTTACATTTGTTTATTGCTTTAAATTCTTTCCATTAATAAACTCTAAAATTTTCAGTTTGTTGTTATCAATTTGAATTTAATCTCTTTTTTTTGTTTACGAGATGAAGGGAAAGTGAAAACTCAAGTTTTGATTTAAGAAAAAAGTATATATCTAAAATTGAAATGCACAATGCACAAATTTAGAGAGACATAATTCATGAAAGTGCCTGTAATTTTTAGGGATTGTAAACTTTTTTTAGTTTTGATATATCAGGTTCTGCAATCGTCAGGAAAAGGGGGTGGCGGGGAATTTTTAACTGAGTGTTGACTCCCAATCCATAAGTGATTCCTTACAAAATTATATCCCGTTATGCATAATAAATCTCTTTACAATCATCTATGACCCTTAGTGCAACATTTTGTAAATAGCCAAGTTAATGGCTTGTTTGACTCGGGTAAATATCCCACCGCACGTTCACTTGAGAATTTAGTGTTATTCTCTTTAAAAGGTTTGGATCCATAGGTCATTTGCATCTTGAACATGTTTCAAGCAAGCATATCCATTTTTTAAAATATATGAAGAAAAATCGCTCTCTTATAAAATTCAGAGCTACTACGGTTGAAGTAGTGGAATTTCCCAAACTTGGATAACAAAAATTTTGTATTTGAATGTGGTGTGTAAATAAATTTTTTTTTCTTTATTTTGTATATTGCTTTAAATTCCTTCCTTACATAAACTCTAAAATTTTCAGTTTGTTGTGATCTATTTGCCTTTTATCTCTTTTTTTCTGTTTTCGAGACGAAGGGAAAGTGAAAACTAAAGTTTTGATTTAAGAAAAAAGTATACATCTAAAATAGAAATGCAAAATGCACAAATATAGAGAGAGATAATTCTAAAATGTGTTTGTAATTTTTTGGGGTTGTAAACTCTTTTTAGTTTTTATATATCATGTTCAGCAATCTTCGTGGAAAGGGGGAGGCGGGGATTTTTAATTGAGTGTTGACTCCCAATCCATAAATCATTTCTTACAAAAGTATAGCCCGTTATGCATGATAAATCACTTTGCAATCACCTATAATTGTTAGGTCGACTTTTTGAAAATGGGCAAAATAATGGTTTTTTTTACTCGGGTAAATATCCTACCGCACGTTCACTTGAGAATTTAATGTTATTCTCTGTAAAAGGTTTGGATCCATAGGTCATTTTCATCTATCACATATTTCAAGCATGCATATCCATTTTTTAAAAGATCTGTAGAAAAATTTCTTTCTTATAAAATTCCGAGCAATTAGGGTTTAACTAGTGGAATTTCCCAAACTTGGAAAACAAAACTTTTGTGTTCATTTGTGGTGTGTGAATAAATTTTCTTTACTTACATTTTTTTATTGCTTTAAATTATTTCCATACATAAATTCTTTTTTTTTGTTTACAAGATGAAGGGAAAGTGAATACTGAAATTTTTATTTAAGAAAAAAGTATACATCTAAAATGGAAATGCACAATGCTCAAATGTAGAGAGAGATAATTTTAAAAAGTGTTTGTAATTTTTTGGGATTGTAAACTCTTTTTAGTATTTATATATTTGTTTCTTCAATAGTCGGGAAAAGGGGGAGGCGGGGGATTTTTAACTGAGTGTTGACTGATAATCCATAAGTCATTCCATACAAAAACATAGCCCGTTACGCATGATAAATCACTTTACAATCATCTATGATCGTTAGGTCAACTTATTGTAAATGGGCAAAATAATGGCTTGTTTGACTCAGGTAAATATCCCACTGCACGTTCTCTTGAGAATTTAATGTTATTCTCTTGAAAAGATATGGATACATAGGTCATTTCCATATTTAACATGTTTCAAGCAAGCATATCCATTTTTTAAAACGTATATAGATAAATCTCTTTCTTATAAAATTCCGAGCAATTAGGGTTGAACTAGTCGGATTACCCGAACTTGGATAACAAAACATTTGTGTTCATTTGTAGGGTGTGAATAAATTTTCTTTACTTACATTTGTTAATTGCTTTAAATTGTTTCCATACATAAAGTCTAAAATTTTCATTTTGTTGTGATCTATTTGCCGTTTATCTCTTTTTTTTGTTTACGAGATGAATGGGAAGTGAAAAATCTAGTTTTTATTTAAGACAAAAGTATACGTTTAAAATGGAAATGGACAATGCACAAAAGTCGAAAGAGATAATTCCAAAAAGTGTCTGTAATTTTTAGGGATTGGAAGCTCTTTTAAGTTTTTATATTTTATGTTCTGCAATCGTCGGGAAAAAGGGGAGGCGGGGGATTTTTAACTTAGTGTTGACTCCCAATATATAAGTCATTCCTTGCAAAAATATAGCCCTTTATGAATGATAAATCATTTTACAATCATCTATGACTGTTAGGTCACCATTTTGTAAATGGGCAAACTAATGGCTTATTTGACTCGGGTAAATATCCCATCGCACGTACACTTCAGAATTTAATGTTATTCTCTTTTAAAGATTTGGATCCATAAGTCATTTGAATCTTTAACATGTTTAAAGAATTCATATCCATTTTCCAAACATGTGTAGAAAAATATCTTCTTATAAAATTCCGAGCAATTAGTGTTGAACTAGTGCAATTTCCCGAACTTGGAAAATAAAAATTTAGTGTTCATTTGTCTTGTGTGAATAATTTTATATATTTAATTTTTTATTGCTTTAAATTCTTTCCCAACATAAAATCTAAAATTTTCAGTTTGTTGTGATCTATTTGCCTTTTATCTCTTTTTTTTGTTTACGAGATGAAGGGAAAGCGAAAACTCAAGTTTTGATTTAAGAAAATAGTATACATCTAAAATGGAAATGCACAATGCAAAATTTTAGAGAGATAATTCCAAAAAGTATTTGTAATTTTTAGGGATTGTAAACTCTTTTTAGTTTTTATATATCAGGTTCTGCAATCGTCGGGAAAAGGGGGACACGGGGGATTTTTAACGGAGTGCTGACTCCCAATCCATAAGTCATTCCTTACAAAAATATAGCCCGTTATGCATGATAAATCGCTTTACAATCATCTATGATCCTTTGTCCAGCTTTTTGTAAATTGGCAAAACAATGGCTTGTTTGACTCGGGTAAATATCCCATCGCGCGTTCACTTGAGAATTTAATGTTATTCTCTTTAAAAGATTTGGATCCATAGGTCATTTTCATCTTGAACATGTTTCAAGCATGCATATCCATTTTTTAAAACATGTGTAGAAAAATCTCTTTCTTATAAAATTCCGAGCTATGAGGGTTGAACTAGTGGAATTTCCCAAACTTGGATAACGAAACTTTTGTGTTCATTTGTGGTGTGTGAATAAATTTTCTTTCCTTACATTTGTTTATTGCTTTGAATTCTTTCCATACATAAACTCTAAAATTTTCAGTTTGTTGTGATCTATTTGCCTTTATCTCTTTTTTTTGTTTACAGGATGAAGGAAAAGTGAAAACTCATGTTTTGAGTTAAGAAAAAAGTATACATCTTAAATGGAAATGAACAATGCAAAAATTTAGAGAGAGACAATTCCTAAAAGTGTTTGTAATTTTTAGGGATTGTAACTCTTTTTAGTTTTTATATATCTGGTTCTGCAATCGTTGGGAAATGGGGGAGGCGAGGAATTTTTAACTGAGTGTTGACTCCCAATGTATAAGTCACTCCTTACAAAAATATAGCCCGTTACACATGATAAATCACTATACAAACAACTATGATCCTTCGTTCAGCTTTTTGTTGATGGGTAAAATAATGGCTTGTTTCACTCGGGTAAATATCCCACTGCACGTTCACTTGAGAATTTAATGTTATTCTCTTTAAAAGGTTTGGATCCATATGCGATTTACATCTTTAACACGTTTCAAGCATGCATATCCTTTTTTTAAAACATGTGTAGAAAAATCACTTTCTTTTTAATTTCAGAGCTATTAAGGTTGAACTAGTGGAATTTCCCAAAGTTGGATCACAAAAGTTTTGTGTTCATTTGTGGTGTGTGAATAAATTTTCTCTACTCTCATTTGTTTATTGCAAGAAATTCTTCCATACATTGACTCTAAAATTTTCATTTTGTTGTGATCTATTTTCCTTTTATCTCTTTTTTTGTTTCCGAGATGAAGGGAAAGTAAAAACTCAAGTTTTGATTTAAGAAAAAAGTATACATCTAAAATGAAAATGCACAATGCACAGATTTATAGAGAGATAATTCCAAAAAGTGTGTGAAATTTTTAGGGATTGTAAAATTTTTTAGTTTTTGTATATCAGGTTCAAATATTTTCGGGAAAAGGGGGTGGTGGGGGATTTTAACCTGAGTGTTGACTCCGAATCCACAAGTCATTCCATACAAAAATATAGCCCGCTACACATGATAAATCACTTTACAATCATCTATGATCATGCAGTCAGCTTTTTGTAAATGGGCAAAATAATGGCTTGTTTGACTCGGGTAAATATCCCAGTGCATGTTCACTTAAGTATTTAATTTTATTCTCTTTAAGAGGTTTCGATCCATAGGTCATTTGCATCTTGAACGTGTTTCAAACATGCATATCAATTTTTTAAAACATGTGTAGAAAAATCTATTTCTTATAAAATTCCAACTATTAGGGTTGAACTAGTGGAATTTCCCAAACTTGGATAACAAAACTTTTGTGTTCATTTGTGTTGTGTGAATAAATTTTCTTTACATACATTTTTTTATTACTTTAAATACTTTCCATACATAAACTCTAAGATTTTTATTTTGTTGTGATCTATTTGCCTTTTATCTCTTTTTTTTTGTTGACGAGATGAAAGGAAAGTGAAAACTCAAGTTTTTATTGAAGAAAAAAGTATAAATCTAAAATGGAAATGCACAATGCATAAATTTAGAGAGAGATAATTCCAAAAAGTGTAAGTAATTTTTAGGGATTTTAAACTCTTTTTAGTTTTTATATATTAAGTTCTGGAATCGTCGGGAAATGGGATAGGAGGGGGATTTTTAACTGAGTGTTGACTCCCAATCCATAAGTCATTCCTTACAAAAATATAACCCGTTACACATGATAAATCACTTTACAATCATCTACGATCGTTTGGTCAGCTTTTTGTAAATAGGAAAATAATGACTTGTTTGACTCGGGTAAATATCCCACCGGACATTCACTTGAGAATTTAATGTTATTCTCTTTAAAAGGTTTGGATCCATAGGTCATTTTCATATTTAACTTATTTCAATCATGCTTATCCATTTTTTAAAACATGTGTAGAAAAATCTCTTTCTTATAAAATTTCGGGCTAATAGGGTTAAACTAGTGGAATTTCCTAAACATGGATAACAAAAGTTTTGTGTTCATTTGTGGTGTGTGAATAAATTTTCTTTTACTTAAATTTTTATATTTCTTGAAATTCCTTACTTACATAAACTCAAAATTTTTTGTTTTGTTGTGGTCTTTTTTCCTTTTATCTGTTTTTTTTTTTGTATACGAGAAAAAGGGAAAGTGAAAACTCAAGTTTTGATTTAAGAAAAAAGTATAGATCTAAAATGGAAATGCACAATGCACAAATGTAGAGAGTTATAATTCCAAAAAGTGCCTGTAATTCTTAGGGATTGTAAACTCTTTTTAGTTTTTATATATTAGGTTCAGCAATCGTCGAGAAAAGGGGGTGGAGGGGGGGGGGGGGGGGGGATCTTTAACTGAGTGTTGACACCCAATCCATAAATCCTTCCTTACAAAAATATAGCCTATTACACTTGATAAATAACTTTACAATTATCTATGATCGTTAGGTCAACTTTTTGTAAATGGGAAAAATAAACGCTTGTTTGACTCGGGTAAATATCCCACCGCACGTTCACTTGAGAATTTAATATTATTCTCTTTAAAAGGTTTGGATCCATAGGTCATTTGAATCTTTAACATGTTTCAAGCATGCATATCCATTTTTTAGAACATGTGTAGAAAAATCTCTTTCTTATAAAATTTTGAGCAATTAGGGTTGAACTAGTGGAATTTGCCCAACTTGGATAACAAAAATTTCGTGTTCATTTGTTGTGTGTAAATAAATTTTCTTTACATACATTCGTTTATAGCTTTAAATTCTTTCCATACATAAACTCTAAAATTTTCAATTTGTTGTGATCTATTTGAATTTTATCTCTTTTTTTTTTTTACGAGATGAAGGAAAATTGAAAACTCAAGTTTTGATTTAAGAAAAAATTATATATCTAAAATGGAAATGCACAATGCACAAATTTAGAGAGAGATAATTCATGAAAGTGCCTGTAATTTTTAGGGATTGTAAACTCTTTTTAGTTTTTATATATCAGGTTCTGTAATCGTCAAGAAAAGAGGGTGGCGAGGGATTTTTAACTGAGTGTTGACTCCCAATCCATAAGTAATTCCTTACAAAAATATAGTCCGTTACGCATAATAAATCTCTTTACAATCATCTATGATCCTTAGTTCAACTTTTTGTAAATGGGCAAAATAATGGCTTGTTTGACTCTGGTAAATATCCCACTGCACGTTCACTTGAGAATGTAGTGTTATTCTCTTTAAAAGTTTTGGATCCATTGGTCATTTGAATCTTTAACATGTTTCAAGCATGCATATCCTTTTTTATAAATATTTGTAGAAAAATGCTTTCTTATAAAATTTAGAGGTATTACGGTAGAAGTAATGGAATTTCCCAAACTTGGATAACAAAAATTTTGTATTCATTTGTGTTGTGTGAATAAATTTTCTTTACTTAATTTTGTATATTTCTTTAAATTCCTTCCATACATAAACTCTAAAATTTTCAGTTTGTTGTGATCTATTTCCCTTTTATCTCTGTTTTTGGTTTACGAGATGAAGGGAAAGTGAAAACTCAAGTTTACATTTAAGAAAAAAGTATACATCTAAAATGGAAATGAAAAATGCAGAACTATAGAGAGAGATAATTCCTAAAAGTGTTTGTAATTTTTTGGGATTGTAAACTCTTTTTAGTTTTTATATATCAGGTTCAGCAATCTTCGATAAAAGGGGGAGGCGGGGGATTTTTAACTGAGTGTTGACTGCCAATCCATATGTCATTTCTTAAAAAAATATAGCCCGTTATGCATGATAAAACATTTTACAATCACCTATAATCGTTAGGTCAGCTTTTTTTAAATGGGCAAAATAATGGCTTTTTTTAATAGGGTAAATATCCCACCACACGTTCACTTGAGAATTTAATGTTATTCTCTTTAAAAGGTTTGGATCCATAGGTCATTTGCATCTACCACATATTTCAAGCATGCGTATCCATTTTTTAAAAGATCTGTAGAAAAATCTCTTTCTTATAAAATTCCGAGCTATTAGGGTTGAACTAGTGGAATTTCCCAAACTTGGAAAACAAAACTTTTGTGCTCATTTGTGGTGTGTGAATAAATTTTCTTTACTTACTTTTGTTTATTGCTTTAAATTCTTTCCATACATAAACTCTAAAATTTTCATTTTGTTGTGATCTATTTGCCATTTATATCTTTTTTTGTTTACGAGATGAAGGGAAAGTGAAAAATCAAGTTTTTATTTAAGAAAAAAGTATACATGTAAAATGGAAATGCCCAATGCTCAAATGTAGAGAGAGATAATTCCAAAAAGTGTTTGTAATTTTTTGGGATTGTAAACATTTTTAGTATTTATATGTCACGTTCTTCAATAGTCGGGAAAAGGGGGAGGTGGGGGATTTTTAACTGAGTGTTGACTCCCAATCCATAAGTCATTCCAAACAAAAATATAGCCCGTTACATGATAAATCACTTTACAATCACCTATGATCGTTAGGTCAGCTTTTTGTAAATAGGCAAAATAATGGCTTGTTTGACTAAGGTAAATATCCCACCGCACGTTCTCTTGAGAATTTAATGATATTCTCTTTAAAATATTTGGATCCATAGGTCATTTGAATCTTTAACATGTTTCAAGAATGCATATCCATATTTTAAGACATATATAGATAAATCTCTTTCTTATAAAATTCCGAGCTATTAGGGTTGAACTAGTGGAATTACCCAAACTTGGATAAGAAAACATTTGTGTTCATTTGTAGGGTGTGAATAAATTTTCCTTACTTACATTTCTTTATTGTTTTAAATTTTTTCTGAACATAAACTCTGAAATTTTCATTTTGTTCTGATCTATTTGCCTTTTATCTCATTTTTTTGTTTACGAGATGAAGGGGAAGTGAAAACTCAAGTTTTTATTTAAGAAAAAGTATACGTTTAAAATGCAAATGGACAATGCACAAAAGTAGAGAGAAATAATTCCAAAAAGTGTCCGTAATTTTTAGGGATTGGATGCTCTTTTTATTTTTATATTTCAGGTTCTACAATCGTCGGGAAAAGGGGGAGGCGGAGAATTTTTAATTAAGTGTTGACTCCCAATCCATAACTCATTCTTTAAAAAAGTATAACCCATTACAAATGATAAATCACTTTACAATCATGTATGATCGTTAGGTCACCTTTTTTTAAATGGGCAAACTAATGGCTTATTTGACTCGGGTAAATATCCCACTGCACGTACACTTGAGAATTTAATGTTATTCTCTTTTAAAGGTTTGGATCCATAGGTCATTTGCATATTTAACATGTTTAAAGCATGCATATCTATTTTTTAAAACATGTGTAGAAAAAAATCTTCTTATAAAATTCCAAGCTCTTACAGTTGAATTTCCCAAACTTGGATAACAAAAATTTTGTGTTCATTTGTCGTGTCTGACTAATTTTATTTTTTAAAATTTTTTTATTGCTTTAAATTCTTTCCAAATATAATCTCTAAAATTTTCAGTTTGTTGTGATCTATTTGCCATTTATCTCTTTTTTTTGTTTATGAGATGAAGGGCAAGTGAAAACTCAATTTTTGATTTAAGAAAAAAGTATACATCTAAAATGGAAATGCACAATGAAAAATTGTAGAGAGAGATAATTCCAAAAAAAGTGTTTGTAATTTTTAGGGATTGTAAACTCTTATTAGTTTTTATATATCAGGTTCTGCAATCGTCGGGAAAAGGGGGAGGGGGGATTTTTAATTAAGTGCTGACTCCGAATCCATAATTCGTTCCTTCAAAAATATAGCTCTTTATGCATGATAAATCACTTTAAAATCATTAATGATCCATAGTTCAGCTTTTTGTAAATGGGCAAAACAATGGCTTGTTTGACTCGTGTAAATATCCCATCGCATGTTCACTTGAGAATTTAGTGCTATTCTCTTTAAAAGGTTTGGATCCATAGGTCATTTACATCTTGAAAATGTTTCAAGCATGCATATCCATTTTTTAAAACATGTGTAGAAAAATCTCTTTCTTATAAAATTCCGAGCTATTAGGGTTGTACTAAAAGGAATTTCCCAAACTTGGATAACAAAACTTTTGTGTTAATTTGTGGTGTGGGTATAAATTTTTTTCACTTACATTTGTTTATTGCTTTAAATTCTTCCCATACATCAACTCTAAAATTTTCATTTTTTTGTGAGCTATTTGCCTTTTACCTCTTTTTTTTGTTTACGAGATGAAGGGAAAGTGAAAACTCAAGTTCTAATTTAAGAAAAAAGTATACATCTAAAATGGAAATGCATAATGCACAAATGTAGAGAGCGATAATTCCAAAATGTGTTTGTAATTTTTAGGGATTGTAAACTCTTTTTAGTTTTTATATATTAGGTTATGCAATCATCGGGAAAAGGGGGAGGCGGGGGATTTTTAACAGAGTGTTGTCTCCCAATCCATAAGTCATTCCATGCAAAAATATAGCCCATTACGCATGATAAATCACTTTACAATCATCTATGATCGTTAGGTCAGCTTTTAGTTAATGGGCAAAATAATGGCTTGTTTGATTCGGGTAAATATTCCACCGCACATTCTCTTGTGAATTTAATGTTATTCTCTTTAAAAGGAATGCATCCATAGGTCATTTTCATCTTTAACTTGTTTCATGCATGCATATCCATTTTTTAAAACATGAATAGAAAAATCTCTTTCTTATAAAATTCCGAGCTATGAGGGTTGAACTAGTGGAATTTCCAAAACATGGATAATGAAACTTTTGTCTTCATTTGTGGTGAGTGAATAAATTTTCTTTACTTACATTTCTTTATTGCTTTAAATTCTTTCCATACATAAACTCTAAAATTTTCAGTTTGTAGTGATTTATTTGCCTTTTATCTCCTTTTTTTGTTTACGAGATGAAGGAAAAGCGAAAATTCATGTTTTGATTTAAGAAAAAAGTATACATCTAAAATGGAAATGAACAATCCAAAAATTTAGAGAGAGATAATTCCAAAAAGTGTTTGTAATTTTTAGGAATTGTAACTCTTTTTAGTTTTTATATATTTTGTTATGCAATCATTGGGAAATAGGGGAGGCGGGGGACTTTTAACTGAGTGTTGACTCCCAATCTATAAGTCATTACTTAAAAAAATATAGCCCGTTACGCATGATAAATCACTTTACAATCAACTATGATCCTTCGTTCAGCTTTTTGTCAATGGGCAAAATAATGGCTTGTTTCACTTGGGTAAATAGCCCACCGCACGTTCACTTGAGAATTTAATGTTATTCCCTTCAAAAGGATTGGATCTGTAGGTCATTTGCATTTATTACATGTTTCAAACATGCACATCCTTTTTCTAAAACATATGAAGAAAAATCTCTTTTTTATAAAATTCCGAGCTATTAGGGTTGAACTAGTGGAATTTCCCAAACTTGGATAACAAAACTTTTGTAATCGTTTGTGGTCTGTGAATAAATTTTCTTTACTTACATTTGTTTATTTCTATAAATTCTTTCCATACATAAACTCTAAAATTTTCTTTTTTTTGAGATCTATTTGCCTTTTATCTCTTTTTTTTTGTTTACGAGATGGAGGGAAAGTGAAAACTCAAGTTTTGATTTAAGTAAAAAGTATGCATCTAAAATAGAAATACACAACGCACAAATATAGAGAGAGATAATTTAAAAAAGTGTCTATAATTTATAGGGATTGTAAAATATTTTTAGCTTTTATATATCAGGTTTTGCAATCGTTGAGAAAAGGGGGAGGTAGGGGATTTTTAACTGAGTGTTGACTCCCAATCCATAAGTAATTCCTTTCAAAAATATAGCCAGTTATGCTTGATAAATCACTTTCCTATCACCTATAATCGTTAGGTCAGCTTTTTGGAAATGGGAAAAAAATGGCTTGTTTGACTCTGGAAAATATCCCACCGTACATTTAGTTGAGAATTTAATGTTATTCTCTTTAAAAGGTTTGGATCCATAGGAAATTTGCATCTTTAACATGTTTCAAGCTTGCATATCCATTTTTTAAAACATGTTTAGAAAAATCACTTCTTAAAAAATTCCGAGCTATTAGGGTAGAACTAGTGGAATTTCCCAAACTTGGATAACTATACTTTTTTGTTCATTTTTGGTGTGTCAATAAATTTTATTTACTTATATTTGTTCATTGCTTTAAATTCTTTGCATACATAAACACTAAAATTTTGAGTCTATTGTGTTCAATTTGCCTTTTATCTCTTTTTTTTGTATACGAGATAAGGAAAAGTGAAAACTCAAGTTTTGATTTAAGAAAAAAGTATACATCTAAAATGGAAATGCACAATGCACAAATGTAGAGAGAGATAATTCCAAGAAGTGTTTGCAATTTTAAGGGATTGTAAACTCATTTTAGTCTTAATATATCAGGTTCTACAATCTTCGGGAAAAGGGGGAGGCGGGGGATTTTTAAAAGAGTGTTCACTCTCAATCCATAAGTCATTCCTTAAAAAAATATACCCCGTTACGCATGGTAAATCACTTTACAATCATCTATAATCGTAAGGTCAGCTTTTTGTATATAGGCAAAATGGTGGCTTGTTCGACTCGGGTAAATATCCCACTGCTCGTTTACATGAGAATTTAATATTTTTCACTTTAAAAGCTTTGGATCCATAGGTCATTTGCATCTTTAACATGTTTCCAGCATGCATATCCATTTTTTAAAACATGTGTAGAAAAATATCTTTCTTGTAAAATTCCGTGCTATTCGGGGTGAACTAGTGGAATTCCCCAAACTTGGAAAAGAAAAATTTTGTGTTCATTTTTGGTGTGTGAATAAAATTTATTTAATTACATTTTTTTATAGCTTTAAATTCTTTCCATACATCAGCTCTAAAATCTTCATTTTGTTGTGATTTATTTGCATTTAATCTCTTTTTTTGTTTACGATTTGAAGGGAATGTGAAAACTCAACTTTTGATGTAAGAAAAAAGTATACATCTAAAATGGAAATGCACAATGCACAATTGTAGAGAGAGATAATTCCAAAAAGTGTTTGTAATTTTTAAGGATTGCAAACTCTTTTTAGTTTTTATATATCAGGTTTTGCAATTGTCGGGAAAAGGGGGAGGCGGGGGGGTTTTTAACTGAGTGTTGACACCCAATCCACAAGTCATTCCTTACAAAAATATAGCCCGTTACGCATGATAGATCACTTTACAATCATCAATGATCGTTAGGTCAGTTTTTTGTGAATGGGTAAAATAATAGCTTGTTTTACTCGAGTAAATATCCAACCGCTTGTTCACTTGAGAATTTAATGTTATTCTCTTTAAAAGGTTTGGACCCTTAGGTCATTTGCATCTTTAACATGTTTCAAGCGGGCATATATTTTTTTTAAAACATGTGTAGAAAAACCTCTTTCGAATAAAACTCCATTGCAATTAGGGTTGAACTAGTGGAATTACCAAAACTTGGATAACAAGAATTTTGTGTTAATTTGCAGTTTGTGAATAAATTTTCTTTTCTTACATTTGTTCATTGCTTTAAATTCTTTCCATACGTAAACTCTAAAACTTTCATTTTCAAGTCATCTCTTTGCCTTTTATCTCTTTTTCATGTTTACACGATGCAGGGAAAGTGAAAACTCAAGTTTTGATTGATGAAAAAGTATACATCAAAAATGGAAATGCACAATGCACAAATATAGAGAGAGATAATTCTAGAAAGTGTTTGTAATTTTTAGGGATTGTAAACTTTTTTTAGTTTTTATATATTAGGTTCTGCAATAGACGAGAAAAGGGGGAGACGGGGAATTTTTAACTGAGTGTTGACTCGCAATCCATAACTCATTCCTTACAAAAATATTGCCCTTTATGCATGATAAATCACTTTGCAATCGTCTATGATCGTTAGGTCAGCTTTTTGTAAATGGAGAAAATAATAGCTTGTTTGACTCGAGTAAATTTTCCACCGCATGTTCACTTGAGATTTTAATGTTATTCTCTATAAAAGGTTTGGATTCATAGGTCATTTGCATCTTTAACATGTATCATGCATGCATATCCATTTTTTAAAACATGTGTATAAAAATCTCTTTCTTATAAAATTCCAAGAAATTGGGGTTGATCTAGTGGAATTTCCCTAACTTGGATAACAAAACTTTTGTGTTCATTTGTGGTGTGTGAATAAATTTTCTTAACTAAAATTTTGTTTATTGCTTTAAATTCATTCCATACATAACTCGAAAATTTTCAGTTTGTTCTGATCTTTTTGTCTTTAATCTTTTTTTTTTTTCGAGATGAAGGGAAAGTGAAAAGTCAAGTTTTGATTTAAAATAAAAGTATACATCTAAAATGGAAATGCACAATGCACAAATGTAGAGAGAGATAATTCATAAAAGTGTCCGTAATTTTTAGGGATTGTAATCACTTTTCAGTTTTTATATATCAGGTTCTGGAATCGTCGGGAAAAGGGGGGGGGGGGGGGGGGGGGGGGGGGGGGGGGGAGGGGGGATTTTTAACTGAGTGTTGACTCCCAATCCATAAGTCATTCCTTACAAAAATATAGCCCGTTACGCTGATCGTTGGGTCAGATTTTTGTAAATGGGCAAAATAATGGCTTGTTTGACTCGGAAAAATATCCCACCACACGTTCACATGAGAATTTAATGTTATTCTCTTTAAAAGGTTATTCACTTGAGAATTTAATGTCATTTTCATCTTTAACATGATTCAAGCGTGCATATCTACTTTTTGAAACATGTGTAAAAAATTCTCTTTCTTATAAAAATCCGAGCTATTAGGGTTGAATTAGTGGAATTACCCAAACTTGGATAACAAGACTTTTGTGTTAATTTGTGGTTTGTGAATAAATTTACTCTTATTACATTTGTTCATTGCTTCAAATTCTTCCCACACATAAAATCTAAAACTTTAATTTTAATGTGATCTATTTACCTTTAAGAAAAATGTATCAATCTAAAATGGAAATGTAGAATGCATAAATGTAGAGAGAGATAATTCCAAAATGTGCCTGTAATATTTAGGGATTGTAAACTCTTTTTATTTTTTATATATCAGGTTCTGCAATCTTCGGGAAAAGGGGGTGGCGGGGGATTTTTAACTGAGTTTTGACTCCCTATCCATAAGTCATTCCTTCCAAAAATTTAGCCTCTTATGCATCATAAATCACTTTACAATCATCTATGATCGTTAGGTCAGCTTTAGGTAAATGGGTAAAATAATTGCTTGTTTGACTCGGGTAAATATGCCACCGCACGTTCTCTTGAGAATTTAATTTTATTCTGTTTAAAACGTTTGGATCCATTGGTCATTAGTATCTTTAACATGTTTTTAGCAGGCATATCTATTTTTTAAAACATGTGTAGAAAAATCTCTTTCATATAAAATTCTGAGCTATTAGGCTTGAACGAGTGGAATTACCGAAACTTGGATAGCAAAACTTTTGTGTTCATTTGTTGTGTGTGAATAAATTTTATTTTCTTACATTTGTTCATTGCTTTAAATTCTTTCCATACATAAACTCTAAAATTTTCATTTTGTTGTGCTGTACTTGCCTTTAATCTCTTTTTTTGTTTGCTTACGAGATGAAGGGAAAGTGAAAACTCAAGTTTTTATTTAAGAAAAAAGTATACATCTGAAATGGAAATGCACAATGCAAAAAATGTAGAGAGAGATAATTCCGAAAAGTGTTTTTAATTTTTACGGTTTGTAAACTCTTTTTAGTTTTTATATATCTAGTTCTTCATCAGTCGGGAAAAGAGGGAGGCAAGGGATTTTAAACTGAGTGTTGACTCCCAATCCATAAGTCATTCCCTACAAAAATAAAGCCTGTTACGCTTGATAAATAACTTTATAATCCTCTATGATCGTTAGGTCAGCTTTTTGTAAATTGGCAAAATAATGGCTTGTTTGACTTGGGTAAATAGCCCACCGCATGTTCTCTTGAGAATTTAATGTTATTCTCTTTAAAAGATTTGGATCCTTAGGACATTTGCATCTTTAACATGTTTCAAGCATTCATATCCATTTTTTAAAACATATGTAGATAAATCTCTTTCTCATAAAATTCCGAGCTATTTGGGTTGAAGTAGTGGAATTACCCAAACTTGGATAACAAAACTTTTGTGTTCATTTGTTGGATATGAATAAATTTTCTTTACTTGCATTTGTTTATTGCTTTAAATTTTTTCCGTACATAAACTCTAAAATTTTCATTTTGTTGTGATCTATTCGCCTTTTATCTCCCTTTTATTTTACAAGATGAAAGGGAAGTGAAAACTCAAGTTTTAATTTAAGAAAAAAGTATACATTTAAAATGGAAATTCACAATGCACAAATGTAGAGAGAGAAAATTCCAAAAAGTTTCTGTACTTTTTAGGGATTGGAAACTCTTTTTTGTTTTAAAATTTCAGGTTATGCAATCCTCGGGAAAAGGGGGAGGCGGGGGATATTTAACTGAGTGTTGACTCCCAATCCATAAGCCATTCCGTAAAAATATAGCGTGTTAGGCATGAAAAATATAGCGGGGGATTTTTAACCTTGTGTTGACTCCCAATCCTTAAGTCATTCCTTACAAAAATATAGCCCGTTACGGATGGTAAATCACTTTATAATCATCCATGATGGTTAGGTCAGCTTTTTGTAAATGGGCTAAATAATGGCTTGTTTGACTCAAGTAAATATCCCATCGCACGTTCACTTGAGATTTTAATATTTTTTTCTTTAAAAGGTTTGGAACCATAGGTCATTTGCATCTTTAACATGTTTCAAGTATGCAAATCCATTTTTTAAAACATGTGTAGAAAAATCTCTTTCTTATAAAATTCCGAACAATTAGGGTTGAACTAGTGGAATTTACCAAACTATGATAAGAAAACTTTTGTGTTCGTTTGTGGTGTGTGAATAAATTTTCTTTACTTGCATTCTTTTATAGCTTTAAATTCTTTCCATACATAAAACTTGAAAATTTTCAATTTGTTGTGATCTTTTTGCCTTTTATCTCTTTTTTGTTTTGTTTCCGAGATGAAGGGAAAGTGAATACTCAAGTTTTGATTTAAGATAAAAGTATACATCTAAAATGGAAATGCACAATGCACAAATGTAGAGAGAGATAATTCCAAAAAGTGGCCGTAATTTTTAGGGACTATAAACTCTTTTTAGTCTCTATATATCAGGTTCTGCAATCTTCGGGAAAAGGGGGAGGAGCGGGATTTTTAACTGAGTGTCGACTCCCAATCCATAAGTCATTCCTTACAAAAATATACCCTGTTACGCTGATCGTTAGGTTAGCTCTTCTATAAATGTGCAAAATAATAGCTTGTTTGACTCGGGAAAATATCCCACCGCACGTTCACTTGAGAATTTAATGTTATTCAGTTTAAAAGGATTGGATCCATAGGTCATTTGCATCTTTCACATGTTTCAAGCGTGCATATCTATTTTTTAAAACATGTGTAGAAAAATCTTTTTCTTATAAAATTTCGAGCTTTTAGGGTTGAACTAGTGGAATTAGGCAAACTTGGATAACAAGACTTTTGTGTTAATTTGTGGTTTGTGAATAAATTTTATTTTATTACATTTTTCATTGCTTTAAATTCTTTCCTTACATAAACTCTAAAATTTTAATTTTGATGCGATCTATTTGCCTTTTATCTCTTTTTTATGTTTACGAGATGAGGGGAAAGTGAAAACTCAGGTTTTGATTTAAGAAAAAAGTATACATCTACAATGGAAACGTAGAATGCACAAATGTAGAGAGATATAATTCCAAAACGTGGCTATAATTTTTAGGGATTGTAAACACTTTTTAGTTTTTATATATCAGGTTCTGCAATCGTCGAGAAAAGGGGGTGGCGAGGGACTTTTAATTGAGTGTTGACTCCCAATCCATAAGTCATTCCTTACAAATATTTAGCCCGTTCCGCATGATAAATCACTTTACAATCATCTACGATCATTGGGTCAGCTTTTTTTAAATGGGCAAAATAATGGCTTGTTTGACTCGGGTCAGTATCCCACCACATGTTCTCTTGAGAATTTAATGTTATTCTCTTTAAAAGATTTGGATCCATAGGTCATTTGCATCTTTAACATGTTTCAAACATGCATATCCATTTGTTAAAACATATGTAGATAAATCTCTTTCTTATAAAATTCCGAGCTATTTGGGTTGAACTAGTGGAATTACCCAAACTTGGATAACAAAAATTTTGTGTTCATTTGTGGGGTGTGAATAAATTTTCTTTACTTATATTTTTTTATTTCTTTAAATTGTTTTCGTACAGAAACTCTAAAAATTTCATTTTGTTGTGATTTATTTTCCTTTTATCTCTTTTTTTTGTTTACGAGATGAAAGGGAAGTGAAAACTCCAGTTTTTATTTAAGAAAAACGTATACGTTTAAAATGGAAATGCAGAATGCACAAATGTAGAGAGAGATAATTCCAAAAAGTATCTGTAATTTTTAGGGATTGGAAACTCTTTTTAGTTTTTAAATTTCAGGTTCTGCAAACGTCGGGAAAAGGGGGAGGCAATGGATTTTTAACTGAGTGTTGACTCCCAATCCATAAGTCATTGCTTTAAACAATATAGCCCATTAGGCATGATAAATTACTTTACAATCATCTATGATCGTTAGGTTAGCTTTTTGTAAATTGGCAAAATAATGGCTTATTTTACTCGGGTGAATATCCGACTGCACTTTCACATGAGAATTTAATGTTATTCTCTTTAAAAGGTTTGGATCCATAGGTCACTTGCATCTTTAACATGTTTAAAGCAAGCATATCTATTTTTTAAAGCATGTGTAGAAAAATATCTTCTTATAAAATTCCTGGCTATTAGGTTTGAACTTGTGGAATTTCCCCAACTTGGATAACAAAACTTTTGGGTTTATTTGTGGTGTGTGAATAATTTTATTTATTTACATCTTTTTATTGCTTTAAATTCTTTCCATTCATAAACTCTAAAATTTTCAGTTTGTTGTGATCTATTTGCCTTTTATCTCTTTTTTCGCTTACAAGATTAAGGGAAAGTGAAAACTCAAGTTTTGATTTAAGAAAAAAGTATCCATCTAAAATTGAAATGCACAATACAAAAATATAGAGAGAGATAATTCCAAAAAGTGTTCGTAATTTTTAGGGATTGTAAACTTTTTTTAGTTTTTATATATCAGGTTCTGCAATCATCAAGAAAAGGGGGAGGCGTGGGAATATTTAACTAAGTGTTGACTCGCAATCCATAAGTCATTCCATACAAAAAGATAGCCCATTACGTATGATAAATCACTTTACAATCATCTATGATCTTTAGTTCAACATTTTGTAAATGGGCAAAATAATAACTTGTTTGACTCGAGTAAATATCCCACCGCATGTTCACATGAGATTTTATTGTTATTCTCTAAAAATGTTTTGGATCTATAGGTCATTTGCATCTTTAACATGTTTCAAGCATGCATATCCATTTTTTAAATCATGTGTAGAAAAATCTCTTTCTTTTAAAATTCCGAGCAATTAGGGTTGAACCAGTGGAATTTCCCAAACTTGGATAACAAAATTGTTGTGTTCATTTGTGGGGTGTGAATAAATTTTCTTTACTAACATTTGTTTATTGCTTTAAATTCTTTCCATACATAAACACTTAAATTTTCAGTTTGTTGTGATCTTTCAGCCTTTTATCTCTTTTTTTTTGTTTTCGAGATAAAGGGAAAGTGAAAAATCAAGTTTTGATTTAAGATAAAGTATACATCTTAAATAGAAATGCACAATACTCAAATGTAGAGAGAGATAATTCCAAAAATTATCCGTAATTTTTAACGGATTGTACACGCTTTTCAATTTTTATATATCAGGTTCTGTAATTGTCGGGAAAAGGGGGAGGCGGGGGATTTTTAACTGAGTGTTGACTCCCAATCCATAAGTCATTCCTTACAAAAATATAGTCCGTTACGCTGATCGTTAGGTAAACTTTTTGTAAATCGGCAAAATAATGGATTGTTTGACTCGGGAAAATATCCCACCGCACGTTCACTTGAGAATTTAATGTTATTCTCTTTAAAAGGTTTCGATCCTTAGGTAATTTGTATCTTTAACATGTTTCAAGCGGGCATATCTATTTTTTAAAACATGTGTAGAAAAATCTCATTCTTATAAAATTCCAAGCTATTAGGGTTGAACTAGTGGAATTACCCAAACTTGGATAGCAAAACTTTTGTATTAAATTGTGGTTTGTGAATAAATTTACTTTTCTTAAATTTTTTCATTGCTTTAAATTCTTTCCGTACATAAACTCTAAAAATTTCATTTTGAAGTGATCTCTTTGCGTTTTATCTCTTTTTGATGTTTACGAGATGAAGGGAAAATGAAAACTGAAGTTTTGATTTAGGAAAAAAGTATACATCTAAACGGGAAATTACAATGAACAAATATAGAGAGAGATAATTTCAGAAAGTGTTTATAATTTTTAGTGATTGTAAAATTTTTTTATTTTTTATATATCGGGTTCTGCAATCGTCGAGAAAAGGGGGAGGTGGGGAATTTTTAACTGAGTGTTGACTCGCAATCCATAAGTCATCCCTTACAAAAATATAGCTAGTTACGCATGTTAAATCACTTTACAATAATCTATGATCGTTAGGTCAGCTTTTTTTAAATGGAAAAATAATAGCTTGTTCTCTATAAAAGGTTTTGGATCCATAGGTGATTTGCATCTTTAACATGTATCAAGCATGCATATCCATTTTTTAAAACATGTGTGGAAAAATATCTTTCTTATCACATTCCGAGCAATTAGGGTTGAACTAGTGGAATTTCCCAAACATGGATAACGAAACTTTTGTGTTCATTTGTGGTGTGCGAATAAATTTTCCATAATTACATTTGTTTATTGCTTTAAATTCTTTCCATACATAAACTCTAACATTTTCAGTTTGTTCTGATCTTTTTGCCTTTTATCTCTTTTTTTTGTTTACGTGATGAAGGGAAAGTGAAAACTCAAGTTTTGATTTAAGATAAAAGTATACATCTAAAATGGAAATGCACAATGCACAAATGTAGAGAGAGATAGTTCCAAAAAGTGTCCGTAAATTTTAGGGATTGTAAACACTTTTCAGTTTTTATATATAAGGTTCTGCAATCGTCAGGAAAAGGGGGAGGCGGGGGATTTTTAACTGAGTGTTGACTCCCAATCCATAAGTCATTCCTTACGAAAATATAGCCCGTTACGCTGATCGTTAGGTCAACTTTTTGTAAATGGGCAAAATAATAGCTTGCTTGACTCGGGAAAATATCCCACCGCACGTTCACTTGAGAATTTAAGGTGATTCTCTTTAAAAGGTTTGGATCCTTAGGTCATTTGCATCTTCAACATGTTTCAAGTGGGCATATCTATTTTTTAAAACATGTGTTTAAAAATATCTTTCTAATAAAATTCGAATGCTATTTGGGTTGAACTAGTGGAATTACCCAAACTTGGATAACAAGACTTTTGTGTTAATTTGTGATTTGTGAATAAATTTTATTTTCTTACATTTGTTCATTGCCTTAAATTCTTTCCATACATAAACTCTAAAACTTTAATTTTGAAGTCATGTCTTTGCCTTTTATCTCTTTTTTATGTTTACGAGATGAAGGGAAAGTGAAAACTCCAAGTTTTAATTTAAGAAAAAGCATACATCTAAAATGGAAATGCACAATGTACACATATAGGGAGAGATAATTCCTGAAATGTTTTTAATTTTTAGGGATTGTAATTTTTTTTTAGTTTTTATATATCATGTTTTGCAATCGTCGAGAAAAGGGGGAGGGGGGAATTTTTAACTAAGTGTTGACTTGCAATCCATAAGTCATTTCTTACATAACTATTGCCCGTTATGCATGATAAATCACTTTACAATCATCTATGATCGTTAGGTCAGCTTTTTGTGAATGGGCAAAATAATAGCTTGTTTGACTCGAGTAAATATCCCACCGCACGTTCACTTGGGATTTTAATGTTATTCTCCATAAAAGGTTTGGATCCATAGGTCATTTCCATCTTTAACATGTATCAAGCATGCATATCCATTTTTTAAAACATGTGCAGAAAAATCTCTTTGTTATAAAATTCCGAGCAATTGGAGTTGAACTAGTGGAATTTCCCAAACTTGGATAACAAAACTTTTTTGTTCATTTGTAGTGTCTAAAAAAATTTTCTTTACTTACATTTGTTTATTGCTTTAAATTATTTCCATAAATAAACTCTAAAATTTTCAATTTGTTCTGATCTTTTTGTCTTTTATCTCTTTTTTTTTTGTTTTCGAGATGAAGGGAAAGTGAAAACTCAAGTTTTGATTCAAAATAAAAGTATACATCTAAAATGGAAATGCACAATGCACAAATGTAGAGAGAGATAATTCTTAAAAGTGTCCGTAATTTTTAGGGATTGTAATCACTTTTCGGTTTTTATATATCAGGTTCTGCAATCGTCAGGAAAAGGGGGAGGCGGGGGATTTTAAACTGAGTATTGACTCCCAATCCAAAAGTGAATCCTTACAAAAATATAGCCCGGTACACTGATCGTTAGGTCAGCTTTTTGTAAATGGGCAAAATAATGGCTTGTTTGACTCGGGAAAATATCCCACCGCACGTTCACTTGAGAATTTAATGTTATTCTCTTTAAAAGACTTGGATCCATAGGTCATTTTCATCTTTAACATGATTCAAGCGTGCATATCTACTTTTTAAAACATGTGTAAAAAATTCTCTTTCTTATAAAAATTCGAGCTATTAGGGTTGAATTAGTGGAATTACCCAAACTTGGATAACAAGACATCTGTGTTATTTTATGGTTTGTGAATAAATTTACTTTTATTACATTTGTTCATTGCTTCAAATTCTTTCCACACATCAAAATCTAAAACTTTCATTTTGTTGTGATGTATTTGCCTTTAATCTCTTTTTTTATGTTTACGAGATGAAGGGAAAGTGAAAACTCAAGTTTTGATTGAAGAAAAATCCATCAATCAAAAATGGAAATGTAGAATGCACAAATGTAGAGAAAGATAATTCCAAAAAGTGCCTGTAATTTTTAGGGATTGTAAACTCTTTTTAGTTTTTATATATCAGGTTCTGCAATCGTCGGGAAAAGGGGGTGGCGGGGAATTTTTAACTGAGTGTTGACTCCCTATCCATAAGTCATTCCTTCAAAAAATATAGCCTGTTACGCATGATAAATCACTTTACAATTATCTATGATCGTTAGGTCAGCTTTAGGTAAATGGGTAAAATAATCGCAGGTTTGACTTGGGTAACTATCCCACCGCACGTTCTCTTGGGAATTTAATTTTATTCTCTTTAAAAGGTTTGGATCCATAGGTCATTTGTATCTTTAACATGTTTCTAGCAGGCATATCTATTTTTTAAAACATGTGTAGAAAAATCTCTTTCTTATAAAATTCCGAGCTATTAGGGTGGAACTAGTGGAATTACCGAAACTTGGATAGCAAAACTTTTGTGTTCATTTGTGGGGTGTGAATAAATTTTATTTTCTTACATTTATTTATTGCTTTAAATTCTTTCCATACATCAACTTTAAAATTTTCATTTTGTTGTGCGCTACTTGCCTTTTATCTCTTTTTTTTGTTTACGAGATGCGGGAAAAGTGAAAACGCAAGTTCTTATTTAAGATACAGGTATACATCTAAAATGGAAATGCACAATGCACAAATATAGAGAGAGATAGTTCCAAAAATTGTCCGTAGTTTTTAACGGATTGTACACGCTTTTTCAGTTTTTATATATCAGGTTCTGTAATTGTCAGGAAAAGGGGGAGGCGGGGGATTTTTAACTGAGTGTTGACTCCCAATCCATAAGTCATTCCTTACAAAAATATAGTCCGTTACACTGATCGTTAGGTAAACTTTTTGTAAATCGGCAAAATAATGGATTGTTTGACTTGGGAAAATATCCCACCGCACGTTCACTTGAGAATTTAATGTTATTCTTTTTAAAAGGTTTTGATCCTTAGGTAATTTGTATCTTTAACATGTTTCAAGCAGGCATATCTATTTTTTAAAACATGTGTAGACAAATCTCATTCTTATAAAATTCCGAGCTATTAGGGTTGAACTAGTGGAATTACCCAAACTTGGATAGCAAAACTTTTGTATTAAATTGTGGTTTGTGAATAAATTTACTTTTCTTACATTTTTTCATTGCTTTAAATTCTTTCCATACATAAACTCTAAAAATTTCATTTTGAAGTGATCTCTTTGCCTTTTATCTCTTTTTGATGTTTACGAGATGAAGGGAAAATGAAAACTGAAGTTTTGATTTGAGAAAAAAGTATACATCTAAACGGGAAATTACAATGAACAAATATAGAGAGAGATAATTCTAGAAAGTGTTTATAATTTTTAGTAATTTTAAAATTTTTTTAGTTTTTTTATATCAGGTTCTGCAATCGCCGAGAAAAGGGGGAGGTGGGGAATTTTTAACTGCGTGTTGACTCGCAATCCATATGTCATCCCTTACAAAAATATAGTTAGTTACGCATGTTAAATCACTTTACAATAATCTATGATCGTTAGGTAAGCTTTTTGTAAATGGAAAAATAATAGTTTGTTCTCTATAATAGGTTTTGGATCCATAGGTCATTTGCATCTTTAACATGTATCAAGCATATCCATTTTTTAAAACATGTGTGGAAAAATCTTTTTCTTATAAAATTCCGAGAAATTAGGGTTGAACTAGTGGAATTTCCCAAACATGGATAACGAAACTTTTGTTTTCATTTGTGGTGTGTGACTAAATTTTCCTTAATTACATTTTTTTATTGCTTTAAATTCTTTCCATACATAAACTCTAACATTTTCAGTTTGTTCTGATCTTTTTGCCTTTTATCTCTTTTTTTTGTTTACGTGATGAAGGGAAAGTGAAAACTCAAGTTTTGATTTAACATAAAAGTATGCATCTAAAATGCAAATGCACAATGCACAAATGTAGAGAGAGATAATTCCAAAAAGTGTTCGTAAATTTTAGGGTTTGTAAACACTTTTCAGTTTTTATATATAAGGTTCTGCAATCATCAGGAAAAGGGGGAGGCGGGGGATTTTTAACTGAGTGTTGACTCCCAATCGATAAGTCATTCCTTACGAAAATATAGCCCGTTACACTGATCGTTAGGTCAACTTTTTGTAAATGGGCAAAATAATAGCTTGCTTGACTCGAGAAAATATCCCACCGCACGTTCACTTGAGAATTTAATGTGATTCTCTTTAAAAGGTATGGATCCTTAGGTCATTTTCATCTTTAACATGTTTCAAACGGGCATATCTATTTTTTAAAACATGTGTATAAAAATCTCTTTCTAATAAAATTCCAATGCTATTAGGGTTGAACTAGTGGAATTACCCAAACTTGGATAACAAGACTTTTGTGTTAATTTGTGATTTGTGAATAAATTTTCTTTTCTTACATTTGTTCATAGCCTTAAATTCTTTCCATACATAAACTCTAAAACTTTATTTTTGAAGAAATGTCTTTGCCTTTTATCTCTTTTTTATGTTTAAGAGAAAAAGGGAATTAAAAACTCAAGTTTTGATTTAAGAAAAAGCATACATCTAAAATGGAAATGCACAATGTACACATATAGGGAGAGATAATTCCTGAAATGTTTTTAATTTTTAGGGATTGTAAATTTTTTTTAGTTTTTATATATCATGTTTTGCAATCGTCGAGAAAAGGGGGAGGAGGGAATTTTTAACTAAGTGTTGACTCGCAATCCATAAGTCATTTCTTACAAAACTATTGCTCGTTACGCATGATAAATCACTTTACAATCATCTATGATCGTTAGGTCAGCTTTTTGTAAATGGGCAAAATAATAGCTTGTTTGACTCGAGTAAATATCCCTCCGCACGTTCACTTGGGATTTTAATGTTATTCTCTATAAAAGGTTTGGATCCATAGGTCATTTCCATCTTTAACATGTATCAAGAATGCATATCCATTTTTTAAAACATGTGTAGAAAAATCTCTCTTATAAAATTCCGAGCAATTGGGGTAGTACTAGTGGAATTTCCCAAACTTGGATAACAAAACTTTTTTGTCATTTGTGTCGTCTAAAAAAATTTTCTTTACTTACATTTGTTTATTGCTTTAAATTCTTTCCATAAATAAACTCTAAAATTTTCAATTTGTTCTGATCTTTTTGCCTTTTATCTCTTTTTTTTTTGTTTTCGAGATGAAGGGAAAGTGAAAACTCAAGTTTTCATTTAAAATAAAAGTATACATCTAAAATGGAAATTCACAATGCACAAATGTAGAGAGAGATAATTCTTAAAAGTGTCTGTAATTTTTAGGGATTGTAATCGCTTTTCAGTTTTTATATATCAGGTTCTGCAATCGTCAGGAAAAGGGGGAGGCGGGGGATTTTAAACTGAGTGTTGACTCCCAATCCAAAAGTGATTCCTTACAAAAATATAGCCCGGTACACTGATCGTTAGGTCAGCTTTTTGTAAATGGGCAAAATAATGGCTTGTTTGACTGGGGAAAATATCCCACCGCACGTTCACTTGAGAATTTAATGTTATTCTCTTTAAAAGGTTTGGATCCATAGGTTATTTTCATCTTTAACATGATTCAAGCGTGCATATCTACTTTTTAAAACATTTGTAAAAAATTCTCTTTCTTATAAAAATCCGAGCTATTAGGGTTGAATTAGTGGAATTACCCAAACTTGGATAACAAGACATCTGTGTTAATTTATGGTTTGTGAATAAATTTAAGTTTATTACATTTGTTCATTGCTTCAAATTCTTTCCACACATCAAAATCTAAAACTTTCTTTTTGTTGTGATGTATTTGCCTTTTATCTCTTTTTTATGTTTACAAGATTAAGGGAAAGTAAAAACTCAATTTTTGATTTAAGAAAAATCCATCAATCAAAAATGGAAATGTAGAATGCACAAATGTAGAGAAAGATAATTCCAAAAAGTGCCAGTAATTTTTAGGGATTGTAAACTCTTTTTAGTTTTTATATATCAGGTTCAACAATCGTCGGGAAAAGGGGGTGGCGGGGGATTTTTAACTGAGTGTTGACTCCCTATCCATAAGTCATTCCTTCCAAAAATATAGCCTGTTACGCATGATAAATCACTTTACAATCATCTATGATTGTTAGGTTAGCTTTAGGTAAATGGGTAAAATAATCGCAGGTTTGACTCGGGTAACTATCCCACCACACGTTCTCTTGGGAATTTAATTTTATTCTCTTTGAAAGGTTTGGATCCATAGGTCATTTGTATCTTTAACATGTTTCTAGCAGGCATATCTATTTTTTAAAACATGTGTAGAAAAATCTCTTTCTTATAAAATTCCGAGCTATTAGGGTGGAACTAGTGGAATTACCGAAACTTGGATAGCAAAACTTTTGTGTTCATTTGTGGTGTGTGAATAAATTTTATTCTCTTACATTTATTCATTGCTTTAAATTCTTTCCATACATAAACTCTAAAATTTTCATTTTGTTGTGCACTACTTGCCTTTTATCTCTTTTTTTTGTTTACGAGATGCGGTGAAAATGAAAACGCAAGTTTTTATTTAAGAAACAAGTATACATCTAAAATGGAAATGCACAATGCACAAATATAGAGAAAGATAATTCCAAAAATTGTCCGTAGTTTTTAACGGATTGTACACGCTTTTCAGTTTTTATATATCAGGTTCTGTAATTGTCGGGAAAAGGGGGAGGCGGGGGATTTTTAACTGAGTGTTGACTCCCAATCCATAAGTCATTCCTTACAAAAATATAGTCCGTTACGCTGATCGTTAGGTAAACTTTTTGTAAATCGGAAAAATAATGGATTGTTTGACTCGGGAAAATATCCCACCGCACGTTCACTTGAGAATTTAATTTTATTCTCTTTAAAAGTTTTCGATCCTTAGGTAATTTGCATCTTTAACATGTTTCAAGTAGGCATATCTATTTTTTAAAACATGTGTAGAAAAATCTCTTTTTTATAAAATTCCAAGCTATTAGGGTTGCTCTAGGGGAATCATCCAAACTAGGATAACAAGACTTTTGTGTTCATTTGTGGTTTGTGAATAAATTTTAATTTATTAAATTTGTTCAATGATTCAAATTCTTTCCATTCATAAACTCTAAAACTTTCATTTTGATGTGATCCATTTGCCTTTTATCTCTTTTTTATGTTTACGAGATGAAGGGAAAGTGAAAACTCAAGTTTTGACTTAAGAAAAAAGTATCAATCTAAAATGGAACTGTAGAATGCACAAATATAGAGAGAGATAATTCAAAAAAGTGCCAGTAATTTTTAGGGATTGTAAACGCATTTTAGTTTTTATATATCCGGTTCTGCAATCGTTGGGAAAAGGGGGTGGCGGGGGATTTTTAACTGAGTGTTGACTCCCAATCCATAAGTCATTCGTTCCAAAAATATAGCCTGTTACGCATGATAAATAACTTTACAATCATCTATTATTGTTAGGTCAGCTTTAGGTAATGGGTAAAATAATGGCTTGTTTGACTCGGGTAAATATCCCACCGCACGTTCACTTGAGAATTTAATTTTATTATCTTTAAAAGGTTTGGATCCATAGGTCCTTTGTATCTTTAACATGTTTCAAGCAGGCATATCTATTTTTTAGAACATGTGTAGAAAAATCTCTTCGTTATAAAATTCCCAGCTATTAGGGTCGAATTAGTAGAATTACCGAAACTTGGATAGCAAAATTTTTGTGTTCATTTGTGGTGTGTGAATAAATTTTATTTTCTTAACTTTGTTCATTACTTTAAATTCTTTCCATACAAAAACTCTAAAATTTTCATTTTTTGTGTTGTATTTGCCTTTTATCTCTTTTTTTTCTTTACGAGATGAAGGGAAAGTGAAAACTCAAGTTTTTATTTAAGAAAAAAGTATACATCTAAAATGGAAATGCACAATGCACAAATTGGGAGAGAGATAATTCCAAAAAGTGTTTGTAATTTTTAGGGATTGTAAGCTCTTTTTAGTTTTTATATATCAGGTACATCAATAGTCGGGAAGAGGGGGAGGCAGGGGATTTTTAACTGAGTGTTGACACCCAATCCATAAGTCATTCCTTACAAAAATATAGCCCGTTATGCATGATAAATCACTTTACAATCATGTATGATCGTTAGGTCAGGTTTTTGTAAATGGGCAAAATAATGGCTTGTTTGACTCGCATAAATATCCTACCACACGTTCTCTTGAAAATTTAATGTTATTCTCTTTAAAAGATTTGGATCCATAGGTCATTTGCATCTTTAACATGTTTCAAGCATGCATATCCATTTTTTAAAACATATGTAGATAAATGTCTTTCTTATAAAATTCCGAGCTATTTGGGTTTAACTAGTGGAATTACCAAAACCTGGATAACAAAACTTTTGTGTTCATTTGTGGGATGAGAATAAATTTTCCTTACTTACATTTGTTTATTGCTTTAAATTGTTTCTGTACATAAAATCTAAAATTTTCATTTTGTTATGATCTATTTGCCTTTTATCTCTTTTTTTTGTTTACGAGATGAAAGGGAAGTGAAAACTCAAGTTTTTAGTTAAGAACAGAGTATACGTTTAAAATTGAAATTCACAATGCACAAATGTAGTGAGAGATAATTCCAAAAAGTGACAGTAATTTTTAGGGATTGTAAACTCTTTTTAGTTTTTATATATCAGGTTCTGCAATCGACAGGAAAAGGGGGAGGCGGAGGATTTTTAACTGAGTGTTAACTCCCAATCCATAAGTCATTCCATACAAAAATATATCCCATTACACATGATAAATCACTATACAATAATCTATGATCGTTAGGTCAACTCTTTGTAAATGGCTAAATAATGGCTTGTTTGACTCGGGTAAATAACCCCCTGCACGTTCACTTGAGAATTTAATGTTATTCTCTTTAAAAGGTTTGGATCCATAGGTCATTTGCATCTTTAACATGTTTCAAGCATGCATATCCAATTTTTAAAACATGTGTAGAAAAATCTCTTTCTTATAAAATTCCAAGCTATTAGGGTTGAACAAGTGGAATTTCCCAAACTTGGATAACGAAACTTTTGTGTTCATTTGTGGTGTGTGAATAAATTTTCTTTACTTACATTTGTTTATTGATTTAAATTCTTTCCATACATAAACTCTAAAATTTTCAGTTTGTTGTGATCTATTTGCCTTTTATCTATTTTTTTTGTTTACGAGATGAAGGGAAAGTTAAAACTCAAGTTTTGATTTAAGAAAAAAGTATACATAAAAAATGGAAATGCACAATGGAAAAATGTAGAGAGAGATAATTCCAAAAAGTGTCTGTAATTTTTAGGGACCGTAAACTCTTTTAAGTTTTTATATATCAGGTTCTGCAATCGTAGGGAAAAGAGGGAGTCAGGGGATTTTTAACTGAGTGTTGACTCCCAATCCATAAGTCATTCTTAACAAAAATAGCCCGTTGTGCATGATAAATCACTATTCAATCACCTATAATCGTTAGGTCAGCTTTTTGTAAATGGACAAAATAATGGCTTGTTTTACTCTGAAAAATATCCCACCGTATGTTCACTTGATAATTTAATGTTATTCTCTTTGAAAGATTTGGATCCATAGATCATTTAAATCTTTAACATGTTTCAAGCTTACATATCCATTTTTTAAAACATTTGTAGAAAAACCTCTTTTTTTAAAAATTCCGAGCTATTAGTGTAGAACTAGTGGAATTTCTCAAACTTGGATAACAAACTTTTGGTGTTCATTTGTGGCGTGAGAATAAATTTTTTGTACTTACATTTGTTCCTTGCTTTAAATTATTTCCAAAGATAAACTCTAAAACTTTTAGTCTGTTGTGATCAATTTGCCTTTTATCTCTTTTTTTTGTTTACGAGATGAAGGGAAAGTGAAAACTTAAGTTTTGATTTAAGAAAAAAGTATACATGTAAAATGGAAATGCACAATGCACAAATGTTGAGAGAGATAATACCAAAAAGTGTTTGTAATTTTTAGGGATTGTAAACTCTTTTTAGTCTTAATATATCAGGTTCTGCAATCTTTGGGAAAAGGGGGAGGTGCGGGATTTTTAACTGAGTGTTTACTCCCAATCTATAAGTCATTTCTTACAAAAATATAGAACGTTACACTTGATTAATCACATTACAATCATCTATAATTATTAGGTCAGCTTTTTGTAAATGGGCATAATAATGACTGTTTGACTCGCGTCAATATCCCACCACACGTTCACTTGAGAATTTAATGTTATTCTCTTTAAAAGGTTTGGATCGACAGGCCATTCACATCTTTAACATGTTTCAATCATGCAAATCCATTTTTTAAAACTTGTGTAGAAAAATCTCTTTCTTTGAAAATTCCGAGCTATTAGGGTTGAACTAGTGGAATTTCCCTAACTGGGATAGGTAAAGTTTTGTGTTTATTTATGGTGTGTGAATAAATTTTAATTACTTATGTTTTCTTATTTCTTTGAATTCTTTCCATACATAAACTCTAATATTTCTATTTTTATGTGATCTAATTGCCTTTTATCTCTATTTTATGTTTACGAGACGATGGGAAAGTGAAAACTCAAGTTTTGATTTAAGAAACTATTATACATCTAAAATGGAAATGTAGAATGTACAAATGTAGAGAGAGATAATTCCAAAAAGTGACTGTAATTTTTAGGGATTGAAAACACTTTTAAGTATTAATATATATCAGGTTTTATAATCGTCGGGAAATGGGGGAGGCGGGGATTTTGAACAGAGTTTTGACTCCAAATTCATAAATCATTCCTTACAAAAATATAGCCCATTACTCATGATAAATCACTTTACAATCATCTATAATCGTTAGGTGAGCTTTTTGTAAATGGGCCAAATAATTGCTTGTTTGACTCGAGTAAATATCCCACCGTACATTCACTTGAGATTTTAATGTTATTCTCTATAAAAGGTTTGGATCCATAGGTCATTTGCATCTTTAACATGTTTCAAACATGCATATCCAGTTTTTAAACATGTGTAGAAAAATCTCTTTCTTATAATATTCCGAGCAATTAGGGTAGTGAAATTTCCCAAACTTGGATAACAAAACTTTTATGTTCATTTGTGGTGTTTGCATAAATTTTCTGTACTTAGATTTCTTTATTGCTTTAAATTCTTTCCACACATAAACTCTAAAATTTTCAGTTTGTTATGATCTTTTTTGCCTTTTATCTCTTTTTTTTGTTTCCGAGATGAAGCGAAAGTGAAAACTCAAGTTTTGATTTAAGAAAAAGGAATAAATCTAAAATGTAAATGCACAATGAACAAGTGTAGAGAGAGATAATTCCAAAAAGTGTCTGTAATATTTAGCGATTTTAAACATTTTTCAGTTTTTATATATCAGGTTTTGCAGTCACCAGGAAAAGGGGGAGGCGGGGGACTTTTAACTCAGTGTTGACTCCCAATCCATAAGTCATTCCTTACAAAAATATAACCCGTTACGCTGATTGTTAGGTCAGCTTTTTGTAAATGGGAAAAATAATGGGTTGTTTGCCTCGGGAAAATATCCCACCGCACGGTCACTAGAGAATTTAATGTTATTCTCTTTAAAAGGTTTGGATCCATAGGTCATTTGCATCTTCAACATGTTTCAAGTGTGCATATCTACTTTTTAAAACATGTGTAGAAAAATCTATTTCTTATAAAATTCCGAATAATTTGGGTTGAACTAGTGGAATTACCCAAACTTGGATAACAAGACTTTTGTGTTAATTTGTGGTTTGTGAATAAATTTTCTTTTCTTACATTTGTTGATTTCTTTAAGTTCTCTCCATACATGAACTCTAAAACTTTCATTTTGATGTGATTTAATTGCCTTTTATCTCTTTTTTTTTGTTTACGAGATGAAGGGAAAGTGAAAACTCAAGTTTTGATTGAAGAAAAAAGTATACATCTAAAATGGAAATGTAGAATGCACAAATGTAGAGGGAGATAATTCCAAAAAGCGCCTGTAATTTTTAGGAATTGCAAACTCTTTTTAGTTTTTATATATCAGGTTCTGCTATTGTCGAGAAAATGGGGTGGCGGGGCATTTTTAACTGAGTGTTGACTCCCAATCCATAAGTCATTCCTAACAAAAATATAGCCTGTTACGCATGATAAATTACTTTACAATCATCTATGATCGTTACGTCAACTATTTGTAAATGGGCAAAATAATGGCTTGTTTGACTCAGGTAAATATCCCACCACACGTTCACTTGAGAATTTAATGTTATTCTCTTTAAAAGGTTTGGATCCATAGGTCATTTGCATCTTTATCATGTTTCAGGCATGCATATCCATTTTTTAAAACATATGTAGAAAAATCTCTCTTATAAAAATCCGAGCTATTATTGTTGAACTTGTAGAATTACCCAAACTTGGATAACAAAATTTTATTGTTCATTTGTGGTGTGCGAATAAATTTTCTTTGCTAACATTTGTTTATTGCTTTAAATTATTTCTATACAAAAACTCTAAAATTTTCATCTTGTTGTGATGTATTTACCTTTTATCTTTTTTTTTTTTTTGCGAGATTAAGGAAAAGAGAAAACTCAAATTTTGGTTTAAGAAAAAAGTAAAGATCTAAAATGGAAATGCACAATGCACAAATGAGAAGAGATATAATTCCAAAAAGTGTCAGTAATTTTTAGGGATTATAAACTCTTTTTAGTTTTTATATATCATATTCTGGAATTGTCGGGAAAAGGGGGAGGCGAGGGAATTTTAACTGAGTGTTGATTCCCAATGCATATGTCATTCCTTACAAAAATATAGCCCGTTACGCATAATAAATCACTTTACAATCATCTATGATTGTTAGGTCTGCTTTTTGTAAATGGGCAAAACAATGGCTTGTTTGACTCGGGTAAATAGCCCACCGCACATTCACTTGAGAATTTAATGTTATTCTCTTTAAAAGGTTTGGATCCATAGGTCATTTGCATCTTTAATATGTTTCAAGCATGCATATCCATTTTTTAAACCATGTGTAGAAGAATAACTTTCGTATAAATTCCGAGCTATTATGGTTGAACAAGTGGAATTTCCAAAACTTGGATAACATAATTTTTGTGTTCATTTGTGGTGTGTGAATAAATTTTTTTTACTTACATTTGTTTATTGCTTTAAACTCTTCCATACTTAAACTCTAAAATTTTCATTTTGTTGAGATCTATTTGCCTTGTATATTTTTTTTTTGTTTGCGAGATGAAGGGAAAGTGAAAACTCAAGTTTTGATTTAAGAAAAAAATATACATCTAAAAGGGAAATTCACAATGCAGAAATGTATAGGGAGATAATTCCAAAAAGTATTCATAAATTTTTTGGATTGTAAACTCTTTTTTTTTTTATATAGCAGGTTTTGCAATTGTCTTGGAAAAGGGGGAGGCGGGGGATTTTTAACTGAGTGTTGACTCCAAATCCATAAGTCATTACTTACAAAAATATAGCCCGTTACACATGATAAATCACTTTACAATCATCTATGATTGTTAGGTCAGCTTTTCGTAAATGGGCAAACTAATGGTTTGTTTGACTCGGGTAAATATCCCACCACACGTTCACTTGAGAATTTCATGTTATTCTCTTTAAAAGGTTTGGATCCATAGGTCATTTTCATCTTGAACATGTTTCAAGCATGCATATCCATTTTTTAAAACATGTGTAGAAAAATATATTTCTTATAAAATTCGGAGCTATAAGGGTTGAACTAGTGGAATTTCCCAAACTTGGATAACATAACTTTTGTGTTAATTTGTGGTGTGTGAATAAATTTTCTTTACTTACATTAGTTTATTGCTTTAAATTCTTCCGTACATAAACTCTGAAATTTTCATTTTGTAGTGATCTATTTGCCTATTGTCTTTTTTTTTTTTTTTGTTTGCGAGATCTAGGAAAAGTGAAAACTCAAGTTTTGATGTAAAAATAAAGTATACATCTAAATTGAAATTCACAATGCACAAATTGAGAGAGACATAATTCCAAAAAGTTTCTTTAATTTTTAGGGACTGTAAACTCTTATTAGTTTTTATATATCATGTTCTGCAATCATCGAGAAAAGGGGGAGACGGGTGATTTTTATCTGACTGTTGACTCCCAATCCATAAGTCATTCCATACAAAATATAGCCTGTTACAATCATCTATGATCGTTAGGTTAGCTTTTTGTAAATGGACAAAATAATGGCTTGTTTGACTCGGGTAAATATCCCACCACACGTTCACTTAAGAATTTAATGTTATTCTCTCTAAAACGTTTGGAACCATAGGCCATTTGCATCTTTAACATGTTTCAAGAATGCATATCCATTTTTTAAAACATGTGTAGAAAAATCTCTTTCTTATAAAATTCAGAGTACCTAGGGTTGAACTAGTGGAATTTCCCCAACTTGGATAACAAAACTTTCGTGTTCATTTGTTGTGTGTGAATAAATGTTCTTTACATACATTCGTTTATAGCTTTAAATTCTTTCCATACATAAACTCTAAAATTTTCAATTTGTTGTGATCTATTTGAATTTTATCTCTTTTTTTTTTTACGAGATGAAGGAAAAGTGAAAACTCAAGTTTTGATTTAAGAAAAAATTATATATCTAAAATGGAAATGCACAATGCACAAATTTAGAGAGATAATTCATGAAAGTGCCTGTAATTTATAGGGATTGTAAACTCTTTTTAGTTTTTATATATCAGGTTCTGTAATCGTCAGGAAAAGAGGGTGGCGGGGGATTTTTAACTGAGTGTTGACTCCCAATCCATAAGTAATTCCTTACAAAAATAAAGTCCGTTACGCATAATAAATCTCTTTACAATCATCTATGATCCTTAGTTCAACTTTTTGTAAATGGGCAAAATAATGGCTTGTTTGACTCGGGTAAATATCCCACCGCACGTTCACTTGAGAATGTAGTGTTATTCTCTTTAAAAGGTTTGGATCCATTGGTCATTTGATTCTTTAACATGTTTCAAGCATGGATATCCTTTTTTATAAATATTTGTAGAAAAATGCTCTCTTATAAAATTCAGAGGTTTTACGGTAGAAGTAATGGAATTTCCCAAACTTGGATAACAAAATTTTTGTATTCATTTGTGGTGTGTGAATAAATTTTCTTTACTTAATTTTGTATATTTCTTTAAATTCCTTCCATACATAAACTCTAAAATTTTCAGTTTGTTGTGATCTATTTCCTTTTTATCTCTTTTTTTTTGTTTACGAGATGAAGGGAAAGTGAAAACTCAAGTTTACATTTAAGAAAAAAGTATACATCTAAAATGGAAATGAAAAATGGAGAAATATAGAGAGAGATAATTCCAAAAAGTGTTTGTAATTTTTTGGGATTGTAAACTCTTTTTAGTTTTTATATATCAGGTTCAGCAATCTTCGATAAAAGGGGAAGGCAGGGGATTTTTAACTGAGTGTTGACTCCCAATCCATATGTCATTTCTTAAAAAAATATAGCCCGTTATGCATGATAAAACACTTTACAATCACCTATAATCGTTAGGTCAGCTTTTTTTAAATGGGCAAAATAATGGCTTTTTTTTAATAGGGTAAATATCCCACCGCACGTTCACTTGAGAATTTAATGTTATTCTCTTTAAAACGTTTGGATCCATAGGTCATTTGCATCTACCACATATTTCAAGCATGCATATCCATTTTTTAAAAGATCTGTAGAAATATCACTTTCTTATAAAATTCCGATCTATTAGGGTTGAACTAGTGGAATTTCCCAAACATGGAAAACAAAACTTTTGTGCTCATTTGTGGTGTGTGAATAAATTTTCTTTACTTACTTTTGTTTATTTCTTTAAATTCTTTCCATTCATAAACTCTAAAATTTTTATTTTGTTGTGATCTATTTGCCATTTATATCTTTTTTTTGTTTATGAGATGAAGGGAAAGTGAAAAATCAAGTTTTTATTTAAGAAAAAAGTATACATGTAAAATGGAAATGCCCAATGCTCAAATGTAGAGAGAGATAATTCGAAAAAGTGTTTGTAATTTTTCGGGATTGTAAACTCTTTTTAGTATTTATATGTCACGTTCTTCAATAGTCGGGAAAAGGGGGAGGTGGGGGATTTTTAACTGAGTTTTGACTCCCAAACCATAAGTCATTCCAAACAAAAATATAGCCCGTTATGCATGATAAATCACTTTACAATCACCTATGATCGTTAGGTCAACTTTTTGTAAATAGGCAAAAAATGGCTTGTTTGACTAAGGTAAATATCCCACCGCACGTTCTCTTGAGAATTTAATGATATCCTCTTTAAAATATTTGGATCCATAGGTCATTTGAATCTTTAACATGTTGCAAGAATGCATATACATTTTTTAAAATATATATAGATAAATCTCTTTCTTATAAAATTCCGAGCTATTAGGGTTGAACTAGTGGAATTACCCAAACTTGAATAACAAAACATTTGTGTTCATTTGTAGGGTGTGAATAAATTTTCCTTACTTACATTTGTTTACTGTTTTAAATTGTTTCTGAACATAAACTCTGAAATTTTCATTTTGTTGTGATCTATTTGCCTTTTATCTCATTTTTTTGTGTACGAGATGAAGGGGAAGTGAAAACTCAAGTTTTTATTTAAGAAAAAGTATACGTTAAAAATGCAAATGGACAATGCACAAAAGTAGAGAGAAATAATTCCAAAAAGTGTCCATAATTTTAAGGGATTGGATGCTCTTTTTATTTTTATATTTCAGGTTCTACAATCGTCGGCAAAAGGGGGAGGCGGAGAATTTTTAACTGAGTGTTGACTCCCAATCCATAACTCATTCTTTACAAAAGTATAACCTATTACGAATGATAAATCACTTTACAATCATGTATGATCGTTAGGTCACCTTTTTTTAAATGGGCAAACTAATGGCTTATTTGACTCGGGTAAATATCGCACTACACGTACACTTGAGAATTTAATGTTATTCTCTTTTAAAGGTTTGGATCCATGGGTCATTTGCATATTTAACACGTTTAAAGCATGCATATCCATTTTTTAAAACATGTGTAGAAAAATATCTTCTTATAAAATTCCAAGCTCTTACGATTGAATTTCCCAAACTTGGATAACAAAAATTTTGTGTTCATTTGTCGTGTCTGAATAATTTTAATTTTTAAAATTTATTTATTGCTTTAAATTCTTTCCAAACATAAACTCTAAAATTTTCAGTTTGTTGTGATCTATTTGCCATTTATCTCTTTTTTTTGTTTATGAGATGAAGGGCAAGTGAAAACTCAATTTTTGATTTAAGAAAAAAGTATACATCTAAAATGGAAATGCACAATGAAAAATTGTAGAGAGAGATAATTCCAAAAAAGTTTTTGTAATTTTTAGGGATTGTAAACTCATATTAGTTTTCATATATCAGGTTCTGCAATCGTCGGGAAAAGGGGGAGTCGGGGGATTTTTTATTGAGTGCTGACTCCTAATCCATAATTCATTCCTTGAAAAATATAGCTCGTTATGCATGATAAATCACTTTAAAATCATCAATGATCCATAGTTCAGCTTTTTGTAAATGGGCAAAACAATGGCTTGTTTTACTCGTGTAAATATCCCATCGCACGTTCACTTGAGAATTTAATGTTATTCTCTTTAAAAGGTTTGGATCCATAGGTCATTTACATCTTGAACATGTTTCAAGCATGCATATCCATTTTTTAAAACATGTGTAGAAAAATCTCTTTCTTATAAAATTCGGAGCTATTAGGGTTGTACTAAAAGGAATTTCCCAAACTTGGATAACAAAACTTTTGTGTTAATTTGTGGTGTGGGAATAAATTTTTTTCACTTACATTTGTTTATTGCTTTAAATTCTTCCCATACATCAACTCTAAAATTTTCATTTTGTTGCGAGCTATTTGCCTTTTACCTCTTTTTTTTGTTTACGAGATGAAGGGAAAGTGAAAACTCAAGTTCTGATTTAAGAAAAAAGTATACATCTAAAATGGAAATGCACAATGCACAAATGTAGAGAGCGATAATTCCAAAAAGTGTTTGTAATTTTTAGGGATTGTAAACTCTTTTTAGTTTTTATATATCAGGTTATGCAATCATCGGGAAAAGGGGGACGCGGGGGATTTTTAACAGAGTGTTGTCTCCCAATCCATAAGTCATTCCGTGCAAAAATATAGCCCATTACACATGATAAATCACTTTACAATCATCTATGATCGTTAGGTCAGCTTTTTGTTAATGGGCAAAATAATGGCTTGTTTGATTCGGGTAAATATCCCACTGCACGTTCTCTTGTGAATTTAATGTTATTCTCTTTAAAAGGATTGCATCCATAGATCATTTTCATCTTTAACTTGTTTCATGCATGCATATCCATTTTTTAAAACATGAGAAGAAAAATCTCTTTCTTATAAAATTCCGAGCTGTGAGGGTTGAACTAGTGGAATTTCCAAAACATGGATAATGAAACTTTTGTCTTCATTTGTGGTGAGTGAAAAAATTTTCTTTACTTATATTTGTTTATTGTTTTAAATTCTTTCCATACATAAACTCTAAAATTTTCAGTTTGTTGTGATCTATTTGCCTTTTATCTCTTTTTTCTGTTTACGAGATGAAGGGAAAGTGAAATTCATGTTTTGATTTAAGAAAAAAGTATACATCTAAAATGGAAATGAACAATCCCAAAATTTAGAGAGAGATAATTCCAAAAAGTGTTTGTAATTTTTAGGAATTGTAACTCTTTTTATTTTTTATATATTTTGTTCTGCACTCATTGGGAAATAGGGGAGGCGGGGGACTTTTAACTGAGTGTTGACTCCCAATCTATAAGTCATTCCTTAAGAAAATATAGCCCGTTATGCATGATAAATCACTTTACAATCAACTATGATCCTTCGTTCAGCTTTTTGTCAATGGGCAAAATAATGGCTTGTTTCACTCGGGTAAATAGCCCACCGCACGTTCACTTGAGAATTTAATGTTATTATCTTTAAAAGGTTTGGATCCGTAGGTCATTTGCATTTGTTACATGTTTCAAGCATGCACATCCTTTTTTTAAAACATATGTAGAAAAATCTCTTTTTTATAAAATTCCGAGCTATTAGAGTTGAACTAGTGGAATTTCCCAAACTTGGATAACAAAACTTTTGTATTCGTTTGTGGTCTGTGAATAAATTTTCTTTACTTACATTTGTTTATTGCTATAAATTCTTTCCATATATAAACTCTAAAATTTTCATTTTTTTTTAGATCTATTTGCCCTTTATCTCTTTTTTTTGTTTACGAGATGGAGGGAAAGTGAAAACTCAAGTTTTGATTTAAGTAAAAAGTATGCATCTAAAATGGAAATACACAACGCACAAATGTAGAGAGAGATAATTTAAAAAAGTGTCTATAATTTATAGGGATTGTAAAATATTTTTAGCTTTTATATATCAGGTTTTGCAATCGTTGAGAAAAGGGGGAGGCAGGGGATTTTTAACTGAGTGTTGACTCCCAATCCATAAGTAATTCCTTGAAAACATATAGCCAGTTATGCTTGATAAATCACTTTCCTATCACCTATAATCGTTAGGTCAGCTTTTTGGAAATGGGAAAAAATGGCTTGTTTGACTCTGGAAAATATCCTACCATACGTTTAGTTGAGAATTTAATGTTATTCTCTTTAAAAGGTTTGGATCCATAGGCAATTTGCATCTTTAACATGTTTCAAGCTTGCATATCCATTTTTTAAAACATGTGTAGAAAAATCACTTCTTAAAAAATTCCGAGCTATTAGGGTAGAACTAGTGGAATTTCCCAAACTTGGATAACTATACTTTTTTGTTCATTTTTGGTGTGTCAATAAATTTTATTTACTTATATTTGTTCATTGCTTTAAATTCTTTGCATACATACACACTAAAATTTTGAGTCTATTGTGTTCAATTTGCCTTTTATCTCTTTTTTTGTTTACGAGATAAGGAAAAGTGAAAACTCAAGTTTTGATTTAAGAAAAAAGTATACATCTAAAATGGAAATGCACAATGCACAAATGTAGAGAGAGATAATTCCAAGAAGTGATTGCAATTTTAAGGGATTGTAAACTCATTTTAGTCTTAATATATCAGGTTCTGCAATCTTCGGGAAAACGGGGAGGCGGGGGATTTTTAAAAGAGTGTTCACTCTCAATCCATAAGTCATTCCTTAAAAAAATATAGCCCGTTACGCATGGTAAATCACTTTACAATCATCTATAGCCGTAAGGTCAGCTTTTTGTATATAGGCAAAATGGTGGCTTGTTCGACTCGGGTAAATATCCCACTGCTCGTTTACATGAGAATTTAATATTTTTCACTTTAAAAGCTGTGGATCCATAGGTCATTTGAGTCTTTAACATGTTTCCAGCATGCATATCCATTTTTTAAAACATGGGTAGAAAAATATCTTTCTTGTAAAATTCCGAGCTATTCGGGGTGAACTAGTGGAATTCCCCAAACTTGGAAAAGAAAAATTTTGTGTTCATTTTCGGTTTGTGAATAAAATTTATTTAATTACATTTTTTATAGATTTAAATTCTTTCCATACATCAGCTCTAAAATTTTCATTTTGTTGTGATTTATTTGCATTTAATCTCTTTTTTTTGTTTACGATTTGAAGGGAATGTGAAAACTCAACTTTTGATATAAGAAAAAAGTATACATCTAAAATGGAAATGCACAATTCACAATTGTAGAGAGAGATAATTCCAAAAAGTGTTTGTAATTTTTAAGGATTGCAAACTCTTTTTAGTTTTTTATATATCAGGTTTTGCAATTGTCGGGAAAAGGGGGAGGCGGGGGGGTTTTTAACTGAGTGTTGACACCCAATCCACAAGTCATTCCTTACAAAAATATAGCCCGTTACGCATGATAGATCACTTTACAATCATCAATGATCGTTAGGTCAGATTTTTGTAAATGGGCAAAATAATAGCTTATTTTACTCGAGTAAATATCCAACCGCATGTTCACTTGTGATTTTAATGTTATTCTCTATAAAAGGTTTGGATCCATAGGTCATTTGAATCGTTAACATGTATCAAGCATGCATATGCATTTTTTTAAAACATGTGTCAAAAAATCTCTTTCTTATAAAATTCCGAGCAATTAGGGTTGAACTAGTGGAATTTCCCAAACTAGGATAACAAAACTTTTGCGTTCATTTGTGGCGTGTGAATAAATTTTCTTTACTTAAATTTTTTTATTGCTTTAAATTCTTTCCATACATAAACTCTAAAATTTTTAGTTTGTTTTGATCTTTTTGCCTTTTATCTCTTTTTTTTGTTTCCTAGATGAAGGGAAAATGAAAACTCAAGTTTTGATTTAAGATAAAAGTATATATCTAAGATGGAAATACACAATGGACAAATGTAGAGAGAGATAATTCCAAAAAGTAACCGTAATTTTTAGGGATTGTAAACACTTTACATTTTTTATATATAAGGTTCTGCAATCTTTGGGAAAAGGGGGAGGCGGGCGATTTTTAACTAAGTGTTGATTGCCAATCCATAAGTCATTTCTTACAAAAATATAGCCCGTAACGCTGATCGTTAGGTCAACTTTTTATAAATGGGCAAAATAATGGCTTGTTTGACTCGGGAAAATATCCCACCGCACATTCACTTGAGAATTTAATGTTATTCTCTTTAAAAGGTTTGGACCCTTAGGTCATTTGCATCTTTAACATGTTTCAAACGGGCATATCTTTTTTTTAAAACATGTGTAGAAAAATCTCTTTCGAATAAAACTCCAATGTGATTAGGGTTGAACTAGTGGAATTACCAAAACTTGGATAACAAGACTTTTGTGTTAATTTGCGGTTTGTGAATAAATTTTCTTTTCTTACATTTGTTCATTGCTTTAAATTCTTTCCATACGTAAACTCTAAAACTTTCATTTTCAAGTCATCTCTTTGCCTTTTATCTCTTTTTCATGTTTACAAGATGCAGGGAAAGTGAAAACTCAAGTTTTGATTGATGAAAAAGTATACATCAAAAATGGAAATGCACAATGCACAAATATAGAGAGAGATAATTCTAGAAAGTGTTTGTAATTTTTAGGGATTGTAAACTTTTTTTAGTTTTTATATATCAGGTTCTGCAATCGACGAGAAAAGGGGGAGACGGGGAATTTTTAACTGAGTGTTGACTCGCAATCCATAACTCATTCCTTACAAAAATATTGCCCGTTACGCATGATAAATCACTTTGCAGTCGTCTATGATCGTTAGGTCAACTTTTTGTAAATGGGGAAAATAATAGCTTGTTTGACTCGAGTAAATTTTCCACCGCACGTTCACTTGAGATTTTGTTGTTATTCTCTATAAAAGGTTTGGATCCATAGGTCATTTGCATCTTTAACATGTATCATGCATGCATATCCATTTTTTAAAACATGTGTAGAAAAATCTCTTTCTTATAAAATTCCAAGAAATTGGGGTTGAACTAGTGGCATTTTCGTAACTAGGATAACAAAACTTTTGTGTTCATTTGTGGTGTGTGAATAAATTTTCTTTACTAACATTTGTTTATTGCTTTAAATTCTTTCCATACATAACTCTAAAATTTTCAGTTTGTTCTGATCTTTTTGTCTTTAATCTCTTTTTTTTTTTAGATGAAGGGAAAGTGAAAAGTCAAGTTTTGATTTAAAATAAAAGTATACATCTAAAATGGAAATGCACAATGCACAAATGTAGAGAGAGATAATTCATAAAAGTGTCCGTAATTTTTAGGGATTGTAATCACTTTTCATTTTTTATATATCAGGTTTTGCAATAGTCGGGAAAAGGGGGGGGGGGGGGGGATTTTTAACTGAGTGTTGACTCCCAACCCATAAGTCATTCCTTACAAAAATCTAGCCCGTTACGCTGATCGTTGGGTCAGATTTTTGTAAATGGGCAAAATAATGGCTTGTTAGACTCGGGAAAATATCCCACCGAACGTTCACATGAGAATTTAATGTTATTCTCTTTAAAAGTTTATTCTCTTGAGAATTAAATGTGATTTTCATCTATAACATGATTCAAGCGTGCATATCTACTTTTTAAAACATGTGTAAAAAATTCTCTTTCTTATAAAAATCCGAGCTATTAGGGTTGAATTAGTGGAATTACCCAAACTTGGATAACAAGACTTTTGTGTTAATTTGTGGTTTGTGAATAAATTTACTCTTATTACATTTGTTCATTGCTTCAAATTCTTCCCACACACAAAATATAAAACTTTAATTTTGATGTGATCTATTGGCCTTGAAGAAAAATGTATCAATCAAAAATGGAAATGTAGAATGCATATATGTAGAGAGAGATAATTCCAAAATGTGCCTGTAATTTTTGGGGATTGTAAACTCTTTTTAGTTTTTATATATCAGGTTCTGCAATCTTCGGGAAAAGGGGGTGGGGGGGATTTTTAACTGAGTTTTGACTCCCTATCCATAAGTCATTCCTTCCAAAAATTTAGCCTCTTACGCATCATAAATCACTTTACAATCATCTATGATCGTTAGGTCAGCTTTAGGTAAATGGGTAAAATAATTGCTTGTTTGACTCGGGTAAATATCCCCCCGCACGTTCTCTTGAGAATTTAATTTTATTCTGTTTAAAACGTTTGGATCCATAGGTCATTAGTATCTTTAACATGTTTTTAGCAGGCATATCTATTTTTTAAAACATGTGTAGAAAAATCTCTTGCTTATAAAATTCCGAGCTATTAGGGTTGAACGAGTGGAATTACCGAAACTTGGATAGCAAAACTTTTGTGTTCATTTGTTGTGTGCGAATAAATTTTATTTTCTTACATTTGTTCATTGCTTTAAATTCTTTCCATACATAAACTCTAAAATTTTCATTTTGTTGTGCTGTACTTGCCTTTCATCTTTTTTTTTTTTTTGTTTACGAGATGAAGGGAAAGTGAAAACTCAAGTTTTTATTTAAGAAAAAAGTATACATCTGAAATGGAAATGCACAATGCAAAAATGTAGAGAGAGATAATACCGAAAAGTGTTTGTAATTTTTAAGGTTTGTAAACTCTTTTTAGTTTTTATATATCTAGTTCTTCATCAGTTGGGAAAAGAGGGAGGCAAGGGATTTTCAACTGAGTGTTGACACCCAATCCAAAAGTCATTCCTTACAAAAATATAGCCTGTTACGCTTGATAAATCACTTTATAATCCTCTATGATCGTTAGGTCAGCTTTTTGTAAATTGGCAAAATAATGGCTTGATTGACTCGGGTAAATATCCCACCGCATGTTCTCTTGAGAATTTAATGTTATTCTCTTTAAAAGATTTGGATCCTTAGGACATTTGCATCTTTAACATGCTTCAAGCATGCATATCCATTTTTTAAAACATATGTAGATAAATCTCTTTCTCATAAAATTCCGAGCTATTTGGGTTGAAGTAGCGGAATTACCCAATCTTGGATAACAAAATTTTTGTGTTCATTTGTTGGATGTGAATAAATTTTCTCTACTTGCATTTTTTTATTGCTTTAAATTGTTTCTGTACATAAACTCTAAAATTTTCATTTTGTTGTGATCTATTTGCCTTTTATCTCTTTTTTATTTTACAAGATGAAAGGGAAGTGAAAACTCAAGTTTAATTTAAGAAAAAAGTATACGTTTAAAATAGAAATTCAGAATGCACAAATGTAGAGAGAGAAAATTCCAAAAAGTTTCTGTATTTTTTAGGGATTGGAAACTCTTTTTAGTTTTTAAATTTCAGGTTATGCAATCGTCGGGAAAAGGGGGAGGCGGGGGATATTTAACTGAGTGTTGACTCCCAATCCATAAGTCATTCCGTAAAAATATAGTGTGTTAGGCATGAAAAATATAGCGGGGGATTTTTAACCTTGTGTTGACTCCCAATCCTTAAGTCATTCCTTATACAAATATAGCCCGTTACGGATGATAAATCACTTTATAATCATCCATGATGGTTAGGTCAGCTTTTTGTAAATGGGCTAAATAATGGCTTGTTTGACTCGAGTAAATATCCCACCGCATGTTCACTTGAGATTTTAATGTTTTTTATTTAAAATGTTTGGAACCATAGGTCATTTGCATCTTTAACATGTTTCAAGCATGCAAATCCATTTTTTAAAACATGTGTAGAAAAATCTCTTTCTTATAAAATTCCAAGCAATTAGGGTTGAACTAGTGGAATTTACCAAACTATGATAAGAAAACTTTGTGTTCGTTTGTGGTTTGTGAAAATATTTTCTTTACTAGCATTCTTTTATAGCTTTAAATTCTTTCCATACATAAAACTCTAAAATTTTCAATTTGTTGTGATCTTTTTGCCTTTTATCTCTTTTTTGTTTTGTTTCCGAGTTGATGGGAAAGTGAATACTCAAGTTTTGATTTAAGATAAAAGTATACATCTAAAATGGAAATGCACAATGCACAAATGTAGAGAGAGATAATTCCAAAAAGTGGTCATAATTTTTAGGGACTGTAAACTCTTTTAGTCTCTATATATCAGGTTTTGCAATCTTCGGGAAAAGGGGGAGGCGGGGGATTTTTAACTGAGTGTCGACTCCCAATCCATAAGTCATTCCTTACAAAAATATACCCTGTTACTCTGATCGTTAGGTTAGCTCTTTTGTAAATGTGCAAAATAATGGCTTGTTTGACTCGGGAAAATATCCCACTGCACGTTCACTTGAGAATTTAATGTTATTCAGTTTAAAAAGATTGGATCCATAGGTCATTTGCATCTTTCACATGTTTCAAGCGTGCATATCTATTTTTTAAAACATGTGTAGAAAAATCTTTTTCTTATAAAATTTCGAGCTTTTAGGGTTGAACTAGTGGAATTAGGCAAACTTGGATAACAAGACTTTTGTGTTAATTTGTGGTTTGTGAATAAATTTTCTTTTATTACATTTTTCATTGCTTTAAATTCTTTCCATACATAAACTCTAAAACTTTAATTTTGAAGACATGTCTTTGCGTTTTATCTCTTTTTTATGTTTACGAGATGAAGGGAAAGTGAAAACTCAAGTTTTGATTTAAGATAAAAGTATACATCTAAAATTCAAATGCACAATGCACAAATGTAGAGAGAGATAATTCCAAAAAGTGTCCGTAATTTTTAGGCATTGTAAACACTTTTCAGTTTTTATATATAAGGTTCTGCAATCATCAGGAAAAGGGGGAGGCGGGGGATTTTTAACTGAGTGTTGACTCCCAATCCATAAGTCATTCCTTACGAAAATATAGCCCGTTACGCTGATCGTTAGGTCAACTTTTTGTAAATGGGCAAAATAATAGCTTGCTTGACTCGGGAAAATATCCCACCGCACGTTCACTTGAGAATTTAATGTGATTCTCTTTAAAAGGTTTGGATCCTTAGGTCATTTGCATATTTAACATCTTTCAAGCGGGCATATCTATTTTTTAAAACATGTGTATAAAAATCTCTTTCTAATAAAATTCCAATGCTATTAGGGTTGAACTAGTGGAATTACCCAAACTTGGATGACAAGACTTTTGTGTTAATTTGTGATTTGTGAATAAATTTTCTTTTCTTAAATTTGTTCATTGCCTTAAATTCTTTCCATACATAAACTCTAAAACGTTAATTTTGAAGTCATGTCTTTTCCTTTTATCTCTTTTTTATGTTTACGAGATGAAGGGAAGGTGAAAACTCAAGTTTTGATGTAAGAAAAAGCATACATCTAAAATGGAAATGCACAATGTACACATATAGGGAGAGATAATTCCTGAAATGTTTTTAATTTTTAGGGATTGTAAATTTTTTTAGTTTTTATATATCATGTTTTGCAATCGTCGAGAAAAGGGGGAGGGGGGAATTTTTAACTATGTGTTGACTCGCAATCCATAAGTCATTTCTTACGAAACTATTGCCTGTTACGCATGATCAATCACTTTACAATCATCTATGATCGTTAGGTCAGCTTTTTTGTAAATGGGCAAAATAATAGCTTGTTTGACTCGAGTAAATATCCCACCGCACGTTCACTTGGGATTTTAATGTTATTCTCTATAAAAGGTTTGGATCCATAGGTCATTTCCATCTTTAACATGTAACAAGCATGCATATCCATTTTTTAAAACATGTGTAGAAAAATCTCTTTGTTATAAAATTCCGAGCAATTGGGGTTGAGCTAGTGGAATTTCCCAAACTTGGATAACAAAACTTTTTTGTTCATTTGTGGTGTCTAAAAAAATTTTCTTTACTTACATTTGTTTATTGCTTTAAATTCTTTCCATAAATAAACTCTAAAATTTTCAATTTGTTCTGATCTTTTTGTCTTTTATCTCTTTTTTTTTGTTTTCGAGATGAAGGGAAAGTGAGAACTCAAGTTTTGATTTAAAATAAAAGTATACATCTAAAATGGAAATTCACAATGCACAAATGTAGAGAGAGATAATTCTTAAAAGTGTCCGTAATTTTTAGGGATTGTAATCACTTTTCAGTTTTTATATATTAGGTTCTGCAATCGTCAGGAAAAGGGGGAGGCGGGGGATTTTAAACTGAGTGTTGACTCTCAATCCAAAAGTGAATCCTGAAAAAAATATAGCCCGGTACACTGATCGTTAGGTCAGCTTTTTTGTAAATGGGCAAAATAATGGCTTGTTTGAAGCGGGAAAATATCCCACCGCACGTTCACTTGAGAATTTAATGTTATTCTCTTTAAAAGGTTTGGATCCATAGGTCATTTTCATCTTTAACATGATTCAAGCGTGCATATCTACTTTTTAAAACATGTGTAAAAAATTCTCTTTCTTATAAAAATCCGAGCTATTAGGGTTGAATTAGTGGATAACAAGACATCTGTGTTAATTTATGGTTTGTGAATAAATTTACTTTTAGTACATTTGTTCATTTCTTCAAATTCTTTCCACACATCAAAATCTAAAACTTTCATTTTGATGTGATGTATTTGCCTTTTATCTCTTTTTTTATGTTTACGAGATGAAGGGAAAGTGAAAACTTAAGTTTTGAGTTAAGAAAAATCCACCAATCAAAAATGGAAATGTAGAATGCACAAATTTAGAGAAAGATAATTCCAAAAAGTGTCTGTAATTTTTAGGGATTGTAAACTCTTTTTAGTTTTTATATATGAGGTTCTGCAATCGTCGGGAAAAGGGGGTGGCGGGGAATTTTTAACTGAGTGTTGACTCCCTATCCATAAGTCATTCCTTCCAAAAATATAGCCTGTTACGCATGATAAATCACTTTACAATCATCTATGATCGTTAGGTCAGCTTTAGGTAAATGGGAAAAATAATCGCAGGTTTGACTCGGGTAACTATCCCACCGCACGTTCTCTTGGGAATTTAATTTTATTCTCTTTAAAAGGTTTGGATCCATAGGTCATTTGTATCTTTAACATGTTTCTAGCAGGCATATCTATTTTTTAAAACATGTGTAGAAAAATCTCTTTCTTATAAAATTCCGAGCAATTAGGGTGGAACTAGTGGAATTACCGAAACCTGGATAGCAAAACTTTTGTGTTCATTTGTGGTGTGTGAATAAATTTTATTTTCTTACATTTATTCATTGCTTTAAATTCTTTCCATACATAAACTTTAAAATTTTTATTTTTTTGTGCGCTACTTGCCTTTTATCTCTTTTTTTTTTGTTTACGAGATGCGGGGAAAGTGAAAACGCAAGTTTTTATTTAAGAAAAAAGTATACATCTAAAATGGAAATGCACAATGCACAAATATAGAGAGAGATAATTCCAAAAATTGTTCATAATTTTTAACGGATTGTACACGCTTTTCAGTTTTTATATATCAGGTTCTGTAATTGTCGGGAAAAGGGGGAGGCGGGGGATTTTTAATTGAGTGTTGACTCCTAATCCATAAGTCATTCCTTACAAAAATATAGTCCGTTACACTGATCGTTAGGTAAACTTTTTGTAAATCGGCAAAATAATGGATTGTTTGACTCGAGAAAATATCCCACCGCACGTTCACTTGAGAATTTAATGTTATTCTCTTTAAAAGTTTTCGATCCTTAGGTAATTTGCATCTTTAACATGTTCCAAGTAGGCATATCTATTTTTTAAAACATGTGTAGAAAAATCTCTTTTTTATAAAATTCCAAGCTATTAGGGTTACTCTAGGGGAATCATCCAAACTAGGATAACAAGACTTTTGTGTTCATTTGTGGTTTGTGAATAAATTTTAATTTATTAAATTTGTTCAATGCTTCAAATTCTTTCCATTCATAAACTCTAAAACTTTCATTTTGATGTGATCCATTTGCCTTTTATCTCTTTTTTATGTTTACGAGATGAAGGGAAAGTGAAAACTCAAGTTTTGATTTAAGAAAAAAGTATCAATCTAAAATGGAACTGTAGAATGCACAAATGTAGAGAGAGATCATTCAAAAAAGTGCAAGTAATTTTTAGGGATTGTAAACGCTTTTTAGTTTTTATATATCAGGTTCTGCAATCGTTGGGAAAAGGGGGTGGCGGGGATTTTTAACTGAGTGTTGACTCCCAATCCATAAGTCATTCGTTCCAAAAATATAGCTTGTTATGCATGATAAATAACTTTACAATCATCTACTATTGTTAGGTCAGCTTTAGGTAATAGGTAAAATAATGGCTTGTTTGACTCGGGTAAATATCCCACCACACGTTCACTTGAGAATTTAATTTTATTATCTTTAAAAGGTTTGGATCCATAGGTCCTTTGTATCTTTAACATGTTTCAAGCAGGCATATCTATTTTTTAGAACATGTGTAGAAAAACCTCTTCGTTATAAAATTCCCAGCTATTAGGGTTGAATTAGTAGAATTACCGAAACTTGGATAGCAAAATTTTTGTGTTCATTTGTGGTGTGTGAATAAATTTTATTTTCTTAACTTTGTTCATTACTTTAAATTCTTTCCATACAAAAACTCTAAAATTTTCATTTTGTTGTGTTGTATTTGCCTTTTATCTCTTTTTTTTCTTTACGAGATGAAGGGAAAGTTAAAACTCAAGTTTTTATTTAAGAAAAAAGTATACATCTAAAATGGAAATGAACAATGCACAAATTGGGAGAGAGATAATTCCAAAAATTGTTTGTAATTTTTAGGGATTGTAAGCTCTTTTTAGTTTTTATATATCAGGTACATCAATAGTCGGGAAAAGGGGGAGGCAGGGGATTTTTAACTGAGTGTTGACTCCCAATCCATAAGTCATTCCTTAAAAAAATATAGCCCGTTATGCATGATAAATCACTTTACAATCATGTATGATCGTTAGGTCAGGTTTTTGTAAATGGGCAAAATAATGGCTTGTTTGACTCGGGTAAATATCCTACCACACGTTCTCTTGAGAATTTAATGTTATTCTCTTTAAAATATTTGGATCCATAGGTCATTTGCATCTTTAACATGTTTCAAGCATGCATATCCATTTTTTAAAACATATGTAGAATGTCTTTCTTATAAAATTCCGAGCTATTTGGGTTTAACTAGTGGAATTACCAAAACCTGGATAACAAAACTTTTGTGTTCATTTGTGGGATGAGAATAAATTTTCCTTACTTACATTTGTTTATTGCTTTAAATTGTTTCCGTACATAAACTCTAAAATTTTCATTTTGTAATGATCTATTTGCCTTTTATCTCTTTTTTTTGTTTACGAGATGAAAGGGAAGAGAAAACTAGAGTTTTTAGTTAAGAACAGAGTATACGTTTAAAATTGAAATGCACAATGCACAAATGTAGTGAGAGATAATTCCAAAAAGTGACAGTAATTTTTAGGGATTGTAAACTCTTTTTAGTTTTTATATATCAGGTTCTGCAATCGTCAGGAAAAGGGGGAGGCGGAGGATTTTTATCTGAGTGTTAACTCCCAATCCATAAGTCATTCCATACAAAAATATATCCCATTACACATGATAAATCACTATACAATAATCTATGATCGTTAGGTCAACTCTTTGTAAATGGGCTAAATAATGGCTTGTTTGACTCGGGTAAATATCCCCCTGCACGTTCACTTGAGAATTTAATGTTATTCTCTTTAAAAGGTTTGGATCCATAGGTCATTTGCATCTTTAACATGTTTCAAGCATGCATATCCATTTTTTAAAACATGTGTAGAAAAATCTCTTTCTTATAAAATTCCAAGCTATTAGGGTTGAACAAGTGGAATTTCCCAAACTTGGATAACGAAACTTTTGTGTTCATTTGTGGTGTGTGAATAAATTTTCTTTACTTACATTTATTTATTGATTTAAATTCTTTCCATACATAAACTCTAAAATTTTCAGTTTGTTGTGATCTATTTGCCTTTTATCTCTTTTTTTTTTTACGAGATGTAGGGAAAGTTAAAAGTCAAGTTTTGATTTAAGGAAAAAGTATACATCAAAAATGGAAATGCACAATGCAAAAATGTAGAGAGAGATAATTCCAAAAAGTGTCTGTAATTTTTAGGGACCGTAAACTCTTTTAAATTTTTATATATCAGATTCTGCAATCGTAGGGAAAAGAGGGAGTCAAGGGATTTTTAACTGAGTGTTGACTCCCAATCCATAAGTCATTCTTAACAAAAATAGCCCATTGTGCATGATAAATCACTATTCAATCACCTATAATCGTTAGGTCAGCTTTTTGTAAATGGACAAAATAATGGCTTGTTTTACTCTGGAAAATATCCCATCGTATGTTCTCTTGAGAATTTAATGTTATTCTCTTTGAAAGATTTGGATCCATAGATCATTTAAATCTTTAACATGTTTCAAGCTTGCATATCCATTTTTTAAAGCATTTGTAGAAAAACCTCTTTCTTAAAAAATTCCGAGCTATTAGTGTAGAACTAGTGGAATTTCTCAAACTTGGATAACAAATTTTTGGTGTTCATTTGTGGCGTGAGAATAAATTTTTTGTACTTACATTTGTTGCTTGCTTTAAATTCTTTCCAAAGATAAACTCTAAAACTTTTGGTCTGTTGTGATCAATTTGCCTTTTATCTCTTCTTTTTGTTTACGAGATGAAGGGAAAGTGAAAACTTAAGTTTTGATTTAAGAAAAAAGTATACATGTAAAATGGAAATGCACAATGCACAAATGTTGAGAGAGATAATACCAAAAAGTGTTTGTCTTTTAGGGATTGTAAACTCTTTTTAGTCTTAATATATCAGGTTCTGCAATCTTTGGGAAAAGGGGGAGGTGCGGGATTTTTAACTGAGTGTTTACTCCCAATCTATAAGTCATTTCTTTCAAAAATATAGCCCGTTACACATGATTAATCACATTACAATCATCTATAATTGTTAGGTCAGCTTTTTGTAAATGGGCATAATAATGACTTGTTTGACTCGCGTAAATATCCCACCACACGTTCACTTGATAATTTAATGTTATTCTCTTTAAAAGGTTTGGATCCACAGGTCATTCATCTAACATGTTTCAATCATGCATATCCATTTTTTAAAACATGTGTAGAAAAATCTTTTTCTTTCAAAATTCCGAGCTATTAGAGTTGAACTAGTGGAATTTCCCAAACTGGGTAGGTAAAGTTTTGTGTTTATTTATGGTGTGTGAATAAATTTTAATTACTTACATTTGGTTATTGCTTTGAATTCTTTCCATACATAAACTCTAATATTTCCATTTTTATGTAATCTAATTGCCTTTTATCTCTATTTTATGTTTACGAGATGATGGGAAAGTGAAAACTCAAGTTTTGATTTAAGAAACTATTATACATCTAAAATGGAAATGTAGAATGCACAAATGTAGAGAGATATAATTCCAAAAAGTGACTGTAATTTTTAGGGATTGTAAACACTTTTAAGTATTAATATATATCAGGTTCTATAATCGTCTGGAAATGGGGGAGGTGGGGATTTTGAACGGAGTTTTGACTCCAAATCCATAAGTCATTCCTTACAAAAATATAGCCCATTACTCATGATAAATCACTTTACAACCATCTATAATCGTTAGGTGAGCTTTTTGTAAATGGGCCAAATAATTGCTTGTTTGACACGAGTAAATATCCCACCGTACGTTCACTTGAGATTTTAATGTTATTCTCTATAAAAGGTTTGGATCCATAGGTCATTTGCATCCTTAACATGTTTCAAGCATGCATATCCAGTTTTTAAACATGTGTAGAAAAATCTCTTTCTTATAATATTCCGAGCAATTAGGGTAGTGAAATTTCCCAAACTTGGATAACAAAACTTTTATGTTCATTTGTGGTGTTTGCATTAATTTTCTTTACTTAGATTTCTTTATTGCTTTAAATTATTTCCACACATAAACTCTAAAATTTTCAGTTTGTTATGATCTTTTTTGCCTTTTATCTCTTTTTTTTTGTTTCCGAGAAGAAGCGAAAGTGAAAACTCAAGTTTTGATTTAAGAAAAAAGAATAAATCTAAAATGTAAATGCACAATGAACAAGTGTATAGAGAAATAATTCCAAAAAGTGTCTGTAATATTTAGCGATTTTAAACGTTTTTCAGTTTTTATATATCAGGTTCTGTAGTCGCGGGGAAAAGGTGCAGGCAGGGGATTTTTAACTCAGTGTTGACTCCCTATCCATAAGTCATTCCTTACAAAAATATAACCCGTTACGCTGATTGTTAGGTCAACTTTTTGTAAATGGGCAAAATAATGGCTTGTTTGACTAGGGAAAATATCCCACCACGGTCACTAGAGAATTTAATGTTATTCTCTTTAAAAGGTTTGGATCCATAGGTCATTTGCATCTTTAACATGTTTCAAGTGTGCATATCTATTTTTTAAAACATGTGTAGAAAAATCTATTTCTTATAAAATTTTGAGCTATTAGGGTTGAACTAGTGGAATTACCCAAACTTGGATAACAAGACTTTTGTGTTAATTTGTGGTTTGTGAATAAATTTTCTTTCTTACATTTGTTGATTTCTTTAAATTCTCTCCATACATGAACTCTAAAACTTTCATTTTGATGTGATCTAATTGCCTTTTATCTCTTTTTTTTTGTTTACGAGATGAAGGGAAAGTGAAAAATCAAGGTTTGATTTAAGAAAAAAGTATACATCTAAAATGGAAATATAGAATGTACAAATGTAGAGGGAGATAATTCCAAAAAGTGCCTGTAATTTTTCGGGATTGCAAACTCTATTTAGTTTTTATATATCAGGTTCTGCTATTGTCGGGAAAATGGGGTGGCGGGGCATTTTTAACTGAGTGTTGACTCCCAATCAATAAGTCATTCCTAACAAAAATATAGCCCGTTGCGCATGATAAATTATTCTACAATCATCAATGATCGTTACGTCAACTTTTTGTAAGTGGGCAAAATAATGGCTTGTTTGACTCAGGTAAATATCCCACCACACGTTCACTTGAGAATTTAATGTTATTCTCTTTAAAAGGTTTGGATCCATAGGTCATTTGCATCTTTATCATGTTTCAGGCATGCATATCCATTTTTTAAAACATATGTAGAAAAATCTCTCTTATAAAAATCCGAGCTATTATTGTTGAACTTGTAGAATTACCCAAACTTGGATAACAAATTTTTTTTGTTCATTTGTGGTGTGCAAATAAATTTTCTTTGCTAATATTTGTTTATTGCTTTAAATTATTTCTATACAAAAACTCTAAAATTTTCATCTTGTTGTGATCTATTTGCCTTTTATTTTTATTTTTTTTTGCAAGATGAAGGAAAAGTGAAATCTCAAATTTTGGTTTAAGAAAAAAGTAAAGATCTAAAATGGAAATGCACAATGCACAAATGAGAAGAGATATAATACCAAAAAGTTTCAGTAATTTTTAGGGATTATAAACTCTTTTTAGTTTTTATATATCATATTCTGAACTCGTCGGGAAAAGGGGGAGGCGAGGGAATTTTAACTGAGTGTTGATTCCCAATGCATATGTCATTCCTTACAAAAATATAGCTCGTTACGCATGATAAATCACTTTACAATCATCTATGATTGTTAGGTCTGCTTTTTGTAAATGGGCAAAACAATGACTTGTTTGACTCGGGTAAATAGCCCACCGCACGTTCACTTGAGAATTTAATGTTATTCTCTTTAAAAGGTTTGGATCCATAGGTCATTTGCATCTTTAATATGTTTCAAACATGCATATCCATTTTTTAAACCATGTGTAGAAAAATATCTTTCTTATAAAATTCCGAGCTATGATGGTTGAACAAGTGGAATTTCCAAAACTTGGATAACATAATTTTTGTGTTCATTTGTGGTGTGTGAATAAATTTTCTTTACTTACATTTGTTTATTGCTTTAAACTCTTCCATACTTAAACTCTAAAATTTTCATTTTGTTGAGATCTATTTGCCTTGTATATTTTTTTTTGTTTGCGAGATGAAGGGAAAGTGAAAACTCAAGTTTTGATTTAAGAAAAAAATATACATCTAAAAGGGAAATTCACAATGCATAAATGTAGAGAGAGATAATTCCAAAAAGTATTCATAAATATTTTGGATTGTAAACTCTTTTTTGTTTTTATATATCAGGTTTTGCAATTGTCTTGGAAAAGGGGGAGGCGGGGGATTTTTAACTGAGTGTTGACTCCCAATCCATAAGTCATTACTTACAAAAATATAGCCCGTTACACATGATAAATCACCTTACAATCATTTATGATCGGTAGGTCAGCTTTTCGTAAATGGGCAAACTAATGGTTTGTTTGACTCGGGTAAATATCCCACCACACGTTTACTTGAGAATTTCATGTTATTCTCTTTAAAAGGTTTGGATCCATAGGTCATTTTCATCTTGAACATGCTTCAAGTATGCTTATCCATTTTTTAAAACATGTGTAGAAAAATATATGTCTTAAAAAATTTGGAGCTATAAGGGTTGAACTAGTGGAATTTCCCAAACTTGGATAACATAAATTTTGTGTTAATTTGTGGTGTGTGAATAAATTTTTTTTACTTACATTAGTTTATTGCTTTAAATTCTTCCGTACATAAACTCTGAAATTTTCATTTTGTAGTGATCTATTTGCCTATTGTCTTTTTTTTTTTGTTTGCGAGATCTAGGAAAAGTGGAAACTCAAGTTTTGATGTAAAAATAAAGTATACATCTAAATCGAAATTCACAATGCACAAATAGAGAGAGACATAATTCCAAAAAGTGTCTTTAATTTTTAGGGACTGTAAACTCTTTTTAGTTTTTATATATCATGTTCTGCAATCGTCGAGAAAAAGAGGAGACGGGTGATTTTTATCTGACTGTTGACTCCCAATCCATAAGTCATTCCATACAAAATATAGCCTGTTACAATCATCTATGATCGTTAGGTTAGCTTTTTGTAAATGGGCAAAATAATGGCTTGTTTGACTCGGGTAAATATCCCACCACACGTTTACTTAAGAATTTAATGTTATTCTCTCTAAAAAGTTTGGAACCATAGGCCATTTGCATCTTTAACATGTTTCAAGAATGCATATCCATTTTTTAAATATGTATAGAAAAATCCCTTTCTTATAAAATTCAGAGCAATTAGGGTTGAACTAGAGGAATTTCCCCAACTTGGATAACAAAACTTTCGTGTTCATTTGTTGTGTGTGAATAAATTTTCTTTACATACATTCGTTTATAGGTTTAAATTCTTTCCATACATAAACTCTAAAATTTTCAGTTTGTTGTGATCTATTTGAATTTTATCTCTTTTTTTTTTTTACGAGATGAAGGAAAAGTGAAAACTCAAGTTTTGATTTAATAAAAAATTATATATCTAAAATGGAAATTCACAAGGCACAAATTTAGAGAGAGATAATTCATGAAAGTGCCAGTAATTTTTAGGGATTGTAAACTCTTTTTAGTTTTTATATATCAGGTTCTGTAATTGTCAGGAAAAGAGGGTGGCGGGGGATTTTTAACTGAGTGTTGATTCCCAATCCATAAGTAAATTCCTTACAACAATATAGTCCGTTACGCATAATAAATCTCTTTACAATCATCTATGATCCTTAGTTCAGCTTTTTGTAAATGGGCAAAATAATGGCTTGTTTGACTCGGGTAAATATCCCACCGCATGTTCACTTGAGAATGTAGTGTTATTCTCTTTAAAAGGTTTGGATCCATTGGTCATTTGATTCTTTAACATGTTTCAAGCATGAATATCCTTTTTTATAAATATTTGTAGAAAAATGCTCTCTTATAAAATTCAGAGGTATTACGGTAGAAGTAATGGAATTTCCCAAACTTGGATAACAAAAATTTTGTATTCATTTGTTGTGTGTGAATAAATTTTCTTTACTTACTTTTGTATATTTCTTTAAATTCCTTCCATACATAAACTCTAAAATTTTCAGTTTGTTGTGATCTATTTCCCTTTTATCTCTTTTTTTTGTTTACGAGATGAAGGGAAAGTGAAAACTCAAGTTTACATTTAAGAAAAAAGTATACATCTAAAATGGAAATGAAAAATGCAGAAATATAGAGAGAGATAATTCCAAAAAGTGTTTGTAATTTTTTGGGACTGTAAACTCTTTTTAGTTTTTATATATCAGGTTCAACAATCTTCGATAAAAGGGGGAGGCGGGGGATTTTTAACTGAGTGTTGACTCCCAATCCATATGTCATTTCTTAAAAAAATATAGCCCGTTATGCATGATAAAACACTTTACAATCACCTATAATCGTTAGGTCAGCTTTTTTTAAATGGGCAAAATAATAGCTTTTTTTTAATAGGGTAAATATCCCACCGCACGTTCACTTGAGAATTTAATGTTACTCTCTTTAAAAGGTTCGGATCCATAGGTCATTTGCATCTACCACAAATTTCAAGCATGCATATCCATTTTTTAAAAGATCTGTAGAAAAATCTCTTTCTTATAAAATTCCGATCTATTAGGGTTGAACTAGTGGAATTTCCAGAACTTGGAAAACAAAACTTTTTTGCTCATTTGTGGTGTGTGAATAAATTTTCTTGACTTACTTTTGTTTATTGCTTTAAATTCTTTCCATACATAAACTCTAAAATTTTCATTTTGTTGTGATCTATTTGCCATTTATATCTTTTTTTTGTATACGAGATGAAGGGAAAGTGAAAAATCAAGTTTTTATTTAAGAAAAAAGTATACATGTAAAATGGAAATGCCCAATGCTCAAATGTATTTAAGAAAAAAGTATACATGTAAAATGGAAATGCCCAATGCTCAAATGTAGAGAGAGATAATTCCAAAAAGTGTTTGTAATTTTTCAGGATTGTAAACTCTTTTTAGTATTTATATGTCACGTTCTTCAATAGTCGGGAAAAGGGGGAGGTGGGGGATTTTTAACTAAGTGTTGACTCCCAATCCATAAGTCCTTCCAAACAAAAATATAGCCCGTTACGCATGATAAATCACTTTACAATCACCTATGATCGTTAGGTCAGCTTTTTGTAAATAGGCAAAAAATGGCTTGTTTGACTAAGGTAAATATCGCACCACACGTTCTCTTGAGAATTTAATGATATTCTTTTTAAAATATTTGGATCCATAGGTCATTTGAATCTTTAACATGTTTCAAGAATGCATATCCATTTTTTAAAACATATATAGATAAATCTCTTTCTTATAAAATTCCGAGCTATTAGGGTTGAACAAGTGGAATTACCCAAACTTGGATAACAAAACATTTGTGTTCATTTGTAGGGTGTGAATAAATTTTCCTTACTTACATTTGTTTTATTGTTTTAAATTGTTTCCGAACATAAACTCTGAAACTTTCATTTTGTTGTGATCTATTTGCCTTTTATCTCATTTTTTTGTTTACGAGATGAAGGGGAATTGAAAACTCAAGTTTTTATTTAAGAAAAAGTATACGTTTAAAATGCAAATGGACAATGCACAAAAGTAGAGAGAAATAATTCAAAAAAGTGTTCGTAATTTTAAGGGATTGGATGCTCTTTTTATTTTTATATTTCAGGTTTTACAATCGTCGGGAAAAGGGGGAGGCGGAGAATTTTTAACTGAGTGTTGACTCCCAATCCATAACTCATTCTTTACAAAAGTATAACCCATTATGAATTATAAATCACTTTACAATCATGTATGATCGGTAGGTCACCTTTTTTTAAATGGGCAAACTAATGGCTTATTTGATTCGGGTAAATATCCCACTGCACGTACACTTGAGAATTTAATGTTATTCTCTTTTAAAGGTTTGGATCCATAGGTCATTTGCATATTTAACATGTTTAAAGCATGCATATCAATTTTTTAAAACATGTGTAGAAAAATATCTTCTTTTAAAATTCCAAGCTCTTACGGTTGAATTTCCCAAACTTGGATAAAAAAAATTTTGTGTTCATTTGACGTGTCTGAATAATTTTATTTTTTAAAATTTTTTTATTTCTTTAAATTCTTTCCAAACATAAAATCTAAAATTTTCAGTTTGTTGTGATCTATTTTCCATTTATCTCTTTTTTTTGTTTATGAGATGAAGGGAAAGTGAAAACTCAAGTTTTGAGTTAAGAAAAATCCATCAATCAAAAATGGAAATGTAGAATGCACAAATGTAGAGAAAGATAATTCCAAAAAGTGCATGTAATTTTTAGGGATTGTAAACTCTTTTTAGTTTTTATATATCAGGTTCTGCAATCGTCGGGAAAAGGGGGTGGCGGGGGATTTTTAACTGAGTGTTGACTCCCTATCCATAAGTCATTCCTTCCAAAAATATAGCCTGTTACGCATGATAAATCACTTTACAATCATCTATGATCGTTAGGTCAGCTTTAGGTAAATGGGTAAAATAATCGCAGCTTTGACTCGGGTAACTATCCCACCGCACATTCTCTCGGGAATTTAATTTTATTCTCTTTAAAAGGTTTGGATCCATAGGTCATTTGTATCTTTAACATGTTTCTAGCAGGCATATCTATTTTTTAAAACATGTGTAGAAAAATCTCTTTCTTATAAAATTCTGAGCAATTAGGGTGGAACTAGTGGAATTACTGAAACCTGGATAGCAAAACTTTTGTGTTCATTTGTGGTCTGTGAATAAATTTTATTTTCTTACATTTATTTATTGCTTTAAATTCTTTCCATACATAAACTTTAAAATTTTCATTTTGTTGTGCGCTACTTGCCTTTTATCCCTTTTTTTTGTTTACGAGATGCAGGGAAAGTAAAAACGCAAGTTTTTATTTAAGAAAAAAGTATACATCTAAAATGGAAATGCACAATGCACAAACATAGAGAGAGATAATTCCAAAAATTGTCTGTAATTTTTAACGGATTGTACACACTTTTCAGTTTTTATATATCAGGTTCTGTAATTGTCGGGAAAAGGGGGAGGCGGGGGATTTTTAATTGAGTGTTGACTCCTAATCCATAAGTCATTCCTTACAAAAATATAGTCCGTTACACTGATCATTAGGTAAAATTTTTGTAAATCGGCAAAATAATGGATTGTTTGACTCGGGAAAATATCCCACCGCACGTTCACTTGAGAATTTAATGTTATTCTCTTTAAAAGTTTTCGATCCTTAGGTAATTTGCATCTTTAACATGTTTCAAGTAGGCATATCTATTTTTTAAAACATGTGTAGAAAAATCTCTTTTTTATAAAATTCCAAGCTGTTAGGGTTGCTCTAGGGGAATCATCCAAACTAGGATAACAAGACTTTTGTGTTCATTTGTGGTTTGTGAATAAATTTTAATTTATTAAATTTGTTCAATGCTTCAAATTCTTTCCATTCATAAACTCTAAAACTTTCATTTTGATGTGATCCATTTGCCTTATATCTCTTTTTTATGTTTACGAGATGAAGGGAAAGTGAAAACTCAAGTTTTGATTTAAGAAAAAAGTATCAATCTGAAATGGAACTGTAGAATGCACAAATGTTGAGAGAGATAATTAAAAAAAGTGCCAGTAATTTTTAGGGATTGTAAACGCTTTTTAGTTTTTATATATCAGGTTTTGCAATCGTTGGGAAAAGGGGGTGGCGGGGATTTTTAACTGAGTGTGGACTCCCAATCCATAGGTCATTCCTTCCAAAAATATAGCCTGTTACGCATGATAAATAACTTTAAAATCATCTATTATTGTTAGGTCAGCTTTAGGTAATGGGTAAAAAATGGCTTGTTCGACTCGGGTAAATATCCCACCGCACATTCACTTGAGAATTTAATTTTATTATCTTTAAAAGGTTTGGATCCATAGGTCCTTTGTATCTTTCACATGTTTCAAGCAGGCATATCTATTTTTTAGAACATGTGTAGAAAAATCTCTTCGTTATAAAATTCCCAGCTATTAGGGTTGAATTAGTAGAATTACCGAAACTTGGATAGCAAAATTTTTGTGTTCATTTGTGGTGTGTGAATAAATTTTAATTTCTTACCTTTGTTCATTACTTTAAATTCTTTCCATACAAAAACTCTAAAATTTTCATTTTGTTGTGTTGTATTTGCCTTTTATCTCTTTTTTTTCTTTACGAGATGAAGGGAAAGTGAAAACTCAAGTTTTTATTTAAGAAAAAAGTATACATCTAAAATGGAAATGCACAATGCACAAATTGGAAGAGAGATAATTCCAAAAAGTGTTTGTAATTTTTAGGGATTGTAAGCTCTTTTTAGTTTTTATATATCAGGTACATATATAGTCGAGAAGAGGGGGAGGCAGGGGATTTTTAACTGAGTGTTGACTCCCAATCCATAAGCCATTCCTTACAAAAATATAGCCCGTTATGCATGATAAATCACTTTATAATCATGTATGATCGTTAGGTCAGCTTTTTGTAAATGGGCAAAATAATGGCTTGTTTGACTCGGGTAAATATCCTACCACACGTTCTCTTGAGAATTTAATGTTATTCTCTTTAAAAGATTTGGATCCATAGGTCATTTGCATCTTTAACATGTTTCAAGCATGCATATCCATTTTTTAAAACATATGTAGATAAATGTCTTTCTTATAAAATTCCAAGCTATTTGGGTTTAACTAGTGGAATTACCAAAACCTGGATAACAAAACTTTTGTGTTCATTTGTGGGATGAGAATAAATTTCCCTTACTTACATTTGTTTATTTCTTTAAATTGTTTCCGTACATAAACTCTAAAATTTTCATTTTGTCATGATCTATTTGCCTTTTATCTCTTTTTTTGTTTACGAGATGAAAGGGAAGTGAAAACTCAAGTTTTTAGTTAAGAACAGAGTATACGTTTAAAATTGAAATGCACAATGCACAAATGTAGTGAGAGATAATTCCAAAAAGTGTCAGTAATTTTTAGGGACTGTAAACTCTTTTTAGTTTTTATATATCATGTTCTGCAATCGTCGAGAAAAGGGGGAGACGGGTGATTTTTATCTGACTGTTGACTCCCAATCCATAAGTCATTCCATACAAAATATAGCCTGTTACAATCATTTATGATTGTTAGGTTAGCTTTTTGTAAATGGGCAAAATAATGGCTTGTTTGACTCGGGTAAATAGCCCACCGCGCGTTGACTTGAGAATTTAATGTTATTCTCTTTAAAATGTTTCGATCCATAGGTCATTTGCATCTTTAATATGTTTCAAGCATGCATATCCATTTTTTAAACCATGTGTAGAAAAATATCTTTCTTATAAAATTCCGAGCAATTATGGTTGAATAAATGGAATTTCCAAAACTTGGATAACATAATTTTTGTGTTCATTTGTGGTGTGTGAATAAATTTTCTTTACTTACATTTGTTTATTGCTTTAAACTCTTCCATACTTAAACTCTAAAATTTTCATTTTGTTGAGATCTATTTGCCTTGTATATAATGTTTTTTGTTTGCGAGATGAAGGGAAAGTGAAAACTCAAGTTTTGGTTTAAGAAAAAAATATACATCTAAAAGGGAAATTCACAATGCACAAATGTAGAGAGAGATAATTCCAAAATGTATTCATAAATTTTTTCGAATGTAAACTCTTTTTTGTTTTTATATATCAGGTTTTGCAATTGTCTTGGAAAAGGGGGAGGCGGGAGATTTTTAACTGAGTGTTGACTCCCAATCCATAAGTCATTACTTACAAAAATATAGCCCGTTACACATGATAAATCACTTTACAATCATCTATGATCGTTAGGTCAGCTTTTCGTAAATGGGCAAACTAATGGTTTGTTTGACTCGGGTAAATATCCCACCACAAGTTCACTTGAGAATTTCATGTTATTCTCTTTAAAAGGTTTGGATCCATAGGTCATTTTCATCTTGAACATGTTTCAAGCATGCATATCCATTTTTTAAAACATGTGTAGAAAAATATATTTCTTATAAAATTCGGAGCTATAAGGGTTGAACTAGTGGAATTTCCCAAACTTGGATAACATAACTTTTGTGTTAATTTGTGGTGTGTGAATAAATTTTCTTTACTTACATTAGTTTATTGCTTTAAATTCTTCCGTACATAAACTCTAAAATTTTCATTTTGTAGTGATCTAGTTGCCTATTGTCTTTTTTTTTTTTTTTTTTTTGCGAGATCTAGGAAAAGTGAAAACTCAAGTTTTGATGTAAGAATAAAGTATACATCTAAATTGAAATTCACAATGCACAAATAGAGAGAGACATAATTCCAAAAGTGTCTTTAATTTTTAGGGACTGTAAACTCTTTTTAGTTTTTATATATCATGTTCTGCAATCGTCGAGAAAAGGGGGAGACGGGTGATTTTTATCTGACTGTTGACTCCCAATCCATAAGTCATTCCATACAAAATATAGCCTGTTACAATCATTTATGATTGTTAGGTTAGCTTTTTGTAAATGGGCAAAATAATGGCTTGTTTGACTCGGGTAAATATCCCACCACACGTTCACTTAAGAATTTAATGTTATTCTCTCTAAAATGTTTGGAACCATAGGCCATTTGCATCTTTAACATGATTCAAGAATGCATATCCATTTTTTAAAACATATGTAGAAAAATCTCTTTCTTATAAAATTCAGAGCTATTATGGTTGAACTAGTGGAATTTCCCAAACTAGGATAGCAAACTTTTGTGTTCATTTGTGGTGTGTGAATGAATTTTATTTTTGTTTATTGGTTTTAACTCTTCCATTCTTAAACTCTAAAATTTTAATTTTTTTGAAATCTATTTGCCTTATATCTTTTTTTTTTTGTTAACGAGATGAAGGGAAAGTGAAAACTCAAATTTTGATTTAAGAAAAAAGTATATATCTAAAATGGAAGTTCTCAATGCACAACTGTAGAGAGAGATAATTCAAAAAAGTGTTTATAAATTTTTTGGATTGTAAACACTTTTTTGTTTTTATATATCAAGTTCTTCAATAGTCGGGAAGAGGGGGAGGCAGGGGATTTTTAACTGAGTGTTGACTCCCAATCCATAAGTCATTACTTACAAAAATATAGCCCGTTACACATGATAAATCACTTTACAATTATCTATGATCGTTAGGTCAGCTTTTAGTAAATGGGCAAATTAATGGCTTGTTTGACTCGGGTAAATATCCCACCGCCCATTCACTTGAGAATTTCATGTCATTCTCTTTAAAAGAATTGGATCCATAGGTCATTTGAATCTTTAACATGTTTCAAGTGTGCGTATCCATTTTTGAAAACATGTGTAGAAAAATCTTTTTCTTATAAAATTCCTAGCTATTAGGATTGAACTAGTGAAATTTCCAAAACTTGGATAACATAATTTTTGTGTTCATTTGTAGTGAGTGAATAAATTTTATTTACATAAATTTGTTTTTTGCTTTAAATTCTTTCCATACATAAACTCTAAAATTTTTTTTGTTGTTGTGATCTATTTGCCTTTTATCTATTTTATTTGTTTGCGAGATGAAGGGAAAGTGCAAACTCAAGTTTTGATTAAAGAAAAAAGTATACATCTATGGATATTCACAATGCACAAATATAGAGAGAAATAATCCCATAATGTGTCTTTTATTTTAAGCAATTATAAACTCTTTTTAGTATTTATAGATCAGGTTATGCAATCATCGGGAAAAGGGGGAGGAGGGGATTTTGAACTGAGTTTTGACTCCCAATCCATAAGTCATTACTTAAAAAAATATAGCCCGTTACACTTGATAAATCATTTTAGAATCTTCTATGATCTTTAGGTCAGCTTTTTGTAAAAGGGCAAAATATTAGCTTATTTGACGTGGGTAAATATCCCACCGCACGTTTACTTGAGAATTTAATGTTATTCTCTTTAAAAGGTTTGGATCCACAGGTCATTTGCATCTTTAACATGTTTCAAGCATGCATATCCCTTTTTTAAAAAATGTGTAGAAAAATCTCTTTCTTATAAAATTCCAAGCTATTAGAATGAACTAGTGGAGTTTTCCCGAACATGGATAACAAAACTTTTGTGTTCATTTGTTGTGTGTGTATAAATTTTCTTAACTTACATTCGCTTTTGCTTTAAATTCTTTCCGTACATAAACTCTAAAATTTTCATTTTGTTGTGATCTATTTGCCTTTTATCTCTGTTTTTGTTTACGAGGTAAAGTGAAAGTGAAAAATCAAGTTTTGATTTAAGAAAAAAGTATACATCTAAAATAGAAATGCACAATGCACAAATGTAGAGAAAGATAATTCCAAAAAGTGTTTGTAATTTTTAGTGATTGTAAACTCTTTTTTGTTTTTATATATCATATTCTGCAATCGTCAGGAAAAGTGGGAGGCGAGGGAATTTTAACTGAGTGTTGACTCCCAATCGATAAGTCATTCCTTAAAAAAATATAGCCCGTTACGCATGATAAATCACTTTACACTCATCTATGAGCGTTAGGTCAGCTTTTGGTAAACGGGCAAAATAATGGCTGGTTTGACTCGAGTAAAAATCCCATCGCACGTTCACTTGCGAATTTAATGTTATTCTATTTAGTAGGTTTGGATCCATAGGTCATTTGCATCTTTAACATGTTTCAAGCTTGCATATCCATTTTTTTAAAACATGTGTAGAAAAATCTCTTTCTTGTAAAATTTCGGGCTATTAGGGTTGAACTAGATGAATTTCCTAAACTTGGATAACATAACTTTTGAGTTCATTTTTGGTGAGTGAATAAATTTACTTTACTTAAATTTTTTTATTGCTTTAAATTCTTTCGATACATAAACTCTAAAATTTTAATTTTTTTGTGAAGTACTTGCCTTTTATCTCTTTTTTTTGTTTGTGAGATGAAAGGAAAGTGCAAAACTCAAGTTTTGATTAAAGTAAAAAGTATACATCTAAAATTTAAATTCACAACGCGCAAATGTAGAGAGAAATAATTCCAAAATGAGTCTATAATTTTTAGCGATTGTGAACTCTTTTAAGTATTTATATATCAGGTTCAGCAATCGTCGGGAAAAGGGGGAGGTGGGGGATTTTTAATTGAGTTTTGAATCCCAATCCATAAATCATTCCATACAATAATGTAGCCCACTACGCATGATAAATCACTTTACAATCATCTATGATCGTTAGGTCAGCTTTTTGTAAATGGGCAAAATAATGGCTTGTTTAACTAGGGTAAATATTCCACCGCACGTTCACATGAGAATTTAAAGTTATTCTCTTTAAAAAGTTTGGATCCATAGGCCATTTGCATCTTTAACATGTTTCAAGCATTCATATCCATTTTTTAAAACATGTGTAGAAAAATCTCTTTTTATAAATTCCAAGCTATTAGGGTAGGGCTTGTGGAATTTTCCCAAACTTGGATAACAAAACTTTTTTGTTCATTTGTGGTGTGTGAATAAATTTTCTTTACTTACATTTGTTTATTGCTTTAAATTCTTTCCATACATAAACTCTAAAATTTCATTTTGTTGTGATCTATTTGCGTTTCATGTTTTTTTTTTTGTTTAAGAGATGAAGGGAAAGTCAAAACTCAAGTTTTGATTTAAGAAAAAAGTATACATCTAAAATGGAAATGCACTATGCACAAATGTAGAGAGAGATAATTGCAAAAAGTGTCTGGATTTTTTAGGGATTGTGAACTCTTTTTAGTTTTTATATATCAGGTTCTACAATCGTCTGGAAAAGGGGGAGGCGGGGGATTTTTAACTGAGTGTTGACTCAAAATTCATAAGTCATTATTTAAAAAAATAAAGCCGTTACGAATGATAAATCACTTTACAATCATCTATGAACGTGAGGTCAATATTTTGTAAATGTGCAAAATAATGGCTTGTTTGACTCGATTAAATATCCCACCACACGTTCAATTTAGAATTTAATGTTATTCTCTTAAAAGGTTTGGATCCATAGGTCTTTTGCATCTTTAACACTTTTCAAGCATGCATATCCATTTTTTAAAACAAGGGTAAAAAATCCCTTTCTTATAAAATTCCGAGCTACAAGGGTTGAACTAGTGGAATTTCCCAAACTTGGATAATAAAACTTTTGTGATCATTTGTGGTGCGTGAATAAATTTTCTTTACTTACATTTTTTTATTGCTTTAAATTCTTCCATACATAAACTCTAATTTTTTTATTTTGTTGTGATCTATTTGCCTTTTGTCTCTTTTTTTAGTTTGCGAGATGAAGGGAAAGTTAAAACTCAAGTTTTGATTTAAGAAAAAAGTATACATCTAAAATGGAAATGCATAATGCAGAAATGTAGAGAGGGCTAATTCAAAAACGTGTCTGCAATTTTTTAGGGATTGTAAACTTTTTTGTAGTATTTATATAACAAGTTCTGCAATCGTCGGGAAAAGGGCGAGGTGGGGGATTTTTAACTGAGTGTTCACTCCCAATGCATAAGTCATCTATGATCGTTAGGTCAACTTCTCGTAAATGGGCAAAATAGTGGCTTGTTTCACTCGGGTAAATATCCCACCTCACGTTCACTTGCGAATTTCATGTTCTTCTCTTTAAAAGGATTGGACCAATAGGTCATTTGAATATTTAACATGTTTTAAGCATGTGTATCCATTTTTTAAAACATATGTAGAAAACTCTCTTTCTTATTAAATTCTGAGCTATTAGGATTGAACTAGTGGAATTTCCAAAACTTCGATAACATAACTTTTGTGTTCATTTGTGGTGTGTGAATAAATTTTCTTTACTTACATTTGTTTATTGCTTTAAATTCTTTCCATACATAAACTCTAAAATTTTTATTTTGTTGTGATCTATTTGCCTTTTATCTATTTTATTTGTTTTCGACATGAAGGGAAAGTCCAAACTCAAGTTTTGATTTAAGAAAAAAAATACATATAAAATGGATATTCACAATGCACAAATGTAGAGAGAAATAATTCCAAAATGTGTCTTCAATTTTTAGCGATTGTAAACTTTTTTTAGTATTTCTATATCAGTTCGGCAATCGTCAGGAAAAGGGGGAGGTGGGGATTTGGAACTGAGTTTTGACTCCCAATCCATAAGTCAATATTTACAAAATATTGCTCGTGACACATGATAAATCACTTTACAATCTTCTATGATCGTTAGGTCAGCTTTTTGTAAATGGGCAAAATATTGCCTTGTTTGATGTGGGTAAATATCCCACTGCACGTTCACTTGAGAATTTAATGTTATTCTCTTTAAAAGGTTTGGATCCATTGGTCATTTGCATCTTTAACATGTTTCAAGCATGCATATCCCTTTTTTAAAACATGTGTAGAAAAATTTCTTTCTTATAAAATTCCAAGCTATTAGAATGAACTAGAGGAATTTTCCCAAACTTGGATAACAAAACTTTTGTGTGCATTTGTGCTGTGTGAATAAATTTTCTTAACTTAAATTTGTGGCTGCTTTAAATTCTTTCCATACATAAACTCTAAAATTTTCATTTTCTTGTGATCTATTTGCCTTTTATCTCTTTTTTTTGTTTACGAGAAGAAGGGAAAGTGAAAACTCAAGTTTAGATTTAAGAAAAAAGTATACATCTAAAAATGAAATGCACAATGCAAAAATGTAGAGAGAGATAATTCCAAAAAGTGTCTGTAATTTTCAAGGATTGTAAACTCTTATTAGTTTTTATATGTCAAGTTTTGCAATCGTCGGGAAAAGGAGGAGGTGGGGGATTTTTAACTGAGTGTTGACCCCCAATCCATAAGTCTTTCTTTACAAAAATAGAGCCCATTACGCATGATAAAACACTTTACAATCATCTATGATCATGAGGTCAGCTTGTTGAAAATGGGCAAAATAATGGTTTGTTTCACTCTGGTAAATATCCCACTGCACGTTCACTAGAGAATTTAATGTTATTCTCTTTAAAAGGTTGGGATCCATGGGTCATTTGCATCTTTAACTTGTTTCAAGCATGCATATCCATTTTTATAACAAGGGTAGAAAAATCTCTTTCTTCTAAAATATCGAGCCATTAGGGTTGAACAAGTGGAATTTCAATAACTTGGATAACAAAACTTTTGTGTCCATTTGTGGTGTGAAATTAAATTTTATTTACTGAAATTTGTTTATTGCTTTAAATTCTTTCCATACATAAACTCTAAAATTTTCATTTTGTCGTGATCTATTTGCCTTTTATCTCTATTTTTTTTGTTTACAAGATGAAGGGAAAGTGAAAACTCAAGTTTTGATTTAAGAAAAAAGTATACATCTAAAATGGAAATGCACAATGCACAAATGTAGAGATAGATAATTTCAAAAAGTGTCTATAATTTTTAGGGATTGTAAGCTTTTTTGTAGTATTTATATAACAGGTTCTACAATCGTCGGGAAAAGGGCGAGGTGGGGATTTTTAACTGAGTGTTGACTCCCAATGCATAAGTCATTACTTACAAAAAAATAGTCCGTTTCACATGATAAATCACTTTACAATCATCAATGATCGTTAGGTCAGCTTTTCGTAAATGGACAAAATAAGGGCTTGTTTGACTCGGGTAAATATCCCACCGCACGTTCACTTGCGAATTTCATGTTATTCTCTTTAAAAGGATTGGATCTTTAACATGTTTAAAGCATGCGTATCCATTTTTTAAAACATGTGTAGAAAACTCTCTTTCTTATAAAATTCCGAGCTATTAGGATTGAACTAGTTGAATTTCCCAAACTTGGATAACATAACATTTGTGTTCATTTGTGGTCTGTGAATAAATTTTCTTTACTTACATTTGTTTATTGCTTTAAATTATTTCCATACATAAACTCTAAAATTTTTATTTTGTTGTGATCTATTTGCCTTTTATCTATTTTATTTGTTGGCATGATGAAGGGAAAGTGCAAACTCAAGTTTTTATTTAAGAAAAAAGTATACATCTAAAATGGATATTCACAATGCACAAATGTAGAGAGAAATAATTCCAAAATGTGTCTTCAATTTTTAGCGATTGTAAACTCTTATTAGTATATATATATCAGGTTCTGCAATCATCAAAAAAAGGGGGAGGTGGAGATTTGGAACTGAGTTTTGACTCCCAATCCATAAGTCATTACTTACAAAAATATAGCTCGTTACACATCATAAAATCACTTCACAATCTTCTATGATAGTTAGGTCAGCTTTTTTTAAATGGGCAAAATATTGCCTTGTTTGATGTGGGTAAATTTCCCACCACACGTTCACTCGAGAATTTAATGTTATTCTCTTTAAAAGGTTTGGATCCACAGGTCATTTGCATCTTTTACATGTTTCAAGCATGCATATCCCTTTTTTAAAACATGTGTAGAAAAATCTCGTGCTTATAAAATTCCAAGCTATTAGAATGAACTAGAGGAATTTTCCCAAACTTGGATAACAAAACTTTTGTGTTCATTTGTGGTGTGTGAATAAATTTTCTTAACTGACATTTGTTATTGCTTTAAATTCTTTCCATACATAAACTCTAAAATTTTCATTTTGTTGTGATCTATTTGTCTTTTATCTCTTTTTTTTGTTTACGAGATGAAGGGAAAGTGAAAACTCAAGTTTGGATTTAAGAAAAAAGTATACATCTAAAAAATGAAATGCACAATGCAAAAATGTAGAGAGAGATAATTCCAAAAAGTGTCTGTAATTTTCATATATTATAAACTCTTTTTAGTTTTTATATGTCAGGCTCTGCAATCGTCGGGAAAAGGAGGAGACGGGGGATTTTTTAACTATGTATTGACTCCCAATCCATAAGTCATTATTTACAAAAATATAGCCCATTACGCCTGATAAAAAACTTTACAATCATCTATGTTCGTGAGGTCAGCTGGTTATAAATGGGAAATATAATGGTTTGTTTGACTCGAGTAAATATCCCACCGCAGGTTCACTGAAGAACTTAATGTTAGTCTCTTTAAAAGGTTTTGATCCATGGGTCATTTGCATCTTTAACATGTTTCAAACATGCATATCCATTTTTTATAAGAAGGGTAGAAAAATCTCTTTCTTCTAAAATTCCGAGCTATTAGGGTTGAACAAGTGGAATTTCCAAAACTTGGATAACAACTTTTGTGTTCATTTGTGGTGTGTGAAAAAAATTTCTTAACTTAAATTTGTTATTGCTTTAAATTCTTTCCATACATAAACTCTAAAATTTTCATTTTGTTGTGATCTATTTGCCTTTATCTCTTTTTTTTTTTTTACGAGATGAAGAGAAAGTGAAAACTCAAGTTTTGATTTAAGAAAAAAGTATACATCTAAAATGGAAATGCACAATGCACAAATGTAGAGACAGATAATTCAAAAAAGTGTCTGTAATTTTTAGGGATCGTAAAATTTTTTTTAGTTTTTATATAACAGGTTCTGCAATCGACGGGAAAAGGGGGAGGTGGGGGATTTTTAATTGTGTGTTGATTCCCAATCCATAAGTCATTGCTTACAAATATATAGCCCGTTACACATGATAAATCACTTTACAATCATCTATAATCGTTAGGTCAGATTTTCGTAAAAGGGCAAAATAATGGCTTGTTTGACTTCAGTAAATATCCCACCGCATGTTCACATGAAAATTTAATGTTATTCTCTTTCAAAGGTTTGGATACACAAGTCATTTGCATCTTTAACATGTTTCATGCATTCATTCCATTTTTTAAAACATGTGTAGAAAAATATCTTTCTTATAAATTCCAAACTATTAGGGTAGGACTAGTGGAATTTTCCAACAAAACTTTTTTGTTCAATTGTGGTATGTGAATAAATTTTCTTTACTTACATTTTTTATTGCTTAAATTTTTTTCCATACATAAATTCTAAAATTTTCATTTTGTTGTGATCTATTTGCCTTTTGTCTCTTTTTTTAGTTTGCGAGAAGAAGAGAAAGTGAAAACTCAAGTTTTGATTTAAGAAAAAAGTATACATCTAAAATGGAAATGCACAATGCACAAATGTAGAGAGAGATAATTCCAAAATGTTTCTGTAATTTTTTGGGATTGTAAATTTTTTTGTAGTTTTTATGTAACAGGTTCTACAATCGTCGGTCAAAGAGGGAGGTGCGAGATTTTTAACTGAGTGTTGACTCCCAAACCATAAGTCATTCCTTAAAAATATATAGCCCGTTATGCATGATAAATCACTTTACAATCATCTATGAACGTTAGGTCAGATTTTTGTAAATGGGAAAAATAATGGCTTATTTGACTTCAGTAAATATCCCACCGCATGTTCACTTGAAAATTTAATGTTATTGTCTTTAAAAGGTTTGGATCCATAGGTCATTTGCATCTTTACCTTTTTTCAAGCATGCATATACATTTTTTAAAACATGTTAAGAAAAATCTCTTTCTTATAAAATTCCGAGCTATTAGGGTTGAACTAGTGGAATTTCCCAAACTTGTATAACAAAACTTTTGTGTTCATTTGTGGTGTGTGAATAAATTTTCTTTAGTTACATTTTATTATTGCTTGAAATTTTCCATTCATAAATTCTAAAATTTACATTTTGTTGTGATCTATTTGCCTTTTATCTTTTTTTTTTTTGTTTACGAGATGAAGGGAAGTGAAAACTCAAGTTTGGATTGAAGAAAAAAGTATTCATCCAAAATTAAATGCACAATGCACAAATTTAGAGAGAGATAATTCAAAAAAGTGTCAGTAATTTTTAGGGATTGTAAACTCTTTTTAGTTTTTATATGTCAGGTTCTGCAATCGTCGAGAAAAGGGGTAGGCGGGGGATTTTTAACTGAGGGTTGACTCCCAATCCATAAGTCATTCTATACAAAAATATAGCCCATTACGCATGATAAAACACTTTAAAATCATCTATGATCGTGAGGTCAGCTTGTTGTAAATGGGCAAAATAATGGTTTGTTTGACTCGGGTTGGATCCATGGGTCATTTGCATCTTTAACAAGTTTCAAGCATGCATATTCATTTTTTAGAACAAGGGTAGAAAAATCTCTTTCTTCTAAAATTCCGAGCTATTAGGGTTGAAAAGGTGGAATTTCCAAAACTTGGATAACAAAACTTTTGTGTTCATTTGTGGTGTGTAAATAAATTTTCTTTACTTACATTTGTTTATTGCTTTAAATTCTTTCCATACATAAACTCTAAAATTTTCATTTTGTCGTGATCTTTTTGCCATTTATCTCTTTTTTTTGTTTACGAGATGAAGGGAAAGTGAAAACTCAAGTTTGGATTTAAGAAAAAAGTATACATCTAAATGGAAATGCACAATGCACAAATGTAGAGAGAGATAATTACAAAAAGTGTTTGTAATTTTTATGGATTGTAAACTTTTTTGTAGTATTTATATAATAAGTTCTACAATCATTGGGAAAAGTGGGAGGCTGAGTGTTGACTCCCAATCCATAAGTCATTATTTACTAAAATATAGCCCGTTACGAATGCTAAATCACTTTACAATCATCAATGATCGTGAGGTCCGGTTTTTGTTAATGGGCAAAATAATGGCTTGTTTGACCCGGGTAAATATCTCACCGCATGTTCACTTGAGAATTTAATGTTATTCTCTTAGAACGTTTGGATCCATAGGTCATTTGCATCTTTAACATGTTTCAAGCATGCATATCCATTTTTTAAAAAAAGGGTAGAAAAATCTCTTTCTTATAAATTTCCAAGCTACAAGGGTTGAACTAGTGGAGTTTCCCAAACTTGGATAAAAAACTTTTGTGTTCATTTGTGGTGTGTGAATAAATTTTCTTTACTTACATTTGTTTATTACTTTAAATTCTTCCATACATAAATTCTAAAATTTTCATTTTGTTGAAATCTAATTTTTCTTTATCTCTTTTTTTTATTTTGTGAGAAAAAGGGAAAGTGAAAACTCAAGTTTTGGTTTAAGAAAAAAGTATACATCTAAGATGGAAAAGCACAATGCACAAATATAGAGAGAGATAATTCCAAAAAGTGTCTGTAATTTTTAGGGATTGGCAACTCTTTTTAGTTTTTATATATCAGGTTTAGCAATCGTCAGGGGGAGGCGGGGCATTTTTAACTGAGTGTTGAATCCCAATCCATCAGTCATTCCTTAAAAAAATATAGCCCGTTACGCATGAAAAATCACTTTACAATCATCTATAATCTCTAGATCAGCTTTTTGTAAATTGGGAAAATAATGGCTAGTTTGACTCGGGTAAATATCCCACCTCACGTTCACTTGAGAATTTAATGTTATTCTCTTTAAAAGGTTTGGATCCATAGGTAATTTGCATCTTTAAAAAGTTTCAAGCATGTATATCCATTTTTTAAAACATGTGTAGAAAAGCTTATTTCTTATAAAATTCCGAGCTATTAGGGTTGAACTAGTGGAATTGCCCAAACTTGGATAACAAAAATTTTGTGTTCAATTGAGTTGTGTGAATAAATTTTCTTTACTGATATTTTTTTAATTGTTTTAAATTCTTTCCATACATAAACTCTAAAATTTTCATTTTGTTGTGATCTATTTGCCTTTTATCTATTTTTTTATTAAGAGATTAAGGGAAAGTGAAAACTCAAGTTTTGATTTAAGAAAAAGTATACATCTAAACGGGAAATGTAAAATGCACAAATGTAGAGAGAGATAATTCCAAAAAGTGTCGGTAATTTTTAGGGATTTTAAACTCTTTTTAGTTTTTATTTATCAGGTTCTGCAATCGTCGAGAAAAGGGGGAGGCAAGCCATTTTTTACTGGGTGTTGACTCCCAATCCATAAGTCATTCCTTAAAAAGATATAGCTCGTTACGCATGATAAATAACTTTACAATCTTCTATGATCGTTAGGTCAGGTTTTTGTAAATGGGAAAAATAATGGCTTGTTTGACTCAGGTAAATGTCCCACCGCATGTTCACTTGAAAATGTAATGTTATTCTCTTTAAAAGGTTTGGATCCATAGGTCATTTGAATATTTAACATGTTTCAAGCATATATATCCATTTTTTAAAACATGTGTTGAAAAATCTTTTTTTTTCTAAAATTCAGAGCTATTAGGGTTGAACTAGTGGAATTTCCCAAACTTGGATAACAAAACTTTTGTGTTCATTTGTGGTGTGTGCATAAATTTTATTTACTCACATTTGTTGATTTCTTTAAATTATTTCCATGCAAAAACTGTAAAATTTTCATTTTGTTGTGATCTATTTGCCTTTTATCTCTCTTTTCTGTTTACGAGAAGAAGGGAAAGTGAGAACTCAAGTTTTTATTCAAGAAAAAGTATAAATTTAAAAAAGAAATGCATAGTGCACAAATGTAGAGAGATATAATTCCAAAAAGTGTCAGTAATTTTTACGGATTGTAAACTCTTTTTAGTTTTTAAATGTCAGGTTCTGCAATCGTCAGGAAAAGGGGGGAGGCGGGGGATTTTTAACTGAGTGTTGACTCCCAATCCATAAGTCATTCTTTACAAAAATATTGTCCATTACGCATGATAAAACACTTTACAATCATCTCTGATCGTGAGGTCAGCTTGTTGTAATTGGGTAAAATAATGGTTTGTTTGGCTCAGTTAAATATCCCACCGCATGTTTACTAGAGAATTTAATGCTATTCTCTTTAAAAGGTTTTGATCCATGGGTCATTTGCATCTTCAACTTGTTTCAAGCATGCATATCCGTTTTCTATAACAGAGGTAGAAAAATCTCTTTCTTCTAAAATTCCGAGCTATTAGTGTTGAACAAATGGAATTTCCAAAAATTGGATAACAAAATTTTTGTTTTCATTTGTGGTGTGTAAATAAATTTTCTTTACTAAAATTTGTTTATTGCTTTAATTTATTTCCATACATAACTCTAAAATTTTCATTTTTTCGTGACCTATTTGCCTTTTATCTCTTTTTTTTTTTTGTTTACGAGATGAAGGAAAAGTGAAAACTCAAATTTTGATTTAAGAAAAAAGTATAGATCTAAATTGGAAATGCATAATGCAAAAATGTAGAGAGAGATAATTGCTAAAAGTGTCTGTAATTTTTTCAAGATTGTAAACACTTTTTAGTTTTTATATATCAGGTTCAGTAATTGTCGAGAAAAGGGGGAGGCGGGGGATTTTTAACTGAGTGTTGATTCCCAATCCATAAGTCATTCCATAAAAAAATATAGCCCGTTAAGCATGATAAATCACTTTACAATCATCTATGATCGTTAGGTCAGCTTGTTGTGAATGGGCAAAATAATGGTTTGTTTGACTCGGCTAAATATCCCACCGAACGTTCAGTTGAGAATTTAATGTTATTCTCTTTAAAAGGATTGGATCCATAGGTAATTTGTATCTTTAACAAGTTTCAAGCATGTATATCCATTTTTTAAAACATGTGTAAAAAAATCTTTTTCTTATAAAATTCCGAGCTATTAGGGTTGAACTAGTGGAATTTCCCAAATTTGGATAACAAACAATTTGTGTTCATTTGTGTTGTGTGAATAAATTTTCTTGACTTACATTTTTTTATTGTTTTAAATTATTTCCATACATAGACTCTAAAATTTTATTTTTTTTGTGATCTATTTGCCTTTTATCTCTTTTTTTTGTTTATGAGATGAAGGGAAGGTGAAAACTCAAGTTTTGATTTAATAAAAAGTATACATCTAAAACAGAAATGCACATTGCACAAATTTAGAGAGATATAATTCTAGAAAGTGTCTGTAATTATTAGGGATTTTATACTCTTTTTAGTTTTTATTTGTTAGGTTCAGCAAACGTCGGGCAAAGGGGGAAGCAATGGATTTTTTCCTGAGTGTTGACTCCGAATCCATAAGTCATTTCTTAAAAAAATATAGGACATTATGCATGATAAATAAATTTTCAATCTTCTATGATCGTTAGGTCAGCTTTTTGTAAATGGGCAAAATAATGGCTTGCTTGACTAAGTAAATATCCCACCGCACGTTCACTTAAAAATGTAATGTTATTCTCTTTAATAGGTTGGGATCCATAGGTCATTTTCATATTTAACATGTTTCAAGCATGTAGATCCATTTTTTAAAACATGTGTAGAAAAATCTCTTTCTTATAAAATTCAGAGCTATAAGGGTTGAACTAGTGGAATTTCTGAAACTTGGATAACAAAACTTTTATGTTCATTTGTGGTGTGTGCATAAATTTTATTTACTCACATTTGTTGATTTCTTTTAATTCTTTCCTTGCATAAACTCTAAAATTTTCATTTTGTTGTGATCTATTTGCCTTTTATCTCTTTTTTTTGTTTACGAGATGAAGGGAAAGTGAAAAGTCAAGTTTGGATTTAAGAAAAATGTAAAGATAAAAAAATGAAATACGAAATGCAAAAATGTAGAGAGAGATAATTCCCAAAAATGTATGGAATTTTTAGGGATTGTGAACTCTATTTAGTTTTTATATGTCAGGTTCTGCTATTGTTGGGATAAGGGGGAGGCAGGGGATTTTTAACTGAGTTCTGACTCCCAATCCATAAGTCATTCTTTACAAAAATATAGCCCATTAAGCATGATAAAACAATTTACAATCATCTATGATCGTGATGTCATCTTGTTGTATATGGGCAAAATAATGGTTTGTTTGACTCGGGTAAATATCCTACTGCACGTTCACTTGAGAATTTAATGTTATTCTCTTTAAAAAGGTTTGGATCCATGGGTCATTTTCATCTTTAACATGTTTCAAGCATGCATATCCATTTTTATAACAAGTGTAGAAAAATCACTTTCTTGTAAAATTTTGAGCTATTAGGTTGAATAAGTGGAATTTCCCAAACTTGGATAACAAAATTTTTGTGTTCTTTTGTGGTGTGTAAATAAATTTTCTTTACTTACATTTGTTTATTTCTCTAAATTATTTCCATACAAAAACTAAAAAATTTTCATTTTGTTGAGATCTATTTGCCTTTTATCTCTTTCTTTTTTGGTTTCGAGATGAAGGGAAAATGAAAACTCAAGTTTTGATTTAAGAAAAAAGTATACATCTAAATTGGAAATGCACAAAGCACAAATTTAGAGAGAGATAATTGCAAAAAGTGAATGGAATTTTTAGGGATTGTGAACTCTATTTAGTTTTTATATTTCAGGTTCAGTAATCGTTGGGAAAAGGGGGAGGCGGGGGATTTTTAACTGAGTGTTGACTCCCAATTCATAAGTCATTTCATAATAAAATATAGCCCGTTACGCATGATAAATAACTTTACAATCATCTATGATCGTTAGGTCAGCTTTTTGTGAATTGGAAAAATATTGGCTTGTTTGACTCGGGTAAATATCCCACCGAACGTTCAGTTGAGAATATAATGTTATTCCATTTAAAAGGATTGGATCCATAGGTCATTTGCATCTTTAACATGTTTCAAGAATGTGTATACATTTTTTTAAACATGTGTAGAAAAATCTCTTGCTTATAAAATTCTGAGATATTAGGGTTGAACTGGTGGAATTTCCCAAACTTGGATAAAAAAACTTTTGTGTTCATTTGTGGTGAGTGAATAAATTTTCTTTACTTACTTTTTTTTATTACTTTAAATTCTTTCCATACATAAACTCTAAAATTTGCATTTTGTTGTGATCTATTTGCCTTTTATTATCTCTTTTTTTTGTTTGCGAGATGAAGGGAAAGTGAAAACTCAAGTTTTGATTTTAGAAAAAAGTATACATCTAAAATGGAAAAGCACAATGCACAAATTGGGAGAGAGATAATTCCAAAAAGTGTTTGTAATTTTTAGGGATTTTAAACTCTTTTTGTTTTTAGATCTGCAATCGTCGAGAAAAGGGGGAGGCGGGGGATTTTTAACTGAGTGTTGACTCCCAATCCATAAGTCATTCCTTACAAAAATATAGCCCGTTACGCATGATAAATAACTTTACAATCATCTATGATCGTTAGGTCAGGGTTTTGTAAATGGGCAAATTAATTGCTTGTTTGACTAGGGTAAATATCCCTCCTCACATTCACTGGAGAATTTAATGTTATTCTCTTTAACAGGTTTGGATCCATAGGCCATTTGCATCTTTAACATGCTTCAAGCATGCATATCCATTTTTTAAAACATGTGTAGAAAAATCTCTTACTTATAAAATTCCGAGCTATTAGGGTTGTACTAGTGGAATTTCCTATAATTGGAGAACAAAGCTTTTGTGTTCATTTGTTGTGTGTGAATAAATTTTATCTACTTACATTTGTTAATTGCTTTAAATTCTTCCATACATAAACTCTAAAATTTTCAATTTGTGAGATCTATTTTCCTTTTATCTCTTTTTTTTGTTTGTGGGATGAAGGGAAAGTGAAAACACAAGTTTTCATTTAAGAAAAAAAGTATACATCTAAAAGGGAAATTCACAATGCACAAATGTAGAGAGAGATAATTCCAAAACGTGTTCACAAATTTTAGGGATTATAACCTCTTTTTAGTTTTTATATATCAGGTTCTACAATCGACAGGAAAAGGGGGAAGCAGGGGATTTTTAACTGAGTATTGACTCCCAATCCATAAGTCATTTCTTACAAAAATATAGCCAGTTACGCAAGATAAATCACTTTACAATCATCTATGATTTTTTGGTCAGTTTTTTGTTAATGGGAAAAATAATGGCTTGTTTGATTCGAGTAAATATTCAGCCGCATGTTCACTTGGGAATTTAATGTTATTCTCTTTAAGTTTGCATCCATAGGTCATTTGCATCTTTACCATGTTTCCGGCATGCATATCCATTTTTTAAAACATGTGTAGAAAAAATCTTTCTTATAAAATTCCGAACTATTAGAGATGAACAAGTGGAATTTCCCAAACTTGGAGAACATAACTTTTGTGTTCATTTGTGGTGTGCGAATAAATTTTCTTTACCAACATTTTTTTAATGTTTTAAATTCTTTGCATGCGTATACTCTAAATTTTAATTTTGTTGTGATCTATTTACCTTTTATCCCATTTTTTGTTTACGAGATGAAGGGAAATGCAAACTCAAGTTTTGATTTAAGAAAAAAGTATACATCTAAAAGGGAAATTAACAATGCACCAATGTTGAGAGAAATAATTCCAAAATGTGTAAGTAATTTTTAGCGATTGTAAACTCTTTTTAGTAATGGATCAGGTTCTGCAATTGTCGGGAAAAGGGGGAGGCGGGGGATTTTTATCTAAGTTTTGAATCGGAATCCATAAATCATTCCTTACAAAAATATGGCCCTTTACGCATGATAAATCAGTTTACAATCATCTATGATCGTCAGGTCAGCTTTTTGTAAATAGTCAAAATAATGGCTTGTTTGACTCGATTAAATATCCTAATGCACATTCACTTGAGAATTTAATGTTATTCGCTTTAAAAGGTTTTGATCCATAGGTCATTTGCATCTTTAACATGTTTCTAGCTTGCATATACAATTTTTCAAAACATGTGGAAAAATCTATTTCTTATTAAATTCCAAGCTATTAGGTTTGAACTAGTGGAAATTTTCTTAACTTACATTTGCTATTGCTTTAAATTCTTTCCATACATAAACTCTAAAAATTTCCTTTTGTTGTGATCTATTTGCTTTTTGTTTCTTTTTTTGTTTACGAGGTAAAGGGAAGGTGAAAACTCAAGTTTTGTTTTAAGAAAAAAGTATACATCTAAAATGGAAATGCACAATGTACAAATGTAGAGAGAGATAATTCTAAGAAGTGTCTATAATTTTTAGGGATTGTAAACTCCTTTTAGTTATTATATATCAGGTTTGCAATCGTCGGGAAAAGGGGGAGGCGGGGGATGTTTAACTAAGTGTTCACTCCTATTCCTTAAGTCATTCCTTTAAAAAATATATTCCGTTATGCATGGTAAATCACTTTACAATCATCCATGATCGTTAGGTCAGCTTTTTGTAAATGGGCAAAATAATGGTTTGTTTGACTTGGGTGAATATCCTACCGCATGTTCACTTGAGAATTTAATGTTATTCTTTTTAAAAGGTTTGGATCCATTGGTCATTTAAATCTTTAACATGTTTCAAGCACGCATATTCATTTTTTAAAACATGTGTTGAAAAATCTCTTTCTTATAAAATTCCGAGCAAATAGGGTATAACTATTGGAATTTCCCAAACTTGGATAACAAAACTTTTATGTTCATTTGTGGTGTGTAAATGAATATTCTTTACTTATATTTGTTTATTGCATTAAATTCTTTCCATACATAAATTCTAAAATTTTCATTTTGTTGTGATCTATTTGCCTTTTATCTCTTTTTTTTGTTTGCGAGATGAAGAGAAAGTAAAAACTCAAGTTTTGATTTAAGAAAAAAGTATACATCTAAAATGGAAATGCACAATGCACAAATGTAAAGAGAGATAATTCCTAAAAGTTCTTGTAATTTTTTGGGATTGTAAACTCTTTTTAGTTTCTATATATCAGGTTCAGCAATCGTCGGGTAAAGGGGGAGGCGGCATATTTTTAACTGATTGTTGACTCCCAATCCGTAAGTCATTCCTAGCAAAAAAAAAATAGCCCGTTACGCATGATAAATCAGTTTACAATCATCTATGACAGCTAGGTCTGCTTTTGTAAATGGGCAAAATAATGGCTAGTTTGACTCGGGTAAATATCCCACCGCACGTTCACTTGAGAATTTAATGTTATTCTCTTTAAAAGGTTTGGATCCATAGGTCATTTGTATCTTTAACATGTTTTAAGCATGCATATCCATTTTTAAAAACATGTGCAGAAAAATATCTTTCATATAAAATTCCAAGATATTAGGGTTGAACAAGTGCAATTTCCAAAACTTGGATAACAACTTTTGTGTTCATTTGTGGTGTGTGAATAAATTTGTTTTACTTACACTTGTTTATTCCTTTAAATTCTTTCCATACTTATACTCTAAAATTTTCATTTTGGTGTGATCTATTTGCCTTTTATCTCTTTTTTTGTTTACGAGATGAAGGGCAAGTGAAAACTCAAGTTTTCATTTAAGAAAAAAGTATACATCTAAATTGGAAATGCACAATGGACAAATGTAGAGAGATATAATTCAGAAAAAGTGACTATAATTTTTAGGGATTGTAAACTCTTTTTAGTTTTTATATAAAACTTTTCAATCATCAGGAAAAGGGGGAGGCGGGGGGGGGGGGGGGGGGGGTTTAACTGAGTGTTGACTCCTCATCCATTAGTCATTCCTTACTAAAATATAGCCCGTTACACATGATAAATCACTTTGCAATCATCTATGATCGTTAGGTAAGTTTTTTGTAAATGGGCAAAAATAATGGCTTGTTTGACTCGGGAAAATATCCCACCCCACGTTCACTTGGGAATTTAATGTTATTCTCTTTAAAAGGTTTGGATCCATAGGTCAATTGCATATTTTACATGTTTCAAGAATGCATATCAATTTATTAAAACATGTGTAGAAAAATCTCTTTCTAGTAAAATTCCGAGCTATTAGGGTTGAACTAGTGGAATTTCCCAAACTTTGACAACAAAAATTTTGTGTTCATTTGTGGTGTGTGAATAAATTTTTTTTGCTTATATTTTTTTATTGCTTGAAATTCTTTCCATACTTATACTCTAAAATTTTCATTTGGTTGTGATCTATTTGCCTTTTTTTTTTTTTTTTTGTATACGAGATGAAGGGAAAGTGAAAACTCAATTTTTGATTTACGAAAAAAGCATTGATATAAAATGGAAATCCACAATGCACAAATGTAGAGAGAGATAATTCCAAAAAGTGTCTCTAATATTTAGGCATTGTAAACTCTTTTTTTGTTTTTATTTATTAGGTTTCAAACATGTATATCTATTTTTTAAAACATGTGTAGAAAAATCTCTTCCGTATAAAATTTTAAGCTATTGGTGTTCAACTTGTTGAATTTCCCAAACTTGGATAACAAAAATTTTGTGTTAATTTGTGGTGTGTCAATATATATTTTCTTTACTTACATTTTTTTATAGCTTTAAATTCTTTCCATACATAAACTATAAATTTTTCTTTTTGTTGTGATCTATTTACCGTTTAATTTTTTTTTGTCTTTACGAGATGAAGGGAAAGCGAAAACTCAAGTTTTGATTTAAGAAAAAAGTATACATTTAAATTGGAAATGCACAATGCAAAAATGTAGAGAAAGATAAATCAAAAAAGTGTCTATAATTTTTAGGGATTGTAAACTATTTTTAGTTTTTGTATACCAAATTCTTCAAACGTCGGGAAAACGGGGAGGCGGGGGGTTTTTTACTGAGAGTTGACTCCCAATCCATAAGTAATTCCTTACAAAAATATAGCCCGTTACGGATGATAAATCACTTTACAATCATGTATGATAGTTAGGTCTGCTTTTTGTAAATGGGTGAAATAATGGCTTGTTTGACTCGGGAAAATTTCCCACTGTACGTTCACTTGAGAATTTAATGTTATTCTCTTTAAAAGGTTTGGATCCATAGGTCATTTGCATCTTTAACATGTTTCAATCATGCATATCCATTTTTTAAAACATGTGTAAAAAAATCTCTTTCAAATAAAATTCCGAGCTATTAGGGTTGAACTAGTGGAATTTCCAAAACTTGTATAACAAAATTTTTTTGTTCATTTGTGGTGTGTGAATAATTTTTTTACTTACAATTGTTTATTGCTTTAAATTCTTTCCATACTCATACTCTACAATTTTCATTTTATTGTTATCTATTTTCCTTTTATCTCTTTTTTTTGTTTACGAGATGAAGGGAAAGTGCAAACTCATGTTTTGATTTAAGAAAAAAGTATACATCTAAAAGGGAAATTAACAATGCACAAATGTTGAGAGAAATAATTCCAAAATGTGTAAGTAATTTTTAGCGATTGTAAACTCTTTTTAGTAATGGATCAGGTTCTGCAATCGTTGGGAAAAGGGGGAGGCGGGGGATTTTTATCTAATGTTTGAATCGGAATCCATAAGTCATTCTTTACAAAAATATGGCCCTTTACGCATGATAAATCATTTTACAATCATCTATGATCGTCAGGTCAGCTTTTTGTAAATAGGCAAAATAATGGCTTGCTTGACTCGGTTAAATATCCTAATGCACATTCACTTGAGAATTTAATGTTATTCACTTTAAAAGGTTTTGATCCATAGGTCATTTGCATCTTTAACATGTTTCTAGCTTGCATATACAATTTTTTAAAACATGTGGAAAAATCTATTTCTTATTAAATTCCAAGCTATTAGGGTTGAACTAGTGGAATTTTCCCAAACTTGGATAACAAAACTTTTTTGTTTATTTCTGGTGTGTGAATAAATTTTCTTAACTTACATTTGCTATTGCTTTAAATTCTTTCCATACATAAACTCTAAAATTGTCCTTTTGTTGTGATCTATTTGTTTTTTGTCTCTTTTTTTGTTTACGAGGTACAGGGAAAGTGAAAACTCAAGTTTGGTTATAAGAAAAAAGTATACATCTAAAATGGAAATGCACAATGTACAAATGTAGAGAGAGATAATTCTAAAAAAGTGTCTATAATTTTTAGGGATTGTAAACTCCTTTTAGTTTTTATATATCAGGTTTGCAATCATCGGGAAAAGGGGGAGGCGGGGGATGTTTAACTGAGTGTTCACTCCTATTCCTTAAGTCATTTCTTCCAAAAATATAGTCCGTTACACATGGCTTTACAATCATCTATGATCGTTAGGTTAGCTTTTTGTAAATGGGCAAAATAATGGTTTGTTTGACTTGGGTAAATATCCTACCGCACGTTCACTTGAGAATTTAATGTTATTCTCTTTAAAAGGTTTGGATCCATTGGTCATTTAAATCTTTAACATGTTTCGAGCACACATATTCATTTTTTAAAACATGTGTTGAAAAATCTCTTTCCTATAAAATTCTGAGCTATTAGGGTTGAACTAGTGGAATTTCCCAAACTTGGATAACAAAAATTTTGTGTTCATTTGTGGTGTGTAAATGAATATTCCTTAGTTATATTTGTTGATTGCTTTAAATTATTTCCATACATAAATTCTAAAATTTTCATTTTGCTGTGATCTATTTGCCTTTTATCTCTTTTTTTTTGTTTGCGAGATGAAGAGAAAGTGAAAACTCAAGTTTTGATTTAAGAAAAAAGTTTACAACTAAAATGGAAATGCACAATGCACAAATGTATAGAGAGATAATTCCAAAAAATGCTTGTAATTTTTAGGGATTGTAAAATCTTTTTAGTTTCTATATATCAGGTTCAGCAATCGTCGGGTAAAAGGGGGGGCGGCATATTTTTAACTGATTGTTGACTTCCAATCCGTAAGTCATTCTTAGCAAAAAAAAATAGCCCGTTACACATGATAAATTAGTTTACAGTCATCTATGATAGCTAGGTCTGCTTTTTGTAAATGGGCAAAATAATGGCTAGTTTGACTCGGGTAAATATCCCACCGCACGTTCACTTGAGAATTTAATGTTATTCTCTTTAAAAGGTTTGGATCCATTGGTCATTTGTATCTTTAAAATTTTTGAAGCATGCATATCCATTTTTTAAAACATGTGCAGAAAAATCTCTTTCATATAAAATTCCAAGCTATTAGGGTTGAACAAGTGCAATTTCCAAAACTTGGATAACAACTTTTGTGTTCATTTGTGGTGTGTGAATAAATTTTCTTTACTAACACTTGTTTATTGCTTTAAATTCTTTCCATACTTATACTCTAAAATTTTTATTTTGGTGTGATCTATTTGCCTTTTATCTCTTTTTTTGTTTACGAGATGAAGGGAAAGTGAAAAGTCAAGTTTTGATTTAAGAAAAAAGTATACATCTAAATTGGAAATTCACAATGGAAAAATGTAGAGAGATATAATGCAGAAAAGTGCCTATAATTTTTAGGGATTGTAAACTCTTTTTAGTTTTTATATAAAATTTTTCAATCGTCGGGAAAAGGGGGAGGCGGGGGTTTTTTAACTGAGTGTCGACTCCTCATCCATTAGTCATTCCTTACAAGAATATAGCCCGTTAAACATGATAAATCACTTTGCAATCATCTATGATCGTTAGGTAATTTTTTGTAAATGGGCAAAATAATGGCTTGTTTGACTCGGGAAAATATCCCACCGCACGTTCACTTGGGAATTTAATGGTATTCTCTTTAAAAGGTTTGGATCCATAGGTCAATTGCATATTTTACATGTTTCAAGAATGCATATCCATTTATTAAAACAAGTGTAGAAAAATCTCTTTCTAATAAAATTCCGAGCTATTAGGGTTGAACTAGTGGAATTTCCCAAACTTTGATAACAAAAATTTTGTGTTCATTTGTGGTGTGTGAATATATTTTCTTTGCTTATATTTTTTTATTGCTTGAAATTCTTTCCATACTTATACTCTAAAATTTTCATTTGGTTGTGATCTATTTGCCTTTTATCTTTTTTTTTTTTTTGTTTACGAGATGAAGGGAAAGTTAAAACTCAATTTTTGATTTAAGAAAAAAGCATAGATATAAAATGGAAATGCACAATGCACAAATGTAGAGAGAGATAATTCCAAAAAGTGTCTCTAATATTTAGGGATTGTAAACTCTTTTTTAGTTTTTATTTATTAGGTTTCAAACATGATTATCTATTTTTTAAAACAGGTGTAGAAAAATCTCTTCCGTATAAAATTCTAAGCTATTAGGGTTGAACTTGTTGAATTTCAAAAACTTGGATAACGAAAAATTTGTGTTAATTTGTGGTGTGTCAATATATATTTTCTTTACTTACATTTTTTTATTGCTTTAAATTCTTTCCATACATAAACTATAAATTTTTCTTTTTGTTGTGATCTATTTGCCTTTTAACTTTTTTTTGTCTTTACGAGATGAAGGGAAAGCGAAAACTCAAGTTTTGATTTAAGAAAAAGTATACATTTAAATTGGAAATGCACAATGCAAAAATGTAGAGAAAGATAAATCAAAAAAGTGTCTGTAATTTTTAGGGATTGTAAACTATTTTTAGTTTTTGTATATCAAGTTCTTCAATCGTCGGGAAAAGGGAGAGGCGGGGGTTTTTTTACTGAGAGTTGACTCCCAATCCATAAGTAATTCCTTACAAAAATATAGCCCGTTATGGATGATAAATCACTTTACAATCATGTATGATAGTTAGACCTGCTTTTTGTAAATGGGCGAAATAATGGCTTGTTTGACTCGGGAAAATTTCCCACCGTACGTTCACTTGAGAATTTAATGTTATTCTCTTTAAAAGGTTTGGATCCATAGGTCATTTGAATCTTTAACATGTTTCAAATCATGCATATCCATTTTTTAAAACATGTGTAAAAAAATCTCTTTCAAATAAAATTCCGAGCTATTAAGGGGTAACTAGTGGTATTTCCAAAACTTGGATAACAAAACTTTTTTGTTCATTTGTGGTGTGTGAATAATTTTTTGACTTACAATTGTTTATTTCTTTAAATTCTTTCCATACTTATACTCTACAATTTTTATTTTTTTGTTATCTATTTGCCTTTTATCTCTTTTTTTATATATCAGGTTTGCAATCATTAGGTCAGCTTTTTGTAAATGGGCAAAATAATGGTTTGTTTGACTTGGGTAAATATCCTACGGCACGTTCACTTGAGAATTTAATGTTATTCTCTTTAAAAGGTTTGGATCCATTGGTCATTTAAATCTTTAACATGTTTCAAGCACGCATATTCATTTTTTAAAACATGTGTTGAAATATCTCTTTCCTATAAAATTCCTAGCTATTAGGGTTGAACTAGTGGAATTTCCCAAACTTGGATAACAAAACTTTTGTGTTCATTTGTGGTTTGTAAATGAATATTCTTTACTTATATTTGTTGATTGCTTTAAATTCTTTCCATACATAAATTCTAAAATTTTCATTTTGTTGTGATCTATTTGCCTTTTATCTCTTTTTTTTGTTTGTGAGATGAAGAGAAAGTAAAAACTCAAGTTTTGATTTTAGAAAAAAGTATATATCTAAAATGGAAATGCACAATGCACAAATTTAAAGAGAGATAATTCCAAAAAATGCTTGTAATTTTTAGGGATTGTAAACTCTTTTTAGTTTCTATATATCAGGTTCAACTATCGTCGGTTAAAGGGGGAGGCGGCATATTTTTAACTGATTGTTGACTCCCAATCCATAAGTCATTCCTAGAAAAAAAAAATAGCCCGTTACGCATGATAAATCAGTTTACAATCATCTATGATAGCTAGGTCTGCTTTTTGTAAATGGGCAAAATAATGGCTAGTTTGACTCGGGTAAATATCCCACCGCACGTTCACTTGAGAATTTAATGTTATTCTCTTTAAAAGGTTTGGAGCCATAGGTCATTTGTATCTTTAACATGTTTTAAGCATGCATATCCATTTTTTAAAACATGTGCAGAAAAATCTCTTTCATATAAAATTCCAAGCTATTAGGGTTGAACAAGTGCAATTTCCAAAACTTGGATAACAACTTTTGTGTTCATTTGTGGTGTGTGAATATATTTTATTTACTTACACTTGTTTATTGCTTTAAATTCTTTTCATACTTATACTCTAAAATTTTCATTTTGGTGTGATCTATTTGCCTTTTATCTCTTTTTTTGTTTACGAGATGAAGGGAAAGTGAAAACTCAAGTTTTGATTTAAGAAAAAAGTATACATCTAAATTGGAAATGCACAATGGACAAATGTAGAGAGATATAATTCAGAAAAGTGCCTATAATTTTTAGGGATTGTAAAATCTTTTTAGTTTTAATATAAAATTTTTCGATCGTCGGGAAAAGGGGGGGTTTTTAACTGAGTGTCGACACCTCATCCATTAGTCATTCCTTAGAAAAATATAGCCAGTTACACATGATAAATCACTTTGCAATCATCTATGATCGTTACGTAATTTTTTTGTAAATGGGCAAAATAATGGCTTGTTTGACTCGGGAAAATATCCCATCGCACGTTCGCTTGGGAATTTAATGTTATTCTCTTTAAAAGGTTTGGATCCATAGGTCAATTGCATATTTTACATGTTTCAAGAATGCATATCAATTTATTAAAACATGTGTAGAAAAATCTCTTTCTAATAAAATTCCGAGCTATTAGGGTTGAACTAGTGGAATTTGCCAAACTTTGATAACAAAAATTTTGTGTTCATTTGTGGTGTGTGAATAAATTTTCTTTGCTTATATTTTTTTATTGCTTGAAATTCTTTCCATACTTATACTCTAAAATTTTCATTTGGTTGTGATCTATTTGCCTCTTATCTTTTTTTTTTTGTTTATGAGATGAAGGGAAAGTTAAAACTCAATTTTTGATTTAAGAAAAAAGCATAGATATAAAATGGAAATGCACAATGCACAAATGTAGAGAGAGATAATTCCAAAAAGTGTCTCTAATATTTAGGGATTGTAAACTCTTTTTTAGTTTTTATTTATTAGGTTTCAAACATGCATATCTATTTTTTAAAACAGGTGTAGAAAAATCTCTTCCGTATAAAATTCTAAGCTATTAGGGTTGAACTTGTTGAATTTTCCAAACATGGATAACAAATTTTTTTTGTTAATTTGTGGTGTGTCAATATATATTTTCTTTACTTACATTTTTTAATTGCTTTAAATTCTTTCCATACATAAACTATAAATTTTTCTTTTTGTTGTGATTTATTTGCCTTTTAACTTTTTTTTTGTCTTTACGAGATGAAGGGAAAGCGAAAACTCAAGTTTTTATTTAAGAAAAAAGTATACATTTAAATTGGAAATGCACAATGCAAAAATGTAGAGAAAGATAAATCAAAAAAGTGTCTGTAATTTTTAGGGATTGTAAACTATTTTTGGTTTTTGTATATCAAGTTCTTCAATCTTCGGGAAAAGGGGAGGTAGGGGTTTTTTTGCTGAGAGTTGACTCCCAATCCATAAGTAATTCCTTAAAAAAATATAGCCCGTTACGGATGATAAATCACTTTACAATCATGTATGATTGTTAGGTCTGCTTTTTGTAAATGGACGAAATAATGGCTTGTTTGACTCGGGAAAATTTCCCACCGTACGTTCACTTGAGAATTTAATGTTATTCCCTTTAAAAGTTTTGGATCCATAGGTCATTTGCATCTTTAACATGTTTCAATCATGCATATCCATTTTTTAAAACATGTGTAAAAAAATCTCTTTCAAATAAAATTTCGAGCTATTAGGGTTGAACTAGTGGTATTTCCAAAACTTGGATAATAAAACTTTTGTGTTCATTTGTGGTGTGTGAATAATTTTTTGACTTACAATTTATTGCTTTAAATTCTTTCCATACTTATACTCTACAATTTTTATTTTTTTGTTATCTATTTGCCTTTTATCTCTTTTTTTTGTTTACGAGATGATGGGAAAGTGAAAACTCAAGTTCTGATTTAAGAAAAAAGTATACATCTAAAAGGGAAATTAACAATGCACAAATGTTGAGAGAAATAATTCCAAATTGTGTAAGTAATTTTTAGCGATTGTAAACTCTTTTTAGTAATGGATAAGGTTCTGCAATCGTCGAGAAAAGGGGGAGGCGAGGGATTTTTATCTAAGTTTTGAATCGGATTCCATAAGTCATTCTTTACAAAAATATGGCCCTTTACGCATGATAAATAGGTTTACAATCATCTATGATCGTCAGGTCAGCTTTTTGTAAATAGGCAAAATAATGGTTTGTTTGACTAGGTTAAATATCCTAATGCACATTCACTTGAGAATTTAATGTTATTCGCTTTAAAAGGTTTTGATCCATAAGTCATTTGCATAACATGTTTCTAGCTTGCATATACAATTTTTTAAAACATGTGGAAAAATCTATTTCTTATTAAATTCCAAGCTATTAGGGTTGAACTAGTGGAATTTTCCCAAACTTGGATAACAAAACTTTTTTGTTCATTTGTGGTGTGTGAATAAATTTTCTTAACTTACATTTGCTATTGCTTTAAATTCTTTCCATACATAAACTCTAAAATTATCCTTTTGTTGTGATCTATTTTCTTTTTGTCTCATTTTTTGCTTACGAGGTAAAGGGAAAGTGAAAACTCAAGTTTTATTTTAAGAAAAAAGTATACATCTAAAATGGAAATGCACATTGTACAAATGTAGAGAGAGATAATTCTAAAAAGTGTCTATAATTTTTAGGGATTGTAAACTCCTTTTAGTTCTCATATATCAGGTTCGCAATTGTCGAGAAAAGGGGGAGGCGGGTGATGTTTAACTGAGTGTTCACTCCTATTCCTTAAGTCATTCCTTACAAAAATATAGTCCGTTACGCATGGTAAATCACTTTACAATCATCTATGATCGTTAGGTCAGCTTTTTTGTAAATGGGCAAAATAATGGTTTGTTTGACTTGGGTAAATATCCTACGGCACGTTCACTTGAGAATTTAATGTTATTCTCTTTAAAAGGTTTGGATCCATTGGTCTTTTAAATCTTTAACATGTTTCAAGCACGCATATTCATTTTTTAAAAAGTGTTGAAAAATCTCTTTCTTATAAAATTCCGAGCTATTAGGGTTGAACTAGTGGAATTTCCCAAACCTGGATAACAAAACTTTTGTGTTCATTTGTGGTGTGTAAATGAATATTCTTTACTTATATTTTTTGATTTCTTGAAATTATTTCCATACATAAATTCTAAAATTTTCATTTTGTTGTGATCTATTTGCCTTTTATCTCTTTTTTTTGTTTGCGAGACGAAGAGAAAGTGAAAACTCAAGTTTTGATTTAAGAAAAAAGTATACATCTATAATGGAAATGCACAATGCACAAATGTAAAGAGAGATAATTCAAAAAAATGCTTTTAGGCATTGTAAACTCTTTTTACTTTCTATATATCAGGTTCCGCAATCATCGGTTAAAGGGGGAGGCAGCATATTTTTAACTGATTGTTGACTCCCAGTTCGTAAGTCATTCCTAGAAAAAAAAATAGCCCGTTACGCATGATAAATCAGTTTACAATCATCTATGATAGCTAGGTCTGCTTTTTTGAAATGGGCAAAATAATGGCTAGTTTGACTCGGGTAAATATCCCACCGCACGTTCACTTGAGAATTTAATGTTATTCTCTTTAAAAGGTTTGGATCCATAGGTCATTTGTATCTTTAACATGTTTTAAGCATGCATATCCATTTTTTAAAACATGTGCAGAAAAATCTCTTTCATATAAAATTCCAAGCTATTTGGGTTGAACAAGTGCAATTTCCAAAACTTGGATAACAACTTTTGTGTTCATTTGTGGTGTGTGAATAAATTTTCTTTACTTACACTTGTTTATTGCTTTAAATTATTTCCATACTTATACTCTAAAATTTTCATTTTGGTGTGATCTATTTGCCTTTTATCTCTTTTTTTGTTTACGAGATGAAGGGAAAGTGAAAACTCAAGTTTTGATTTAAGAAAAAAGTATACATCTAAATTGGAAATGCACATTGGAAAAATGTAGAGAGATATAATTCAGAAAAGTGCCTATAATTTTTAGGGATTGTAAACTCTTTTTAGTTTTTATATAAAATTTTTCAATCGTCGGGAAAAGGGGGAGGCGAGGGGTTTTTAACTGAGTGTCGACTCCTCATCCATTAGTCATTCCTTAAAAAAATATAGCCCGTTACACATGATAAATCATTTTGCAATCATCTATGATCGTTAGGTAATTTTTTGTAAATGGGCAAAACAATGGTTTGTTTGACTCGGGAAAATATCCCACCGCACGTTCACTTGGGAATTTAATGTTATTCTCTTTAAAAGGTTTGGATCCATAGGTCAATTGCATATTTTAAATGTTTCAAGAATGCATATCCATTTATTAAAACATGTGTAGAAAAATATCTTTCTAATAAAATTCCGAGCTATTAGGGTTGAACTAGTGGAATTTCCCAAACTTTGATAACAAAAATTTTGTGTTCATTTGTGGTGTGTGAATAAATTTTCTTTGCTTATATTTTTTTATTGCTTGAAATTCTTTCCATACTTATACTCTAAAATTTTCATTTGGTTGTGATCTTTTTTCCTTTTATCTTTTTTTTTTTGTTTACGAGATGAAGGGAAAGTGAAAACTAAATTTTTGATTTAAGAAAAAAGCATACATATAAAATGGAAATGCACAATGCACAAATGTAGAGAGAGATAATTCCAAAAAGTGTCTCTAATATTTAGGGACTGTAAAATATTTTTTAGTTTTTATTTATTATGTTTCAAACATGCATATCTATTTTTTAAAACATGTGTAGAAAAATCTCTTCCGTATAAAATTCTAAGCTATTAGGGTTGAACTTGTTGAATTTCCCAAACTTGGATAACAAAATTTTTGTGTTAATTTGTGGTGTGTCAATATATATTTTCTTTACTTACATTTTTTAGTGCTTTAAATTCTTTCCATACATAAACTATAAATTTTTCTTTTTGTTGTGATCTATTTGCCTTTTAACTTTTTTTTTGTCTTTACGAGATGAAGGGAAAGCGAAAACTCAAGTTTTGATTTAAGAAAAAAGAATACATTTAAATTGTAAATTCACAACGCAAAAATGTAGAGAAAGATAATTCAAAAAAGTGTATGTAATTTTTAGGGATTGTAAACTATTTTAAGTTTTTGTATATCAAGTTCTTCAATAGTCGGGAAAAGGGGGAGGCGGGGGGTTTTTTACTGAGAGTTGACTCCCAATCCATAAGTAATTCCTTACAAAAATATAGCCCGTTACGGATGATAAATCACTTTATAATCATGTATGATAGTTAGGTCTGCTTTTTGTAAATGGGCGAAATAATGGCTTGTTTGACTCGAAAAAATTTCCCACTGTATGTTCACTTGAGAAATTAATGTTATTCTCTTTAAAAGGTTTGGATCCTTAGGTCATTTGCATCTTTAACATGTTTCAATCATACATATCCATTTTTTAAAACATGAGTAAAAAAATCTCTTTCAAATAAAATTCCGAGTTATTAGGGTTGAACTAGTGGAATGTCCAAAACTTGGATAACAAAACTTTTCTGTTCATTTGTGGTGTGTGAATATTGTTTTGACTTACAATTGTTTATTGCTTTAAATTCTTTCCATACTTATACTCTACAATTTTCATTTTTTTGTTATCTATTTGACTTTTATCTCTTTTTTTTGTTTACGTGATGAAGGGAAAGTGAAAATTCAAGTTTTGATTTAATAAAAAGTCTATGTCTAAATTGGAAATGCACAATGGACAAATGTAGAGAGAGATAATTCAGAAAAGTGTCTTTAATTTTTTAGGATTGTAAACTCTTTTTAGATTTTATATATAAAGTTCTTCAATCGTCGGGAAAAAGGGGAGGCAGGGGGGTTTTAACTGAGTGTTGACTCCTAATCCATTAGTCATTCCTTTGAAAAAAAAAAGCCCGTTACACTTGATAAATCACTTAGCAATCATCTATGATCGTTTGGTCAACTTTTTTTAAATGGGCAAAATAATGGCTTGTTTGACCCAGGTAAATATCCCACCGCACGTTCGCTAGAGAACTTAATGTTATTCTCTTTAAAAGGTTTGGATCCATAGGTCATTTTCATCTTTTACGTATTTCAAGCATGCATTTCTAATTTTTAAAACATGTGTAGATAAGTCTCTTTCTTATAAAATTCTGAGCTATTAGGGTTGAACTAGTGGAATTTCCCAAATTTGGATAACAAAAATTTTGTGTTCATATGTGGTGTGTCAATAAATTTTCTTTGCTTACATTTTTTTATTGCTTTGAATTCTTTCCATACTTATACTCTAGAATTTTGATTTTGTTGTGATCTATTTGCCTTTTATCTTTTTTTCTGTTTACCAGATGAAGGGAGAGTGAAAATTAAAGTTTTGATTTAAGAAAAAAGTATTGATCTAAATTGGAAATTCACAATGCACAAATGTAGAGAGAGGTAATTCCAAAAAGTTTCTATAATTTTTAGGGAATGTAAACTCTTTTTACTTTTTATATATCAGGTTCTGCAATCGTTGGGAAATGGGGGAGGCTGGGGATTTTTAATTGAGTGTTGACTCCCAATCCATTAGTCATTCCATACAAAAATATAGTCCGTTACACAAGGTAAATCACTGTGCAATCATCTATGACCGTTAGGTCAGCTTTTTGTAAATGGGCAAAATAATGGCTTTGTTTGACTCAGGTAAATATCCCACCGCACGTTCACTTTAGAATTTAATGTTATTCACTATAAAAGGTTTGGATTCATATTTCATTTACATCTTTAACATGTTTCTCGCATGCATATGGATTTTTTAAAACATGACTACAAAAATCACTTTGTTATAAAATTCCGAGCTAAAGCTTGAACTAGTGGAATTTCCCAAACTTGGACACCAAAACTTTTGTGTTCATTTGTCGTGTGTGAGTAAATTTCCTTTACTTACATTTCTTTATTGCTTTAAATTCTTTCCTTAAATAAACTCGAAAATATTCTTTTTGTTGTGATCTATTTGCCTTTTATCTCTTTTTTTTTGTTTATGAGATGAAGGGAAAGTAAAAACTCAAGTTTTGATTTAAGAAAAAAGCGTACATCTAAAATGGAACTTCACAATGCACAAATGTAGAGGGAGATATTCCAAAAAGTGTCAGTAATTTTTAGAGATTGTAAACTATTTTTAGTTTTTATGTATCAGGGTTTGCGATCGTCAGGAAAAGGGGGAGGCAGGGGTTTTTTAAGTTAGTGTATACTCCCAATCCAGAAGTCATTCCTTACAAAAATATAGCCCGTTCCGCATGATAAATTACTTTACAATAATCTATGATAGTTTGGTCAGCTTTTTGTAAATGGGCGAAGTAATGGCTTGTCTGACTCGGGTAAATATCCCACCGCACGTTCACTTGAGAATTTAATGTTATTCTCTTTAAAAGGTATGAATCCATAGGTCATTTGCATCTTTAACATGTTTCAAGCATTCATATCCATATTTTAAAACATGTGTAAAAAAATCTCTTCCTTATAAAATTCCGAGCAATTAGGGTTGCACTAGTTGAATTACCCAAACTTGGATAACAAAAGTTTTGTGTTCATTTGTGGTGTGTGAATAAATTTTCTTTACTTACAACTCTTTATTGCTTTAAATTTTTTCCATACATAAACTATAAAATTTTCATTTTGTTGTGATCTATTTGCCTTTTATGTCTTTTTTTTGTTTATGAGAAGAAGGGAAAGTGAAAATTCAAGTTTTGATTTAAGAAAAAATATACATTTATAAAGGAAATGCACAATGCACAAATTTAGAGCGAGATAATTAAAAAAAACTTCAGTAATTTTTAGGGATTGTAAAGTCTTCTTTGTTTTTATATATCAGGTTCTGCAATCATCGGGAAAAGGGGGAGGCAGGGGATTTTTAATTGAGTATTGACTCCCAATCCATTAGTCATTCCTTAAAAAAATATAGCCCGTTACACATGATAATTCACTTTGCAATCATCTATGATCTTGAGGTCAGCTTTTTGTAAATGGGAAAAATAATGGCTTGTTTGACTCAGGTAAATATCCCACTGCATGTTCAGTTGAGAATTTATTGTTATTCTCTTTATAAGGTTTGGATCCATAGGTCATTTGCATCTTTAACATGTTTCAAGCATGCGTATCCATTTTTTAAAACATGGGTAGAAAAATCTCTCTCTTATAAAATTCCGAGCTATTAGGTTTGAACTAGTGGAATTTCCCAAACTTGTATAACAAAATTTTTGTGTTCATTTTTGGTGTGTGAATAAATTTTCTTTATTTACATTTTTTTATTGATTTAAATTCTTATGTACAGCAACACTAAAATTTTAATTTTGTTGAGATCTAATTGCCTTTTATCTCTTTTTAATGTTTTCGAGATGCAGGGAAAGTGAAAACTCGAGTTTTGATTTAAGAAAAAAGTATATATCTAAAATAGAAATGCACAATGAACAAATGTAGAGTGAGATAATTCCAAAAAGTGTCTGTAATCTATAGGGATTGTAAACTCTTTTTGGTTTTTATAAATCAAGTTCTTCAATTGTCGGGAAAAGGGGGAGGCGGGGTGTTTTTAACTGAGTGTTAACTCTGAATCCATTAGTTAGTTAGACATTCCTTACAAAAATTTTGCGCCTGATGCATGATAATTCACTTTGCAATCATCCATGATCTTTAGGTCAACTTTTTGTAAATGGGCAAAATAATAGCTTGTTTGACTCGGGAAAATATCCCACTGTACGTTCACTTCAAAATTTAATGTTAATCACAATAAAAGGTTTGGATCCATATGTCATTTACATCTTTAACATGTTTCTTGCATGCATATTGATTTTTTAAAACATGTGTAGAAAAATCACTTTTTTTAAAATTCTGAGCTATTAGGGTTGAACTAGTGGAATTTTCCAAACTTGGATAACAAAACTTTGAGTTCATTTGTCGTGTGTGAATAAATTTTATTAAATTTCATTTTTTATTGCTTTAAATTCTTTCCTTACATAAACTCCAAAATATTCATTTTATTGTGATCTATTTGCTTTTTATCTTTTTGTTTTTTTGTTTGCGAGATGAAAGGAAAGTGAATACACAGTTTTGATTTAGGAAAAAAACATACATAAAAACTGGAAATGCACAATGCAAAAATGTAGAGAGAGATAATTCAAAAAAGTGTCAGTAATTTTTAGAGATTGTAAACTCTCTTAAGTTTTTATTTATCAGGTTCTGCAATCGACAGGAGAAGGGGAGGCAGGGGTTTTATTACTGAGTGTTGACTCGCAGTCCATAAGTCATTCCTTAAAAAAATATAGCCTGTTACTCATGATAAATCACTTTACAATCACCTATGATCGTTTGGTCAGCTTTTTGTGAATGGGAGAAATAATGGCTTGTTTGGGCTAAATATCCCACCGCACGTTCACTTGAGAATTTAATGTTATTCTCTTTAAAAGGTTTGGGTCCATAGGTCATTTCAATCTTTAACATGTTTCAAACATGCATATCTATTTCTTAAAACATGTGTAGAGAAATCTCTTTCTTATAAAATTCCGAGCTATTAGGGTCGAACTAGTGGAATTTCCCAAACTTGGATAACAAAAATTTTGTGTTCATTTGTGGTGTGTGAATAAATTTTTTTTACTTACATTTTTTTATTGCTTTAAATTCTTTCCATACATCAACTCAAAAATTTTCATCTTGTTGCGATCAATTTGCCTTTTACCTCTTTTTTCTGTTTACGAGGTGAAGGGAAAGTGAAAACTTAAGTTTTGATTTAAGAAAAAAGTATACATTTAAAATGGAAATTCACAATGCACAAATGTAGAGAGAGAAAATTCCAAAACGTGTTTGTACTTTTTACGGATTGTAAACTCTTTTTAGTTTTTATAGATGAGGTTCTGCAATCGTCGGGAAAAGGGGGAGGCGGGGGATTTTTAACTAAGTGTAGACTCCCAATTAATTAGTCAATCCTTAAAAAAATATAGCCCATTATGCATGATAAATCAATTTGCAATCATCGATGATAGATAGGTCTGCTTTTTGTAAATGGGCGAAATAATGGCTTGTTTGCGTCAGCTAAATATCCCACCGGAAGTTCACTTGAGAATTTAATGTTATTCTCATTAAAAGGTTTTGATCCATAGGTCATTTGCATCTTGAACATGTTTCAAGAATGCACATCCATTTTTTAAAACATGTGTAGAAAAAACTCTTTCTTATAAAATTCGGAGCTATTAGGGTTGAACTAGTCGAATTTCTGAAACTTGGATCACAAAACTTTTGTGTTCATTTGTGGTGTGTGAATAAATTTTCTTTACTTACATTTGTTTATTGCTTTAAATTCTTTCCATACATATACTCTAAAATTTTCATTTTGTTGTGACCTATTTGTCTTTATTCTCTTTTTTTTGTTGACGAGATGAAGGGAAAGTGAAAATTCAAGTTTTGATTAAAGAAAAGAGTATTCATCTAAAATCAAAATGCACAATGCACAAATGTTGAGAGAGATAATTCCAAAAAGTGTCAATAACTTTTAGGGACTGTAAACTCTTTTTAGTTTTTATATATCATGTTCTACAATCGTTGGGAAAAGGTAGATGCAGGGGGATTTTGAACTGAGTGTTGACTTCCAATCTATTAGTCATTCCTTAAAAATATATAGCCCATTACGCGTGATAAATCACTTTGCAATCATCTATGATGGTTTGGTCAGCTTTTTGTAAATGGGAAAAATAATGGCTTGTTTGACTCTGGTAAATATCCCTCCGCACGTTCACTTGAGAATTTAATGTTATTCACATGAAAAGGTTTGGATCCATAGGTCATTTTCATCTTTAACATGTTTCAAGCATGCATATCTTTTTTTTTAAAAACATGTGTAGAGAAATATCTTTCTCATAAAATTCTGACCTATTAGGGTTGAACTAGTGGAATTTCCCAACCTTGGATAAAGAAACTTTTGTGTTCATTTGTGGTGTGTGAAAAAATTTTCTTTACTTACATTTTTTTATTGCTTTAAATTCTTTCCCTACATCAACTCTAAAATTTTCATTTTGTTGTGTTCTCTTTGCCTTTTATCTTTTTTTATTTGTTTACGAGATGAATGGAAAGTGAAAACTCAAGTTTTGATTTAAGAAAAAAGTCTTCATCTAATATGGAAATGCACAATGCAAAAATGTAGAGAGAGATAACTCCAAAAAGTTTCTGTAATTTTTAGGGATTGTAAACTCTTTTTAGTTTTTATATATTAGGTTCTGCAATCTCAGGAAAAGGGGGAGGCGTGGGATTTTTAACTGAGTATTTACTCGATATCCATTAGTCATTCCATACAAAAATATAGCCCGTTAAAATGATAAATCAATTTGCAATCTATGATCGTTAGGTCAGTTTTTTGTAAATGGGCAAAATAATGGCTTGTTTGACTTCGATAAATATCCCACCGCACGTTCACTTGAAAATTTAATGTTATTTTCTTTAAAAGGTTTGAATCCATAGGTCATTTGCATCTTTAACATGCTTCAAGCATGCATATCCATTTCTTAAAACATGTGTAGAAAAATCTCTTTCTTATAAAATTTCGATCTATTAAGGTTGAATTAGTGGAATTTCCCAAACTTGGATAACAAAACTTTTGTGTTCATTTGTGGTGTGTCAATAAATTTTCTTTACTTATATTTGTTGATTGCTTTAAATTTTTTCCATACATCAACTATAAAATTTTCACTTTGTTGTGATCTATTTGTCTTTTATCTCTTTTTTTTGTTTACGAGATGAAGGGAAAGTGAAAACTCATGTTTTGATTTACCAAAAAAGCATACATCTAAAATGGAAATGCACAATGCACAATGCACAAATGTAGATGGAGATAATTCCAAAAATTCTCTATAATTTTTAGTGATTGTAAACTCTTTTTAGTTTTTATTTATCAAGTTCTGCAATTGCCGGGAAAAGGGGGAGGCGGGGGCATTTTTAACGGAGTGTTGACTCCCAATCCATAAGTCATTCCTTACAAAAATATAGCCCGTTACACATGATAAATCACTTTACAATCATCTATGATTGTTAGGCCAGCTTTTTGTATTTGGGCGAAATAATGGCTTGTCTGACTCTGGTAAATATCCCACCGCACATTCACTTTGGAATTTAATGTTAATCTCTTTAAAAGGTTTGGATGCCTAGGTCATTAGCATCTTTAACTTGTTTCAAGCATGCATATCCATTTTTTAAAACATGTGTAGAAAAATCTCTTTCTTGTAAAATTCCGAGCTATTGGGGTTGAACTAGTGGAATTTCCCAAACTTGGATAACAAAAATTTTGTGTTCATTTGTGTTGTGTAAATAAATTTTCTTTACTTACATTTGTTTATTGCTTTAAATTATTTCCATACATCAGTTCTAAAATTTTTATTTTGTTGTGATCTATTTGCCTTTTATCTCTTTTATTTGTTTACGAGATGAAGGGTAAGTGAAAAATCAAGTTTTGATTTATGAAAAAAGCCTACATCTAAAATGGATATGCTCATTGCACAAATTTAGAGATAGATAATTCCAAAAGTATCTATTATTTTTATGGATTGTAAACACTTTTTAGTTTTTATATATTAGGTTCTTCAATCGTCGGGCAAAGGGGGAGGCGGGGGATTTTCAACTGAGTGTTGACTCCCAATCCTTAAGTCATTCCTTACAAAAATATTGCCCGTTACGCATGATAAATCACTTTATAGTCATCTATGATCGTTAGGTAAGCTTTTTGTAAATGGCCAAAATAATGGCTTGTTTGACTCGAGTAAATATCCCACCCCACGTTCCCTTGAGAATTTAATGTTATTCTCTTTAATAGGTTTGGATCCATAGGTCATTTGCATCTTTAACATGTTTCAAGCATGCATATCCTTTTTTAAAAACATTTTTAGAAAAATCTATTTCTTATAAAATTCTGTGCTATTAGGGTTGAACTAGTGGAATTTCCCAAACACTAATAACTAAACTTTTGTGTTCATTTGTGGTGTGTTTATAAATTTTTATACTTACATTTGTTTATTTCTTTAAATTCTTTCCATACATAAACTCTAAAATTTTTATTTTGTTATGATATCCTTGCCTTATATCTCTTTCTCTATTTTATACGAAATGAAGGGAAAGTGATACCTCAAGTTTGGATTTTAAAAAAAATATACATCTAAAATGGAAATGTACAATGCACAAATGTAGAGAGAGATAATTCCAAAAAGTCTCTGTAATTTTTAGGGATTCTAAACTCTTTTTAGTTTTTATTTATCAGGTTCTGCAATCGTCGGGAAAAGGGGGAGGCGGGGGACTTTTAACTAAGTGTTGACTCCCAATCCATAAGTTATTCCTTAAAAAAATATAGCCCGTTACCCATGATAAATCACTTACCAATCATTTATCATCGTTAGGTTAGATTTTTGTAAATGGGAGAAATAATTGCTTGTTTGACTCAGGTAAATATCCCACGCCACGTTTACTTGAGAATTTAATGTTATTCTCTTTAAAAGGTTTGGATCCATAGGTGATTTGTATCTTTAACTTGTTTCAAGCATGCATATCCATTTTTTAAAACATGTGTAGAAAAATCTCTTTCTTATAAAATTCTGAGCTATTAGGGTTGAACTAGTGGAATTTCCCAAACTTGGATAACAAAACTTTTGTGTGCATTTGTGGTTTGTGAATAAATTTTATTTATTTACATTTTTTTTGCTTTAAATTCTTTCCATACATCAACTCTAAAATTTTCATTTTGTTCTGATCTATTTTCCTTTTATCTCTTTTTTTGTTTACGAGATGAATGGAAAGTGAAGACTCAAGTTTTAATATAAGAAAACAGCATACATCTAAAATGGAAATGCACAATGCACAAATGTAGCGAGATATAATTCAAAAAAGTGTCAATAACTTTTAGAGATTGTAAACTATTTTAAGTTTTTATTTATCAGGTTCTGCAATCGTCAGTAAAAGCAGGAGGCAGGGGATTTTTAACTGAGTGTTAACTCCCAATCCATAAATCATTCATTACAAAATATAGGCCGTTACGCATTATAAATCACTTTACAATCATCTATGATCGTTAGGTCAACTTTTTGTAAATGGGTGAAATAATGGCTTGTTTGACTCGGGTAAATATCCCACCGCACGTTCACTTGATAATTTAATGTTATTCTCATTAAAAGGTTTGGATACATAGGTGTTTTACATTTTTTTGACATGTTTAAAGAATGCATATCCATTTTTTAAAACTTGTGTAGAAAAATCTCTTCCTTATAAAATTTCGAACTATTAGGGTTGAACTAGTGGAATTTCCCAAACTTGGATAACAAAGCTTTTGTGTTCATTTGTGGTGTGTGAATAAATTTTCTTTACTTACATTTGTTTATTGCTTTAAATTCATTCCATACATCAACTGTAAACTTTTCATTTTGTTGTGATCTATTTGCCTTTTATCTCTTTTTTTTGTTTACTAGATGAAGAGAAAGTGAAACCTCAAGTTTTGATTTAAGAAAAAAGTATTCATCTAAGATTGAAATGCACAATGCACAAAATGTAGAGAGAGATCATTCCAAAAACTGTCTGTAATATTATGGGATTGTAAACTCATTTTAGTTTTTATATATGAGGTTTTACAATCGTCGGGAAAAGTTGGAGGCTGGGGATTTTTAATTGAGTATTGATTCCATATCCATTAGTCATTCTTTACAAAAATATAGCCCATTACGAATGATAAATCACTTTGCAATCATCCATGATCGTTAGGTCACTTTTTTGTAAATGGGCAAAATAATGGCTTGTTTGACTTATATAAATATCCCACTGCTCGTTCACTTGAGAATTTAATGTTATTCTCTTTAAAAGGTTTGGATCCATAGGTCATTTGGATCTTTAACATGTTTCAAGCATGCATATCCATTTTTTAAAACATTAGTAGAAAAATCTCTTTCTTATAAAATTCCGAGCTATTCGGGTTGAACTAGTGGAATTTCCAAAACTTAGATAAGAAAAATTGTGTTCATTTGTGGTGTGTGAATAAATTTTCTTTACATACATTTTTTTATTGCTTTATATTCTTTCCATACATCAACTCTAAGATTTTCATTTTGTTGTGATCTATTTGGATTTTATCTCTTTTTAATGTTTACGAGATGAAGGGAAAGTGAAAACTCAAGTTTTGATTTAAGAAAAAAGTATACATCTAAAATGGAAATGCACAATGCACAAATTTAGAGAGAGATAATTCCAAAAAGTGTCTGTAATTTTTAGGGATTGTAAACTCTTTATAGTTTTTATATATCAGGTTCTCCAATTGTCAGGAAAAGGGGGAGGTGGGGGATTTTTAACTGAGTGTTGACTCCCAATCCAAAAGTCATTCCTTACAAAAATATAGCCCGTTACGCATGATAAATCACTTTGCAATCATCTAAGTTCTTTAGGTCAGCTTTTTGTAAATGGGAAAAATAATGTCTTGTTTGACTGAGGTAAATATCCCACTGCACGTTCACTTAAGAATTTAAAGTTATTCCCATTAAAAGGTTTGGATCCGTAGGTCATTTGCATCTTGAACATGTTTCAAGCATGCATATCCGTCTTTTAAAATATGTGTAGAAAAATCTCTTTCTTTTAAAATTCTGAGTTATTCGGGTAGAACTAGTGGAATTTCCCAAACTTGTATAACAAAACTTTTGTGTTCATTTGTGCTGTGTGAATAAATTTTCTTTACTTACATTTGTTTATTACTTTAAATTCTTTCCATACATAAAGTCTAAAATTTTTAGTATGTTGTGATCTATTTGCCTTTTATCTCTTTTTCTTGTTTACAAGATAAAGGGAAAGTGAAAACTCAAGTTTTGTTTTAACAAAAAATTATATATCTAAAATATAAATGCACAATGCACAAAAGTAGAGAGAGATAATTCAAAAAAGTGTCTGTAATTTTTAGGGATTGTAAATTCTTTTTAGTTTTTATTGATCAGGTTTACAATCGTCGGGAAAAGGGGGAGGCGGGGGATTTTTAACTGAGTGTTCACTCGTAATCCATAAGTCATTCTTCAGATAAATATAGCTAGTTATACATGATAAATCACTTTACAATCTTCTATGACCGTTAGGTCAGTTTTTTCTAAATGGGAAAAACAATAGCGTGTTTGACTCGGGTAAATATCCCACTGCACGTTCACTTGAAAATTTAATGTTATTTTCTTTAAAAGGTTTTGATCCATAGGTTATTTGAATATTTAACATGTTTCAAACATGTACATCAATTTTTTAAAACATGTGTAGAAAAATCTCTTTCTTATAAATTTTCGAGATATTAGGGTTGAATTAGTGGAATTTCCCAAACTTGGATAACAAAACTTTTGTGTGTATTTTTGGTGTGTGAATAAATTTACTTTACTTACAGTTGTTTATTGGTTTAAATTATTTCCATACATCAACTCTAAACTTTTTATTTTGTTGTGATCTATTTGCCTTGTATCTCTTTTTTTTTTTATTTACGAGATGAAGGAAAAGTGAAAACTCAAGTTTTGATTTAAGAAAAAAGCATATATCTAAAATGGAAATGCACAATGCACAAATGTAGAGAGTGATAATTCCAAAAAGTGTCTATAATGTTTAGGGATTGTAAACTCATTTTAGTTTTTATATCTGAGGTTCTACAATTGTCGAAAAAAGGGGGAGGTGGGGAATTTTTAACTGAGTATTGACACCCAATCCAACAGTCATTCCTCACAAAAATATAGCCCGTTATGCTTGATAAATCACTTTGCAATCATCTATGATCTTTAGGTCAACTTTATGTAAATGGGAAAAATAATGACTTGTTTGACTCAGGTAGATATCCCACTGCTCGTTCACTTCAGAATTTAAAGTTATTCTCTTTAAAAGGTTTGGATCCATAGGTCATTTGCATCTTTAACATGTTTCAAAGAAGCATATCCGTTTTTTAAAATATGTGTAAAAAAATCTTTTTCTTATAAAATTCCAAGATATTAGGGTTGGACTAGTGAAATTTTCCAAACTTGGATAACAAAACTTTTGTGTTCAATTGTGGTGTGTGAATAAGTTTTCTTCACTTACATTTGTTTATTACTTTAAATTCTTTCCATACATAAACTCTTAAAATTTTCATTTTGTTTGTTTGAAAACTCAAGATTTTATTTTAGAAAAAAACATACATCTAAAATGGAAATGCATAATGAACAAATGTAGAGAGAAATAATTCAAAAAAGTGTCAGTAATTTTTAGAGATTGTAAACTCTTTTTGGTTTTTATTTATCAAGTTCTGTAATCGTCGGTAAAAGGGGGAGGCGGGGGGATTTTTAACTGAGTGTTGACTGGCAATCCATAAATCATTCCTTAAAAAAATATAGGCCGTTACACATTATAAATCACTTTACACTAATCTATGATCGTTAGGTCAGCTTTTTGTAAATGGGCAAAATAATGGCTTGTTTGACTCGGGTAAATATCCCACCGCACGTTCACTTGAGAATTTAATGGTATTCTCTTTAAAAGGTTTGGATACATAGGTCATTTAAAATTTTAACCTATTTAAAGCATACAAATTCATTTTTTAAAAGATGTGTAGAAAAACCTCTTTCTTATAAAATTCTGAACTATTTGGTTTGAACTAGTGGAAATTCCCAAACTTGGATAACAAAGCTTTTGTGTTCATTTGTGGTGTGTGAATAATTTTTCTTTACTTATATTTGTTTATTGCTTTAAATACTTTCCATACATCAACTCCAAAATTTTCATTTTGTTTTGATCTATTTGCCTCTTATCACTTTTTTTTTGTTTATGAGATGAAGAGAAAGTGAAACCACAAGTTTTGATTTAAGAAAAATGTATAATTTTAAAATGCAATGCACAATGTACAAATTTAGAGAGAGATAATTCCAAAAAGTGTCTGTAATTTTTAGAGATTGTAAACTCTTTTTAGTTTTTATATATCAGGTGTGTGTGAATAAATACTCTTTAAATACATTTTTTATTGCTTTAAATTATTTAAATACATAAACTCTAAAATTTTCATTTTGTTATGATCTATACCTTTTATCTCTTTCTTTTTTGTTTATGAGATAAAGGGAAACTAAAAACTCAAGTTTTGATTTGAGAAAAAAGTATACATCTACAATGGAAATGCACAATACACAAATGTAGAGAGAGATAATTACAAAAAGTGTCTGTAACTGTTAGGGATTGTAAACTCTTTTTAGTTTTTATATATCTGGTTCTACAATCGTCTGGAAAAGGGGGAGGCGGGGGATTTTTAACTGAGAGTTGAATCCCAATCCATAATTCATTCCATAAAAAAATATTGCCCGTTACGCATAATAAATCACTTTAAAATCATCTATGATCGTTAGGTCAGCTTTTTGTAAGTGGGCAAAAAAATTGCTTGTTTGACTCGCGTAAATATCCCACCGCAAGTTCACTTGAGAATTTAATGTTATTCTCTTCAAAACATTTGGATCCATAGGTGATTTAAATCTTTAACATGTTTCAACCATGCATGTCCATTTTTTAAAACATGTGTAGAAAAATCTATTTCTTATAAAATTTCGAGCTATTAGAGTTGAACTAGTAGAGCTTCCCAAACTTGGATAACAAAACTTTTGTGTTCATTTGTGGTGTGTAAATAAATTTTCTTTATTTACATTTTTTTATTACTTTAAATTATTTCCATACATAAACTCTAAAATTTTCATTTTGTTGTGATCTATATCTTTTATCTCTTTTTTTTGTTTACGAGATAAAGGGAAAGTGAAACCTCAAGTTTTGATTTAAGAAAAAAGTATACATCAACAATGGAAATGCAGAATGCTCAAATGTAGAGAGAGATAATTCCAAAAAGTGTCTCTAATTTTTAGGGATTGTAAACTCTTTTTAGTTTTATATATCCGGTTCTGCAATCGTCTGGAAAAGGAGGAAGCGGAGGATTTTTAACTTAAAGTTGACTCCCAATCCATAATTCATTCCTTACAAAAATATTTCCCGTTACGCATAATAAATCACTTTAAAATCATCTATGATCGTTAGGTCAGCTTTTTGTAAGTGAGCTAAAAATGGCTTGTTTGACTCGTGTAAATATTCCACGGCACGTTCAATTGAGAATTTAATGTTTTTCTCTTCAAAAGGTTTGGATCCATATGTGATTTAAATCTTTAACATGTTTCAAGCATGCATGTCCATTTTTTAAAATATGTGTAGAAAAGTATCTATCTTATAAATTCCGAGCTATTAGGGTTGAACTAGTGGAACTTCCCAAACTTGGATAACAAAAATTTTGTGTTCATTTGTGGTGTGTAAATAAATTTTCTTTATTTACATTTTTTATTGCTTTAAATTATTTGCATACATAAACTATAAAATTTTAATTTTTTTGTGAAATATTTGCCTTTTTTTTCTTTTTTTGTCAATGACATGAAGGGAAAGTGAAAAGTCATGTTTTGATTTAAGAAAAAAGTATACATCTATAATGGAAATTCTCAATCCAAAAATGTAGAGAGAGATAATTCCAAAAAGTGTCAGCAATTTTTAGGGATTGTAAACTCTTTTTATTTTTTTTATATATCAAGTTCTGCAATCGTCGGGAAAAGGGGGAGATAGGAGGTTTTTAACTGGGTGTTGACTTCCAATCCATTAGTCATTCCTCACAAAAATATGCCTATTACGCATGAAAAATCACTTTACAATCATCTATGATCATTAGGTCAGCTTTTTGTAAATGGGAAAATAATGGCTTGTTTGGCTTGGGTAAATATTCCACCGCACGTTCACTTGAGAATTTAATGTTATTCTCTTAAAAAGGTTTGGATCCATAGGTCATTTGCATCTTTAACATGTTTCAAGCATGGATATCCATTTTTAAAAGCATGTGTAGAAAAACTCTTTCTTATAAAATTCTGAGCTATTAGGATTGAACTAGTGGAATTTCCCAAATATGGATAAAAAACTTTTGTGTTCATTTGTGGTGTGTGAATAAATTTTCTTTACGTAGATTTTTTTATTGCTTTAAATTATTTCCATACATAAACACTAATATTTTCATTTTGTTGTGATCTATTTGCCTTTTATCTCTTTTGTTTACGAGATGAAGGGAAAGTGAAAACGTAAGTTTTGATTTAAGAAAAAAGTATACATCTACAATGGAAATGCACTTTGCACAAATGTAGAGAGAGATAATTCCAAAAAGTGTCTGTAATTTTTCAGGATTCTAAACTCTTTTTAGTTTTTATATATCAAGTTCTGCCATCGTCTGGAAAAGGGGGAGGAGGGGGATTTTTAACTGAGAGTTGACTCCCAATCCGTAAGTCATTCCTTAAAAAAATAAACCCCGGTACTCAAGGTGAATCACTTTACAATCATCTATGATCGTTAGGTCAACTTTTTTTAAGTGGGCAAAATAATGGCCTGTTTGACTCTGGTAAATATCCCACCGCAAGTTCACTTAAAAATTTAATGTTATTCTCTTTAAAAGGTTTGGATCCATAGGACAATTGCAACTTTTACATGTTTCAAGCATGCATATCAATTTTTTAAAACATGAGTAGAAAAATCTCTTTCTTATAAAATTCCGAGCTATTGGGGTTGAACTAGTGGAATTTCCCAAACTTAGATAACAAAACGTTTGTGTTCATTTGAGGTGTGTGAATAAATTTTCTTTAAATACATTTTTTTATTGCTTTAAATTATTTCATACATACACTCTAAAATTTTTATTTTGTTGTGAATTATTTGCCTTATATCTCTTTTTTTTTGTTTAGGAGATGATGGGAAAGTGAAAAATCATGTTTTGATTTAAGAAAAAAGTGTACATCTATAACGGAAATTCACAATCCATAAGTGTAGAGGGAAATAATTCCAAAACGTTTCTCTAATTTTTAAGGATTGTAAACTCTTTTTAATTTTTATATATCAGTTTCTGCAATCGTCGGGAAAAGGGGGAGGCGGGGGATTTTTAACTGAGTGTTGTATCCCAATCAGTAAGTCATTCCTTACAAAAATAAAGCCCGTTACTCAAGATAAATCACTTTACAATCATCAATGATCGTTAGGTCAGCTTTTTGTAAATTGGCAAAATAATGGCTTGTTTGACTCGGGTAAATATCCAACCGCACATTCACTTGAGAATTTAATGTTACACTCTTTAAAAGGTTTGGATCCATAGGTCATTTGCATCTTTAACATGTTTCAAGCATGGATATCCATTTTTTAAAATATGTGTAGAAAAATCTCTTTCTTATAAAATTTCGAGCTATTAGGGTTGAACGAGTGGAATTTCCCAAACTTGGATAAAAAAACTTTTGTGAACATTTGTGGTTTGTGGATGAATTTTATTTCCTTACATTTGTTATTGCTTTAAATTCTTTCCTTACATAAACTCTAAAATTTTCATTTTGTTGTAATCAATTAGCCTTGTTATCTCTTTTTTTGTTTACGAAATGAAGGGAAAGTGAAAACTCAAGCTTTGATTTAAGAAAAAAGTCTACATCTAAAATGTAAATTCACAATGCACAAATGTAGAGAGAGATAATTTCAAAAAGTGTCTCTAATTTTTAGGGATTGTAAACTCTTTTTAGTTTTTATATATCAAGTTCAACAATCGTCGAGAAAAGGGGAGGTGGGGGATTTTTAATTGAGTGTTGATTCCCAATCCATAAGTCATTCCTTACAGAAATAATCCCATTACACAAGATAAATCACTTTACAATCATCTATGATCGTTAGGTTTGACCCTGGAAAATATCCAACCGCAAGTTCTCTTGAGAATTTAATGTTACTCTCTTCAAAAGGTTGGGATCCATAGGTCTTTTGCATCTTTAACATGTTTCAAGCAAGCATATCCATATTTTAAAACATGTGTAGAAGAATCTCTTTCTTATAAAATTCCGAGCAATTAGGGTTGAAATAGTAGAATTTCCCAAACTTGGATAACAAAACCATTGTGTTCATTTGCTGTGTGTGAATAAATTTTCTTTACTTACATTTTTTTATTGCTTTAAATTCATTCCACAAATAAACACTAAAATTTTCATTTTTTTTGTGATCTATTTGCCATTTTTCTCTTTTTTTTGTTTACGAGATGAAGGGAAAGTGAAAACTCAAGTTTTGATTTTAGAAAAAAGTATACATTTAAAATGGAAATGCAAAATACACAAATTTAGAGAGAGATCATTCCAAAAAGTGTGTATAATTTTTAGGAATTGAAAACTCTTTTTAGTTTTTATATATCAGGTTTTACAATCATCGGGAAAAGAGGGAGGGGGAGGGGGATTTTTAACTGAGTGTTGAATCCCGATCCATAAGTCATTCCTTTAAAAATTATAGCCCGTTAAGCATGATAAATCACTTTACAATCATCTATGATCGTGAGGTCAGCGTTTTGTAAATGGGCAAAATAATGGCATGTTTGACTCGGGCAAATATCCCACCGCACGTTCACTTGCGAATTTAATGTTATTCTCTTTGAAATGTTTAGATCCATAGATCATTAGAATCTTAAACATGTTTCAAGAATGCATATCCATTTTTTAAAACATGTATAGAAAAATCTATTTCTTATAAATTTCCCAGCTATAAGGGTTGAACTAGTGGAATTTCCCAAACCTGGATAACAAAACTTTTGTGTTCAATTGTGGTGTTTGAATAAATTTTCTTTCCTTACATTTTTTATTGCTTTGAATTCTTTTCATACATAAACTCTAAAATTTTCATTTTTTTTGTGATCTGTTTGCCTTCTATCTATTTTTTTGTTGACGAGATGAAGGGAAAGTCAAAACTCAAGCTTTAATTTTAGAAAAAAGTATACATCAAAAAAGGAAAAAAACAATGCTCAAATACAGAGAGATAATTCCAAAACGTGTCAGTAATTTTTAGGGATTGTAAACTTTTTTTAGTTTTTATGTATCAAGTTCTGCAATCCTCGGGAAAAGGGCGAGGAGTGGGATTTTTAACTGAGTTGGACACCCAATCCATAATTCATTCCTTACAAAAAATATCACTAGTTACGCATGGTTAATCATTTTACAATCATCTATGATCCTTACGTCAACTTTTTGTAAATGGGCAAAATAATGGCTTGTTTGACTTGGGTAAATATCCCACCGCACATTCACTTGAGAATTTAATGTTATTCTCTTTAAATGGTTTGGATCCATAGGTCATTTGCATCTTTAACATGTTTCAAGGATGCATATCCATTTTTTAAAACTTGTGTAGAAAAATCTCTTTCTTATAAAATTCCAAGCTATTAGGGTTGAATTTGTGGAATTTCCATAACTTGGATACCAAAACTTTTGTGATTATTTGTGGTGTGTGGATAAATTTTCTTTCCTTAAATTTTTTATTGCTTTAAATTCTTTCCATACATAAACTCTAAAATTTTCATTTTGTTGTGATCTATTGGCCTTTTAACTCTTTTTTTTTTTTTACGAGATGAAGGGAAAGTGAAAACTCAAGCTTTGATTTAAGAAAAAAGTATACATCTAAAATGGAAATACACAATGCACAAATGTAAAGAGAGATAATTCCAAAAAGTGTCTGTAGTTTTTAGGGATTGTAAACTCTATTTAGTTGTTATATATCAGGTTATACAATCTTCGGCAAAAGGGGGTGGCGGGGCATTTTTAACTGAGTGTTGACTCCCAATCCATAAGTCATTCCTTAAAAAAATAAAGCCCATTACGAAAGTTAAATCACTTTACAATCATCTATGATCGTTAGGTCAGCCTTTTGTAAATGGGCAAAATAATGGCTTCTTTGACTCGGGTAAATAACCAACCGCACTTTCACTTGAGAGTTTAATGTTACTCTATTTAAAAGGTATGGATCCATAGGTCTTTTGCATCTTTAACATTTTTCGAGCATGGATATCCACTTTTTAAAACATTTGTTGAAAAATCTCTTTCTTATAAAATTCCGAGCTATTAGGGTTGAACTAGTGGAAATTCCCAAACTCGGATAACAAAACTTTTGTGTTCATTTGTGGTGTGGGAATAAATTTTCTTTACTTACATTTATTTATTGCTTTAAATTCTTTCCATACATAAACTCTAAAATTTTCATTTTGTTGTGATCTATTTGACTTTTATATCTTTTTTTTCTTTACGAGATGAAGGGAATGAAAACTCAAGTTTTGATTTAAGAAAAAAGGATACATCTAAAATGGAAATGCACAATGCACAAATGTAGAGAGAGATAATTCCAAAAAGTGTCTTTAATTTTAAGGGATTGTAAACTCTTTTTAGTTTTTATATATCAGTTTCTGCAATTGTCGAGAGAAGCGGGAAGCGGGGGATTTTTAGTTGAGAGTTGACTTCCAAACCATAAGTCATTCCTTAAAAAATTATAGCCTGTTACACAAGATAAATCATTTTACAATCATCTATGATAGTTAGGTGAGCTTTTTGTAGGTGAGCAAAATAATAGCTTGTTTGACTTGCATTTATATCCCACCGCACGTTCATTTGAGAATTTAATGGTATTTTCTTGAAGAGGTTTGCCTCCGTAGGTCATTTGCAGTTTTTAAATGTTTCAAGCATGCATATCAATTTTTTAAAACATGTGTATAAAAATCACTTTCTTATAAAAATTCGAGCTACTAGGGTTCAACTTGTGGAATTTTCCAAACTTGGATAACAACACTTTTGTGTTCATTTGTGGTGTGTGAATAAATTTTCTTTACTTTCATTTGTGTATTGCTTTAAATTCTTTCGATACATAAATTCTAAAATTTTATTTTGTTGTGAACTATTTGCCTTTAATATCTTTTGTTTTGTTTACAAGATGAAGGGAAAGTGAAAAATAAAATTTTGATTTAAGAAAAAAGAATACATCTACAATGGAAATTCACAATGCACAAATGTAGTGAGAAATAATTCCAAAAAACTGTCTGTAATTTTAAGGGATTGTAAACTCTTTTTTGTTTTTATATATCAGGTTCTGCAATAGTCAGGAAAAGGGGGAAGCGGGGGATTTTTAACTGAGAGTTGACTCCCAATCCATTAGTCATTCCTTACAAAAAAATATAGCCCGTTACACTTGATAAATCACTTTACAATCATCTATGATCGTTAGATCAACTTTTTGTAAGTGGGCAAAATAATAGCTTGTTTGACTTGGGTAAATATCCCACCGCACGTTCACTTGAGAATTTAATGTTATTCTCTTTAAGTGATGTGGGTCCATACGTCATTTGCATCTTTAACATGTTTCAAGCATGCATATCCATTTTTTAAAACATGAGTAGAAAAATCTCTTTCTTATAAAATTTCGAGTTATAAGGGTTGAACTAGTGGAATTTCCAAAACTTGGATAACAAAACTTTTGTATTCATTTGTGGTGTGTAAATAAATTTTCCTTACATAAATTTGTTTATTTCTTTAATTTATTTCCTTACATAAACTCTAAAATTTTCCTTTTGTTGTGATCTATTTGCCTTTTGTCTCTTTTTTTTGTTTACGAGATGATGGGAAAGTGTAAACTCAAGTTTTGATTTAAGAAAAAAGGATACATCTATAATAGAAATGCACAATTCACAAATGTAGAGAGAGATAATTCCAAAAAGTGTCTGTAATTTTTATTTATTTTAAACTCTTTTTAGGTTTTATATATCAGGTTCTGCAATCGTCAAGAAAAGAGGGAAGTGGAGGATTTTTAACTGAGAGTTGTCTCCCAATCCACAAGTCATTCCTTAGAAAAATATAGCCCGTTACACAAGAAAAATCACTTTACAATCATATATGATCATTAGGTTACCTATTTGTAAGTGGGAAAAATAATAGCTTGTTTGACTCTGGTAAATATCCCTGCATGTTCACTTGACAATTTAATGTTATTCTCTTTAAGAAGTTTGGATCCACAGGTCATTTGCATCTTTAACATGTTTCAAGCATGCATATCCATGTTTTAAAATATGTGTTGAAAAATTTCTTTCTTATAAAATTCCGAGTTATTAGGGTTGAACTAGTGGAATTTCCCAAACATAGATAACAAAACTTTTGTGTTCATTTTTGGTGTATGAATAAATTTTCTTTACTTATATTTTTTTATTGCTTTAAATTCTTTCCATACATAAACTCTAAAATTTTCATTTTTTTGTAATCTATTTTCCTTTTATGTCTTTTTTTGTTTACGAGATGAAGGGAAAGTGAAAACTCAAGTATCGATTTAAGAAAAAAGTATACATCTAGAATGGAAATGCACAATGCACAAATGTAGAGAGAGATAATTCCAAAAAGTTTGTATACTTTTTAGGGATTGTAATCTCTTTTTAGTTTTAATATATCCAGTTCTGCAATCGTTGGGAAAAAGGGGAAGCGGGGGAAGTTGAACTAAGAGTTGATTCCCAATCCATACATCATTCCTCACAAAAATATTGCCAGTTACACATAATAAATCACTTTACAATCATCTATGATCGTTAGGTGAGCTTTTTGTTAGTGGGTAAAATAATGGGTTATTTGACTTGGGTAAATGTCCCACCATACATTCATTTGAGAATTTAAAGTTATTCTCTTTTAAAGGGTTGGAAACATAAGTCATTTACATCTTTAACATGTTTCAAGCATGCATATCCATTTTTTAAAACATGTGTAGAAAAATATCTTTCTTATAAAATTCCAAGCTATGAGGGTTGAACTAGTGGAATTTCCCAAACTTGGATAACAAAACTTTTGTGTTCATTTGTGGTGTGTGAATAAATTTTCTTCCGTTACATTTATTTATTGCTTTAAATTATTTCCATACATAAACTATAAAATTATCATTTTGTTGTGATCAATTTGCCCTTTTCTCTTTTTTTGTTTACGAGATGAAGGGAAAGTGAAAACTCAAGTTTTGATTTAAGAAAAAAGTATACATTTAAAATGAAAATGAAAAATGAACTAATGTCGAGAGAGATACTTCCAAAAAGTGTGTGTAATTTTTAGGGATTGTAAACTCTCTTTAGTTTTTATATATCAAGTTCTGCAATCATCAGGAAAAGGGAGAGAGAGGGGGGGGGGGGGATTTTTAACTGTGTGTTGAGTCTCGATCCATAAGTCATTCCTTTAAAAACTATAGCCCGTTAAGCATTACAAATCACTTTACAATCATCTATGATCATTAGGTCAGCGTTTTGTAAATGGGTAAAATAATGGCATGTTTGACTCGGGTAAACATCCCACCACACGTTCACTTGAGAATTTAATGTTATTCTCTTTGAAAGGTTTGGATCCATAGGTCATTTGCTTCTTCAACATGTTTGAAGCATGCATATCCATTTTTTAACAAATGTATAGAAAAATCTATTTCTTATAAATTTCCGAGCTATAAGGGTTGAAGTAGTGGAATTTCCCAAACTTGGTTAACAAAACATTTTTGTTAATTTGTGGTGTGTGAATAAATTTTCTCTCCTTAAATTTTTTATTGGTTTCAATTATTTCCTTACATAAACTCTAAAATTTTCATTTTTTGTGATCTATTTGCCTTCTTTCTCTCTTTTTGTTGACAAGATGAAGGGAAAGTCAAAACTCAAGCTTCGATTTAAGAAAAAAGTATACATCTAAAAAGGAAATGCACAATGCTCAAATATATAGAGAGATAATTCAAAAAAGTGTCTGTAATTTTTAGGGATTGTAAACTCTTTTTAGTTTTTATATATCAGGTTCTGCAATCGTAGGGAAAGGGGGAGGCGTGGGATTTTTAACTGAGTTGGACACCCAATCCATAAGTCATTCCTTTAAAAACTATAGCCCGTTAAGCATTACAAATCACTTTACAATCATCTATGATCATTAGGTCAGCGTTTTGTAAATGGGTAAAATAATGGCATGTTTGACTCGGGTAAACATCCCACCACACGTTCACTTGAGAATTTAATGTTATTCTCTTTGAAAGGTTTGGATCCATAGGTCATTTGCTTCTTCAACATGTTTGAAGCATGCATATCCATTTTTTAACAAATGTATAGAAAAATCTATTTCTTATAAATTTCCGAGCTATAAGGGTTGAAGTAGTGGAATTTCCCAAACTTGGTTAACAAAACATTTTTGTTAATTTGTGGTGTGTGAATAAATTTTCTCTCCTTAAATTTTTTATTGGTTTCAATTATTTCCTTACATAAACTCTAAAATTTTCATTTTTTGTGATCTATTTGCCTTCTTTCTCTCTTTTTGTTGACGAGATGAAGGGAAAGTCAAAACTCAAGCTTTGATTTAAGAAAAAAGTATACATCTAAAAAGGAAATGCACAATGCTCAAATATATAGAGAGATAATTCAAAAAAGTGTCTGTAATTTTTAGGGATTGTAAACTCTTTTTAGTTTTTATATATCAGGTTCTGCAATCGTAGGGAAAGGGGGAGGCGTGGGATTTTTAACTGAGTTGGACACCCAATCCATAAGTCATTCCTTTAAAAACTATAGCCCGTTAAGCATTACAAATCACTTTACAATCATCTATGATCATTAGGTCAGCGTTTTGTAAATGGGTAAAATAATGGCATGTTTGACTCGGGTAAACATCCCACCACACGTTCACTTGAGAATTTAATGTTATTCTCTTTGAAAGGTTTGGATCCATAGGTCATTTGCTTCTTCAACATGTTTGAAGCATGCATATCCATTTTTTAACAAATGTATAGAAAAATCTATTTCTTATAAATTTCCGAGCTATAAGGGTTGAAGTAGTGGAATTTCCCAAACTTGGTTAACAAAACATTTTTGTTAATTTGTGGTGTGTGAATAAATTTTCTCTCCTTAAATTTTTTATTGGTTTCAATTATTTCCTTACATAAACTCTAAAATTTTCATTTTTTGTGATCTATTTGCCTTCTTTCTCTCTTTTTGTTGACGAGATGAAGGGAAAGTCAAAACTCAAGCTTTGATTTAAGAAAAAAGTATACATCTAAAAAGGAAATGCACAATGCTCAAATATATAGAGAGATAATTCAAAAAAGTATCTGTAATTTTTAGGGATTGTAAACTCTTTTTAGTTTTTATATATCAGGTTCTGCAATCGTAGGGAAAGGGGGAGGCGTGGGATTTTTAACTGAGTTGGACACCCAATCCATAAGTCATTCCTTTAAAAACTATAGCCCGTTAAGCATTACAAATCACTTTACAATCATCTATGATCATTAGGTCAGCGTTTTGTAAATGGGTAAAATAATGGCATGTTTGACTCGGGTAAACATCCCACCACACGTTCACTTGAGAATTTAATGTTATTCTCTTTGAAAGGTTTGGATCCATAGGTCATTTGCTTCTTCAACATGTTTGAAGCATGCATATCCATTTTTTAACAAATGTATAGAAAAATCTATTTCTTATAAATTTCCGAGCTATAAGGGTTGAAGTAGTGGAATTTCCCAAACTTGGTTAACAAAACATTTTTGTTAATTTGTGGTGTGTGAATAAATTTTCTCTCCTTAAATTTTTTATTGGTTTCAATTATTTCCTTACATAAACTCTAAAATTTTCATTTTTTGTGATCTATTTGCCTTCTTTCTCTCTTTTTGTTGACGAGATGAAGGGAAAGTCAAAACTCAAGCTTTGATTTAAGAAAAAAGTATACATCTAAAAAGGAAATGCACAATGCTCAAATATATAGAGAGATAATTCAAAAAAGTGTCTGTAATTTTTAGGGATTGTAAACTCTTTTTAGTTTTTATATATCAGGTTCTGCAATCGTAGGGAAAGGGGGAGGCGTGGGATTTTTAACTGAGTTGGACACCCAATCCATAAGTCATTCCTTACAAAAAAATATCACCAGTTACGCATGATAAATCACTTTACAATCATCAATGATCCTTAGGTAAGCTTTTTTTAAATGGGCAAAATAAAGGCTTGTTTGACTTGGGTAAATATCCCACTGCACGTTCACTTGAGAATTTAATGTTATTCACTTTAAAAGGTTTGGATCCTTAGCTTATTTACATCTTTATCATGTTTCAAGTATGCATATCCATTTTTTAAAACATGTGTAGAAAAAACTCTTTCTTATAAAATTCCGACTTATAAGGGTTGAACTAGTGGAATTTCCCAAACTTGGATAACAAAACTTTTGTGTTCATCTGTGGTGTGTGAATAAATTTTCTTTCCTTACATTTTTTATTGCTTTGAATGCTTTCCATACATAAACTTCAAAATTTTCATTTTTTTGTGATCTATTTGCCTTTTATCTCTTTTTTTGTTTACGAGATTAAGGGAAAGTGAAAACTCAAGCTTTGATTTAAGAAAAAAGTATAGATCTAAAATGCAAATGCACAATGCACAAATGTACAGAGAGATAATTCCAAAAAGTGTTTGTCATTTTTAGGGATTGTAAACACTTTTTAGTTTTTATATATCAGGTTCTGCAATCGTCGGGAAAAGGGGAGGCGGGAGATTTTTAACTGAGTGTTGACTCTCCCAATCCATAAGTCATTCCTAAAAAAAATATAGCCAGGTACGCATGATAAATCACTTTACAATCATTTATGATCGTTAGGTCAGCTTTTTGTAAATGGGCAAAATAATGGTATGTTTGACTCGGGTAAATATCCCACCGCTCGTTCACTTGAGAATTTAGTGTTATTCTCTTTAAAAGGTTTGGATCGATAGGTCATTTTTATCTTTAACTTGCTTCAAGCATGCATATCCATTTTTTAAAACATGTGTAGAAAAATCTCCCTCTTATAAAATTCCAAACTATTGGGGTTGAACTAGTGGAATTTCCCAAACTCGAATAAAAAAACTTTTGTGTTCATTTGTGGTGTGTGAATAAATTTTCTTTACTTACATTTGTTATTGCTTTAAATTTTTTCTATACATAAACTCTAAAATTTTCATTTTGTTTTGATCTATTTGACTTTTTTTTTTTTTTTTTTTTTTTTGTTTACGAGATGGAGCGAGAGTGAAAACTAAAGATTTGATTTAAGAAAAAAAAAGTACACATCTAAAATGGAAATGCGCAATGCACAAATTTAGAGAGAGATAATTCCAAAAAGTGTCTATAGTTTTTAGGGATTGTAAACTCTATTAAGTTTTTATATATCAGGTTCTACAATCGTCGGGAAAAGGGGAGGCGAGGGAGTTTTAACTGAGTGTTGACTCCCAATCCATAAGTCATTCCTTACAAAAATAAAGCCTGTTACGCAAGATAAATTTCTTTACAATCATCTATGATCGTTAGGTCAGCTTTTTGTAAATGGGAAAAATAATGGCTTGTGTTCATTTGTGGTGTGTGAATAAATTTTCTTTACTTACATTTGTTTATTGCTTTAAATTCATTCTATACATAAACTCTAAAATTTTCTTTTTTTTGTGATCTATTTTCCTTTTATCTCTTTTTTTTGTTTACGAGATGAAGGGAAAGTGAAAACTCAAGTTTTGATTTAAGAAAAAAGTATACATCTAAAATGGAAATGCACAATGCAAAAATGTAGAGATAGATAATTCGAAAAAGTGTCTGTAATTTTAAGGGATTGCAAACTCTTTTTAGTTTTTATATATCAGGTTCTACAATCATCGGGAAAAGGGGAAGGGGGGGGGGGGGGGGGGGGGGGGGGGGGGGGGGGGGATTATTAAGTGAGTGTTGACTCCCAATCCATAAGTCATTCCTTAAAAAAATACAGCCCATTACGCATGATAAATCACTTTACAATCATCTTTGACCGTTAGGTCAACATTTTGTAAATGGGTAAAATAATGGCATGTTTGACTCGAGTAAATATCCTAGCGCACGTTCACTATGGAATTTAATGTTATTCTCTTTAAAAGGTTTGGATCCATAGGTCATTTGCATCTTTAACATGTTTCAAGGATGCATATCCATTTTTTGAAACATGCGTAGAAAAATCTCTTTCTTATAAAATTCCGAGCTATAAGGGTTGAACTAGTGGAATTTCCCAAACTTGGATAACAAAATTTTGTGTTCATTTGTGGTGTGTGAATAAATTTTCTTTCCTTACATTTTTTATTTCTTTGAATTCTTTCCATACATAAACTCTAAAATTTTTATTTTTTTGTGATCTATTTGCCTTTTATTTCTTTTTTTGTTTACGAGATTAAGGGAAAATGAAAGCTCAAGATTTGATTTAAGAAAAAAGTATAGATCTAAAATGTAAATGCACAATGCACAAATTTAGAGAGAGATAATTCCGAAAAGTGTCTGTCATTTTTAGGGATTGTAAACACTTTTTAGTTTTTATATATCGGTGCAATTGTCGGGAAAAGGGGAGGCGAGTGATTTTTAACTGAGTGTTGACTCCCTATCCATAAGTCATTCCTAAAATAAATATTGTCAGATATGCATGATAAATGACTTTACAATCATCTATGATCGTTAGGTCAGCTTTTTGTAAATGGGCAAAACAATGGTATGTTTGACTCGGGTAAATATCCCACCGCTCGTTCACTTGAGAATTTAGTGTTATTCTCTTTAAAATGTTTGGATCCATAGGTCATTTGTATCTTTAACTTGCTTCAAGCATGCATATCCATTTTTTAAAACATGTGTAGAAAAATCTCTTTCTAATAAAATTCCAAACTATTAGGGTTGAACTAGTGGAATTTCTCAAACTCGGATAACAAAACTTTTGTGTTCATTTGTGGTGTGTGAATAAATTTTCTTTACCTACATTTTTTATTACTTTAAATTTTTTCCATGCATAAACTCTAAAATTTTCATTTTGTTGTGATCTATTTGACTTTTATCTCTTTTTTTGTTTACGAGATGAAGCGAAAGTGAAAATTCAAGATTTGATTTAAGAAAAAAAAGTACACATCTACAATGGAAATGCACAATGCAAAAATTTAGAGTGTGATAATTCGAAAAAGTGTCTATAATTTTTAGGGATTGTAAACTCTTTTTAGATTTTATATATCAGGTTTTGTAATCGTCTGGAAATGGGGGAGGCGGGGTTTTTAACTGATTGTTGACTCCCAATCCATAAAGCATTCCTTACAAAAATATAGCCTGTTACATATGATAAATCAGTTTACAATCATCTATGATTGTTAGGTCAAATTTTTGTAAATGGGCAAAATAATGGCTAGTTTGACTTGGGAAAATATCTCACCGCACGTTCATTTCAGTATTTAATGTTATTCTCTTTAAAAGGTTTGGATCCATGGGTCATTTTCATCTTTAACATGTGTAGAAAAAATATTTCTTATAAAATTCCAAGCTATTAGGGTTGAACTAGTGGAATTTCCTAAACTTGGATAACAAAACTTTTGTTTTCATTTGAGGTGTGTGAATAAATTTAATATACATACATTTTCTTATTATTTTAAATTCTTTCCATACATAAACTTTAAAATTTTCATTTTTTTGTGATCTACTTACCTTTTTATCTCTTTTTTTGTTTACAAGATGAAGGGAAAGTGAAACTCAATATTTGATTTAAAAAAAAAGTATACATCTAGAATGGAAATGCACAATGCACAAATATAGAGAGAGATAATTCAAAAAAGAGTTTGTAATTTTTAGGGATTGTAAATTCTTTTTAGTTTTTATATATCCGGATCTGCAATCATGGGGAAAAGGGGGAGGCGGGGAATTTTTAGTAGAGTGTTGACTCCCAATCCATAAGTCATTCCTTACAAAAATGTAGGCCGTTATGCATGATTAATCTCCTTACAATCATCTATGATAGTTAGGTCAGCTTTTTGTAAATGGGCAAAATAATGGCTTGTTTGACTCGGGTAAATATCCCACCGCACGTTCACGTGGGAATTTAATGTTATTATGTTTAAAAGGTTTGGATCCAAAGGTCATTTGCATCTTTAACATGTTTGAAGCATGCATATCCCGTTTTTAAAACATGTGTAGAAAAGCCTCTTTCTTATAAAATTTTGAGCTATTAGGGTTAAACTAGTGGAATTTCCAAAACTTAGATAACAAAAATTTTGTGTTCATTTGTGGTGTGTGAATAAATTTTCTTTACTTACATTTTGTTTATTGCTTTAATTTCTTTCCATACATAAACTCTAAAAATTTTATTTTGTTGTGATCTATTTGGCTTTTCTCTCTTTTTTTGTTTACGAGATGAAAGGAGAGTGAAAACTCAAGCTTTGATTTAAGAAAAAATTATACATCAAAAATGGAAATGAACAATGCACAAATTTAGAGAGAGATAATTCCAAAAAGTATTTATAATTTTTAGGGATTGTAAACTCTTTTTAGGTTTTATATAGCAGGTTCTGCAATCATCGGGAAAAGGGGGAGGGGTGGGATTTTTAACTGAGTGTTGACTTCCAATCCATAAGTCATTCCTAACAAAGAATATAGCCTGTTACACATGATAAATCACTTTACTATCATCTATAATCATTAGATCAGATTTAGTTAATGGGCAAAATAATAGCTTATTTGACTCAGGTATATAAGCCACCTCATGTTCACTTGAGAATTTATTGTTATTCTCTTTAAAAGTTTTGGATCCTGAAGGCATTTGTATCTTTAAGTTGTTTCAAGCATGCATATCCAATTTTTAAAACTTGTGTAGAGAAATCTCTTTGTTATAAAATTCTGAGCTATTAGGGTTGAACTAGTGGAATTTCTCTAACCTGGATAATAAAAATTTTGTGTTCATTTGTGGTGCGTGAATAAATTTTATTTATTTACATTAGTTTATTGCTTTAAATTCTTGCCATACATAAACTCTAAAATTTTCATTTTGTTGGGATCTATTTGACTTTTATCTCTTTTTTTTGTTTATGAGATGAAGGGAACGTGAAAATTGATGCTTTGATTTAAGAAAAAGTATACAACTAAAATGGAAATGCACAATGCACAAATGTAGAGATAGATAATTCCAAAAAGTGTCTGTAAGTTTTAGGGTTTGTAAACTTTTTTTACATTTTATATATCAGGTTTTGCAATCATCGAGAAAAAGAGGAGGGGTAGGATTTTTAACTGAGTGTTGACTCAAAATCCATTAGTCATTCCTTACAAAAATTATCGCCCATTACACATGATAAATCACTTTACGATCATCTATGATCGTTAGGTAAGCTTTTTGTAAATGTGCAAAATAATGGCTTATTTGACTCGGGTAAATATCCCAATGCACCTTCACTTGAGAATTTATTGTTATTCTCTTTGAAAGGTTTGGTGGATCCATAGGTCATTTGCATCTTTAACATGTTTCAAGCATGCATATCTGTTTTTTAAAACAAGTGTAGAAAAATCTCTTTCTCATAAAATTCCAAGCTATTGGGGTTGAACTTGTAGAATTTCCCAAACTTGGATAACAAAACTTTTGTGTTCATTTGTGGTGTGTGAATAAATTATCTTGACTTTCATTTGTTTATTGCTTTAGATTCTTTCCATACATAAACTCTAAAATTTTCATTTTGTTGTGATCTATTTCCCTTTAATATCTTTTTTTGTTTACGAGATGAAGAGAAAGTGAAAACTCAAGCTTTGATTTCAGAAAAAAGTATACATATAAAATGGAAATGCACAATGCACAAATGTAGAGAGAGATAATTCCAAAAAGTGTCTATAATTTTTAGGGATTGTAAACTCTTTTTAGTTTTTATATATCAGGTTCTGCAATTGTCGGGAAAAGGGGGAGGCGGGGGATTTTTAACTGAGTGTTGGCTCGCAATCCATAAGCCATTCCTTATAAAAATATAGCCCATTACGGATGATAAATCACTTTACAATCATCTATGATCGTTAGGGCAGCTTTTTGTAAATGGGAAAAATAATGGCTTGTTTGACTCGGGTAAATATGCCATCGCACGTTCACTTGAGAATTTAATGTTATTCTCTTTTAAAGGTTTGGATCCATAGGTCATTTGCATCTTTAACATGTTTCAATCATGCATATCTATTTTTTAAAACATGTGTAGAAAAATCTATTTCTTATAAAATTCCAAGCTATTAGGGTTGAACTAGTGGAATTTCCCAAACTATGATAACAATGCTTTGATGTTCATTTGTGGTCTGTGAATAAATTTTCTTTACTTAAATTTGTTGCTGCTGTAAATTTTTTCCTTACATAAACTCTGAAATTTTCATTTTGTTGTGATCTATTTGCGTTTAATATCTTTTTTTGTTTACAAGATGAAGGGAAAGTGAAAACTCAATATTTGATTTAAAAAAAAAGTATACATCTAGAATGGAAATGCACAATGCACAAATATAGAGAGAGATAATTCAAAAAAGAGTTTGTAATTTTTAGGGATTGTAAATTCTTTTTAGTTTTTATATATCCGGATCTGCAATCATCGGGAAAAGGGGGAGGCGGGGAATTTTTAATAGAGTGTTGACTCCCAATCCATAAGTCATTCCTTACAAAAATGTAGGCCGTTATGCATGATTAATCTCTTTACAATCATCTATGATAGTTAGGTCAGCTTTTTGTAAATGGGAAAAATAATGGCTTGTTTGACTCGGGTAAATATGCCATCGCACGTTCACTTGAGAATTTAATGTTATTCTCTTTTAAAGGTTTGGATCCATAAGTCATTTGCATCTTTAAAATTTTTCAAGCATGAATATCAATTTTATAAAACATGTGTAGAAAAATTTCTTTCTTATTAAATTCTGAGCTATTAGTGTTGAACTAGTGGAATTTCCCAAACTTGTATAACAAGACTTTTGTGTTCATTTGTGGCGTGTGAATAAATTTTATTTGCTTAAATTTTTTATTATTTTAAATTCTTTCCATACATGAACTCTAAAAATTTTATTTTGTTGTGATCTATTTGGCTTTTATTTCTTTTTTGTTCACGAGATGAAGGGAAAGTGAAAACTCAAGCTTTGATTTAAGAAAAAAATTATACATCAAGAATGGAAATGCACATTACATGAATGCAGAGAGAGATAATTCCAAATAGTGTTTGTAATTTTTTGGTATTGTAAACTCTTTTTAGTTTTTATATTTCAGGTTCTGCCATTGTCGGGAAAAGGGGGAGGTTGGGGATTTTTTATTGAGTGTTGACTCCCAATCCATAAGTCATTCCTTAAAAAATATAGCCCGTTCTGCATGATAAATCACTTTACAATCATCTACAATAGTTATGTCCGCTTTTTATAACTGGGTAAAATAATGGCTTGTTTGACTCTGGTAACTATCCCACCGCACTTTCACTTGTGAATTTAATGTTATTCTCTTAAAAAGATGACCCATAGGTCATTTGCATCTTTAATATATTTCAAGCATGCATATCCATTTTTTTAAAACATGTGTAGAAAAATCTCTTTCTTATAAAATTCCGAGCTATTCGGGTTGAACTAGTGGAATTTCTCACACTTGGATAACAAAACTTTTGAGTTCATTTGAGGTGTGTGAAAAAAAAAGTTTATACATTTTTTTTATTGCTTTAAATTCTTTCCAAACATAAACTCTAAAATTTTCATTTTTTTGTGATATTCTTGCCTTTTATCTCTATTTTTGTTTACGAGATGAAGGGAAATGGAAAACTTATGCTTCGATTTAAGAAAAAAGTACACATCTAAAATAGAAATTATCAATGCACAAAGGTAGACAGAGATAATTCCAAAAAGTGTCTTTATTTTTTAGGGATTGTAAACTCTTTTTAATTTTTGTATATCAGGTTCTACAATCTACGAGAAAAGGGGGAGGGGAAGGATTTTTAACTGAGTGGCTACTCCCAATCCATAAGTCTTTCCTTACAAAAATATAGCCCATTACGTATGATAAATCACTTTACAATCATCTATGATCGTTAGGTCAGTTTTTTGTAAATGGGCAAAATAATGGCTTGTTTGACTCGGGTAAATACCCCACCGCACGTGCACTTGTGAATTTAATGTTATTATATTTAAAATGTGTGGATCCATAGGTCATTTTCATCTTTAGCATTTTTCAAGCATGCAAATCGATTTTTTAAAACATGTGTAGAAAAATCTCTTCCTTAAAAAATTCCGAGCTATTCGGGTTGAACTAGTGGAATTTCCCAAACATGGATAACAAAACTTTTGTGATCATTTGTGGTATGTGGATAAATTTTCTTTCCTTGCATTTGTTATTGCTTTAAATTATTTCCATACATAAACTCTAAAATTTTCTTTTTCTTGTGATCTATTTTTCTTTTATCTCTTTTTTTACTTACGAGACGAAGGGAAAGTGAAAACTCAAGCTTTGATTTAAGAAAAAAGTATACATCTAAAATGGAAATGCACAATTCAAAAATGTAGAGAGAGATAATTCCAAAAAGTGTCTATAATTTTAGGGATTGTAAACTCTTTTTTCTTTTTATATAAAAGGTTCTATAGTCGTCGGGAAAAAGGGCAGGGAGGGGGTTTTTAATTAAGTGTTCACGCCCAATCTTTAAGTTATGCCTTACAAAAATATATCCCATTACACGTGATAAATCACTTTACAATCATCTATGATCGTTAGGTCAACTTTTTGTAAATGGGGAAAATAATGGCTTGTTTGACTTGGGTAAATATCCCACCGCATGTTCACTTGAGAATTTAATGTTATTCTCTTTAAAAGGTTTGGATTGATAGGTCATTCACACCTTTAACATGTTTCAAACATGCATATCCATTTTTTAAAACATGTGTAGAAAAATCTCTTTTTTACAAAATTTTGAGCTATTAAGGATGAACTAGTGGAATTTCGCAAACTTGGATAACAAAACATTTGTGTTCATTTGTGGTGTGTGAATAAATTTTCTTTACTTACATTTGTTTATTGCTTTAAATTCTTTCCATTCATAAACTCTAAAATTTTCATTTAATTGTGATGTATTTGTCTTTTATCTCTTTTTATGTTTACGAGATGATGGGAAAGTGAAAACTCAAGTTTTGATTTAATAAAAAAGTATACATCTAAAATGGACATGCACAATGCACAAATATAGGGAGAGATAATTCCAAATAGTGTCTGTATATTTTAGGGATTGTAAAATTTTTTTGTTTTTATGTATTAGGTTCTGCGATCGTCTAGAAATGGGGAGGCGGGGGATTTTTAACTGAGTGTTGACTCCCTATCCATAAGTCATTCCTTACAAAAATATAGCCGGTTACACATGATAAATCACTTTACAATTATCTATGATTGTTAGGAAAAATATTCATCTGGACGTTCACTTGAGAATTTAATTTTATTCACTTTAGAAAGGTTTGGATCCATAGGTCATTTGCGTCTTTCACTTGTTTCAAGCATGCATATCCATTTTTTAAAACATGTGAAGAAAAATCTCTTACTTATAAAATTTCGAGCCATTAGGCTTGAACTAGTGGAATTTCCAAAAATTGGATAACAAAACTTTTGTGTTCATTTGTGGTGGGTGAATAAATTTTCTTTCTTCACATTTTTTATTGCTTTGAGTTCTTTCAAGACATAAACTCAAAAATTTTCATTTTGTTGTAATCTATTTGCTTTTTATCTCTTTTTTTTTTGTTTACGAGATAAAGGGAAAGTGAAAACTCTAGCTTCGATTTAAGAAAAAAGTCTAGATCTAAAAATGAAATGCACAATGAAAAAAATGTAGAGAGAGATATTTCCAAAAAGTGTCTGTAATTTTTAGGGATTGTAAACTCTTTTTAGTTTTTAAATATCAGGTTCTGCAATCATCGGGAAAAGGGGCCAGTGGGGGATTTTTAACTGAGTGATGACTCTCAATCCATAATCCATTCCTTAAAAAAATGTAGCCCATCACACTTGATAAAACACTTCACAATCATCTATGATCGTTAGGTCAACTTTTTGTAAATAGGCAAAATTATGGCTTGTTTGACTCGGGTAAATATTCCACCGCGCGTTCATTTGAGAATTTAATGTTACTCTCTTAAAAATGTTTGGATCCATAGGTCTTTTGCATCTTCAACATGTTTCAAGGATGCATATCCATTTTTTATAACATGTGTAGAAAAATCTCTTTCTTATAAAATTCCGAGCTATTAGGGTTGAACAAGTGGAATTTCTCAAACTTGTATAACAAAACTTTTGTGTTCATTTGAGGTTTGTGAATAAATTTTAATTTCATAGATTTTGTTTGTAGCTTCAAATTCTTTCCTTACATAAACTCTAAAATTTTCATTTTGTTGTGATCTATTTGCCTTTTATCTTTTTCTTTGTTTACGATATGAAGGGAAATGGATAACTCCAGCTTTGATTTTAGAAAAAAGTATACATATAAAATGTAAATTTAAAATGCACAAATGTTGAGAGAGATAATTCCAAAAAGTGTCTTTAATTTTTAGAGATTGTGAACTCTTTTTAGTTTTTGTATATCAGGTTCTGCAATCTACGAGAAAAGGGGGAGGCAAGGGATTTTTAACTGAGTGTTGACTCCATATCCATAAGTCATTCCTTACAAAAATATAGCCCGTTACACATGATAAATCATTTTACAATCATCCATGATCGTTAGGTCAGCTTTTTGTAAATCGGCAAAATAATGGCTTGTTTGACTCTGGTAAATACCCCCCCGCACGTTCACTTGTGAATTTAATGTTATTATCTTTAAAAGGTGTGGATCCATAGGTAATTTTCATATTTTATGTGTTTCAAGCATGCAAATCCATTTTTTAAAACATGTGTAGAAATATCTCTTCCTTAAAAAATTCTGAGCAAATAGGGTTGAACTAGTGGAATTTCCCAAAGTTGGATAATAAAAATTTTGTGTTCATTTGTGGTGTGTGAATAAATTTTCTGTCCTCACATTTGTTATTTCTTCGAGTTCTTTCGAAACATAAACTCTAAAATTTTCATTTTGTTGTGATCTATTTGCCTATTATCTCTTTTTTTGTTTAGGAGATGAACGGAAAGTGAAAACTCTAGCTTTGATTTTAAAAAAATGTATACATCTAAAATGAATATTCACAATGAAAAAATGTAGAGAGAGATAACTCCAAAAAGTGTCTGCAATTTATAGGGATTGTAAACTCTTTTTAGTTTTTATATATCAAGTTCTGCAAAAGTCGGGAAAAGGGTGAAGCGGAGGATTTTTAACTGAGTGTTGACTCCCACTCCATAAGTCTTTCCTTAAAAAAATATAGCCCGTCACACATGATAAATCAATTTACAATCATCTTTGATCGTTAGGTTAGCTTTTTGTAATTGGGAAAAATTATGACTTGTTTGACTCGGGTATATATCCCACCCCATGTTCATTTGATAATTTAATGTTATTTTCTTTAAAAAGTTTGGATCCATAGATCATTTCCGTCTTTAACATCTTTCAAGCTTGCATATCCATTTTTTAAAACATGTGAAGAAAAATCTCTTACTTATAAAATTCCGAGCAATCAGGCTTGAACTAGTGGAATTCCCCAAACTTGGATAACAAAACTTTTGCGTTCATATGTGGTATGTGAATAAATTTTCTTTCTTCACATTTTTTATCGATACATACTCTCAAAAAATTTTCATTTTGTTGTGATCTATTTTCCTTTTATTTATTTTTTTTGTTTACAAGATCAAGAGAAAGAGAAAACTCTAGCTTTGATTTAAGAAAAAAGTATACATCTAAATTGGAAATGCACAATGAAAAAATGTAGAGAGAGATAATTCCAAAAAGTGTCTGTAATTTTTAGGGATTGAAAACTCTTTTCAGTTTTTATATATCAGGTTCTACAATCGTCGAGAAAAAGGGGCAAGTAGGGGATTTTTAACTGAGTGTTGACTCTCAATCCATAAGCCATTCCTTAAAAAAATATAGCCCATTACACATGATAAATCACTTTACAATCATCTGTGGTCGTTAAGTCAGCTTTTTGTAAATGGGCAAAATTAAGGCTTGTTTGACTCGAGTAAATAACCCACTCCACGTTCACTAGAGAATTTAATGTTATTCACTTTAAAAGGTTTTGATCCATAGGTCATTTGAGTCTTTAACTTGTTTCAAGCTTGCATATCCATTTTTTAAAACATGTGAAGAAAAATCTCTTACTTATAAAAATCTGGTGTATTAGGGTTGAACTTGTGGAATTTCCCAAACATGGAAAACAAAACTTTTGTGTTCATTTGTGGTGTGTGAATAAATTTTATATCCTCAGATTTTTTATTTCTTTGAGTTATTTTTCAATACATAAACTTTAAAATTTTCATTTTGTTGTGATCTCTTTGCCCTTTATGTCTTTTTTTGTTTACAAGATGTAGGGAAAGAAAAAACTCTAACTTTGATTTAAGAAAAAAATATATCTAAAATGGAAATGCACCAAGAAAAAATGTAGAGAGAGACAATTCCAAAAAAAGTTTTTAATTTTTAGGGATTGTAAACTCTTTTTAGTTTTTATATATCAGGTTCTGCAATCGTCAGGAAAAGGGGGAAGGGGGGATTTTTAAATGAGTGTTGACTCCCAATCCATAAATCATTCCTTAAAAACGTATAGCCCGTTACACATGAAAAATCACTTTACATTCATCTATGATCGTTAGGTCAGCTTTTTGTAAAAGGGCAAAATAATGGCATGTTTGACTCGGGTAAATATCCCACCGCACGTTCACTTGAGAATTTAATCCAATTCTCTTTAAAATGTTTGGATCCACAGATAATTTGCATCTTTAACATGTATCAAGTTTGCAAATCTAGTTTTTTTAAAACATATGTTGAAAAATCTCTTTCTTATAAAATTCTAAGCTATTAGCGTTGAAATATTGGATTTTCCCAAACTTGGATAACAAAAATTTTGTGTTCCTTTGTGGTGTGTGAATAAATTTTCATGACTTAAATTTGTTTATTGCTTTAAATTCTTTCCATACATAAACTCTAAAATTTACATTTTGTTGTGATCTATTTCCCTTTAATATTTTTTTTTGTTACGAGATGAAGAGAAAGTGAAAACTCAAGCTTTGATTTCAGAAAAAAAGTATACATCAAAAATGGAAATGCACAATGCACAAATGCAGAGAGAGATATTTCAAAATAGTGTCTATAATTTTTAGGGATTGTAAACTCTTTTTATTTTTTATATATCTGGTTCTGCAATTTTCAGGAACAGGGGGAGGCGGGGGATTTTTAACTGAGTGGTGGCTTCCAATCCATAAGTCATTCCTTATAAAAATATAGCCCATTATGCATGATAAATTATTTTACAATCATCTATGATCATTAGGGTTGCTTTTTGTAAATGGGCAAAATAATGGCTTGTTTGACTCGGGTAAATATCCCATCGCACGTTCACTTGAGAATTTAATGTTTTCTCTTTAAAAGGTTTGGATCCATAGGTCATTTGAATCTTTAACATGTTTCAAGCTTGCACATCCATTTTTTAAAACATGTGTAGAAAAATATCTTTGTTATAAATTTTGAGCTATTAGGGTTGCACTAGTGGAATTTCCCAAACTTGGAAAACAAAACTTTTGTGTTCATTTGTAGCGTGTGAATAAATTTTATTTTCAAACATTTTTTTATTATTTTAAATTATTTCCATACATGAACTCTAAAATTTTTATTTTGTTGTGATCTATTTGGCTTTTATTTCTTTTTTTGTTTACGAGATGAAGGCAAAACTCAAGCTTTGATTTAAGAAAAAATTATACATCTAGAATGGAAATGCACAATGCGTGAATGTAGAGAGAGATAATTCCAAAAAGTGTTTGTAATTTTTAGGGATTGTAAACTCTTTGTAGTTTTTATATATCAGGTTTTGCAATCGTCGGGAAAAGGGGGAGGTGGGGGATTTTTAACTGAGTGTTGACTCTCCATCTATAAGTCATTCCTTATAAAAATATAGCCCGTTCCGCATGATAAATCACTTTACAATCATCTATGATCGTTAGGTTAGCTTTTTGTACATGGGCAAAATAATAGCTTGTTTGACTTGGGAAAATATCCCACCGCACGTTCACTTCAGTATTTAATGTTACTCTCTTTAAAAAGTTTGAATCCATGAGTCATTTGCATCTTTAACATGTGTAGAAAAATCTATTTCTTATAAAATTCCGAGCTAGTAGGGTTGAACTAGTGGAATTTCAAAAACTTGGATAAGAAAACATTTGTGTTCATTTGAGGTGTGTGAATAAATTTTATATACTTACATTTGTTTATTATTTTAAATTCTTTCGATACATAAACTTTAAAATTTTCATTTTTTTGTGATCGATTTATCTTTAATCTCTTTTTTTGTTTACGAGATGAAGGGAGAGTGAAAACTCAAGCTTTGATTTATAAAAAAAGTATACAACTTGAATGGAAATGCACAATGCACAAATATAGAGAGAGATAATTCAAAAAAGTGTCTATATTTTTTAGGGATTGTAAATTCTTTTTAGTTCTCATATATCCAGATTTGCAATCATCGGGAAAAGGGGAAGGCCGGGGACTTTTAACAGAGTGTTGACTCCCAATCCATAAGTAATTCCTTACAAAAATATAGGCCATTACACATGATTAATCACTTTACAATCATCTATGATCGTTAGGTCAGCTTTTTGTAAATGGCAAAATAATGGCTTGTTTGACTCGGGTAAATATCCCACCGCACGTTCACTTGGGAATTTAATGTTATTCTCTTTAAAAGGTTTGGATCCATAGATCATTTGAATATTTAACATGTTTTAAGCATGCATATCTAGTTTTTAAAACATGTGTAGAAAAGCCTCTTCCGTATAAAATTCCGATTTATTAGGGTTGAACTAGTGGAATTTCCTAAACTTGGATAACAAAATTTTTGTGTTCATTTGTGGAGTGTGAATAAATTTTCTTTACTTACATTTTTATTATTGCTTTAAATTCTTTCCATACATAAACTCTAAAAATTATATTTTGTTGTTATCTATTTTCCTTTTCTCTCTTTTTTTGTTTATGAGATTAAGGGAGAGTGAAAACTCAAGCTTTGATTTAAGAAAAAAGTATACATAAAAAATGGAAATGCACAATGCACAAATGTAGAGAGAAAAAATTCCAAAAAGTATCTATAATTTTTAGGGATTGTAAACTCTTTTTAGTTTTTATATAGTAGGTTCTGGAATCGTCGGGAAAAAGAGGAGGAGTAGGATTTTTAACTGAGTGTTGACTCCCAATCCATAAGTCATTCCTATCAAAGAATATAGCCCTTTACACTTGATAAATCACTTTACAATCACCTATGATCATTAGGTCAGATTTTAGTTAATGGGCAAAATAATGGTTTATTTAACTTGGGTAAATAAGCCACCTCATGTTCAGTTGAGAATTTATTGTTATTCTATTTAAAAGGTTTGGAGAGGCATTTGCATCTTTAACATGTTTCAAGCATGCATATCCATTTTTTAAAACTCGTGTAGAGAAATCTCTTTCTTATAAAATTCCGAGCTATTAGGGTGGAACTAGTGGAATTTCTCAAACCTGGATAATAAAACTTTTGTGTTCATTTCTGGTGTGTCAATAAATCTCTAAAACTTTAATTTTGTTGGGATCTATTTGACTTTTATCTTTTTTTTTTTGTTTATGAGATGAAGGGAAAGTGAAAATTGAAGCTTTGATTTAAGAAAAAAGTATAAGTCTAAAATGGAAATGCATAATGCACAAATGTAGAGATTGATAATTCCAAAAAGTGTCTGTAAGTTTTAGGGTTTGCAAACTCTTTTTAGTTTTTATATATCAGGTTCTGAAATCGTCGGGAAAAAGAGGAGAGGTAGGATTTTTAACTGAGTGTTGACTCCCAATCCATTAGTCATTCCATACAAAAATTATAGCCCATTAAGCATGATAAACACTTTACGATCATCTATGATCGTTAGGTCAGCTTTTTGTAAATGGGCAAAATAATGTGTTATTTGACTCAGGTAAATATCCCAACGCACGTTCACTTGAGAATTTATTGTTATTCTTTATGAAAGGTTTGGTGGATCCATAGGTCATTTGCATCTTTATCATATTTCAAGCATGCCTATCTATTTTTTAAAACATGTATAGAAAAATCTCTTTCTCATAAAATTCCAAGCTATTTTGGTTGAACTAGTAGAATTTCCCAAACTTGGATAACAAAGCTTTTATGTTCATTTGTGGTGTGTGAATAAATTTTCTTGACTTTCATTTGTTTATTGCTTTAAATTCTTTCGATACATAAACTCTAAAATTTTCATTTTGTTGTGATCTATTTACCTTTAATATCTTTTTTTTACGAGATGAAGAGAAAGTGAAAACTCAAGCTTTGATTTCATAAAAAAGTATACATCTAAAATATAAATGCACAATGCACAAATGTAGAGAGAGATAATTCCAAAAAGTGTTTGTTATTTTTAGGGATTGTAAAGTCTTTTTAGTTTTTATATATCAGGTTCTGTAATTATCGGGAAAAGGGGGAGGCGAGGGATTTTTAACTGAGTGTTGGCTCCCAATCCATAAGTTTTTCCTTATAAAAATATAGGCCGTTACGCATGATAAATTACTTTACAATCATCTATGATCGTTAGGGCAACTTTTTTTAAATGGGCAAAATAGTGGCTTGTTTGACTCGGGTAAATATCTCATCGCACGTCCACTTGAGAATTTAATGTTATTCTCTTTAAAAGGTTTGGATCCATAGGTCATTTGCATCTTTAAAATTTTTCAAACATGAATATCCATTTTATAAAACTTGTGTAGAAAAATTTCTTTCTTATAAAATTCCGAGCTATTAAGGTTGAACTAGTGGAATTTCCCAAACTTGGATAACAAAACATTTGTCTTCATTTGTGGCGTGCGAATAAATTTTATTTGCTTATGTTTATTTATTATTTTAAATTCTTTCCATATGTGAACTCTAAAATTTATATTTTGTTGTTGTCTATTTGGTTTTTATTTCTTTTTTTGTTTACGAGATGAAGGGAAAGTGAAAACTCAAGCTTTGGTTTAAAAAAAAAGTATACATCTAGAAAGGAAATACTCAATGCACAAATGTAGAGAGAGATAATTCAAAAAAGTGTCTTTAATTTTTTGGGATTGTAAACTCTTTTTAATTTTTATATATCTGGATCTACAATCATTGGGAAAAGGGGGAGGCAGGGGATTTTTAACTGAGTGTTGAACTACAATCCATAAGTCATTCATTACAAAAAATATAGCCCGTTACGCATGATAAATCACTTTACAATCATCTATGATCGTTATGTCAGCTTTTTCTAAATGGGAAAAATAATGGCTTGTTTGACTTTGTTAAATATCCCACCGCACATTCACTTGAGAATTTAAGGTTATTCTCATAAAAAGGTTTGGACCCATAGGTCATTTGCATCATTGACATGTTTCAAGCATGCATATCCATTTTTTTAAAACACCTGTAGAAAAATATCTTTCTTATAAAATTCCGAGCTATTAGGGTTGAACTAGTGGATTTTCTCAAACTTGGATAACAAAACTTTTGTCTTCATTTGTGGTGCGTGAATAAACTTTTTTTTTTTGTCTATTGGTTTAAATTCTTTCCAAACATAAACTCCAAAATTTTCATTTTTTTGTGATATTTTTGCCTTTTATGTCTTTTTTTGTTAACGAGATGAAGGGAAATGGAAAACTCAAGCTTTGATTTAAGAAAAAAATATACATTTAAAAGTAGAAATTCTCAATGCACAAATGTAGAGAGAGATAATTCCAAAAACTGTCTTTATTTTTTAGGGATTGTAAACTGCATTCTACGAGAAAAGGGGGAGGGTAGGGATTTTTCACTGAGTGGTTACTCCCAATCCATAAGTCATTCCTTACAAAAATATTGCCTGTTACGTACGGTAAATCACTTTAAAATCATCTATGATCGTTAGGTCAACTTTTTGTAAATGGGCAAAATAATGGCTTGTTTGACTCGAGTAAATACCCCACCGCACGTTCACTTGTGGATTTAATGTTATTATCTTTAAAAGGTGTGGATCCATAGGTCATTATCATCTTTAACATGTTTCAAGCATGCAAATTGATTTTTTAAAACATGTGTAGAAAAATCTCTTCATTAAAAAATTCCGAGCTATTCGGGTTGATCTAGTGGAATTTCCCAAACTTGGATAACTAAACTTTAATGTTCATTTCTGGTGTGTGAATAAATTTTCTTTACTTACAGTTTGTTTATTGCTTAAAATTCTTTCCATACATAAACTCTAAAAAATTTATTTTGTTGTGATCTATTTGCCTTTTCTCTCTTTTTTTGTTTACGAGATTAAGGGAGAGTGAAAACTCAAGCATTGATTTAAGAAAAAAGCATACATAAAAAATGGAAATGCACACTGTAAAAATGTAGAGAGAGAAAATTCCAAAAAGTATCTATAATTTTTAGGGATTGTAAACTTTTTTTTGTTTTTATATAGTAGGTTCTGGAATCGTAGGGAAAAAGAGGAGGGGTAGGATTTTTAACTGAGTGTTGACTCGCAATCCATAAGTCATTTCTAACAAAGAATATAGCCCTTTACACATGATAAATCACTTTAAAATCATCTATGATCATTAGGTCAAATTTTAGTTAATGGGCAAAATAATGGTTTATTTGACTCGGGTAAATAAGCCACCTCATGTTCAATTGAGAATTTATTGTTATTCTATTTAAAAGGTTTGGATACATAAGGCATTTCATCTTTAACATTTTTCAAGCATGCATATCCATTTTTTAAAACTTGTGTAAAGAAATCTCTTTCTTATAAAATTTTGAGCTATTAGGGTTGAAATAGTGGAATTTCTCAAACCTGGATAATAAAACTTTTGTGTTCATTTGTGGTGTGTGAATAAATTTTCTTTAATTACATTAGTTTATTGCTTTAAATTCTTTCCATACATAAACTCTAAAACTTTAATTTTGTTGGGATCTATTTGACTTTTATCTCTTTTTTTGTTTACGAGATGAAGGGAAAGTGAAAATCGAAGCTTTGATTTAAGAAAAAGTATAATGCTAAAATGGAAATGCACAATGCACAAATGTAGAGATAGATAATTCCAAAAAGTATCTGCAAGTTTAAGGGTTTGTAAACTCTTTTTAGTTTTTATATATCAGGTTCTGCAATCGTCGGGAAAAAGAGGAGGGGTAGGATTTTTAACTGAGTGTTCACTCCCAATCCATTAGTCATTCCTTACAAAAAATATAGCCCATTACGCATGATAAATCACTTTACGATCATATATGATCGTTAGGTCAGCTTTTTGTAAATGGGCAAAATAATGGGTTATTTCACTCAGGTAAATATCCCAACACACGTTCACTTGAGAATTTATTATTATTCTCTATGAAAGGTTTCGTGGATCCATAGGTCATTTGCATCTTTATCATGTTTCAAGCATGCATATCTATATTTTAAAACATGTATAGAAAAATCTCTTTCTCATAAAATTCTGAGCTATTTGGGTTGAACTAGTAGAATTTCCCAAACTTGGATAACAAAAGTTTTATGTTCATTTGTAGTGTGTGAATAAATTTTCTTGACTATGATTTGTTTATTGCTTTAAATTCTTTCTATACATAAACTCTAAAATTTTCATTTTGTTGTGATCTATTTCACTTTAATATCTTTTTTTGTTTACGAGATGAAGATAAAGTGAAAACTCAAGCTTTGATTTCAGAAAAAAGAAAACATCTAAAATAGAAATGCAAAATGCCCAAATGTAGAGAGAGATAATTCCAAAAAGTGTTTGTAATTTTTAGGGATTGTAAACTCTTTTTAGTTTTTATATATCAGGTTCTCCAATTGTCTATTTGGCTTTTATTTCTTTTTTTGTTTTCGAGATGAAGGGAAAGTGAAAACTCAAGCTTTGATTTTAGAAAAAGTATACATCTAGAAAGGAAATACTCAATACACAAATGTAGAGAGAGATAATTCAAAAAAGTGTCTTTAATTTTATGGGATTGTAAACTCTTTTTAGTTTTTATATATCTGGATCTGAAATCATTGGGAAAAGGGGGAGGCGGGGGATTTTTAACTGAGTGTTGAATCCCAATCCATAAGTCATTCATTAAAAAAATATAGCCCATTACGCATGATAAATCACTTTACAATCATCTATGATCGTTATGTTAGCTTTTTGTAAATGGGAAAAATAATGGCTTATTTGACTCTTGTAAATATCCCACTGCACATTCACTTGAGAATTTTACGTTATTCTCATAAAAAGGTTTGGACCCATAGGTCATTTGCATCTTTCACATGTTTCAATCATGCATATCCTTTTTTTAAAACATGTGTAGAAAAATCTCTTTCTTATAAAATTTTGAGCTATTAGGGTTGAACTAGTGGAATTTCTCAAACTTGGATAACAAAACTTTTGTGTTCATTTGTGGTGTGTGAATAATTTTTTTTTATTTTGTCTATTGCTTTAAATTCTTTCCAAACATAAACTCCAAAATTTTCTTTTTTCTTTGTGATATTTTTGCCTTTTATGTCTTTTTTTGTTAACGAGATGAAGGGAAATGGAAAACTCAAGCTTTGATTTAAGACAAAAGTATACATTTAAAATATAAATTATAATTGCACAAATGTAGAGAGAGATAATTCCAAAAAGTGACTTTATTTTTTAGGGATTGTAAACTCTTTTTAGTTTTTGTATATCAGGCACTGCAGTCGTCGGTAAAAGAGGCAGGCAGAGGGTTGTTAACTAAGTTTTGACGCCCAATCCAAAAGTTATTCCTTATAAAAATATAGCCCGTTCCGCATGATAAATCACTTTACAATCATCTTCGATCGGTAGGTCAACTTTTTGTAAATGGGGAAAATAATGGCTTGTTTGACTTGGGTCAATATCCCACCGCACATTCACTTGAGAATTTAATGTTATTCTCTTTAAAAGGTTTGGATCGATAGGTCATTCACACCTTTAACATGTTTCAAAAATGCATATCCATATTTTAAAAGAAGTGTAGAAAAATCTCTTTGTTTCAAAATTTTGAGCTATTAAGGATGAACAATTGGAATTTCGCAAACTTGGATAACAAAACATTTGTGTTCATTTGTAGAGTGTGAATAAATTTTCTTTACTTATATTTTTTTATTGTGTTAAATTATTTCCATACATAAACTCTAAAATTTTCATTTTGTAGTGATCTGTTTGCCTTTTATCTCTTTTTTTTTTTTACGAGTTGATGGGAAAGTGAAAACTAAAGTTTTGATTTAATAAAAAAGTATACATGTAAAATGGACATGCACAATGCACAAATGTAGAGAGAGATAATTCCAAAATGTGTCTATATATTTTAGGGACTGTAAACTCTTTTTTGTTTTTATATATCAGGCTCGGCAATCGTCTGGAAATGGGGGAGGCGGGGGATTTTTAAAAGAGTGTTGACTCCCTATCCATAAGTCATTCCTTAAAAAAATATAGCTCGTTATGCATGATAATTCACTTTTCAATCATTTATGATCGTTAGGTCAGCTTTTTGTAAATGGGCAAAATAATGGCTTGTTTGACTCGGGTAAATATCCCACCGCACGTTCACTTGTGAATTGAATGTTATTATCTTTAAAAGGTGTGGATCCATATGTCATTTTCATATTTAACATGTTTCAAGCATGCAAATCCATTTTTGAAAACATGTGTAGAAAAATCTCTTCCTAAAAAATTCCGAGCTATTTGGGTTCAACTAATGGAATTTCCCAAACATGGATAACAAAAATTTTGTGATTAGTTGTGGTGTGTGGATAAATTTTCTTTCCTTACATTTGTTATTGCTTTAAATTATTTCCATACATAAACTCTAAAATTTTCTTCTTGTTGTGTTCTATTTTCCTTTTATCTCTTTTTTTTTTTACGAGATGAAGGGAAAGTGAAAACTCCAGCTTTGATTTAAGAAAAAAGTACACATTGAAAATGGAAATGCACAATTAACAAATGTAGAGAGAGATAATTCCAAAAAGTGTCTCTAATTTTTAGGGATTTTAAACACTTTTTTTCTTTTTATATATTTGGTTCTGCAGTCGTTAGGAAAAGGGGGAGGCAGGGGATTTTTAACTAAGTGTTGACACCCAATCCAAATGTTATTCCTAAAAAAAATATAGCCCGTTACGCATGAAAAATCACTTTACAATCATCTTTGATCGTTAGGTCAGTTTTTTTAAATGGGCAAAATATTGGCTTGTTTGGCTCGGGTAAATATCTCACCGCACGTTCACTTGGGAATTTAATGTTATTCTCTTTAGAAGGTTTGGGTCCATAGGTCATTCACACCTTTAACATGTTTCAAACATGCATATCCATTTTTTAAAACGTGTGTAGAAAAATCTCTTTCATACCAAATTTTGAACTATTAAGGATGAACAAGAGGAATTTCTCAAACTTGGATAAAAAACTTTTGTTTTAATTTGTGGTGTATGAATAAATTTTCTTTACTTACATTTGTTTATTGCTTTAAATTCTTTCCATGCATAAATTCTAAAATTTTCATTTTGTTGTGATCTATTTTCCTTTTATCTCTTTAACTGAGTGTTGACTCCAATTCCATAAGTCATTCCTTACAAAAATATAGCCCGTTACACATGATAAATCACTTTACAATCATCTATGATCATTAGTCAAAATATCCAACCAGACATTCACTTGAGAATTTAATGTTATTCACTTTGAAAGGTTTGGATCCCTTGGTCATTTGCGTTTTTAACATGTTTCAAGCATGCATATCAGGTTTTCCCAAACTTGGAATTTCGAAAACTTGGATAACAAAACTTTTGTATTCATTTGTGGTGTGTGAATAAATTTTCTTTCCGCACATTTGTTATTGCATCGAGTTCTTTCGATACATAAACTCAAAAATTTTCATTTTGTTGTGATCTATTTTCCTTTTATCTCTTTTTTTGTTTACTAGATAAAGGGATAGTGAAAACTCTAGCTTTGATTTCAGAAAAAAGTATACATATAAATTGGAAATGCCCAATGAACAAATGTAGAGAGAGATAATTCCAAAAAGTGTCTGTAATTTTTAGGGATTGTAAACTCTTTTTAGTTTTTATATATCAGGTTCTGCAATCGTCGGGAAAAAGGGCAAGCAGGGGATTTTTAACTGAGTGTTGACTCTCAATCCATAAGTCATTCCTTAAAAAAATATAGCCCATTACACTTGATAAATCACTTTACAATCATCTATGATCGTTATGTCAGCTTTTTGTAAATGGGCGAAATTAAGGCTTGTTTGACTCGGGTAAATAACCCACCTCACGTTCGGTTGAGAATTTAATGTTATTCTCTTTAAAAGGTTTGGATCCATTGGTCATTTGTGTCTTTAACATGTTTCAAGCATGCATATCCATTTTTTAAAACATGTGAAGAAAAATCTCTTACTTATGAAATTTCAACTTATTAGGGTTGAACTTGTGGAATTTCTCAAACTTGGATAGCAAAACTTTTGTGTTCATTTGTGGTGTGTGAACAAATTTTCTTTCCTCACATTTGTCATTGCTATACATAAACTCTAAATTTTTCAATTTGTTGTGATCTATTTATTTTTTATCTCTTTTTTTGTCTACAAGATGTTGGGAAAGTGAAAACTCTAGCTTTGATATAAGAAAAAAGTATACATCTAAAATTGAAATGCACCATGAACAAATGTAGAGAGAGATAATTCCAAAAAGTGTTTGTAATTTTTAGCGATTGTAAACTCTTTTTTATTTTTATATATTAGGTCCTGCAGTCATCGAAAAAAAGGGGAAGGGGGGATTTTTAACTGAGTGTTGACTCCCAATCCTTATGTTATTCCTTAAAAAAATATAGCCCGCTACGCATGAAAAGTCACTTTACAATCATCTTTGATCGTTACGTCAGCTTTTTGTAAATGGGCAAAATAATGGCTTGTTTGGCTCGGGTAAATATCCCAACGCACGTTCACTAGAGAATTTCATTTTATGCTCTTTAAAAGGTTTGCATCCATAGGTCATTCGCACCTCTAACATGTTTCAAACATGCATATCCATTTTTTAAAACATGTGTAGAAAAATCTCTTTTCTTTCAAAATTTTGAGCTATTAAGGATGAACTAGTGGAATTTCGCAAACTTGGATAACAAAACTTTAGTGTTCATTTGTGGTGTGTGAATAAATTTTCTTTACTTAAATTTGTATATTGCTTTAAATTCTTTCCATACATAAACTCTAAAATTTTCATTTTGTTGTGATCTATTTGCCTTTTATCTCTGTTTTTGTTTACGAGTTGATGGGAAAGGTAAAACTCAATTTTGATTTAATAAAAAAGTATACATCTAAAATGGAAATGCACAATGGACAAATGTAGAGATAGATAATTCCAAAAAGTGTCTGTAATTTTTATGGATTGTAAAATCTTTTTAGATTTTATCTATCAGGTTCAGCAATCGTCAGGAAAAGGGGGAGGCGGGGGATTTTTAACCAAGTGTTGACTCCCAATCCGTAAGTCATTCCTTTCAAAAATATAGCCCGTTAAGCAAGATCAATCACTTTACAATCATCGATGATCGTTAGGTGAGCTTTTTATAAATGGGCAAAACAATGGCATGTTTGACTCGGGTAATTATCCCACCGCACGTTCACTTGAGAATTTAATGTTATTCTCTTTAAAAGGTTTGGATCCAGAGGTCATTTGCATCTTTAACATGCTTCAAGCATGCATATCCATTTTTTAAAACATGTGTTGAAAAATCACTTTCTTATAAAATTCCAAGCTATTAGGGTAGAACTAGTGTAATTTCCCAAACTTGGGCAACAAAGCTTTTGTGTTCATTTGTGTTGTGTGCATAAATTTTCTTTCCTTACATCGGTTATTGCTTTGAATTTATTCCAAACATACACTCAAAAATTTTCATTTTATTGTGATCTATTTGCCTTTAATCTCTTTTTTTGTTTACGAGATGAAGGGAAAGTGAAAACTCAAACTTTGATTTAAGAAAAAAGTATACATCTAAAATGGAAATGCACAATGCACAAATGTAGGGAAAAGGGGGCCGCAGGGGATTTTTAACTGAGTGTTGACTCCAAATCCATAAGTCATTCCTTAAAAAAAAATAGCCCGTTACGTATGATAAATCACTTTAGATTCATCTATGATAGATAGGGCAGCTTTTTGTAAATGGGCAAAATAATGGCTTGTTTGACTCAGGTAAATATCCCACCGCATGTTCACTTGAGAATTTAATGTTATTCACTTTAAAAGGATTGGATCCATAGGTCATTTACATCTTTAACATGTTTCAAGCATTCATATCCATTTTTTAAAACATGTGTAGAAAAATCTCTTTCTTATAAAATTTCGAGCTATTAGGGTTGAACTAGTGGAATTTCCCAAACATGGATAAAAAAAATTTTGTGTTCATTTGTGGTGTGTGAATAAATTTTCTTTATTTACATTTTGTTAATTTCTTTAAAGTCTTTCTATACCTAAGCTCTAAAATTTCCATTTTCTTGTGGTCTATTTGCCTTTTATCACTTTTCTTTTTAGGAGAAGAAGGGAAAGTGAAAACTCAAACTTTGATTTAAGAAAAAATTATACATCTAAGATGGAAATGCACAGTGCACAAATGTGGAGAGAGATAATTCCAAAAAGTGTCTGTAATTTTTAGGGATTGTAAACTCTTTTTAGTTTTTATATATCATGTTCTACAATCATAGGGAAAAGGTGGAGGCGGGGGATTTTTAATCGAGGGTTGACTCCCAATCCATAAGTCATTCCTTAAAAAAATATAGCCCGTTACGTATGATCAATCACTTTACAATGATCTATGATCGTTAGGTTAGCTTTTTTGTAATTGGGCAAAATAATAGCTTGTTTGACTCGGGTAAATATCCCATCGCACGTTCACTTGAGAATTTAATGTTATTCTCTTTAAAAGGTTTGGATCCATAGGTCAGAGTCATCTTTAACATGTTTCTAGCATGCATATCCCTTTTTTAAAACAAGTGTAGAAAAATCTCTTTCTTATAAAATTCCGAGCTATTAGGGTTGAACTAGTGGAACTACCCAAATTTGGAAAACAAAACTTTTGTGTTCATTTGTGGTGTGTGAATACATTTTCTTTACTTACATTTTTTTATTGTTTTAAATTCTTTCCATAGATAAACTCTAACATTTTCATTTTGTTGTGATCAATTTGCCTTTTATCTCTTTTTTTGTTTACGAGATGAAGGGAAAGAGAAAACTCAAGCTTTGATTTAAGAAAAAAATATACATCTAGAATGTAAATGCACAATGCAAAAATGTAGGGAAAGATAAATCCAAAAAGTGTCCGTAATTTTTAGGGATTGTAAACTATTTTTAGTTTTTATATATCTAGATCTCCAATCATCGGAAAAAGGGGGAGGAAGAGGATTTTTAAGTAAGTGTTGACTCCCAATCCATAAGTCATTCCTTACAAAAATATAGCCCGTTACGAAGGATAAATCACTCTACAATCATCTATGATCGTTAGGTTAGCTTTTTGTAAATGAACAAAATAATGGCTTGTTTGACTCGGGTAAATATCCTACTACAGTTTCACTTGATAATTTAATGTTATTCTCTTTAAAAGGTTTGGATCTATAGGTGATTTGCATCTTTGACATGTTTCATGGATGCATATCCATTTTTTAAAACAAGTGTAAAAAAATCCCTTTCTTATAAAATTCTGAGCTATAAGGGTTGAACTAGTGGAATTTCCCAAACTTGGATAACAAAACTTTTGTGTTAATTTGGGGGTGTGAATAAATTTTCTTAACTTAAATTTTGTTTATTTCTTTTAATTCTTTCTATACATCAACTCTAAAATTTTCATTTTGTTGTGATCTATTTGCCTTTTATCTCTTTTTTTGTTTATGATAATGGAAAATCGAGCTTTGATTTAAGAAAAAATTATACATCTAAAATGGAAATGCACAATGTACAAATGTAGAGAGAGATAATTCAAAAAATTTCCTTTAATTTTTAGGGATTATAAACTCTTTGTAGTTTTTGTATATCAAGTTTTGCAATCGACGAGAAAAGCGAGAGGTGGGAGATTTTTAACTAAGTGTTGACTCTAAATCCATAAGTCATTTCTTACAAAAATATAGCCCATTACGCATGATAAATCAGTTTACAATCATCTATGCTCGTTACGTCAGCTTTTTGTTAAAGGGCAAAATAATGCCTTGTTTGACTCGATTAAATATCCTACAGCACGTTCACTTGAGAATTTATTGTTGTTCTCTTTAAAAGGTTTGGATCCATAGTTCATTTGCATCTTTAACATGTTTCAAGCATGCATATCCATTTTTTAAAACATGTGTAGAAAAATCTCATTCTTATAAAATTTTGAGGAATTAGGGTTGAACCAGTAGAATTTCCCAAAGTTGGATAACAAAATTTTTGTGTTCATTTGTGTTGTGTGAATAAATTTTCTTTCCTCACTTTTGTTATTGCTTTGAGTTCTTTCGATACACAAACACTAAAATTTTCCTTTCGTTGTGATCTATTTACCTTTTATTTCTTTTTTTATTTACAAGATGAAGGGAAAGTGAAAACTCAAGCTTTGATTTAAGAAAAAAATATACATCAAGAATTGAAATGCACATTGCACAAATGTAGAGAGAGATAATTCCAAAAAGTGTCAGTAGTTTTTAGGGCTTGTAAACTCTTTTTAGTTTTTATATATCAGGTTCTGCAATCGTCGGGAAAAGGGGGAGGTGGGGGATTTTTAACAGAGTATTGACTCCAAATCCATAAGTCATTCCTTAAAAAAATATAGCCCGTTACACATGATAAATCACTTTACTATCATTTATGATCGTTAGGTCACCTTTTTGTAAATGGGCAAAATAATGGCTTATTTGAGTTGGGTAAATATCCCACCACCCGTTCACTTGAAATTTTAATGTTATTCTTTATAAAAGGTTTGGATCCATAGGTCATTTGATTTTTTAAATTGTTTCAAGCATGCATATCCATTTTTTAAAACATGTGTAGAAAAATCTCTTTCTTATAAAATTCTGAGCTATTAGGGTTGAACTAGTGGAATTTCCCAAACTAGGATAAGAAAACTTTTGTGGTCATTTGTGGTGTGTGAATAAATTTCCTTTACTAACAAGTTTTTATTATTTTAAATTATTTCCATACATAAACTCTAAAATTTTCATTTTTTTGTGATTTATTTACCTTTTATTTCTTTTTTTGTTTAGGAGATGAAGGGAAAGTGAAAAGTCTAACTATGATTTAAAAAAAAAGTATACATCTAAAATGGAAATGCACAATGAACAAATGTAGAGAGAGATAATTCCGAAAAGTGTTTGTAATTTTTAGGTATTGTAAACAATTTTTGGTTTTTATATATCAGGTTTTGCAAATGTCGGGAGAAGGGGGCAATGGCGGATTTTTAACTGAGTGTTGACTCCCAAACCACAAGTCATTCCTTAAAAAATTATAGCCCATCACACATGATAAATCGTTTTACAATCATCTATGATCGTTAGGTCAACTTTTTGTAAATGGGCAAAATTATGGCTTGTTTGACTCGGATAAATGACCCACCCCACGTTCATTTGAGAATTTAAAGTTATTCTATTTAAATGGTTTGGATCTATAGGTCATTTGCATCTTTAACATGTTTGAAGCATGCATATCAATTTTTAAAACTTGTGTAGAAAAATCTCTTTCTTATAAAATTCCGAGCTATTAGGTTGAACTAGTGGAATTTCGCAAACATAGATAACAAAACTTTTGTGATCATTTGTTGTGTGTGAATAAATTTTCTTTACTTACATTTGTTTAATGTTTTAAACTCTTTCCATACATAAACTCTAACATTTTCATTTTGTTCTGATCAATTTGCCTTTTATCTCTTTTTTTTGTTTATGAGATGAACGAAAAGTGAAAACTCTAGGTTTGATTTAAGAAAAAGGTATACATCTAGAATGGAAATGCACAATGCACAAATGTAGAGAGTGACAATTCCAAAAATTTTCTGTAATTTTTAAAGGTTGTAAACTCTTTTTAGTTTTTATATTTCTGGATCTGCAATCGTCGAAAAAAGGGGGAGGCAGGGGATTTTTAAATGAGTGTTGACTCCCAATTCTTAGGTTATTCCTTACAAAAATATAGCCCGTTACGCATGATAAATCACTTTACAATCTACGATCGTTAGGTCAGCTTTTTGTAAATGGACAAAATAATGGTTTGTTTGACTCGAGTAAATATCCCACCGCACGTTCCCTTTAGAATTTCTAGTTATTATCTTTAAAAGGTTTGGATCTATCGGTCATTTGCATCAACATGTTTCAAGCATGCATATTCATTTTTTGAAACATGTGTAGAAAAATCTCTTTCTTATAAAATTTCGAGTAATTAGGGTTGAACTAGTGGAGTTTCCCAAACTAGGATAACAAAACTTTTGTGGTCATTTGTGGTGTGTGAATAAATTTCCTTTACTTACAATTTTTTATTATTTTAAATTATTTCCATACATAAACTCTAAAATTTTCATTTTTTTGTGATCTATTTGCCTTATATTTCTTTTTTTATTTACGAGATGAAGGGAAAGTGAAAACTCTAAATATGATTTAAAAAAAAAAGTATACACCTAAAATGGAAATGCACAATGAACAAATGTAGAGAGAGATAATTCCAAAAAGTGTCTGTAATTTTTAGGGATTGTAAACTCTTTTTAGGTTTTATATATTAGGTTTTGCAAACGTCGGGAGAACGGGGAAGTGGAGGATTTTTAAATGAGTGTTGAATCCATATAGATAAATCATTCAAACTAAAATATAGCCCATTACACATGATAAATCACTTTACCATCATCAATGATCGTTAGGTCAGCTTTCTTTAAATGGGCAAAATAATGGCTTGCTTGACTAAGGTAAATATCCCACCGCACGTTCACTTGAGAATTTAATGTTATTCTCTTTAAAAGGTTTGGATCCATAGGTCATTAGCAACTTTAACATGTTTCAAGCATGCATATCCATTTTTAAAACATGTGTAGAAAAATCTCTTTCTTATAAAATTCCAAGCTATTTGGGCTGAACTACTGGAATTTCCCAAACTTGGATAACAAAAATTTGGTTTTCATTTGTGGTGTGTGAATAAATTTTCTTTACTTATATTTCTTTATTTCGTTTAATTCTTTCCATGTATAAACTCAAAATTTTTAATTTTGTTGTGATCTATTTGCCTTTTATCTCTTTTTTCTTTTACGAGTTGAAGGGAAAGTGACAACTCAAGCTTTGATTTAAGAAAAAAGCATACATCTAAAATGGAAATGCACAAAGCACAAATTTAGAGAGAGATAATTCCAAAAAGTGTCTGTAATTTTTGGGATTGTAAACTCTTTAGAGTTTTTATATATCAGGTTCTGCAATCATTGGGAAAAGAGACAGGAGGGTGATTTTTAATTGAGCGTGGACTCCCAATCCATAAGTAATTCCTCACAAAAATTTAGCCAGTTATGCATGATAAATCACTTTACAGTCATCTATGATTGTTTGCTCAACTTTTTGTAAATGGGCAAAATAATGGCTTGTTTGACTCGGGTAAATATCCCACTGCACGTTCACTAGAGAATTTAATGTTATTCTATTTAAAAGGTTTGGATCCATAGGTCATTTACATCTTTAACATGTTTCAAGCATTTATATCCATTTTTTAAAACTTGTGCAGAAAAATCTTTTTCTGATCAAAATTTCGAGCTATTAAGGTTGAACTAGTGGAATTTCCAAAACTTGGATAACAAAATTTTTGTATTCATTTGTGGTGTGTATAAATTTTCTTTACTTAAATTTGTATACTGCTTTAAATTGTTTCCATACATAAAATATAAAATTTTAATTTTGTTGTGATCTATTTGCCTTTTATCTCTTTTTTTGTGTACGAGATAAAGGGAAAGTAAAAACTCAAATTTTGATTTAAGAAAAAACTATACATATAAAATAGAAATGCACAACGCACAAATGTAGAGAGATATATTTCCAAAAAGTGTCTGTAATTTTTAGGGATTTTAAACTCTTTATAGTCTTTATATATCAGGTTATGCAATCGTCGAGAAAAGGGGGGGGGAGGGGATTTTTAACAGAGTGTTGACTCCCAATCCATAAGTCATTCCATACAAAAATATAGACCATTATGTATGATCAATCACTTTACAATCATCTATGAACGTTAGGTCAGCTTTTTGTTAATGGGCAAAATAATAGCTTGTTTGACTCGGGTAAATATCCCATCGCACGTTCACTTGAGAATTTAATGTTATTATTTTTAAAATGTTTGGACCCATAAGTCATTTGCATCTTTAACATGTTTCAAGCATGCATATCGATTTTGTAAAAAATGTGTAGAAAAATCTCTTTCTTATAAAATTCTGAGCTATTAGGGTTGAACTAGTGGAATTTCCCAAACTTGGGATAACAAAACATTTGTATTCATTTGTGGTGTGTGAATAAATTTTCTTTACATAGATTTTTTTTATTGTTTTTAATTATTTCCATATATGAACTCTAAAATTTTCATTTTGTTGTGCTCCATTTGCCTTTTATCTGTTTTTTTGTTTACGAGATGAAGGGAAATGGAAAAATCAAGCTTTGATTTAAGAAAAAAGTATACATCTAAAATTGAAATGCGCAATTCACAATTGTAGAGAGAGATAATTCAAAAAAGTGTCTTTAATTTTTAGGGATTATAAACTCTTTTTAGTTTTTGTATATCTGCTTCTGTAATCTACGAGAAAAGGGGGAGCCGGGGGATTTTTAATTGAGTGCTGATTCCCAATCCATAAGTCATTCCTTAAAGAAATATAGCCCATTACGCATGATAAATCTCTTTACAATCATCTATGATTGTTAGGCCAACTTTTTGTTAAAGGGCAAAATAATGGCTTATTTAACTCGGGTAAATATCCCACCATACGTTCACTTGAGAATTTAATGTTGTTTTCTTTAAAAGGTTTGGATCCATAGTTCATTTGCATCTTTAACATGTTTCAAGCATGCATATCCAATTTTTAAAACATGTGTTGAAAAATGTCTTTCTTAACATTCCGAGCAATTAGGGTTGAACTAGTGGAATTTCCCAAACTTGGATAACGAAACTTTTGTGTTCATTTTAGCTGTGTGAATAATTTTTTTTACTTACATTTGTTTATTGCTTTAAATTCTTTCCATACATAAACTCTAAAATTTTCATTTTTTTGTGATCTATTTGCCTTTTATCTCTTTTTTTTTTTTACGAGAAGAAGGGAAAGTGAAAACTCAAGTTTTTATTTAAGAAAAAAGTATACATCTAAAAAGGAAATGCTCAATGCACAAATTTTGAGAGAGATAATTCCAAAAAGTTTATAAAATTTTTAAGGATTGTAAACTCTTTTTAGTTTTTATATATCAGGTTTTGGAATTGTTGAGAAAAGGGGGAGGCGAGGGATTTTTAACAAGTGTTGAATCCATATCCATAAGTATAGCCCATTATGCATGATAAATAATTTTACAATAATCGATGATCGTTAGGTCAGCTTTCTGTAGATGGGCAAAATAATGGCTTGTTTGACAAAGGTAAATATCCCACCGCACGTTCACTTGAGAATTTAATGTTATTCTCTTCAAATGGTTTGGATCCATTGTTCATTTGCATCTTTAACATGTTTCAAGCATGCATATCCATTTTTTAAAACATGTGTAGAAAAATCTCTTTCTTTAAAATTCCGAGCTATTAGGGCTGAACTAGTGGAATTTGCCAAACTGGGATAACAAAACTTTTGTGTTCATTTGTGGTGTGTGAATAAATTTTCTTTACTTACATTTGTACATTGCTTTAAATTCTTTCCATACATACACTCTAAAATTTTCATTTTGTTGTGATCTATTTGCCTTTTATCTCTTTTTTTGTTTACGAGCTGAATGAAAAGTAAAAATTGAAGTTTTGATTTAAGCAAAAAGTATACATATAAAATGGAAATGCAAAATGCACAAATTTAGAGAGAGATAATTCAAAAAAGTGTCTGTGATTTTTAGGGATTGTAAACTTTTCTTAGTTTTTATATATCAGGTTCTGTAACCATCGAGAAAAGGGGGAGGCAAGGGATTTTTAACTGAGTGTTGACTCCCAATCCATAAGTCATTCCTTAAAAAAATATAGCCCGTTACGCATGATAAATCACTTTACAATCATTTATGATTGTTAGGTTAACTTTTTGTAAAAGACAAAAATAATGGCTAATTTGACTCAGGTAAATATCCCACCACACGTTCACTTGAAAATTTAATGTTATTCTCTTAAAAAGGTTTGGATCCATAGGTCATTTGCATCTTTAACATGTTTCAAACATGCATATCCATTTTTTAAAACATGTGTAGAAAAATCTCTTTCTTATAAAATTTCGTGCTATTAGAGTTAAACTAGTGGAATTTGCAAAACTTGGATAACAAAACTTTTGTGTTCATTTGTGGTATGTGAATAAATTTGCATTACTTACATTTGTTTATTGCTTTAAATTCTTTTCGTACATAAACTCTAAAATGTTTATTTTTTTGTGATCTTTGTGCCTTTTTTCTCTTTTTTTGTTTACGAGTTGAAGGGAAAGCAAAAACTCAAGCTTTGATTTAAGAAAAAAGTATACATCTAAAATGGAAATGCCCAATGCACAAATGAAGAGAGAGATAATTCCAAAAAGTGTCTGTAATTTTTAGGTATTGTAAACTCTTTTTATTTTTTATATATCAGGTTCTGCCATCATTGTGAAAAGGGGGAGGAGAAGGATTTTTAACTGAGTGTTGACTCCCCTTACAAAAATATAGCCCGTTATGCATGATAAATCACTTTATAATCATCTCTAATCGTTAGGTCAGCTTTTTGTAATAGGGCAAAATAATGGCTTGTTTGGGTCGGGTAAATATCCCACCGCACGTTCACATGAAAATTTAATGTTATTCTCTTTAAAAGGTTTAGATCCATGGGACATTTTCATTTTAAACAAGTTTCAAGCATGCATATCCTTTTTTTAAAACATGTGTAGAAAAATTTCTTTCTTTTAAAATTCCGAGCTATTAGTGTTGAGCTAGTGGAATTTCCCAAACTTGGATAACAAAATTTTTGTGTTCATATGTGGTGTATGAATAAATTTTATTTACTTACATTTGTTGATTGCTATCAGTTCTTTCTTTACATAAACTCTAAAATTTTCCTTACTTACATTTGTTGATTGCTATCAATTCTTTCTTTACATAAACTCTAAAATTTTCCTTTTGTTGTGATCTATTTGCCTTTTATCTCTTTTTATGATTACGAGATGAAGGGAAAGTGAAAAGTCAAGCTTTTATTTAAGAAAAAAGTATGCATCTAAATTGGAAATGAAAAATGCACAAATGTAGAAAAAGATAATTCCAAAAAGTGTCTATAATTTTTAGGGATTGTAAACTCTTTTTAGTTTTTCTATATCAAGTTCTGCAATCATCGAAAAAAGGGGGAGGCGGGGAATTTTTAACAGAGTTTTGACTCCAAATCCATAAGTCATTCCTTAAAAAATATAGCCCATTACGCATAATAAATCACTTTACAATCATCTATAATCGTTAGGTTAGCTTTTTGTAAATGAGCAAAATAATGGCTTGTTTGACTCGGGTAAATATCCCACCACATGTTCACATGAGAATTTAATGTTATTCTCTATAAAAGTTTTGGATCCATAGGACATTTGAGTCTTTAACATGTTTCAAGCATGCATATCAATTTTTTAAAAAATGTGTAGAAAAATCACTTCCTCATAAAATTCCAAGCTATTAGGGTATAACTAGTGGAATTTCGCAAACTTGGATAACAATACTTTTGTGTTCATTTGTGGTATCTCAATAAATTTATTTACTTACATTTGTTTATTGCTTTAAATTTTTTCCATACATAAACTTTAAAATTTTCATTTTATTGTGATCTCTTTGCCTTTTATTTCTTTTTTTGTTAACGAGAAGAAGGGAAAATGAAAACTCAAGTTTTGATTTAAGAAAAAGTTATACATCTAAAATGGAAATGCACAATGCACAAATGTAGAGAGAGATAATTCCCAAAGTGTCTGTAATTTTTAGGGATTGTAAACTCTTTTTAGCTTTTATATATCAGATTCTGCAATCGTCGAGAAAAGGGGGATGCGGGGGATTTTTAACTACGTGTTGACTCCCAATGCATAAGTCATTCCTTACAAAAATACAGCCTATTACGCATGATAAATCACTCTACAATCATCTATGATCGTTAACTCAACTTTTTTTAAATGGGCAAAATAATGGCTTGTTTGACTCAGGTAAATATCCCACCGCACGTTCACATGAGAATTTAAAGTTGTTTCCTTTAAAAGGTTTTGATCCATAGGTCATTTGTATCTTAAACATGTTTCAAGCATGCATATCCATTTTTTAAAATATGTGTAGGAAAAACTTTCTTACAAAATTTTGAGCTATTAGCGATGAACTAGAGAAATTTCCCAAACTCGGATAACATAACTTTTGCGTTCATTTGTGGTGTGTGAATAAATTTTCTTTGCTTATATTTTTTTATTGCTTTAAATTCTATCCATACATAAACTCTAAAATTTTAATTTTGTTGTGATCTATTTGCCTTTTATCTCTTTTTTTGTTTACGTGATGAAGGGAAAGTGAAAACTCAAGCTTTGATTTAAGAAAAAAGTATACATCAAAAATGGAAATGAACAATGCACAAATGTAGAGAGAGATAATTCAAAAAGGTGTCTTCAATTTTTTGGGATTGTAAATTCTATTTAGTTTTTATATATCAGGTTTTGCAATCGCCGGGAAAAGGAGGAGGAGAGGGATTTTTGACTGAGTGTTGACTTTTAATTCATAAGTCATTTATTAAAAATATAGCCCATTACATATGATAAATCACTTTACAATCATCTATGATCCTTAGGTCTGGTTTTTGTAAATGGGCAAAATAATGGCTTGTCTGATTTGGGTAAATATCCCACCACACGTTCAGTTGAGAATTTAATGTTATTCCATTTAAAAGGTTTGGATCCTTAGGTCATTTGCATCTTTAACAAGTTTCAAGCATGCATATTCAATTTTTTAAACATGTGTAGAAAAATCTCTTTCTTATAAAATTCTGAGATATTAGGGTTGAACTAGTGGAATTTCCCAAACTCTGATAACAAAAATTTTGTGTTCATTTGTTCTGTGTCAATAAATTTTCTTTACTTATATTTGTTTATTGCTTTAAATTCTTTCCATACATAAACTTTAAAATTTTCATTTTTTTGTGATCTATTTGCCTTTTTATCTCTTTTCTTGTTTACGAGATGAAGGGCAAGTGAAAACTCAAGCTTTGATTTATGAAAAAAGTATACATCTAAAAAGGAAATGCACAATGCACAAATGTAGAGCGACATAATTCCAAAAAGTGTCAGTAATTTTTAGGGATAGTAAACTCTTTTTAGTTTTTATATATCATGTTCTGCAATCGTCGAGAAAAGGGAGAGGCATGGAATTTTTATTTGAGTGTTGACTCCTAATTTATGAGTCATTCCTTAAAAAAATATAGCCCGTCACGCTTGATAAATCACTTTACAGTCATCTATGATCGTTAGGTCAACTTTTTGTAAATGGGCAAAATAATGGCTTGTTTGACTTGGGTAAATATCCCACCGGACGTTCACTTGAGAATTTAATGTTATTCTCTTTAAAAGATTAGGATCCATAGATCATTTGCATCTTTAACATGTTTAATGCATGCATATCCTTTTTTTAAAACATGTGTAAAACAATCTCTGTCTTATAAAATTCCGAGCTAAAAGGGTAGAACTAGTGGAATTTCCAAAACTTTGGTAACAAAACTTTTGTGTTCATTTGTGGTGTGTGAATAAATTTTATTTACTTACATTTGGTTATTCCTCTAAATTCTTTCCAATCATAAACTCTAAAATTTTCATTTTATAGTGATCTATTTGCCTCTTATCTCTTTTTTTGTTTACGAGATGACGTGAAATTGAAAACTCAAGCTTTGATTTAAGAAAAAAGTATACATCTAAAATGGAAATGCACAATGCAAAAATGTGGAGAGAGATAATTCCAAAAAGTGTCTATAATTGTTAGGGATAGTAAACTCTTTTTAGTTTTTATATATCATGTTCTGCAATCATCGGGAAAAGGCGAAGGCGGGGGATTTTTAACTGAGTGTTGACTCCCAATCAAAAAGTCATTCTTTAAAAAAAATATAATCCGTTATGCATGATAAATCACTTTACAATTATCTATGATCTTTAGGTCAGCTTTTTATAAATGGGCAAAATAATGGCTTGTTTGACTCAGGTAAATATCCCACCACACATTCACATGAGAATTTATTGTTATTCTCTTTAACAGGTTTGGATCCATAGGTCATTTGCATCTTTAATAGGTTTCAAGCATGCATTCCATTTTTTAAAGCATGTGTAGAAAAATCTCTTTCTTTTAAAATTTCGAGCTATTAGTGTTGAGCTAGTGAAATTTCCCAAACTTGGATAACAAAAATTGTGTTCATATTTGTTGTGTGAATAAATTTTCTATACTTACATTTGTTTATTGCTTTAAATTCATTCCATCTAGCAACTCTAAAATTTTCATTTTGTTGTCACCTATTTGCCTTTTATCTCTTTTTTTGTTTATGAGATGAAGGACAAGTAAAAACTCAACTTTGATTTAAGAAAAAAATATACATCTAAAATAGAAATGCACAATGCAAAATTGTAGAGTGAGGTAATTCCGTAAAGTGTTTATAATTTTTAGGGATTGTAAACCCTTTTTAGTTTTTATATATCATGTTCAGCAATAGTCGAGAAAAGGGAGAGGCGGGGAATTTTTAAATGAGTGTTGACTCCCAATCTTTGAGGCATTCCTTACAAAAATATAGCCCGTTACTCATGATAAATCACTTTACAATAATCTATGATCGTTAGGTCAACTTTTTGTATTTGCGGCAAATAATGGCTTGTTTGACTCGGGTAAATATCCCACCGCACGTTCACTTGAGTATTTAATTTTATTCTCTTTAAAAGGTTAGGATCCATATATCGTTTGCATCTTTAACACGTTTAAAGAATGCATATCATTTTTTTAAAACATGTGTAGAAAAATCTCTTTCATATAAAATTCCGAGCTAAAAGGGTTGAACTAGTGGAATTTCCCAAACTTGGGTAACAAAACATTTGTTTTCATTTGTGGTGTGTGAATAAATTTTATTTACTTACATTGGTTTATTGCTATAAATTTTTTCCATTCATAAACTCTAAATTTTTCATTTTGTAGTGATCTATTTGCCTTTTATCTCTTTTTTTTGTTTACGAAATGAAGGGAAAGTGAAAACTCAAATGTTGATTTAATAAAAATGTATACATCTAAAATAGAAATTCACAATGCACAAATGTAGAGAGAGATAATTCCAAAAAGTGTCTGTAATTTTTAGGGATTCTAAACTCTCTTCAGTTTTTATATATCAGGTTCTGTAATCGTCGAAAAAAGGGGGAGACCGGGGATTTTTAACTAAGTGTTGACTCCAAATCCATAAGTCATTCCTACAAAAATATAGCCCGTTATGCATGATAAATAACTTTACAATCATCTATAATCGTTAGGTCAGATTTTTGTAAATGGGCAAAATAATGGCTTCTTTGACTCGGGTAAATATCCAATCGTATGTTCACTTGATAATTTAATGTTATTCCATTTAAAAGGTTTGGATCCATAGGTCATTTGAATCTTTAACATGTCTCAAGCCTGTATATTCATTTTTTAAAACATGTGTAGAAAAATATTTTTCTTATAAAATTCTGAGATATTTGGGTTGAACTACTGGAATTTCCAAAACTTGGATAATAAAATTTTGTGTTCATTTGTGGTGTGTCAATAAATTTTGTTTACTTACATTTGTTTAATGCTTTAAATTCTTTCCATTCATAAACTCCAAAATTTTCATTTTGTAGTGATCTATTTGCCTTTAATCTCTTTTTATGTTTACGAGATAAAGGGAAATGGAAAACTCATGTTTTGATTTAAGAAAAAATTATACATCTAAAATGGAAATGCACAATGCATAAATATATAGAGAGATAATTCCAAAAAGTGTTTGTACTTTTTAGGGATTGTAAACTCTTTTCAGTTTTTATATATCAGGTTTTGCAATCGTCTGGAAAAGGGGGAGGCGTGGGATTTTTAACTAGGTGTTGACTCCTAATCCATAAGACATTACTTACAAAAATGTAGCCCGTTACGCTTGATAAACCACATTACAATCTTCTATGATCATTAGGTCAACTTTTTGTAAATGGGAAAAATAATGGCTTGTTTGACTCGGGTAAATATCCCACTACACATTCACTTGATAATTTAATGTTATTCTCTTTAAAAGGTTTGGATCCATAGGTCATTTGCATCTTTAACATGTTTCAAGCATGCATTTCCATTTTTTAAAACTTGTGTAAAAAAATCACTTTCTTAAAAAATTCTGAGCTATTAGGGATGAACTCGTGAAATTTTCCAAACTTGGATAACATAAATTTTGTGTTCATTTGTGATGGGTGAATAAATTTTCTATGCTTACATTTTTTTATTGGATTAAATTCTTTCCATACATAAACTATAAATGTTCATTTTGTTGTGATCTATTTCCCTTTTATCTCTTCTTTTGTTTACGAAATGAAGGGAAAGTGAAAACTCATGCTTTGATTTAAGAAAAAGTATACATCTAAAATGGAAATGCACAATGCACAAATAAAGAGATAGATAATTCCAAAAAGTGTTTATAATATTTAGGGATTGTAAACTCTTTTTAGTTTTTTTTATTAAGTTCTGCAATTTTCGGGAAAAGGGGGAGGTGGTGGATTTTTAAATGAGTGCGGATTAGCAATCCAGAAGTCATTCCTTACAAAAATGTAGCCCGTTACACATGATAAATCACTTTACAATGATCTATGATCGTTAGGTTAACTTTTTTTAAATGGGCAAAATAATGGCTTGTTTGACTCAGGTAAATATCCCACCGCACGTTCACTTGATAATTTAATGTTATTCTCTTTAAAAGGTTTGGATCCGTAGGTCATTTGCATCGTTAATATGTTTCAAGCATCTATATCTATTTTTTCAAATATGTGTAGAAAAATCTCTTACTTATAAAATTCAGAGCTATTATGGTTGAACTAGTGGAATTTCCCAAACTTGGATAACCTAACTTTTGTGTTGCTTTGTGGTGTGTGAATTAATTTTCTTTACTTACATTTGTTTATTTCTTTGAATTATTTCCATACATAAACTCTAAAATTTTCATTTTGTTGTGATCTATTGACCTTTTATCTCTTTTTTTGTTTACGAGATGAAGGGAAACTGAAAACTCAAGCTTTGATTTAAAAAAAAATTATACATCTAAAATGGAAATGCACGATGCACAATTATAGAGAGAGATAATTCCAAAATGTGTTTTTAATTTTTAAGGATTGTAAACTTTTTTTAGTTTTAATATATCAGGGTCAACAATCGATGGGAAAAGAGGGAGGCTGGGGATTTTTAACTCAGTCTTGACTCCCAATCCATGAGTCATTCCTAAATAAAAAATAGCCTGCTACCCATGATAAATTGCTTTACAATCATCTATAATCGTTAGGTCAGCTTTTTGTAAATGGGCAAAATAATAGCTTGTTTGACTCGGGTAAATATCCAACCGCACATGCACATGAGAATTTAATATTATTCTCTTTAAAAGGTTTTTATCCATTGGTCATTTGTATCTTTAACATGTTTCTAGCATGCATATCCATTTTTTCAAACATGTGTAGAAAACTCTCTTTCTTATAAATTCTGAGCTATTAGGGTTGAACTAGTGGAATTTCCTTAACTTGGATAAAAAAACTTTTGTGTTCATTTGTGATGTGTGAATAAATTTTATTTACTTACAATTGTTTATTGCTTTGAATTCTTTCCATACATAAACTCTAAAATTTTCATTTTGTTGAGATCTATTTCCCTTTTATCTCTTTTTTTGCTTACGAGATGAAGGGAAAATGAAAACTCAAGCTTTGATTTAAGAAAAGAGTATACATCTAAAATGGCAATGCAATATGCACAAATATACAAAGAGATAATTCCAAAAAATTTCTATAATATTTAGGGATTTTAAACACTTTTTAGTTTTTATTTATCAGGTTCTGCAATCGTCGGGAAAAGGGAGAGGTATGGGATTTTTAACTGAGTGTGGACTCTCAATCCATAAATCATTCCTTACAAAAATGTAGGCCATTACGCATGATAAATCACTTTACAATAATCTATGATCATTAGGTCAGCTTTTAGTAAATGGGCAAAATAATGGCTTGTTTGACTCGGGTAAATATTCCACCGCATGTTCTCTTGAGAATTTATTGTTATTCTCTTTAAAAGTTTTTGATCCATAGGTCATTGGCATCTTTAACATCTTTCAAGCATGCATATCCATTTTTTAAAACATGTGTAGAAAAATCTCTTTCTTATAAAATTTTGAGCGATTAGGGTTGAACTAGTGGAATTTCTAAAACTTGGATGACAAAACCTTTTTGTTCATTTGTGTTGTGTGCATAAATTTTCTTTACTTACATTTTTTTATTCGTTTATATTCTTTCTATTCATAAACTCTAAAATTTTCATTTTTTAGTGATCTATTTGCCTTTTATCTCTTTTTTTGTTTATAAGACGAAGGGAAAGTAAAAACTACAGTTTTGATTTAAGGAAAAAGTACACATCCAAAATGGAAATGTACAATGCACAAATAAAGAGATAGATAATTCCAAAAAGTGTCTGTAATATTTAGGGATTGTAAACTCTTTTTATTTTTTATTTATTAGGTTCTGCAATTTTCGGGAAAAGGGGGAGGCGGAGGATTTTTAACTTGGTGTTGACTCCCAATCCATAAGTAATTCCTTAAAAAAATATAGCCGGTTACACATGATAAATCAATTTACAATCATCAACGACCGGTAGGTCAGCTTTTTGTAAATGGGAAAAATAATGGCTTATTTGACCCAGGTAAATATCCCACCGCACGTTCACTTGATAATTTAATGTTATTCTCTTTAAAAGGTTTGGATCCATAGGTCATTTGCATCGTTAATATGTTTCAAGCATCCATATCTATTTTTTCAAATATGTGTAGAAAAATCTCTTTCTTACAAAATTCAGAGTTATTATGGTTGAACTAGTTGAATTTCCAAAACTTGGATAACCTAACTTTTGTGTTCCTTTGTGGTGTGTGAATTAATTTTCTTTACTTACATTTGTTTATTTCTTTGAATTATTTCCATACATAAACTCTAAAATTTTCATTTTGTTGTGATCTATTTACCTTTTATCTCTTTTTTTGTTTACGAGATGAAGGGAAACTGAAAACTCAAGCTTTGATTTAAGAAAAAATTATACATCTAAAATGGAAATGCACAATGCACAAATATAGAGAGAGATAATTCCAAAATGTGTTTGTAATTTTTAGGGATTGTAAACTTTTTTTAGTTTTAATATATCAGGTTCAACAATCGATAGGAAAAGAGGGAGGCTGGGGACTTTTAACTCAGTGTTGACTCCCAATCCATTAGTCATTCCTAAATAAAAAATAGCCTGTTACCCATGATAAATCGCTTTACAATCATCTATGATTGTTACGTCAGCTTTTTGTAAATGGGCAAAATAATGGCTTGTTTGACTCGATTAAATATCCAATCGCACATGCACATGAGAATTTAATATTATTCTCTTTAAAAGGTTTTGATCCATAGGTCATTTGTATCTTAAACATGTTTCTAGCATGCATATCCATTTTTTCAAACATGTGTAGAAAACTCTCTTTCTTATAAAATTCTGAGCTATTAGGGTTGAACTAGTGGAATTTCCTTAAGTTGGATAAAAAACCTTTTGTGTTCATTTGTGATGTGTGAATAAATTTTCTTTACTTAAATTTGTTTATTGCTTTGAATTCTTTCCATACATAAACTCTAAAATTTTCATTTTGTTGAGATCTATTTCCCTTTTATCTCTTTTTTTGCTTACGAGATGAAGGGAAAATGAAAATTCATGCTTTGATTTAAGAAAAGAGTATACATCTAAAATGGAAATGCAATATGCACAAATATACACAGAGATAATTCCAAAAAATTTCTGTAATATTTAGGGATTGTAAACTCTTTTTAGTTTTTATTTATCAGGTTCTGCAATCGTCGGGAAAAGGGAGAGGTATGGGATTTTTAACTGAGTGTGGACTCCCAATCGATAAATCATTCCTTAAAAAAATGTAGCCCATTACGCATGATAAATCACTTTACAATAATCTATGATCATTAGGTCAGCTTTTGGTAAATGGGCAAAATAATGTCTTGTTTGACTCGGGTAAATATCCCACCGCACGTTCTCTTGGGAATTTAATGTTATTCTTTTTAAAATTTTTTGATCCATAGGTCATTGGCATCTTTAACATCTTTCAAGCATGCATATCCATTTTTTAAAACATGTGTACAAAAATGTCTTTCTTATAAAATTCCGAGCGATTAGGGTTGATCTAGTGGAATTTCTAAAACTTGGATGACAAATTTTTTTTGTTCATTTGTGGTGTGTGCATAAATTTTCTTTACTTACATTTTTTTTTATTGCTTTATATTCTTTCTATTCATAAACTCTAAAATTTTCATTTTTTAGTGATCTATTTGCCTTTTATCTCTTTTTTTGTTTACGAGACGAAGGGAAAGTAAAAACTACAGTTTTGATTTAAGGAAAAAGTACACATCAAAAATGGAAATGCACAATGCACAAATGTAGAGAGAGATAATTCCAAAAAGTCTTTCTAATTTTTAGGGATTGTAAACTCGTTCCAGTTTTTGTATATTAGGTTCTGCAATCGTCGGGAAAAGGGGGAGGCGGAGGATTTTTAACTAGGTGTTGACTCCCAATCCATAAGTCAATCCTTAAAAAAATATAGCTGGTTACACATGATAAATCAATTTACAATCATCTATGACCGTTAGGTCAGCTTTTTGTAAATGGGAAAAATAATGGCTTATTTGACTCTGGTAAATATCCCACCGCACGTTCACTTGATAATTTTATGTTATTCTCTTTAAAAGGTTTGGATTCATAGGTCATTTGCAACTTTAACTTGTTTCAAGCCTGCATACCCAATTTTTTAAAAATGTGTTAAAATATCCCTTTCTTATAAAATTCAGAGCTATTAGTGTTGAACTAGTGGAATTTCCATATCTTGGATAACAAAACTTTTGTGTTCATTTGTGGTGTGTGAATAAATTTTATTTACTTATATTTGTTTATTGGTTTAAATTCTTTCCATTCATAAACTCTAAAATTTTCATTTTGTTGTGATCTATTTGCCTTTTTTCTATTTTTTTGGTTGACGAGATGAAGGGAAAGTGAAAACTCAAGCTTTGATTTAAGAAAAAAGTATACATCTAAAATGGAAATGCACAATGCAGAAATGTAGAGAGAGATAATTCCAAAAAGTTTCTGAAATTTTTAGGGATTGTAAACTCTTTTTAGTTTTTATATATCAGGTTCTACAATCGTCGTGAAAAGGGGGAGGCGGGGGATTATTAACTGAGTGTTGACTCCCAATCTATGAGTCATTCCTTACAAAAATATAGCCCGTTACGTATGATAAATCACTTTACAATCGTCTATGATCCTTAGGTCAGCTTTTTGTAAATGGGCAAAATAATGGCTTGTTTGACTCGGGTAAATATCCCACCACACGTTCACATGAGAATTTAATATTATTCTCTATAAAAGGTTTGGACCCATAGGTCATTTGCATCTGTAACATGTTTCAAGCATGCATATCTATTTTTAAAAACATGTGTAAAAAACTTTCTTTCTTATAAAATTCCGAGCTATTAGGGTTGAACTAGTGGAATTTCCCAAATGTGGATGACAAAACTTTTGTGTTCATATGTGGTTGTGAATAAATTTTCTTTACTTACATTTTTTTATTGCTTCGAATTCTTTCCTTACATAAACTCTAAAATTTTCCTTTTGTTGTGTTTTATTTGCCTTTTATCTCTTTTTATGTTTACGAGATGTAGGGAAAGTGAAAATTCAAAATTTGATTTATGAAAAAAGTACACATCTAAAATGGAAATAAACAATGCACAAATGTAGAAAAAGAAAATTCCAAAACGTGTCTATAATTTTTAGGGATTGTAAACTCTTTTTAGTTTTTTTATATCAAGTTTTGTAACCATCGGGAAAAGTGGGAGTCGGGGGATTTTTAACAGAGTGTTGACTCCCACTCCATAAGTCATTCCTTACAAAAATATAGCCCGTTAGGCATGATAAATCACTTTACAATCATCTATGATCGTTTGGTCAGCTTTTTGTAAATGAGCAAAATAATGGCTTGTTCGACTCGGGTAAATATCCCACCACACGTTCATATGAGAATTTAATGTTATTGTCTATAACAGGTTTGGATCCATCGGTCATTTGAGTAGTTAACATGTTTCAAGCATGCATATCCATTTTTTAAAACATGTGTAGAAAAATCACTTTCTTATAAAATTCCGAGCTATTAGGGCTGAACTAGTATAATTTCCCAAACTTGGATAACAAAACTTTTGTGTTCATTTTGGTGTTTCAATAAATTTTCTTTACTGACATTTGTTTATTGCTTTAAATTCTTTCCATACATAAACTCAAGAATTTTCATTTTGTTGTGATCTATTTGCCTTTTATCTCTTTTTTGTTTACGCGAAGAAGGGGAAGGGAAAGTGAAAACTCAAGTTTTGATTTAAGAAAAAAGTATACATCTACAATGGAAATGCACATTGCACAAATGTAGAGAGAGATAATTCCAAAAAGTGTTGCTAATTTTTAGGGATTGTAAACTCTTTTTAGTTTTTATAAATCAGATTTTGCAACCGTCGGGAAAAGGGGGAGGCGGGGGATTTTTAACTGAGTGTTGACTCCCAATTCATGAGTCTTTTCTTAAAAAAAAAAGCCTGTTACGCATGGTAAATCACTTTACAATCATCTATGATCGTTAGGTTAACTTTTTTTAAATGGGCAAAATAATGACTTGTTTGACTCGGGTAAATATCCCATCGGACGTTCACATGAGAATTTAATGTTATTCTCCTAAAAAGGTTTGGATCCATAGGTCATTTGCATCTTGAACATGTTTCAAGCATGTTTATCAATTTTTTAAAACATGTGTAGAAAAATCTCTTTCTTATAAAATTCTGAGGTATTAGGGATGAATTAGAGGGATTTCCTAAACTTGGATAACATAACTTTTTTGTTCATTTGTGGAGTGTGAATAAGTTTTCTTTGCTAACATTTTTTTATTTCTTTAAATTCTTTCCTTACATAAACTCTAAAATTTTGATTTTGTTGTTATCTATTTGCCTTTTATCTTTTTTTTTTGGTTTACGAGATGAAGGGAAGCTTTGATTTAAGAAAAAAGTATACATCAAAAAAGGAAATGAACAATGCACAAATGTAGAGAGAGATAATTCCAAAAAGTGTCTATAATTTTTAGGGATTTTAAACTCTATTTAGTTTTTATATATCAAATTCTGCAATCGTCGGGAAAATGGGGAGGCATGGAATTTTTAACTGAGTTTTGACTCCCAATCTATAAGTCATTCCTTACAAAAATATAGTCTATAAGGCATGATAAATCACTTGAAAATCATTTATGATCGTTGGGTCAGCTTATTTGGAAATGGACAAAATAATGGCTTGTTTGACTCGGTTAAATATTCCACCGCTCGTTCACTTGAGAATTTAATGTTATTCTCTTTTAAAGATTTGGATCGATAGGTAATTTGCATCTTTAACATGTTTCAAGCACACATATCCATTTTTAAAAATATGTATAGAAAATTCTCTTTCTTATAAAATTTGGAGCAATTAGGGTTGAACTAGTGAAATTTCCCAAACTTGGATAACAAAACTTTTGTGTTCATTAGTGGTGTGTGAATAAATTCTCTTTACTTACATTAGTTTATTGCTTTGAATTCTTTCCATACATAAACTCTAAAATTTTAATTTTGTTGTGAACTATTTGCCTTTTATCTCTTTTTTTTTGTTTACGAGAAGAAGGTAAAGTGAAAACTCAAGCTTTGATTTAAGAAAAAAGTATACATCTAAAATGGAATGCACAATGCAAAAATGTAGAGAGAGATAATTTCAAAAAGTGTCTATAATTGTTAGGGATTCTAAACTCTTTTTAGTTTTTATATATCAGGTTCTGCAATCATCGAGAAAAGGGGGAGGCGGGGATTTTAAACTGAGTGTTGACTCCCATCCATAAGTCATTCCTTACAAAAATATAGCTTGTCACGCATGATAAAGCACTTTACAATCATTAATGATAGTTAGGTCAGCTTTTTTTAAATGGGCAAAATAATAGCTTGTTTGACTCGGGTAAATATCCCACAGCACATTCACATGAGAATTTAATGTTATTCTTTTTAAAAAGGTTTGGATCCATAGGTCATTTGCATATTTAACTTGTTTCAAGCATGCATATCCATTTTTTAAAACATGTGTATAAAAATCTCTTTCTTATAAAATTCCGAGCAATTATGGTTGAACTAGTGGAATTTCCCAAACTTGGATAACAAAACTTTTGTGTTCATTTCTGGTGTGTGAATAAATTATCTTTACTTAAATTCTTTCCAAATATAAACTCTAAAATTTTCATTTCATTCTGATGTATTTGCCTTTTATCTCTTTTTTTGTTTACGAGATAAAGGGAAAGTGAAAACTCCAGCTTTGATTTAAGGAAAAAGTATACATCTAAAAGAGAAATGCACAATGCACAAATGTACAGAGAGATAATTCCATAAAGTGTCGGTAATATTTATGGGTTGTAAACTCTTTTCAGTTTTTATTTATCAGGTCTGCAATTGTTGGGAAAAGGGGGAGGCGGGGAATTTTTAACGGAGTGTTGACTCCCAATCCATAAGTCATTCTTTACTAAAATATAGCCCATTACGCATGATAAATCACTTTACAACGTCTATGATCGTTAGGTGATCTTTTTGCAAATGGACAAAATAATGGCTTGTTTTACTTGGGCAAATATCCCACCACACTTTCACTTGAGAATTTAATGTTATTCTCTTTAAAAGGTTTGGATCCAAAGATCATTTGCATCTTTAACATCTTTCAAGCATGCATAGCCATTTTTTAAAAGGGAAAGTGAAAACTCAATCTTTGATTTAAGAAAAAAGTGTACTTCTAAAATGGAAATGCACAATGCACAAATGTAGAGAGATATAATTCCTAAAAGTGTCTGTAATATTGAGGGATTATAAACTCTTTTTAGTTTTTATTTATCAGGTTCTACAATCATCGGGAAAAGGGGGAGGCGGGGGATTTTTAACTGAGTGTTGACACCCAATCCATAAGTCATTCCTTACAAAAATATAGCCCGTTATGCATAATAAATCACTTTACAATCATCTATGATCGTTAGGTCAGCTTTTTGTAAATGGGCAAAAAAATGGCTTGTTTGACTCTGTTACATATCCCACCGCTCGTTCACTCTAGAATTTAATGTTATACTCTTTAAAAGGTTTTGATCCATAGGTTATTTCAATCTCTATCTCTTTTCAAGCATGCACATCCATTTTTTAAAACTTGTGTAGAATAATCTCTTTCTTATAAAATTCTGAGCTATTAGAGTTGAACTAGTGGAATTTTCCAAACTTTGATAACAAAAATTTTGTGTTCATTTGTGGCGTGTGAATAAATTTTCTTTACTTACATTTGTTTATTGCTTTAAATTCTTTCTATATATAAACTCTAAAATTTTCATTTTGTTGTGATCTATTTGGCTTTTATCTCTTTTTTTCTTTTCGAGATGAAGGGAAAGTGAAAACTCAATCTTTGATTTAATAAAAAAGAATACATCTAAAATTGAAATGTACAATGCACAAATGTAAAGAGAGATAATTCCAAAAATTTTCTGTAAATTTTAGGGATTGTGAACTCTTTTTAGTTTTTTTATATCCGGTTCTGCAATAGTCGGGAAAAGGGGGAGGCGTGGGATGTTTAATATAGTGTTGACTCCCAATCCATAAGTCATTCCTAACAAAAATATAGCCCGTTACGCATGATAAATCACATTATAATCATCTATGATCGTTAGGTCAATTTTTTGTAAATGGGGAAAATAATGGCTTGTTGGACTCGGGTAAATATCCCACCGCACGTTCATATAAGAATTTCTTTAAAAGGTTTGGATCTGTAGGTCATTTAAATTTTTAACTAGTTTCAAGCATGCATAATCATTTTTTAACACATGTGTAGAAGTATCTCTTTCTTATTAAATTTCGAGCTAATAAGGTTGAATGAGTGAAATTTTGAAAACTTGGATAATAAAACATTTGTGTTCTTATGTCGTGTGTGAATAAATTTTTTTTACTTACATTTGTTTAGTGCTTTGAATTCTTTCGATACATAAACTCTAAAATTTTCATTTTGTTGTGATCTATTTGCCTTTTATCTCTTTTTTAGTTTACGAGATGAAGGAAAAGTGAAAACTCAAGCATTGATTTAAGAAAAAAATATACATCTAAAATTGAAATGCACAATGCACAAATGTAGAGAGAGATAATTCCAAAAAGTGTCTGTAATTTTTAGGGATTGTATAACTCCTTTTAGTTTTTATAAATCAGGTTCTGCAATCGGTGGGAAAAGGGGGAGGCAAGGGATTTTTAACTGAGTGTTGACTTCCAATCCATAAGTCATTTCATAATAAACTTTCCCTCGTTATGCATGATAAATCACTTTACAATCAACTATGATCATTAGGTTAGCTTTTTGTAAATGGGCAAAATAATGGCATGTTTGAGTCAGGTAAATATCCTACCGCACGTTCACATGAGAATTTAATTTTATTCTCTTTAAAAGGTTTGGATCCATAGGTCATTTGCATCTTTAACATGTTTAAAGCATGCATATCCATTTTTTAAAATATGTGTAGAAATATCTCTTTCTTATAAGATTTCGAGCTATCAAGGTTGAACTTGTGGAATTTACCAAACTTGGATAACAAAAATTTTGTGTTCATTTGTGGTGTGTGAAAAAATTTTCTTTACTTAAATTTGTTTATTACTTTATATTCTTTCCATATATAAACTCTAAAATTTTCATTTTGTTGTGATCTATTTGCCTTTTATCTCTTTTATTGTTTACGAGATGAAGTGAAAGTGAAAACACAAGGTTTGATTTACGAAAAAAGTATACATCTAAAATGGAAATGCACAATGCACAAATGTAGAGAGAGATAATTCCAAAAAGTGTTTGTAATATTTAGGGATTCAAATCCCTTTTTAGTTTTTATATATCAGGTTCTGCAATCGTTGGGAAAATGGGGAGGTGGGTGATTTTTGATTGAGTGTTGACTCCATATCCATAAGTCATTCCTTAAAAAAATATAGTCCGTTACGTATGATAAATCACTTTACAATCATCTATGATAGCTAGGTCAGCTTTTTGTAAATGGGGAAAATAATGGCTGGTTTGACTCAAGTAAATATCGCACCGCATGTTTACTCTAGAATTTACTGTTATTCTCTTTGCAAGGATTTAATACGTAAGTCATTTGTATCTTTAACATGTTTCAAGCATGCATATCCATTTTTTTAAACTTCTGCAGAATAATCTCTTTCTTATAAAATTCTGGGCTATTTGGGTTCAACTAGTGGAATTTCCCAAACTTGGAAAACAAAACTTTTGTGTTCATTTGTGGTGTGTGAATAAATTTTATTTACATACATTTGTTTATTGCTTTAAATTTTTTCCACATATAAACTGAAAAATTTTCATTTTGTTGTGATCTATTTGCCTTTTTTCTCTTTTTTTTTACGAGATGAAGGGAAAGTGAAAACTCAAGCTTTGATTTAAGAAAAAAGTATACATCTAAAATTGAAATGCACAATGCACAAATGTAGAGAGAGATAATTCCAAAAAGTGTCAGTAATTTTTAGGAATTGTAAACACTTTTTAGTTTTTATGTATCATGTTCTGTAATCGTCGGGTAAAGGGGGAGGCGGGGGATTTTTAACTGAGTGCTGACTCCCAAACCACAAGTCATTGCTTAAAAAAATAGAGCCTGTTATACATGATAAATCACTTTACAATCATCTATGATCGTTAGGTCAACTTTTTGTAAATGGGTAAAATAATGGCTTGTTTGACTCGGGAAAATATCTCTACGCACATTCACATGAGAATTTAATGTTATTCTCTTTAAAAGGTTTGGATCCATATGTCATTTGCATCTTTAACATGTTTTAAAAAAGCATATCCATTTTTTAAAACATGTGTAGAAATATCTCTTTCTTATAAAATTCCGAGCTATTAGGGTTGAACTAGTGGAATTTCCAAAACTTGGATAACAAAACTTTTGTGTTCATTTGTGGTGTGTGAATAAATTTTCTTTATTTACATTTTTTGTCTTTAAATTCTTTCCATATATAAACTCTAAAACTTTCATTCATTGTGATCTATTTGCCTTTTATCTCTTTTTTAGTTTACGAGATGAAGGGAAAGTGAAAACTCAAGTTTTTATTTAACAAAAAAGTATACTTCTAAAATTGAAAATGCATGATAAATCACTTTACAATCATCTATAATCGTTAGGTTAGCATTTTGTAAATAGGCAAAATAATAGCTTGTTTTATTCGGGTAAATATCCCACCGCACGTTCACTTGAGAATTTAATGTTATTCTGTTTAAAAGGTTTTGGCCCATAGGTCATATGTATCTTTAACATGTTTCAAGCATGCATACCCATTTTGTAAAACATGTGTAGAAAAATCTTTTTCTTATAAAATTCCAAGCTATTAGGGTTGAACTAGTGGAATTTCCAAAACTTGGATAACAAAACTTTTGGGTTCATTTGTGATGTGTGAATAAATTTTATTTACTTACATTTGTTTATTTCTTTGAATTCTTTCCATAAACTCTAAAATTTTCATTTTGTTGTGATCAATTTGCCTTTTATCTCTTTGTTTTTTACGAGATTATGGGAAAGTGAAAACACAAGCTTTGATTTAAGAAAAAATTATACATCTAAAATGGAAATGCACAATGCACAAATGTAGACAGAGATAATTGATAAAAGTGTCTATAATTTTTAGGGATTGTATAGACATTTTATTTTTTATATATCAGGCTCTTCAATCATCGGGAAAAGGGGGAGACAAGGCGATTTTTAACTCAGTGTTGACTACCAATCCATATGTCATTCCTTACAAAAATATAGCCCGTTACGCATGATAAATCACTTTACAATCATTTATGATCTTTAGGTTAGCTTTTGTAAATGGACAAAATAATGGCTTGTTTGACTCGGGTACATATCGCACCGCACGTTCACATGAGACTTTAATGTTATTCTCTATAAAATGTTTGGATCCATAGGTCATTTGCATCTTTATAATCTTTCAAGCAAGCATATCCATTTTTTTATACATGTGTAGATAAATCTCTTTCTTATAAAATTGAGAGCTATTAGGGTTGAACTAGTGGAATTTCCCAAACCTAGATTACAAAACGTTTGTGTTCATTTGTGGTGTGTGAATAAATTTTATTTACTTACATTTGTCTATTGCTTTGAATTCTTTCCATACATAAACTCTAAAATTTTCATTTTGTTGTGATGTATTTTCCTTTTATCTCTTTTTTTGTTTACAAGATGAAGGGAAAATGAAAACTCAAGCTTTGATTTAAGAAAAAAGTATACATCTAAAATGGAAATGCACAATGCAGAAATGTACAAAGAGAAAATATAAAAAAAGTGTATGTAATTTTTTTGGATTGTAAAATCTTTTTAGTTTTTATTTATCTGGTTTTGCAATCGTCGAGAAAAGGGGGAGGCGGGGGATTTTTAATAGAGTGTTGACTCACAATCCATAAGTCATTGCTTACAAAAATATAGCTCGTAACACATGATAAATCAATTTACAATCATTTATGATCGTTAAGTCTGCTTTTTGTCAATGGGCAAAATAATGGCTTGTTATACTCGGGTAAATATCCTATCACACGTTCACTTGAGAATTTAATGTTATTCTCTTTATAAGGTTTGGATCCATAGCTCATTTGCATATTTAACTTGTTTGAAGCATGCTTATCCATTTTTTAAAACATGCGTAGAAAAATCTCTTTCTTATAAAATTCCGAGCTATTAGGGTTGAGCTAGTGGAATTTCCAAAACTTGGATAACAAAACTTTTGTGTTCATTTTTGGTGTGTAAATAAATTTTCTTTGCTTACATTTGTTTATTGCTTTGAATTCTTTCCATACATCAACTCTAAAATTTTCTTTTTGTTGTGATCTATTTGCCTTTTATCTCTATGTTCTTACGAGATAAAGGGAAAGTGAAAACTCAAGGTTTGATTTAAGAAAAAAATATACATCGAAAATGGAAATCCACATTGCACAAATGTATAGAGAGATAATTCCAAAAAGTGTTAGTAATATGTAGGGATTGTAAACTCTTTTTAGTCTTTATATATCTGGTTCTGCAATCGTTGGGAAAAGGGGGTGGCGGCGGAATTTTACCTGAGTGTTGACTCCCCATCCATAAGTCATTCCTAACAAAAATATAGCCCGCTATGCCTGATAAATCACTTTACAATCATCTATGATTGTTAGATAAGCTTTTTGTATATGGGCAAAATAATAGCTTGTTTGATTCTGGTAAATATCCCACCGCACGTTCACTTGAGAATTTAAAGTTATTCTCTTTAAAGGTTTTGATCCATAGGTCATTTGTACCTTTAACATATTTCAAGCATGCATATCCATTTTGTAAAACTTGTGCAGAAAAATCTCTTTCTTATAAAATTCCAAGTTATTTGGGTTGAACTAATGGAATTTCCAATACTTGGATAACAAAACTTTTGTGTTCATTTGTGATGTGTGAATAAATTTTTTTACTTACATTTGTTTATTGCTTTGAATTCTTTCCATACATAAACTCTAAAATTTTCATTTTGTTGTGATCGATTTGCCTTTTAACTCTTTTTTTTTTTACGAGATTATGGGAAAGTGAAAACACATGCTTTGATTTAAGAAAAAAAGTATACATCTAAAATGGAAATTCACAATGCACAAATTGAGAGAGAGATAATTAATAAAAGTGTCTGTAATTTTTAAGGATTGTAAACACATTTTAGTTTTTATATATCAGGTTCTTCAATCGTCGGGAAAAGGGGGAGGCAGGGGATTTTTAACTGAGTGGTGACTACCAATCCATATATCATTCCTTAAAAAAATATAGCCCGTTATGCAAGATAATTCACTTTACAATCATCTATGATCGTTAGGTTAGCTTTTTGTAAATGGACAAAATAATGGCTCTTTTGACTCGGGTAAATATCCCACTGCACGTTCACTTGGGACATTACTGTTATTCTCTATAAAATGTTTGGATCCATAGGTCATCTGCATATTTATCATCTTTGAAGCATGCATATCTTTTTTTATAAACTTGTGTAGAAAAATCTCTTTCTTATAAAATTTTGAGCTATTAAGGTTGAACTAGTGGAATTTCCCAAACATGGATAACAAAACATTTGTGTTCATTTGTGGTGTGTGAATAAATTTTATTTACTTACATTTGCTTATTGCGTTGAATTCTTTCCATACATAAACTCTAAAACTTTCATTTTCTTGTGATCTATTTTCCTGTTATCTCTTTTTTTTATTACGAGAAGAAGGGAAAGTGAAAACTCAAGCTTTGATTTAACAAAAAATTATACATCTACAATGGAAAAGCAAAAATCACAAATGTAGAGAGAGATAATTCCAAAAAGTTTCTGTGATTTTTAGGGATTGTAAACTTTTTTTAGTTTTTATATATCATGTTCTTCATTCGTCGGGAAAAGAGGGAGGCAGGGGATTTTTGATTGAGTGTTGACTCCCAATCCATAAGTCATTCCTTACAAAAATATAGCCCATTACGCATCATAAATCACTTTACAATCATCTATGATCGTTAGGTCAGCTTTTTCTAAATGGGCAAAATAATGGCTTGTTTGACTGGGGTAAATATCCCACCGCACGTTCACTTGAGAATTTAAAGTTATTCTCTTTAAAAGGTTTGGATCCATAGGTAATTTGCATCTTTAACATGTTTCAAGCATGCATATCTATTTTTTAAAACATGTGTAGAAAAATCTCTTTCTTATAAAATTCCGAGCTATTAGGGTTTAACTAGTGGAATTTCCCAAACTTGAACAAAAAAACTTTTGTGTTCCTTTGTGGTGTGTAAATAAAATTTATTTACTTACATTTGTTTATTTCTTTGAATTCTTTCCATACATAAACTCTAAAATTTTCATTTTGTTGTGATCTATTTGCCTTTTATCTCTATTTTGTTATGAGATGAAGGGAAAATGAAAACTCAAGCTTCGATTTACGAAAAAAGTATACAACTAAAATGGAAATGAAAAATACAGAATTGTAGACAGAGAAAATTCCAAAAGGTGTCTGTAATTTTTCTGGATTGTAAACTCTTTTTAGTTTTTATTTATCTAGTTTTGGTATCGTCGGGAAAAGGGTGAAGCGGGGGATTTTTAACTGAGTGCTGACTCACAATCCATAAGTCATTGCTTACAAAAATATAGCCCGTTATGCAAGATAAATCACTTTACAATCATCTATGATCATTAAGTCTGCTTTTTGTCAATGGGAAAAATAAGGGCTTGTTTGACTCGTGTAAATATCCTACCGCACGTTCACTTGAGAATCTAATGTTATTCTCTTTAAAAGGTTTGGATCCATCGGTCATTTGCATCTTTAACATGTTTTAAGCATGCATATCCATGTTTTAAAACATGTGTAGAAATATCTCCTTCTTATAAAATTCTGAGCTATTTGGGTTGACCTAGTGGAATTTACAAAACTTGGATAACAAAACTTTTGTTTTCATTTGTGGTGTGTGAATAAATTTTATTTGCTTAAATTTGTTTATTTATTTAAATTATTTCCATATATAAACTCTAAAACTTTCATTTTTTTTTATCTATTTGCCTTTTATATCTCTTTTTGTTTACGAGATGATGGGAAAGTGAAAACTTAAGCTTTGATTTAAGAAAAAAGTATACATAAAAAATGGAAATGCACAATGCACAAATGTATAGAGAGATAATTCCAAAAATAGTCTATAATATTTAGGGATTGTAAACTCTTTTTAGTCTTTATATATCAGGTTCTGCAATCGTTGGGAAAAGGGGGTGGCGAGGGAATTTTAACTGAGTGTTGACTCCCAATCCATAAGTAATTCCTAACAAAAATATAGCCCACTACGCATGATAAATCACTATACAATCATCTATGATCGTTAGGTCAGCTTTTTGTAAATGGGCAAAATAATAGCTTGTTTGATTCGGGTAAATATCCCACTGCACGTTCACTTGAGAATTTAATGTTATTCGCTTTAAAAGGTTTTGATCCATAGATCATTTGTATTTTTAACATATTTAAAGCATGCATATCCATTTTGTAAAACATCTGGAGAAAAATCTATTCCTTACAAAATTCTAAGCAATTAGGGTTGAACTAGTGGAATTTGAAAATCTTGGATAAAAAAACTTTTGTCTTCATTTGTGATCTGTGAATAAATTTTCTTTACTTACATTTGTTTATTTCTTTGAATTCTTTCCATACATAAACTCTAATATTTTGATTTTGTTGTGATCGATTTGCCTTTTATCTCTTTTTTTGTTTACGAGAATATGGGAAAGTGAAAACACAAGTTTTGATTTAAGAAAAAAGTATACGTCTAAAAAGGAAATGCACAATGCACAAAAGGTAAAGAGAGATAATTCATAAAAGTGTCTATAATTTTTAAGGATTGTAAACACATTTTAGTTTTTATATTTCAGGTTCTACAATCGTCGGGAAAAAGGGGAGGTAGGGGATTTTTAATTGAGTGTTGACTACCAATCCATATGTTATTCCTTACAAAAATATAGCCCGTTACGCATGATAAATCAATTTACAATCATCTATAATCGTTAGGTTAGCTTTTTTTAAAAGGACAAAATAATGGCTTGTTTGACTCGGATAAATATCCCACCGCACATTCACATGAGACTTTAAAGTTATTCTCTATAAAATGTTTGGATCCATAGGTCATTTGCATCTTTATCATCTTTCAAGTATGCATATCCATTTTTTTAAACATGTGCATAAAAATCTCTCTCTTATAAAATTCTGAGCTATTAGGGTTGAACTAGTGGAATTTCCCAAACATGGATAACAAAACGTTTGTGTTCATTTGTGGTGTGTGAATAAATTTTCTTTACTTACATTTTTTTATTGCATTGAATTCTTTCCATACATAAACTCTAAAACTTTCATTTTGTTGTGATATATTTTCCTTTTATCTCTTTTTTTGTTTACGAGATGAAGGGAAAGTGAAAATTGAAGCTTTGATTTAAGAAAAAATTATACATCTAAAATGGAAATGCAAAATGCACAAATGTAGAGAGAGATAATTCCAGAAAATTTCTGTGATTTTTAGGGATTGTAAACTCTTTTTAGTTTTTATATATCAGGTTCTTCATTCGTTGGGAAAAGGGGGAGGCAGGGGATTTTTGACTGAGTATTGACTCCCAATCCATAAATCATTCCTTACAAAAATATAGCCCATTACACATCATAAATCACTTTACAATCATCTATGATCGTTAGGTCATCTTTTTCTAAATGGGCAAAATAATGGAATGTATGACACTGGTAAATATCCCTCCGCACGTTCACTAGAGAATTTAAAGTTATTGTCTTTAAATGGTTTGGATCCATAGGTAGTTTGCATCTTTAACATGTTTTAAGCCTCCATATCCATTTTTTAAAACATGTGTAGAAAAATCTCTTTCTTATAAAATTCTGAGCTATTAGGGTTGAACTAGTTCCCAAACCTGGAAAAATAAACTTTTGTGTTTATTTGTGGAGTGTTAAATAATTTTATTTACTTGCATTTGTTTATTGCTATGAATTCTTTCCATACATAAACTCTAAAATTTTCATTTTGTTGTGATCTATTTGCCTTTTATCTCTATTTTCTTACGAGATGAAGGGAAAATGAAACTCAAGCTTCGATTTAAGAAAAAAGTATACATCGAAAAAGGAAATGCACAATGCACAAATGTAGAGAGAAAATTCGAAAAAGTGTCTATAATTTTTTGGGATTGTAAACACTTTTTAGTTTTAATTATCTTGTTTTGAAAATGTCGAGAAAAGGGGGAGGCGAGGGATTTTTAACTGAGTGTTTACTCACAATTCATAAGTCATTGCTTACAAAAATATAGCCCATTACGCATGATAAATCACTTTACAATCGTCTATGTTCGTAAAGTCTGCTTTTTATCAATGGACAAAATAATTGCTTGTTTGACTTGGGTAAATATCCTTCCGAACGTTCACTTGAGAATTTAATGTTACTCTCTTTAAAAGGTTAGGATCCATAGGTCATTTGCATCTTTAACATGTTTTAAGCATGCATATCCATTTTTTAAAACATGTGTAGAAATATCTCTTTCTTATAAAATTCTGAGCTATTAGGGTTGAACTACTGGAATTTCCCAAACTCTGATAACAAAAATTTTGTGTTCATTTGTGGTGTGTGAAAAAATTTTCGTTACTTAAATTTATTATTTATTTAATTATTTCCATCTATAAACTCTTAAACTTTCCTTTTTTTGTAATCTATTTGCCTTTTATCACTTTTTTTTTACGAGATGAAGGGAAAGTGAAAACTCAAGCTTTGATTTAAGAAAAAAGTATACATCTAAAGTGTAAATGCACAGTGCACAAATGTACAGAGAGATAATTCCAAAAAGTGTCTTTAATATTTTGGGATTTTAACTCTTTTTAGTCTTTATATATCAGGTTCTTCAATTGTTGGGAAAAGGGGGTGGCGGGGGAATTTTAACTGTGTTGACTCCCAATCCATAAGTCATTCCTAACAAAAATATAGCCCATTATGCATGATAAATCACTTTACAATCATCTATGATCAATAGGTCAGCTTTTTCTAAATGGGCAAAATAATAGCTTGTTTGATTCGGGTAAATATCCCTCCGCATGTTCACTTGAGAATTTAATGTTATTCTCTTTAAAAGGTTTTGATCCATAGGTCATTTGTATCTTCAACATATTTCAAGCATGCATATCCATTTTGTAAAAAATGTGCAGAAAAATCTCTTTCTTATAAAATTCCAAGCTATTAGGGTTGAACTAGTGGAATTTCCAAAACTTGGATAACAAAACTTTTGTGTTAATTTGTGATGTGTGAATAAATTTTCTTTAATTACATTTTTTTATTGCTTTTAATTCTTTCCACACATAAACTCTAAAATTTTCATTTTGTTGTGATCGTTTTCCCTTTTATCTCTTATTTTGTTTACGAGATTATGGGAAAGTGATAACACAAGCTTTGATTTAAGAAAAAAGTATACATCTAAAATAGAAACGCACAATGCACAAATGTAGAGAGAGATAATTCATAAAAGTGTCTATAATTTTTAAGGATTATAAACACATTTTAGTTTTTATATATCAGGTTCTGCAATCATCAAGAAAAGAGGGAGGCAGGGGATTTTTAACTGAGTTTTGACTACCAATCCATATGTCATTCTTTACCAAAATATAGCCCGTTACGCATGATAAATCACTTTAAAATCATCTATAATCGTTAGGTTAGGTTTTTGTAAATGGACAAAATAATGGTTTGTTTGACTTGGATAAATATCCCACCGCACGTTCACATGAGACTTTATTGTTATTCTCTATAAAATTTTTGGATCCATAGGTCATTTGCTTCTTTATCATCTTTCAAGTATGCATACCCATTTTTTTAAACATGTGTAGAAAAATCACTTTCTTATAAAATTTTGAGCTATTAGGGTTGAACTAGTGGAATTTCCCAAACATGGATAACAAAACGTTTGTGTTCATTTGTGGTGTGTGAATAAATTTTCTTTACTTACATTTGTTTATTGCGTTCAATTCTTTCCATAAACTCTAAAATTTTCATTTTGTTGTGATCTCTTTTCCTTTTATCTCTTGTTTTGTTTACGAGATGAAGGGAAAGTGAAAACTCAAGCTTTGATTTAAAAAAAAATTATACATCTAAAATGGAAATGCACAATGAACAAATGTAGAGAGAGATAATTCCAAAAAGTTTCTGTGATTTTTGGGGATTGTAAACTCTTTTTAGTTTTTATATATCGGGTTCTTCATGCGTAGGGAAAAGGGGGAGGCAAAAGATTTTTGACTGAGTATTGACTCCCTATCCATAAATCATTCCTTAAAAAAATATAGCCCATTACGCATCATAAATCACTTTACAATCATCCATGATCGTTAGGTCAACTTTTTGTAAATGGGCAAAATAATTGATTGTTTGACTCTGGTAAATATCCCACCGCATGTTCACTTGAGAATTTAAAGTTATTCTCTTTAAAAGGTTTTGAACCATAGGTAATTTGCATCTTTAACATGTTTCAAGCATGCATATCTATTTTTTAAAACATGTGTAGAAAAATATCATTCTTATAAAATTCTGAGCTATTAGGGTTGAACTAGTGCCCAAACTTGGACAAAAAAACTTTTGTATTCATTTGTGCTGTGTAAATAAATTTTCTTTACTTACATTTGTTTATTGCTTTGAATTCTTTCCATACATAAACTCTAAAATTTTCATTTTGTTGTGATCTATTTGCCTTTTATCTCTATTTTCTTACGTGATGAAGGGAAAATGAAAACTCAAGCTTCATTTTAAGAAAAAATTATACATCGAAAATGGAAATGCACAATGCACAAAAGTAGAGAGAGAAAATTTTTAAAATGTCTATAATTTTTAGGGATTTTAAACTCTTTTTAGTTTTTATTTATCTGGTTTTATAATCATCGGGAAAAGGGGGAGGTAGGGGCTATTTAACTGAGTGTTGAATCAAAATCCATAAGTCATTGCTTACAAAAATATAGCCCGTTACACATGATAAATCACTTTACATTCATCTATGATCATTTGGTCAGCTTTTTGTAAATGGGCAAAATAATAGCTTGTTTGATTCGGGTAAATATCCCTCCGCACGTTCACTTGAGAATTTAATGTTATTCTCTTTAAAAGGTTTTGATCCATAGGTCATTTGTATCTTTAACATATTTCAAGCATGCATATCCATTTTTTAAAACATGTGTTGAAATATCTCTTTCTTATAAAATTCCGAGCTATTAGGGTTGAACTAGTGGATTTTCCCAAACTTGGATAACAAAACTTTTGTGTTCATTTGTGGTGTGTGAATAAATTTTCTTTACTTAAATTTGTTTATTTATTTAATTATTTTCATATATAAACTCTTAAACTTTCATTTTTTTGTAATCTATTTGCCTTTTTGCACTTTTTTTTTACGAGATGACGGGAAAGTGAAAACTCAAGCTTTGATTTATGAAAATATACATCTAAAATGGAAATGCACAATGCACAAATGTATAGAGAGATAATTCCAAGAAAGTGTCTTTAATATTTAGGGATTTTAACTCTTTTTAGTCTTTATATATCAGGTTCTGCAATTGTTGGGAAAAGGGGGTGGCGGGGGAATTTTAACTGAGTGTTGACACCCAATCCATAAGTCATTCCTAACAAAAATATAGCCCGTTACACATGATAAATCACTTTACAATCATCTATGATCATTAGGTCAGCTTTTTGTAAATGGGCAAAATAATAGCTTGTTTGATTCGGGTAAATATCCCTCCGCACGTTCACTTGAGAATTTAATGTTATTCTCTTTAAAAGGTTTTGATGCATAGGTCATTTGTATCTTTAACATATTTCAAGCATGCATATCCATTTTTTTAAACATGTTTAGAAAAATCTCTCTCTTATAAAATTCTGAGCTATTAGGGTTGAACTAGTGGAATTTCTCAATCATGGATAACAAAACGTTTGTCTTCATTTGTGGTGTGTGAATAAATTTTATTTACTTACATTTGTTTATTGCGTTGAATTCTTTCCACAAATAAACTCTAAATTTTTCATTTTGTTGTGATCTATTTTCCTTTTATCTCTTTGAAAACTCAAGCTTTGATTTAAGAAAAATTATACATCTAAAATGGAAATGCACAATGCACAAATGTAGAGTTAGATAATTCCAAAAAGTGTCTATGATTTTTAGGGATTGTAAACTCTTTTTAGTTTTTATATATCAAGTTCTTCATTCGTCGGAAAAGGGGGAGGTAGGGGATTTTTGATTGAATGTTGACTCCAATCCATAAGTCATTTCTTACAAAAATATAGCCCATTACGCATCATAAATCACTTTACAATCATCTATGATCGTTAGGTCAGCTTTTTCTAAATGGGCAAAATAATGGCTTGTTTGACTCGGGTAAATATCCCACCACACGTTCACTTGAGAATTTAATGTTATCTCTTTAAAAAGTTTGGATCCAAAGGTAATTTTCATCTTTAAAATGTTTCAAGCATGCATATCCATTTTTTAAAACATGTGTAGAAAAATCTCTTTTTTATAAAATTCCGAGCTATTAGGGTTGAACTAGTGGAATTTCCAAATCTTGGGAAAAAAAAACTTTTGTGTTCATTTGTGGTGTTTAATAAATTTTATTTACTTACATTTGTATATTGCTTTGAATTCTTTCCATACATAAACTCTAAAAGTTTCATTTTTTTGTGATCTATTTTCCTTTTATCCTTTTTTTCTTACTAGATGAAGTGAAAATGAGAACTCAAGCTTTGATTTAAGAAAAAAGTATACATCTAAAATGGAAATGCACAATGCAAAAATGTAGACAGAGAAAATTCCAAAAAGTGTCTGTAATTTTTTGGGATTGTAAACTCTTTTTAGTTTTTATTTATCTGGTTTTGCAATCGTCGGGAAAAGGGGGAGGCGGGGGATTTTTAACTGAGTGTTGACTCACAATCCATAAGTCATTGCTTTCAAAAATATATCCTATTACGCATGATAAATCACTTTACAATCATCTATGATTGTTAAGTCTACTTTTTGTCAATGGTCAAAATAATGGCTTATTTGACTCGGGTAAATATCCCACCGCACGTTCACTTGAGAATTTAAAGTTATTCTCTTTAAAAGGTTTAGATCTATAGGTAATATGCATCTTTAACATGTTTCAAGCATGCATATCCATTTTTAAAACATGTGTAGAACAATACCTTTCTTATAAAATTCCAAGCTATTAGGGTTGAAGTAGTGGAATTTCCCAAACTTGGATAACAAAACTTTTGTGTTGATTTGTGGTGTGGTATAAATTTTATTTACTTACATTTATTTATTGCTTTAAATTCTTTCCATATATAAACTCTAAAATTTTCATTTTGTTGTGATTTATTTGCCTTTAATCTCTTTTTTTGTTTACGAGATGAAAGGATTGTGAAAACTGAAGTATTCATTTAAGAAAAAACTATATATCAAAAAATGGAAATGCACAATGCACAAATGTAGAGAGAGATAATTATAAAAAGTGTCTATAATATTTAGGGATAGTAAACTCTTTTTAATTTTTATATATCAGGTTCTGCAATCTTCGAGAAAAGGGGGAGGCGGGGGATTTTGAACTGAGTGTTGACTCCCAATCTATAAGTCATTCCTTACAAAAACTTAGCCCGTTACGCATGATAAATCACTTCACAATCATCATTGATAGTTAGGTCTGCTTTTGGTAAATGAGTAAAATAATGGCTTGTTTGACTTAGGTAAATACCCCACCACACATTCACTTGATAATTTAATGTTATTCTCTTTAAAAGGTTTGGATCCCTAGGTCATTTGCATCTTTAATATGTTTCAAGCATGCATATCCATTTTTTAAAACATGTATAGCAAAATCTCTGTCTTATAAAATTCCGAGCTATTAGGGTTGAACTAGTGGAATTTCCCAAACTTAAATAACAAAACTTTTGTGTTCATTTGAGGTGTGTGAATCAATTTTCTTTACTTATATTTGTTTATTGCTTTAAATTATTTCCATACATAAACTCTAAAATTTTCATTTTGTTGTGATCCTCTTGCCTTTTATCGCTTTTTTTTTACGAGATGAAGGGATAGTGAAAATTCAAGCTTTGATTTAAGAAAAATGTATACATCTAAAATGGAAATGCACAATGCCCAAATGTAGAGAGAGATAACTTCTAAAAGTGTCGGTTATTTTTAGGGATTCTAAATTCCTTTTAGTTTTTATTTATCAGGATCTGCAATGATCGATAAATGGGGGAGGCTGGGGATTTTTATCTTAGTGTTGACTCCCAATCTATGAGTAATTCCTTAACAAAATATAGCCCATTACGCATGATAAATCACTTTAAATCATCTATGATAGCTACGCCAGCTTTTTGTAAATGGGCAAAATAATGGCTTGTTTGACTCAAGTAAAGATCCCACCACACGTTCACATGAGAATTTAATGTTATTCTCTTTAAAAGGTTTGGATCCATAGGTCATTTGCATCTTTAACATGTTTCAAGCATACATATCCATTTTTTAAAACATGTGTAGAATAATCTCTTTCTTATAAAATTTTGAGCTATTAGGGTTGAACTAATGGAATTTTCCAAACTTGGATAAGAAAACTTTTGTGTTCATTTGTGGTGAGTGAATAAATTTTATTTACTTGCATTTTTTTATTGCTTTGAATTCTTTCCATACCTGAACTCTAAAATTTTCATTTTGTTGTGATCCTTTTGCCTTTTATCTCTTTTTTTGTTTACGAGATGAAGGGAAAGTGAAAACTCAAGCTTTGATTTAAGAAAAAATTATACATCTTAAATGGAAATGCAGAGTGCACAAATGTAGAGAGAGATAATTCTCAAAAGTGTCTATAGTTTTTAGGGTAAACACTTTTTTAGTTTTTATATATCAAGTTTTGAAATCGTTGGGAAAAATGGGAGGTGAGGGAATTTTAACTATGTGTTGACTCCCAATCCATAAGTCCTGCCTTGCAAAAATATAGCCAGTTACGCATGATAAATCACTTTACAATCATCTATGATCGTTAGGTCAACTTTTTGTAAAGGGAAAAAATAAGGGCTAGTTTGACTCGAGTAAATATCCCACCGCACCGTCAGTTGAGAATTTAATGTTATTCTCTTTAAAAGTTTTTGATCCATAGGTCATGTGCCTCTTTAACATATTTCAAGCATGCATATCCATTTTTTAAAACATGTGTAGAAAAATCTCTTTCTTTTAAAATTCAGAGCAGTTAGGGTTGAACAAGTGGAATTTCCCAAACTTGGGTAACAAAACTTATGTGTTCTTTTGTAGTGAGTGAATAAATTTTCTTTACTTTCATTTATTTATTTCTTTGAATTATTTCCACTCATAAACTCTTAAATTTTCATTTTGTTGTGATCTATTTGCCTTTTATCTCTTGTTTTGTTTACGAGATGAAGGGAAAGTGAAAACTCAAGTTTTGATTTAAGAAAAAAGTCTACATCTAAATTGGAAATGCACAACGCACAAATGTAGAGAGAGATAATTCGAAAAAGTGTCTACAATTTTTAGGGATTGTAAACTCTTTTTTGCATTTCTTTATCAGGTTCTGCAAATGTCAGGAAAAGGTGGAGGTGGTGGATTTTTAACTGACTACTGACTCCCAATCCTTAAGTCATTCCTTAAAAAAATATAACCCATTACGCATGATAAATCATTTTAGAATAATTTATGATCGTTAGGTCATCTTTTTGTAAATGGGCAAAATAATGGCTTGTTTGACTCGGATAAAAATCCCATCGCGCGTTCAATAGAGAATTTAATATTATTCTCTTTAAAAGGTTTGGCTCCATAGGTCATTTGCATATTTAACATGTTTCAAGCATGCATATCCATTTTTTAAAACATGTGTAGAAAAATTTCTTTCTTATAAAATTCCAAGTAGTTAGGGTTGAACTATTGGAATTTCCCAAAATTGGATAACAAAACTTTTGTGTTCAACCGTGGTGTGTGAATAAATTTTATTTACTTACATTTGTTATTGCTTTAAATTCTTTCCATACATAAACTCTAAAATTTTCATTTTGTTGTGATCTATTTTTCCCTTTTATCTCTTTTCTTGTTTACGAAGTGAAGGGAAAGTGAAAACTCAAGTTTTGATTTTAGAAAAAAGTATACATATAAAATTGAAATGCACAATGCGCACATGTAGAGAGAGATAATTCCAAAAAATATTTGTAATTTTTTGGGATTGTAAACTCTTTTTAGTTTTTATATATCAGATTTTGCAATCGTCGGGAAAAGGGGGAGGCGGGGAATTTTTACCTGAGTGTTGACTCCCAATTCATAATTCATTCCTTGCAAAAATATTGCCTATTAAGCATGATAAATGACATTACAATCATCTATGATCGTTTGGTCAACTCTTTTTAAATGGGCAAAATAATTGCTTGTTTTACTCGGGTAAATATCCCACCTCATGTTCACTAGAGAATCTAATTTTAATCTCTTTAAAAATTTTGGATCCTTAGGTCATATACATCTTTAACTTGTTTCAAGTATGCATATCCATTTTTTAAAACCAGTGTAGAAAAATCTTTGTCTTATAAAATTCCAAGCTATTTGGGTTGAATTAGTGCAATTTCCCAAATTTGGATAACTAAACTTTTGTGTTATTTGTGATGTGAAAATAAATTTTATTTACTTAAATTTGTAATTGGTTTAAATTGTTTCCATACTTAAACTCTAAAATTTTCATTTTGGTGTGATCTATTTTTGCCAGTTATCTCTTGTTTGTTTTACGGATGAAGGGAAAGTGAAAACTCAAGTTTTGATTTAAGAAAAAAGTATATATCTAAAAAGGAAATGCACAATGGAAAAATTTAGAGAGAGATAAATCATAAAAGTGTATATAATTTTTAAGGATTGTAAAATCGTTTTTGTTTTTACATATCAGGTTTTGCAATTGTTGGGAAAAGGGGGAGACGGGGGATTTTTAACTAAGTGTTGACTATCAATCCATAAGTCATTCCTTAAAAAAATATAGCCCGTTATGCATGATAAATCACTTTACAATCATCTATGATCGTTAGGTGAGCTTTTTGTAAGTGGGCAAAATAATGGATTGCTTGACTCGGGTAAATATCCCATCGCACTTTCATATGAGAATCTAATGTTATCCTCTTTAAAAGGTTTGGATCCATAGGCCATTTGCATCTTTAACATGTTTCAACCATGCATATCCAATTTTTAAAACATATGTAGAAAAATCTCTTTCTTATAAAATTCCAAGCTATAAGGGTTGAACTAGTGGAATTTCCCAAAATTGGATAACAAAACTTTTGTGTTCATTTCTGGTGTGTGAAAAAAATTTATTTACTTACATTTGTTATTGCTTTAAATTTTTTCCATACATCAACTCTAAAATTTTCATTTTGTTGTGATCTATTTGCCTTTTATCTCTTTTTTTGTTTACGAGTTGAAGGGAAAGTGAAAACTCAACTTTTGACTCAAGAAAAAAGTATACATCTAAAATGGAAATGCACAATGCACAAATGTAGAGAGAGATAATTTTAAAAAGTGCCTATAATTTTTAGGGATTGTAAACTCTTTTTTGTTTTTAGATATCAAGTTTTGCAATCGTCGGGAAAAAAGGGATGCGGGGGATTTTTAAGTAAGTGTTGACTACCAATCTATAAGTCATTCCTTACAAAACTATAGCCCGTTACGCATGATAAATCACTTTACAATCATCTATGATCTTTAGGTCAGTTTTTTGTAAATGGGAAAAATAATGGCTTGTTTGACTCGGGAAAATAAGCCACCGCACATTTACTTGAGAATCTAATGTTATTTTCTTTAAAAGGTTTGGATCCATAGGTCATTTGCATCTTGAACATGTTTCAAGCATGCATATCCCTTATTTAAAACATGTGTAGAATAATCTCTTTCTTATAAAATTCTGAGCTAGTAGGGTTGAACTAATGGAATTTTCCAAACTTGGATAAGAAAACTTTTGTGTTCATTTGTGGTGAGTGAATAAATTTTATTTACTTGCATTTTTTTATTGCTTTGAATTCTTTCCATACCTGAACTCTAAAATTTTCATTTTGTAGTGATCCTTTTGCCTTTTATCTCTTTTTTTGTTTAGGAGTTGAAGGGAAAGTGAAAACTCAATTTTTGATTTAAGAAAAAAGTATACATCTAAAATGGAAATGCACAATGCACAAATGTAGAGAGAGATAATTTTAAAAAGTGCCTATAATTTTTAGGGATTGTAAACTCTTTTTTGTTTTTAGATATCAAGTTTTGCAATCGTCGGGAAAAAAGGGATGCGGGGGATTTTTAAGTAAGTGTTGACTACCAATCCATAAGACATTCTATAAAAAAAATATAGCCCGTTACACATGGTAAATCACTTTACAATCATCTATGATCGTTAAGTCAACTTTTTGTAAATGGGCAAAATAATTGCTTGTTTGACTCGGGTAAATATCCCACCACATGTTCACTTGAGAGTCTAATGTTATTCTCTTTAAAAGGTTTTGGATCCATAGGACATTTTCAACTTTAACATGTTTCAAGCTTGCAAATCTATTTTTAAAACATGTGTTCAAAAATCTCTTTCTTATAAAATTCTGAGCTAATAGGGTTGAACTAGTGCAATTTCCCAAACTTGGATAACAAACCATTTGTGTTCATTTGTGGTGTGTGAATAAATTTTCTTTACTTACATTCCATGTTTCTTTAAATTCTTTCCGGACACAAACTCTAAAATTTTCATTTTGGTGTGATCTATTTGCCTTTTATCTCTTTTTTTGTTTGCGAGAAGACGGGAAATCAAAAACTCAAGTTTTGATTGAAGAAAAAAGAAGACATCTAAAATGTAATTGCACAATGCACAAATGTAGAGAGAGATAATTCCAAAAAGTGTCTATAATTTTTAGGGATTTTAAACTCTTTTTAGTTTTTAAATATCACGTTCTGCAATCATCGAGAAAAGGGGGAGGTGGGGATTTTGACTCCCAATCTTTAAGTCATTCCTTACAAAAGTATAGCCCGTTCGCTTTATAAATCACTTTACAATCATCTATGATCGTTAGGTCAGCTTTTTGTAAATGTGAAAGTAATGGCTTGTTTGACTCGGGTAAATATCCCACCGCATGTTCACTTTGGAATTTAATGTTATTCTCTTTAAAAGGTTTGGATCCATAGGACATTTTCATCTTTAACATATTTCAAGCATATCTATTTTTTAAGACGAGTGGAAAAATCTCTTCCTTAGAAAATTCCGAGCCTTTAGGGTTGAAATAGTGGAATTTCCCAAACTTGGATAACAAAAATTTTTTGTTCATTTGTGGGGTATGAATAAATTTTCCTTACTTATATTTGTTATTGCTTTAAATTCTTTCCATATATAAACTCTAAAAATTTCATTTTGTTGTGATCTATTTCCCTTTTATCTCTTTTTTTGTTAACGAGATGAAGGGAAAGTGAAAACTCAAGTTTTGATTTAAGAAAAAAGTATACATCTAAAATGAAAATGTACAGTGCATAAATGTAGAGAGAGATAATTCCAAACAGTGTCTGTAATTTTTAGGGATTGTAAATTGTTTTTAGTTTTTATATATCAGGTTCTACAATCGTCAGGAAAAGGGGGAGGCGGGGGATTTTTAACTGAGTGTTGACTCCAAATCCATCAATTTATTCCTTACAAAAATATTGCCCATTACACATGATAAATCACTTTACACTCATCTATGCTCGTTAGGTAAGCTTTTTGTAACTGGACAAAATAATGGCTTGTTTGACTCGGGTAAATATCTCACCACATGTTCACTTGGGTATTTAATGTTATTCTCTTTAACAGGTTTGGATCCATAGGTCATTTGCATCTTTAACATGTTTCAGGCATGCATATCGACTTTTTAAAACATGTGTAGAAAAGTCTCTTTCTTAAAAAATTCCGTGCTATTAGGGTTGAACTAGTGGAATTTCCTCAACTTGGATAAAAAATGTTTGTGTTCATTTGTGGTATGTGAAAATTTTTGTTTACTTACATTTGTTTTTGCTTTAAATTCTTTCCATAAAAAAACTCTATAATTTTCACTGTGTTGTGATCTATTTGCCTTTTATCTCTTTTTCTATTTACGAGATGAAGGGAAAGTTAAAACGCAAGTTTTGATTTAAGAAAAAAAGTATACATCTAAAATGGAAATGCACAGTGCACAAATGTAGAGAGAGATAATTCCAAACAATGTCTGTAATTTTTATGGATTGTAAACTGTTTTTAGTTTTGATATATCAGGTTCTGCAATCGTCGGGAAAATGGGGAGGCGGGGGATTTTTAACTGAGTGTTGACTCTAAATCCATAAGTCATTCTTGACAAAAATATAGCCCATTACGCATTATAAATCATTTTACAGTCATCAACGATCGGTAGGTCAGCTTTTTGTAAATGGGCAAAATAATGGCTTGATTGACTCACGTAAATATCCCACCGCACGTTCACTTGGGAATTTAATGTTATTATTTTTAAAAGGTTAGGATCCATAGGTCATTTTCAACTTTAATATGTTTCAAGCATATCCATTTTTTAAAAAATGTGTAGAAAAATCTGCTTATTAGAAAATTCCGAGCTATTAAGGTTGAACTAATGGAATTTCCCAAACATGGATTACAAAAAAATTGTGTTCATTTGTGGTGTGTGAATAAAATTTCTTTACTTACGTTTGTTACTTCTTCAAATTCTTTCCACACATTAACTCTAAAATTTTCATTTTGTTGGGATCTATTTGCCTTTTATCTCTTTTTTTTTTACGGGAAGAAGGGAAAGTGAAACGTCAAGTTATGATTTAAGAAAAAATTATACATCTAAAATGGAAAAGCACAATACACAAATGTAGAGAGAGATAATTCAAAAAAGTGTCTGTAATTTTTAGAAATTGTAAAGTCTTTTTGGTTTTTATATATGAGGTTCTGCAATCGACTGGAAAAGGTGGATCGAGGGATTTTTAACTGAGTGTTGACTCCAAATACAAAAGTCATTACTTACAAAAATATAGCCTGCTACACATGATAAATCACTTTACACTCATCTATGATCAGTAGGTTAGGTTTTTGTAAATGGGCAAAATAATGGCTTGTTTGACTCGGGTAAATATCCCAACACACGTTCACTTGGGAATTTAATGTAATTCTATTTAAAAGGTTTGGATCCATAAGTCATGTGCATCTTTAACATGTTTCAAGCATGCATATCCAATTTTTAAAACATGTCTAGGAAAATCTCTTTTTGATAATATTCGAAGCTATTAGGGTTGAACTAGTGGAATTTCCCAAACTTGCATTACAAAACTTGTAAATTTTCTTTACATACATTTTTTGTTGCTTTAAATTCTGTCCACACATAAACTCAAAAAATTTCATTTTGTTGTGATCTATTTGCCTTTTATCTCTTTTTTTGTTTACGTGATGAAAGGAAAATGAAAACTCAAGTTTTGATTTAAGAAAAAATTATACATCTAAAATGGAAATGCAAAGTGCACAAATGTAGAGAGAGATAATTCAAACAAGTGGCGGTAATTTTGAGGGATGTTAAACTCTTTTTATTTTTTATTTATCAGGTTCTGAAATAGTTGGGAAAAGGGGGAGGCGGGGATTTTTAACTGACTGTTGACTCCTAATCCATAAGTCATTCCTTACCAAAATATAGCCCGTTACGCAAGATAAATCACTTTACAATCATCTATGATCGTTAGGTCATCATTTTGTAAATGCGCAAAATAATGGTTTGTTTGTCTCGGGATTTTAATGTTATTCTTATTAAAAGGTTTGGATCCATAGGTCATTTGCATCTTTAACATGTTTCAAGCATGCATATCCATTTTTTAAAACATGTGTAAAAAAATCTCTTTCTTTAACAATTCTGAGCAATTAGGGTTGAACTTGTGGAATTTCCCAAACTTGGATAACAAAACTTTTGTGTTCATTTGTGGTGTGTGAATAAATTTTATTTACTTACGTTTGTTATTGCTTTAAATTCTTTCCAAACATAAACTCAATAAATTTCATTTTGTTGGGATCTATTTGCCTTTTACCTCTTTTTGGGTTTACGACATGAAAGGATAGTGAAAACTCAAGTTTTGATTTAAGAAAAAAGTATACACCTAAAATGGATATTCCCAATGCACAAAAGTAGAGAGAGATAATTCCAAAAAGTGTCTGTACTTTTTACGAATTGTAAGGTCTTTTTAGTTTTTATGTATGAGGTTCTGCAATCGTCGGGAAAAGGGGGAGGCGGAGGATTTTTAATTGAGTGTTGACTCCTAATCCATAAGTCATACCTTACAAAATTATAGCCCATTACGCATGATAAATCACTTTACAATCATCTATGATCGCTAGGTCAGCTTTTTGTAAATGGGAAAAATAATGGCTTGTTTGACTCGAGTAAATATCCCACCGCATGTTCACTTGGAAATTTAATGTTTTTATCTTTAAAAGGTTTGGATCCATAAGTCATTTGCAACTTTAACATGTTTCAAGCATGCATATCCATTTTTTAAAGCATGTGTAGAAAAATCTCTTTCTCATAAAATTCCGAGCTGTTAGGGATGAACTAGAGGAATTTCCAAAACTAGGATAACAAAACTTTTGTGTTCATTTGTAGTGTGTGAAAAAATTTTCTTTACTTACATTTTTTATTGCTTTTCATTCTTTCCGTACATAAACTCTAAAAATTTCAGTTTGTTGTTATCTATTTGCCTTTAATATCTTTTTTTGTTTACGAGATGAAGAAGTGAAAACTCAAGTTTTGATTTAAGAAAAAAGTATACATCTAAAATGGAAATACACAATGCACAAATGTAGAGAGAGATAATTCCAGAAAGTGTCTCTAATTTTTAGTGATTGTAAACTCTTTTTTGTTTTTATATATCCGGTTCTACAATCGTCGGGAAAAGGGGGAGGCGTGGGATTTTGAACAGAGTGTTGACACCCAATCCATAAGTCATTCCTTACAAAAATATAACCCGCTACGCATGATAAATCACTTTACACTCATCTATGATCATTTGGTCAGGTTTTTGTAAATGGGCAAAATAATGGCTTGTTTGACTTGGGTAAATATTCCACCGCACGTTCACTTGGGAATTTTACGTTATTCTCTTTAAAAGGTTCGGATATATAGGTCATGTGCATCTTTAACATGTTTCAAGCATGCATATCCATTTTATAAAACTTGTGTAGAAAAATCTCTTTTTTATAAAATTTTGAGCTATTTGGGTTGAACTAGTGGAATTTCCCAAATTTGCATCACAAAACTTTTGTGTTCATTTGTGGTGTGTGAATTAATTTTCTTTACATACATTTTTTATTGCTTTCAATTCTTTCCTCACATAAACTCTAAAACTTTCATTTTGTTGTGATCTATTTGCCTTTTATCTTTTTTTTGTTTACGAGATGAAGGGAAAGTAAAAACTCAAGTTTTGATTTAAGAAAAAAGTATATATCTAAAATGGAAATGCAAAATCCACAAATGTAGAGAGAGATAATTAAAAAAAGTGTCTGTAATTTCATGGATTGTAAACTTTGTTTATTTTTTATATACCAGGTTCTGCAATTGAAGGGAAAAAGGGGACGCGGGGGATTTTAAACTGCGTGTTGATCCCATCCATAAGTTATTCCTTACTAAAATATGGCCCGTTACACATGATAATTCACTTTGCAATCATCTATGATCGTTTGATCAGCTTTTTGTAATGGAATGTTTGACTCGGGTAAATATCCCACCACAAGTTCACTTGGGAATTTAATGTTATTCTCTTTAAAAGGTTTGGATCCATAGGTCATTTGCATATTTAACATGTTTCAAGCATTGTTATCGATTTTTTAAAACATGTGTAGAAAAATCTTTTTCTTATAAAATTCCGAGCAATTTGGTTTGAACTAGTGGAATTTCCAAAACTTGGTTAACAAAACTTTCGTGTTCATTTGTGGTGTGTGAATAAATTTTCTTTACTTAGATTTTTTATTTCTTTAAATTCTTTCCTTACATAAACTCTAAAATTTACATTTTTTTATAATCTATTTGCCTTTTATATCTTTTTTTTGTTTACGAGATGAAGGGAAGGTGAATACTCAAGTTTTGATTTAAGAAAAAAGTATACATCTAAAATGGAAACACAATGCACAAATTTAGAGAGAGATAATTCCAAAAAATGTTTTTAAATTTTAGGGATTGTAAACTCTTTCTAGTTTTTATATATCAGGTTCTGCAATCGTCAGGAAAAGGGGGGAGGCGGGGATTTTTGACTGAGTGTTGACTCTCAATCCATAAGTCATTCCTTACAAAAATATAGCCCGCTATGCATGATAAATCACTTTACACTCCTCTATGATCGTAGTGTCTGCGTTTTGTAAATGGGCAAAATAGTGGCTAGTTTGACTCAGGTAAATATCCCACCACATGTACACTAGGGAATTTAATGTTATTCTCTTTAAAAAGTTTGGATCCATAGGACAGTTGCATCTTTAACATGTTTCAAGCATGCATATCCATTTTTTAAAACATGTGTAGAAAAATCTTTTTCTTATAAAATTCCGAGCTATCAAAGTGGAACTAGTGAAAATTTCCAAACTTGGATAACAAAACTTTTGTGTTCATTCTTTGTGTGTGAATAAATTTTCTTTACTTACATTTGTTTTGGCTTTAAATTCTTTCCATACATAAACTCTAAAATTTTCATTTTGTTGTGAGCTATTTGCCTTTTATCTCTTTTTTTTGTTTTCGAGATGAAGGGAAAGTGAAAACTCAAATTTTCATTTAAGTAAAAAGTATACATCTAAAATGGAAAAGCATAATGTACAAATTTAGAGAGAGATAATTCCTAAAAGTGTGTGTAGTTTTTAGAAATTGTAAACTCTTTTAAGTTTTTTTATATATCAGCTTCAGCAATCGTCAGGAAAAGGGGGAGGTAGGGGATTTTTAACTGAGTGTTGACTCCCAATCCATAAGTCATTCCTTACAAAAATATAGCCCATTACGCATTATAAATCACTTTGCAATCATCAATGATGGTTAGGTCAGCTTTTTGCAAATGGGTAAAATAATGGCTTGTTTGACTCAGGTAAATATCCCACCGCATGTTCACTTGGGAAATTAATGTTATTCTCTTTAAAAGGTTTGGATCCATAGTCATTTGCAAATTTAACATGTTTCAAACATGCATATCTATTTTTTAAAACATGTGTAGAAAAATCTTTTTCTTATAAAATTCCTAGCTATTAGGGTTGAACTAGTGGAATTTCCCAAACTTGGATAACAAAACTTTTGTGTTCATTTTTGGAGTGTGAATAAATTTTCTTTACTTACATTTGTTATTGCTTTAAATTCTTTCCATACATAAACCGGAAAATTTTTATTTTGTTGTGATCTATTTTCCCTTTATCTCTTTTTTTGTTTACGAGATGAAGGGAAAGTAGAAACTCAAGTTTTGATTTAAGAAAAAAATATACATCTAAAATGGAAATGCGCAATGCAAAAATGTAGAGAGCGATAATTCCAAAAAGTGTCTATAATTTTTAGGGATTGTAAACTCTTTTTAGTTTTTGTATATTACATTCTCCAAAAGTTAAGAAAAGTTGGAGGCGGGGAATTTTTAACTGAGTGTTGACTCCCAATCCATAAGTCATTCCTTAAAAAAATGTATCCCTTTACGCATGATAAATCACTTTACAATCATCTATGATCGTTAGGTCAGCTATTTGTAAATGGGAAAATAATTGCTTGTTTGACTCGGGTAAATATCCCGTTGCACGTTCACTTGGGAATTTAATGTTATTCTCTTTAAAAGGTTTAGATCCATAGGTCATTTGCATCTTTAACATGTTTCAAGCATGCATATCCATTTTTTAAAACATGTGTAGAAAAATCTCGTTCGTATAAAATTCCGAGCTATTATGGTTGAACTAGTGGAATTTCCCAAACTAGGATAACAAAAATTTTGTGTTCATTTCTGGTGTGTGAATAAATTTTCTTTACTTACTTTCATTATAACCTTAAATTCTTTCGGAACATAAACTTCTAAATTTTCATTTTGTGGTGATCTATTTGCCTTTGATGTCTTTTTTTGTTTACGAGATTAAGGGATTGTGAAAACTCAAGTTTTTATTTAAGAAAAAAGAATACATCTGAAATGTAAATGCACAATGCACAAATGTAGAGAGAGATCATTCCAAAAAGTTTCTGTAATTTTTAGGGATTGTAAACTCTTTTTAGTTTTTATATATCTGGTTCTACAATCGTCGGGAATAGGGGGAGGTGGGGGATTTTTAACTGAGTGTTGACTCCCAATCCATTAGTCCTTCCTCACAAAAATATACCCCATTACGTATGATAAATCACTTTACAATCATCTATGATCGATAGGTCAGTTTTTTATAAATGGGCAATGTAACGGCTTGTTTCACTCTCGTAAAAATCCCATCACACGCTCACTTGGGAATTTAATGTTATTCTCTTTTAAATGTTTGGATCCATAGGTCATTTGAATCTTTAACATGTTTCAAGCATGCATATCTAATTTTTAAAACATGTGTAGAAAAATCTCTTTCTTATAAAAGTCCGAGCTATTAGGGTTGAACTAGTGGAATTTCCAAAACTTGGATAACAAAATTTTTGTGTTCATTTGTCATGTTTGAAGAAACTTTCTTTACTTACATTTGTCATTGCTTTAAATTCCTTCTATTCATAAGCTCTAAAATTTTCATTTTGTTGTGATTTATTTGCCTTTTATCTCTTTTTTTGTTTACGAGATGAAGGGAAAGTGAAAGCTCAAGTTTTAATTTAAGAAAAAAGTATACATCTAAAATGGAAATTTAAAATGTACAAATGTAGAGAGAGATAATTCGAAAAAGTTTATGAAATTTTTTAGGATTGTAAACTCTTTTTAGTTTTTATATAACAGGTTCTACAATCGTCGGGAAAAGGGGGAGGCGGCGGATTTTTAATTGAGGGTTGGCTCCCAATCCATAAGTCATTCCTTACAAAAATATAGCCCGCTACACATGATAAAGCACTTTACACTCATCTATGATCTCTAGGTCAGCTTTTTGTAAATGGGCAAAATAATGACTTGTTTGACTCAGGTAAATATCCTACCGCATGTTCACTAGGAAATTTAAATTTATTCTCTTTAAAAGGTTTGGATCCATAGGTCATTTGCATCTTTAACATGTTTAAAGCATGCATACCCATTTTTTAAAACATGTGTTGAAAAATCTCTTCCTTATAAAATTCAGAGCAATTAGGGTTGAACTAGTGGAATTTCCCAAACTTGGATAACAAAACTTTTCTGTTCATTTGTGGTGTGTGAATAAATTTTATTTACTTGAATTTTTTATTGTTTTAAATTATTTCCATACATAAACTCTAAATATTTCATTTTGTTGTGATCTATTTGCCTTTTATCTCTTTTTTTGTTTACGAGATGAAGGGAAAGTGAAAACTCAAGTTTTGATTGACGAAAAAAGTATACATAAAAAATGGAAATGCTCAATGCACAAATGAAGAGAGAGATCATTCAAAAAAGTTTATGCAATTTTCATTTTGTTGTGATCTATTTGCATGTTATCTCTTTTTTTGTTTACGAGATTAAGGGAAAGTGAAAGCTCAAGTTTTTATTTAAGAAAAAAGTAGACATCTAAAATAGAAGTGCACAATGCACAAATGTAGAGGGAGATAATTCCAAATAGTGTTTGTAATTTTTAGGGATTGTAAACTCTTTTTAGTTTTTATATATCAGGTTCAGCAATCGTGGGGAAAAGGGGGAGGCGGGGGATTTTTATCTTAGTGTTGACTCCCAATCCATTAGTCATTCCTTAAAAAAAATATAGCCCGTTACGCATGATAAATCACTTTACAATCATCTATGATTGTTAGGTCAGCTTTTTGTAAATGGGCAATATAATGGTTTGTTTGAGTCGAGTAAATTTCCCACCGCACGTTCACTTGGGAATTTAATATTATTCTCTTTAAATGGTTTGGAATCATAGGTCATTTGCATCTTGAACATGTTTCAAGCATTCATATCAATTTTTTAAAACATGTGTTGAAAAATACCTTTCTTATAAAATTCCGAGCTATTAGGGTTGAACTAGTGGAATTTACCAAACTTGGATAGCAAAATTTTTGTGTTCATTTGTGCTGTGTGAATAAATTTTCTTTACTTACATTTCTTATTTCTATAAATTCTTTCTATACATAAACTCTAAAATTTTCATTTTGTCGTGATCTTTTTGCCTTTTATTATTTTTTTTTACGAGATTAAGGGAAAGCAAAAACTCAAGTTTTGATTTAAGAAAAAGTATACATCTAAAATATAAATGCACTATGCACAAGTTTAGAGAGAGACAATTCCAAACAATGTCTGTAAATTTTGGGGATTGTAAACTCTTTTTAGTTTTTATATATCAGGTTCTACAATCGTCTGGAAAAGGGGGAGGTGAGGGATTTTTAACTGTGTGTTGACTCCCAATCCATAAATCATTCCTACCAAAAATATAGCCCGTTATACAAGATATATCACTTTACAATCATATATGATCGCAAGGTCAGTTTTTTGTAAATGATCAAAATAATGGCTTGTTTGACTTAGGTAAATATCCCACCGCACATTCACTTGGGATTTTAATGTTATTCTCTTTAAAATGTTTGGATCCATATGTCATTTGCATCTTTAACATGTTTCAAGAATGCATATCCATTTTTAGAACATGTGTAGAAAAATCTATTTCTTATAAAATTCCGAGCTATTTGGGTTGAACTAATGGAATTTCCTAAACTTGGATAACAAAACTTTTGTGTTCATTTGGGGTGTGTGAATAAATTTTCTTTTCATACATTTGTTACTGCTTTAAATTCTTTACATACATTAACTCTAAAATTTACATTTTGTTGAGATCTATTTGCCTTTAATCTCGTTTTTTGTTTACGTGATGAAGGGAAAGTGAAAACTCAATTTTTGATTTAAGAAAAAAGTATACATCTAAAATGCAAATGCACAATGCACGAATGTAGGGAGAGATAATTCTAAAAAGTGTTTTGGAATTTTTAGGGATTGTAAAGTATTTTTAGTATTTAAATATAAGGTTCAGCGATCATCGAGAAAAGGGGGAGGCAGGGGTTTTTTAACTGAGTGTTGACTCCCAATCCATAAGTCACTCCAACCAAAAATATAGCCCATTACGCATGATAAATCACTTTCCAATCATCTATGATCGTTAGGTCAGCTTTATGTAAATTGGCAAAATAAAGGCTTGTTTGACTCAGGTAAATATCCCACCTCACATTCACTTGGAAATTTAATGTTATTCTCTTTGAAAGGTTTGGATCCATAGGTCATTTGCATCTTTAACATGTTTCAAGCATGCATATCCATTTTTTAAAACATGTGTAGTAAAAAAACTTTCTTTTAAAATTCCGAGTTATTAGGGTCAAACTAGTGGAATTTCCCAAACTTGGATAACAAAACTTTTGTGTTCATTTGTGGTGTGTGAATAAATTTTTTTTACTTACGTTTGTTATTGCTTAAAATTCTTTCCATACATAAACTCTAAAATTTTCATTTTGTTTGGATCTATTTGCCTTTTATCTCTTTTTTTTGTTTACGAGGTGAAGGGAAAGTGAAAACTCTAGAATTGATTTAAGAAAAAAGTATACATCTAAAATGGAAATGCACAATGCCAAAATGTAGAAAGAGATAATTCAGAAAAGTGTCTATAATTTTTAGGCATTGTAAACTCTTTTAAGTTTTTAATATATTAGGTTCTGTAATCGTTGGGGGATTTTTAACTGAGTGTTGACTCCCAATCCATAAGTCATTCCTTCCAAAAATGTAGCCCGTTACGCAGGGTAAATCACATTACAATCATCTATGAACATTAGGTTAGCTTTTTGTAAATGGGCAAAAGAATGGCTTGTTTGACTCGGGTAAATATCCCTTCGCTCGTTCACTTGGGAATTTAATGTTATTCTCTTTAAAATTTTGGATCCATAGGTCATTTTATTCTTTAACATGTTTCAAGCATGCATATCCATTTTTTAAAACATGTGTAGAAAAATCTCTTTCCTATAAATTCCGAGCTATTAGGGTTAAACTAGTGGAATTTCCCAAACTTGGATAACAAAACTTTTGTGTTCATTTGTGTGTGTGAATAAATTTTCTTTACTTACATTTGTTATTGCTTTTTATTGCTTTTTTATTCTTTACTTACATCTACTTGCCTTTTATCTCTTTTTTTTGTGTATGAGGTGAAGCGCAAGTGAAAACTCAAGTTTTGATTTATGAAAAATGTGTATATCTAAAATGGAAATGCACAATGCAAAAATTTAGTGAGAGATAATTCCAAAGAGTGTTTGTAAATTTTAGGGAATGTAAACTCTATTAAGTTTTTATATATTAGGTTCAGCAATCGTCGGGAAAAGGGGGAGGCATGGATTTTTAACTAAGTGTTGACTCCAAATCCATAAGTCATTTCTTACAAAAATATAGCCCGTTATGCATGATAAATCACTTTACATTCATCTATGATCGTTAGGTCAGCTTTTTGTAATTGGGCAAAATAATGGTTTGTATAAGTCAAGTAAATTTCCCACCGCATGTTCACTTTCGAATTTAATATTATTCTCTTTAAAAGTTTTGCAATCATAGGTTATTTGAATCTTTAACATGTTTCAAGCATTCATATCCTTTTTTTAAAACAAGTGTTGAAAAATACCTTTCTTATAAAATTTCGAGCTATAAAGGTTGAACTAGTGAAATTTCCCAAACTTGGATAACAAAAATTCTGTGTTCATTTGTGGTGTGTGAATAAATTTTATTTACTTACATTTGTTATTTCTTTAAATTCTTTCCATACATAAACTCTAAAATTTTCATTTTGTCGTGATCTTTTTGCCTTTTACCACTTTTTTTGTTTACGAGATTAAGGGAAAGTGAAAACTCAAGTTTTGATTTAAGAAAAAAGAATACATCTAAAATAGAAATGCACAATGCACAAATGTAGAGAGAGATAATTCCAAACAATGTCTGTAATTTTTAGAGATTGTAAACTCTTTTCAGTTTTTATATATCTAGTTCTACAATCGTCGGGAAAAGGGGGAGGCGGGGGATTTTTAACTATGTGTTGACTCCCAATCCATAAGTCAGTCCTAACAAAATATAGCCCATTACGCATGATATATCACTTTACAATCATCTATGATCGCAATGTCAGCTTTTTGTAAATGGGCAAAATATTGGCTTGTTTGACTCGGGTAAATATCCCACCGCACGTTCACTTCAGAATTTAATTTTATTCTCTTTAAAAGGTTTAGATCCATAGGTCATTTGCATCTTTAACATGTTTCAAGCATGCGTATCCATTCTTTGAAAGATGTGTAGAAAAATCTCTTTCTTATAAAATTCAAAGCTATTTGGGTTGAACTAGTGGAATTTCCTAAACTTGGATAACAAAACTCTTGTGATCATTTGTGGTGTGCGAATAAATTTTCTTTACTCACACTTTTACAGCTTTAAATTCTTTACTTACATTAACTCTAAATTTGACATTTTGTTGTGATTTATTTGCCTTTAATCTCTTTTTTTGTTTACGTGATAAAGGGAAAGTGAAAACTCAAGTTTTGATTTGATAAAAAAGTATACATCTAAAATGGAAATGTACAATGTACAAACGTAGGGAGAGAAAATTCTAAAAGGTACCTGCAATCTTTGAGGGATTGTAAAGTATTTTATATATCAGGTTCAGCGAACGTCGAGAAAAGGGGGAGTCGAGGGTTTTTTAACAGAGTGTTGACTCCCAATCCATAAGTCATTCCTACCAAAAATATCGCCCATTACACACGATAAATCACTTTCCAATCATCTATGATCGTTAGCTCAGCTTTTTATAAATTGGCAAAATAAAGGATTGTTTGACTTGGGTAAATATCCCACCGCACATTCACTTCGGAATTTAATGTTATTCTCTTCAAAAGGTTTGGATCCATAGGTCATTTGCATCTTTAACAAGTTTCAAGCATGCATATCCATTTTTTAAAACATGCGTAGAAAAATCATTTTCTTTTAAAATTCCGAGTTTTTAGGGTCGAACTAGTGGAATTTCCCAAACTTGGATAATAAAACTTTTGTGTTCATTTGTGGTGTGTGAATAAATTTTTTTTACTTACATTTGTTATTGCTTTTAATTCTTTCCATACATAAACTCTAAAATTTTCATTTTGTTGGGATCTATTTGCCTTTTATCACTTTTTATGTTTACGAGGTGAAGGGAAAGTGAAAACTCAAGTATTGATTTAAGAAAAAAGTATACATCTAAAATGGAAATGCACAAAGCAAAAATGTAGAGAGAGATAATTCAGAAAAGTATCTGTAATTTTTAGGCATTGTAAACTCTCTTAAGTTGTTAATATATTAGGTTCTGCAATCGTCGAGAAAAGGGCGAGGCGGGGGATTTTTAACTGAGTGTTGACTCCCAATCCTTAAGTCATTCCTTCCAAACATATAGCCCGTTGCATATGATAAAACAAATTACAATCATCTATGAACGTTAGGTTAGCTTTATGTAAATGGGCAAAAGAATGGCTTGTTTGACTCGGGTAAATATCCCACCACTTGTTCACTTGGGAATTTAATGTTATTCTCTTTAGAAGGTTTGGATCCATAGGTTATTTTATTCTTTAACATGTTTCAAGCATGCATATCCTTTTTTTAAAACATGTGTAGAAAAATCTCTTTCTTCTAAAATTCTGAGCTATTAGGGTTGAACTAGTGGAATTTGCCAAACTTGGATAACAAAACTTTGTCTTCATTTGTGTGTGTGAATAAATTTTCTTTACTTACATTTTTTATTGCTTTATATTCTTTCCATACACAAACTCTAAAATTTTTTATTTTGTTACGATCTATTTGCCTTTTATCTCTTTTTTTGTGTACGAGGTGAAGGGAAAAAGAAAACTCAAGTTTTGATTTATGAAAAAAGTATATATATAAAATGGAAATGCACAATGCAAAAATTTAGAGAGAGATAATTCAAAAAAGTGTCTATAAATTTTAGGGATTGTAAAATCTATTTATTTTTTATATATGAGGTTCAACAATCATCGGGAAAAGGGGAGGTGGGGGATTTTTAACTGAGTATTGACTCCCAATCCATAAGTTATTCCATACAAAAATATACCTCATTATGCATGATAAATCACTTTACAATCATCTATGATCATTAGGTCAGCTTTTTGTAAATGGGCAAAATAATAGTTTGTTTAACTCGGGTAATTATCCCACCTCACATTCACTTGGGAATTTAATGTTATTCTCTTTCAAAGGTTTTGATCCATTGGTCATTTTCATCTTTAACATGTTTCAAACATGAATATCTATTTTTTAAAACATGCATAGAAAAATCTCTTTCTTTTAAAATTCCGAGCTATTAAGGTTGAACTAGTGGAATTTTCGAAACTTCAATAACAAAAATTTCGTGTTCTTTTGTGGTGTGTGAAAATTTTTTCTATACTTACGTTTGTTATTGGTTTAAATTCTTTCCATACATAAACTCTAAAATTTTCATTTTATTGTGATCTTTTTGACTTTTATCTCATTTTTTGTTTACGAGATGAAGGGAAAGTGAAAAACTCAAGTTTTGATTTAAGAAAAAAGTATAAATCTCAAATGGAAATGCACAACGCACAAATGTAGAGAAAGATAATTCCAAAAAGTATCTGTAATTATTTTTTGAATTATATATCAGGTTCTGCAATTGTCGGGACAAGGAGGAGGGGGGGAGGGATTTTTAACTGAGCGTTGACTCCAAATCCATTAGTCATTCCTTAAAAAAATATATCCCGTTACACATGATAAATTACTTTACAATCATTTATGATTGTTAGGTGAGCTTTTTGTAAATGGGCAAAATAATGGCTTGTTTGAGACAGGTAAATATCCCACCGCACGTTCACTTAGGAAGTTAATGTTATTCACTTTAAAAGGTTTGGAATCATAGGTCATTTGCTTCTTTAACATGTTTCAAACATGCATATCCATTTTTTAAAACATGTCTAGAAAAATCTATTTTTTATTAAATTTCGAGCTATTAGGGTTGAACTAGTGGAATTTCCCATACTTGGATAACAAAAATTTTGTGTTCATTTGTGGTGTGGGAATAAATTTTCTTTACTTACATTTATTATTGCTTTAAATTATTTCCACACATTAACTCTAAAATTTTCATTTTGTTCTGATCTAATTGCCTTTTATATCTTTTTTTGTTTAAGAGATGAAGGGAAAGTGAAAATTCAAGTTTTGATTTGAGAAAAAAGTATATATCTAAAATGGAAATGCTCAATGCACAAATGTTGAGAGATATAATTCCAAAAACTGTATGTAATCTTTAGGGATTGTAAAATTTTTTTAGTTTTTTACATAGCAGGTTCTACAATCATCGGGAAAAGAGGGAGGCAGGGGATTATTAACTGAGTGTTGACTCCCAATCCATAAGTCATTCCTTACCAAAATATAGCCCGTTATGCATGATATATCACTTTAAAATAATCTATGATCGCAAGGTCAGCTTTTTAAAAATGGGCAAAATAATGGCTTGTTTGACTCGGGTAATTATCCCACCACATGTTCACTTGGGAATTTATTGTTATTCTCTTTAAAAAGTTTTGATCCATAGGCCATTTGAAAATTTAACATGTTTCACGCATGCATATCCATTTTTTAAAACATGCATAGAAAAATATTTTTCTTTTAAAATTCCGAGCTATTTGGGTTGATCTAGTGGAATTTTCCAAACTTCAATAACAAAAATTTCGTATTCATTTGTGGTGTGAAATTTTTTTTCTTTAGTTACGTTTGTTATTGCTTTAAATTCTTTCCATACATAAACTCTAAAATTTTCATTTTGTTGTGATCTATTTGCCTTTTATCTCTTTTTTTGTTTACCAAATGAAACGAAAGTGAAAACTCAAGTTTTGATTTAAGAAAAAAGTATACATCTAAAATGGAAATGCACAGTGCACAAATGTAGAGAGAGATAATTCCAAAAAGTGTCTGTAATTTTTAGGGATTGTAAAGTCTTTTTAGGTTTTATATATCAGGTTCTGCAACCGTTGGGAAAAGGGGGAAGCGGGGGCTTTTTAACTGAGTGTTGACTCCCAATCCATAAGTAATTCCTTACAAAAATAAAGCCCGTTATGCATGATAAATCAATTTCCAATTATATATGATCGCTACGTCAGCTTTTTATAAATGGGAAAAATAAAGGCTTGTTTGACTCGAGTAAATATCCAATCGCACGTTCACTTGGGAATTTTATGTTATTCTCTTTAAAATGTTTGGATCCACACGTCCTTTGCATCTGTAACATGTTTCAAGCATGCATATCCATTTTTTAAAACATGTGTAGAAAAATCTTTTTCTTATAAAATTCCGAGCTATTTGGGTTGATCTAGTGGAACTTCGCAAACTTGGATAACAAAACTTTTGTGTTCATTTGTGGTGTGTGATTAAATTTTATTTACTTACATTTTTTATGGCTTCAAATTCTTTCCATACATAAACTATAAAATTTTCGTTTTGTTGTGATCTATTTGCCTCTTATCTCTTTTTTTGTTTACATGATGAAGGGAAAGTGATAACTGAAGTGTTGATTTAAGAAAAAAAGTATACATTTAACATGGAAATGCACAATGCACAAATGTAGAGAGAGATAATTCCAAAAAGTGTCTATAATTTTTTGGAATTGTAAACTCTTTTAAGTTTTGTATATATCAGTTTCTGCAATCATCGAGAAAAGGGGGAGGCAGGGGATTTTTGATTGAGTGTTGACTCCCAATCCATAATTCATTCCTTACAAACATATAGCCAGTTATGCATGATATATCACGTTACAATCATCTATGATCGCAGGGTCAAGTTTTTGTTAATGGGCAAAATAATGGCTTGTTTGACTCGAGAAAATATCCCACCGCATGATCAATTTGGAATTTAATGTTATTCTCTTTAAAAGGTTTGGATCCATAGGTAATTTACATCTTTAACAAGTTTTAAGCATGCATATCCATGTTTTAAAACATGTGTAGAAACTTCCCACTTATTAGAGTTGAACTAATGGAATTTCCCAAACTTCGATTACAAAAATTTCGTATTCATTTGTGGTGTGTGAATAAATTTTCTTAACTTAGGTTTGTAATTGCATTAAATTCTTTCTATTCATAAACTCTAAATTTTCATTTTGTTGTGATCTATTTGCCTTTTATCTCTTTTTTGTTTACGAGATGAAGGGAAAGTGAAAAATCAAAATTTGATTTAAGAAAAAAGTACAATGCACAAATGTAGAGAAAGATGATTCCAAAAAGTGTTTGTAATTTTTATGGATTTTAAATTCATTTTAGTTTTTATATATCAGGTTATACAATCGTCGGGAAAAGAGGTAGGTGGGGGAATTTTAACTGAGTGTTGACTCCCAATTCATATGTCATTCCTGACAAAAATATAGCCCGTTATACATGATAAATCACTTTACAATCATCTATGATGGTTAGGTCAGCTTTTTTTAAATGGGCAAAATAATGGCTTGTTTGACTCGGGAAAATATCCCACCGCACGTCCAGTTGGGAATTTAATGTTATTCTCTTTGAAAGGTTTGGATCCATAGGTCTCTTGCATATTTAACATGTTTCAAGCATGCACATCCTTTTTTAAAACATGTGTAGAAAAATCACTTTCTTATAAAATTCCGAGCAATTAGTGCTGAACTAGCAGAATTTCCCAAACTTGTATAGAAAAAATTTTGTGTTCATTTGTGGTGTGTGAATATATTTTCTTTACTTACATTTTTTATTGCTTTAAATTCTTTCCATACGTTAACTCTAAAATTTTCATTTTGTTTTGATTTATTTGCCTGTATATCTTTTTTTTGTTTACGAGATGAAGGGAAAATGAAAACTCAAGTTTTGATTTAAGGAAAAAGTATACATCTAAAATGAAAATTCACAATGCACAAATGTAGAGAGAGATAATTCCAAAAACCGTCTGTAATTTTTAGGGATTGTAAACTCTTTTTAGTTTTTATATATCAGGTTCTGCAATCGTCAGGAAAAAGGGAAGCGGGGGATTTTTAACTGAGTGTTGACTCCCAATCCATAAGTCATTCCATACAAAAATATAGCCCGTTGTGCATGTTTAATCACTTTAAAATCATCTATGATCGTTAGGTCAGCTTTTTGTAAATGGGCAAAATAATGGCTTGTTTGACTCAGGTAAATATCCCACCGAACGTTCACTTTGGAATTTAATGTTATTATCTTTAAAAGGTTTGGATCCATAGGTCATTCGAATCTTTAACATATTTCAAGCATGCATAACCATTTTTTAAAACAAGTGTAGAAAAATCTCTTGGTTATAAAATTCTGAGCTAATAGGGTTGAACTAGTGGAATTTCCTAATCTTGGATAACAAAACCTATGTGTTCATTTGTGGTGTGTGAATAAATATTCTTTACTTACATTTGTTATTGGTTTAAATTCTTTCCATACATAAACTCTAAAAATTTTATTGTGTTGTGATCTATTTGCTTTTTATCTCTTTTTTGGTTTACTTGAAGAAGTGAAAGTGAAAACGAAGGTTTTGATTTAAGAAAAAAGTATACATCTAACTAGAAAGGCACAATACACAAAAGTTGAGAGAGATAATTCAAAAAAGTGTTTGTAATTTTTAGGGATTGTAAACTCTTTTTAATTTTTATATATCAGGATCTGCAATCGTCGGGAAAAGGGGGAGGCGGGGGATTTTTAACTGAGTGTTGGCACCCAATCCAAAACCCATACCTTAAAAAAATATAGCCTGTTATGCATGATAAATCACTTTATAATCATCTTTATCGTTAGGTCAGCTTTTTGTAAATTGGCAAAATAATGGCTCCTTTGACTAGAATAAATATCCCATCGAACTTTCACTTGGGAATTTAATGTCATTCTCTTTGAAAGGTTTGGATCCATATGTCATTTGTATCTTTGACATGTTTCAACCATGCAAATCCATTTTTTAATACATGTGTAGAAAAATCTGTTTGTTATAAAATTTCGAGCTATTAGGGTTGAACTATTGGAATTTTCCCAAACCTGGGATAACAAAACTTTAGTGTTCATTTGTACTGTGTGAATAAATTTTCTTTACTCACGTTTGTTATTGCTTTAAATTTTTTCCATACATAAACTCAAAAACTTTCATTTAGTTGTGAGCGGCCTTTTATCTCTTATTTTTGTTACGAGATGAAGGGAAAGTAAAAACTCATGTTTTGATTTAAAAACAAAGTATACATCTAAAATGTAAATGCACAATGCACAATGTAGAGAGAGATAATTCCAAAAAAGTGACAGTAATTTTTAAGGATTGTAAACTCTTTTTCGTTTTTATCTATCAAGTTCTCTAATCGTCAAGAAAAGGAGGAGGCGGCGAATTTTTAACTGAGTGTTGACTCCCAAATCCATAAGTCATTCCATTCAAAAATAACCCGTTACGCATGATAAATCATTTTACAATCATCTATGTTCGTTAGGAAAGCTTTTTGTAAATGGGCAAAATAATGGCTTGTTTGATTCAGGTAAATATCCCACCGAACGTTTTTAGGAATGTAATGTTATTATCTTTAAAATGTTTGGATGCATAGGTCATTTGCATCTTTAACATGTTTCGAGCATGCATATCCTTTTTTTAAAACATGTGTAGAAAAATTTATTTCTTATGAAATTTTGAGCTATAAGGGTTGAACTAGTGGAATTTCCCAAACTTGGATAACAAAAATTTTTTGTTCAATTGTGGTGTGTGAACAAATTTTCTTTGCTTACATTTGTTATTGCTTTGAATTCTTTCCCTACATAATATCTAAAATTTTCATTTCTTTGTGATCTATTTGCCTTTTATCTCTTTCTTTTGTTTACGAGATGAAGTGAAAGTGAAAACTCTAGTTTTGATTTAAGAAAAAAGTATACATCTAAAATAGAAATGCACAATGCACAAATTTAGAGAGAGATAATTCCAAAAAGTGTCTATAAATTTTAGGGATTATAAACTCTTTTTAGTTTCTATATATCAAGTTCTACAATCGTCGGAAAAATGGGGAGGCGGAGGATTTTTAACTGAGTGTTGACTCCCATTCCACAAGTCACTCCTTACAAAAAGATAGCCCTTTACGCATGATAAATCACTTTACAATCATCTATGATCATAAGGTATGCTTTTTGTAAATATCCCACCGCACGTTCACTTGGGAATTTAATGTTATTATCTTTAAAAGGTTTGGATCCATAGGTCATTTGCATCTTTAATATGTTGCAAGCATGCATATCCTTTTTTTAAAAACATGTGTAGAGAAATCTTTTTCTTATAAAATTCCGACCTATTAGGGTTGAACTAGTGGAATTTCCCAAACTTGGATAACAAAACTTTTGTGTTCATTTGTGGTGTGTGAATAAATTTTCTTTACTTACAGTTGTTATTGCTTTAAATTCTTTCCATATATAAACTCTAAAATTTTCAATTTGTTGTGTTCTATTTGCCTTTTAACTCTTTTTTTTACGAGATAAATGGAAAGTCAAAACTCAAGTTTTTAATTAAGAGAAAAGTATACATCTAAAATGGAAATGAAAAATGCACAAATGTAGAGTCAGATAATTCCAAAAAGTGTCTGTATTTGTTAGGGATTGTAAAATATTTTTAGTTTTCATATATGAGGTTCTGTAATCATCGGGAAAAGGGGTAGGCGGAGGATTTTTAACTAAATGATGACTCCCAATCCATTAGTCATTCCTTACAAAAATATAGCCCGTTATGCATTATAAATCACTTTAAAATCATTTATGATCGTTAAGTCAGCTTTCTGTAAATGGGTAAAATAATGGGTTGTCTGACTCGGATAAATATCCCACCGCACGTTCACTTGGGAATATAATGTTATTTTCTTTAAAAGGTTCAGATCCATAGGTCATTTGCATCTTTAGCATGTTTCAAGCGTGCATATCTATTTTTTTAAAACATGTGTTGAAAAATCTCTTTCTTATAAAATTCCGAGCTATTAGGGTTGAAATAGTGGAATTTTCCAAAACTTGGAGAACAAAACTTTTGTGTTCATTTCTGGTGTGTGAATAAATTTTCTTTACTTATATTTGTGATTTCTTTAAATTCTTTCCATACACAAACTCTAAAATTTTCTTTTTGTTGTGATCTATTTGCCTTTTTTCGATTTTTTGTTAACGAGCCGAAGGGAAAGTGAAAACTCAAGTTTTGTTTTAAGAAAAAAGAATATATCTAAAATGGAAATGCACAATGAAAAAATATAGAGAGAGATAATTCCAAAAAGTGTCTGTAATTTTTAAAGATTGTAATCTCTTTTTAGTTTTTATATATCAGGTTCTGTAATCATTAGGAAAAGGAGGAAACGGGGGTTTTTAAACTGAGTAATAATCCATAGGTCATTCCTTACAAAAATATAGCCCGTTACGCATGATAAATCACTTTAGAATAATCTATGATCGTTAGCTCAGGTTTTTGTAAATGGGCAAAAAAATGGCTTGTCTGAATCGGGTAAATATCCAACCGTACGTTCACTTGGGAATATTATGTTATTTTTTTTAAAATTTTTTGATCCATAGGTCATTTTCATTTTTAACTTGTTTCAAGCATGCATATCCGGTTTTTAAAACATGCATAGAAAAATCTCTTTCTTACAAAATTCCGAGCCATTAGGGTTGAACTAGTGGAATTTTCGTAAAGTTGGATAACAAAACTTTTGTGTTCATTTGTGGTGTGTGAATAAATTTTCTTTAGTTAAATTTTTTATTGCTTTAAATTCTTTCAATACATAAACTCTAAAATTTTCATTTTGTTGGGATCTATTTGCCTTTTTTCTTTTATTTGTTGACGAGATGAAGGGAAAGTGAAAACTCAAGTTTTGTTTTAAGAAAAAAGAATATATCTAAAATGGAAATGCACAATTCAAAAATGTAGAGGGAGATAATTCCAAAGATTGTAAACTCTTTTTTAGTTTTTATATATCTGGTACTGTAATCGTTAGAAAAAGGAGGAAACGGGGGTTTTTTAACTGAGTGTTGACTCATAATCCGTAGCTCATTCCTTAAAAAAATATAGCCCATTGCACATGATAAATCACTTTAGAATAATCTATGATCGTTAGCTCTACTTTATGTAAATGGGCAAAAAAATGACTTGTCTGACTCGGGTAAATATCCAACCGCACGTTCACTTGGGAATATAATGTTATTGTTTTTAAAAGTTTTTTATCCATAGGTCATTTGAATCTTTAACATGTTTCAAGCATGCATATCCAAAACATGTGTAGAAAAATCTATTTATTATAAAATTCCGAGCTATTAGGGTTGAACTAGCAGAATTTTCCTAAAGTTGGATAACAAAACTTTTGTGTTCATTTGAGATGTGTGAATAAATTTTTTTTACTTAAATTTGTTATTGCTTTAAATTCTTTCAATACATAAACTCTAAAATTTTCATTTTGTTGTGATCTATTTGCCTTTTTTCTATTATTTGTTGACGAGATGAAGGGAAGGGAAAGTGAAAAGTCAAGTTTTCTTTTAAGAAAAATGTATACATCTAAAATGGAAATGCACAATGCAAAAATGAAGACAGAGATAATTCCAAAAAGTGTCTGTAATTTTTAGGGATTGTAAACTCTTTTTAGTTTTTATATATCAAGTTCTGTAATCATCAAGAAAAGGAGGAAACAGGGGTTTTTTAACTGAGTGTTGACTCATAATCCATTAGTCATTCCTTACAAAAAATATAGCCAGTTACGCATGATAAATCACTTCAGAATAATCTATGATCATTAGGTCAGCTTTTTGTAAATGGGCAAAATAATTGCTTGTTTGACTCGGGTAAATATCCCACCGCACATTCACTTGGGAATTTAATGTTATTTTCTTTAAAGGTTTGGATCCATAGGTCATTTGAATCTTTAACATGTTTCAAGCATGCATATCCATTTTTTTAAACATGTGTAGAAAAAACTCTTTCTTATAAAATAACGAGCATTTAGGGTTGAACTAGTGGTATTTTCCCAGACTTGGATAACAAACCTTTTGCGTTCATTTTTGGTGTGTGAATAAATTTTCTTTACTTACATTTTTTATTGCTTTAAATTCTTTCCATACATAAAATCTAAAATTTTCATTTTGTTGTCATCTATTTGCCTTTTATCTGTTTTTTTGTTTGCGAGATCAAGGGAAAGTGAAAACTCAAGTTTTGTTTAAGAAAAAGGTACATATATAAAATGAAAAGGCACAATGCACAAATGTAGAGAGAGATAGTTCAAAAAAGTGTGTATAATTTTCAGGGATTCTACACTCTTTTTATTTTTTATATATCAGGTTCTGCAATCGTCAGGAAAAGGGCGAGGCGGGGATTTTTAACTGAGTGTTGACCCTCAATCCATTAGTCATTCCTTACAAAAATATAGCCCGTTTTGCATGATAAATTACATTACAATCATCTATGATCGTTAGGTCTGCTTTTTGTAAATGGGCAAAATAATGGCTTGATTGATTCAGGTAAATATCCCACCGAACGTTCACTAGATAATTTATTGTCATTATCTTTAAAAGGTTTGGATCCATAGGTCATTAGCATCTTTAAAATGTTTCAAGCATGCATATCCATTTTTTAAAACATGTGTAATAAAATCTCTTTCTTATACAATTCCGAGCATTAAGGGTTGAACTAGTGGAATTTTCCTAGACTTGGATAACGAAACTTTTGTGTTCAATTTTGGTGTGTGAATAAATTTTCTTTACTTACATTTTTTATTGCTTTAAATTCTTTCCATACATAAAATCTAAAATTTTTATTTTGTTGCGATCTATTTGCCTTTTATCTCTTTTTTTTGTTTACAAGATGAAGGGAAAGTAAACACTCAAGTTTTGATTTGAGAAAAAAGTATAGATCTAAAATGGAAATGCAGAATGCACAAATGTAGAGAGAGATAATTCCAAAAAGTGTCTGTAAGTTTTAGGGATTGTAAAATCTCTTTAGTTTTTATATATCAAGTTATGCGGAAGTCGAGAAAAGTGGGAGGCGGGGGATTTTTAACTGAGTGTTGACTCCCAATCCATAAGTCATTCCTTACAAAAATATGGCTCGTTTCGCATGATAAATCACTTTACAATCATCTATGATCGTTAGTTCAGCTTTTTGTAAATTGGCAAAATAAATGCTTGTTTCACTCGGATAAATATCCCACTGCACGTTCACTTGGGAATTTAAAGTTATTATCTTTAAAAGGATTGGATCCATAGGTAATTTGCATCTTTAACATGTTTCAAGCATGCATATCCATTTTTTAAAACATATGTAGAAAAATCACTTTCTTATAAAACTTCGAGCTATTAGGGTTGAACTAGTGGAATTTTCCAAACTTGAATAACAAAACTTTTGTGTTCATTTGTGGTGTGTGAATAAATTTTCTTTACGTACATTTGTTATTGCTTTAAATTCTTTCCCCACATAAACTCTAAAATTTTCATTTTGTTGTGATCTATTTGCCTTTTATCTCTCTTGTTTTGTTTACGAGATGAAGTGAAAGTGAAAACTCAAGTTTTCATTTAAGAAAATAGTATGCATATAAAATGGGAATGCACAATGCAAAAATGTTGAGAGAGATAATTCAGAAAAGTGTATGCAATTTTTAGGGATTGTAAAGTTTTTTTAGTTTTTATATCTCTGGTTCTGCAATTGTCAGGAAAAGAGGGAGGCGGGGGATTTTTAACTAAGTGTTGACACCCAATCCATAAGTCATTCCTTACAAAAATATAGCCAGTTATGCATGATAAATCACTTTACAATCATCTATGATCGTTATGTCAGCTTTTTGTAAATAGGCAAAATAATGGCTTGTTTGACTCGGGTAAATATCCCACCGAAGTTTCATTTGGGAATTTATTGTTATTATCTTTAAAAGGTTTGGATACATAGGTCATTTGAAACTTGAACATGTTTCAAGCATGCATATCTGGTTTTTAAAACATGCATAGAAAAATCTCTTTCTTACAAAATTCCGAGCCATTAGGGTTGAACTAGTGGAATTTTCGCAAAGTTGGATAACAAAACTTTTGTGTTCATTTGTGGTGTGTGAATAAATTTTCTTTAGTTAAATTTTTTATTGCTTTAAATTCTTTCAATACATAAACTCTAAAATTTTCATTTTGTTGGGATCTATTTGCCTTTTTTCTTTTATTTGTTGACGAGATGAAGGGAAAGTGAAAACTCAAGTTTTGTTTTAAGAAAAAAGAATATATCTAAAATGGAAATGCACAATTCAAAAATGTAGAGGGAGATAATTCCAAAGATTGTAAACTCTTTTTTAGTTTTTATATATCTGGTACTGTAATCGTTAGAAAAAGGAGGAAACGGGGGTTTTTTAACTGAGTGTTGACTCATAATCCGTAGCTCATTCCTTAAAAAAATATAGCCCATTGCACATGATAAATCACTTTAGAATAATCTATGATCGTTAGCTCTACTTTATGTAAATGGGCAAAAAAATGACTTGTCTGACTCGGGTAAATATCCAACCGCACGTTCACTTGGGAATATAATGTTATTGTTTTTAAAAGTTTTTTATCCATAGGTCATTTGAATCTTTAACATGTTTCAAGCATGCATATCCAAAACATGTGTAGAAAAATCTATTTATTATAAAATTCCGAGCTATTAGGGTTGAACTAGCAGAATTTTCCTAAAGTTGGATAACAAAACTTTTGTGTTCATTTGAGATGTGTGAATAAATTTTTTTTACTTAAATTTGTTATTGCTTTAAATTCTTTCAATACATAAACTCTAAAATTTTCATTTTGTTGTGATCTATTTGCCTTTTTTCTATTATTTGTTGACGAGATGAAGGGAAGGGAAAGTGAAAAGTCAAGTTTTCTTTTAAGAAAAATGTATACATCTAAAATGGAAATGCACAATGCAAAAATGAAGACAGAGATAATTCCAAAAAGTGTCTGTAATTTTTAGGGATTGTAAACTCTTTTTAGTTTTTATATATCAAGTTTTGTAATCATCAAGAAAAGGAGGAAACAGGGGTTTTTTAACTGAGTGTTGACTCATAATCCATTAGTCATTCCTTACAAAAAATATAGCCAGTTACGCATGATAAATCACTTCAGAATAATCTATGATCATTAGGTCAGCTTTTTGTAAATGGGCAAAATAATTGCTTGTTTGACTCGGGTAAATATCCCACCGCACATTCACTTGGGAATTTAATGTTATTCTCTTTAAAGGTTTGGATCCATAGGTCATTTGAATCTTTAACATGTTTCAAGCATGCATATCCATTTTTTTAAACATGTGTAGAAAAAACTCTTTCTTATAAAATAACGAGCATTTAGGGTTGAACTAGTGGTATTTTCCTAGACTTGGATAACAAACCTTTTGCGTTCATTTTTGGTGTGTGAATAAATTTTCTTTACTTACATTTTTTATTGCTTTAAATTCTTTCCATACATAAAATCTAAAATTTTCATTTTGTTGTCATCTATTTGCCTTTTATCTGTTTTTTTGTTTGCGAGATCAAGGGAAAGTGAAAACTCAAGTTTTGTTTAAGAAAAAGGTACATATATAAAATGAAAAGGCACAATGCACAAATGTAGAGAGAGATAGTTCAAAAAAGTGTGTATAATTTTCAGGGATTCTACACTCTTTTTATTTTTTATATATCAGGTTCTGCAATCGTCAGGAAAAGGGCGAGGCGGGGATTTTTAACTGAGTGTTGACCCTCAATCCATTAGTCATTCCTTACAAAAATATAGCCCGTTTTGCATGATAAATTACATTACAATCATCTATGATCGTTAGGTCTGCTTTTTGTAAATGGGCAAAATAATGGCTTGATTGATTCAGGTAAATATCCCACCGAACGTTCACTAGATAATTTATTGTCATTATCTTTAAAAGGTTTGGATCCATAGGTCATTAGCATCTTTAAAATGTTTCAAGCATGCATATCCATTTTTTAAAACATGTGTAATAAAATCTCTTTCTTATACAATTCCGAGCATTAAGGGTTGAACTAGTGGAATTTTCCTAGACTTGGATAACGAAACTTTTGTGTTCAATTTTGGTGTGTGAATAAATTTTCTTTACTTACATTTTTTATTGCTTTAAATTCTTTCCATACATAAAATCTAAAATTTTTATTTTGTTGCGATCTATTTGCCTTTTATCTCTTTTTTTTGTTTACAAGATGAAGGGAAAGTAAACACTCAAGTTTTGATTTGAGAAAAAAGTATAGATCTAAAATGGAAATGCAGAATGCACAAATGTAGAGAGAGATAATTCCAAAAAGTGTCTGTAAGTTTTAGGGATTGTAAAATCTCTTTAGTTTTTATATATCAAGTTATGCGGAAGTCGAGAAAAGTGGGAGGCGGGGGATTTTTAACTGAGTGTTGACTCCCAATCCATAAGTCATTCCTTACAAAAATATGGCTCGTTTCGCATGATAAATCACTTTACAATCATCTATGATCGTTAGTTCAGCTTTTTGTAAATTGGCAAAATAAATGCTTGTTTCACTCGGATAAATATCCCACTGCACGTTCACTTGGGAATTTAAAGTTATTATCTTTAAAAGGATTGGATCCATAGGTAATTTGCATCTTTAACATGTTTCAAGCATGCATATCCATTTTTTAAAACATATGTAGAAAAATCACTTTCTTATAAAACTTCGAGCTATTAGGGTTGAACTAGTGGAATTTTCCAAACTTGAATAACAAAACTTTTGTGTTCATTTGTGGTGTGTGAATAAATTTTCTTTACGTACATTTGTTATTGCTTTAAATTCTTTCCCCACATAAACTCTAAAATTTTCATTTTGTTGTGATCTATTTGCCTTTTATCTCTCTTGTTTTGTTTACGAGATGAAGTGAAAGTGAAAACTCAAGTTTTCATTTAAGAAAATAGTATGCATATAAAATGGGAATGCACAATGCAAAAATGTTGAGAGAGATAATTCAGAAAAGTGTATGCAATTTTTAGGGATTGTAAAGTTTTTTTAGTTTTTATATCTCTGGTTCTGCAATCGTCAGGAAAAGAGGGAGGCGGGGGATTTTTAACTAAGTGTTGACACCCAATCCATAAGTCATTCCTTACAAAAATATAGCCAGTTATGCATGATAAATCACTTTACAATCATCTATGATCGTTATGTCAGCTTTTTGTAAATAGGCAAAATAATGGCTTGTTTGACTCGGGTAAATATCCCACCGAAGTTTCATTTGGGAATTTATTGTTATTATCTTTAAAAGGTTTGGATACATAGGTCATTTGAAACTTGAACATGTTTCAAGCATGCATATCTGGTTTTTAAAACATGCATAGAAAAATCTCTTTCTTACAAAATTCCGAGCCATTAGGGTTGAACTAGTGGAATTTTCGCAAAGTTGGATAACAAAACTTTTGTGTTCATTTGTGGTGTGTGAATAAATTTTCTTTAGTTAAATTTTTTATTGCTTTAAATTCTTTCAATACATAAACTCTAAAATTTTCATTTTGTTGGGATCTATTTGCCTTTTTTCTTTTATTTGTTGACGAGATGAAGGGAAAGTGAAAACTCAAGTTTTGTTTTAAGAAAAAAGAATATATCTAAAATGGAAATGCACAATTCAAAAATGTAGAGGGAGATAATTCCAAAGATTGTAAACTCTTTTTTAGTTTTTATATATCTGGTACTGTAATCGTTAGAAAAAGGAGGAAACGGGGGTTTTTTAACTGAGTGTTGACTCATAATCCGTAGCTCATTCCTTAAAAAAATATAGCCCATTGCACATGATAAATCACTTTAGAATAATCTATGATCGTTAGCTCTACTTTATGTAAATGGGCAAAAAAATGACTTGTCTGACTCGGGTAAATATCCAACCGCACGTTCACTTGGGAATATAATGTTATTGTTTTTAAAAGTTTTTTATCCATAGGTCATTTGAATCTTTAACATGTTTCAAGCATGCATATCCAAAACATGTGTAGAAAAATCTATTTATTATAAAATTCCGAGCTATTAGGGTTGAACTAGCAGAATTTTCCTAAAGTTGGATAACAAAACTTTTGTGTTCATTTGAGATGTGTGAATAAATTTTTTTTACTTAAATTTGTTATTGCTTTAAATTCTTTCAATACATAAACTCTAAAATTTTCATTTTGTTGTGATCTATTTGCCTTTTTTCTATTATTTGTTGACGAGATGAAGGGAAGGGAAAGTGAAAAGTCAAGTTTTCTTTTAAGAAAAATGTATACATCTAAAATGGAAATGCACAATGCAAAAATGAAGACAGAGATAATTCCAAAAAGTGTCTGTAATTTTTAGGGATTGTAAACTCTTTTTAGTTTTTATATATCAAGTTCTGTAATCATCAAGAAAAGGAGGAAACAGGGGTTTTTTAACTGAGTGTTGACTCATAATCCATTAGTCATTCCTTACAAAAAATATAGCCAGTTACGCATGATAAATCACTTCAGAATAATCTATGATCATTAGGTCAGCTTTTTGTAAATGGGCAAAATAATTGCTTGTTTGACTCGGGTAAATATCCCACCGCACATTCACTTGGGAATTTAATGTTATTCTCTTTAAAGGTTTGGATCCATAGGTCATTTGAATCTTTAACATGTTTCAAGCATGCATATCCATTTTTTTAAACATGTGTAGAAAAAACTCTTTCTTATAAAATAACGAGCATTTAGGGTTGAACTAGTGGTATTTTCCCAGACTTGGATAACAAACCTTTTGCGTTCATTTTTGGTGTGTGAATAAATTTTCTTTACTTACATTTTTTATTGCTTTAAATTCTTTCCATACATAAAATCTAAAATTTTCATTTTGTTGTCATCTATTTGCCTTTTATCTGTTTTTTTGTTTGCGAGATCAAGGGAAAGTGAAAACTCAAGTTTTGTTTAAGAAAAAGGTACATATATAAAATGAAAAGGCACAATGCACAAATGTAGAGAGAGATAGTTCAAAAAAGTGTGTATAATTTTCAGGGATTCTACACTCTTTTTATTTTTTATATATCAGGTTCTGCAATCGTCAGGAAAAGGGCGAGGCGGGGATTTTTAACTGAGTGTTGACCCTCAATCCATTAGTCATTCCTTACAAAAATATAGCCCGTTTTGCATGATAAATTACATTACAATCATCTATGATCGTTAGGTCTGCTTTTTGTAAATGGGCAAAATAATGGCTTGATTGATTCAGGTAAATATCCCACCGAACGTTCACTAGATAATTTATTGTCATTATCTTTAAAAGGTTTGGATCCATAGGTCATTAGCATCTTTAAAATGTTTCAAGCATGCATATCCATTTTTTAAAACATGTGTAATAAAATCTCTTTCTTATACAATTCCGAGCATTAAGGGTTGAACTAGTGGAATTTTCCTAGACTTGGATAACGAAACTTTTGTGTTCAATTTTGGTGTGTGAATAAATTTTCTTTACTTACATTTTTTATTGCTTTAAATTCTTTCCATACATAAAATCTAAAATTTTTATTTTGTTGCGATCTATTTGCCTTTTATCTCTTTTTTTTGTTTACAAGATGAAGGGAAAGTAAACACTCAAGTTTTGATTTGAGAAAAAAGTATAGATCTAAAATGGAAATGCAGAATGCACAAATGTAGAGAGAGATAATTCCAAAAAGTGTCTGTAAGTTTTAGGGATTGTAAAATCTCTTTAGTTTTTATATATCAAGTTATGCGGAAGTCGAGAAAAGTGGGAGGCGGGGGATTTTTAACTGAGTGTTGACTCCCAATCCATAAGTCATTCCTTACAAAAATATGGCTCGTTTCGCATGATAAATCACTTTACAATCATCTATGATCGTTAGTTCAGCTTTTTGTAAATTGGCAAAATAAATGCTTGTTTCACTCGGATAAATATCCCACTGCACGTTCACTTGGGAATTTAAAGTTATTATCTTTAAAAGGATTGGATCCATAGGTAATTTGCATCTTTAACATGATTCAAGCATGCATATCCATTTTTTAAAACATATGTAGAAAAATCACTTTCTTATAAAACTTCGAGCTATTAGGGTTGAACTAGTGGAATTTTCCAAACTTGAATAACAAAACTTTTGTGTTCATTTGTGGTGTGTGAATAAATTTTCTTTACGTACATTTGTTATTGCTTTAAATTCTTTCCCCACATAAACTCTAAAATTTTCATTTTGTTGTGATCTATTTGCCTTTTATCTCTCTTGTTTTGTTTACGAGATGAAGTGAAAGTGAAAACTCAAGTTTTCATTTAAGAAAATAGTATGCATATAAAATGGGAATGCACAATGCAAAAATGTTGAGAGAGATAATTCAGAAAAGTGTATGCAATTTTTAGGGATTGTAAAGTTTTTTTAGTTTTTATATCTCTGGTTCTGCAATCGTCAGGAAAAGAGGGAGGCGGGGGATTTTTAACTAAGTGTTGACACCCAATCCATAAGTCATTCCTTACAAAAATATAGCCAGTTATGCATGATAAATCACTTTACAATCATCTATGATCGTTATGTCAGCTTTTTGTAAATAGGCAAAATAATGGCTTGTTTGACTCGGGTAAATATCCCACCGAAGTTTCATTTGGGAATTTATTGTTATTATCTTTAAAAGGTTTGGATACATAGGTCATTTGAAACTTGAACATGTTTCAAGCATGCATATCTGGTTTTTAAAACATGCATAGAAAAATCTCTTTCTTACAAAATTCCGAGCCATTAGGGTTGAACTAGTGGAATTTTCGCAAAGTTGGATAACAAAACTTTTGTGTTCATTTGTGGTGTGTGAATAAATTTTCTTTAGTTAAATTTTTTATTGCTTTAAATTCTTTCAATACATAAACTCTAAAATTTTCATTTTGTTGGGATCTATTTGCCTTTTTTCTTTTATTTGTTGACGAGATGAAGGGAAAGTGAAAACTCAAGTTTTGTTTTAAGAAAAAAGAATATATCTAAAATGGAAATGCACAATTCAAAAATGTAGAGGGAGATAATTCCAAAGATTGTAAACTCTTTTTTAGTTTTTATATATCTGGTACTGTAATCGTTAGAAAAAGGAGGAAACGGGGGTTTTTTAACTGAGTGTTGACTCATAATCCGTAGCTCATTCCTTAAAAAAATATAGCCCATTGCACATGATAAATCACTTTAGAATAATCTATGATCGTTAGCTCTACTTTATGTAAATGGGCAAAAAAATGACTTGTCTGACTCGGGTAAATATCCAACCGCACGTTCACTTGGGAATATAATGTTATTGTTTTTAAAAGTTTTTTATCCATAGGTCATTTGAATCTTTAACATGTTTCAAGCATGCATATCCAAAACATGTGTAGAAAAATCTATTTATTATAAAATTCCGAGCTATTAGGGTTGAACTAGCAGAATTTTCCTAAAGTTGGATAACAAAACTTTTGTGTTCATTTGAGATGTGTGAATAAATTTTTTTTACTTAAATTTGTTATTGCTTTAAATTCTTTCAATACATAAACTCTAAAATTTTCATTTTGTTGTGATCTATTTGCCTTTTTTCTATTATTTGTTGACGAGATGAAGGGAAGGGAAAGTGAAAAGTCAAGTTTTCTTTTAAGAAAAATGTATACATCTAAAATGGAAATGCACAATGCAAAAATGAAGACAGAGATAATTCCAAAAAGTGTCTGTAATTTTTAGGGATTGTAAACTCTTTTTAGTTTTTATATATCAAGTTTTGTAATCATCAAGAAAAGGAGGAAACAGGGGTTCTTTAACTGAGTGTTGACTCATAATCCATTAGTCATTCCTTACAAAAAATATAGCCAGTTACGCATGATAAATCACTTCAGAATAATCTATGATCATTAGGTCAGCTTTTTGTAAATGGGCAAAATAATTGCTTGTTTGACTCGGGTAAATATCCCACCGCACATTCACTTGGGAATTTAATGTTATTCTCTTTAAAGGTTTGGATCCATAGGTCATTTGAATCTTTAACATGTTTCAAGCATGCATATCCATTTTTTTAAACATGTGTAGAAAAAACTCTTTCTTATAAAATAACGAGCATTTAGGGTTGAACTAGTGGTATTTTCCTAGACTTGGATAACAAACCTTTTGCGTTCATTTTTGGTGTGTGAATAAATTTTCTTTACTTACATTTTTTATTGCTTTAAATTCTTTCCATACATAAAATCTAAAATTTTCATTTTGTTGTCATCTATTTGCCTTTTATCTGTTTTTTTGTTTGCGAGATCAAGGGAAAGTGAAAACTCAAGTTTTGTTTAAGAAAAAGGTACATATATAAAATGAAAAGGCACAATGCACAAATGTAGAGAGAGATAGTTCAAAAAAGTGTGTATAATTTTCAGGGATTCTACACTCTTTTTATTTTTTATATATCAGGTTCTGCAATCGTCAGGAAAAGGGCGAGGCGGGGATTTTTAACTGAGTGTTGACCCTCAATCCATTAGTCATTCCTTACAAAAATATAGCCCGTTTTGCATGATAAATTACATTACAATCATCTATGATCGTTAGGTCTGCTTTTTGTAAATGGGCAAAATAATGGCTTGATTGATTCAGGTAAATATCCCACCGAACGTTCACTAGATAATTTATTGTCATTATCTTTAAAAGGTTTGGATCCATAGGTCATTAGCATCTTTAAAATGTTTCAAGCATGCATATCCATTTTTTAAAACATGTGTAATAAAATCTCTTTCTTATACAATTCCGAGCATTAAGGGTTGAACTAGTGGAATTTTCCTAGACTTGGATAACGAAACTTTTGTGTTCAATTTTGGTGTGTGAATAAATTTTCTTTACTTACATTTTTTATTGCTTTAAATTCTTTCCATACATAAAATCTAAAATTTTTATTTTGTTGCGATCTATTTGCCTTTTATCTCTTTTTTTTGTTTACAAGATGAAGGGAAAGTAAACACTCAAGTTTTGATTTGAGAAAAAAGTATAGATCTAAAATGGAAATGCAGAATGCACAAATGTAGAGAGAGATAATTCCAAAAAGTGTCTGTAAGTTTTAGGGATTGTAAAATCTCTTTAGTTTTTATATATCAAGTTATGCGGAAGTCGAGAAAAGTGGGAGGCGGGGGATTTTTAACTGAGTGTTGACTCCCAATCCATAAGTCATTCCTTACAAAAATATGGCTCGTTTCGCATGATAAATCACTTTACAATCATCTATGATCGTTAGTTCAGCTTTTTGTAAATTGGCAAAATAAATGCTTGTTTCACTCGGATAAATATCCCACTGCACGTTCACTTGGGAATTTAAAGTTATTATCTTTAAAAGGATTGGATCCATAGGTAATTTGCATCTTTAACATGTTTCAAGCATGCATATCCATTTTTTAAAACATATGTAGAAAAATCACTTTCTTATAAAACTTCGAGCTATTAGGGTTGAACTAGTGGAATTTTCCAAACTTGAATAACAAAACTTTTGTGTTCATTTGTGGTGTGTGAATAAATTTTCTTTACGTACATTTGTTATTGCTTTAAATTCTTTCCCCACATAAACTCTAAAATTTTCATTTTGTTGTGATCTATTTGCCTTTTATCTCTCTTGTTTTGTTTACGAGATGAAGTGAAAGTGAAAACTCAAGTTTTCATTTAAGAAAATAGTATGCATATAAAATGGGAATGCACAATGCAAAAATGTTGAGAGAGATAATTCAGAAAAGTGTATGCAATTTTTAGGGATTGTAAAGTTTTTTTAGTTTTTATATCTCTGGTTCTGCAATCGTCAGGAAAAGAGGGAGGCGGGGGATTTTTAACTAAGTGTTGACACCCAATCCATAAGTCATTCCTTACAAAAATATAGCCAGTTATGCATGATAAATCACTTTACAATCATCTATGATCGTTATGTCAGCTTTTTGTAAATAGGCAAAATAATGGCTTGTTTGACTCGGGTAAATATCCCACCGAAGTTTCATTTGGGAATTTATTGTTATTATCTTTAAAAGGTTTGGATACATAGGTCATTTGAAACTTGAACATGTTTCAAGCATGCATATCCCTTTTTTTTTAAATGTGTAGAAAAATCTCTTTCTTATAAAATTCTGAGCTATTAGGGTTGAACTAGTATTATTTCCCAAACTTGGATAACAAAAATTTTGTGTTCATTTGTGGTGTGTGAATAAATTTTCTCTACTTACATTTGTGATTACATTAAACTCTTTCCATACATAAACTCTAAAATTTTCATTTTGTTGTGATCTATTTGCCTTTTATCTCCTTTTTTGTTTACAAGATAAAGGGAAAGTGAAAACTCAAGTTTTGAATTAAGAAAAAAGTATACATCTAAAATGGAAATGCACAATGCACAAATTTAGAAATAGATAATTCCAAAAAGTGTCTGTAATTTTTGGGATTATAAACTAGTTTTAGTTTTTCTATTTCAAGTTCTGTAATAGTCGGGAAAAGAGGGACGCGGGGGATGTTTAACTAAGTGCTGACTCCCAATCCATAATTCACTCATTAAAAAAATATAGCCTGTTATGCATGATAAATCACTGTACAATCATATATGATCGTTAGGTCAGCTTTTTTTAAATGGGTTAAATATTGCCTTGTTTGAATTGGGTAAATATCCCACTGCACGTTCACTTTGGAATTTAATGTTACTATCTTTAAAATTTTTAGATCCATAGGTCATTTGCATCTTTAACATGTTTCAAGCATGCGTATCCATTTTTTAAAACATGTGTAGAAAAATCTATTTCTTTTAAAATTCCGAGCTATTAGGCTTGAACTAGTGAAATTTTCCCAATGTTGGATAACAAAACTTTCGTGTTCATTTGTGGTGTGTGAATAAATTTTCTTTACTTAAATTTGTTTTAGCTTTAAATTCTTTGAATACAAAAAATCTAAAATTTTCATTTTGTTGTGATCTATTTGCCTTGTTTCTATTATTTGTTGACGAGATGAAGGGAAAGTGAAAACTCAAGTTTTCTTTTAAGAAAAAAGTAGACATCTAAAATGGAAATGCACAAAGCAAAAATGAAGACAGAGATAATTCCAAAAAGTATCTGTAATTTTTAGGGATTGTAAACTCCTTTAGTTTTTATATATCCGGTTCTGTAATCGTCAAGAAAAGGAGGAAACCGGGGTTTTTTAACTGAGTGTTGACTCATAATCCATAAGTCATTCCTTACAAAAAATATAGCCCGTTACACATGATAAATCACTTCAGATTAATCTATGATCTTAGGTCAGCTTTTTGCAAATGTGCAAAATAATTGATTGTTTGACTCGGGTAAATATCCCATCGCACGTTCAGTTGGGAATTTAATGTTGTTTTCTTAATAAGGTTTGGATCCATAGGTCATTTAAATTTTTAACATGTTTCAGGCATGCATATCCATTTTTTAAAACATGTGTTGAAAAAATTCTTTCTTATAAAATAACGAGCAGTTAGGGTTGAACTAGTGGAATTTTCCCAAACCTGGATAACAAAACTTTTGTGTTCATTTTTGGTGTGTGAATAAATTTTATTTACTTACATTTGTTATTGCATTAAATTCTTTCCATACATCAACTCTAAAATTTTAATTTTGTTGTGATCTATTTTCCTTTTATCTCTATTTTTGTTTACGAGATGAAGGGAAAGTGAAAAATCAAGTTTTGTTTAAGAAAAAATTATACATAAAAAATGGAAATGCACAATGCACAAATGTAGAGAGAGATAATTTCAAAAAGTGTCTATAATTGTTAGGGATTCTAAACGCTTTTTATTTTTTATATATCAGGTATTGCAATCGTCAGGAAAAGGGGGAAGCGGGGAGTTTTAACTGAGTGTTCACCCTCAATCCATCAGTCATTCCTTACAAAAATATAGCCCGTTACGCATGATAAATCACATTACAATCATCTATGATCGTTAGGTCAGCTTTTTGTAAATGGGCAAAATAATGACTTGATTGATTCGGGTAAATATCCCACCGAACGTTCACTTGAGAATTTATTGTCATTATCTTTAAAAGGTTTGGATCCATAGGTCATTAGCATCTTAAACATGTTTCAAGCATGCATATTCATTTTTTAAAACATGTGTAGAAAAATCTCTTTCTTATACAATTCCGAGCATTAAGGGTTGAACTAGTGGAATTTTCCCAGACTTGGATAACAAAACTTTTGTGTTCAATTTTGGTGTGTGAATAAATTTTATTTACTTACATTTGTTATTACTTTTAATTATTTCCATACATAGAATCTAAAATTTTCATTTTGTTGTGTTCTAATTGCCTTTTACCTCTTTTTTTTGTTTACGAGATGATGGGAAAGTAAAAACTCAAGTTTTGATTTGAGAAAAAAGTATAGATCTAAAATGGAAATGCAGAATGCACAAATGTAGAGAGAGATAATTCCAAAAAGTGTCTGTAAGTTTTAGGGATTGTAAACTCTTTTTAATTTTTATATATCAGGTTATGTAGAAGTCGAGAAAAGGGGGAGGCCGGAGTTTTAACTGAGTGTTGACTCCCAATCTATAAGTCAATCCTTTAAAAAATATAGCCCGTTACGCATAATAAACCACATTACAATCATCTATGATCGTTAGTTCAGCTTTTGGTAAATTAGCAAAATAATGGCTTGATTCACTCGGGTAAATATCCCACCGCATGTTCACTTGTGGTGTGTAAATAAATTTTCTGTATGTACATTTGTTATTGCTTTAAATTCTTTCCACACAAAAACTCTAAAATTTTCATTTTGTTGTGATCTATTTGTCTTTTATCTCTCTTTTTTTGTTGACGAGATGAAGTGAAAGTGAAAACTCAAGTTTTGATTTAAGAAAAAGTATACATCTAAAATGGGAATGCACAATGCACAAATGTTGAGAGAGATAATTCAAAAAAGTGTCTACAATTTTTTGGGATTGTAAACTCTTTTTAGCTTTTATATCTCAGGTTCTGCAATCGTCGGGAATAGGGGGAGGCGGGGGATTTTTTACTGAGTGTTGACACCAGATCCATAAGTCATTCCTTACAAATATATAGCTTGTTATGCATAATAAATCACTTTCCAAACATCTATAATCGTTATGTCAGCTTTTTGTAAATAGGCGAAATAATGGCTTGTTTGACTCGGGTAAATGTCCCACCAAACGTTCACTTTAAAATTTATTGTCATTATCTTTAAAAGGTTTGGATCCATAGGTCATTTGCATCTTTAACATGTTTCAAGCATGCATATCCATTTTTTAAAAAATGTGTAGAAAAATCTATTTCTTATAAAATTCCGATCTTTTAGGGTTGAACTCGTATTATTTCCCAAACTTGGATAACAAAAATTTTGTGTTCATTTGTGGAGTGTGAATAAATTTTCATTACTTACATTTGTGATTGCATTAAATTCTTTCGATACATAAACTCTAAAATTTTCATTTTGTTGTGATCTGTTTGCCTTTTATCTCCTTTTTTGTTTACGAGATGAGGGAAAGTGAAAACTCAAGTTTTGAATTAAGAAAAAAGTATACATCTAAAATGGAAATGCACAATGCACAAATATAGAAAGAGATAATTCCAAAAAGTGTCTGTAATTTTTGGGATTATAAATTCTTTTTAGTTTTTATATTTCATGTTCTGCAATCGTCGGGAAAAGAGGGAGGCGGGGCTTTTTTAACTAAGTATTGAATCCCAATCCATAAGTCATTCGTTACAAAAATATAGCCCGTTATGCATGATAAATCATTGTACAATCATATATGATCGTTAGGCCCTCTTTTTGTAAATGGGTAAAATATTGGCTTGTTTGAATTGGGTAAATATCCCACCGCACGTTCACTTGGGAATTTAATGTTACTATCTTTAAAAGGTTTGGATCCATAGGTCATTTTCATCTTTAACATGTTTCAACCATGCATATCCATTTTTTAAAACATGTATAGAAAAATCTCTTTCTTCTAAAATTCCGAGCTATTAGGGTTGAACAAGTGGAATTGCATATACTTGGATAACAAAATTTTTTTGTTCATTTGTGGTTTTTTAATAAATTTTCTTTACTTACATTTGTTATTGCTCTAAATTCTTTACACACATAAAGTCTAAAATTTTCATTTTGTTGTGATCTATTTGCCTTTTATATCTTTTTTTGTTTACGAGATGAAGGGAAAGTGAAAACTGAAGTTTTGATTTAAGAAAAAAGTATACATCTAAAATGGAAATGCACAATGCACAAATGTAGTGAGATATAATTCCAAAAAGTGACTGTAATTTTTCGGGATTGTAAACTCTTTTTAGTTTTTATATATCCGGTTCTACAATCGTCAGGAAAAGGGGGAAGCGGGGGATTTTTAACTGAGTGTTGACTCTCAATTCTTATGTCATTCGTAAAAAAAATATAGCCCGTTACGCAAGATAAATCACCTTACAATCATCTATGATCATTAGGTCAACCTTTTGTAAATGGGCAAAATAATGGCTTGATTGATTCAGGTAAATATCCCACCGAACGTTCACTTGGAAATTTAATGTTATTATCTTTAAATGGTTTGGATCCATAGGTCATTTGCATCTTTAACATGTTTCAAACATGCATATCCATTCTTTAAAACATGTGTAGAAAAATCTCTTTCCTATAAAATTCCGAGCCATTAGGGTTGAACTAGTGGAATTTCCCAAACTTGTATAAAAAAACTTTTGTGTTCATTTGTGGTGTGTGAATAAATTTTCTTTATGTACATTTTTTATTGCTTTAAATTCTTTCCACACATAAACTCTAAAATTTTCATTTTGTTGTGATCTATTTGCCTTTTATCTCTTTATTTGGTTATGAGTTGAAGTATCAGTGAAAACTCAAGTTTTAATTTAAGAAAAATGTATACATCTAAAATGGAAATTCACAATGCACAAATGTTCAGAGAGATTATTCCAAAAAGTGTTTGGAATTTTTAGGGATTGCAAACTCTTTTTAGTTTTTATATCTCAGGTTCTGCAATCGTTAGGAATAGGGAGAGGCGGGGGAATTTTAACTAAATGTTGACCCCCAATCCATAAGTTATTCCTTACAAAAATAGAGCCAAATATGCATGATTAATCACTTTACACTCATCTATGATCGTTAGATCTTCTTTTTGTAAATGGACAAAATAATGGCTTGTTTGACTCGGGTAAATATCCCACCAAACGTTCACTTGAGAATTTATTGTCATTATCTTTAAAAGGTTTGGATCCATAGGTCATTAGCAGCTTAAACATGTTTCAAGCATGCATATCCATTTTTTAAAACATGTGTAGAGAAATCTATTTCTTATACAATTCTGAGCATTAAGGGTTGAACTAGTGGAATTTTCCCAGACTTGGGTAATAAAACTTTGTATTCAATTTTGGTGTGTGAATAAATTTTCTTTACTTACATTTGTTATTGCTTTAAATTCTTTCCATAGATAAAATCTAAAATTTTCATTTTGTTGGAATCTATTTGCCTTTTATCTCTTTTTTTGTTTACAAGATGAAGGGAAAGTGAAAACTCAAGTTTTGATTTGATAAAGAAGTATAGATCTCAAATGGAAATACAGAATGCACAAATGTAGAGAGAGATAATTCCAAAAAGTGTCAGTAAGTTTTAGGGATTCTAAACTCTTTTTAGTTCTTATAAATCATGTTATGTAGAAGTCGAGAAAAAGGGGAGGCGGGGGATTTTTAACTGAGTGTTGACTCCCAATCCATAAGTCATTTCTTACAAAAATATAGCCCATTACGCATGATAAATCACTTTACAATCATATATGATCATTAGTTTAGCTTTTTGTAAATTGGCAAAATAATGGCTTGTTGCACTCGGGTAAATATCCCACCGCATGTTCACTTGGGAATTTAAAGTTATTATCTTTAAAAGGTTTAGATCCATAGGCCATTTGCATCTTTAACATGTATCAAGCATGCATATCTATTTTTTAAAACCTGTGTAGAAGAATCGCTTTCTTATAAAATTCTGAGATATTAGGGTTGAACTAGTGGAATTTTCGAAACTTGGATAACAAAACTTTTCTTTTCATTTCTGGTTCGTGAATAAATTTTCTTTACGTACATTTGTTATTGCTTTAAATTCTTTCCACACATAAACTCTAAAATTTTCATTTTGTTGTGATCTATTTGCCTTTTATCTCTCTTTTTTAGTTTACGAGATGAAGTGAAAGGGAAAACTCAAGTTTTGATTTAAGAAAAATGTATACATCTAAAATGGGAATGCACAATGCACAAATGTTGAGAGAGATAATTCAGAAAAGTGTCTGCAATTTTTAGGGATTGTAAACTATTTTTAGTTTTTATATCTCAGGTTCTGCAATCGTTGAGAATAGGGGGAGGCGGGGGATTTTTAACTGAATATTAACACCCAATCCATAAGTCATTCCTTACTAAAATATAGCCCGTTATGCATGATAAATCACTTTAAAATCATCTATGATCGATATGTCAGTTTTTTGTAAATAGGCAAAATAATGGCTTATTTAACTCGGGTAAATATCCCACCGAACGTTCACTTGGGAATTTATTGTCATTATCTTTAAAAGGTTTGGATCCAGAGGTCATTTGCATCTCTAACATGTTTCAAGCATGCATATCCATTTTTTAAAAAATGTGTAGAAAAATGTCTTTCTTATAAAATTCCGAGCTATTAGAGTTGAACTAGTATTATTTCTCAAACTTGGATAACAAAAATTTTGAGTTCATTTTGTGGTGTTTGAATAAATTTTTTTTACTTACATTTGTGATTGCATTAAATTCTTTCCATACATAAACTCTAAAATTTTCAGTTTGTAGTGATCTGTTTGCCTATTATCTCTTTTTTTGTTTACGAGATGAAGGGAAAGTGAAAACTCAAGTTTTGAATTAAGAAAAAAGTATACATCTAATGGAAATGCAAAATGCACAAATGTAGAAAGATAATTCCAAAAAGTGTCTATAATTTTTGGGATTATAAACTCTTTTTAGTTTTTATATTTCAAGTTCTGCAATCGTCGGGAAAAGAGGGAGGCGGGGCATTTTTAACTAAGTGCTGACTCCCAATCCATAAGTCATTCGTTACAGAAATACAGTCCATTATGCATGATAAATCACTGTACAATCATATATAATCATTAGGTCAGCTTTTTATAAATGGGTAAAATATTGGTTGTTAGAATTGTGTAAATATCCCACCGCACATTCACTTGGGAATTTAATTTTACTATCTTTAAAAGGTTTGGATCCATAGGTCACTTGCATCTTTAACATGTTTCAACCATGCATATCTATTTTTTGAAACATGTGTAGAAAAATCTCTTTCTTCTAAAATTCCGAGCTATTAGGGTTGAACAAGAGGAATTGCCCAAACTTGGATAACAAAAATTTTTTGTTCATTAGTGGTGTGTGAATAAATTTTCTTTACCTACATTTGTTATTGCTTTAAATTCTTTCCATACATAAACTCTAAAATTTTCATTTTGTTGTGATCTATTTGCCTTTTATCTCTGTTTTTGTTTACGAGATGAAAGGAAACTGAAAACTCAAGTTTTTTATTTAAGAAAAAAGTATACATGTAAAATGGAAATGCACAATGCACAAATGTAGAGAGATATAATTCCAAAAAGTGACTATAATTTTTAGGGATTGTAAACTCTTTTTAGTTTTTATATATCCGGTTCTGCAATCGTCAGGAAAAGGGGGAGGTGAGGGATTTTTAACTGAGTGTTGACTCTCAATCCTTATGTTATTCCTTAAAAAAATATAGCCCGTTATGCATGATAAATCACTTTACAATCATATATGATCGTTAGGTCAGCTTTTTTTAAATGGGCAAAATATTGGCTTGTTTGACTCAGGTAAATATCCCACCGAACGTTCACTTGGAAATTTAATGTTATTATCTTTAAAAGGTTTGGATCCATAGGTCATTTTCATCTTTAATATGTTTCAAGCATGCATATCCATTTTTTAAAACATGTGTAGAAAAATCTATTTCTTATAAATTCCGAGCTATTAGGGTTGAACTAGAGCAATTTCCAAAACTTGGATAACAAAAATTTTGTGTTCATTTGTGGTATGTGAATAAACTTTCTTTACTTACATTTGTTATTGCTTTAAATTCTTTGCTTACATAAAGTCAAAAAATTTCAGTTTGTTGTGATCTATTTGCCTTTTATATCTTTTTTTGTTTACGAGATGAAGTGAAAGTGAAAACTCAAGTTTTGATATTAGAAAAAAGTACACATCTAAAATGGAAATGCACAATGCACAAATGTAGAGAGAGATAATTCCAAAAAGTATCTGTAATTTTTAGGGATTGTAAACTCTTTGTAGTTTTTACATATCAAGTTCTGCATTCATTGGGAAAAGAGGGTAGCGGGGTATTTTTAACTGTGTGTTGACTCCCAATCCAAAAGTCATTCCTTCCAAAAATATAGCCCGTTATGCATGATAAATGACTTTACAATCATCTATGATCATTGTGTCAGCTTTTTCTAAATGGCAAAAAAATGGCTTGTTTGACTCAGGTAAATATCCCAACACACGTTCACTTGGGAATTTAATGTTATTATCTTTACAAGGTTTGTATCCATATGTCATTTGTATCTTTAACATGTTTCAAGCTTGCTTATCCATTTTTTAAAACATGTGTAGAAAAATCTTTCTTCTAAAATTCCTAGCTGTTAGGGTTGAACATGTGGAATTTCCCAAACTTGGATAACAAAACTTTTCTATTCATTTGTGGTGTGTGAATAAATTTTCTTTACTTACATTTGTTATTTGCATTAAATTCTTTCCATACTTAAACTCTAAAATTTTCATTTTGTTGTGATCTATTTGCCTTTTATCTCTTTTTTGTTTAAGAGATGAAGGGAAAGTGAATACTCAAGTTTTGATTTAAGAAAAAAACTATACATCTAATATGGGAAGGCACAATGCACAAATGTAGAGAGAGATAATTCCAAAAAGTGTTTGTAATTTATAGGGATTGTAAACTCTTTTTTGTTTTTATATATTAGGTTCTGTAATCGTCGGGAAAAGGGGGAGGCAGGGGATTTTTAACTGAGTGCCGAATCCCAATACATAAATCATTCCTTACAAAAATTAAGCCCGTTACACATGATAAATCACTTTACAATGATCTATGATCGTTAGGTCAGCTTTTTGTAAATGGGCAAAATAAAGGCTTGTTTGACTCGGGTAAATATCCCACCGCCCATTCACTTCGGAATTTAATGTTATTCTCTTTAAAAGGTTTGGATCCATAGGTCAGTTGCATCTTTAACATGTCTCAAGCATGCATATCCATTTTTAAAACATGTGTAGAAAAATCTATTTCTTATAAAATTCCGAGCTATTAAGGTTGAACAAGTGGAATTTTCCCAAACTTGGATATCAAAACTTTAGTGTTGAATTGTGGTGTATGGAAAAAATTTCTTTACTTACATTTGTTATTGCTTTAAATTCTTTCCATACATAAACTCTAAAATTTTGATTTTGTTGTGATCTATTTGCTTTTTTTCGCTTTTTTTGTTTACGAGATGAAGGGAAACTGTAAACTCAACTTTTGACTTAAGAAAAAACTATACATCTAAAATAGACATGTATAATGCACAAATGTAGAGCGAGATAATTCCAAAAGTGTCTGTAATTTTTAGGGATTGTAAACTATTTTTTGTTTTTATAACAGGTTCTGCAACCATAGGGAAAAGGGGAAGGTGGGAGTTTTTTAACAGAGTGTTGACTCCCAATCCATAACTCATTCTTTACGAAAACAAATAGCCCATTACGCATGATAAATCTCTTTACAATCATCTATGATCATTAGGTCACCTTTTTGTAAATGGGCAAAATAATGGCTTGTCTGACTCGGGTAAATATCCCACCGCACGTTCACTTGGAAATTTAATGTTATTGTCTTTAAAAATTTTGGATCCATAGGTCATTTGCATCTTTAACATGTTTCAAGCATGCATATCCATTTTTTTAAAACATGTGTAGAAAAATCTCTTTCTTATAAAATTCCGAGCTATTAGGGTTGAACTAGTGGAATTTCCCAAACTTGGATAAAAATACTTTTGTGTTCATTTGTTGTCTGTGAATAAATTTTCTTTACTCATATTTGTTGTTGCTTTAAATTCTTTCCATAAATAAACTCTAAAATTTTAATTTTGTTGTGATCTATTTGCCTTTTATCTCTCTTTTTGTTTACGAGATGAAGTGAAAGTATAAATTCAAGTTTTGATTTAAGAAAAAAGTATACATGTAAAATGGAAATGCACAATGCACAAATGTAGAGAGAGATACTTCCCAAAAAGTGCTTGTAATTTTTAGGGATTCTAAACTTTTTTTAGCATTTATATATCAAGTTTGGCAATCGTCAGGGAAAGGGGGAGGCAGGGACTTTTAACTGAGTGTTGACTCCCAATCGATAAGTCATTCCTTAAAAAAAATAAAGCCCGTTATGCATGATAGATCACTTTACAATCATCTATGATCGTTAGGTCAGCTTTTGGTAAATAGGCAAAGTAATGGCTTATCTGACTCGGGTAAATATCCCACCGCAGGTTCACTTGGAAATTTAATGTTGTTCTCTTTAAAAAGTTTGCATCCATAGGTCATTTGCATCTTTAACATGTTTCAAGCATGCATATCCATTTTTTAAAACATGTGTCAAAAAATCTCTTTCTTATAAAATTCGGAGGTATTAGGGTTTAACTAGTAGAATTTTCCCAAACTTGGATAACAAAACTTTTGTGTTCATTTGTGGTGTGTGAATAAATTTTCTTTACTTACATTTTTTATTTCTTTAAATTCTTTCCATACATATACTCTAAAATTTTCATTTTGTTGTGGTCTATTTGCCTTTTATCTCTTTTTTTGTTTACGAGATGAATGGAAAGTTAAAACTGAAGTTTTGATTTAAGAATATACATCTAAAATCGAAATGCACAATGCAAAAATGTACAGAGAGACAATTCCAAAAAAATGACTATAATTTTTAGGGATTGTCAACTCTTTTTAGTTTTTATATATCAGGTTCTGCAATCGTCAGGAAAAGGGGGAGGCGGGGGATTTTTTACTGAGGGTTGACTCGTAATCCATATATCATTCCTTACAAAAATATAGAATGTTACAATTGATAAATCACTTTAGAATCATCTATGATCGTTAGGTCAGCTTTTTTGTAAATGGGCAAAATTATGGTTTGTTTCACTCGGGTAAATATCCCACCGCACGTTCACTTGGGAACTTAATGTTATATTCTTTAAAAGGTTAGGATCCATAGGTAATTTGCATATTTAAATTGTTTCAAGCATGCATATCCATTTTTTAAAACATGCGTAGAAAAATCTCTTTCTTACAAAATTCCTAGCTATTAGGGTTGAACTAGTGGAATTTCCCCAAACTTGGATACCAAAAATTTAGAGTGCATTTTTGGTGTGTGAATAAATTTTATTTACTTACAGTTGTTATTACTTTAAATTCTTTCCATACATAAACTCTAAAATTTTCATTTTATTGTGATCTATTTGCCTTTTTTCTCTTTTTTTTGTTTACGAGATTAAGGGAAAGTGAAAACTCAAAGTTTTGATTTAAGAAAAAAGTATACAACTAAAACGGAAATGCACAATGTACAAATGTAGAGTCAGATAATTAAAAAAAGGTGTATGTAATTTTTAGGGATTGTAAACTCTATTTAGTTTTTATATATCAAGTTCTGCAATCGTCGAGAAAAGTGGGAGGCGGGGGATTTTTTACTGGATGCTGACTACCAATCCATAAGTCATTCCTTACAAAAATAAAGTCTATTACGCATGATAAATCTCTTTATAATCATCTAAGATCGTTAGGTCAGCTTTTTGTAAATGGGCAAAATAATGGCTTATTTGACTCGGGTAAAAATCCCACCGCACGTTCACTTGGGAATTTAATTTTATTATTTTTAAAAGGTATGGATCCATAAGTCATTTGCTTGTTTTACATGTTTCAAGCATGCCTATCCATTTTTTGAAACATGAGTAGAAAAATCTCTTTCTTATAAGATTCCGAGCTATTAGGGTGTAGGGTTTAAATTCTATTCATTTTCCAAACTTTGACAACATAACTTTCCTGTTCATTTGTGGTGTGTGAATAAATTTTACTTCACTTAAATTTTTTGTTTTTTTAATTTCTTTCCATACATAAACTCTAAAACTTTCATTTTGTTGTGATCTATTTTCCTTTTGTCTCTTTTTGTTTTTTACGAGATGAAGGGAAACTGAAAACTCAAGTTTTGATTTAATAAAAAACTATACATCTAAAATGGAAATGCACAATGAACAAATTTAGAGAGAGATAATTCCAAAAAGTGTCTGTAATGTTTAGGGATTGTAAACTATTTTTAGTTTTTATATATCGGGTTCTTCAATCTTCAGGATAAAGGGGAGGCGGGGGATTTTTAACTGAGTGTTGACTCCCAATCCATGAGTCATTCCTTAAAAAAACATAGCCCGTTATGCATGATAAATCACTTCACAATCATCTATGATTGTTAAGTCAGCTTTTTGTAAATGGGCAAAATAATGGCTTGTTTGACTCGGGTAAATATCCCACCGCACGTTCACTTGGGAATTTAATGTTTTTCTCTTTAAAAGGTTTGGATCCATAGGTCCTTTTCATCTTTTACATATTTCAAGCATGCATATCCATTTTTTAAAAAAATGTGTAGAAAATTCCCTTTTTAATAAAATTCCGATCTATTAGGGTTGAACAAGTGGAATTATCCCAAACTTGGATAAGAAAACTTTTGTGTTCATTTGTGTTGTGTGAATAAACTTTCTTTACTTAAATTTGTTATTACTTTATATTCGTTCCATACATAAACTCTAAAATTTTCATTTTTTTGTGATCTATTAGCCTTTTATCTCTTTTTTTGTTTACGAGTTGAAGGGAAAGTGTAAACTCATGTTTTGATTTAAGAAAAATGTATACATCTAAAATGGAAATGCACGATGCAGAATTGTAGAGAGAGATAATTTCAAAAAGTGTTTTTAACTTTTTGGGATTGTAAACTCTTTTTAGTTTTTATTTATCAGGTTCTGTAATCGTCGGGAAAAGGGGGGGGGGGGGGGGGGGATTTATAACAGAGTGTTGACTCCCAATCCATAAGTCATTCCTTACAAAAATATAGCCCGTTACGCATGATAAATCACTTTACAATCATCTATGATCATTAGGTCAGCTTTTTGTAAATGGGCAAAATATTGGCTTGTTTCACTCGGGTAAATATCCCACCGCACGTTCACTTTGGAATTTAATGTTATTCTCTTTAAAAAGTTTGGATCCATAGGTCATTTGCATCTTTAACATGTTTCATGCATTCATATCCATTTTTATAAACATGTGTAGAAAAATCTCTGTCTTAAAAAATTCCGACCTATTAGGGTTGAACTAGTTGAATTTTCCCAAACTTGGATAACAAAACTTTAGTGTTCATTTGTGGTGTGTGAATAAATTTTCTTTACTTCCACTTGTTATTGCTTTAAATTCATTCCATAAATAAACTCTAAAATTTTCATTTTGTTGTGAACTATTTGCCTTCTATTTTTTTTTTTCTTTACGAGATGAAGGGAAAGAGAAAACTCAAGTTTTGATTTAAGAAAAAAGTATACATCTAAAATTGAAATGCACAATGAACAAATGTAGAGAGAGATAATTCCAAAACGTGTCAGTAATTTTTATGGATTGTAAACTCCTTTTAATTTTTCTATATCAGATTTTGCAATCGTCAGGAAAAGGGGAGGCATGGGATTTTTAACTGAGTGTTGACTCCCAATCCGTAAGTCATTCCTTAAAAAAATATAGCCTGTTACGCCTGATAAATCACTTTACAATTATCTATGATCGTTACGTCAACTTTTTATAAATGGGCAAAATAATGGCTTGTTTCACTCAGGTAAATATCCCACCACACGTTCACTTGGGAATTTAATGTTATAATCTTTAAAAGGTTTGGATCCATAGGTCATTTGCATATTTAACATGTTTCAAGCAAGCATATCCATTGTTTAAAACATGTGTAGAAAAATCATTTTCTTAAAAAATTTCGAGCTATAAGGCTTGAACTAGTGGAATTTCCCAAACTTGGATAACAAAACTTTTTTGTTCGTTTGTGGTGTGTGAATAAATTTTCTTTACTTACATTTGTTATTGCTTTAAATTCATTCCATACAAAAAATCTAAAGTTTTCATTTTGTTGTGATCTATTTGCCTTTTATTTCTTTCTTTATTACGAGATGAAGGGCAAGTGAAAACTCAAGTTTTGATTTAAGAAAAAAGTACAAATCTAAAATGGAAATGCACAATGCACTAATTTATAGTGAGATAATTCAAGAAAGTGTCTGTAACTTTAAGGGATTGCAATCTATCTTAGTTTCTATATATCAAGTTCTGCAATCATAGGGAAAAGGGGAGGTGTGGGATTTTTAACTGAGTGTTGACTCCCAATCCAAAAGTCATTCCTTAAGAAAATATAGCCCATTACGTCCGATAAATATAGCCTGTTATGCCCGAGCTATTAGGGTTGAACTAGTGGAATTTTCACAAACTTTAGTGTTCATTTGTGGTGTGTGAATAAATTTTGTTTCCTTACATTTGTTATTTCTTTAAATTCTTTCCACACATAAACTCTAAATTTTTCATTTTGTTGTGATCTAATTGCCTTTTTTCTTTTTCTTTTTTTTGTTTACAAGATGAAGGGAAAGTAAAAACTCAAGTTTTTATTTAAGAAAAAAGTATACATCTAAAATAGAATTACACAACGCACAAATGTAGAGAGAAATAATACCCAAAAAGTGCCTGTAATTTTTAGGGATTCTAAACACTTTTTAGCATTTATATATCAGGTTTGGCAATCGTCAAAAAATGGGGGAGGCAGGGGAGTTTTAACTGAGTGTTGACTCCCAATCCATAAGTCATTCCTAACAAAAAAAAAAGCCCGTTACGCATGATGAATCCCTTTACAAACATCTATGATCGTGAGGTCAGCGTTTTGTAAATGGGCAAAATAATGGATTGTTTGACTCGGGTAATTATTCCACCGCACATTCAATTGGGAATTTAATGATATTCTCTTTTAAAGGTTTGGATCCATAGGTCATTTGCATCTTTAACATGCTTCAAGCATGCATATCCATTGTTTTAAACATGTGTAGAAAAATCTCTTTCTTATAAAAATCCGAGCTATTAGGGTTGAACTAGTGGAATTTTCACAAACTTGGATAACAAAAATTTTGTGTTCATTTGTGGTGTGTGAATAAATTTTCTTTACTTACATTTTTTACTACTTTAAATTCTTTCCAAACATAAACTCTAAAATTTTAATTTTGTAGTGATCTTTTGGCCTTTTTTCTATTTTTTTGTTTACGAGATGAAGGGAAGGTGAAAAATCAAGTTTTGATTTAAGAAAAAAGTATACTTATAAAAATGAAATGCACAATGCACAAATTTAAAAAGAGATAATTCCAAAAATTGTCTATAATTTTTAGGGATTGTAAAATCTTTTTAGTTTTATATAAACGGTTCAGCAATAGTTGGGAAAAGGGGGAGGCAGGGGTTTTTTAACAGTGTTGACTCCCAATCCATAAGTCATTCCTTTTAAAAAGTTAGCCCATTACGCATGATAAATCACTTTACAATCATTTATGATCATTAGGTCAGCTTTTTGTAAATGGGAAAAATAATGGCTTGTTTGACTCGAGTAAATATCCCACCACACATTCTCTTGGGAATTTAATGTTATTCTCTTTAAAAGGTTTGGATCCATAGCTCATTTGCATCTTTAACATGTTTCATGCATGCATATCCATTTTTTAACACATGTGTAGAAAAATCTCTTTCTTATACAATTTCGAGCTAATAGGGTTGAACTTGTGGAATTTCCCAAACTTGGATAAGAAAACTTTTGTGTTCATTTGCGGTGTGTGAATAAATTTTATTTTCTTACATTTGCTAATGCTTTAACTTCTTTCCATACATAAAATCTAAAATGGAAATTCACAATGTACAAATGTAGAGAGAGATAATTCCAAAAAGTGTCTGTTTTAGGCATTGAAAACTCTTTTTAAATTTTATATATCAGGTTCTGCAATCGTTGGTAAAAGGGGGAGGCGGGGGATTTTTAACTGAGTGTTGAATCCCAATCCATAAGTCATTCCTTAAAAAAATATAACCCGTTACACATGATAAATCACTTTACAATCATCTACGATCATTAGGTTAGCTTTTTGTAAATGGGCAAAATAATGGCTTGTTTCACTCGGGTAAATATCCCACTGAATGTTCACTTGGGAATTTAATGTTATTATCTTTAAAAGGTTTGGATCCATAGGTCATTTGCATCTTTAACATGTTTCAAACATGCATATCCATTTTTAAAAACATGTGGAGAAAAATCTCTTTCTTATAAAATTCTAAGCTATTAGGGTTGAACTAGTCGAATTTCCCAAACTTGGATAAGAAAACTTTTGTGTTCATTTGTGGTGTGTGAATAAATTTTTGTTTCTTACATTTGTTATTTTTTTAAATTCTTTCCATTTATAAACTCTAAAATTTTCATTTTGTTGTGTTCTATTTGCATTTTATCTCTTTTTTTGTTTACGAGATGAAGGGAAACTGCAAACTCAAGTTTTGATTAAATAAAAAAGTATACATCTAAAATGGAAATGCCCAATGCACAGATGTAGAGAGGGATAATTCAAAAAAGTGTCTATAATTTTTAGGAACTCTAAACTCTTTTTAGTTTTTATATATCAATTTCTGCAATCGTCGGGAAAAGGGGGAGGGGGGGGGGATTTTTAACTAAGTGTCGACTCCCAATCCATAAGTCATTCCTTACAAAACTATAGCCCGTTACACAAGAAAATCACTTTAGAATCATCTATGATCGTTAGGTCAGCTTTTTGTAAATGGGAAAAATAATAGCTTGTTTGACTCAGGTAAAAATCTCACCCCACATTCACTTGGGAATTTATGTTATTTTCTTTAAAAGGTTTGGATCCAGAGGTCATTTGCATCATTAACATGTTTCAAGAATTCTTATCCATTTTGTAAAACATGTGTAGAAAAATCTCTTTCTTATAAAATTTTGAGCTATTAGGGTTGAACAAGTTGAATTTTCCCAAACTTGGATGACAAAACTTTAGTGTTCATTTGTGGTGTGTGAATAAATTTTCTTTATTTACATTTGTTATTTATTTAAATTCTTTTCATTAATAAACTCTAAAATTTCCATTTTGTTGTGATCTATTTGCGTTTTTTCTCTCTTTTTGTTTCCGAGATGAAGGGAAAGTGAAAACTCAAGTTTTGATTTAATAAAAAATTATATATCTAAAATGAAAATGCACAATTCAAAAATGTAGAAAGAGATATTTCCAAAAAGTGTTTGTAATTTTTAGGGATTTTAAACTATTTTTAGTTATTATATATCAGGTTCAGTAATCGTAGGGAAAAGGGGGAGGCGGGGGATAGTTAACAGTGTTGACTCCCAATCCATAAGTCATTCCTTACAAAAAAAATAGCCCGTTAAGCATGATAAATCACTTTACAATCATCTATGATCGTTAGGTCATCTTTTTGTAAATGGGCAAAACAATGGCTTGTCTGACTCAGGTAAATATCCCACCGCACGTTCACTTGAGAATTTAATGTTATTCTCTTTAAAAGGTTTGGTTCCATAGGAAATTTGCATCTTTAACATGTTTCAAGCATGCATATCCATTTTTTAAAACATGTGTAGGAAAATCTCTTTCTTATAAAATTCCGAGCTATTAGAGTTGAACTAGTGGAATTTTCCCAAACTTGCATAACAAAACTTTTGTGTTCATTTGTGGTGTGTGAATAAATTTTCTTTACTTACATTTGTTATTGTTTTACATTCTTTCCATACACAAACTTTAAAATTTTCATTTTATTGTGATATATTTGCCTTTTCTTTCTTTTTTTTTTACGAGATAAAGGGAAAGTTAAAACTCAAGTTTTGATTTAACAAAATAGTATACACCTAAAATGTAAATGCACAATGCAAAAATATAGAGAGAGATAATTCCAAAAACTGTCTATAATTTTTAGGGATTGAAAGCTCTTTTTAGTTTTTATGTATCAGGTTCTGCAATCTTTAGGAAAAGGGGGAGGCGGGGGATTTTTAACTGAGAGTTGACTCCCAATCCATAAGTCATTCCTTACCAGAATATAGCCTGTTACGCATGATGAATCACTATACAATCATCTCTGATCGTTAGTTTAGCTTTTTGTAAATGTGCAAAATAATGGCTTGTTTCACTTGAGTAAATATCCCACCGCACGTTCACTTGGGAATTTAATGTTATTCTCTTTAAAATGTTTGGATCCATAGGTCATTTGCATCTTTAACATGTTTCAAGAATGCATATCCATTTTTTAAAACAAGTATAGAAAAATGTCTTTCTTATAAAATTTTGAGCTATTAGGGTTGAACTAGTGGAATTTCCCAAACTTGGAAAACAAAACTTTTGTGTTCAGTTGAGGTGTGTGAATAAATTTTCTTTACTTACATTTGTTATTGCTTTAAATTCTTTCCATACATAAACTCTAAAATTTTCATTTTGTTGTGATCTATTTGTCTTTTATCTCTTTTGCTGTTTACAAAATGAAGGGAAAGTGAAAACTCAAGTTTTGATTTAAGAAAAAAGTATACATCTAAAATGGAAATGCACAATGCACAAATGTAGAGAAAGATAATTCCAAAAAGTGTGTATAATTTTTAGGGATTGTAAAATATTTTTAGTTTTTTATATATTAGGTTCTGCAATCGTCGGGAAAAGGGGGAGGCGGGGAATTTTTAACTGAGTATTGACTCCGAATCCATAAGTCATTCCTTACAAAAATATAGCCCATTACATTTGATAAACTATACAATCATCTATGATCGTTTGGTCAGCTTTTAGTCAATGGGTAAAATAATGGCTCATTTGACTCAGGTATATATGCCACCGCACCTTCACTTAGGAATTTAATGTTATTCTATTTAAAAGGTTTGGATCTATAGGTCATTTTCCTCTTTAGCATGTTTCCAACATGCATATCCGTTTTTTAAAACATGTGTAGAAAAATCTCATTCTAATAAAATTTAGAGCTATTAGGGTTGAACTAGTGGAATTTCCCAAACTTGGATAACACAACTTTTGTGTTCATTTGTGGTGTGTGAATAAATTTAATTTCCTTACATTTGTTATTAATTTAAATTATTTCCTTAAGAAACTCTAAAATTTTCATTTCGTTGTGATCTATTTGCCTGTTATCTCTTTATTTGTTTACGAAATGAAGGGAAAGTGAAAACTCAAGTTTTGATTTAAGAAAAAAGTATACATCTAAAATGGAAATGCAAAATGCACAAAAGTGGAGAGAGATAATTCCAAAAAGTGTCTGTAATTTCAAGTGGGATTTTTAACTGAGTGTTGACTCCCAATCCATAAGTCATTCCTTAAAAAAATATAGCCTGTTACGCATGATATATCACTTTACAATCCTCTATTATCGTTAGGTCAGCTTTTTATAAATGGGCAAAATAATGGCTAGTTTGACTCGAGTAAATATCCCACCGCACGTTCACTTGAGAATTTAACGTTATTCTCTTTAAAAGGTTTGGATCCATAGGTCATTTTCAACTATAACATGTTTCAAGCATGCATATCAATTTTTTCAAATATGTATTGAAAAATCTCTTTCTTATGAAATTCCGAGCTATTAGGGTTGAACAAGTGGAATTTCCCAAACTTGGATAACAAAACTTTTGTGTTCATTTGCAGTGTGTGAATTAATTTTATTTACTTAAATTTGTTATTTCCTTAAATTATTTCCATACATAAACTCTAAAATTTTCATTTTGTTGTGATCTATTTGCCTTTTCTCTTTTTTTTTTGTTTACGAGATGAAGGGTAAGTGAAAATTCAAGTTTTGATTTAAGAAAAAAGTATACATCTAAAATGGAGATGCACATTGGACCAATGTAGAGAGAGATAATTCCAAAAAGTGTCTGTAATTTTGAAGGATTGTAAGCTCTTTTTAGATTTTTTATATATTAGTTTCTGTAATCATCGGGAAAAGGGGGAGGGGTGGATTTTTTACTGAGTGTTGACTCCCAATCCATAAGTCATTCCTTAAAAAAATATAGCTCATTACGCTTGATAAATCACTTTAAAATCATCTGTGATCGTTAGGTCAGCTTTTTATAAATGTGCAAAATAATGGCTAGTTTGACTCGGATAAATATCCCACCACACGTTCACATTGGAATTTAATGTTATTCTCTTTAAAAGGTTTGGATCCATAGGTCATTTTCGTCTTTAACATGTTTCAAGCTTTCATATCCATTTTTTAAAACATGTGAGGAAAACTCTTTTTCTTATAAAATTCCGAGCTATTACGGTTGAAATAGTGGAATTTCCCAAACTTGGATAACAAAACTTTTTTGTTCATTTGTGTTGTGTGAATAAATTTTCTTTACTTACGTTTGTTATTGCTTTAAATTATTTCCATACATAAACTCTTGAATTTTGATATTGTTGTGATCTATTTGGCTTTTAATCATTTTTTTTATTTACATGATTAAGGGAAAGATAAAACTCAAGTTATGATTTAAGAAAAAAATATACATCTAAAATGGAAATGCACAATGCACAAATGTAGAGAGAGATAATTCCAAAAAGTGACTGTAATATTAAGGGATTGTAAAGTCTTGTTAGTTTTTTATATATGAGGTTCTACAATCTTCAGGAAAAGGGGGAGGCAGGGGATTTTTAACTGAGTGTAGACTCCCAATCCATAAGTCATTCCTTAAAAAAATATAGTCCATTAAACATGATATATATTTTTTCAATCATCTATGATCGTTAGGTCAGCTTTTTGGAAATGGGCAAAATAATGCCCTTTTTTACTCAAGTAAATATCCAACCGCACGTTCACTTGGGAATTTAATGTTATTCTCTTTAAAAGGTTTTGATCCATTGGTCATTTGCATTGTCAACATATTTCAAGCATGCATATATATTTTTTATAACATGTGTAGAAAAATCTCTTTCTTATAAAATTCCGAGCTATTAGGGCTGAACTAGTGACATTTCTCAAACTTGGATAACTTGTGTGTTCATTTGTGGTGTGTGAGTAAATTTTATTTTCTCACATTTGTTATTGCTTTAAATTCATTCCTTATATAAACTCTAAAATTTTCATTTTGTATTCATCTATTTGACTTTTATCTCTTTTTTTTTACGAGATGAATGGAAAGTGAAAACTCAAGTTTTGATTTACGAAAAAGAGTATACATATAAAATGGAAATGCACAATGCACAAATGTAGAGAGAGATAATTCAAAAAAGTGTTTGTTATTTAAGGATTGTAAACTCTTTTTAGTTTTTTATATATCGGGTTCTGCAATCATCGGGAACAGGGGGAGGCGGTGGATTTTTATTTGAGTGTTGGCTCCCAATCCATAAGTTATTCCTTAAAAAAATATAGGCAGTTACACATGATAAATCACTTTACAATCATCTATGATCGTTTCATCAGCTTTTGTAAATGGGAAAAATAATGGCTTGGTTGACTCGGGTAAATATCCCACAATTCGTTCACTTCAAAATTTAAAGTTATTCCCTTTTTAAAGGTTTCGATCCATAGGTCATTTGCAACTTTAACATGTTTCAAGCCAGCTTATCCATTTTTTAAAACATGTGTAGAAAAATCTCTTTCTTATAAAATTCCGAGATATTATGGTTGTACTGGTGGAATTTCCCAATCTTGCATAACAAAATTTTTGTGTTCGTTTGTGGTGTGTGAATAAATTTTATTTACTTGCTTTTTTTATTGCTTTAAATTCTTTCGATTAATAAACTCTAATATTTTCATTTTGTTGTGATCTATTTGCCATTTATCTCTTTTTTTTTGTTTACGAGAGGAAGGGAAAGTGAAAACTCTAGTTTTAATTTAAGAAAAAAGTATACATCTAAAATGGAAATGCATAATGCACAAATGTAGAGAGAGAAAATTCCAAAAAGTGTCTGTAATTTTTAGGCATTGTAAACTTTTTTTAGTTTTTTATATATCAGGTTCTGCAATAGTGGGGAAAAGGGGGAGGCAGGGAATTTTAACTGAGTCTTGACTCCCAATCCATAAGTCATTCCTTGCAAAAATATAGCTTCTTACGCATGATAAATCACTTTACAATCATCTATGATCGTTAGGTCAACTTTTTTGTAAATGGTCAAAATAATGGCTTGTTTGACTCTGGTAAATATCCTACCGCACGTTCACTTCGGAATTTAAAATTATTCTCTTTTAAAAGGTTTGGATCCATAGGTCATTTGCATCACTAACATGTTTCAAGCATGCATATCCATTTTTTTAAACATGTGTAGAAAAATCTCTTTCTTATAAAATTCTGAGCTATTAGGGTTGAACTAGTGGAATTTTCCCAAACTTGGATAACAAAATTTTATGTGTTCATCTGTGGTGTGTGAATATATTTTCTTTACTTACATTTGTTATTGCTTTAAATTCTTTCCAGACATAAACTCTAAAATTTTCATTTTGCTATTTTTATTTGCCTTTTTTCTATTTTTTTCTTTACGAGATGAAGGGAAAGTGAAAACTCAAGTTTTGATTTTAGAAAAAAGTATACATCTAAAATGGAAATGCACAATGTACAAATTTAGAGAGAGATAATTCCAAAAAGTGTCTGTAATTTTGAGCGATTGTAAACTCTTTTTAGTTTTTATATATCAGTTTCTGCAATCGTCGAGAAAAGGGGGAGTTGGGGGATTTTTAACTGAGTGTTGACTCCGAATCCATAAGTCATTCCTTACATAAATATAGCCCATTACACATGATAAATCACTTTACAATCATCTATGACCGTTAAGTCAGCTTTTTGTAAATGGACAAAATAATGGCTTGTTTGACTCGAGTAAATATCCCATCGCACGTTCACTTGGGAATTTAATGTTATTATCTTTAAATGGATTGGATCCACAGGTCATTTTCATCTTTAACATGTTTCAAGCATGCATAACCATTTTTTAAAAAATGTGTGGAAAAATCTCTTTCTTATAAAATTCCGAGCTATTAGGGTTGGCTTAGTACAATTTCCCAAACTTGGATAACAAAACTTTTGTGTTCATTTGTGGTGCGTGAATAAATTTTCTTTACTTACATTTGTTATTGCTTTAAATTATTTCCATACATAAACTCTAAATTTTTTATTTTGTTGTGATCTATTTGCCTTTTATCTCTTTTTTTGTTTGCGACGAAGGGAAAGTGAAAACTCAAGTTTTGATTTAAGTAAAAAGTATACATCTAAAATGGCAATGCACAATGTACAAATGTAGTGAGAGATAATTCCAAAAAGTATCTGTAATTTTTAGCGATTGTAAACTCTTTTTAGTTTTTAATATATCATGTTTTGCAATCGTCGGGAAACGGGGGATGTGGGGGATTTTTAACTGAGTGCTGTCTCCCAATCCATAAGTCATTCCTTATAAAAATATAGCCCATAACGTATGATAAATCACTTTAAAATCATCTATGATCGTTAGGTCAGCTTTTTGTAAATGTGCAAAATAATGGTTTGTCTGACTCGGGTAAATATCCCACCGCACGTTCACTTCGGAATTTAATGTTACTATCTTTAAAAGGTTTGGATCCATAGGTCATTTGATTCTTTCACATGTTTCAAGTATGCATATCCATTTTTTAAAACAAGTGTAAAAAAATATCTTTCTTATAAAATTTTGAGCTAATAGGGTTGGGCTAGTGGAATTTCCCAAACTTGGACAAAAAAACTTTTGTATTCATTTGTGGTGTGTGAATAAATTTTATTTACTTACATTTGTTATTGCTTTAAATTATTTCCATACATAAACTCTAAAATTTTCATTTTGTTGTGATCTATTTGCCTCTTATCTATTTTTTTGTTTGTGAGATGAAGGGAAAGTGAAAACTCAAGTTTTGATTTAAGAAAAAATTATACATCTAAAATGTAAATGCAGAATGCACAAATATAGAGAGAGATAATTCCAAAAACTATTGGCAATTTTTAGGGATTGTAAACTCTATTTAGTTTTTTATATATCATGTTCTTCAATTGTCGGGAAAAGGAGGGTGAGGGGGATTTAAACTTAGTGTTGACTCGCAAACCATAAGTCATTCCTTACAAAAATATTGCCCGTTACGCATGATAAATCACTTTACAATCATGTATGATCGTTAGGTCAACTTTTTGTAAATTGGATAATTAATGGCTTGTCTGACTCGGGTAAATATCCCACCGCATGTTCACTTGGGAATTTAATGTTATTATGTTTAAAAGGTTTGGATCCACATGTCATTTGCATCTTTAACAAGTTTCTAGCATGCATATCCTTGTTTAAAACATGTGTATAAAAATCTCTTTCTTATAAAATTCTTAGCTATTAATGTTGAACTAGTGGAATTTTCCCAAACTTGGATAACAAAAATTTTGTGTTCGTTTGTGGTGTGTGAATAAATTTTCTTTACTAATATTTTTTAATGCTTTAAATTCTTTCCATACATAAACTCTAAAATTTTCATTTTGTAGTGATCTATTTGCCTTTTTTCTATTTGTTTGTTTATGAGATGAAGGGAAAGTGAAAACTCAAGTTTTGATTTAAGAAAAAAGTATACATCTAAAATGGAAATGCACAATGCAAAAATAAAGAGATAAATAATTCCAAAAAGTGTCTATAATTTTTAGGGATTGTAAACTTTTTTAGTTTTTATTTATCAGGTTATGGAATCGTCGGGAAAAGGGGGAGGTGCTAGATTTTCAACTGAGTGTTGACTCCCAATCCATAAGTCATTCCTTACAAAAATATAGCCCGTTATGCATGATAAATCACTTTACAATCATCTATGATCGTTAGGTCAGATTTTTGTAAATGGGATAATTAATGGCTTGTCTGACTCGGGTAAATATCCCACCGCACGTTCACTTGGGAATGTAATGTTATTATGTTTAAAAGGTTTGGATCCATATGTCATTTGCATCTTTAACAAGTTTCAAGCATGCATATCCTTTTTTAAAACATGTGTATAAAAATCTCTTTCTTATCAAATTCTTAGCTATTAATGTTGAACTAGTGGAATTTTCCCAAACTTGGATAACAAAACTTTTGTGTTCGTTTGTGGTGTGTGAATAAATTTTCTTTACTAATATTTTTTAATGCTTTAAATTCTTTCCATACATAAACTCTAAAATTTTCATTTTGTAGTGATCTATTTGCCTTTTTTCTATTTGTTTGTTTACGAGATGAAGGGAAAGTGAAAACTCAAGTTTTGATTTAAGAAAAAAGTTTATTTCTAAAATGGAAATGCACAATGCACAAAAGTAGAGAGATAATTCCAAAAAGCAACTGTAATTTTGAGGGATTGTAAACTCTTTTTATTTTTTATATATCAAGTTTTACAAACGTTGGGAAAAAGGGGAGGCGGGGGATTTTTAACTGAGTGTTGACTCCCAATCCATAGGTCATTCCTTACAAAAATATAGCCAGTTTACGTTCATCTATGATCGGCAGGTCAACCTTTTTTAAATGGGCAAAATAATGGCTTGTTTGACTCGGGTAAATATCCCACCGAACGTTCACTTATTGTCTTTAAAAGGTTTGGATCCATAGGTCATTTGCATCTTTAACATGTTTCAAGCTTGCATATCCATTTTTTAAAACATGTGTAGAAAAATCTTTTTCCTATAAAATTTCGAGCTATTGGGTTGAACTAGGGGAATTTTTCAAACTTGGATAACAAAACTTTAGTGTTCATTTGTGGTGTGTGAATAAATTTTCTTTGCAAACATTTGTTATTGCTTTAAACTCTTTCCATACACAAACTCTAAAATTTTCATTTTGTTGTGATCTATTTGCCTTTTATCTCTTTTTTTGTATACGAGATGAAGGGAAAGTGAAAACTCAAGTTTTGATTTAAGAAAAAAGTTTATTTCTAAAATGGAAATGCACAATGCACAAAAGTAGAGAGAGATAATTTCAAAAAGCAACTGTAATTTTTAGGGATTGTAAACTCTTTTTATTTTTTATATATCAATTTTTGGAATCATCGGGAAAAGGAGGAGGCGGGGGATTTTTAACTGAGTGTTGACTCCCAATCCATAGGTCATTCCTTACAAAAATATAGCTAGTTTGTATTCATCTATGATCGGTAGGTCAGCCTTTTGTAAATGGGCAAAATAATGGCTTGTTTGACTTGGGTAAATATCCCACTGAACGTTCACTTATTGTCTTTAAAAGGTTTGGATCCATAGGTCATTTGCATCTTTAACATGTTTCAAACTTGCATATCCATTTTTTAAAACATGTGTAGTAAAATCTATTTCCTAAAAAATTCCGAGCTATTAGGGTTGAACTAGTGGAATTTTCCAAACTTGGATAACAAAAATTTAGTGTTCTTTTGTGGTGTGTGAATAAATTTTCTTTACTAACATTTGTTATAGCTTTAAACTCTTTCCATACATAAACTCTAAAATTTTCATTTTGTTGTGAACTATTTGCCTTTTAACTCTTTTTTTGTATACGAGATGAAGGGAAAGTGAAAACTCAAGTTTTGATTTAAGAAAAAAGTATATATCTAAAATGGAAATTCACAATGCACAAATTTAGAGAGAGATAATTCCAAAAAATGTCTGTTATTTTCAGGGATTGTAAACTATTATTAGTTTTTATATAACAAGTTCTGCAATCGTCGGGAAAAGGGGGAGGCGAGGGATTTTTAACTAAGGTGGACTCCCAATCCATAACTCATTCCTTACAAAAATATAGCCCATTACGTTTCATAAATCACTTTATAATCATCTATGATCGTTTGGTAAACTTTTTGTAAATGGGTAAAATAATGGGTTATTTGACTCGGGTAAATATCCCACCGCATGTTCACATGGGAATTTAATGTTATTATCTTTAAACGGTTTGGATCCATAGATCATTTGCATCTTTAACACGTTTCAAGCATGCATATCCATTTTTTTAAACTTGTGTAGAAAATTCTCTTTCTTATAAAATTTCGAGCTATTAGGTTTGAACAAGTGGAATTTCCCCAACTTGGATAACAAAACTTTTCTGTTCATTTGTGGTGTGTGAATAAATTTTCTTTACTTAAATTTTTTATTTATTTAAATTCTTTTCATACATAAACTCTAAAATTTTCATTTTGTTGTGATCTATTTGCCTTTTTTCTCTTTTTTTTTACGAGATGAAGGGAAAGTGAAAATTCTAGTTTTGATTTATGAAAACAGTATTCATCTAAAATGGTAATGCACAATGCACATATGTAGAGAGAGATAATTCCAAAAAGTGTCTGTAAATTTTAGGGATTGTGAACTCTTTTTAATTTCTATATATCAGGTCTTGTAATCTTTAGGAAAAGGGGGAGGTCGAGGATTTTTAATTGAGTGTTGAATCCCAATCCATAAGTCATTCCTTACAAAAATCTAGCCCGTTACGCATGATAAAAAACTTTACAATCATCAATGATCGTTTGGTCAGCCTTTTGTAAATGGGCAAAGTAATGGCTGGTTTGACTTAGGTAAATATCCCACTGAATGTTCACTTGGGAATTTAATGTTATTATCTTTAAAATTTTTGGATCAATAGGTCATTTGCATCTTTAAAATGTTTCAAGCATGCATATCCATTTTTTAAAACATGTGTAGAAAAATCTCTATCTTTTAAAATTCTGAGCTATTAGGGTTGAACTAGTGGAATTTCCAAAACTTGGATAACAAAACTCTTGTGTTCATTTGTTGTATGAGAATAAATTTTCTTTCTAAAATTTGTTATTGCTTTAAATTCTTTCCATACATAAACTCTAAAATTTTCATTTTGTTGTGATCTATTTGCCTTTTTTCTCTTTTTTTGTCTACGAGATGATGGGAAAGTGAAAACTCAAGTTTTGATTTAAGAAAAAAGAATACATCTAAAAAGGAAATGCACAATACACAAATGGAGAGAGATATAATTCTAAAAAGTGTCTGTAATTTTTAGGGATTATAAACTCTTTTTAGTTTTTATATATCAGTTTCTGCAACCAACAAAAAAAGGGGGAGGCGGGAGATTTTTAACTGAGTGTTGACTCCCAGTCCATAAGTTGTTTCTTACAAAAATATAGCCCGTTACGCATGATAAATCACTTTACAATCATCTATGATCGTTAGGTCAGATTTTTGTAATTGGGCAAAATAATGGCTTGTTTGACTCGGGTAAATATCCCACCATACGTTCACTTGGGAATTTTAATGTTACTCTTCCAAAGGTTTGGATCCATAGGTCATTTTCATCTTTAACATGTTTCAAGCATGCATATCCATTTTTTAAAACATGTGTATAAAAATCTTTCTTATAAAATTTCGAGCTATTAGGTTTGAACCAGTGGAATTTCCCAAACTAGGATAACAAAACTTTTGTGTTTATTTGTGGTGTGTGAATAAATTTTCTTTACTTACATTTGTTATTGCTTTAAATTATTTGCATACATAAACTCTAAAATTTTCATTTTTTTCTTATCTATTTGCCTTTTATCTCTTTTTTTTTGTTTATGAGATGAAGGGAAAGTGAAACTCGAATTTTGATTTAAGAAAAAAGTTAACATCTAAAGTGAAAATTCACAATGCACAATTTTAGAGAGAGATAATTCCAAAAAGTGTTTGTAATTTTTAGGGATTGTAAACACTTTTTAATTTTTTATATATCAGGCTCTCCAATCATTGGGAAAACGGGGAGGCGGGGGATTTTTAACTGAGTGTTGACTCCCAATCCATAGGTCATTCCTTACAAAAATATAACCTGTTATGCAAGATAAATCACTTTACAATCATCTATGATCGTAAGTCAGCTTTTTGTAAATGGGCAAAATAATGGCATGTTTGACTCGAGTAAATTTCCCACCGCACATTCAATTGGGAATTTAATGTTATTCTCTTTAAAATGTTTGGATCCATAGTTCATTTTAATCTTTAACATGTTTCAAGCATGCATATCAATTTTTTAAAACATGTGTACACAAATCTTTTTCTTATAAAATTCCGAGCAATTAGGGTTGAACTAATAGAAGTTCCCAATCTTTGATAACAAAACTTTTCATATCATTTGTAGTGTATGAATAAATTTTCTTTAATTAAATTTTTTATTTCTTTAAATTCTTTCCATAGATAAACTCTAAAATTTTCATTTTCTAATGACCTATTTGCCTTTTATCTCTTTTTTAGTTTGCGAGATGAAGGGAAAGTGAAAACTCAAGTTTTTATTTAAGAAAAAAGTATACATCTAAAATGGAAATGCACAATGCACAAATGTAGAGAGAGATAATTCCAAAACGTTTCTCTTATTTTTACGAATTGTAAACCCTTTTTAGTTTTTTTATATATCATGTTCTGCAATAGTCGAGAAAAGCGGAATGCATGGAATTTTTAACTGAGTGTTGACTCCCAATACATAAGTGATTCCTTACAAAAATATACCCCGTTACGCACGATAAATCACTGTACAATCATCTATGATCGTTACGTCAGTTTTTTTTTAAAAGGCAAAATAATGGCTTGTTTGACTCGGGTAAATATCCCACCGAACGTTCACTTGGGAATTTAATGTTATTATCTTTAAAATGTTTGGATCCATAGGTCTTTTGCATCTTTAATATGTTTCAAGCATGCATATCCTTTTTTTAAAAAACATGTGTAGAAAAATCTCTTTCTAATAAAATTCCGAGCAATTAGGGTTGAACTAGAGGAATTTCCCAAACTTGGATAACAAAAATTTATGTTCGTTTGTGGTGTGTGAATAAATTTTCTTTAATTACATTTGTTATTGCTTTAAATTCTTTCCATACATAAACTCTAAAATTTTCATTTTGTTGTGATCTATTAGCCTTTTATCTCTTTTTTTGTTTACGAGATGAAGGGAAAGGCAAAACTCAAGTTTTTATTTCATAAAAAGTATTCATCTAAAATGGAGATGCACAATGCACAAATGTAGAGAGAGATAATTCCAAAAAATGCTTGTAATTTTTAGGGATTGTAAACTCATTTTAGCTTTTATATATCAAGTTCTGCAATCAAGGGAAAAAGGGGGAGGCGAGGATTTTTAACTGAGTGTTGACTCCCAATCCATAAGTCATTCCTTACAAAAATATTTCCCGTTATGCATGATAAATCACTTTATAATCATCTATGATTGTTAGGTCAGTTTTTTGTAAAAGGGCAAAATAATTGGCTTGTTTGACTCGGGTAAATATCCCACCATACGTTAACTTGGGAATTTAATGTTATTATCTTTAAAAGGTTTGGATCCATAGGTCATTTGCATCTTTAACATGTTTCAAGCATGCATATCCATTTTTTAAAACATGTGTAGAAGAATCTCTTTCTTATAAAATTCCGAGCTATTAGGGTTGAACAAGTGGACTTTCCCAAACTTGGATAACAAAACTTTGATGTTGATTTTTTGTGTGAGAATAAATTTTCTTTACTTGCATTTTTTATTTCTTTAAATTCTTTCTATATATAAACTCTAAAATTTTCATTTTTTTGTGATATATCTGCCTTTTATCTCTTCTTTTTTTTACGAGATGAAGGACAACTGAAAAATCTTGTTTTCATTTAAGAAAAAAGTGTACATCTAAAATGGAAATGCATAGTGCACAAATGTAGAGAGAGATAATTTCAAAAAGTGTCTTTAATTTTTAGGGATTTTAAACTCTTTCTAGTTTTTATATATCAGGTTCTGCAATCGTCGGGAAAAGGGTGAGGCGGGGGATTTTTAACTGAGTGTTGACAGCCAAGACATCTGACATTCCTTACCAAAATATAGCCCGTAAAGCATGATAAATCACTTTATAATCATCTATGATAGTTAGGTCAACTTTTTTTAAATGGGCATAATAATGGCTAGTTTGACTCGAGTAAATATCCCACCGCACGTTCACTTGGGAATTTAATGTTATTATCTTTAAAAGGTTTGGATCCATAGGTCATTTGAATATTTAACATGTATCAAGCAAGCATATCCATTTTTTAAAACATTTGTAGAAAATTCTTTCCATAGAAAAACCCTAAAATTTTCATTTTGTTGTGATCTATAAGCCTTTTTTTCTCTTTTTTTGTTTACGAGATGAAGGGAAAGTGAAAAATCAAGTTTGATTTAAGAAAAAGTATACATCTAAAATGGAAATGCACAGTGCACAAATATAGAGAGAGATAATTTCAAAAAGTTTCTATAATTATTAGTGATTGTAAATTCTTTATGTTTTTATATATCTGGTTCAGCAATCGTTGGGAAAAGCGGAAGGCGGGGGAATTTTAACAGAGTGTTGACCCCCAATCCATAAGTCATTCCTTACAAAAATATTGCCCATTACGCATGATTAATCGTTAAGTTAGTTTTTTGTAAATGGGCAAAATAATGGCTTGTTGGACTCGGGTAAATATCCCACCACACTTTCACTTGGGAAATTAATGTTATTGTCTTTAAAATGATTGGATCCATAGGTCATTTGCATCTTTAACATGTTTCAAGCATGCATATCTAATTTTTAAAACATGTGTAGAAAAATCTCTTTCTTATAAAATTCCGAGTTATAAGGGTTGAACCAGTGGAATTTTCCCAAACTTGGAAAACAAAACTTTTGTGTTCATTTGAGGTGTGTGAATAAATTTTATTTATTTACATTTTTTTATTGCTTTAAATTCTTTCCATAAATAAAATCTAAAATTTTCATTTTGTTTTGATCTATTTGCCTTTATCTCTTTTTTTGTCTACGAGATAAAGGGAAAGTGAAAACTCAAATTTTAATTTAAGAAAAAAGTATACATCTAAAATGTAAACGCACAATGCAAAAATGTAGAGAGAGATAATTCCAAAAACTGTTTGTAATTTTTAAGGATTGTGAACTCTTTTCTGTTTTTATATGTTAGGTTCTGCAATCGTTCGAAAAAGGGGGAGGCGAGGGATTTTTAACTGCGCAATCCATAAGTAATTCCTTAAAAAAAATTAGCCCGTTACGCATGGTAAATCACTTTACAATCATCTATGATCGTTAGGTCAGTTTTTTGTAAATGGGCAAAATAATGGCTTGTTTGAGTCGGGTAAATATCCCACCGCACGTTCTCTTAGGAATTTAAAGTTAATCTCTTTAAAAGGTTTGGATCCATAGGTCATTTGAATCTTTAACATGTTTCAGGCATGCATATCTAATTTTTAAAACATATGTAGAAAAATCTCTTTCTTATAAAATTCTGAGCTAAAAGGGTTGAACTATGAAATTTCCCAAACTTGGTTAACAAAACTTTTGTGTTCATTTTTGGTGTGTGAATAAATTTTGTTTTCTTACATTTTTTATTGTTTTAAATTCTTTCCATACATAAGCTCTAAAATTTTCATTTTGTTGTGATCTATTTGCCTTTTATATCTTTTTTTGTTTACAAGGTGAAGTGAAAATGGAAACTCAAGTTTTGAATGAAGAAAAAAGTATACACCTAAAATGGAAATGCACATTTGAAAAAATGTAGAGAGAGTTAATTCCAAAAAGTGTCTGTAATTTTATGGATTGTAAACTCTTTTTAGTTTTTTATATATCATGTTCTGCAATCGTCGAAAAAAGGGGGATGCGAGGGATTATTAACTGAGTGTTGACTCCCAATCTATAAGTCTTTTCTTACAAAAATGTAGCCCGTTATGCATGATAAATCACTTTACAATCATCTATGATCGTTTGCTCAGATTTTTGTAAATGGACAAAATAAAGCCTTGTCTGACCCAGGAAAATATCTCACCGCACGTGCATTTGTTATTGCTTTAAATTCTTCCTGTACATAAAATCCAAAATTTTCATTTTGTTGTGATCTATTTGCCTTTTGTGTATCTTTTTGTTTACGAGATGAAGGGAAATTAAAAAAATCTAGTTTTGATTTAAGTAAAAAGTATACATCTTAAATGTAAATGCACAATGCACAAATTAAGCGAGAGATAATTCCAAAATGTGTCTGTAAATTTTAAGGACTGTAAACTCTTTCAAGTTTTTATAGATCAGGTTCAGCAATCAACGGGAAAAGGGGGAGGCGGAGGATTTTTATCTGACTGTTGACTCTCAGTCCATAAGTTGTTCCTTACAAAAATATAGCCCGTTACGCATGATAAATCACTTTACAATCATCTATGATTGTTAGGTCAGCTTTTTGTAATTGGGCAAAATAATGGCTTGTTTGACTCGGGTAAATATCCCACCATACGTTCACATGGGAATTTTAATGTTATACTCTTCCAAATGTTTGGATCCATAGGTCATTTTCATCTTTAACATGTTTCAAGCATGCATATCCATTTTTTAAAACATGTGTATAAAAATCTCTTTCTTATAAAATTCCGACCTATTAGGTTTGAACCAGTGGAATTTCTCAAACTAGGATAGCAAAACTTTTGTGTTTATTTGTGGTGTGTGAATAAATTTTCTTTACTCACATTTGTTCTTGCTTTAAATTATTTGCATACATAAACTCTAAAATTTTCATTTTTTTGTTATCTATTTGCCTTTTATCTCTTTTTTTGTTTATGAGATGAAGGGAAAGTGAAAACTCAAATTTTGATTTAAGAAAAAGGTTTACATCTAAAGTGAAAATGCACAATGCACAATTGTAGAGAGAGATAATTCCAAAAAGTGTTTGTAATTTTTATGGATTGTAAACACTTTTCAGTTTTTTATATATTAGGCTCTGCAATCGTCGGGAAAACGGGGAGGCGGGGGATTTTTCACTGAGTGTTGACTCCCAATCCATAAGGAATTCCTTACAAAAATATAGCCCGTTACGCTTGATTAATCACTTTACAATCATCTTTGATCATTAGGTCAACTTTTTGTAAATGGGCAAAATAATCACTTGTTTGACTCGGGTAAATATCCCACTCCACGTTCACTTGGGAATTTAATGTTATTATCTTAAAAATGTTTGGATCCATAGGTTATTTGCATCCTTAACATGTTTCAAGCATGCATATCCATTTTTTAAAACATGTGTAGAAAATCCCTTTTTTATTAAATTCCAAGCTATTAGGGTTGAACTAGTAGAATTTTCCCAAACTTGGATAACTAAACTTTTGTGTTCATTTGTGGTGTGTGAATAAATTTTCTTTACTTACATTTTTTATCGCTTTAAATTCTTTTCATACATAAAATCTAAAATTTTTAATTTGTTGAGATCTATTTGCCTTTTATATCTTTTTTTGTTTACGACATGAAGGGAAAGTGAAAACTCAAGTTTTAATATAAGAGAAAAGTATACATCTAAAATGGAAAAGCACAATGCAAAAACTATAGAGAGAGATAATTCCAAAAAGTATCTGTAATTTTTAGGGATTGTAAAGTATTTTGTGTTTTTTATATATCAAGTTCTACAATCGTCGGGAAAAGGGGGAGGCGAGGAATTTTTAACTGACTGTTGACTCACAATCCATAAGTCATTCCTTACAAAATTATTGCCCGTTACACATGATAAATCATTGTATAATCATCTATGATCGTTAGGTCAGCTTTTTGTAAATGGGCAAATAATGGCTTGTTTGACTTATTTGCCTTGTTTGACTATGGTAATTATCCCACCGCACGTTCTCTTAGGAATTCAAAGTTATCCTCTTTAAAAGGTTTGGATCCATAGGTCATTTGAATCTTTAACATGTTTCAAGCATGCATATTCATTTTTTAAAATCTCTTTCTTATAAAATTTCGAACTAAAAAGGTTGAACTAGTGGAATATCCCAAACTTGGTTAACAAAACTTTTGTGTTTATTTGTGGTGTGTGAATAAATTTTCTTTTCTTACATTTGTTATTGCTTTAATTTATTTCAATACATAAACTGTAAAATTTTCATTTTTTTGTGGTCTATTTGACTTTTATATCTTTTTTTGTTTACGAGATGAAGTGAAAGTGAAAACTCAAGTTTTAATTTAAGAAAAAAGTATACACCTTAAATGGAAATGCACATTGCAAAAATATAAAGAGAGATAATTCCAAAAAGTGTCAGGAATTTTTAGGGATTTTAAACTCTTTTTAGTTTTTTATTTATCATGTTCTGCAATCATCGGGAAAAGGGGGAGGCGGGAGATTTTTAACTGAGTGTTGACTCCCAATCCATAAGTAATTACTTACAAAAATATCACCCCTTTCACTCGGGTAAATATCCCACCGAACGTTGACTTAGGAATTTAATGTTATTATATTTACGTGGTTAGGATCCATAGGTCATTTGCATCTTCAACATGTCTCAAGCATGCATATCAATTTTTTAAAACATGTGTTGAAAAATCTTTCTTAAAAAATTCCGAGCTATTTGGGTTGAACTAGTGGAATTTCCCAAACTCGGATGACAAAACTTTTGTGTTCAATTGTGGTGTGTGTATAAATTTTCTTTACTTACATTTGTTATTGCTTTAAATTATTTCCATACCTAAATTCTAAAATTTTCATTTTGTTGAGATCTATTTGCCTTTTATCTCCTTTTTGGTTTACGAGATGAAGGGAAAGTGAAAACTCAAGTTTTGATTTAAGAAAAAAGTATACATCTAAAATGGAAATGCACAATGCACAAATGTAGAGAGAGATAATTCCAAAAGTGTCTGTAATTTTTAGGGATTGTAAACTCTTTTTTGTTTTTATATATCTCAATTAGCAATCAACGGGAAAAGGGGGAAGCGGGGGATTTTTAACTGAGTGTTGACTCCCAATCCATAAGGCATTCCTTACAAAAATATAGCCCGTGACGCTTGGTTAATCACTTTACAATCATCTTTGATCATTAGGTCAGCTTTTTGTAAATGAGCAAAATAAATGCTTGTTTGACTCGGGTAAATATCCCACCGCACGTTCACTTGGGAATTTAATGTTATTATCTCTAAAATGTTTGGATCCATAGGTTATTTGCATCCTTAACATGTTTAAAGCATGCATATCCATTTTTTAAAACATGTGTAGAAAAATCTTTTTTTTATTAAATTCCGAGCTATTAGGGTCGAACTAGTGGAATTTTCCCAAGCTTGGATAACTAAACTTTTGTGTTCATTTGTGGTGTGTGAATAAATTTTCTTTACTTACATTTTTTATTGCTTTAAATTCTTTCCATACATAAAATCTAAAAATTTTAATTTATTGAGATCTATTTGCCTTTTATCTCTTTTTTTGTTTACGACATGAAGGGAAAGTGAAAACTCAAGTTTTAATATAAGATAAAAGTATACATCTAAAATGGAAACGTACAATGCAAAAATGTAGAGAAAGATAATTCCAGAAAGTATCTGTAATTTTTAGGGATTTTAAACTCTTTTTTGTTTTTATATATCAGGTTCTGCAATCGTCGGGAAAAGTGGGAGGCGAGGAATTTTTAACTGAGTGTTGACTCGCATTCCATAAGTCATTCCTTACAAAAATATTGCCCGTTACGCATGATAAATCACTTTACAATCATCTATGATCATTTGGTCAGCTTTTTGTAAATGGGCAAAATAATTATCCCACCGAACGTTCTCTTAAGAATTTAAAGTTATTCTCTTTAAAAGGTTTGGATCCATAGGTCATTTGAATCTTTAACATGTTTGAAGCATGCATATCCATTTTTTAAAACATGTGTTGAAAAATCTTTTTCTTATAAAATTCCGAACTAAAAAGGTTGAACTAGTGGAATATCCCAAACTTGGTTAACAAAACTTTTGTGTTCATTTGTGGTGTGTGAATAAATTTAATTTACTAACATTTGTTATCGCATTAAATTTTTTCCTTACATCAACTCTAAAATTTTCATTTTGTTGTGATCTATTTGCCGTTTATCTCTTTTTTTGTTTACGATGTCAAGGTAAAGTGAAAAATCAAGTTTTGATTTAGGAAAAAAGTATACATCTAAAATTGAAATGCACAATGGTCAAATGTAGAGAGAGATAATTTCAAAAAGTGTCTGTAATTTTTAGGGATTGTAAACTATTTTTAATTTTTATATATCAAGTTCTGCAATCTTCGGGAACATGGGGAGGCGGGGGATTTTCAACTTAGTGTTCACTCCCAATCCATAAATCACCTTACAAAAATATAGCCCGTTACACATGATAAATCACTATACAATCATCTATGATCGTTGGGACTGCTATTTGTAAATGGGCATAATAATGGCTTGTTTGACTTGGGTAAATATCCCACTGCACATTCGCTTAGAAATTTATTGTTATTACCTTTAAAAGGTTTGGATCCATAGCTCATTTGCATCTTTAACATGTTTCAAGCATGCATTGCCATTTTTTAAAACTTGTGTAGCAAAATCTCTTTCTTAAAAAATTTCGAGCTATAAGGGTTGAACAAGTGGAATTTCCCAAACTTAGATAACAAAACTTTTCTGTTCATTTGTGGTGTGTTAATAATTTTTTTTTACTTACATTTGTTATTTCTTTAAATTCTTTCCATACACAAACTCTAAAATTTTCATGTTGTTGTGATCTATTTGCCTTTTATCTCTTTTTTTGCTTACGAGATGAAGGGAAAGTGAAAGTTCAAGTTTTGATTTAAGAAAAAAGTATACATCTAAAATGGAAATGCACAATGCACAAATGTAGAGAGAGATAAATCCAAAAATTGTCTATAATTTTTAGGGATTGTAAAATATTTTTAGTTATTATATATCAGGTTTTGCGATCGTCGAGAAAAGGGGGATTTGGCGGATTTTTAACTGAGTGTTGACGCCCAATCCATCAGTCATTCCTTACAAAAATATAGCCCGTTACACATGATAAGTCACTTTACAATCATCTATGATCGTTAGGTAAGTTTTTTTCTAAATGGGCAAAATAGTGGCTTGTTTGACACTGGTAAATATCCCACCGCACTTTCACTTGGAAATTTAATGCTATTCTCTTCAAAAGGTTTGGATCCATAGGTCATTTGCATCTTTAACATGTTTCAAACATGCATATCCATTTTTTAAAACATGTGTAGAAAAATCTCTTTCTTAAAAAATTCCGAGCTATTAGGGTTGAACTAGTGGAATTTTCCAATATTGGATAACAAAACTTTTGTGTTCATTTGTGGTGTGTGAATAAATTTTATTGATGTACATTTGTTATTGCTTTAAATTATTTCCATTATTGAACTCTAAAATTTTCATTTTGTTGCGATCTTTTTTGCTTTTTATCTCATGTTTTGTTTACGAGATGAAGGGAAAGTGAAAACTCAAGTTTGGATTTAAGAAAAAAGTACACATCTAAAATGGAAATGCACAATGCAGAAATGTAGAGAGAGATAATTCCAAAATGTGTCTATACTTTTTAGGGATTGTAAACTCTTTGTAGTTTTAATATATCGATTCTGCAATCGTCGGGAAATGGGGGAGGCTAGGGATTTTTAACTGAGTGTTTACTCCCTATCCGTAAGTCATTCCTTACAAAAATATTGCCTCTTATGCATGATAAATCACTTTACAATCATCTATGATAGTTAGGTCAACTTTTGGTAAATGAGCAAACTAATGGCTTGTTTGACTCGGGTAAATATCCCACCGCACATTCACTTGGGGATTTAATGTTATTGTCATTAAAAGGTTTGGATCCATTGGTCATTTGCATGTTTAATATGTTTCAAGCAGGCATATCCATTTTTTAAAACATGTGTAGAAAAATTTCTTTCTTGTAAAATTCAATGCTTTTAGTTTTGAACGAGTGGAATTTTCCCAAACTTGGATAACAAAACATTTGTGTGCATTTGTGGTGTGTGAATATATTTTCTTTTCTGATGTTTGTTATTGCGTTAAATTCATTCCATACATAAACTCTAAAATTTTCTTTTTGTTGTGATCTATTTGCCTTTTATCTCTTTTTTTGTTTAAGAGATGAAGGGAAAATGAAAACTCAAGTTTTGATTTAAGAAAAAAGTATACATCTAAAATGGAAATGCACAATGCACAAATGGAGAGAGAGATAATTCCAAAAAGTATCTGTAAATTTCAGGGACTGTAAACTCTTTTCTGTTTTTATATATCAGGTTCTGTAAACGTCGAAAAAAGGGGAAGGCGGGGGATTTTTAACTTAGTGTTGACTCCCAATCCATAAGTCATTCCTTACAAAAATATAGCCCGTTACACATGATAAATCACGTTAACAATGATCTATGATCGTTAGGTTAGAATTTTGTAAATGGGCAAAATAATGGCTTGTTTCACTTGGGTAAATATCCCACCACACGATCACTTGAGAATTTAATGTTATTCTCTTTAAACAGTTTGGATCCATAGGTCATTTGCATCTTTAACATGTTTCAAGCATGCATATCCATTTTTAAAAACATGTGTAGAAAAATCTCTTTTTTATAAAATTCCGAGCTATTAGGGTTGAACTAGTGGAATTTCCCAAACTTGGTTAACAAAACTTTTGCGTTCATTTGTGGTGTGTGAATAAATTTTCTTTACTAACATTTGTTATTGCTTTAAATTCTTTCCACACATAAACTCTAAAATTTTCATTTTGTTGTGATCTTTTTTGCTTTTTATCTCATGTTTTGTTTATGAGATGAAGGGAAAGTGAAAACGCAAGTTTTGATTTAAGAAAAAGGATACATCTAAAATGGAAATGCACAATGCACAAATATAGAGAGAGATAATTCCAAAAACGTGTCTATAATTTTTAGGGATTGTAAACTCTTTTTAGTTTTTATATAATAGGTTCTGCAATCGTCGGGAAAAGGGCGACGAGGGGGATTTTTAAATGAGTGTTGACTCCCAATTCGTAAGTCATTCCTTACAAAAATATAGACTGTTATGCATGATAAATCACTTTACAATCATCTATAATCGTTATGTCAACGTTTTGTAAATGGGAAAAATAATGGCTTGTTTGACTCGGGGAAATATCCCACTGAACGTTCACTTGGAAATTTAATGTTATTATCTTGAAAAGGTTTGGATCCATAGGTTATTTTAATCTTTAACATGTTTCAAGCATGCATATCCATTTTTAAAAAAGTTGTAGAAAAATCTCTTTCTGATAAAATTCCAAGCTATTAGGGTTGAACTAGTGGAATTTCCAAATCTTGGTTTACAAAAATTTTGTGTTCATTTGTGGTGTGTGAATAAATTTTCTTTACTTACATTTGTTATTGCTTTAAATTCTTTCCATACATAAACTCTAAAATTTTCATTTTGTTGTGATCTATTTGCCATTTATCTCTTTTTTTGTTTACGAGATGAAGGGAAAGTGAAAATTCAGTTTTAGATTTAAGAAAAAAGTATACATCTAAACTTGAAATGCCCAATGCACAAATGTAGAGAGATAATTCCATAAAGTGTCTGTAATTTTTAGCGATTGTAAACTCTTTTTAATTTTTATTTATCAAGTTCAGCATTTGTCGGGAAAAGGGGCAGGTGGAGGATTTTTAACTGAGTATTGACTCCCAATCCATAAATCATTCGTTAAAAAAATATTGCCCGTTACACATGATAAATCACTTTACAATCATCTATGATCGTTAGGTCAGCTATTAGTAAATGGGCAAAATAATGGCTTGTTTGGCTTGGGTAAATATCCTACCACACGTTCACTTGGGAATTTAATGTTATTATCTTAAAAAGGTTTGGTTCCATAGGTGAATGGCATCTTTAACATGTTTCAGGCATGTATAGCCATTTTTAAAAATATGTGTCGAAAAATCTCTTTCTTATAAAATTCCGAGCTATAATGGTTGACCAAATGGAATTTCCCAAACTTGGATAACAAAACTTTTGTGTTCATTTGAGGAGTGTGAATAATTTTTTTTTTCTTAGATTTGTTATTGCTTTAAATTCTTTCCAATCATAAACTCTAAAATTTTCATTTTGTTGTGATCTATTTGCCTTTTATCTCTTTTTTTTTTTTTACAAGATAAAGGGAAAGTGAAAACTCAATTTTTGATTAAAGAAAAAAGTGTACATCTAAAATGGAAATGCACAATGCCCAAATGTAGAGTGAGATAATACCAAAAAGTTTCTGTAATTTTTAGGGATTGTAAACTATTTTTAGTTTTTATATATCAGGTTTTGCAATCGTCGGGAAAAGGGGGAGTCGTGGGATTTTTAACAGAGTGTGGATGCCCAATCCGTAACTCATTCCATACAAAAATATTGCTCGGTACGCATGATAAATCACTTTACAATCATCTATGATCGTTAGGTCTGCTTTTCGTAAATGGGCAAAATAATGGCTTGTCTGACTCAGGTAAATATCCCACCGCACCTTCACTTTGGGAATTTAATGTTATTCTCTTTAAAAGTTTGGATCCATAGGTCATTTGCATCTTTAACATGTTTCAAGAATGCATATCCATTTTTTAAAACATGTCTAGAGAAATCTTTTTCTTAAAAAATTCTGAGCTTTTAGGGTTGAACTAATGGAATTTCCCAAGCTTTGTTCACAAAACTCTTGTGTTCATTTGTGGTGTGTGAATAAATTTTATTTACTTACATTTTTTATTGCCTTAAATTCTTTCCATACAAAAACTCTAAAATTTACATTTTGTTGTGATTTATTTGGCTTTTATCTCTTTTTTTGTTTACGAGATGAAGGGAAAGTGAAAACTCATGTTTTAATTTAAGAAAAAAGTATACATCTAAATTGGAAATGCACAATGCACAAATTTTGAAAGAGATAATTTCATAAAGTGTTTGAAATTTTTAGGGATTGTAAACTATTTTTAGTTTTTTTATATCAGGTTCTGCAATTGTCGGGAAATGTGGGAGGCGTGAGATTTTTAACTGAGTGTTAACTCCCAATCCATAATTCATTCCTTACAAAAATATAGCCCGTTATGCATGATAAATCACTTTACAATCATCTATGATCATTTGGTTAGATTTTTATAAATTGGCAAAATAGTGGCTTGTTTCACTAGGGTAAATATCCCATCGCATGTTCACTTGGGAATTTCATGTTATTCTCTTTAAAAGGTTTCGATCCATAGGTCATTTCCATCTTTAACTATTTTAAAGCATGTATATCCATTTTTTAAAACGTGTGTAGAAAAATCTTTTTTCTTATAAAATTCCGAGCTATTAGGGTTGAACAAGTGGAATTTTCCCAAACTTGGATAACAAAACTTTAGTGTTCATTTGTGGTGTGTGAATAAATTTTCTTTACTTACATTTTTTATCGCTTTAAATTCTTTCCATACATAAACTCTAAAATTTTCATTTTGTTGTGATCTATGTGCCTTTTATATATTTTTTTGTTTACGAGTAGAAGGGAAAGAGAAAACTCAAGTTTTGATTTAAGAAAAAAGTATACATCTAAAATGAAAATGTACAATGCACAAATGTAGAGAGAGATAATTCCAGAAAGTGTCAGTAAGTTTTAGGGATTGTAAAGTCTTTTTAGTTTTTATATATCAGGTTCTGTAATCATCGGGAAAAGGTGGAGGCAGGGGATTTTAAACTGAGTCTTGACTCCCAATCCATAAGTCATTCCTTAAAAAAATATAGCTCGTTACGCTTGATAAATCACTTACAATCATCTATGATCGTTAGGTCAACTTTTTGAAAATGGGAAAAATAATGGCTTGTTTGACTCAGGTAAATATCCCTCCGCACGTTCATTTGGGAATTTAATTTTATTCTATTTAAAAGGTATGGATCCATAGGTCATTGGCATGTTTAACATGTTTCAAGTATTCATATCCATTTTTTAAGACATGTGTAGAAAAATATCTTTCTTATAAAATTCCAATCTATTAGGGTTGAACTAGTGGAATTTCCCAAACTTGGATAACAAATTTTTTTTGTTCATTTGTGGTGTGTGAATAAATTTTCTTTACTTACATTTGTTATTGCTTTAAATTCATTCCGTACATAAACTCTAAAATTTTCATTTTGTTGTGATCTATTTGCCTTTTCTCTTTTTTTTTTTTACGAGATGAAGGGAAAGTGAAAGCTGAAGTTTTTATTTAAGAAAAAAGTATATCTAAAATGGAAATGCCAAATGAAAAAATGTAGAGAGAGATAATTCTAAAAAGTTTCAATAATTTTTACGGATTGTAAACTCTTTTTAGTTTTTTTATATCAGGTTCTGCAATGGTTGGGAAAAGGGGAAGGCGGGGGATTTTTCATTGAGTGTTGACTCCCAATCCACAAGTGATTCCTTACCAAAATAAAGCTCGTTACGCATGATAAATAACTTTAAATCATCTATAATCGTTAGGTCAGATTTCGTAAATAGGCAAAATAATGGCTTATTCTACTCAGGTAAGTATCCCACTGCACGGTCACTTGGGAATTTAATATTATTCTCTTTAAAAGGTTTGGATCCATAGATCATTTGAATCTTTAACATGTTTCAAGCTTGCATATCCATTTTTTAAAACATGTATAGAAAATGCTCTTTCTTATAAAATTTCGAGCTATTAGGGTTGAAATAGTGGAATTTCCAAAACTGGATAAGAAAACTTTTGTGTTCATTTGTGGTGAGTGAATAAATTTTCTTTACTTACATTTGTGATTGCTTTCAATTATTTCCATACATAATCTCTAAAATTTTCATTTTGTTGCGATCTATTTGCCTTTTATGTCTTTTTTTGTTTACGAGATGAAGGCAAAGTGAGAACTCAATTTTTTATTTAAGAAAAAAGTATACATCTAAAATGGAAATGCACAATGCACAAACGTAGAGAGAGATAATTCCAAAAAGTGTGTAATTTTTTTGGATTGTAGACACTTTTTAGCTTTTATATATCAGGTTCTGCAATCGTTGGGAAAAGGGGGAGGCTGGGGATTTTTAACTGAGTGTTGACTTCAAATCCATAAGTCATTCCTTAAAAAAATATAGCCCTTTATGCATGATAAATCACTTTACAATCATCTATGATTGTTAGGTCAGCTTTTTGTAAATGGGCAAAATAATGGCTTGTTTGACTCGAGGAAATATCCCACCGCACGTTGACTTTGAAATTTAATGTTATTCTCTTTTAAAGGTTTGGATCCATAGGTCATTTGCATCTTTAGCATGTTTCAAGCATGCATATCCATTTTTGAATCATATCTAGAAAATTCTTTTCCTTATAAATATCTAAGCTGTTAGGATTGAACAAGTGGCATTTCCCAAACTTGGATAACAAAACTTTTGGGTTCATTTGTGGTGTGTGAATAAATTTTATTTACTTAAATTTGTTATTGCTTTAAATTCTTTCCATACATAAAATCTAAAATTTTCATTTTGTTGTGATCTATTTTCCTTTAATCTCTTTTTTTTTTTTACGAGATGAAGGGAAAGTGAAAACTCAAGTTTTAAATTAAGAAAAAAGTATACATCTCAAATGTAAATGCACAATGCAAAAATGTAGAGAGAGATAATTCGAAAAAGTGTCTGTAATTTTTAGGGATTGTAAACTCTTTTTAGTTTTTATATATTAGGTTCAACAATCGTCGTAGAAGGGGGAGGTGGGGGAATTTTAACCGAGTGTTGAATCTCAATCCATAAGTCATTCCTTACAAAAATATAGTCCGTTATGTATGATAAATCACTTTACAATCCTCTATGATCGTTATTTCAACTTTTTGTAAATGGGTAAAATAATGTCTTGATTGACTCGAGTAAATATCCCATCGTACGTTCACCTGGGAATTTAATATTATTCACTTTAAATGATTTGGATCAATAGGTGATTTCCATATTAAACATGTTTCAAGCATGCATATCCATTTTTAAAAACATGAGAAGAAAAATATCTTTCTTATAAAATTCTGAGCTATTAGAGTTGAACAAATGGAATATACAAAACTTGGATAACAAAACTTTTTTGTTCATTTGTGGTGTGTGAATAAATTTTCTTTACTTGCATTTTCTATCGCTTTAAATTCATTCCATACATGAACTCTCAAAATTTTCATTTTGTTGTGATCTATTTGCCATTTATATCCTTTTTTTGTTTACGAGATGAACGGAAAGTGAGAACTCAAGTTTTTATTTAAGAAAAAAGTATACATCTAAAATGGAAATGTACAATGCACAAATGTAGAGAGAGATCATTCCAAAAAGTTTCTATAATTTTTGGGAATTGTAAACTCTTTTTAATGTTCATCTATTAGGTTCTGCAATCGTCGGTAAAAGGGGGAGGCGAGGGATTTTTAACTGAGTGTTGACTCCCAATCTTTAAGTCATTCCTTGCAAAAATGTAGCCCGTTACGCATGATAAATCACTTTACAATCACCAATGATCGTTAGGTCAACTTTTTGTAAATGGGCAAAATAATGGTTTGTTTGACTTGGGTAAATATCCCACCGCACGTTTACTTGGGAATTTTATGTTATTCTCTTTAAAAGGTTTGGATCCATAGGTGATTTGCATGTTTAACATGTTTCAAGCATGCATATCCATTTTTTAAAACCTGTGAAGAAAAAACGTTATAAAATTCCGAGCTATTAGGGTTGAACTAGTGGAATTTCCCAAACCTGGACAACAAAACTTTCGTGTTCAGTTGTGGTGTGTGAATAAATTTTCTTTACTTACATTTGTTATCGATTTAAATTCTTTCCATACAAAAACTCTAAAATTTTCATTTTGTTGTGATCTATTTGCCTTTTATATCTTTTTTTGTTTATTAGATGAAGGGAAAGTGAAAACTCAAGTTTTGATTTAAGAAAAAAGTATAGATCTAAAATGGCAATTCACATTGCACAAATGTTGAGAGATATAATTCCATAAAGTCTCTGTAATTTTTAGGGATTATAAAATCTTTTTAGTTTTTATATATCTAGTTCTGCAATCGTCGGGAAAAAAGGGAGGTAGGGGATTTTTAACTGAGTGTTGACTCCCAATCCATAAGTCATTCCTTACAAAAATATAGCCGTTACGCATGATAAATCACTTTAAAATCATCTATGATCGTTAGGTCTGCTTTTTGTAAACGGGCCAAATAATGGCTTGTTGGACTCAGGTAAATATCCCACCACACGTTCACTTGGGAATTTAATGTTATTTGCTTTAAGGTTTGGATCCATAGGTCATTTCCATTTTTTAACCTGTTCAAGCATGCATATCCATTTTTTAAAACATGTGTAGAAAAATCTCTTCCTTAAAAAATTTCGAGCTATTAGGGTTGAACTAGTGGAATTTCCCAAGCTTGGATAACAAAAATTTTGTGTTCGTTTGTGGTGTTTGAATAAATTTCTTTACTTACATTTGTTATTGCTTTAAATTATTTCCGTACATAAATCTAAAACTTTCATTTTGTTGTAATCTATTTGCCTTTTATCTCTTTTTTTGTTTACGAGATGATAGGAAAATGAAAGCTCAAGTTTTGATTTATTAAAAAAATATACATCTAGAATGGAAATGCTAAATGCACAAATTTAGAGAGAGATAATTCCAAAAAGTGTTTGTAATTTTTAGGGATAGTGAACTCTTTTTATTTTTTATATATCAGGTTTTTCAATCGTAAGGTAAATGGGGAGGCAGGGCATTTTTAACTGAGTGTTGACTCCCAATCCATAAGACAATCCTCACAAAAATATAGCCCATAACGCATGATAAATCACTTTACAATCATCTATGATCATTAGGTCAGCTTTTTGTAAATGAGCAAAAGAATGGCATGTTTGACTTGGGTAAATATCCCACCGCACGTTCACTTGGGGATTTAATGTTATTCACATTAAAATGTTTGGAAGCATAGGTCATTTGCATGTTTAACATGTTTCAAGCATGCATATCCATTTTTTAAAACATGTGTAGAAAAATCTCTTTGTTATAAAATTCCGAGCTATTTGGGTTCAACTAGTGGAATTTCCCATACTTGGAGAATAAAATTTTTGTGTTCATTTGTGGGGTGTGATTAAATTTTCTTTACGTACATTTGTTATGGCTTTATATTCTTTCCATACATAAACTCTAAAATTTTCATTTTGTTGTGATCTATTTACCTTTTATCTTTTTTTATTTGTTTACGAGATGATGGGAAAGTGAAAACTCAAGTTTTTATTTAATAAAAAATTATACATCTAAAATGGAATTGCCCAATGCACGAATTTAGAGAGAGATAATTCCAAAAAGTGTTAGTAATTTTTAGGGATTTTAAATTATGTTTAGTTCTTATATATAAGATTTTTCAATAGTTGGGAAAAGGGGGAGGCGGAGGATTTTTTACTGAGTGTTGTGTCCCAATCCATAAGACAATCTTTACAAAAATATAGCCTGTTACACATGATAAATCACTTTACAATCATCTATGATCGTTAGGTTAGCATTTTTTAAATGAGCAATAGAATGGCTTGTTCGACTCGGGTAAATATCCCACCGCATGTTCACTTGGGGATTTAATGTTATTCTCATTAAAAAGATTGGATCCATAGATCATTTTCAGGTTTAACATGTTTCAAGCATGCATATCTATTTTTTAAAACATGTGTAGAAAAATCTCTTTCTTATAAAATTCTGAGCTATTAGGGTTGAACGAGTGGAATTTCCCAAACTTGGATTACAAAAATTTTGTGTTCATTTGTGGTGTGTGAATAAATTTTCTGTACTTGCTTTTGTTATCGCTTAAAATTCTTTCCATACAAGAACTCTAAAATTTTCATTTTTTTGTGATCTATTTGCCTTTTATATCTTTTTTTGTTTACGAGATGAACGGAAAGTGAAATCTCAAGTTTGGATTTAAGAAAAAAGTATACATCTAAAATGGAAAAGTACAATGCACAAATGTAGAGAGATAATTCCAAAAAGTGTCTGTAATTTTTTAGGATTTTAAACTCTTTTTAGTTTTTATATATCATGTTCTGCAATCGTCGGGAAAAGGGGGAGGCGGGGGATTTTTAACTATGTATTGACTCCCAATCCATCAGTCATTCCTTATAAAAATATAGCCTGTTACGCATGACAAATCTCTTTAAAATCCTCTTTGATCATTAGGTCAGCTTTTTGTAAGTGGGCAAAACATTGGCTTGTTTTACTCGGGTAAATATCTCACATCACGTTTTCTTGGGAATTTAATGTTATTCACTTTAAAAGGTTTGGATCCATAGGTCATTTGCATCTTTAACATGTTTCTAACATGCATATCTATTTTTTAAAACATATTTTGAAAAATCTCTTTTTTTATAAAATTCCGAGCAATTAGGATTGAACTAGTGGAATATCCCAAGCTTGGATAGCAAAAATTTTGTGTTCATTTGTGGTGTGTGAATAAATTTTCTTTTCTAACATTTTTTATTGCTTTAAATTCTTTCCATACATAAACTCTAAAATTTTCTTTTTGTTGTGATCTATTTGCCTTTTCTCTCTTTTTTTTTATGAGATGAAAGGAAAGTGACAACTCAAGTTTTTATTTAAGAATAAGTTCACATCTTAAGTGGAAATTCCCAATGCACAAATGTAGAGAGAGATAATTCCAAAAAGTGACTATAATTTTTAGGGATTGTGAACTCTTTTTAGTTTTTATGTATCAAGTTCTGCAATCATCGGGAAAAGGGGGAGGCGGGGGATTTTTAACTGAGTGTTGACTCCTAATCCATAAGTAATTCCTTACAAAAATATAGCCCCTTACACATGATATATCACTTACAATCATCTATGATCGTTAGGTCAACTTTTTGTAAATGGGAAAAATAATGGCTTGTTTGACTCGGGTAAATATCCCACCGCACGTTCACATGGGAATTTAATGTTATTCCCTTTAAAAGGTTTGGATCCATAGGACATTTGAATCTTTAACATGTTCCAAGCATATCCAGTTTTTAAAACATGTGTAGAAAAATCTCTTTCTGATAAAATTCCGAGCTATTAGGGTTGAACTAGTGGAATTTCCCAAACTTGGAGAACAAAAATTGTGTGTTCATTTTAGGTTTGTGAATAAATTTTCTTTACTTACATTTGTTAAAGCTTTAAATTCTTTCCATACATAAACTCTAAAATTTTCATTTTGTTGTGATCTATTTAACTTTTCTCTCTTTTTTTTTTACCAGATGTAGGGAAAGTGAAAACTCATGTTTTGATTTACAAAAAAAGTATACAGCTAAAATAGAAATGCATAATGCACAAATGTAGAGAGAGATAATTCCAAAAACTGTCAGTATTTTTTAGGGATTGAAAACTCTTTTTAGTTTTTTTATATCTGGTTCTGCAATCATCGGGAAAAGGGGGAGGTGGGGGATATTTAACTGAGTGTTGCCTCCCAATCTATAAGTCATTCCATACAAAAATATAGCTCGTTACGCATGAGAAATCACTTTTCAATCATCTTTGATTGTTTTTTCAACTTTTTGTAAATGGAAAAAATAATGGCTTGTTTCACTCAGGTAAATATCCCACCGCACGTTCACTAGGGAATTTAACGTTATTCTTTCTATAAGTTTTGGATCCTTAGGTCATTTGCATCTTAAACATATTTCAAGAATGCATATCCATTTTTTAAAACATGTGTAGAAAAATCTCTTTCTTCTAAAATTCCGAGCTATTAGGGTTGAACTAGTGGAGTTTCCCAAAGTTGCATAACAATAATTTTTGATTCATTTGTGGTGTGTGAATAAATTTTCTTTACTTACATTTGTTATTGCTATAAATTCTTTCCTTACATAAACTCTAAAATTTTTATTTTGTCTTGATCTATTTGCCTTTTCTCTCTGTTTTTTTACGAGATGAAGGGAAAGTGAAAACTCAAGTTTTTATTTAAGAAAAAATTATATATCTAAAATGTAAATTCCCAATGCACAAATGTAGAGAGAGATAATTCTAAAAGGTGTCCGTAATTTTGTGGGATTGTAAACTCTTTTTAGTTTTTTTTTATATCAGGTTTTACAATCGTCAGGAAAAGGGGGAGGCGGGGGATTTTTAACTGACTGTTGACACCCAATAAATTAGCCATTCCTTAAAAAATATAGCCTGTTATGCATGATAAATCACTTTATAATCATCTATGATCGTTACGTTATCTTTTTGTAAATGGGCAAGATAATGGATTGTTTGACTCGAGTAAATATCCCACCGCATGTGCACTTGCGAATTTAATATTATTCTCTTTAAAAGGTTTGGATCCATAGGTCATTTTCATGTTTAACATGTTTCCAGCATGCATATCCATTTTTTGAAACATGTGTTGAAAAATCTCTTTCTTATAAAATTCCGAGCTATTAGGGTTGAACTAGTAGAATTTCCCAAACTTGGATAACAAAACTTTTGTGTTCATTTGTGGTGTGTGAATAAATTTTCTTTATTTACATTTGTTATCATACATAGTCTCTAAAATTTTAATTTTGTTGTGATCTATTTTCATATTATATCTTCTTTTGTATACGAGATAAAGTGAAAGTAAACACACAAGTTTTGATTTAAGAAAAAAGTATATATCTAAAATGGAAATACACAATACAAAAAGGTAGAAAGAGATAATTCCTAAAAGTTTCTGTAATTTTTAGGGATTATAAACTCGTTTTAATTTTTTATATTTTACGTTCTTCAATCGTCGGGAAAAGGGGGAGGCGGGGGATTTTTAACTGAGTGTTGACTCCCAGTCCATAAGTCATTCCTTACAAAAATATAGCCCGTTATGCACGATAAATCACTTTAAGATCATCTATGATCGTTAGGTCAGCTTTCTATAAATGGGCAAAATAATGGCTTGTTTGACTTGGATAAATATCCCACCGCACATTCACTTGGAAATTTAATGTTATTCTCTTTCTAAGGTTTGGATCCATAGGTCATTTGCGTCTTTAACATGTTTAAAGGATGCATAACTATTTTTTAAAACATGTGTAGAAAGATCTCATTCTTATAAAATTCCAATCTGTTAGGGTTGAATTAGTGGAATTTTCAAAACTAGATAACAAAACTTTTGTGTTCATTTGTGGTGAGTGAATAAATTTTATTTACTTACATTTTTTATTGCTTTAAATTATTTCCATACATAGACTCTAAAATTTTCATTTTGTTGTGATCTATTTGCCTTTTATCTCTTTTTTTTTTTTACGAGATGAAGGGAAAGTGAAAACTCAAGTTTTGATTTAAGAAAAAAGTATACATCAAAAATGGAAATTCACAATGCATAAAAGTAAAGAGAGATAATTCCAAAAAGTGTCTGTAATTTTTAGGGATAGCAAACCCTTTTATTTTTATATATTAGGTTTTACAATCGTTGGCAAAAGGGGGAGGCAGGGATTTTTAACTGAGTTTTGACTCCCAATCCATAAGTCATTCATTAAAAAAATATAGCCCGTTATGCATGATAAATCACTTTACAATCATCTATGATCTTTAGGTCAGCTTTTTGTAAATAGGCAAAATAATGGCTTGTTTGACTGGGGTAAATATCCCATCGCACATTCACTTGGTAATTTATTGTTATTATCTTTAAAAGGTTTGGATCCATAGTTCATTTGCATCTTTAACATGTTTTAAGCATGCATATCAATTTTTTAAAACATGTGTAGAAGAATCTCTTTCTGATAAAATTCCAAGCTATGATGGTTGAACTAGTGGAATTTCCCAAACTTGGATAACAAGACTTTTGAATTCATTTGTGGTGTGTTCATTAATTTTCTTTACTTACATTTGGTATTGTTTTAAATTCTTTAGATACATAAACTCTAAAATTTTTATCTTGTTGTGATCTATTTGCCTTTTATCTCTTTTTTTTTACGAGATGAAGGGAAATTGAAAACTCAAGTTTTTATTTATGAAAAAAGTATACATCTAAAATGGAAATACCCAATGCACAAATGTAGAGAGAGATAACTCCAAAAATTATTTGTAATTTTTGTGGATTGTAAACTCTTTTAAGTTTTTTTATATCCGGTTCTGCAATCGACGGGAAAAGGGGGAGACGGGGGATTTTTAACTGAGTGTTGACACCCAATCCATGAGTCATTCCTTAAATAAATATAGCCTGTTACGCATGATAAATTACAATCATCTATGATTGTTATGTCATACTTTTGTAAATGGGAAAAATAATGGCTTGTTTGACTCGGGTAAATATCCCACCGCATGTTCACTTGGGAATTTAATGTTATTCTCTTTAAAAGGTTTGGATCCAAAGGTAATTTTCATGTTTAAAAATTTTCCAGCTTGCATATCCATTTTTTTAAACATGTGTAGAAAATCACTTCCTTATAAAATTCTGAGCTATTAGGGTTGAATTAGTGGAATTTTCCCAAACTTGGATTACAAAACTTTTGTATTCATTTGTGGTGTGTGAATAAATTATCTTTAGTTACATTTTTTATCGCTTTAAATTCTTTCCATACATAAACTCTCAAATTTTCATTTTGTTATTATCTATTTGCCTTTTATAACTTTTTTTGTTTACGAGATGAAGGGAAAGTGAAAACTCAAGTTTTGATTTAAGAAAAAAGTATACATCTAAAATGAAAAAACACAATACACAAATGTAGAGAGAGATAATTCCAAAAAGTGTCTGTAATTTTTAGGGATTGTAAACTCTTTTTAGTTTTTATATTTCAATTACTGCAACATTCGGGAAAAGGGGGAGGCGAAGGATTTTTAACTGAGTGTTGACTCCCAATGTATAAATCATTCCTAACAAAAATATAGCCCATTACGAATGATAAATCACTTTAAAATCATATATGATCGTTAGGTCAGCTTTTTGTAAATGGGCAAAATAATGGCATGTTTCACTCAAATAAATATCCAACCACACGTTCACTTGGGAATTTAATGTTATTCTCATTAAAATGTTTGGATCCATAGGTCGTCTGAATCTTTAACATGTTTCAAGCATGCATATCCATTTTTTAAAACATGTGTAGAAAAATCTCTTTGTTATAAAATTCCGAGCTATAAGGGTTGAACTAGTGGAATTTTCTTAAACTTAGATAACAAAACTTTTGTGCACATTTGTGGTGTGGGAATAAATTTTCTTTACTTACATTTGTAATTTATTTAAATTCTTTCCACATGTCAACTCTAAAATTTTGATTTTGTTGTGATCTATTCGCCTTTAATCACTTTTTTGGTTTACAAAATAAAGATAAACTGAAAACTATAGTTTTGATTTAAGAAAAAGGTATACAACTAAAATGGAAATTCACAATGCCAAAATGTAGAGAGAGATAATTTTAAAAAGTGTCTATTAATTTAAGGACAATTTTAATTTTAATTTTATAGTTTTAATTTTTAGGGATTGTAATTTATCAGGTTCTGCAATCGTCAGGAAAAGAGTGTGGTGGGGGAAATTTAACTGAGTGTTATCTCCCAATCATTAAGTCATTCCTTAAGAAAATGTACCCCGTTACGAAAGATAAATCACTTTACAATATTCTATGATTGTTAGGATAATTTTTGAAATTGGGAAAAATAATGGCTTGTTTGACTCAGGCAAATATCCCACTGCACGTTCACTTGGGAATTTAATGTTATTATCTTTAAAAGGTTTGGATCCATAGGTCATTTACATCTTTAACATGTTTCAAACTTGAATATCCATTTTTTAAAACATGCGGAGAACAGAGTCTTGCTTATAAAATTTTGAGCTATTAGTGTTGAACTAGTGGAGTTTCCCAAACTTGGATAACAAAACTTTTGTGTTCATTTGTGGTGTGTGAATAAATTTTCTTTACTTAAATTTGTTATTGCTTTAAATTCTTTCCATACATAAACTCTAAAATTTTCAATTTGCTGTGATCTATTTGCCTTTTATCACTTTTTTGTTTACGGGATGAAGGGAAAATGAAAACTCAGTTTTGATTTAAGAAAAAAGTACAGATCTAAAATGGAAATGCAAAATGCACAAAAGTAGAGAGAGATAATTCCAAAAAGTGTCTATAATTTTTAGGGATTGTAAACTCTTTTTAGTTTTTAGATATTTTGTTCAGTAATCGTCGGGAAAAGGGGGAGGCGGGGGATTTTTAACTGAGTGTTGACTCCCAATCCATAAGTCATTCCTTAAAAAATATAGCCCTTTACACATGATCAATCACTTTACAATCATCTATGATCGTTAGGTCAGTTTTTGTAAATGGGCAAAATAATGGCTTGTTTGACTCGTGTAAATATCTTACCGCACGTTCACTTGAGGATTTAATGTTATTCTCTTTAAAAGATTTGGATCCATACGTCATTTGCATCTTTAACATGTTTCGAGCATGCATATCGATTTTTTAAAACATGTGTAGAAAAATCTCTCTTATAAAATTTCGAGCTATTAGGGTTGAACTAGTGGAATTTCCCAAGCTTGGATAACAAAACTTTTGTGTTCATTTGTGGTGTGGGAATAAATTTTCTTTACTTACATTTTTTATTTCCTTAAATTCTTTCCATACATAAACTCTAAAATTTTCATTTTGTTGTTATCTATTTGCCTTGTTTCTCTTTTTTAGTTAACGAGATGAAGGGAAAAGGAAAACACAAGTTTCGATTTAAGAAAAATGTATACATCTAAAATGGAAATGCACAATGCACATATCTAGAGAGAGATAATTCCAAAAAGAGTCTGTAATTTTTAGGGAATATAAACTATTTTTAGTTTTTATATATCAGGTTCTGCAATCGTGAGGAAAGGGGGAGGCAGGGATTTTTAACTGAGTGTTGACACCCAATCCATAAGTCATTCCTTACAAAAATGTAGCCCGTTACGGATGATAAATCATATTACAATTATCTATGATCGTTTGGTCAGATTTTTGTAAATGGGCAAAATAATGGCTTGTTTGACTCTTGTAGATATCCCACTGCACATTCACTTGGGAATTTTATTCTCTTTGAAAGATTTGGATCCATTGTTCATTTGCATCTTTAACATGTTTCTAACATGAAAATTTATTTTTAAAACATGTGCAGAAAAACCTTTTTTTTTTAAAATTCCGAGCTATTAGGGTTGAACTAGTGGAATATCACAAGCTTGGATAACAAAACTTTTGTGTTCATTTGTGGTGTGCAAATAAATTTGCTTTACTAACATTTCTTATTGCTTTAAATTATTTCCATTACGAGATGAAGGGAAAGTAAAAACTCAAGTTTTTATTTAAGAAAAAGTACACATCTTAAAAGGAAATGCACAATGCACAAATGTAGAGAGAGATAATTCCAAAAAGTGTCTGTAATTTTTAGGGATTGTAAACTCTTTTTATTTTTTATATATCAAACTCTGTAATGGTCGGGAAAAGGCGGAGGCAGGGGATTTTTAACTGAGTGTTGACTCCCAATCCGTAAGTCATTCCTTACAAAAATATGGCACATTACGCATGATAAATCACTTACAATCATCTATGATTGTTAGGTCAACTTGTTGTAAATGAGAAAAATAATGGCTTGTTTGACTCAGGTTCACTTGGGAATTTAATGTTATTCTCTTTAAATGGTTTGGACCCAAAGGTCATTTGCAGCTTTAACATGTTTCAAACATGCATTTCCTTTTTTTTAAACATGTCTAGAAAAATCTCTTTCTTATCAAATTCCGAGCTATTAGGGTTGAACTAGTGGAATTTTCCAAACTTGGATAACAAAAATTGTGTGTTCATTTTAGGTTTGTGAATAAATTTTCTTTACTTACTTTTGTCAATGCTTTAAATTTTTCCATACATTAACTCTAAAATTTTCAATTTGTTGTGATTTTTTTGCCTTTTCTCTCTTTTTTTCCACGAGATGAAGGGAAAGTGAAAACTCAAGTTTTTATTTAAGAAAAATGTATATATCTAAAATGGAAATGCCCAATTCACAAATGTAGAGAGAGATAATTCTAAAAAGTTTTCGTAATTTTTAGGGATTTTAAACTCTTTTTAGTTTTTTTATATCAGGTTCTGCAATCGTCAAGAAAAGGGGGAGGCATGGGATTTTTTACTGAGAGTTCACACCCAATCCAATAGTCATTCCTTACAAAAATATAGGCCATTATACATGATAAATCACTTTACAATCATCTACGATCGTTTTGTCATCTTATTGTAAATGGGCAAAATAATGGATTGTTTGACTCAGGTAAATATCCTACCGCAAGTGCACTTGTGAATTTAAAGTTATTCTCTTTAAAAGGTTTGGATCCATTGGTCATTTTCATGTTTAACATGTTTCCAGCATGCAAATCCATTTTTTAAAACATGTGTAGAAAAATCTCTTTCTTATAAAATTCCGAGCTATTAGGGTAGAACTAGTAGAATTTCCCAAACTTAGATAATAAAACTTTTGTGTTCATTTATTATTTCTTTAAATTTTTTCTATACATAAACTCTAAAATTTTCATTTTTTTGTGATCTATTTGCCTTTTATATCTTTTTTTGTTTACAAGATGAAAGGAAAGTGAAAACTCAAGTTTTGATTTAAGAAAAAAGTATACACCTAAAATGGAAATGCACAATACACAAATGTTGAGAGAGCTAATTCCAACAAGTGTCTGTAATTTTTAGGGATTGTAAACTCTTTTTAGTTTTTATATTTTAGGTACTGCAATCGTCGGGAAAAGGGGAAGGCGGAGGATTTTTAACTGAGTGTTGACTCCTAGTCCATAAGTCATTCCTTAAAAAAATATAGCTTGTTGCGTATGATAAATCACTTTAAGATCCTCTATGATCGTTAGGTCAACTTTTTGAAAATGGGCAAACTACTGGCTTGTTTGACTAGGGTAAATATCCCATCGCACGTTCACTTGGGAATTTAATGTTATTCTCTTTAAAAGGTTTGGATCCATAGGTCATTTGCATCTTTATCATGTTTCAAGCATGCATATCCATTTTTTAAAACATGTGTAGAAAAATCTCTTTCTTATAAAATTCAGATCTATTAGGGTTGAACTAGTGGAATTTCCAAAACTGGATAACAAAACTTTTGTGTTCATTTTTGGTGAGTGAATAAATTTTATTTACTTACATTTGTTATTGCTTTAAATTATTTCACTACATAAACTCTAAAATTTTCATTTTATTGTGATCTATTTACTTTTTTTCTCTTTTTTATTTTACGAGATGAAGGGAAAGTGGAAACTCAAGTTTTGATTTTAGAAAAAAGTATACATCAAAAATGGAAATTCACAATGTACAAAAGTTGAGAAAGATAATTCCAAAAAGTGTCTATAATTTTTAGGGATTGCAAACTCTTTTTGTTTTTATACATTCGGTTATGCAATCGGTTGCAAAAGTTGGAGGCAGGGGATTTTTTACTGAGTGTTGACTCCAAATCCATAAGTCATTCTTGGCAAAAATATAGCCCGTTATGCATGATAAATCAGTTTACAATCATCTATGATCGTTAGGTCAGCTCTTTGTAAATGGGAAAAATAATGGCTTGTTTAACTCGGGTAAATATCCCACTGCATAGGTCATTTTGATGTTTAACAAGTTTCCAGCATGCATATCCATTTTTTAAAACATGTGTAGAAAAATCTCTTTCTTATAAAATTTTGAGCTATTAAGGTAAAGTAGTGGAATTTCCAAAACTTGGATTAAAAAAATTTTGTGTTCATTTGTGGTGTGTGAATAAATTATATTTACTTACATTTGTTATCGCTTTAAATTCTTTCCATACATAAACTCTAAAATTTTCATTTTGTTATTATCTATTAGCCATTTATATCTTTTTTTGTTTACGAGATGAATGGAAAGTGAAAATTCAAGTTCTGATTTAAGAAAAAAGTATACATCTAAAATGGAAATGCACAATACACAAATGTAGAGAGAGATATTCCAAAAAAGTGTCTGTAATTTTTAGGGATTTAAAACTCTTTTAAGTTTTTATATTTCAAGTATTGCAATCATCGGGAAAAGGGGGAGGTGGAGAATTTTGAACTGAGTGTTGACTCCCAATCTATAAGTCATTCCTTACAAAAAAATAGCCCGTTACGCAAGATAAATCATTTTAAAATCATCTATGATCGTTAGGTTAACTTTTTGTAAACGGGCGAAATAATGGTATGTTTTACTCGGGTAAATATCCCATCGCACGTTCACTTGGGAATTTAATGTTGTTCTCTTTAAAAGGTTCGGATCCATAAGTCATTTGCATCTTTAACATGTTTCAAGCATGCATATCCATTTTTTAAAACATGTGTAGAAAAATCTCTTTCTAATAAAATTCCGAGCTATTTGGATTTAACTAGTTGAATTTCCCAAAATTGGATAACAAAACTTTTGTGTTAATTTAAATTTTCTTCACTTACATTTGTTATTGCTTTAAATTCTTTCCATACATAAACTCTAAAATTTTCATTTTGTTGTGATTTATATGCCTTTTATCTCTTTTTTTGTTTACGAGATGAAGGGAAAGTTAAAACTCAAGTTTTTATTAAAGAAAAAAGTATACATCTAAAATGGAAATGCACAATGCCCAAATGTTGAGAGAAATAATTCCAAAAAGTGTCTTTAATTTTTAGGGATTGTGAACTCTTTTTAGTTTTTATATATAAGGTTTTGAAAATGTCGGGAAAAGGCGAAGGTGGGGTATTTTTAACTGAGTATTGACTCCCAATCCATAAGTCATTCCTTAACATAATATAGCCCGTTATGCATGATAAATCACTTTACAATCATCTATGATCATTAGGTCAACTTTTTGAAAATGGGCAAAATAATCACTTGTTTGACTCAGAAAATTATCCAACCGCACGTTCACTTGGGATTTTAATGTTATTCTCATTAAAAGGTTTGGATCCATAGGTCATTTGCATCTTTAACATGTTTCAAGCATGCATATCCATTTTTTAAAACATGTGTAGAAAAATCTCATTCTTATAAAATTCCAAGCTATAACGGTTGAACTAGTGGAATTTTCCTAAACTTAGATAAAAAAACTTTTGTGTACATTTGTGGTATGTGAATAAATTTTCTTTACTTAAATTTGTCATTTCTTTAAATTCATTCAACACATCAACTCTAAAATTTTCATTTTGTTGTGATCTATTTGCCTTTTATCTCTTTTTTGTTTTACGATATAAAGGTAAACTGAAAAATCTAGTTTGATTTAAGAAAAAAGTATACATCTAAAATGGAAATGCACAATGCAAAAATTTAGAGAGCGATAATTCCAAAAAGTGTCTATAATTTTTAGAGATTGTAATTTTTTTTTTATATATCAGTTTATGCAATCGTCAAGAAAAGGGGGTGGCATGGGATTTTTAACTAAGTATTGACTCCCAATCCATATGTCATTCCTTAAAAAAATGGACCTTTACGCATTATAATTTACTTTAAAACCATCTATGATCGTTAGGTCAGCTTTTGTAAATGGGCAAAATAATGGCTTATTTGACTCAGGTAAATATTCGATCGCAAAGTCCCTTCGGAATTTAATGTTATTCTGTTTAAAAGGTTTGGATCCAAAGGTCATTTGCATCTTTAACATGTTTCAAGAATGCATATCCATTTTTTAAAACATGTGTAGAAAAATCTCTTTCTTATAACATTCCAAGCTATTAGAGTTGAACTAGTGGAATTTAGGGTGTAGGGTTTAGGGTCGATCAATTTTTGTGTTCATTTGTGGTGTGTCACTAAATTTTCGTTACTTACATTTTTATTGCTTTAAATTCTTTCCATACATAAACTCTAAAATTTTAATTTTGTTGAGATCTATTTGCCTTTTATCTCTTTTTTTGTTTACAAGATGATGGGCAAGAGAAAACTCAAGTTTTGATTTAAGAAAAAAGTATTCAGCTAAAATTAAAATGGAGAATGCGCAAATGTAGAGAGATAATTCAAAAAGTGTCCGTAATTTTTGGAGATTGTAAAATCTTTTTAGTTTTTATATATCAAGTTCTACAATGGTCAGGAAAATGGGGAGGCAGGGGATTTTTAACTAAGTGTTGACTCCTAATCCATAAGTCATTCCTTACAAAAATATAGCCGATTACACATGATAAATCACTTTACAATCGTCTAAGATCGTTATGTCAACTTTTTGTAAATGGGCAAAATAATGGCTTGTTTGACTTCGGTAAATATCACACTGCACGTTCATTTCGGATTTTAATGTTATTCACTTTAAAATGTTTGGATCCATAGGTCATTTGCATTTTTAACATGTTTCAAGCATGCATATCCATTTTTTAAAACATGCGTAGAAAAATTTCTTTCTTATAAAGTTCCGAGCTATTAGGGATGAACTAGTGGAATTTCCCTAACTTGGATAAAAAAACTTTTGTGTTAATTGTTGGTGTGTGAATAAATTTTCTTTACATACATTATTTATTGCTTTAAATTCTTTCTACACATAAACTCTAAATTTTTATTTTGTTGTGATCTATTTGCCTTTTATCTATTTTTTTGTTTATGAGATGAAGCGAAAGTGAAAGCACATGTTTTGATTTAAAAAAAAATTATACATCAATGCACAATGCACAAATGAAGAGAGAAATAATTCCAAAAAGTGTCTCTAATTTTTAGGGATTTAAACTCCTTCTAGTTTTTATTTATCAGGTTCTGAAATCATCGGGAAAAGGGTGAGGCTGGGGAATTTTAACTGAGTGTTGACTCCCAATCATTAAGTCATTCCTTAAAATAATATACCCCATTACGCAAGATAAATCACTTTACAATATTCTATGATTGTTAGGACAATTTTTATAAATGGGAAAAATACTGGCTTGTTTGACTTGGGTAAATATCCCACCACACGTTCACTTGGCAATTTAACGTTATTCACTTTAAAAGATTTGGATCCATAGGTCATTTACATCTTTAACATGTTTCAAGCATGCATATCCATTTTTCAAAACATGTGGAGAAAAGACTCTTTCTTATAATTTCGAGCTTTTAGGATTGAACTAGTGGAATTTCCCAAACTTGGACAACAAAACTTATGTGTTCATTTTTGGTGTGTGAATAAATTTTCTTTACTTACATTTGTTATTGCTTTAAATTCTTTCCATACATAAACTCTAAAATTTTCATTTTCATAAACTCTAAAATTTTCATTTTGTTGTGATCTATTTGCCTTTTATCTCTTTTTTTCATTTTTACAAGATGAAGGGAAAGTGAAAACTCAAGTTTTTATTTAAAAAAAAAGTATACATCTAAAATGGAAATTAACAATGCACAAAAGTAGAGAGAGATAATTCCAAAAAGTGACTGTAGTTTTTAGGGATTGCAAATTTTTTTTGTTTTTATATATTAGGTTCTATAATTTTCGGGAAAAGGGGTGGCAGGGGATTTTTAACTGAGTGTGGAATCCCAATCCATAAGTCATTCCATACAAAAATATAGCCCGTTACGCATGATAAATCACTTTACAATCATCTATGATCGTTAGTTCAGCTTTTTTTAAATGGGCAAAATAATGGCTTGTTTGACTAGGGTAAATATCCCGCCACACGTTCACTTGGGAATTTAATGTTATTCTCTTTAAAAGGTTTGGAATCATAGTTAATTTGCATCTTTAACAAGTTTCAAGCATGGATATCCATTTTTTAAAACATGCGTTGAAAATTCTCTTTCTAATAAAATTTCGAGCTATTAGGGTAGTGGAATTTCCCAAACTTGGTTAGCAAAACTTTTGTGTTCATTTGTGGTGTGTGAATAAATTTTCTTTACTTAAATTTTTTATTGTTTTAAATTCTTCCCATACATAAACTCTAAAATTGTCATTTTGTTGTCATCTATTTGCCTTTTGTTTACGAGATGATGGGAAAGTGAAAACTCAAGTTTTGATTTAAGAAAATAGTATCCATCTAAAATGGAAATGCACAATGCACAAATGTAGTGAGAGATAATTCCAAAAAGTGTCTATAATTTTTAGGGATTGTAAAGTCTTTTTAGTTTTTATACATCTGGTTCTGCAATCATCGAGAAAAGGGGGAGGCGGGGGATTTTTAACTAAGTGTTGACTCCCAATACATAAGTCATTCCTTACAAAAATATTGCCCGTTACGCATGATAAATCACTTTACAATCATTTACGATCGTTTGGTCATCTTTTTGTAAATGGGCAAAATAAAGGCTTGTTTGACTAGGTAAATATCCCACCGGACCCTCACATGGGAATTTAAGTTATTCCCTTTAAAAGGTTTGGATCCATAGGACATTTGCATCTTTAACATCTTACAAGCATGCATATCCATTTTTTAAAACATGCGTATGTAAATCTATTTCTTATAAAATTCCGAGCTACTTGGGGGTAGCTTGTGGAATTTTCAAAACTTGGACAACAAAACTTTTGTGTTTATTTGTGGTGTGTCAATAAATTATCTTTACTTACATTTTTTATTGCTTTAAATTATTTCCATACATAAACTCTAAAATTTTAATTTTGTTGTGATCTATTTGCTTTTTCTCTTTTTTTTTTGTTTACGAGGTGAAGGGAAAATGAAAACACAAGTTTTGATTTAAGGAAAATTTTTGCATCTAAAATGGAAGTGCACAATGCACAAATGTAGAGAGAGATAATTCAAAAAAATGTCTATAATTTTTAGGGATTTTAAATTCATTTTAGTTTTTAATTTTAGGTTCTGCAATCGTCGGGAAAAGGGGGAGGTGGGAGATTTTTAACTGAGTGTTGACTCCCAATCCATAAGTCATTCTTTAAAAAAATATAGCCCATCTTGCGTGATAAATCTCTTGACAATCATCTATGATCGTTAGGTCAGCTTTTTGTAAATGGGCAAAATAATGGCTTGTTTGACTCGGGTAAATATCTCACCGCACGTTCACTTGGGAATTTAATGTTAATCTCTTTAAAAGGTTTGGATCCATAGGTCATTTGCATCTTTAACATGTTCCAAGCATGTATATCCATTTTTTAAAACATGTGTAAAAAAATATCATTCTGATAAAATTCTGGGCTACTACGGTTGAACTAGTAGAATTTCCCAAACTTCGATAATAAAAATTTAGTGTTCATTTGTGGTGTGTGAATAAATTTTCTTTAGATACATTTTTGTTGCTTGATATTCTTTCCTAACTTAAGCTATAAAATTTTCTTTTTGTTGTAACCTATTTGCCTTGTATCAATTTTTTTGGTTACGAGATGAAGGGAAAGTGAAAACTCAAGTTTTGATTTAAGAAAAAAATAAACATCTAAAATGGAAATGCATAATGCACAAATGTAGAGAGAGATAATTCGAAAAAGTGTCTGTAATTTTTTGGGATTGTAAACTTTTTTTAGTTTTTATATATAAGGTTCTGCAATATGGGGAAAAGGGGGAGGTGGGCGATTTTTAACTCAGTGTTGACTTCCAATGCATAAGTCATTCCTTACAAAAATCTTGCCTGTTATGCGTGATAAATCACTTTACAATTATCTATAATCGTTAGGTTAGCTTTTTGTAAATGGGCAAAATAATGGCTTGTTTGACTCGGGTAAATATCCCACCGCACGTTCACTTGGGAATTTAATATTATTCTCTTTAAAAGGTTTGGATAAATAGGTTATTTGAATCTTTAACACATTCCAAGCATGCATATCCATTTTTTAAAACATGCGTAAAAAAATCTCTTTCTTATAAAATTCTGAGCTATCAGGGTGGAACTAGTGGAATTTCCCAAACTTGGATAACAACCATTGTGTTCCTTTGTGGTGTGTGAATAAATTTTCTTTACTTACCTTTGTTATTGCTTTAAATTCTTTCCATAGATAAACTCTAAAATTTTCATTTTGTTATGATCTATTTGCCTTTTATCTCTTTTTTTGTTTACGAGATGAAGAGAAAGTGAAACTTCAAGTTTTGATTTGAGAAAAAATTTTACAGCTAAAATGGAAATGCACAATGAAAAAAATTTAGAGAGAGATAATTCAAAAAAGTGTCTATAATTTTTAGGGATTGTATACTCTTTTTAGTTTTTATATATCAGGTTTTGTAATCGTAGTGAAAAGGGGGAGGCGGGGATTTTTAACTGAGTTTTGACTCCCAATCCATATGTCATTCCTTAGAAAAATATAGCCCATTACGCATGATAAATCACTTTACAATCATCTAATATCGTTAGGTTAGCTTTTTGTAAATGGGATAAACAATGGCTTGTTCGACTCGGGTAAATATCCCACTGCACGTTCACTTGGGAATTTATTGTTATTCTCTTAAAGGTTTGGATCCATAGGTTATTTTCATATTTAACATGTTTCAAGCATGCATATCCATTTTTTAAAACTAACGTAGAAAAATCTCTTTCTTATAAAATTCCAAGCTATTAGAGTTGAACTAGTGGAATTTCCCAAACTTGGATAACGAAACTTTGGAGTTCATTTGTGGTGTGTGAATAAATTTTCTTTACTTACATTTGTTATTGCTTTAAATTCTTTCCATACATAACTCTAAAATTTTCATTTTGTTGTGATCTATTTGCCTTTTATCTCCTTTTTTGGTTTCGAGATGAAGGGAAAGTGAAAACTCAAGTTTTGATTTAAGAAAAAAGTATACATCTTAAATGGAAATGCACGTTGCAGAAATGTAGAGAGATATAATTCCAAAAAGTGTTTGTAATTTTTAGGGATTGTAAACTCTTTTTAGTTTTTATATATCAGGTTCTGTAATCGCCAGGAAATGAGGGAGGCGGGTGATTTTAAACTGAGTGTTGACTCCCAATCCATAAGTCATTCCTTAAAAAAATATAGTTTTTACACATGATAAATCACCTACAATCATCCATGATCATTAGGTCATCTTTTTGAAAATGGGCAAAATAATGTCTTGTTTAACTCGGGTAAATATCCCACTGCACGTTCACTTGGGAATCTAATGTTATTCTCTTTAAAAGTTTTTGATCCATTGGTCATTTGCATCATTAACATGTTTCAAGCATCCATATCCATTTTTTAAAACATGTATAGAAAAATCTCTTTCTTATAAAATTCCGAGCTATTAGGGCTGAACTAGTGAAATTTCCCAAACTTGGATAACAAAACTTTTGTGTTCATATGTGGTGTGTCAATAAATTTTCTTTACTTGCATTTGTTATTGCTTTAAATTCTTTCCATACATAAACTGAAAATTTTTCATTTGGTTGTTATCTTTTTGCCTTTTATCTCTTACGAGATGAAGGGAAAGCGAAAACTCAATCCTAACAAAAATATAGCCCGTTACGCATGATGAATCACTTTACAATAATCTATGATCGTTAGGTCAACTTTTTCTAAATGGGCAAAATAATGGCTTGTTCGACTCGGGTAAATATCCCACCGCTCGTTCACTTAGGAATTTAATGTGATTCTCTTTAAAAGGTTTGGATCCATAAGTCATTTGCATCTTTAATATGTTTCAAACATGCATATCCATTTTTTTAAACTTGCGTAGAAAAATCTCTATCTTATAAAATTCCGAGCTATTAGGGTTGAACTAGTGAAGTTTCCCAAACTTGGATAACAACACTTATGTGTTAATTTTTCGTGTGAATAAATTTTGTTTACATACATTAGTTATTGCTTTAAATTCTTTCCACACATAAACTCTAAATTTTCATTTATTTGTGATCTATTTGCCTTTTATCTCTTTTTTTGTTTACTTGATGAAGTGAAAGTGAAAGCACATGTTTTGATTTGAGAAAAAAGTACAGATCTAAAATGGAAATGCACAATGAACAAATGTAGAGAGAGATAATTCCAAAAATTGTTTGTAATTTTTGGGGATTGTAAATTCTTTTTAGTTTTTATATATAAGGTTCTGCAATCATGCAGAAAAGGGGGAGGCAGGGGATTTTTAACTCAGTGTTGACTTCCAAAGCATAAGTCATTCCATAAAAAAATATAGTCAGTTACGCATGATAAATCACTTTACAATCATCTATGATCGTTAGGTCAGCTTTTCAAAAATGGGCAAAATAATGGCTGCTTTGACTCGGGTAAATATCCCACCGCACGTTCACTTGGGAATTTAATGTTATTTTCTTTAAAAGGTTTGGATCCATAGGTCATACGCATCTTTCACATGTTCCAAGCATCCATATCCATTTTTTAAAACAAGTGTGAATAAATTTTCTTTTCTTAAATTTGTGAATGCATTAAATTCTATCCATACATAAACTCTAAAATTTTCATTTTGTTGTGATCTATTTGCGTTTTATCTCTTTTTTTGTGTACGAGATGAAGGGAAAGTGAAAACTCAAGTTTTGATTTAGGAGAAAAGTATAGATCTAAAATGGAAAGGCACAATGCACAAATTTGGAGAGAGATAATTCCAAAAAGTGTCTGTAATTTTAGCGATTGTAAACTCTTTTAAGTTTTAATATATCAGGTTCTGCAATTTTCGGGAAAAGAGGGAGGGGGGGATTATTCATAAGTCATTCCTAACGAAAATATAGCCCATTACACATGATAAATCACTTTGCAATCATCTGTGATGGTTAGGTCAGCTTTTCTAAATGGGGAAAATAATGGCTTGTTTGACTCGAGTAAATATCCCACCGCACGTTCACTTGGGAATTTAATCTTATTCTCTTTAAAAGGTTTGGATCCTTGGCTCATTTCCTTCTTTAACATGTATCAAGCATGAATATCCATTTTTTAAAACGTGCATAGAAAAATCTCTTTCTTATAAAAATCCAAGCTATTAGGGTTGAACAAGTGGAATTTTCCAAACTTGGATAACAACACTTTTGTGTTCATTTGTGGTGTGTGAATAAATTTTTTTTCTTACATTTTTTTATTTCTTTAAATTCTTTCCATACATAAACTCTAAAACTTTCATTTTGTTGTGATCTATTTGCCTTTTATATCTTTTTTTGTTTACGAGATGAAGGGAAAGTGAAAACTCAAGTTTTGATTTATGAAAAAAGTATACATCTAAAATGGAAATGCACAATGCACAAATGTAGAGAGTAATAATTCCAAAATGTGTCTGTAATTTTAAGGGATATTAAACTCTTTTTAGTTTTTATATATCTTGTTCTACAATCGTTGAGAAAAAGGGGGGAGGCATGGGATTTTTAACTGAGTATTGACTCCCAATCCATAAGTCATTCCTTACAAAAATATAGCCCATTACGGATGATAAATCACTTTACAATCATTTAAGATCGTTAGGTCAGCTTTTTGTAAATGGGTAAAACAATGGCTTGCTTGATTTAGGTAAATATCCCACCTCACGTTCACTTGGGAATTTAAGTTCTTCTCTTTAAAAGGTATGGATCCATAGGACAATTGCATTTTAACTTGTTACAAGCATGCATGTCCTTTTTTTAAAACATGCGTAGGACATTTGCATCTTTAACATGTTACAAACATGTATATCCTTATTTTCTTACATTTGTTATTGCTTTAAATTCTTTCCATACATAAACTCTAAAATTTTCATTTTGTTGTGATCTATTTGCCTTTTATCTCTTTTTTGTTTAAGAGATGAAGGGAAAGTGAAAACTCAAGTTTTTATTTAAGAAAAAAGTATACATAAAAAATGGAAATGCACAATGCACAAATGTAGAGAGATATAATTCCAAAAAGTGTCTGTAATTTTTAGGGATTGTAACTCCTTTTAGTTTTTATATATCAGGTTCTGCAATCGTCGGGAAAAGGGGGAGGTGGGGGATTTTTAACTGAGTGTTGACTCTCAATCCATAAGTCATTCCGTACAAAAATATAGCCCATTACGCATGATAAATCACTTTACAATCATCTATGATCGTTAGGTCAGCTTTTTCTAAATGAGCAAAATAAAGGCTTGTTTGACTCGGGTAAATATACCACCACATGTTCACTTGGGAATTTAATGTTATTCTCTTTAAAAGGTATGGATCCATATGTCATTTGTATCTTTAACATGTTTCAAGCATGCATATCCATCTTATAAAATTCCTAGCAATTAGGGTTGAACTAGTGGAATTTCCCTAACTTGGATAACAACACTTTTGTGTTCTTTTGAGGTGTGTGAATAAATTTTGTTTACTTACATTTATGTTTGCTTTAAATTCTTTGCAAACATTAAACTCTTAAATTTTCATTTTGTTGTAATCTATTTGCTTGTTACCTTTTTTTTGTTTACGAGATGATGGGAAAGTGAAAAATCAGGTTTATATTTAATAAAAAAAAAGTATAGATCTAAAATGGAAATGCACAATGCACAAATTTAGAGAGTGATAATTCCAAAAAGTGTTTGTAATTTTTTGGGATTGTGAACTCTTTTTAGTTTTTATATATCAGGTTCTGTAATCGTCGGGAAAAGGGGGAGGCTGTGGATTTTTAACTGAGTGTTTATTCCAAATCCATAAGTCTTTCCTTACAAGGATATAGCCCATTACGCATGAAAATCACGTTACAATCATCTATGATCGCTAGCTTAGCCTTTTGTAAATGAGTGAAATATTGGCTTGTTTGACTCGGGTCAATATCCCACAGCAAGTTCACATGGGAATTTAATGTTATTCTCTTTAAAAGGTTTGGATCCATAGGTCATTTGAATATTTAATTTTTTTCAAGCATGCATATCCATTTTTTAAAACATGTGTAGAAAAATCTCTTTCTTATAAAATTCCAAGCTATTAGGGTTGAACTGGTGGAATTTTCCCAAACTTAGATAACAAAACTTTTGTGCACATTTTTGGTGTGTGAATAAATTTTCTTTACTTACATTTGTTATTTCTTTAAATTCTTTCCATACATAAACTCTAAAATTGTCATTTTGTTGTGATCTATTTGCCTTTTATCTCTTTTTTTTGTTTACGAGATGAAGGGAAAGTGAAAACTCAAGTTTTGATTAAAGAAAAAAGTATACATGTAAAATTTAAATGAAAAATGGAAAAATGTGGAGAGAGATAATTCCAAAAAGTGTCTATAATTTTTAGGGATTGTAAACTCTTTTTAGTTTTTATATATCAGGTTCTGCGATTGTCGAGAAAAGGGGGAGGCAAGGGATTTTTAACTGAGTGTTGACTCCCAATCCATAAGTCATTCCTTTCAAAAATATTGTCAGTTACACATGATAAATCACATTACAATCATCTATGATCGTAAGGTCAGCTTTTAGTAAATGGACAAAATAATGGCTTGTTAGACTCGGGTAAAAATCCTACCAAACGTTCACTTAGGAATTCAATGTTATTCTCTTTAAAAGGTTTGGATCCATAGGTCATTTGCCTCTTTAACATGCAAGCATGCATATCCCTTTTTTAAAATATTTGTAGAAAAATCTCTTTCTTATAAAATTCCGAGCTATTAGGGTTGAACTAGTGGCATAACTTGGCTAAAAAAACTTTTGTGTTCATTTAAATTTTCTTTACTTACATTTGTTATTCCTTTAAATTTGTTCCATATATAAACTCTAAAATTTTCATTTCATTGTGATCTATTTTCCTTTTATCTCTCTTTTTGTTCTACGAGATGAAGCGAAAGTGAAAACTCAAGTTTCTATTTAAGAAAAAAGTATACATCTTAAATGGAAATTCACAATGAACAAATGTAGAGAGAAATAATTCTAAAAAGTGTATGTAATTTTTAGGGATTGTAAACTCTTATTAGTTTTTATATATCAGGTTCTGAACTCGTCAGGAAAAGGGGGAGGCGGGGGATTTTTTACTGAATGTTGACTCCCATTCCATAAGTTATTCCTTACAAAAATATAGCCTGTTATGCATGATAAATCATTTTACAATCATCTATGATCGTTAGGTCAGCTTTTTGTAAATGGGCAAAATAATCGCTTGTTTAACTCGAATAAATATCCAACTGCACGTTCACTTGGGAATTAAATGTTATTCTCTTTAAAAGGTTTGGATCCATAAGTCATTTGCATCTTTAAAATGTTTCAAGAATGCATATCCATTTTTTAAAACTTGTGTAGAAAAATCTCTTTCTTATAAAATTCTGAGCTATAAGGGTTGAACTAGTGGAATTTTCCCAAACTTAGATAACAAAACTTTTGTGTAAATTTGTGGTGTATGAATAAATTTTCTTTACTTACATTTTTTATTTCTTTAAATTCTTTCCACACATAAAATCTAAAATTTTCATTTGTTGTGATCTATTTGCCTTTCATCTCTTTTTTTGTTTACGATATGAAGGGAAACTGAAAACTCAAGTTTTGATTTAAGAAAAAAGTATACATCTAAAATGAAAATGCACAATGCACAAATATAGAGAGATATAATTCCAAAAAATGACTATAATTTTTACGGATAGTAAAATCTTTCTAGTTTTTATATATTAGGTTATGCGATCGTCAGGAAAAGTGGCAGGGGATTTTTCATTGGGTCTGGACTCCCATACTAGTAGTCATTCCTTACAAAAATATAGCCCGTTAGGCATGATAAATCACTTTACAATCATCTATGTTCGTTAGGTCAGCTTTTGTAAATGAGCAAAATAATGGCTTGTTTGACTAAGGTAAATATCCCACTGCACGTTCGCTTGGGAATTTAATTTTAGTCTCTTTAAAAGGTTTGGATCCAAAGGTCATTTGCATCTTTAACAACTTTCAAGCATGCATATCCATTTTTTAAAACTTGAGTAGAAAAATCTCTCTCTCATAAAATTCCGAGCTATTCTGGTTCAACTAGAAGAATTTCCCAAACTTGGATAACAAAATTTTTGAGTTCATTTGTGGTGTGTCAATAAATTTTCTTTACTTAAATTTTCTATTGTTTTAAATTCTTTCCATACATAAACTCTAAAATTTTCATTTAGGGGTGATCTATTTGCCTTTTATCTCATTTTTTTTTACGAGATGAAGGTAAAGTGAAAACTCTAGTTTTGATTTAAGAAAAAAGTATCCATCTAAAATGGAAACGCACAATGCATAAATGTAGAGACAGATATTTCCAAAAAGTGTTTGTAATTTTTAGGGATTGTAAACACTTTTTAGCTTTTATATATCAGGTTTTGCAATCTTCGGAAAAAGGGGAAGGTGGGGGATTTTTAACTGAGTGTTGACTCCAAATCCATAAGTCATTCCATAAAGAAATATAGCCTATCATGCTAGATAAAAATCTTTACAATTGTCTATGATCGTTAGGTCAGCTTTTTGTAAATGGGCAAAATAATGTCCTTTTTAACTCGAGTAAATATCCCACCGCACGTTCACTTGGGAATTTAATGTTATTCTCTTTAAAAGGTTTGGATCCATAGATCATTTGCATCTTTAACATGTTTCAAGCATGCATATCCATTTTTTAAAACATGCGTAGAAAAATCTCTTTCTTAAAAACTTCCAAGCTATTAGGGTTCAACAAGGGGAATTTCCCAAACTAGGATAACAAATATTTTGTGGTCATTTGTGGTCTGTGAATAAATTTTATTTACTTAAATTTATTATTGCTTTAAATTCTTTCCATACATAAACTCTAAAATTTTAATTTTGTTGTGATCTATTTATATCTTTTTTTGTTTACGAGAAAGAGGGAAAGTGAAAACTCAAGTTTTGATTTAAGAAACAAGTATACATCTAAAATGGAAATGCACAATGCACAAATGTAGAGAGTGATAATTCATAAAAGTGTCTGTACTTTTTAGGGATTGTCAACTCTTTTTAGTTTTTATATACCAGGTTGTGCAATCGTCGGGAAAAGGCGGAGGACTCCGAATCGATAAGTCATTCCTATAAAAAATATCGCCCATTACCCATGATAAATCACTTTACAATCATCTATGATCGTTAAGTCTGCTTTTTGTAAATGGGCAAAATAATGGTTTGTTTGACTCGAGTAAATATCCCACCGCACGTTCACTTCGGAATTTAAGGTTATTCTCTTTAGAAGGTTTGGATCCATAAGTTATTTTCATCTTAAACATGTTTCAACCTTGCATATCCATTTTTTAAAACATGCTTAGAAAAATCTCTGTCTTATAAAATTCCTAGATATTAGCGTCGAACTGGTGGCATTTCCCAAACTTGGATTACAAAACTTTTGTGTTCATTTGGGGTCTGTGAATAAATTTTCTTTACTTACATTTGTTATTGCTTTAAATTCTTTCCATAATTAAACTCTAAAATTTTCATTTTGTTGTGATTTATTTGCCATTTATCTCTTTTTTTGCTTACGAGATGAAGGGAAAGTGAAAACTCAAGTTTTGATTTAAGAAAAAAGTATACATCTAAAATGGAAATGCACATTGCACAAATGTAGAGAGAGATAATTCCATAAAGTTTCTATAATTTTTAGGGATTGTAAACTCTTTTTAGATTTTATATATCAGGTTCTGCAATCGTCGGGAAAAGGGGGAGGCGAGGGATTTTTAACTGAGTGTTGACTCCCAATCCATAAGTCAATCCTTACAAAAATATAGCCCTCTACGCATGTTAAATCATTTTCCAATCATCAATACCTTACAAAAATATAGGCCGTTACGCAGGATAATGGCTGGTTTTACTCGGGTAAATATCCCAGTGCACGTTCACTTGGGAATTTAATGTTATTCTCTTTAAAATGTTTGGATCCATTGGTCATTTCTATCGTTAACGTGTTTCAAGCATGCATATCCATTTTTAAAAATGAGTAGAAAAATCTCTTTCTAGTAAAATTCTGAGCTATTAGGGTTCAACTAGTGGAATTTCCCAAACTTGGATAACAAAATTTTTGTGTTCATTTATGGTGTGTGAATAAATTTTCTTTACTTACATTTGTTATTGCTTTAAATTCTTTCCATACATAAACTCTAAAATTTTCATTTAGTGGTGATCTATTTGCCTTTTATGTCTTTTTTTTTTTTACAAGATGACGGGAAAGTGAAAACCCAAGTTTTGATTTAAGAAAAAAGTATACATCTAAAATAGAAATGCACAACGTTATACAGAGATAATTCCAAAAAAGTGTCTGTAATTTTTTGGTATTCTAAATTATTTTTAGTTTTTTTATATCAGGTTCTGCAATCGTTGAGAAAAGGGGGAGGCGGGGGATTTTTAATTGAGTGTCGACTCCCAATCCATAAGTCATTCCTTTAAAAAATATAGCCCATTATGCATGATAAATCACTTTACAACATCTATGATCGTTAGGTCAGCTTTTTGTAAATGGGCAAAATAATGGCTTGTTTGACTCAGGTAAATATCCCATCACACGTTCACTAGGGAATTTAAAGTTATTCACTTTAAATAGTTTGGATCCATAGGTCATTTGCATCTTTAACATGTTTCAAGCATGCATATCCATTTTTAAAAGCATGTGTAGAAAAATCTCTTTCTTATAAAATTCCGAGCAAATAGGGGTGAACTAGTGGAATTTCCCAAACCTGGATAACAAAACTTTTGTGTTCATTTGTGGTTTGTGGATAAATTTTCTTTACTTAAATTTTTTATTACTCTAAATTCTTGCCATACATAAACTCTGAAATTTTCATTTTGTTGTGATCTATTTGCCTTTTATCTCTTTTTTTGTTTACGAGATGAAGGGAAAGTGAAAACTCGAGTTTTGATTTAAGAAAAAAGTACACATCTAAAATGGAAATGCACAATGCAAAAATGTAGAGAGAGTTAATTCCAAAAAGTGTCTGTAATTTTTAGAGATTGTAAAATCTTTTTATTTTTTATATATCAGGTTCTGCAATGTAGGGAAAAGGGGGAGGCGGGGAATTTTCAATTGAGTGTTGACTCCCAATGCATAATTCATTCCTTACAAAAATATAGCCAGTTACGCTTGATAAATCACTTTACAGTCATCTATGATCGTTAGGTCAGTTTTTTGTAAATTGCCAAAATAATGGCTTTGTTTGACTCGAGTAAATATCCCACAAAATGTTCACTTGGGAATTTAATTTTATTCTCTTTAAAAGGTTTGGATCCATAGGTCATTTGCATCTTTAACATGTTTCAAGGTTGCATATCGATTTGTTTAAAACATTGGTAGAAAAATCTCTTTTTTATAAAATTCCGAGTTATTAGGGTTGAAGTAGAGGAATTTCCTAAACTTGGATAACAAAACTGTTTTGTTCATTTGTGGTATGTAATTAAATTTTCTTTACTTAAATTTGTTATTGCTTTAAATTCTTTCCATACATAAACTCTAAAATTTCATTTTGTTGTGATCTATTTGCCTTTTATCTTTTTTTTCTTTTACGAGGTGAAAACTCAAGTTTTGATTTAAGAAAAAAGTATACATCTAAAATGGAAATACACAATGCACAAATGTAGAGAGAGATCTTTCCAAAAATTTTCTGTAATTTTTAGGGATTGTAAACTCTTTTTAGTTTTTATATATCTGGTTCTGCAAACGTCGGGAAAAGGGGGAGACGGGGGATTTTTAACTGATTTTTGACTCCCAATCCATAAGTCATTCCTTAAAAAAATATAGCCCGTTACTCATGATAAATCTCTTTAAAATCATCTATGATTGTTAGGTCAACTTTTTGTAAATAGGCAAAATAAGGGCTTGTTTGACTCTAGTAAATATCCCACAGCTCATTCATTTGGGACTTTAATTTTATTCTCTTTAAAAGGTTTGGATCCATAGGTTATTTGAATCTTTAACATGTTTCAAGCATGCAAATCCATTTTTTAAAATATGTGTAGAAAAATATCTTTCTTATAAAATTCGGAGCAGTTAGGGTTGAACTAGTGGAATTTCCCTAAACTTGGATAACAAAACTTTTGTGTTCTTTTGTGGGGTGTGAGTAAATTTTCTTTACTTACATTTGTTATTGCTTTAAATTCTTTCCATACATAAACTCTAAAATTTTCATTTTGTTGTGATATATTTGCCTTTTATCTCCTTTTTTGATTATGAGATGAAGGGAAAGTGAAAACTCAAGTTTTGATTTCAGAAAAAATGTTACAACTAAAATTGAAATGCACAATGCACAAATTTAGAGAGAGATAATTCGAAAAATGTTTTTGTAATTTTTAGGGATTGTAAACTCTTTTTAGTTTTTATATATTAGGTTCTATAATCGTCAGGAAAAGGGAGAGGCAAGGGATTTTTAACTGAGTTTTGACTCACAATCCATAAGTCATTCCTTAGAAAAATATAGCGCGTTATACATGGTAAATCACTTTACAATCTTCTATGATCGTTAGGTCAGCTTTTTGTAAGTGGGGCATTATAATGGCTTGTTTGACACGAGTAAATATCCCACCGCACGTTCACTTGGGAATTTAATGTTATTCTCTTTCTAAGGTATGGATCCATAGGTCATTTTCATTTTTAACATGTTTCAAGCAAGCATATCCATTTTTTAAAACATGTGTAGAAAAATCTCTTTCTTATAAAATTCCGAGCTATTAGGTTGAACCTGTGGAATTTCCCAAACTTTGATAAAAAAACTTTTGTGTAGCTTTGTGGTGTGTGAATAAATTTTCTTTACTTACATTTTTTATTGCTTTAAATTATTTCCATACATAAACTCTAAAATTTTCATTTTGTTGTGATCTATTTGGCTTTTATCTCTTTTTTTGTTTACAAGATGAAGAGGAAGTGAAAACTCAAGTTTTGATTTAAGAAAAAAGAATATATCTAGAATTTAAATGCACAGTGCACAAATGTAGAGAGAGATAAATCCCAAATGTGTCAGTAATTTTTAGCGATTGTAACTCTATCAGGTTCTGCAATTGTCGGGAAAAGGGGGAGGCAGGGGATTTTAAACCGAGTGTTGACTCCCAATCGATAAGTCATTCCTTACAAAAATATAACCCGTTACTCATGATAAATCACTTTACAGTGACCTATGATCGTTAGGTCAGCTTTTTGTAAATGAAAAAATTAATGGCTTGTTTGACTCGGGAAAATATCCCACCGCACGTTCACTCGTGAATTTAATGTTATTCTCTTTAAAAGGTTTGGATCCATAGGTCATTTGAATCTTTAACATGTTTCAAGCTTGCTCATCCATTTTTTAAATCATTTATAGAAAAATCTCTTTCTTATAAAATTCCGTGCTGTTAGGGTTGAACTAGTGGAATTTCCCAACACTTGGATAACAAAACTTTTATTTTCATTTGTGGTGTGTGAATAAATTTTCTTAACTTACATTTGTTATTTCTTTAAATTATTTCTATATATAAACTCTAAAATTTTTATTTTTTGTGATCTATTTTGGTTTTATCTCTTTTTTTGTTTATGAGATGAAGGGGAAGTGAAAACTCTAGTTTTGATTTAAGAAAAAAGTATAGTTTTAAAATTAAAAAGCACAATGCACAAATGTAGAGAGAGATTATTCCAAAAAGTGTCTCTAATTTTTAAGGATTGTAAACTCTTTTTTATTTTTATATATCAGGTTCTGCAATCGTCGGGAAAAGGGGGAGGCGAGGGATTTTTAACTGAGTGTTGTCTCCCAATCTATAAGTCATTCCTTATAAAAATATAGCCCGCTAAGCATGATAAATCACTTTACAATTATCTTTGACCGTTAGGTCAGTTTTTTGTAAAAGGGCAAAATAATAGCTTGTTGGACTCAGGTAAGTATTACACCGCATGTTCACTTGAGAATTAAATTTTATTCTCTTTAAAAGGTTTGGATCCGTAGGTCATTTCCATCTTTTACATGTTTCAAGCTTGCATATCCATTTTTTAAAAAATGTGAAGAAAAATCTCTTTTTTATAAAATTCCGCGCTATTAAGGTTGAACTAGTGGAATTTCCCAAACTTGGATAACAAAACTTTTGTGTACATTTGTGGTGTGTAAATAAATTTTATTTACTAACATTTTTTATTGCTTTAAATTCTTTCTGTACATAAACTCTAAAATTTTCATTGGTGATCTAATTGCCTTTTATCTCTTTTTTTGTTTACAAGATGATGGGGAAGTGAAAACTCTTGATTTAAGAAAAAAATATACATCTAAAATTTAAATCCACAATGCACAAATGTAGAAAGAGATAATTCCAAAAAGTGTTTATAATTTTTATATATCAAGTTCTACAATCATCGGGAAAAGGTGGAGGCGGAGAATTTCTAACTGAGTGTTGACTCCCAATCCATAAGTCATTCCTTACAAAAATTTATCCCTTTATGCATGATAAATCACTTTACAATCATCTATGATTGTAAGGTCAGCTTTTTGTAAATGGGCAAAATAATGGCTTGTTTGACTCGGGTAAATTTCCCACCGCACGTTCACATGGGTATTTAATGTTATTCTCTTTAAAAGGTTTTGATCCAAAGGTCATTTGCATCTTTAACAAGTTTCAAGCATGCATATCAATATTTTAAAACATGGGTAGAAAAATCTCTATCTTATTAAATTTTGAGCTATTAGGGTTGAACTAGTGGAATTTCCCAAAATTGGATAACAAAATTTTTTTGTCCATTTGTGGTGTGAGGATAAATTTTCTTACCATACATAAACTCTAAAATTTTTATTTTGTTGTGATCTATTTGCCTTTTTTTTTTCTTTTTTTTTGCTGACGAGAAAGGGAAAGTGACAACTCTAGTTTATATTTAAGAAAAAAGTATACATCTAAAATGGAAATGCACAATGCAGAAATGTAGAGAGAGATAAATTCCAAAAAATTTCTGTAATTTTGAGGGATTAAAAAATCGTTTTAGATTTTATATATTAGGTTCTACAATCATCGAGAAAAGGGGGAGTTGGGGGATTTTTAACAGAGTGTTGACTCCCAATCCATAAGTCATTCCTTACAAAAATATAGCCCGTTAGGCATGATAAATCACTTTCCATTCATCTATGATTATTAGGACAACTTTTTCTAAATGGGCAAATTAATGGCTTGTTTGACTCAGGAATTTAATGTTATTCTCTTTAAAAGGTTTGGGTCCAGAGGTCATTTGCTTCTTAAACATGTTTCAAGCACGCATAACCATTTTTTAAAACATGTGTGGAAAAATATCTTTCTTATAAAATTTCGATCTATTAGGGTTGAACTACTGGAATTTCCCAAACTTGGATAACAAAATTTTGTGTACATTTTTGGTGTGTGATTATATCTTCTTTACTTACATTTGTGATTGCTTTAAATTTTTTCCATACATAAACTCTAAACTTTTCATTTTTGTTGTGATCTATTTGGCGTTTATCTCTTTTTTTTACGATCTATTATGGGGAAGTGAAAACTCAATTTTTTATTTAAGAAAAAAGTCTATATCTAAAATGTAAATGCACAATGCAAAAATGTAGAGAGAGATAATTCCAAAAAGTGTCTGTACTTTTAAGAGATTGTAAACTATTTTTAGTTTTTATATATCAGGTTCTGCAATTGTCCGGAAAAGGAGAGGGGAGGGGGGGATTTCTAACTTAGTGTTCCAAAAGTCATTCCTTAGAAAAATTAAGCCCATTACGCATCATAAATCACTTTACAATCATCTATGATCGTTAAGTCAGTTTTTTGTAAATGGGCAAAATAATGGCTTGTTTGACTCAGGTAAATATCCCACCCCACGTTCACTTGGGAATTTAATCTTATTCTCTTTAAAAGGTTTGGATCCATAGGTCATTTGCATCTTTAATATATTTCAAGCAAGCATATCCATTTTTTAAAACAAGTGAAGAAAAATCTCTTATTTATAAAATTCCGAGCTATTAGGGTTGAACTAGTGGAATTTCCAAAACTTGGTTAACAAAACTTTTGTGTAAATTTCTGGCATTTCAATAAATTTTATTTACTTACATTTTTTATTTCTTTAAATTCTTTCCATATATAAACTCTAAAATTTTCCTTTTGTTGTGTTTAATTTGCCTTTTATATCTTTTTTTGTTTACAAGATGATGGGGAAGTGAAAACTCAAGTTTTGATTTAAACATCTAAAATGTAAATGCACAATGCACAAATGTAGAGAGATATAATTCCAAATAGTGTCTGTAATTTTTAGGGATTGTAAACTCTTTTTAGTTTTTACATATCAGGTTCTGCAATCGTTGAGAAAAGGGGAGGCGGGGAATTTTTAACTGAGTGTTGACTCCCAATTCAAAAGTCATTTCTTAAAAAAATATAGTCTGTTACACATGATAAATCACTTAACAATAATCTATGATCGTTAGGTAAAATTTTTTTAAATGGGGAAAATAATAGTTTGTTTGACTCGGGTAAATATCCCAATGCACGTTCGCTTGGGAATTTAATGTTATTCCCTTTAAAAGCTTTGGATCCATAGGTCATTTGCATCCTTAACATGTTTCAAGCTTGCAAATCCATTTTTTGAAACATGTGTAGAAAAATATCTTTCTTATAAAATTCTGAGCTATTAGGGTTGAACTAGTGGAATTTCCAAAACTTGGAAAAAAAATATTTTGTGTACATTTGTGGTGAGTGAATAAATTTTCTTTACTTACATTTGTTATTGCTTTAAATTCTTTCCATACACAAAACTCTAAAATTTTCCATTTGTTATTGCTTTAAATTCTTTTCATACACAAAACTCTAAAATTTTCTTTTTGTTGTGATCTATTTGCATTTAATCTCTTTTTTCATTTACGAGATGAAGAGGAAGTGAAAACTCATGTTTTGATTTAAGAAAAAAGTATGCATCTAAAACGGAAATGCACAATGCAAAAATATAGAGAGAGATAATTCCAAAAAGTGTCTATAAGTTTTAGGGATTGTAAACTCTTATTATTTTTTATATATTAGGTTCTACAATAATCGGGAAAAGGGGGAGGCGAAGGATTTTTAACTGAGCGTTAACTCCCAATCCATACGTCATTCCTTACATTTTTTATTGCGTTATTTTCTTTCCATACATAAACTCTAAAATTTTCATTATGTTGTGATCAATTTGCTTTTTATCTCATTTTTTGTTTACGAGATAAAGGGAAAGTTAAAACTTATGTTTTGATTTAAGAAAAAAGTATACATATAAAAAGGAAATGCACAATGAAAAAATGTACATGGAGATAATTCCAAAAAATGTTAGTAATTTTTAGGGATAGTAAACTGTTTTTAGTTTTGATATATATCAGGTTTTGCAATCGTCGAGAAAAGGGGGAGGCAGGGTTTTTAACTGAGTGTCAACTCCAAATCCATAAGTCATTCCTAACAAAAATATTGCCCGTTACAAAATATAAATTACTTTACAATCATCTATGATCGTTAGGTCAACTTATTGTAAATGAGACAAATAGTGGCTTGTTTGACTCAGGAAAATATCCCACCGCACGTTCACTTGAGAATTTAACGTTATTCACTTTAAATTGTATGGATCCATAGGTCATTTGCATATTTAACATGTTTCAAACATGTATATCCATTTTTTAAAACATGTGTAGAAAAATCTCTTTCTTATAAAATTCCAAGCTATTAGGGTTGAACTAGTGAAATTTTCCAAACTAGGATAACAAAACTTTTATGTTCATTTGTGTTGTGTGAATAAATTTACTTTACTTACATTTGTTATTTATTTAAATTCTTTCCATACATAAAATCTAAAAATTTCATTTTGTTGTGATCTATTTTTCCCTTTTATCTCTTTTTTTGTTACGAAGGGATAGTGAAAACTCAAGTTTTGATTTAAGAAAAAAATATACAGCTAAAATGGAAATACACAATGCACAAATGTAGAGAGAGATAATTCCAAAATGTGTCTGTAATTTTTAGGGATTGTTAACTCTTTTTAGTTTTTTATCAAGTTTTGTAATCGTAGGGAAAAGGGGGAGGTGGGGGATTTTTAACTAAAGTGTTGGCTCCCAATCCATATGTCATTCCTTACAAAACTTTAGCCCGTTATGCATGATTAATCACTTTACAATCATGTATGATCGTTAGGTCAGTTTTTTGTAAATGGGCAAAATAATGGCTTGTTTGAGTCGGGTAAATATCCCACCTCACGTTCACTTGAGAATTTATGGTTATTCTCTTTAAAAGGTTTGGATCCAAAGGTAATTTGCATCTTTATCATGTTTCAAGCATGCATATCCATTTTTTAAAACATGTGTAGAAAAATCTCTTTCTTATAAAATTCCAAGTTATTTGGGTTGAACTAGTGGAATTTCCCAAACTTGGATAACAAAACATTTGTGTTCATTTGTGTGTGTGAATAAATTTTATTTACTTACATTTTTTATTGCTTTAAATTCTTTCCATACATAAACTCGAAAATTTGCATGTTGTTGTGATCTATTTGCCTTTTATCTCATGTTTGGTTTAATGGATGAAGGGAAAGTGAAAACTCAAGCTTTGATTTAAGAAAATAGTATACATCTAAAATGGAAATACACAATGCAGAAATGTAGAGAGAGATAATTCCAAAAAGTGTTTGTAATTTTTAGGGATTGTAAACTTTTTTTAGATTTTATATATCAGGTTTTGCAATCGTCAAGAAAAAAGGGGAGGCGAGGAATTTTTAACTGAGTATTGACTCCCAATCCACAAGTCATTCCTTACAAAACTATTGCCAGTTATGCATGATAAATCACTTTACAATCATCTATGATTGTTAGGTCAGTTTTTTGTAAATGGGCAATATATTGGTTTGTTTAACACGGGTAAAAATCCCACACACGTTCACTTGAGAATATATTGTTGTTCTCTTTAAAAGGTTTGGATCCATCGGTCATTTGCATCTTTAACATGTTATAAGCATGCATATCGTTTTTTAAAACATATGTAGAAAAATCTCTTTCTTATAAAATTCCAAGCTATTAGGATTGAACTAGTGGAATTTCCCAAACTTGAATAACAAAACTTTTGTGTTCATTTGTAGTGTGTGAATAAATTTTCTTTACTAACATTTGTTATTGCTTTAATCTTTCCATACATAAACTCTAAAATTTTCGTTTCGTTGTGATTTATTTGCCTTTTATTCTCTTTTGTTGTTTACGAGATGAAGGGAAAGTGAAAACTCAAGTTTTGATTTAAGGAAAAAGTATATATCTAAAAAGGAAATACACAATGCACAAATGTAGAGAGAGATAATTCCAAAACGAGACTGTAATTTTTAGGGATTGTAAACTCTTTTTCGTTTCTATATATCAGGTTTTACAATCGTTGAGAAAAGGGGGAGGCGGCGGATTTTTAACTGAGAGTTGATTCCTAATCCATAAGTCATTCCTTACAAAAATATCTCCCGTTATGCATAATAAATCACTTTACAATAATATATGATTGTTAGGTCAACTTTTTGTAAATGGGAAAAAAATGGCTTGTTTGACTTGGGTAAATATCCCACCCCACGTTCACTTGAGAATTTAAAGTTATTCTCTTTAAAAAGTTTGGATCCATAGGTCATTTTTATCTTTAACATGTTTCAAGCATACATATCCATTTTTTAAAACATGAGTAGAAAAATCTCTTTCTTATAAAATTCCAAGCTATTAGGGTTGAACAAGTGCAATTTCCCACACTCTAATAACAAAAATTTTGTGTTCATTTGTGGTGTGTGAAAAAATTTTCTTTACTTTGTATTTTTTATTGCTTCAAAATTTAATCCATACATAAACTCTTAAATTTTCATTTTGTTGTGATCTATTTTTTCCTTTAATCACTTTTTTTGTTTTCGAGATGAAGTGAAAGTGAAAACTCAAGTTTTGATTTAAGAAAATGTTATGCATGCAATAACATTATTATTTTAGTGTTTTCTTTAATTTACTTTATTTTATTTCAGTTTTAGGTCACAGGGGTATTTTGGGAATTATTTATTAATAGGGATATTCTTAGAATATTTTATTCAAAGGGATATTTTTGTAATATTTTATTAAACCCTAACAGCGTGAACCCTATTTAAGGGGTAAGAGTAATGAAAAAAAAAAACATTGAAGCATTAAGAATTAGGTTAAATCTAGCGTAAAGAGGCTTAGAGTTCTCCTCAATGAGCTCTAGGGTTTTCAAGCTTCCCTTTGGCTTGATCTTCATTTTCGTCTTCCCCATGTCTTCCTACTACCCCTATGGTAATGCTTGGAAGACCCGTAACCCGTGGTAGACCCCAGATCCGGGACCGTAACAGAAAAAAGTATAGAACTAAAATGTAAATGACCAATGCACAAATCTAGAGAGAGATAATTCAAAAACGTGTCTTTAATTTTTGGGGATTGTAAACTCTGTTTAGTTTTTATATATAAGGTTTTGCAATCGTCGGGAAAAGGGGGAGGCATGGGATTTTTAACTGAGTGTTGACTCCCAATACATAAGTCATTCCTTACAAAAATATAGCCCGTTACACATGATAAATAATGTTATAATCATCTATGATCAGTAGGTCAACTTTTTGTAAATGGGCAAAATAATGGCTGTTTGACTCGGGTAAATCAACCTCAGCACGCTCACTTGAGAATTTAATATCATTCTCTTTAAAAGGTTTGGATCCATACATCATTTGGATCTTTAACATGTTTCAAGCATGCAAATCCAGTTTTTCAAACATGTGTAGAAAAATCGCTTTCTTATAAAATTCCAAGATATTAGGGTTGAACTAGAGGAATTTCCCAAACTCTGATAACAAAACTTTTGTGTTCATTGTTAGAGTGTGAATAAATTTTCTTTACTTGCATTTTGTTCTTAAATTCTTTCCATTCATAAACTCTAATATTTTCATTTTCTTGTGATCTTTTTTTCCTTTTATTTCTTTTTTTGTTTACGAGATGAAGGGAAAGTGAGAACTCAAGTTTTGATTTAAGAAAAAAGTATACATCTAAAATTGAAATGCACAATGCACAAATGTATAGAGAGATAATTCAAAAAAAAGTCAGTAAATTTTAGGGATTCCAAAATCTTTTTAGTATTTATATATCAGGTTTTTAGTATTTTTAGTAGTCGTTGGGAAAAGAGGGGTGCGGGGGATTTTTAACTGAGTGTTGACTCCCAATCCATAAGTCATTCCTTAAAAAAATATAGCCCTTTACACATGATCAATCACTTAACAATCAACTATGATCGTTAGGTCAGTTTTTGTAAATGGGCAAAATAATGGCTTGTTTGATTCGTGTAAATATCCTACCGCACGTTCACTTGGGGATTTAATGTTATTCTCTTTAAAAGGTTTGGATCCATAGGTTATTTGAATCTTTAACATGTTTCGAGCATGCATATCCATTTTTTAAAACATGTGTTGAAAAATCTCTCTTATAAAATTCTGAGCTATTAGGGTTGAACTAGTGGAATTTCCCAAGCTTGGATAACAAAACTTTTGTGTTCATTTGTGGTGTGGGAATAAATTTTCTTTACTTACATTTGTTATTGCTTTAAATTCTTTCCATACATAAACTCTAAAATTTTCATTTTGTTATGATCAATTAGCCTTGTTTCTCTTTTTTAGTTAACGAGATGAAGGAAAGTGAAAACACAAGTTTTGATTTAAGAAAAAAGTATACATCTAAAATGGAAATGCACAATGCACAAATCTGGAGAGAGATGATTCCAAAAAGTGTCTGTAATTTTTAGGGAATATAAACTATTTTTAGTTTTTATACATCAGGTTCTGCAATTGTGAGGAAAAGGAGGAGGCAGGGATTTTTAACTGAGTGTTGATACCCAATCCATAAGTCATTCCTTATTAAAATATAGCCCATTATGGATGATAAATCATTTTACAATTATCTATGATCGTTAGGTCAGTTTTTTTGTAAATGGGCAAAATAATGGCTTGTTTGACTCTTGTAGATATCCCACCGCACATTCACTTAGGAATTTAATGTTATTCTCTTTGAAATATTTGGATCCATTGGTCATTTGCATCTTTAACATGTTTCTAACATGCATATTTATTTTTTAAAACATGTGCAGAAAAATCTTTTTTTCTTATAAAATTCCAAGCTATTAGGGTTGAACTAGTGGAATATCACAAGCTTGGATAACAAAACTTTTGTGTTCATTTGTGGTGTGCAAATAAATTTTCTTTACTAAAATTTCTTATTTCTTTAAATTATTTCCATACATAAACTCTAAAATTTTCATTTTGTTGTGAACTATTTGCCTTTTTTCTCTTTTTTTTTTTAACGAGATGAAGGGAAAGTGAAAACTCAAGTGTTTATTTAAGAAAAAGTACACATCTTAAAAGGAAATGCACAATACACAAATGAAGAGAGAGATAATTCCAAAAAGTGTCTGTAATTTTTAGGGATTGTAATCTCTTTTTATTTTTTATATATCAAGTTCTGCAATCGTCGGGAAAAGGGGGAGGTAGGGGATTTTTAACTGAGTGTTGACTCCCAATCCATAAGTCATTTCTTACAAAAATATGGCCCATTACGCATGATAAATCACTTACAATCATCTATGATGGTTAGGTCAACTTTTTGTAAACGAGAAAAATAATGGTTTGTTTGACTCAGGGTCACTTGGGAATTTAATGTTATTCTCTTTAAAAGGTTTGGACCCAAAGGTCATTTGCAGCTTTAACATGTTTCAAGCATGCATATCCTTTTTTGTAAATCTCTTTCTTATCAAATTCTGAGCTATTAGGGTTGAACTAGTGGAATTTTCCAAACTTGGATAACAAAAATTGTGTGTTCATTTTAGGTTTGTGAATAAATTTTCTTTACTTACTTTTGTCAATTCTTTAAATTTTTCCATACATTAACTCTAAAATTTTCATTTTGTTGTGATCTGTTTGCCTTTTCTCTCTTTTTTTTTCACAAGATGAAGGGAAAGTGAAAACTCAAGTTTTGATTTAAGAAAAAAGTATACATCTAAAATAGAAATGCACAATGCACAAATTTGGAGAGAGATAATTCCAAAAAGTGTCAGTATTTTTTAGAGATTGTAAACTGTTTTTAGTTTTTTTATATCTGGTTTTGCAATCGTCGGGAAAAGGGAAAGATGAGGGATATTTAACTGAGTGTTGACTCCCAATCCATAAGTCATTCCTTAAAAAAATATAGCCCGTTACACGTGATAAATAACTTTACAATCATCCTTGATCGTTCTGTCTATTTTTTGCAAATGGGAAAAATAATGACTTGTTTGACTCAGGTAAATATCCCACCGCACGTTCGCTAGGGAATTTAATGTTATTTTTTTTAAAAGGTTTGGATCGTTAGGTCATTTTCTTCTTAAACATGTTTCAAGAATGTATATCCATTTTTTAAAACAGGTGTCGAAAAATCTTTCTTCTAAAATTCTGAGCTATTAGGGTTGAACAAGTGGAATTTCCCAAACTTGGATAACAAAAATTTTGGGTTCAGTTGTGTTGTGTGAATAAATTTTCTTTACTTACATTAATTATTGCTTTAAATTCTTTCCTTACATAAACTTTAAAATTTTTATTTTGTTGTGATCTATTTGCCTTTTCTCTCTTTTTTTTTAAGAGATGAAGGGAAAGTGAAAACTCAAGTTTTTATTTAAGAAAAAAGTATATATCTAAAATGGAAATGCCCAATTCACAAATGTAGAGAGAGATAATTTGAAAAAAATTCAGTAATTTTTAGGGATTTTAAACTCTTTTTAGTTTTTTTATATCTGGTTCTGCAATCGTCGGGAAAAGGGGGAGGCGGGGGATTTTTTACTGAGAGTTCACACCCAATCCAATAGTCATTCCTTACGAAAATATAGCCCATTATACATGATAAATCACTTTACAATCATCTACGATCGTTATGTCATCTTATTTTAAATGGGCAAAATAATGGATTGTTTGAGTCGGGTAAATATCCTACCGCACGTGCATTTGCGAATTTAAAGTTATTCTCTTTAAAAGGATTGGATCCATTGGTCATTTTCATGTTTAACATGTTTCCAGCATGCATATCCATTTTTTAAAACATGTGTTGAAAATTCTTTTTTTTATAAAATTCCGAGCTATTAGGGTTGAACTAGTAGAATTTCCCAAACTTAGGTAACAAAACTTTTGTGTTCATTTGTTATTGCTTTAAATTTTTTCTATACATAAACTCTAAAATTTTCATTTTTTTGTGATCTATTTGCCTTTTATATCTTTTTTTGTTTACGAGATGAAGGGAAAGTGAAAACTCAAGTTCTGATTTAAGAAAAAAGTATACACCTAAAACGGAAATGCACAATACACAAATGTTGGGATAGATAATTCCAACAAGTGTCTGTAATTTTTAGGGATTGTAAACTCTTTTTAGTTTTTATATTTCAGGTACTGCAATCATCGGGAAAAGGGGGAGGCAGAGGATTTTTAACTGAGTGTTGACTCCCAATCTATTAGTCATTCCTCACAAAAATATAGCCCGTTACACATGATCAGTCACTTTACAATCATATATGATCGTTAGGTCAGCTTTTTTTAAATGGGCAAAATAATGGCTTATTTGACTCGGGTAAATATCCCACCGCACGTTCACTTGGGAATTTGTTGTTATTCTCTTTAAAAGGTTTGGATCCGTAGGTCACTCGCATCTTTAACATGTTTTGAGCATGCATATCCATTTTTTAAAACATGAGTAGAAAAATCTGTTCCTTATAAATCTCTGAGCTATTAGGGTTTAACTAGTGGAATTTCCCAAACTTGGATAACAAAACTTTTGTGTTCTTTTGTGGTGTGTGAAAAAATTTTCTTTACTAACTTTTGTTATTGCTTTAAATTCATTCAATACATAAACTCTAAAATTTTCTTTTTGAAGTGATATATTTGCCTTTTTTCTAATTTTTTTTTTACAAGATGAAGGGAAAGTGAAAACTCAAGTTTTGATTGAAGAAAAACATATACATCTTAAATGGAAATGCACAATGCACAAATGTAGAGAGAGATAATTCCAAAAAGTGTCTGTAATTTTTAGAGATTGTAAACACTTTTTAGTTTTTATATATCTGGTTTTGCAATCGTTGGGAAAAGGGGGAGGCGTGGGATTTTTAACTGAGTGTTGACTCCTAATCCATAAGTCATTTCCTTACAAAAATATAGCCCGTTACGCATGATAAATCAAATACAATCACCCACGACCGTTTGGTCAACTTTTTGGAAATTGGAAAAATAATGCCTTGTTTGACTCGGGTAAATATCACACCACACGTTCACTTGGGAATTTAATGTTATTCTCTTTAAAATGTTTGGATCCATAGCTCATTTGCATCTTTAACATCTTTCAAGCATCCATAACCATTTTTTAAAACATGTGTAGAAAAATTTCTTTCTTATAAAATTCCAAGCAATTATGGTTGAACTAGTGGAATTCCCCTAATTTGGATAACAAAAATTTTGTGTTCATTTTAACTTTGTGAATAAATTTTCTTTAGTTACATTTGTATTGCTTGAAATTCTTGTCTTACAAAAAATCTAAAATTTTCAGTTTGTTCTAATCTATTTTCCTTTTCTCTCTCTCTTTTTTACGAGAAGAAGGGAAAGTGAAAAATCAAGTTTGTATTTAAGAAAAAAGTATAAATCTAAAATAGAAATGCACAATTAAAAATGTAGAGTGAGATAATTCCAAAAAGTGTGTGTATTTTTTTAGGGATTGTAAACTCTTTATACTTTTTTTATATCTGGTTCTGCAATCGTCAAAAAAAGGGGGAGGCGGGGGATTTTTAACTGAGTGTTGAGACCCAATCCATAAGTCATTCCTTAAAAAAATATAGCCCATTACGCATGATAAATCACTTTACAATCATCTTTCATCGTGATGTCAACTTTTTGTAAACGGGAAAAATAATTGCTTGTTTGACTCGAGTACATATCCCACCGCACGTTCACTGGGGAATTTAATGTTATTCTTTTTAAAAGTTTTGGATCCATAGGTCATTTGCATCTTAAACATGTTTCAAGCATGCATTTCCATTTTTTAAAACATGTGTAGAAAAATCTCTTTCTTATAAAATTTCAAGCTATTAGGGTTGAACTAGTGGAATTTTCCAAACTTAGATAACTATAATTTTGTGTTAATTTGTGGTGTGTGAATAAATTTTCTTCACTTAAATTTTTTATTGCTTTAAATTCTTTCCATCCATAAACTCTAAAAATTTTATTTTGTTGTGATCTATTTGCCTCTTATCTCTTTTTGTATTTACGAGATGAAAGAAAAGTGAAAACTCATGTTTTGATTTAATAAAAAAGTTTACATTAAAATAGAAATGCACAATGGTTAAATGTAGAGAGAGATAATTCAAAAAAGTGTCTGTACTTTTTGGGGATTGTAAAATTTTTCTAGTTTTTTTATATCAGGTTCTGCAATCGTCGGGAAAAGGGGAAGGCGGGGGATTTTTAACTGAGTGTTGACACCCAATCAATCAGTTATTCCTTACCAAAATATAGCCTATTATGCATGATAAATCACTTTACAATCACGTACGATCGTTATGTCATCTTTTTGTAAATGGGCAATATAATGTCTTGATTGACTCGGATAAATATCCACCGCACGTTCATTTGCGAATTTAATGTTAATCTCTTTAAAAGGTTTGGATCCATAGGTCATTTTGATTTATAACATGTGTCAAGCATGCATATCCATTTTTTAAAACTTGTGTAGAAAAATCTCTTTCTTATACAATTCTGAGCTATTAGGGTTGAACTAGTGGAATTTCCCAAACTTGGATAACAAAACTTTGAGTTAATTTCTAGTGTGTGAATAAATTTTTCTTTACTTACATTTTTTATCGCTTTAAATTCTTTCCATACGTAAACTCTAAAATTTTCATTTTGTTGTGATCTATTTGCCTTTTATATATTTTTTTGAATCCGAGATGAAAAGAAAGTAAAAACACAAGTTTTGAATTAAGAAAAAAGTATACATCTAAAATGAAAATACACTATACAAAAAAGTAAAGAGAGATAATTCCAAAAAGTGCCTATAATTTTTCGGGATTGTAAACTCGTTTTAGCTTTTTACATTTCAGGTTCTGCAATCGTCGGAAAAAGGGGGAGGCGGTGGATTTTTAACTGAGTGTTGACTCCCAGTCCATAAGTCATTCCTTACAAAAATATAGCTTGTTGCGTATGATAAATCACTTTAAGATCATATATGATCGTTAGGTCAACTTTTTGTAAATGGGCAAACTACTGGCTTGTTTGACTAGGGTAAATATCCCACCAAACGTTCACTTGGGAATTTAATGTTATTCTCTTTAAAAGGTTTGGATCCATAGGTCATTTGCATCTTTATCGTGTTTCAAGCATGCATATCCATTTTTTAAAACATGTGTAGAAAAATCTCTTTCTTATAAAATTCAGATCTATTAGGGTTGAACTAGTGGAATTTCCAAAACTGGATAACAAAACTTTTGTGTTCATTTTTGCTGAGTGAATAAATTTTCTTTACTTACATTCGTTATTGCTTTAAATTATTTCATTACATAAACTCTAAAATTTTCATTTTGTTGTGATCTATTTGCCTTTTTTCTCTTTTTTATTTTACGAGCTGAAGGGAAAGTGAAAACTCAAGTTTTGATTTTAGAAAAAAGTATACATCAAAAATGGAAATTCATAATGTACAAAAGTTGAGAAAGATAATTCCAAAAAGTGTCTGTAATTTTTAGGGATTGCAAACTCTTTTTGTTTTTATATATTCGGTTCTGCAATCGTCGCCAAAAATTGGAGGCAAGGGATTTTTAACTGAGTGCTGACACCAAATCCATAAGTCATTCCTGGCAAAAATATAGCCCGGTACGCATGATAAATCAGTTTACAATCATCTATGATCGTTAGGTCAGCTCTTTGTAAATGGGAAAAATATTGGCTTGTTTAACTCAGGTAAATATCCCACTGCATTTTCACTTGCAAATTTAATGTTCTTCTGTTTAAAAGGTTTGGATCCATAGGTCATTTTCATGTTTAACAAGTTTCCAGCATGCATATCCATTTTTTAAAACATGTGTAGAAACATCTCTTTCTTATAAAATTCTGAGCTATTAGGGTAAAGTAGTGAAATTTTCGAAACTTGGATTAAAAAACTTTTGTGTTCATTTGTGGTGTATGAATAAATTATCTTTACTTACATTTGTTATTGCTTTAAATTCTTTCCATACATAAACTCTAAAATTTTTATTTTGTTGTGATCTATTTGCGTTTAATCTCTTTTTTTGTTAACGAGATGAAGGGAAAGTGAAAACTCAAGTTCTGATTTGAGAAAAAAGTATACATCTAAAATGGAAATGCACAATACACAAATGTAGAGAGAGATAATTCCAAAAAAGTGTCTGTAATTTTTAGGGATTTTAAACTCTTTTTAGTTTTTATATTTCAAGTACTGCAATCATCGGGAAAAGGGGGAGGCGGAGAATTTTTAACTGAGTGTTGACTCTCAATCTATAAGTCATTCCTTAAAAAAATATAGCCCATTATGCAAGATAAATCATTTTAAAATCATCTATGATCGTTAGGTCAACTTTTTGTAAACGGGCGAAATAATGGTATGTTTTACTCGGGTAAATATCCCATCGCACGTTCACTTGGGAGTTTAATTTTGTTCTCTTTAAAAGGTTTGGATCCATAGGTCATTTGCATCTTTAACATGTTTCAAGCATGCATATCCATTTTTTAAAACATGTGTAGAAAAATCTCTTTTTAATAAAATTCCGAGCTATTTTGATTTAACTAGTGGAATTTCCCAAAATTGGATAACAAAATTTTTGTGTTAATTTAAATTTTATTCACTTACATTTGTTAGTGCTTTAAATTCTTTCCATACATAAACTCTAAAATTTTCATTTGGTTGTGATTTATTTGCCTTTTATCTCTTTTTTTTGTTTACGAGATGAAGGGAAAGTGAAAACTCAAGTTTTTATTAAAGAAAAAAGCATACATCTAAAATGGAAATGCACAATGCCCAAATTTTGAGAGAAATAATTCTCAAAAGTGTCTTTAATTGTTAGAGATTGTGAACTCTTTTTAGTTTTTATATATAAGGTTCTGAAAACGTCGGGAAAAGGCAAAGGTGGGGGATTTTTAACTGAGTGTTGACTCCCAATCCATAAGTCATTCCTTAACATAATATAGCCCGTTACGCATGATAAATCACTTTACAATCATCTATGATCGTTAAGTCAGCTATTTGTAAATGGGCAAAATAATCACCTGTTTAACTCAGATAATTATCCAACCGCACGTTCACTTGGGAATTTAATGTTATTCTCATTAAAGGTTTTGGATCCATAGGTCATTTGCATCTTTAACATGTTTCAAGCATGCATATCCATTTTTTAAAACATGTGTAGAAAAATCTCTTTCTTATAAAATTCTGAGCTATAACGGTTGAACTAGTGGAATTTTCGTAAACTTAGATAACAAAATTTTTGTGTATATTTGTGGTATGTGAATAAATTTTCTTTACTTACATTTGTCATTTATTTAAATTCATTCAACACATCAGCTCTAAAATTTTCATTTTGTTGTAATCTATTTGCCTTTTATCTCTTTTTTGGTTTACGATATAAAGGTAAACTGAAAAATCTAGTTTGATTTAAGAAAAAAGTATACATCTAAAATGGAAATGCACATTGCACAAATGTAGAGAGAGATAATTCAAAAAGCGTCTATAATTTTTAGAGATTGTAATTTTTTTTTAATATATCAGTTTATGCGATCGTCAAGAAATGGAGGTGGCTGGGGATTTTTAACTAAGTATTGACTCCCAATCCATATGTCATTCCTTAAAAAAATGGCCCTTTACGTATTATAAATTACTTTACAATCATCTATGATCGTTAGGTCAGCTTTTGTAAATGGGCAAAATAATGGCTTATTTGACTCAGGTAAATATCCGATCGCAAAGTCCCTTCGGAATTTATTGTTATTCTATTTAAAAGGTTTGGATCCAAAGGTATTTGCATCTTTAACATGTTTCAAGAATGCATATCCATTTTTTAAAACATGTGTAGAAAAATCTCTTTCTTATAACATTCCAAGCTATTAGAGTTGAACTAGTGGAATTTAGGGTGTAGGGTTTAGGGTCAATCAATTTTTGTGTTCATTTGTGGTGTGTCAATAAATTTTCGTTACTTACATTTTATTGTTTTAAATTCTTTCCATACAGAAACTCTAAAATTTTAATTTTGTTGAGATCTATTTGCCTTTTATCTCTTTTTTTTTACGAGATGATGGGAAAGAGAAAACTCAAGTTTTGATTTAAGAAAAAAGTATTCAGCTAAAATTAAAATGGAGAATGCACAAATGTAGAGAGATAATTCGTAAAGTGTCCGTAACTTTTGGAAATTGTAAACTGTTTTTAGTTTTTATATATCAGGTTTTGCAATGGTCAGGAAAATGGGGAGGCATGGGATTTTTAACTAAGTGTTGACTCCCAATCCATAAGTCTTTCCTTATAAAAATATAGCCCATTACACATGATAAATCACTTTTCAATCATCTATGATCGTTATGTCAACTTTTTGTAAATGGGTAAAATAATGGCTTGTTTGACTTCGGTAAATATCACACTGCACGTTCACTTGGGAATTTAATGTTATTCTCTTTAAAATGTTTGGATCCATAGGTCATTTGCATTTTTAACATGTTTCAAGCATGCATATCCATTTTTTAAAACATGCGTAGAAAAATCTCTTTCTTATAAAATTCCGAGCTATTAGGGTTGAACTAGTGGAATTTCCCTAACTTGGATAAAAAAATTTTGTGTTAATTGTTGGTGTGTGAATAAATTTTATTTATATACATTAGTTATTGCTTTAAATTCTTTCTACAAATAAACTCTAAATTCTCATTTTCTTGTGATCTATTTGGCATTTATCTCTTTTTTTGTTTACGAGATGAAGCGAAAGTGAAAGCACATGTTTTGATTTTAGAAAAGAGTATACATCAATTCACAGTGCACAAATGTAGAGAGAGATAATTCAAAAAATTGTCTCTAATTTTTAGGGATTGTAAACTCTTTCTAGTTTTTATTTATCAGGTTCTACAATCGTCGGGAAAAGGGTGAGGCGGGTGAATTTTAACTGAGTGTTGACTCCCAATCATTAAGTCATTCCTTAAAAAAATATACCCCGCTATGCAAGATAAATCACTTTACAATATTCTATGATTGTTAGGACAATTTTTGTAAATGGAAAAAATACTGGCTTGTTTGACTTGGGTAAATATCCCACCGCACGTTCACTTGGGAATTTAACGTTATTCACTTTAAAAGATTTGGATCCATAGGTCATTCACAACTTTAACATGTTACAATCATGCATATCCATTTTTCAAAACATGCAGAGAAAAGACTCTTTCTTATAAAATTTCGAGCTTTTAGGATTGAACTAGTGGAATTTCCCAAACTTGGACAACAAAACTTATGTGTTCATTTGTGGTGTGTGAATAAATCTTCTTTACTTACATTTGTTATTGATTTAAATTCTTTCCATAGATAAACTCTAAAATTTTCATTTTGTTGTGATCTATTTGCCTTTTATCTCTTTTTTTTTTTTTACGAGATGAAGGGAAAGTGAAAACTCAAGTTTTTATTTAAAAAAAAGTATACATATAAAATGGAAATTAACAATGCACAAAATTAGAGAGAGATATTTCCAAAAAGTGACTGTAATTTTTAGGGATTGCAAAAAAATTTTGTTTTTATATATTAGGTTCTGTAATTGTTGGGAAAAGGGGTGGCGGGGGATTTTTAACTGAGTGTGGACTCCCAATCCATAAGTCATTCCTTACAAAAATATAGCCCGTCACGCATGATAAATCACTTTACAATCATCTATGATCGTTAGCTCAACTTTTTGTAAATGGGCAAAATAATGGCTTGTTTAACTAGGGTAAATATCCCGCTACACGTTCACTTGGGAATTTAATATTATTCTCTTTAAAAGGTTTGGAATCATAGTTAATTTGCATCTTTAACAAGTTTCAAGCATGGATATCCATTTTTTAAAACATGCATTGAAAATTCTCTTTCTAATAAAATTTTGAGCTATTAGGGTTGAACTAGTGGAATTTCCCAAACTAGGATAGCAAAACTTTTGGGTTCATTGGTGGTGTGTGAATAAATTTTCTTTACTTACATTTGTTGTTGCTTTAAATTCTTCCCATACAAAAACTCTAAAATTGTCATTTTGTTGTGATCTACTTGCCTTTTGTTTACAAGATGAAGGGAAAGTGAAAATTCAAGTTTTGATTTTAGAAAATAGTATCCATCTAAAATGGAAATGCACAATGCACAAATGTAGTGAGAGATAATTCCTAAAAGTGTCTATAATTTTTAGGGATTGTAAAGTCTTTTTAGTTTTTATATATCTAGTTCTGCAATCGTCGAGAAAAGGGGGAGGCGGGGGATTTTTAACTGAGTGTTGACTCCCAATACATAAGTCATTCCTTACAAAAATATTGCCCTTTACGCATGATAAATCACTTTACAATCATTTACGATTGTTTGGTCAGCTTTTTGTAAATGGGCAAAATAATGGCTTGTTTGACTAGGGTAAATATCCCACCGGACCTTCACATGGGAATTTAATTTATTCTCTTTAAAAGGTTTGGATCCATAGGACATTTGCATCTTTAAAATGTTACTAGCATGCATATCCATTTTTTAAAAATTGCGTATGTAAATCTATTTTTTATAAAATTTCGAGCTATTAGGGGGTAGCTTGTGGAATTTCCAAAACATGGACAACAAAACTTTTGTGTTTATTTGTGGTGTGTGAATAAATTATCTTTACTTACATTTCTTATTGCTTTAATTTCTTTCCATACATAAACTCAAAAATTTTAATTTTGTTGTGAACTATTTGCTTTTATTTCTTTTTTTTTTTACTTTATGAGGTGAAGGGAAAATGAAAACACAAGTTTTAATTTAAGGAAAAGGTTTGCATCTAAAATGGAAGTGCACAATGTACAAATGTAGAGAGAGATAATTCGAAAAAATGTCTATAATTTTTAGGGATTTTAAATTCATTTTAGTTTTTAAATTTCAGGTTCTGCAATCGTCGCGAAAAGGGGGAGGTGAGAGATTTTTAACTGAGTGTTGACTCCCAATCCATAACTCATTCTTTAAAAAAATATAGCCCATAGTGCATGATAAATCACTTGACAATCTTCTATGATCGTTAGGTCAGCTTTTTGTAAATGGGCAAATTAATGGCTTGTTTGACTCAGGTAAATATCTCACTGCACGTTCACTTGGGAATTTAATGTTAATCTCTTTAAAAGGTTTGGATCCGTAAGTCATTTGCATCTTTAACATGTTCCAAGCATGTACATCCATTTTTTAAAACATGCATAAAAAAATCTCTTTTTGACAAAATTCTGAGCTATTACGGTTGAACTAGTAGAATTTCCCAAACTTCGACAACAAAACTTTTGTTTTCATTTGTGGTGTGTGAATAAATTTTCTTTAGATACATTTTTATTGCTTGATATTCTTTCCTAACTTAAACTATAAAATTTTCTTTTTGTTGTATTCTATTTGCCTTTTATCAATTTTTTTGGTTACAAGATGAAGGGAAAGTGAAAACTCGAGTTTTGATTTAAGAAAAAGATAAACATAAAAAATGGCAATGCACAATGGACAAATGTAGAGAGAAATAATTCGAAAAAGTATCTGTAATTTTTAGGGATTGTAATCTTTTTTTAGTTTTTATATATAAGGTTCTGCAATATGGGGAAAATAATGGCTTGTTTAACTCGGGTAAATATCCCACCGCACGTTCACTTGGGAATTTAATATTATTCTCTTTAAAAGGTTTGGATAAATAAGTCATTTGAATCTTTAACAAATTCCAAGCATGCATATCCATTTTTTAAAACATGCGTAAAAAAATCTCTTTCTTATAAAATTCTAAGCTATTAGGGTGGAACTAGTGGAATTTCCCAAACTTGGATAACAACCATTGTGTTCCTTTGTGGTGTGTGAATAAATTTTCTTTACTTACCTTTGTTATTGCTTTAAATTCTTTCCATAGATAAACTCTAAAATTTTCATTTTGTTGTGATCTATTTGCCTTTTATCTCTTTTTTTGTTTACGAGATGAAGGGAAAGTGAAAACTCAAGTTTTGATTTGAGAAAAAATTTTACATCAAAAATGGAAATGCACAATGCACAAATTTAGAGAGAGATAATTCAAAAAAGTATCTATAATTTTTAGGGATTGTGTACTCTTTTTAGTTTTTATATATCAGGTTCTGTAATCGTCGTGAAAAGGGGAAGGCGGGGATTTTTAACTGAGTTTTGACTCCCAATCCATATGTCATTCCTTAGAAAAATATAGCCCATTACGCATGATAAATCACTTTACAATCATCTAATATTGTTAGGTTAGTTTTTTTTAAATGGGATAAATAATGGCTTGTTCGACACGGATAAATATGCCACTGCACATTCACTTGGAAATTTATTGTTATTTTCTTTAAAAGGTTTGGATCCATAGGTAATTTGCATATTTAACATTTTTCAAGCATGCATATCCATTTTTTAAAACTAACGTAGAAAAATCTCTTTTTTTATAAAATTCCGAGTTATTAGAGTTGAACTAGTGGAATTTCCCAAACTTGGGTAACGAAACTTTTGAGTTCATTTGTGGTGTGTGAATAAATTTTCTTTACTTACATTTTTAATGCTTTAAATTCTTTCCATACATAACTCTAAAATTTTCATTTTGTTGTGATCTATTTGCCTTTTATCTCTTTTTTTGGTTTCGAGATGAAGGGAAAGTGAAAACTCAAGTTTTGATTTAAGAAAAAAGTATACATCTTAAATGGAAATGCACATTGCAGAAATGTAGAAAGATATAATTTCAAAAAGTGTTTGCAATTTTTAGGGATTGTAAACTCTTTTTAGTTTTTATATAACAGGTTCTGCAATCTCCAGGAAATGGGGGAGGCGGGGGATATTAAACTGAGTGTTGACTCCCAATCCATAAGTCATTCCTTACAAAAATATAGCTGTTACGTATGATAAATCACTTACAATCATCTATGATCATTAGGTCATCATTTTGTAAATGGGCAAAATAAAGGTTTGTTTAACTCGGGTAAATATCCCACTGCACGTTCACTTGGGAATTTAATGTTATTCTCTTTAAAAGGTTTGGATCCATAGGTCATTTGCATCATTAACATGTTTTATTTACATACATTAGTTATTGCTTTAAATTCTTTCTACACATAAACTCTAAATTTTTATTTTGTTGTGATCTATTTGCCTTTTATCTCTTTTTTTGTTTACGAGATGAAGCGAAAGTGAAAGCACATGTTTTGATTTAAGAAAAAAGTATACATCAATGCAAAGTGCACAAATGTAGAGAGAGATAATTCAAAAAAGTGTCTCTAATTTTTAGGGATTGTAAACTCTTTCTAGTTTTTATTTATCAGGTTCTGCAATCGTCGGGAAAAGGGTGAGGCGGGTGAATTTTAACTGAGTGTTGACTCTTGATCATTAAGTCATTCCTTAAAAAAATATACCCGACTACGCAAGATAAATCACTTTACAATATTCTATGATTGTTAGGACAATTTTTGTAAATGGGAAAAATACTGGCTTGTTTGACTTGGGTAAATATCCCACCGCACGTTCACTTGGGAATTTAACGTTATTCACTTTAAAAGATTTGGATCCATAGGTCATTCACAACTTTAACATGTTTCAAGCATGCATATCCATTTTTCAAAACATGCAGAGAAAAGACTCTTTCTTATAAAATTTCGAGCTTTTAGGATTGAACAAGTGGAATTTCCCAAACTTGGACAACAAAACTTATGTGTTCATTTGTGGTGTGTGAATAAATTTTCTTTACTTACATTTTTTATTGCTTTAAATTCTTTCCATAGATAAACTCTAAAATTTTCATTTTGTTGTGATCTATTTGCCTTTTATCTCTTTTTTTTTTTTTTTTTTTTTTACGAGATGAAGGGAAAGTGAAAACTCGATTTTTTATTTAAAAAAAAGTATACATCTAAAATGGAAATTAACAATGCACAAAAGTAGAGAGAGATAATTCCAAAAAGTGACTGTAAATTTTAGGGATTGCAAATTTTTTTTGTTTTTTATATATTAGGTTCTGTAATTGTTGGAAAAAGGGGTGGCGGGGGATTTTTAACTGAGTGTGGACTCCCAATCCATAAGTCATTCCTTACAAAAATATTGCCCGTTACGCATGATAAATCCCTTTACAATCTTCTATGATCGTTAGCTCAACTTTTTGTAAATGGGCAAAATAAGGGCTTGTTTGACTAGGGTAAATATCCCGCCACACGTTCACTTGGGAATTTAATATTATTCTCTTTAAAAGGTTTGGAATCATAGTTAATTTGCATCTTTAACAAGTTTCAAGCATGGATATCCATTTTTTAAAACATGCATTGAAAATTCTCTTTCTAATAAAATTTTGAGCTATTAGGGTTGAACTAGTGGAATTTCCCAAACTAGGATAGCAAAACTTGTGTTCATTTGTGGTGTGTGAATAAATTTTCTTTACTTACATTTGTTGTTTCTTTAAATTCTTCCCATACAAAAACTCTAAAATTGTCATTTTGTTGTGATTTATTTGCCTTTTGTTTACGAGATGATGGGAAAGTGAAAATTCAAGTTTTGATATCAGAAAATAGTATCCATCTAAAATGGAAATGCACAATGCACAAATGTAGTGAGAGATAATTCCTAAAAGTGTCTATAATATTTAGGGATTGTAAAGTCTTTTTAGTTTTTATATATCTAGTTCTGCAATCGTCGAGAAAAGGGGGAGGTGGGGGATTTTTAACTGAGTGTTGACTCCCAATACATAAGTCATTCCTTACAAAAATATTGCCCGTTACGCATGATAAATCACTTTACAATCATTTACGATCGTTTGGTTAGCTTTTTGTAAATGGCCAAAATAATGGCTTGTTTGACTAGGGTAAATATCCTACCGGACCTTCACATGGGAATTTAAGTTATTCTCTTTAAAAGGTTTGGATCCATAGGACATTTGCATCTTTAAAATGTTACAAGCATGCATATCCATTTTTTAAAAATTGCATATGTAAATCTATTTCTTATAAAATTTCGAGCTATTAGGGGGTAGCTTGTGGAATTTCCAAAACTTGGACAACAAAACTTTTGTGTTTATTTGTGGTGTGTGAATAAATTATCTTTACTTACATTTTTTATTGCTTTAAATTTTTTCCATACATAAACTCAAAAATTTTAATTTTGTTGTGATCTATTTGCTTTTTATCTCTTTTTTTTTTTTGTTTACGAGGTGAAGGGAAAATGAAAACACAAGTTTTGATTTAAGGAAAAGGTTTGCATCTAAAATGAAAGTGCACAATGCACAAATGTAGAGAGAGATAATTCGAAAAAATGTCTATAATTTTTAGGGATTTTAAGTTCATTTTAGTTTTAATTTCAGGTTCAGCAATCGTCGGGAAAAGGGGGAGGTGAGAGATTTTTAACTGATTGTTGACTCCCAATCCATAACTCATTCTTTAAAAAAATATAGCCCATCGTGCATGATAAATCACTTGACAATCTTCTATGATCCTTAGGTCAGCTTTTTGTAAATGGGCAAAATAATGGCTTATTTGACTCGGGTAAATATCTCACTGCACATTCACTTGGGAATTTAATGTTAATCTCTTTAAAAGGTTTGGATCCATAGGTCATTTGAATCTTTAACATGTTCCAAGCATGTACATCCATTTTTTAAAACATGCGTAAAAAAATCTCTTTCTGATAAAATTCTGAGCTATTACGGTTGAACTAGTAGAATTTCCCAAACTTCGATAACAAAATTTTTGTGTTCATTTGTGGTGTGTGAATAAATTTTCTTTAGATAAATTTTGATTGCTTGATATTCTTTCCTAACTTAAACTATAAAATTTTCTTTTTGTTGTATTCTATTTGCCTTTTATCAATTTTTTTGGTTACGAGATGAAGGGAAAGTGAAAACTCAAGTTTTGTTTTAAGAAAAAAATAAACATAAAAAATGGAAATGCACAATGCACAAATGTAGAGAGAGATAATTCGAAAAAGTGTCTGTAAGTTTTAGGGATTGTAATCTTTTTTTAGTTTTTATATATAAGGTTCTGCAATATGGGGAAAAGGGGGAGGTGGGGGATTTTTAACTCAGTGTTGACTTCCAATGCATAAGTCTTTCCTTAAAAAAATCTTGCCCATTATGCATGATAAATCACTTTACAATCATCTATGATCATTAGGTTAGCTTTTTGTAAATGGGCAAAATAATGGCTTGTTTGACTCGGGTAAAAATCCCACCGCACGTTCACTTGGGAATTTAATATTATTCTCTTAAAAAGGTTTGGATAAATAAGTCATTTGAATCATTAACAAATTCCAAGCATGCATATCCATTTTTTAAAACATGCGTAAAAAAATCTCTTTCTTATAAAATTCTGAACTATTAGGGTGGAACTAGTGGAATTTCCCAAACTTGGATAACAACCATTGTGTTCCTTCATGGTGTGTGAATAAATTTTCTTTACTTACCTTTGTTATTGCTTTAAATTCTTCCCATAGATAAACTCTAAAATTTTCATTTTGTTGTGATCTATTTGCCTTTTATGTCTTTTTTTGTTTACGAGATAAAGGGAAAGTGAAAACTCAAGTTTTGATTTGAGAAAAAATTTTACATCTAAAATGGAAATGCACAATGCACAAATTTAGAGAGAGATAATTCAAAAAAGTGTCTATAATTTTTAGGGATTGTGTACTCTTTTTAGTTTTTATATATCAGGTTCTGTAATCATCGTGAAAAGGGGGAGGCGGGGATTTTTAACTGAGTTTTGACTCCCAATCCATATGTCATTCCTTAGAAAAATATAGCCCATTATGCATGATAAATCACTTTAAAATATCTAATATCGTTAGGTTAGCTTTTTGTAAATGGGATAAATAATGGGTTGTTCGACTCGGGTAAATATCCCACTGCACACTTGGATATTTATTGTTATTCTCTTTAAAAGGTTTGGATCCATAGGTAATTTGCATATTTAACATTTTTCAAGCATGCATATCCATTTTTTAAAACTAACGTAGAAAAATCTCTTTCTTATAAAATTCCGAGCTATTAGAGTTGAATTAGTGGAATTTCCCAAACTTGTGTAACGAAACTTTTGAGTTCATTTGTGGTGTGTGAATAAATTTTCTTTACTTACATTTTTACTGCTTTAAATTCTTTCCATACATAACTCTAAAATTTTCATTTTGTTGTGATCTATTTGCCTTTTATCTCTTTTTTTGGTTTCGAGATGAAGGGAAAGTGAAAACTCAAGTTTTGATTTAAGAAAAAAGTATACATCTTAAATGGAAATGCACATTGCAGAAATGTAGAAAGATATAATTCCAAAAAGTGTTTGCAATTTTTAGGGATTGTAAACTCTTTTTAGTTTTTATATATCAGGTTCTGCAATCTCCAGGAAATGGGGAAGGCGGGGGATATTAAACTGAGTGTTGAATCCCAATCCATAAGTCATTCCTTACAAAAATATAGCTGTTACGTATGATAAATCACTTACAATCATCTATGATCGTTAGGTCATCTTTTTGTAAATGGGCAAAATAAAGGTTTGTTTAACTCGGGTAAATATCCCACTGCACGTTCACTTGGGAATTTAATGTTATTCTCTTTAAAAGGTTTGGATCCATAGGTCATTTGCATCATTAACATGTTTCAAGCATCCATATCCATTTTTTAAAACATGTATAGAAAAATCTCTTTCTTATAAAATTCCGAGCTATTAGGGCTGAACTAGTGAAATTTCCCAAATTTGGATAACAAAACTTGTGTTCATCTGTGGTGTGTCAATAAATTTTCTTTACTTACATTTGTTATTGCTTTAAATTCTTTCCATACATAAACTGAAAATTTTTCATTTGGTTGTTATCTTTTTGCCTTTTATCTCTTTTGTTTGTTTACGAGATGAAGGGAAAGTGAAAACTCAATCCTGACAAAAATATAGCCCGTTACGTATGATAAATCACTTTACAATAATCTATAATTGTTAGGTCCGCTTTTTCTAAATGGGCAAAATAATGGCTTGTTCGACTCGGGTAAATATCCCACCGCTCGTTCACTTTGGAATTTAATGTGATTCTCTTTAAAAGGTTTGGATCCATAAGTCATTTGCATCTTTAATATGTTTCAAACATGCATGTCCATTTTTTTTAAACTTTAGTAGAAAAATCTCTATCTTATAAAATTCCGAGCTATTAGGGTTGAACTAGTGAAATTTCCCAAACTTGGATAACAACACTTTTGTGTTAATTTTTCGTGTGAATAAATTTTGTTTACATACATTAGTTATTGCTTTAAATTCTTTCCACACATAAACTCTAAATTTTCATTTTTTTGTGATCTATTTGCCTTTTATCTCTTTTTTTGTTTACTTGATGAAGCGAAAGTGAAAGCACATGTTTTGATTTGAGAAAAAAGTATAGATCTAAAATGGAAATGCACAAAGAACAAATGTAGAGAGAGATAAATCCAAAAACTGTCTGTAATTTTTGGGGATTGTAAATTCTTTTTAGTTTTTATATATAAGGTTCTGCAATCATGCAGAAAATGGGGAGGCAGGGGATTTTTAACTCAGTGTTGACTTCCAAAGCATAAGTCATTCCTTACAAAAATATAGCCGGTTACGCATGATAAATCACTTTACAATCATCTATGATCGTCAGATTTTTGAAAATGGGCAAAATAATGGCTGCTTTGACTCGGGTAAATATCCCACCGCACGTTCACTTGGGAATTTAATGTTATTTTCTTTAAAAGGTTTGGATCCATAGGTCATTTGCATCTTTCACATGTTCCAAGCATCCATATCCATTTTTTAAAACAAGTGTGAATAAATTTTCTTTTCTTAAATTTGTGAATGCTTTAAATTCTATTCCTACATAAACTCTAAAAATTTTATTTTGTTGTGATCTATTTGCGTTTTATCTCTTTTTGTGTATACGAGATGAAGGAAAAGTGAAAACTCAAGTTTTGATTTAGGAGAAAAGTATAGATCTAAAATGGAAAGGCAGAATGCAAAAATTTGGAGAGAGATAATTCCAAAAAGTGTCTGTAATTTTAGGGATTGTAAACTCTTTTAAGTTTTAATATATCAAGTTCTGCAATTCTCAGAAAAGAGGGAGGCGGGGGATTATTAACTGAGTGTTGACTCCCAATTCATAAGTCATTCCTAACAAAAATATAGCCCGTTACACATGATAAATCACTTTATAATCATCTGTGATCGTTAGGTCAGCTTTTTCTAAATGGGGAAAATAATGGCTTGTTTGACTCGAGTAAATATCCCACCGCACGTTCACTTGGGAATTTAATCTTATTCTCTTTAAAAGGTTTGGATCCTTAGGTCATTTCCATCTTTGACATGTATCAAGCATGAATATCCATTTTTTAAAACGTGCAGAGAAAAATCTCTTTCTTATAAAAATCCGAGCTATTAGGGTTGAACAAGTGGAATTTCCCAAACTTGGATAACAACACTTTTGTGTTCATTTGTGGTGTGTCAATAAATTTTTTTTCTTGCATTTTTTATTTCTTTAAATTCTTTCCATACATAAACTTTAAAATTTTCATTTTGTTGTGATCTATTTGCCTTTTATCTCTTTTTTTGTTTACGAGATGAAGGGAAAGTGAAAACTCAAGTTTTGATTTATGAAAAAAGTATGCATCTAAAATGGAAATGCACAATGCACAAATGTAGAGAGTAATAATTCCAAAAAGTGTCTGTAATTTTAAGGGATATTAAACACTTTTTAGTTTTTATATATCTGGTTCTGCAATCGTCGAGAAAAAGGGGGGAGGCAGGGGATTTTTAACTCAGTGTTGATTCCCAATCCATAAGTCATTCCTTACAAAAATATAGGCCGTTACGGATGATAAATCACTTTACAATCATTTAAGATCTTAGGTCAGCTTTTTGTAAATGGGTAACACAATGGCTTGTTTGACTTGGGTAAATATCCCACTGCACGTTCACTTGGGAATTTAAGTTATTCTCTTTAAAAGGTATGGATCCATAGGACAATTACATCTTTAACATGTTACAAGCATGCATATCCTTTTTTTAAAACATGCGTAGGACATTTGCATCTTTAACATGTTACAAACATGTATATCCTTATTTTCTTACATTTGTTATTGCTTTAAATTCTTTCCATACATAAACTCTAAAATTTTCATTTTGTTGTGATCTATTGGCCTTTTATGTCTTTTTTTGTTTAAGAGATGAAGGGAAAGTGAAAACTCAAGTTTTTATTTAAGAGAAAAGTATACATAAAAAATGGAAATGCACAATGCACAAATGTAGAGAGATATAATTCCAAAAAGTGTCTGTAATTTTTATGGATTCTAAACTCCTTTTAGTTTTCATATATCGAGTTCTGCAATCGTCGGGAAAAGGGGGAGGTGGGGGATTTTTAACTGAGTGTTGACTCTCAATCCATAAGTCATTCCTCATAAAAATATAGCCCATTACGCATGATAAATCACTTTACAATCATCTATGATCGTTAGGTCAGCTTTTTTCAAATGGGCAAAATAAAGGCTTGTTTGACTCGGGTAAATATACCACCGCATGTTCACTTGGAAATTTAATGTTATTCTCTTTAAAAGGTATGGATCCATAGGTCATTTGTAGCTTTAACATGTTTCAAGCATGCATATCCATCTTATAAAATTCCTAGCAATTAGGGTTGAACTAGTGGAATTTTCCTAACTTGGATAACAACACTTTTGTGTTCATTTGAGGTGTGTGAATAAATTTTGTTTATTGACATTTGTGTTTGCTTTAAATTCTTTGCAAACATTAAACTCTTAAATTTTCATTTTGTTGTGATCTATTTGCTTGTTACCTTTTTTTTTTTTACGAGATGATGCGAAATTGAAAAATCAGGTTTATATTTAATAAAAAAAGTATAGATCTAAAATGGAAATGCACAATGCACAATTTTAGAGAGTGATAATTCCAAAAAGTGTTTGTAATTTTTTGGGATTGTAAACTCTTTTTAGTTTTTATATATCAGGTTCTGCAATCGTCGAGAAAAGGGGGAAGTGGGAGATTTTTAACTGTGTGTTGACTCCTAATCCATAAGTCATTCCTTAAAAAAATATAGCCCGTTACGCATGATAAACCACTTTACAATCATGTATGATCGTTAGGTCAGCTTTTTGTAAATGGGCAAAATAATGGCTTGTTTGACTCGGGTAAATATCCCACCGCAAATTTACTTGGGAATTTAATGTTATTCTCTTTAAAGGGATTGGATCCTTAGGTCATTTCCATCTTTAACATGTTTCAAGAAAGCATATCGATTTTTTAAAGCATGTGTAGAAAAATCTCTTTCTGATAAAATTTCGAGCTATTAGGGTTGTACTAGTGGAATTTCCCAAACTTGGATAACAAAACTATTGTGTTCATTTGTAGTGTGTGAATAAATTTTCTTTATTTACATTTCTTATTGCTTTAAATTCTTTCCATACAAAAACTCTAAAATTTTCATTTTTTGTGATCTATTTGCCTTTTATCTTTTTTTTGTTTACAAGATGAAGGGCAAGTGAAAACTCAAGTTTTGATTTAATAAAAAATTATGCATTTAAAATGGAAATGCACAATGCAAAAATATAGAGAGAGATAATTCCAAAATGTTTCTGTAATTTTTTGGGATTGTAAAGTCTTTTTAGTTTTTATATATCAGGTTCTGCAATCGTCGGGAAAAGGGGGAGGTGGGGGATTTTTAACTGAGTGTTGACTCCAACCCATAAGTAATTTATTACAAAAGTATAGCCCGTTACGAATGACAAATCACTTTACAATCATCTCTGATCGTTAGGTCTGCTTTTTGTAAATGGGCAAAATAATGGCTTGTTCGATTCGGGTAAATATCCGACCACATGTTCACTTAGGAATTTAATTTTATTCTCTTTAAAATGTTTGGATCCATAGGTCATTTGCATCTTTAACATGTTTCAAGCATGCATATCACTTTTTATAACAAGTGTAGAAAATCTCTTTCTTATTAATTTCCGAGCTATTAGGGTTGAACTAGTGGAATTTCCAAAACTTGGTTAACAAAACTTTGTGTTCATTTGTGGTGTGTGAATAAATTTTCTTTACGTACATTGGTTATTGCTTTAAATTCTTTCTATACATAATCTCTAAAGTTTTCATTTTGTTCTGATCTATTTGCCTTTTAATTCTTTTTTTATTTACGAGATGAACTTGAAGTGAAAACTCTAGTTTTGAATTAAGAAAAAAGTATACATCTAAAATGGAGATACACAATACACAAATGTAGAGCGAGATAATTCTAAAAATTGTATGTAATTTTAGGGATTGTAAATTCTTTTTAGTTTTTTAAATATCAGGTTCTGCAATCGTTGGGAAAAGGGGGAAGAGGGGGAATTTTAACTGAGTGTTGGCTCCCAATCCATAAGTCATTCCTTACAAAAATATATCCCGTTATGCATGATAAATCACATTACAATCATCTATGATCTTTAGGTCAGCTTTTCGTAATTGGGCAAAATAATGGCTTGCTTGACTCAGGTAAATATCCCACCACACTTTCACTTGGGAATTTAATGTTATTCTCTTTAAAAGGTTTGGATCCATAGGTCATTTCCATCTTAAACATGTTTCAAGTATGCATATCCATTTTTTTAAACATCTGTAGAAAAATCTCTTTCTTATAAAATTCTAAGCATTTAGGGTTCAACTAGTGGAATTTTGCAAACTTGGATAACAAAACTTTTGTGTTCATTTGTGGCGTGTGAATAAATTTTCTTTACTTATATTTTTTATTTCTTTAAATTCATTCCATACAAAAACTCTAAAATTTTCGTTTTGTAGTGATCTATTTGTCTTTTATCTCTTTTTTTGTTTATATGATGAAGGGAAAGTGAAAACTCAAGTTTTATTAAAGAAAAAAGTTTACATCCAAAATGGAAATGCACAATGCACAAATGTAGAGAAAGATAATTTCAAAAAGTTTTTGTAATTGTTAGGGATTGTATAGTCTTTTTAGTTTTTATATATCAAGTTCTGCAATTGTTGGGAAAAAGGGGAGAAGGGGGATTTTTAACTGAGTATTGACTCCCAATCCATAAGCCATTCCTTACAATAATATAGTCTGTTACAGATGATAAATCACTTTACAGTCATCTATGTTCGTTATGTCAGGTTTATTAAATGGGTTAAGCGTTCACTTGGGAATTTAATATTATTCTCTTTATTATGATTGCATCCATAGGTCATTTGCATCTTTAACTTGTTTCAAACATGCATATCCATTTATTAAAACAGGTGAAGAAAAATCTCTTTCTTATAAAATTCGAGCTATAAGGGTTTAACTAGTGGAATTTCCCAAACTTGGATAACAAACTTTTGTGTTCATTTGTGGTGTGTGAATAAATTTTATTTACTTACATTTGTTACTGCTTTAAATTCTTTTCATACATTAACTCTAAAATTTTCATTTTGTTGTGAACTATTTGCCTTTTATCTTTTTTTTTTGTTTACGATGTGAAAGGCAAGTGAAAACTCAAGTTTTGAATTTTATTTCCAAAACGTTTCAGTAATTTTTACGGATTGTAAAGTCTTTTTAGTTTTTATATATCAGGTTCTACAATCGTCGGGAAAAGGGGGAGGCGGAGGAATTTTAACTGAGTGTTGACTCCAATCCATAAGTCATTCCTTATAAAAATATAACCCGTTACCAATGATAAATCACTTTTTTTTCATGTATGATCGTTAGGTCAGCTTTTTGTAAATAGGCAAAATAATGGCTTGTTTGACTCGGGTAAATATCCCACCGCACGTTCACTTGGGAATTTGATGTTATTCTCTTTAAAAGGTTTGGATCTGTAGGTCATTTGCATCTTTAACATGTTTCAAGCATGCATATCCATTTTTTAAAACATTTGTAGAAAAATCTCTTTCTTATAAAATTCCGAGCTATAAGGGTTGCACTAGTGGAATTTCCCAAACTTAGATAACAAAAATTTTGTGTTCATTTGTGGTGTGTAAATAAATTTACTTTACTTACAATATTTATTGGTTTAAATTCTTTCCATACATAAACTGTAAAATTTTCATTTTGTTGTGATCTATTTGCCTTTTATCTCTTTTTTTGTTTATGAGAAGAAGAGAAAGTGAAAGCTCAAGTTTTGATTAAAGAAAAAAGTATACATGTAAAATTCAAATGCACAATGCACAAATGAAGAGTGAGATAATTCCAAAAACTGTCAGTTATTTTTAGGGATTATAAACTCTTTTTAGTTTTTATATATCAGGTTCTGCAATCATTGGGAAAAAAGGAGAGGCGGGGGATTTTTAACTGAGTGTTGACTCCCGATCCATAAGTCATTCCTTACAAAAATATTGCCTGTTACGTATGATAAATCACTTCACAGTCATCTATGATCGTTAGGCTCGCTTTTTGTAAATGGGCAAAATAATGGCTTGTTTGACTCGGGTAAATACCCCACCGCACGTTCACATGTGAATTTAATGTTATTATATTTAAAAGGTGTGGATCCATAGATCATTTTCATCTTTAACATGTTTCAAGGATGCAAATCGATTTTTTAAAACATGTGTAGAAAAATCTCTTCCATAAAAAATTAAGAGCTATTCGGGTTGAACTAGTGGAATTTCCCAAACTTGGATAACAAAACTTTTGTGAACATTTATGGTGTGTGGAAAAATTTTCTTTCCTTTCATTTGTTATTGCTTTAAATTATTTCCATACATAAACTCTAAAATTTTCATTTTGTTGTGATCTATTTGCCTTTTTTCTCTTTTTTTGTTCATGAGATGAAGGGCAAGTGAAAACTCAAGTTTTGATTTAAGAAAAAAGTATACATCTAAAATGGAAATGCACAATGCACAAATGTAGAGAGAGATAATTCACAAAGTTTCTGTAATTTTTTATTGATTGTAAAGTCTTTTTAGTTTTTGTATATCAGGTTCTGTAATTGTCAGAAAAAGGGGGAGGCGGGGGATGTTTAACTGAGTGTTGACTCCAATCCATAAGTCATTCTTTACAAAAATATAGCCCGTTATGCATGATAAATCACTTTACAATCATCTATTATCTTTTGGTATGTTTTTTGTAAATGGGATAAATAATGGCTTGTTTGACTTGGGTAAATATCCCACCACACTTTCACTTGGGAATTTAATGTTATTCTCTTGAAAAGCTTTGGATCCATATGTCATTTTCATCTTTAACATGTTTCAAGCATGCATATCATTTTTTTAAAACATGTGTAGAAAAATCTTTCTTATAAAATTCCGAGCTATTAGGGTTGAACTACTGAAATTTCCAAAACTTGGTAACAAAACTTTTGTGTATATTTGTGATGTGTGAATAAATTTTCTTTACTTACATTTGTTACTTCTCTAAATTCTTTCCATACATAAACTCTAAATTTTTTATTTTGTTGTGATCTATTTGTCTTTTATCACTTTTTTTGTTTACGAGATGAAGGGAAAGTGAAACTCAAGTTCGATTTAAGAAAAAAGTATAAATTTAAAATTGAAATGCACAATGCACAAATGTACAGAGAGATAATTCCAAAAAGTGTCTCCAATTTTTAGGGATTGTAAGCTCTTTTTTGTCTTTATATATTTGGTTATGCAATCGTCGGGAAAAGGGGGAGGAGGGGGATTTTTAACTGAGTGTTGACTCCCAATCCATAAGTCATTCCTTACAAAATATAGCCCGTTATGCATGATAAATCACGTTACAGTCATCTATGATCTTCAGGTCAGATTTTTGTAAATTGGTAAAATAATGGCTTGTTTGACTCGGGTAAATATCCCACCGCACTTTCACTTGAGAATTTAATTTTGTTCTCTTTAAATGGTTTGGATGCATATGTCATTTGCATCTTTACCATGGTTCAAGCATGCATATCCATTTTTTAAAACATGTGTAGAAAAATCTCTTTCTTATAAAATTCCATGCTATAAGGGATGAACTAGTCGAATTTCCCTAACTTGGGTAACAAAACTTTTGTGTTCATTTGTGGTGTGTGAAAAAAATTTCTTTACTTACATTTACTATTGCTTTGAATTTTTTCCATACATAAACTTTAAAATTTTCATTTTGTGGTAATCTATTTGCCTTTTATCTCTTTTTTTGTTTACAAGATGAAGGGAAAGTGAAAACTCAAGTTTTGATATAAGAAAAAAGTATACATCTAAAATGTAAATTCACAATGCACAAATGTAGAGAGAGATAATTCCAAAAACTATTTGTAATTTTTAGGGAATGTAAACTCTATTTAGTTTTTAATATATCAGGTTCTGCAATTTTCGGGAAAAGGGGAGGCGGGGGATTTTTAACTGAGGGTTGACTCCCAATCCATAAGTCATTCCTTAAAAAAATATAGGCCGTTACACATGATAAATCAGTTTACAATCATATATGATCGTTAGGTCTGCTTGTTGTCAATGGGCAAAATAATGGCTTGTTTGACTCAGGTAAATATCCCACCATGTGTTAACTAGGTAATTTAATATTATTCTCTTCAAAAGGTTTTGATCCATAGGTCATTTGTATCTTTAACATGTTTCAAGCATGCTTATCCATTTTTTAAAACATGTGTAGAAAAATCTCTTTCTTATTAAATTCCGAGCTATTAGGGTTGAACTAGTGGAATTTCTCAAACTTGGATAACAAAAATTTTGTGTTCTTTTGTGGAATGTGAATAAATTTTCTTTACTTACATTTGTTATTTCTTTAAATTCTTTCCATAAATAAACACTAAAATTTTCATTTTGTTGTGATCTATTTGCCTTTTATCTCTTTTTGTGTTCACGAGATGAAGGGAAAGTGATAACTCAAGTTTTAATTTAAGAAAAAAGTATATATCTAAAATGGATATACACAATACACAAATGTAGAGAGAGATAATTCCAAAAAGCATCTTTAATTTTTAGAGATTGTAAACTCTTTTTAGTTTGTTATATATATCCGGTTCTGCAATCGTCAGAAAAAAGGGGTAGGCGAGAGATTTTTAACTGAGTGTTGACTCCCAATCCATAAGTCATTCCTTAAAAAAATATAGCCCGTTACGCATGATAATTCACTTTAAAATCATCTATGATCGTTAGGTCAGCTTTTTGTAAATGGGCAAATAATGGCTTCTTTGACTCGAGTAAATATCCCACTACACGTTTACTTGGGAATTTAATGTTATTCTCTTTAAAAGGTTTGGATCCCTAGGTCATTTGCATCTTTAACATGTTTCAAGCATGGACATCCATTTTTCGAAACGTGTGTAGAAAAATCTCTTTTTTATAAAATTCCGAGCTATCAAGGTAGAAGTAGTGGAATTTCCCAAACTAGGATAATAAAACTTTTGTGTTCATTTCTGGTGTGAGAATAAATTTTCTTTACTTACATTTGTTATTGCTTTAAATTCTTTCCATAAATAAACTCTAAAATTTTTATTTTGTTGTGATCTATTTGTCTTTTATCTATTTTTTTGTTTACGAGCTTAAGGGAAAGTGAAAACTCAAGTTTGATTTAAGAAAAAAGTATAAATCTAAAATTGAAATGCACAATGCACAAATGTACAGAGAGATAATTCCAAAAAGTGTCTCCAATTTTTAGGGATTGTAAGCTCTTTTTTGTCTTTATATATTTGGTTATGCAATCGTCGGGAAAAGGGGGAGGAGGGGGATTTTTAACTGAGTGTTGACTCCCAATCCATAAGTCATTCCTTACAAAATATAACCCGTTATGCATGATAAATCACGTTACAGTCATCTATGATCTTCAGGTCAGATTTTTGTAAATTGGTAAAATAATGGCTTGTTTGACTCGGGTAAATATCCCACCGCACTTTCACTTGAGAATTTAATTTTGTTCTCTTTAAATGGTTTGGATGCATATGTCATTTGCATCTTTACCATGGTTCAAGCATGCATATCCATTTTTCAAAACATGTGTAGAAAAATCTCTTTCTTATAAAATTCCGTGCTATAAGGGATGAACTAGTCGAATTTCCCTAACTTGGGTAACAAAACTTTTGTGTTCATTTGTGGTATGTGAAAAAAATTTCTTTACTTACATTTACTATTGCTTTGAATTTTTTCCATACATAAACTTTAAAATTTTCATTTTGTGGTAATCTATTTGCCTTTTATCTCTTTTTTTGTTTACAAGATGAAGGGAAAGTGAAACCTCAAGTTTTGATATAAGAAAAAAGTATACATCTAAAATGTAAATGCACAATGCACAAATGTAGAGAGAGATGATTCCAAAAACTATCTGTAATTTTTAGGGAATGTAAACTCTATTTAGTTTTTAATATATCAGGTTCTGCAATTTTCGGGAAAAGGGGAGGCGGGGGATTTTTAACTGAGGGTTGACTCCCAATCCATAAGTCATTCCTTAAAAAAATATAGGCCGTTACACATGATAAATCAGTTTACAATCATATATGATCATTAGGTCTGCTTGTTGTCAATGGGCAAAATAATGGCTTGTTTGACTCAGGTAAATATCCTACCGCGTGTTAACTAGGTAATTTAATGTTATTCTCTTCAAAAGGTTTTGATCCATAGGTCATTTGTATCTTTAACATGTTTCAAGCATGCTTATCCATTTTTTATAACATGTGTAGAAAAATCTCTTTCTTATTAAATTCCGAGCTATTAGGGTTGAACTAGTGGAATTTCTCAAACTTGGATAACAAAAATTTTGTGTTCTTTTGTGGAATGTGAATAAATTTTCTTTACTTACATTTGTTATTTCTTTAAATTCTTTCCATAAATAAACTCTAAAATTTTCATTTTGTTGTGATCTATTTGCCTTTTATCTCTTTTTGTGTTCACGAGATGAAGGGAAAGTGATAACTCAAGTTTTAATTTAAGAAAAAAGTATATATCTAAAATGGATATACACAATACACAAATGTAGAGAGAGATAATTCCAAAAAGCATCTTTAATTTTTAGAGATTGTAAACTCTTTTTAGTTTGTTATATATATCCGATTCTGCAATCGTCAGAAAAAGGGGTAGGCGAGAGATTTTTAACTGAGTGTTGACTCCCAATCCATAAGTCATTCCTTACAAAAATATAGCCCATTACGCATGATAATTCACTTTAAAATCATCTATGATCGTTAGGTCAGCTTTTTGTAAATGGGCAAATAATGGCTTCTTTGACTCGAGTAAATATCCCACTACACGTTTACTTGGGAATTTAATGTTATTCTCTTTAAAAGGTTTGGATCCCTAGGTCATTTGCATCTTTAACATGTTTCAAGCATGGACATCCATTTTTTGAAACGTGTGTAGAAAAATCTCTTTTTTATAAAATTCCGAGCTATCAAGGTAGAAGTAGCGGAATTTCCCAAACTAGGATAATAAAACTTTTGTGTTCATTTCTGGTGTGAGAATAAATTTTCTTTACTTACATTTTTTATTGCTTTAAATTCTTTCCATAAATAAACTCTAAAAGTTTCATTTTGTTGTGATCTATTTGCCTTTTATCCCATATTTTGTTTACGAGCTTAAGGGAAAGTGAAAACTCAAGTTTTTATTTAAGAATAAAGTATACATCTAAAATGGAAATGCACAATGCACAAATTTAGAGAGAGATAATTCCAAAATGTGTCTGTAATTTTTAGGGATTGTAAACTCTTTTTAGTTTTTTCTATACCAAGTTCTGCAATCGTCGGGAAATGGGGGAGGCGAGGGATTTTTAACTGAGTGTTGACTCCGAATCCATAAGTCATTCCTTACATAAATATAGCCCATTATGCATGATAAATCACTTTACAATCATCTATGACCGTTAAGTCAGCTTTTTGTAAATGGACAAAATAATGGCCTGTTTGACTCCGATAATTATCCCATAGCACGTTTACTTGGGAATTTAATGTTATTCCCTTTAAAAGGATTAGATCCAAAGGTCATTTTCATCTTTAACATATTTCAAGCATGCATATCCATTTTTTAAAACATGTGTAAAAAAATCTCTCTAATAAAATTCCGAGCTATTAGGGTTGGGCTAGTGGAATTTCCCAAACTTGGATAACAAAAATTTTGTGTCCATTTGTGGTGCGTGAATAAATTTTCTTTACTTACATTTGTTATTGCTTTAAATTATTTCCATACCTCTAAAATTTTTATTTTGTTGTGATCTATTTGCCTTTTGTCTCTTTTTTTGTTTGCGACATGAACGGAAAGTGAAAACTCAAGTTTTGATTTAAGAAAAATGTATACATCTAAAATGTAAATGCACAAGGCACAAATATCGAGAGAGATAATTCCAAAAAGTGTCTATAATTTTTAGGGATTGTAAACTCTATTTAGTTTTTTATATATCAAGTTCTTCAATTGTCGGGAAAAGGGGGATGCAGGGGATTTTTAACTTAGTGTTGACTCCCAATCCATAAGTCCTTCCTTAAAAAAATATAGCCCGTTACGCATGACAAATCCCTTTAAAATCATGTATGATCGTTAGGTCAGCTTTTTGTAAATGGGATAATTAATGGCTTGTCTGACTCGGGTAAATATCCCACCGCACGTTCACTTGGGAATTTAAAGTTATTATCTTTAAAAGGTTTGGATCCATATGTCATTTCAATCTTTAACAAGTTTCAAGCATGCATATCCTTTTTTTTTAAATATGTGTTGAAAATTTTCTTTCTTATAAAATTCTGAGCTATTAATGTTGAACTAGTGGAATTTTCCCAAACTTGGATAAAAAAACTCTTGTGTTCGTTTGTGGTGTGTGAATAAATTTTTTTTACTAATATTTTTTAATGCTTTAAATTCTTTCCATACATAAACTCTAAAATTTTCATTTTGTAGTGATCTATTTGCCTTTTTTCTATTTTTTTGTTTACGAGATGAAGGGAAAGTGAAAACTCAAGTTTTGATTTAAGAAAAAAGTATACATCTGAAATGGAAACGCACAATGCACAAACGTAGTGAGAGATAATTCCAAAAAGTGTCTGTAATTTTTAGGGATTGTAAACTCTTTTTAGTTTTTAATATATATGTTCTGCAATCGTCGGGAAACGGGGGATGCGGGGGATTTTTAACTGAGTGTTGTCTCCCAATCCATAAGTCATTCCTTATAAAAATATAGCCCGTAAGGCATGATAAGTCACTTTACAATCATCTATGATCATTAGGTCAGCTTTTTGTGAATGGGCAAAATAATGGCTTGTCTGACTTGGGTAAATATCCCACCGCACGTTCACTTGGGAATTTAATGTTACTATCTTTAAAAGGTTTGGATCCATAGGTCATTTTCTTCTTTCACATGTTTCAAGTATGCATATCCGTTTTTTTAAAACAAGTGTTAACAAATCTCTTTCTTATAAAATTTCGAGCTAATAGGGTTGGGCTAGTGGAATTTCCCAAACTTGGACAACAAAACTTTTGTGTTCATTTGTGGTGTGTGAATAAATTTTATTTACTTACATTTGTTATTGCTTTAAATTCTTTCCATACATAAACTCTAAAATTTTCATTTTGTTGTGATCTATTTGCCTTTTATCTTTTTTTTTGTTTGCGAGATGAAGGGAAAGTGAAAACTCAAGTTTTTATTTAAGAAAAAAGTATACATCTAAAATGTAAATACACAATGCACAAATATAGAGAGAGATCATTCCAAAAACTGTCGGTAATTTTTAGAGATTGTAAAGTCTATTTAGTTTTTTAGATATCATGTTCTTCAATTGTCGGGAAAAGGAGGATGTGGGGGATTTAAACTTAGTGTTGACTCATAAATTTTCTTTACTAATATTTTTTAATGCTTTAAAATCTTTCCATACATAAACTCTAAAATTTTCATTTTGTAGTGATCTATTTGCCTTTTTTCTATTTGTTTGTTTACGAGATGAAGGGAAAGTGAAAACTCAAGTTTTGATTAAAGAAAAAAGTATACATCTAAAATGAAAATGCTCAATGCAAAAATAAAGAGGTAAATAATTCCAAAAAGTGTCGGTAATTTTGAGGGATTGTAAACTTTTTTAGTTTTTATTTATCAGGTTATGCAATCGTCGGGAAAAGGAGGAGGCGGTGGATTTTCAACTGAGTGTTGACTCCCAATCCATAAGTTATTCCTTACAAAAATATAGCCCGTTATGCATGAAAAATAACTTTACAATCATCTATGATCGTTAGGTCATCATTTTGTAAATGGTCAAAATAATAGCTTGTTTGACTCAGAAAAATTATCCCTCCAAACGTTCACTTGGGAATTTAATGTTATTATCTTTAAAAGGTTTGGATCCATAGGTCATTTGCATCTTCAACAAGTTCCAAGCTTGCATATCCATTTTTTAAAACATGTGTAGAAAAATCTCTTTCTTATAAAATTCCGAGCTATTAGGGTTGAACTATTGGAATTTCCCAAACTTGGAAAACAAAAATTTTGTGTTCATTTGTGGTGTTTGAAAAAAATTTATTTTGTTCCATTTTTTATTGCTTTAAATTATTTCCATACATAAACTCTTAAATTTTCCTTTTGTTGTTATCTATTTGCCTTTTATCTCTTTTTTTTGTTTACGAGATGAAGGGAAAGTGAAAACTCAAGTTTTGATTTAAGAAAAAAGTTTATTTCTAAAATGGAAAAGCACAATGCACAAAATAGAGAGATAATTCAAAAAAACCACTATATTTTTTTGGGATTGTAAACTCTTTTTATTTTTTATATATCAAGTTTTACAAACGTCGGGAAAAGGGGGAGGCGGGGGATTTTTAACTGAGTGTTGACTCCCAATCCATAGCTCATTCCTAAAAAACATATAGCCAGTTTGCATTCATCTATGATCGGCAGGACAACCTTTTGTAAATGGGCAAAATAATGGCTTGTTTGACTCGGGTAAATATCCCACCTAACGTTCACTTATTGTCTTTAAAAGGTTTGGATCCATAGGTCATTTGTATCTTTAACATGTTTCAAGATTGCATACCCATTTTTTAAAACATGTGTACAAAAATCTCTTTCCTATAGAATTTCGAGCTAATAGGGTTGAACTAGTGGAATTTTCAAAACTTGGATAATAAAACTTTAGTGTTCATTTGTAGTGTGTGAATAAATTTTCTTTACTAACATTTCTTATTGCTTTAAACTCTTTCCATACACAAACTCTAAAATTTTCATTTTGTTGTGATCTATTTGCCTTTTATCTCTTTTTTTGTATACGAAATGAAGGGAAAGTGAAAACTCAAGTTTTGATTTAAGAAAAAAGTTTATTTCTAAAATGGAAATGCACAATGCAAAAAAGTAGAGAGAGATAATTCCAAAAAGTGATTGTAATTTTTAGGGATTGTAAACTCTTTTTATTTTTTATATATCAAGTTTTGCAATCGTCGGGAAAAGGAGGAGGCGGGGGATTTTTAACTGAGTGTTGACTCCCAATCCATAGGTCATTCCTTACAAAAATATAGCTAGTTTGTATTCATCTATGATCGGTAGGTCAGCCTTTTGTAAATGGGCAAAATAATGGCTTGTTTGACTCGGGTAAATATCCCACCGAATGTTCACTTATTGTCCTTAAAAGGTTTCGATCCATAGGTCATTTGCATCTTTAACATATTTCAAACTTGCATATCCATTTTTTAAAACATGTGTAGTAAAATCTCTTACCTAAAAAATTCCGAGCTATTAGGGTTCAACTAGTGGAATTTTCCAAACTTGGATATCAAAACTTTAGTGTTCATTTGTGGTGTGTGAATAAATTTTCTTTACTAACATTTGTTATTGTTTTAAACTCTTTCCATACATAAACAATAAAATTTTCATTTTGTTGTGAACTATTTGCCTTTTATCTCTTTTTTTGTATATGAGATGAAGTGAAAGTGAAAGCTCAAGTTTTTATTTAAGAAAAAGTATACATCTAAAATTGAAATGCACAATGCAAAAATTTAGAAAGAGAAAATTCTTAAAAGTGTCTATAATTTTTAGGGATTATAAACACTTTTTTGTTTTTATATTTCAGGTTCTGCAATCGTCGCAAAAAGGGGGAGGCGAGGGATTTTTAATTGAGTGTTGACTCGCAATCCATAAGTGATTCATTAGAAAAATATAGCCCGTTATGCATGATAAATCCCTTTAAAATCATCTATGATAGTTAGGTCAGCTTTTTGTAAATGGGCAACATAGTGGCTTGTTTGACTCAGGTAAATATCGCACCGAACGTTCACTCTGGAATTTAATGTTATTGTTTTTAAAATGTTTGGATACATTGGTCATTCACATCTTTAACATGATTCAAGGATGCATATCCATTTTTTAAAACATGTGTTAAAAAATCTCTCTTATAAAATTCCGAGCTATTAGGGTTGAACTGGTGGAATTTCCCCAACTTGGATAACAAAACTTTTGTTTTCATTTGTGGTGTTTTAATAAATTTTATTTACTTACTTTTATTATTGCTTTAAATTCTTTCGAGACATAAACGCTAAAATTTTGTTGTGATCTATTGTCCTTTTATCTCTTTTTTATGACGAGTTGAAGGGAAAGAGAAAACTCAAGTTTAGATTTAAGAAAAAAGTATACATCTAAAATGGAAAAGCACAATGCACAAATGTAGAGAGAGATAATTCCAAAAAAAGTCTGTAATTTTCAGGGATTGTAAACTATTATTAGTTTTTATATAACAAGTTCTGCAATCATCGGGAAAAGGGGGAGGCGAGGGATTTTTAACTAAGGTGGACTCCGAATCCATAAGTCATTCCTTACAAAAATATAGCCCATTACCCATGATAAATCACTTTATAATCATCTACGATCGTTAGGTCAACTTTTTGTAAATGGGTAAAATAATGGGTTATTTGACTCGAGTAAATATCCCACCGCACGTTCACTTCGGAATTTAATGTTATTATCTTTAAACGGTTTGGATCCATAGGTCATTTGCATCTTTAACATGTTTCAAGCATGCATATCCATTTTTTTAAACATGTGTAGAAAATTCTCTTTCTTATAAAATTTTGAGCTTTTAGGTTTGAACAAGTGGAATTTCCCCAACTTGGATAACAAAACTTTTATGTTCATTTGTGGTGTGTGAATAAATTTTCTTTACTTACATTTTTTATTGCTTTAAATTTTTTCCATACAGAAACTCTAAAATTTTCATTTTGCTGTGATCTATTTGCCTTTTATCTCTTTTTTTTTTTACGAGATGAAGGGAAAGTGAAAACTCAAGTTTTGATTTATGAAAACAGTATTCATCTAAAATGGTAATGCACAATGCACATATGTAGAGAGAGATAATTCCAAAAGGTGTCTGTAATTTTTAGGGATTGTGAACTCTTTTAAGTTTTTATATATCAGGTCTTGCAATCTTCAGGAAAAGTGGGAGGTCAGGGATTTTTAATTGAGTGTTGAATCCTAATCCATAAGTCATTCCTTACAAAAATCTAGCCCGTTACGCCTGATAAATCACTTCACAATCATCAATGATCGTTTGGTCAGCCTTTTGTAAATAGGCAAAGTAATGGCTTGTTTGACTTGGGTAAATATCCCACCGAATGTTCACTTGGGAACTTAATGTTATTATCTTTAAAAATTTTAGATCAATAGGTCATTTGCATCTTTAAAATGTTTCAAGCATGCATATCCATTTTTTAAAACATGTGTAGAAAAATCTCTATCTTTTAAAATTCTGAGCTATTGGGGTTGAACTAGTGGAATTTCCAAAACTTGGATAACAAAACTTCTTGTGTTCATTTGTTGTGTGAGAATAAATTTTCTTTACTAAAATTTGTTATTGCTTTAAATTATTTCCATACATAAACTCTAAAATTTTCATTTTGTTGTGATCTATTAGCCTTTTTTCTCTTTTTTTGTCTACGAGATGAAGGGAAAGTGAAAACTCAAGTTTTGATTTAAGAAAAAAGTATACATCTGAAAAGGAAATGCACAATACACAAATGGAGAGAGATATAATTCCAAAATGTGTCTGTAATTTTTAGGGATTGTAAACTCTTTTTAGTTTTTATATATCAGGTTCTGCAACCGTTGAAAAATGGGGGAGGCGGGGGATTTTTAACTGAGTGTTGACTCCCAATCCATAAGTTGTTCCTTACAAAATATAGCCCGTTACGCATGATAAATCACTTTACAATCATCTATGATCGTTAGGTCAGCTTTTTGTAATTGGGCAAAATAATGGCTTGTTTGACTTGGCTAAATATCCCACCATATGTTCACTTGGGAATTTTAATGTTATACTCTTCCAAAGGTTGGGATCCATAGGTCATTTTCATCTTTAACATGTTTCAAGCATGCATATCCATTTTTTAAAACATGTGTTCCGAGCTATTAGGTTTGAACCAGTGGAATTTCCCAAACTAGGTTAACAAAACTTTTGTGTTTATTTGTGGTGTGTGAATAAATTTTCTTTACATACATTTGTTATTGATTTAAATTATTTCCATACATAAACTCTAAAATTTTCATTTTTTTTTGTTATCTATTTGCCTTTTATCTCTTTTTTTGTTAATGAGATGAAGGGAAAGTGAAAACTCAAATTTCGATTTAAGAAAAAAGTTTACATCTAAAGTGAAAATGCACAATGGACAATTTTAGAGAGAGATAATTCCAAAAAGTGTTGGTAATTTTTAGGGATTGTAAACACTTTTTAGTTTTTTATATATCAGGCTCTGCAATCGTCGGGAAAACGGGGAGGCGGGGGATTTTTAACTGAGTGTTGACTCCCAATCCATAAGTCATTTCTTACAAAAATATAGCCTGTTATGCAAGATAAATCACTTTACAATCATCTATGATCGTAAGTCAGCTTTTTGTAAATGGGAAAATAATGGCATGTTTGACTCGAGTAAATTTTCCACCGCACATTCACTTGGGAATTTAATGTTATTCTCTTTAAAATGTTTGGATCCATAGTTCATTTTTATCTTTAACATGTTTCAAGCATGCGTATCAATTTTTTAAAACATGTGTACAAAAATGTTTTTCTTATAAAATTCCGAACAATTAGGGTTGCACTAATGGAACTTCCCAAACTTGGATAACAAAACTTTTCGTATCATTTGTAGTGCATGAATAAATTTTTTTTAATTAAATTTTTTATTGCTTTAAATTCTTTCCTTAGATAAACTCTAAAATTTTCATTTTGTAATGATCTATTTGCCTTTTATCTCTTTTTTAGTTTGCGAGATGAAGGGAAAGTGAAAACTCAAGTTTTGATTTAATAAAAAAAGTATACATCTAAAATGGAAATGCACAATGCACAAATGTATAGAGAGATAATTCCAAAAAGTGGCTGTAATTTTTAGGGATTTTAAACTCTTTTTTTTATATATAAAGTTTTGCAATCGTCGGGAAAAGGGGGAGGGAGAAGATTTTTAACTAAGAGTTGACACCCAATCCATTAGTTATTCCTGACAAAAATACAGCCCGTTACGCAAGATAAATCACTTTACAATCATCTATGATCGTTACAACAACTTTTTGTAAATGGGCAAAATAATGGCTTGTTTGAATCGGGTAAATATCCCACTGAACGTTCACTTGGGAATTTAATGTTATTATCTTTAAAATGTTTGGATCCATAGGTCATTTGGATCTTTCACATGTTTCAAGCATGGATATCCATTTTTTAAAACATGTGCAGAAAAATCATTTTCTTATAAAATTTCGAGCTATTATGGTTGAACTAGTGGAATTTTGAAAACCTGTATAACAAAACTTGTGTTCATTTGTGGTGTGTGAATAAATTTTCTTGATTTACATCTGTCATTGCTTTAAATTCTTTCCATTCATCAACTCTAAAATTTTCATTTTGTTGTGATCTATTTGTCTTTTATCTCTTTTTTTATTTACGAGATGAAGGGAAAGTCAAAACTCGATTTTATTTAAGAAAAAAGTATACATCTAACATGGAATGCACAATGCACAAATGTAGAGAGAGATAATTCCAAAAAAATTCTGTAATTTTTAGGGATTGTAATTCCCTAAGTTCTGCAATTTTCGGGAAAACGAGGAGGCGGGCGATTTTTAAGTGAGTGTTGACTCCCAATACATAAGTCATTCCTTTCAAAAATATAGCCCGTTATACATGATAAATCACTTTATAATCATCTATGATCATTAGGTCAGCTTTTTGTAAATGGGCAAAATAATAGCTTGTTTGACTCGGGTAAATATCCCACCGCACGTGTACTTGGGAATTTATTGTTATTATCATTAAAAGGTTTGGATCTATAGTTCATTTGCATCTTTAACTTGTTTCAAGCATGCGTATCCATTTTTTAAAACATGTGTAGAAAAATCTCTTTTTTAAAAAATTCTGAGCTATTTGGGTTGAAGTAGTGGAATTTCCCAAACTTGGATAACAAAACTTTTGTGTTCATTTGTGGTGTGTTAATAAATTTTCTTTACTTACATTTTTTATTGCTTTTAATTCTTTCCATACATCAACTCTAAAATTTTCATTTTGTAGTGATCAGTTTGCCTTTTTTCTATTTTTTTGTTTACGAGATGAAGGGAAAGTGAAAACTCTAGTTTTGATTTCCGAAAAAAGTATATATCTAAAATAGAAATGCACAATGCAAAAATGTAGGGAGAGATACTTCCAAAAAGTGTCTGTAATTTTGAGGAATTGTAAACTCTTTTTAGTTTTTATATATCAGGTTTTACAATCGTCGGGAAAAGGGGGAGGCGGGGGATTTTTAACTAAGTGTTGATTACCAATCCATAAGTCATTCCTTACAAAAATATGGCCCATTACCCATGATAAATCACTTTACAGTGATCTATGATCGTTTGCTCAACTTTTTGTTAATGCGCAAAGTAATTGCTTGTTTGACTCTTGTAAATATCCCACCGCATGTTCGCTTGCGAATTTAATGTTATTCTCTTTAAAAGTTTGGGACCCATAAGTCATTTGCATCTTTAACATGTTTAAAGAATGCATATCCATTTTTTAAAACATGTGTAGAAAAATCTCTTTCTTATTAAATTCTGAGCTATTGTGGTTGAACAAGTGGAATTTCCTCAACTTGTATAACAAAACTTTTGTGTTCATTTGTGTGGTGTGAATAAATTTTTTTTACTTACATTTGTTATTTCTTTAAATTCATTCTCTACATAAACTCTAAAATTTTCATTTTGTTGTGATCTATTTGCCTTTTATCTACTTTTTTTTCGAGATGAAGGGAAAGTGAAAACTCAAGTTTTGATTTAAGAAAAAAGTATAGATCTAAAATGGAAATGCACAATGCACAAATGTAGAGAGAGATAATTCCAAAAATATTCTGTTATTTTTATAGATTGTAAACCCTTTTTAGTTTTTTTAAATGAAATTTTCATTTTGTTGTGATCTATTTGCCTTTTGTCTATTTTTTTGTTTACGTGATGAAGGGAAAGTGAAAAATCAAGTTTTGATTTAAGAAAAAAGTATACATCTTAAATGGAAATGCACAATGCATAAATTTAGAGTGAGATAATTCCAAAAAGTGTCTATTTTTTTAGGGACTGTAAACTCTTTTTAGTTGTTATATATCAGGTTTTGTAATCGTCGGGAAAAGGGGGAAGCGTGGGATTTTTAACTAAGTGTTGACTCCCAAATATAGCCCATTACGCTTGATAAATCTCTTTACAATCATCTATGATCGTTAGGTTAGCTTTTTGTAAATGGGCAAAATAATGGCATGTTTCAGTCGCGTACATATCCCTCTGAACGTTCACTTGGGAATTTAATGTTGTTATCTTTAAATGGTTTGGATCCATAGGTCATTTAGTCTTCAACATGTTTCAAACATGCATATCCATTTTTTGAAAGATGTGTAGAAAAATTCTTTCTTATAAAATTCTGAGCTATTAGTGTTAAACTAGTGGAATTTCCCAAACATGGATAACAAAACTTTTGTGTTCATTTGTGGTGTGTGAATAAATTTTCTTTGCTTAAATTTTTTATTGCTTAAAATTCTTTCCTTAGATAAACCCTAAAATTTTCATTTTGTTGTGATCTACAAGCCTTATTTCTCTTTTTTTGTTTACGAGATGAAGGGAAAGTGAAAACTCAAGTTTTGATTTAAGAAAAAAGTATACATCTAAAATGGAAATGCATAGTGCACAAATATGGAGAGAGATAATTTCAAAAAGTTTTTGTAATTTTTAGGGATTGTATATTATTTTATGTTTTTATATATCTGGTTCAGCAATCGTTGGGAAAAGCGGGAGGCGGGGGATTTTTAATAGAGTGTTGACCCCCAATCCATAAGTCATTCCTTACAAAAATATTGCCCGTTACGTATGATTAATCGTTATACATCAACTATGATCGTTAGGTCAGTTTTTTTTAAATGGGCAAAATAATGGCTTGTTGGACTCGGCTAAATATCCCACCACACTTTCACTTGGGAAATTAATGTTATTGTCTTTAAAATGTTTGGATCCATAGGTCATTTGCATCTTTAACATGTTTCAAGCATGCATATCCATTTTTTAAAACATGAGTAGAAAAATATCTTTCTTATGAACTTCTGACTTATAAGGGTTGAACCAGTGGAATTTTCCCAAACTTGGAAAGCTAAACTTTTGTGTTCATTTGAGGTGTGTGAATAAATTTTATTTATTTATATTTTTTTATTTCTTTAAATTCTTTCCATACATAAAATCTAAAATTTTCATTTTGTTGTGATCTATTTGCCTTTTATCTCTTTTTTTGTTTACGAGAAAAAGGGAAAGTGAAAACTCAAATTTTAATTTAAGAAAAAAATATACATCTAAAATGGAAATGCACAGTGCACAAATGTACAGAGAGATAATTCCAAAAACTGTCTGTAATTTTTAGGGATTGTAAACACTTTTTTAGTTTTTATATATCTGGTTCTGCAATGGTCGGGAAAAGGGGGAGGTGAGATATTTTAATTGAGTGTTGACTCCCAATCCATAAGTCATTCCTTACAAAAATATAGCCCGTTACGCATGATAAATAACTTTACAATCATCTATGATCGTTAGGTCAGCTTTTTGTAAATGGGCCAAATAATGGCTTGTTTGACTTGGGTAAATATCCCATTGCACGTTCACTTGAAAATTTAATGTTAATCTCTTTAAAAGGTTTGGATCCATGGGTCATTTGCATCTTCAACATGTCTCAAACATGCATATCAATTTTTTAAAACATGTGTTGAAAAATCTCTTTCTTATAAAATTCCGAGCTATTTGGGTTGAACTAGAGGAATTTCCCAAACTTGGATAACAAAAATTTGTGTTCATTTGTAGTATGTGGATAAATTTTCTTTACTTAAATTTGTTACTGCTTTAAATTATTGCCATACATAAACTCTAAAATTTTTAATTTGTTGAGATCTATTTACCTTTTATCTCTTTTTTTGTTTATGACATGAAGGGAAAGTGAAAACTCAAGTTTTAATATAAGAGAAAAGTATACATCTAAAATGGAAACGCATAATGCAAAAATGTAGAGAGAGATAATTCCAAAAAGTATCTGTAATTTTTAGGGATTGTAAACTCTTTTTTGTTTTATATATCAGGTTCTGCAATCGTCGGGAAAAGGGGGAGGCGAGGAATTTTTAACTGAGTGTTGACTCGCAATCCATAAGTCATTCCTTAGAAAAATATAGCCCGTTATGCATGATAAATCACTTTAGAATCATCTATGATTGTTTGGTCAGCTTTTTGTAAATGGGCAAAATAATGGCTTGTTTGACTAGGGTAATTATCCCACTGCACGTTCTCTTAGGAATTTAAAGTTAATCTCTTTAAAAGGTTTGGATCCATAGGTCATTTGAATCTTTAACATGTTTCAAGCATGCATATCCATTTTTTAAAACATGTGTAGAAAAATCTTTTTCTTATAAAATTCCAAACTGAAAAGGTTGAACTAGTGGAATATCCCAAACTTGGTTAACAAAACTTTTGTGTTCATTTGTGGTGTGTGAATAAATTTTATTTACTTACATTTGTTATTGCTTTAAATTTTTTCATTACATAAACTCTAAAATTTTCAGTTTGTTGCGGTCTATTTGCCTTTTATATCTTTTTTTGTTTACGAGATGAAATGAAAGTGAAAACTCAAGTTTTGATGTAAGAAAAAAGTATACACCTTAAATGGAAATGCACATTGCAAAAATATAAAGAGAGATAATTCCAAAAAGTGTTTGTATTTTTTAGGGATTGTAAACTCTTTTTAGTTTTATATTTACCATGTTCTGCAATCGTCGGGAAAAGGGGGAGGCATGAGATTTTTAACTGAGTGTTGACTCCCAATCCATAAGTAATTCCTTACAAAAATATCGCCCGTTTCACTCGGGTAAATATCCCACCGAACGTTCACTTAGGAATTTAATGTTATTATCTTTAAGTGGTTAGGATCCATAGGTCATTTTCATTTTCAACATGTCTCAAGCATGCATATCAATTTTTTAAAACATGTGTTGAAAAATCTCTTTCTTATAAAATTCCGAGCTATTTGGGTTGAACTAGTGGAATTTCCCAAACTCGGATGACAAAAATTTTGTGTTCATTTGTGGTGTGTGTATAAATTTTCTTTACTTACATTTGTTATTGCTTTAAATTATTTTCCATACATAAACTCTAAAATTTTCATTTTGTTCAGATCTATTTACCTTTTATCTCTTTTTTTGTTTACGAGATGAAGGGAAAGTCAAAACTCAAGTTTTTATTTAAGAAAAAAGTATCCATCTAAAATGCAAATTCACAATGCACAAATGTAGAGAGAGATAATTCCAAAAAGTGTCTATAATTTTGAGGGATTGTAAACTCTTTTTAATTTTTATATATCAAGTTCCACAATCGTTGGGAAAAGGGGGAGGAGGGGATTTTTAACATAGCGTTGACACCCAATCCATAAGTCATTCCTTACAAAAATATACCTTGTTACACATGATAAATCATTACAAAAATATACATTGTTAGACATGATAAATCACTTTATAATCATCTATGATCGTTAGGTCATTTTTTTGTAAATGAGCAAAATAATGGCTTGTTTGACTCGGGTAAATATCCCACCGCACATTATCTTGGGAATTTAATGATATTAGATGTAAAAGGTTTGGATCCATGGGTCTTTTGCATCTATAACATGTTTCAAGCTTGCATATCTATTTTTTAAAACATGTGTAGAAAAATCTCTTTCTTATAAAATTCCAAGCTATTAGGGTTGAAAAGTGGAATTTCCCAAACTTGGATAACAAAACTTTTTTGTTCATATGTGGTGTGAGAATAAATTTTCTTTATTGACATTTGTTATTGCTTTAAATTCTTTCCATACATAAACACTAAAATTTTCATTTTGTTGTGATCTATTTGCCTTTTATCTCTTTTTTTTTACGAGAAGAAGGGAAAGTGAAAACTTAAATTTTGATTTATGAAAAAAATATACATCTAAAATGGAAATGCACAGTGCACAAATGTACAGAGAGATAATTCCAAAAACTGTCTGTAATTTTTAGGGATTGTAAACACTTTTTTAGTTTTTATATATCTGGTTCTGCAATGGTCGGGAAAAGGGGGAGGTGAGATATTTTAATTGAGTGTTGACTCCCAATCCATAAGTCATTCCTTACAAAAATATAGCCCGTTACGCATGATAAATAACTTTACAATCATCTATGATCGTTAGGTCAGCTTTTTGTAAATGGGCCAAATAATGGCTTGTTTGACTTGGGTAAATATCCCATTGCACGTTCACTTGAAAATTTAATGTTAATCTCTTTAAAAGGTTTGGATCCATAGGTCATTTGCATCTTCAACATGTCTCAAACATGCATATCAATTTTTTAAAACATGTGTTGAAAAATCTCTTTCTTATAAAATTCCGAGCTATTTGGGTTGAACTAGAGGAATTTCCCAAACTTGGATAACAAAAATTTGTGTTCATTTGTAGTGTGTGGATAAATTTTCTTTACTTAAATTTGTTACTGCTTTAAATTATTGCCATACATAAACTCTAAAATTTTTAATTTGTTGAGATCTATTTACCTTTTATCTCTTTTTTTGTTTATGACATGAAGGGAAAGTGAAAACTCAAGTTTTAATATAAGAGAAAAGTATACATCTAAAATGGAAACGCATAATGCACATATGTAGAGAGAGATAATTCCAAAAAGTATCTGTAATTTTTAGGGATTGTAAACTCTTTTTTGTTTTATATATCAGGTTCTGCAATCGTCGGGAAAAGGGGGAGGCGAGGAATTTTTAACTGAGTGTTGACTCGCAATCCATAAGTCATTCCTTAGAAAAATATAGCCCGTTATGCATGATAAGTCACTTTAGAATCATCTATGATCGTTTGGTCAGCTTGTTGTAAATGGGCAAAATAATGGCTTGTTTGACTAGGGTAATTATCCCACTGCACGTTCTCTTAGGAATTTAAAGTTAATCTCTTTAAAAGGTTTGGATCCATAGGTCATTTGAATCTTTAACATGTTTCAAGCATGCATATCCATTTTTTAAAACATGTGTAGAAAAATCTTTTTCTTATAAAATTCCAAACTGAAAAGGTTGAACTAGTGGAATATCCCAAACTTGGTTAACAAAACTTTTGTGTTCATTTGTGGTGTGTGAATAAATTTTATTTATTTACATTTGTTATTGCTTTAAATTTTTTCATTACATAAACTCTAAAATTTTCAGTTTGTTGCGGTCTATTTGCCTTTTATATCTTTTTTTGTTTACGAGATGAAATGAAAGTGAAAACTCAAGTTTTGATGTAAGAAAAAAGTATACACCTTAAATGGAAATGCACATTGCAAAAATATAAAGAGAGATAATTCCAAAAAGTGTTTGGATTTTTTAGGGATTGTAAACTCTTTTTAGTTTTATATTTACCATGTTCTGCAATCGTTGGGAAAAGGGGGAGGCATGAGATTTTTAACAGAGTGTTGACTCCCAATCCATAAGTAATTCCTTACAAAAATATCGCCCGTTTCACTCGGGTAAATATCCCACCGAACGTTCACTTAGGAATTTAATGTTATTATCTTTAAGTGGTTAGGATCCATAGGTCATTTTCATTTTCAACATGTCTCAAGCATGCATATCAATTTTTTAAAACATGTGTTGAAAAATCTCTTTCTTATAAAATTCCGAGCTATTTGGGTTGAACTAGTGGAATTTCCCAAACTCGGATGACAAAAATTTTGTGTTCATTTGTGGTGTGTGTATAAATTTTCTTTACTTACATTTGTTATTGCTTTAAATTATTTCCATACATAAACTCTAAAATTTTCATTTTGTTCAGATCTATTTACCTTTTATCTCTTTTTTTGTTTATGAGATGAAGGGAAAGTCAAAACTCAAGTTTTTATTTAAGAAAAAAGTATCCATCTAAAATGCAAATTCACAATGCACAAATGTAGAGAGAGATAATTCCAAAAAGTGTCTATAATTTTGAGGGATTGTAAACTCTTTTTAATTTTTATATATCAAGTTCCACAATCGTTGGGAAAAGGGGGAGGAGGGGATTTTTAACATAGCGTTGACACCCAATCCATAAGTCATTCCTTACAAAAATATACCTTGTTACACATGATAAATCATTACAAAAATATACGTTGTTAGACATGATAAATCACTTTATAATCATCTATGATCGTTAGGTCATTTTTTTGTAAATGAGCAAAATAATGGCTTGTTTGACTCGGGTAAATATCCCACCGCACATTTTCTTGGGAATTTAATGATATTAGATGTAAAAGGTTTGGATCCATGGGTCTTTTGCATCTATAACATGTTTCAAGCTTGCATATCTATTTTTTAAAACATGTGTAGAAAAATCTCTTTCTTATAAAATTCCAAGCTATTAGGGTTGAAAAGTGGAATTTCCCAAACTTGGATAACAAAACTTTTTTGTTCATATGTGGTGTGAGAATAAATTTTCTTTATTGACATTTGTTATTGCTTTAAATTCTTTCCATACATAAACACTAAAATTTTCATTTTGTTGTGATCTATTTGCCTTTTATCTCTTTTTTTTACGAGAAGAAGGGAAAGTGAAAACTTAAATTTTGATTTATGAAAAAAATATACATCTAAAATGGAAATGCACAGTGCACAAATGTACAGAGAGATAATTCCAAAAACTGTCTGTAATTTTTAGGGATTGTAAACACTGTTTTAGTTTTTATATATCTGGTTCTGCAATGGTCGGGAAAAGGGGGAGGTGAGATATTTTAATTGAGTGTTGACTCCCAATCCATAAGTCATTCCTTACAAAAATATAGCCCGTTACGCATGATAAATAACTTTACAATCATCTATGATCGTTAGGTCAGCTTTTTGTAAATGGGCCAAATAATGGCTTGTTTGACTTGGGTAAATATCCCATTGCACGTTCACTTGAAAATTTAATGTTAATCTCTTTAAAAGGTTTGGATCCATAGGTCATTTGCATCTTCAACATGTCTCAAACATGCATATCAATTTTTTAAAACATGTGTTGAAAAATCTCTTTCTTATAAAATTCCGAGCTATTAGGTTTGTACCAGTGGAATTTTCGAAACTTAGATAACTAAACTTTTGGGTTCATTTGTGGTGCGTGAATAAAATTTCTTTACTTAAATTTGTTATTGCTTTAAATTCTTTCTATACATAAACTCTAAAATTTTCACCTTGTTGTGATCTATTTACCTTTTATCTCTTTTTTTTGTTTATGAGATAAAGGGAAAGGGAAAACTCAAGTTTTGATTTAAGAAAAAAGTATACATCTAAATTGGAAATGCACAATGCAAAAATTTAGAGAAAGATAATTCGAAAAAGTGTCTGTAATTTTTAGGGATTGTAATTTCTTTTACGTTTTATATATTAGGTTCTGCAAACGTCGGGAAAAGGGGGAGGTGGGGGATTTTTAACTAAGTGTTGACTCCCTATCCATAAGTCATTTCTTACAAAAATATAGCCAGTTACTCATGATAAATCACTTTACAATCCTCTATGATCGTTAGGTCAGTTTTTTTTAAAACGGCAAAATAATGGCTTGTTTGACTCGGGTAAATATCCCACCGCACGTTCACTTGGGAATTTATTGTTATTCTCTTGAAAAGGTTTGGATCGATAGGTCTTTTGATTCTTTAACCTGTTTCAAGCTTGCATATCTATTTTCTAAAACATGTGTAAAGCATGCATATCCATCTTTTAAAACATATGTTGAAAAATCTCTTTCTTAAAAATTCCGAGCTATTAGGGTTGAACTAGTGGAATTTTCCAAACTAGGTTAACAAAACTTTTCTGTTCATTTGTGGTGTGTGAATAAAATTTATTTATTTACATTTGTTATTGTTATAAATTATTTCCATACATAAACTCTAAAATTTTAATTTTGTTGTGATCTATTTGCCATTTATCTCTTTTTTCTTTTATGAGATGAAGTGAAAGAGAAAACTCAAGTTTTGATTTAAGAAAAAAGTATACAAGTAAAATGGAAATGCACATTGCACAAATGTAGTGAGAGATAATTCAAATATGTGTCTATAATTTTTAGGGATTGTAAACTCTTTTTAGTTTTTATATATCAGGTTTTGCAATCGTCGGGAAAAGGGGGAGGCAAGGGATTTTTAACTGAGTGTTGACTCCCAATCCAAAATTCATTCCTTAAAAAAATTTCCCATTACCCATGATAAATCACTTTGCAATCATCTATGATTGTTAGGTCAACTTTTTGTAAATGGGCAAAATAATGGCTTGTTTGAATCGGGTAAATATCCTACCGCACGCTCACTTGGGAATTTATTAATATTCTCTTTAAAAGGTCTAAATCCATAGGTCATTTGCATCTTTAATATGTATCAAGCATGCATATCTATTTTTTAAAACACGTGTAGAAAAATCTCTTTCTTATAAACTTTAGATCTATTAGGATTGAACAAGTTGAATCTTCCCAAACTTGGGTAAAAAAAGTTTTGTGTTTATTTGTAGTGTGTGAATAAATTTTCTTTACTTACATTTGTTATTTCTTTAAATTGTTTCCAAACCAAAACTCTAAAATTTTCATTATGTTATGATCTATTTGCCTTTTATCTCTTTTTTAGTCTACGAGACGAAGGGAAAATGAAAACTCAAGTTTTGATTTAAGAAAAAAATATACATCTAAAATGGAAATGCACAATGCAAGAATGTAGAGAGAGATAATTCCAAAAAGTTTTTGTAATTTTTAAGGATTGTAAACTCTTTTTAGTTTTTATATATCAGGTTTAGCAATCGTCGGGAAAAGGGGAGGGGGGCACTTTTTAACTGAGTGTTGACTCCCAATCCATAAGTCATTCCTTTAAAAAGTATTACCCATTGTGGATGATAAATCACTTTACAATCATCTATGATTGTTAGGTCAGCTTTTTGTAAATGGGCAAATTAATGGCTCATTTGACTCAAGTAAATATCCCACCGCAAGTTCACTTGGGAATTTAATGTTATTCTCTTTAAAAGGTTTGGATACATAGGTCATTTGCATCTTTGACATTTTTCAAGCATACATATCCATTTTTTAAGACATGTATAGAAAAATCTATTTCTTATAACATTCCGAGATATTAGGGTTGAACTAGTGGAATTTTCCCAAACCTGGATAACAAAACTTTTGTGTTCATTTGTGGTGTGTGAATAAATTTTCTTTACTTAAAGTTATACTGTAAAAATTTTATTTTTTTGTGATCTATTTGCCTTTAATCTCTTTTTTTGTTAACGAGATGAAGGGAAAGTGAAAACTCAAGTTTTGATTTAAGAAAAAAGTATACATCTAAAATGGAAATACACTTTGCACAAATGTAGAGTGAGATAATTCCAAAAAGTGTCTGTAATTTTAACTGAGTGTTGACTCCCAATCCAAAAGTCTTTCCCTACAAAAATATAGCCCGTTACACGTGATAAATCACTTTACAATCATCTATGATCGTTAGGTCAGCTTTTTGTAAATGGGTAAAATGATGGCGTAAACGATTCAGGTAAATATCTCACCACCCGTTCACTTGGGAATTTATTGTTATTCACTTTAAAATGTTTGGATCCATAGGTCATTTGCCTTTTTAACATGTTTCAAGCTTGCATATCCAGTTTTAAAGCATGTGTAGAAAAATCTCTTTCTTATAAACTTCCAAGCAAGGGTTGAACTAGAGGAATTTTCCCAAACTTGGATAACAAAACTTTTGTGTTCATTTGTGGTGTGTGAATAAATTTTATTTACTTAAATTTGTTCTTGCTTTAAATTCTTTCCATACATAAACTCAAAAAATTTCATTTTGTTGTGATGTATTTGCCCTTTTTTCTATGTTTTTGTTTACGAGATGAAGGGAAAGTGAGAACTCAAGTTTTGATTTATGAAAAATGTAAACATCTAAAATGGAAATGCACAATGCACAAATATAGAGAGAGATAATTCAAAAAAGTTTCTGTAATTTTTAGGGATTGTAAACTACTTTTAGTTTATATATATCAGGTTCTGCAATCGTCGGAAAAAGGGTGAGGTGGGGGATTTTTAATTGAGTGTTGACTCCCAATTGATAACTCATTCCTTAAAAAAATATAGCCCATTATACATGTTAAATCACTTTACAATCATCTATGATCATTAGGTTTGCTTTTTGTAAATGGGCAAAATAATGGCTTATTTGACACGGGTAAATATACCACTGCACATTCACATGGGAATTTAATGTTATTCTCTTTAAAGGTTTGGATCCATAGGTCATTTGCATCTTTAACAAGATTCAAGCATGCATATCTATTTTTTAAAACATGTGCAGAAAAATCTCTTTCTTATAAAATTATGAGCAAATATGGTTAAACTAGTGGAATTTTCCGAAACATGATAACAAAACTTTTGTGTTCATTTATCGTGTGTAAATAAATTTTCTTTATTTAAATTTTCTATTTCTTTAAATTATTTCCATACATAAACTCTAATATTTTCATTTTGTTGTGGTCTATTAGCCTTTTATCTCTTTTTATGTTTATGAGATGAAGGAAAAGTAAAAAGACAAGTTTTGATTTAAGAAAAAAGTATATATCTAAAATGGAAAAGCACAATGCACAAATGTGGAGAGAGATAATTCCAAAAAGTGCCTATAATTTTTAGGGATTGTAAAATCTTTTTAGTTTATATATATCAGGTTCTGCAATCGTCGCGAAAAGGGGGAGGCGGGGGATTTTTAACTGACTGTTGACTCCCAATCCATAAGTCATTCCTTACAAAAATATAGACTGTCACATATGTTAAATAATTTTACTATCATCTATGATCGTTAGGTAAGCTTTTTGTCAATGGACAAAATAATGGCTTGTTTGACTCGGGTAAATATCCCACCGAATGTTCACTTAGGAATTTAATGTTATTATCTTTAAAAGGTTTGGATCCATAGGTCATTTGCATCTTTAACATGTTTCAAGCATGCTTATCCATTTTTAAAAACATGTGTAGAAAAATCTTTTTCTTATAAAATTTCGAGCTATTAGGCTGTAACTAGTGGAATTTCCCAAACTTGGATAACAAACCTTTTGTGTTCATTTGTGGTGTGTGAATAAATTTAATTTACTTAAATTTGTTATCACATTAAATTTTTTCCTTACATCAACTCTAAAATTTTCATTTTGTTGTGATCTATTTGCCGTTTATCTCTTTTTTTGTTTACGATGTGAAGGGAAAGTAAAAAATCCAGTTTTGATTTAGGAAAAAAGTATACATCTAAAATTGAAATGCACAATGGTCAAATTTAGAGAGAGATGATTGAAAAAAGTGTCTGTAATTTTTAGGGATTGTAAACTATTTTTAATTTTTATATATCAAGTTCTGCAATCGTCGGGAAAATGGGGAGGCGGGGGATTTTTAACTTAGTGTTCACTCCCAATCCATAAATCATTCCTTACAAAAATATAGCCCGTTACACATGATAAATCACTTTACAATCATCTATGATCGTTGGGACTGCTATTTGTAAATGGGCATAATAATGGCTTGTTTGACTTGGGTAAATATCCCATTGCACGTTCACTTGGAAATTTAATGTTATTACCTTTAAAAGGTTTGGATCCATAGCTCATTTGCATCTTTAACTTGTTTCAAGCATACATTGTCATTTTTAAAAACTTGTCAAGCAAAATCACTTTCTTAAAAAATTTCGAGCTACAAGGGTTAAACAAGAGGAATTTCCCAAACTTGGATAACAAAACTTTTCTGTTCATTTGTGGTGTGTAAATAATTTTTTTTTACTTACATTTGTTATTTCCTTAAATTCTTTCCATACACAAACTCTAAAATTTTCATGTTGTTGTGATCTATTTCCCTTTTATCTCTTTTTTCGTTTACGAGATGAAGGGAAAGTGAAAACTCAAGTTTTGATTTAAGAAAAAAGTATACCTTTAAAATGGAAATGCACAATGCACAAATGTAGAGAGAGATAAATCCAGAAAGTGTCTGTAATTTTTAGGGATTGTAAAATATTTTTAGTTATTATATATCAGGTTTTGCAATCGTCGGGAAAAGGGGGAGTCGGGGAATTTTTAACTGAGTGTTGACGCCCAATCCATCAGTCATTCCTTACAAAAATATAGCCAGTTACGCATGATAAGTCACTCTACAATCATCTATGATCGTTAGGTAAGTTTTTTGTAAATGGGCAAAATAGTGGCTTGTTTGACACTAGTAAATATCCCACCGCACTTTCACTTGGGAATTTAATGTTATTCTCTTTAAAAGGTTTGGATCCATAGGTCATTTGCATCTATAGCATGTTTCAAACATGCATATCCATTTTTTAAAACATATGTAGAAAAATCTCTTTCTTAAAAAATTCTGAGCTATTAGGGTTGAATTAGTGGAATTTCCCAAGCTTGGATAACAAAACTTTTGTGTTCATTTGTGGTGTGTGAATAAATTTTATTAACGTACATTTGTTATTGCTTTAAATTATTTCCATTATTAAACTCTAAAATTTTCATTTCATTGCGATCTTTTTTGCCTTTTATCTCTTGTTTTGTTTACGAGATGAAGGGAAAGTGAAAACTCAAGTTTGGATTTAAGAAAAAAGTACACATCTAAAATGGAAATGCATAATGCAGAAATGTAGAGAGAGATAATTCCAAAAAGTGTCTATAATGTTTAGGGATTGTAAACTCTTTTTAGTTTTAATATATCAGATTCTGCAATCGTCGGGAAATGGGGGAGGCTAGGGATTTTTAACTGAGTGTTTACTCCCTATCCATAAGTCATTCCTTACAAAAATATTACCCGTTACGCATGATAAATCACTTTACAATCATCTACGATAGTTAGGTCAGCTTTTTGTAAATGAGCAAAATAATGGCTTGTTTGACTCGGGTAAATATCCCACCGCACATTCACTTGGGGATTTAATGTTATTCTCATTAAAAGGTTTGGATCCATTGGTCATTTGCATCTTTAATATGTTTCAAGCATGCCTATCCATTTTTTAAAACATGTGTAGAAAAATTTCTTTCTTATAAAATTCAATGCTTTTAGTTTTGAACGAGTGGAATTTTCCCAAACTTGGATAACAAAACATTTGTGTGCATTTGTGGTGTGTGAATATATTTTCTTTTCTAATGTTTTTTATTGCGTTAAATTCATTCCATACATAAACTCTAAAATTTTCATTTTGTTGTGATCTATTTGCTTTTTATCCCTTTTTTTTGTTTAAGAGATGAAGGGAAAGTGAAAACTATAGTTTTGGTTTAAGAAAAAAGTATACATCTAAAATGGAAATGCACAATGCACAAATGGAGAGAGAGATAATTCCAAAAAGTATTTGTAAATTTAAGGGATTGTAAACTTTTTTCTGTTTTTATATATCAGGTTCTGCAATCGTCGAAAAAAGGGGGAGGCGGGGGATTTTTAACTTAGTGTTGACTCCCAATCCATAAGTCATTCCTTACAAAAATATAGCCCGTTACACATGATAAATCACTTTTACAATCATCTATGATCGTTAGGTCAGATTTTTGTAAATGGGCAAAATAATGGCTTGTTTCACTCGGGTAAATATCCACCACACAATCACTTGAGAATTTAATGTTATTCTCTTTAAACAGTTTGGATCCATAGGTCATTTGCATCTTTAACATGTTTTAAGCATGCATATCCATTTTTAAAAACATGTGTAGAAAAATCTCTTTCTTATAAAATTCCGAGCTATTAGGGTTGAACTAGTGGAATTTCCCAAACTTGGTTAACAAAACTTTTGTGTTCATTTGTGGTGTGTGAAAAAATTTTCTTTACTAACATTTGTTATTGATTTAAATTATTTCCATACATAAACTCAAAAATTTTCATTTTGTTGTGATCTATTTGCCTTTAATCTCTTTTTTTGTTTACAAGATGAAGGGAAAGTGAAAATGCAAGTTTTGATTTAAGAAAAAGGATACATCAAAAATGGAAATACACAATGCACAAATATAGAGAGAGATAATTCCAAAAAGTGTCTATAATTTTTAGGGATTGTAAACTTATTTTTAGTTTTTATATATTAGGTTTTGCAATCGTCGGGAAAAGGGCAACGAGGGGGATTTTTAACTGAGTGTTGACTCCCAATTCGTAAGTCATTCCTTACAAAAATATAGACTGTTACGCATGATAAATCACTTTAAAATCATCTATAATCGTTAGGTCAACTTTTTGTAAATGGGTAAAATAATGGCTTGTTTGACTCGGGGAAATATCCCACCGAACGTTCACTTGGGAATTTAATGTTATTATCTTTAAAAGGTTTAGATCCATAGGTCATTTGAATCTTTAACGTGTTTCAAGCATGCATATCCATTTTTAAAAACGTGTAGAAAATCTCTTTCTGATAAAATTCCGAGCTATTAAGGTTGAACTAGTGGAATTTCCCAAACTTGGTTAACAAAATTTTTGTGTTCATTTATGGTGTGTGAATAAATTTTTTTTACTTACATTTGTTATTGCTTTAAATTCTTTGCATACATAAACTCTAAAATTTTCATTTTGTTGTGATCTATTTCCCATTTATCTCTTTTTTTGTTTACAAGATGAAGGGAAAGTGAAAATTCAATTTTAGATTTAAGAAAAAAGTATACATCTAAAATTGAAATGCTCAATGCACAAATGTAGAGAGATAATTCCATAAAGTGTCTGTAATTTTTAGCGATTGTAAACTCTTTTTGATTTTTATTTATCAAGTTCTGCATTTGTCAGGGAAAGGGGCAGGTGGAGGATTTTTAACTGAGTTTTGACTGCCAATCCATAAATCATTCGTTACAAAAATATTGCCCGTTACACATGATAAAATAATTTACAATCATCTATGATCGTTAGGTCAGCTATTAGTAAATGGGCAAAATAATGGCTTGTTTGGCTTGGGTAAATATCCTACCACACGTTCACTTGGGAATTTAATGTTATTATCTTCAAAAGGTTTGGTTCCGTAGGTCAATGGCATCTTTAACATGTTTCAGGCATGTATAGCCATTTTTAAAAACATGTGTAGAAAAATCTCTTTCTTATAAAATTCCGAGCTATAATGGTTGACCAAATGGAATTTCCCAAACTTGGATAACAAAACTTTTGTGTTCATTTTTGGTGTGTGAATAATTCTTTTTTTCTTAGATTTTTTATTGCTTTAAATTCTTTCCAATCATAAACTCTAAAATTTTCATTTTGTTGTGATCTATTTGCCTTTTATCTCTTTATTTTTTTACAAGATAAAGGGAAAGTGAAAACTCAAGTTTTGATTAAAGAAAAAATTGTACATCTAAAATGGAAATGCACAATGCCCAAATGTAGAGTGAGATAATACCAAAAAGTGTCTGTAATTTTTAGGGATTGTAAATTATTTTTAGTTTTTATATATCGGGTTTTGCAATCGTCGGGAAAAGGGGGAGTCGTGGGATTTTTAACAGAGTGTTGACGCCCAATCCATAACTCATTTCTTACAAAAATATAGCTCGGTACGCATGATAAATCACTTGACAATCATCTATGATCGTTAGGTCTGCTTTTCGTAAATGGGCAAAATAATGGCTTGTCTGACTCGGGTAAATATCCCACCGCATCTTCACTTTGGGAATTTAATGTTATTCTCATTAAAAGTTTTGATCCATAGGTCATTTGCATCTTTAACATGTTTCAAGCATGCATATCCATTTTTTAAAACATATCTAGAGAAATCTCTTTCTTAAAAAATTCTGAGCTTTTAGGGTTAAACTAATGGAATTTCCCAAGCTTTGTTCACAAAATCTTGTGTTCATTTGTGGTGTGTGAATAAATTTTATTTACTTACATTTGTTATTGCCTTAAATTCTTTCCATACATAAACTCTTAAATTTACATTTTTTTGTGATTTATTTGGCTTTTATCTCTTTTTTTGTTTACGAGATGAAGGGAAAGTGAAAGCTCATGTTTTAATTTAAGAAAAAAGTATACATCTAAATTTGAAATGCACAATGCGCAAATGTTGAAAGAGATAATTCCAAAAAGTTTTTGAAATTTTTAGGGATTGTAAACTCTTTTTAGTTTTTTTATATCAGGTTCTGCAATTGTCGGTAAAAGAGGGAGGCGTGAGATTTTTAACTGAGTGTTGAGTCCCAATCCATAATTCATTCCTTAAAAAAATACAGCCCGTTAGGCATGATAAATCACTTTACAATCATCTATGATCATTTGGTTAGATTTTTATAAATGGGCAAAATAGTGGCTTGTTTCACTAGGGTAAATATCCCATCGCATGTTCACTTGGGAATTTAATGTTATTCTCTCTAAAAGGTTTGGATCCATAGGTCATTCCCATCTTTAACTTGTTTAAAGCGTGTATATCCATTTTTTAAAACATGTAGAAAAATCTCTTTCTTATAAAATTCCGAGCTATTAGGGTCGAACAAGTGGAATTTTCCCAAACTTGGATAACAAAAAACTTTAGTGTTCATTTGTGGTGTGTGAATAAATTTTTTTTACTTACATTTGTTATCGCTTTAAATTCTTTCCATACATAAACTCTAAAATTATCATTTTGTTGTGATCTATTTGCCTTTTATATATTTTTTTGTTTACGAGTAGAAGGGAAAGAGAAAACTCTAGTTTTGATTTAAGAAAAAAGTATACATCAAAAATGAAAATGTACAATGCACAAATGTAGAGAGAGATAATTCCAGAAAGTGTCAGTAAGTTTTAGGGATTGTAAACTCTTTTTAGTTTTTAAATATCAGGTTCTGTAATCATCGGGAAAAGGTGGAGGCAGGGGATTTTAAACTGAGTCTTGACTCCCAATCCATAAGTCATTCCTTACAAAAGTATAGCTCGTTACGCTTGATAAATCACTTACAATCATCTATGATCGTTAGGTCAACTTTTTGTAAATGGGAAAAATAATGGCTTGTTTGACTCGGGTAAATATCCCTCCGCACGTTCATTTCGGAATTTAATTTTATTCTATTCAAAAGGTATGGATGCATAGATCATTGGCATGTTTAACATGTTTCAAGCATTCATATCCATTTTTTAAAACATGTGTAGAAAAATATATTTCTTATAAAATTCCGAGCTATTAGGGTTGAACTAGTGGAATTTCCCAAACTTGGATAACAAAATTTTTTTGTTCATTTGTGGTGTGTGAATAAATTTTCTTTACTTACATTTGTTATTGCTTTAAATTCTTTCCATACATAAACTCTAAAATTTTTATTTTGTTGTGATCTATTTGCCTTTTCTCTTTTTTTTTTAAGAGATGAAGGGAAAGTGAAAGCTCAAGTTTTTATTTAAGAAAAAGGTATATCTAAAATGGAAATGCCAAATGCAAAAATGTAGAGAGAGATAATTCTAAAAAGTCTCAATAATTTTTACGGATTGTAAACTCTTTTTAGTTTTTTAATATTAGGTTCTGCAATGGTGGGGAAAAGGGGAAGGCGGGGGATTTTTAATTGAGTGTTGACTCCCAATCCACAAGTCATTCCATACCAAAATAAAGCTCGTTACGCATGATAAATCACTTTAAAATCATCTATAATCGTTAGGTCAGCTTTGGTAAATAGGCAAAATAATGGCTTGTTTGACTCGTGTAAGTATCCCACCGCACGGTCACTTGGGAATTTAATATTATTCTATTTAAAAGGTTTGGATCCATAGATCATTTGCATCTTTAACATGTTTCAACCTTGCATATCCATTTTTTAAAACATGTATAGAAAAATATCTTTCTTATAAAATTTCGAACTATTAGGGTTGAAATAGTGGAATTTCCAAAACTGGATAAGAAAACTTTTGTGTTCATTTGTGGTGAGTGAATAAATTTTCTTTACTTACATTTGTTATTGGTTTCAATTATTTCCATACATAAACTCTAAAATTTTCATTTTGTTGCGATCTATTTGCCTTTTATGTCTTTTTTTGTTTACGAGATGAAGGCAAAGTGAAAACTCAAGTTTTGATTTAAGAAAAAAGTATATATCTAAAATGGAAATGCACAATGCACAAACGTAGAGAAAGATAATTCCAAAAAGTGTCGGTAATTTTTTGGGATTGTAAACACTTTTTAGTTTTTATATATCAGGTTCTGCAATCGTCGGGAAAAGGGGGAGACTGGGGATTTTTAACTGAGTGTTGACTCCCAATCCATATGTCATTCCTTACAAAAATATAGCCAATTACGCATGATAAATCACTTTACAATCATCTATGATTTTTAGCTCAGCTTTTTGTAAATGGGCAAAATAATGGCTTGTTTGACTCGAGGAAATATCCCACCACATGTTGACTTTGGAATTTAATGTTATTCTCGTTTAATGGTTTGGATCCATAGGTCATTTGCATCTTTAGCATGTTTCAAGCATGTATATCCATTTTTTGAATCATGTCTGGAAAAATCTTTTCCTTATAAATATGTAAGTTGTTAGGGTTGAACAAGTGGCATTTCCCAAACTTGGATAACAAAATTTTTGGGTTCGTTTGTGGTGTGTGAATAAATTTTATTTACTTAAATTTTTTATTGCTTTAAATTCTTTCCATACATAAACTCTAAAATTTTCATTTTGTTGTGATCTATTTTCCTTTAATCTCTTTTTTTTTTTACGAGATGAAGGGAAAGTGGAAACTCAAGTTTTAAATTAAGAAAAAAGTATACATCTCAAATGGAAATACACAATGCAAAAATGTAGAGAGAGATAATTCCAAAAAGTGTCTGTAATTTTTAGAGATTGTAAACTCTTTTTAGTTTTTATATATTAGGTTCAGCAATCGTCAGAAAAGGGGGAGGTGGGGGAATTTTAACTGAGTGTAGAATCTCAATCCATAAGTCATTCCTTACAAAAAATATAGTCCGTTATGTATGATAAATCACTTTACAATCCTCTATGATATTTATTTCAGCTTTTTGTACATGGGCAAAATAATGTCTTGTTTGACTCGGGTAAATATCCCACCGTACGTTCACCTGGGAATTTAATATTATTCACTTTAAATGATTTGGATCAATAGGTCATATCCATATTAAACATGTTTCAAGCATGCATATCCATTTTTTAAAACATGAGAAGAAAAATATCTTTCTTATAAAATTTTGAGCTATTAGAGTTGAACAACTAGAATAACCAAAACTTGGATAACAAAAATTTTTTGTTCATTTGTGGTGTGTGAATAAATTTTATTTACTTGAATTTTCTATCGCTTTAAATTCATTCCGTACATGAACTTTAAAATTTTCATTTTGTTGTGATCTATTTGTCGTTTATATCCTTTTTTTGTTTACGAGATGAACGGAAAGTGAGAACTCAAGTTTTTATTTAAGAAAAAAGTATACATCTAAAATGGAAATGTACAATGCACAAATGTAGAGAGAGATCATTCCAAAAAGTGTCTATAATTTTTAGGAATTGTAAAATCTTTTTAATGTTTATCTATTAGGTTCTGCAATCGTTGGGAAAAGGGGGAGGCAAGGGATTTTTAACTGAATGTTGACTCCCAATCTTTAAGTCATTCCTTTCAAAAATGTAGCCCGTTACGCATGATAAATCACTTTACAATCACCAATTATCGTTAGGTCAGCTTTTTTTAAATGGGCAAAATAATGGTTTGTTTGACTTGGGTAAATATCCCACTGCACGTTTACTTGGGAATTTAATGATATTCTCTTTAAAAGGTTTGGATCCATAGGTGATTTGCATGTTTAACATGTTTCAAGCATGCATATCCATTTTTTAAAACTTGTGAAGAAAAATTGTTATAAAATTCTGAGCTATTAGGGTTGAACTAGTGGAATTTCCCAAACTTTTGATTTAAGAAAAAAAGTATAGATCTAAAATGGCAATTCACAATGCACAAATGTTGAGAGATATAATTCCATAAAGTGTCTGTAATTTTTAGGGATTGTAAACTCTTTTTAGTTTTTATATATCTAGTTCTGCAATCGTCGGGAAAAGGGAGAGGTAGGGGATTTTTAACTGAGTGTTGACTCCCAATCCATAAGTCATTCCTTAAAAAAATATAGCCCGTTACGCATGATAAATCACTTTAAAATCATCTATGGTCGTTAGGTCTGCTTTTTGTAAACGGGCCAAATAATGGCTTGTTGGACTCAGGTAAATATCCCACCGCACGTTCACTTGGGAATTTAATGTTATTTGCTTTAAGGTTTGGATCCATAGGTCATTTGCATTTTTTAACCTGTTTCAAGCATGCATATCCATTTTTTAAAACATGTGTAGAAAAATCTCTTCCTTAAAAAATTCCGAGCTATTAGGGTTGAACTAGTGGAATTTCCCAAGCTTGGATAACAAAACTTTTGTGTTCATTTGTGGTGTGTAAATAAATTTCTTTACTTATATTTGTTATTGCTTTAAATTATTTCCGTACATAAATCTAAAACTTTCATTTTGTTGTAATCTATTTGCCTTTTATCTCTTTTTTTTTTAACGAGATGATGGGAAAGTGAAAGCTCAAGTTTTGATTTAATAAAAAAATATACATCTAAAATGGAAATGCACAATGCAAAATTTTAGAGAGAGATAATTCCAAAAAGTGTTAGTAATTTTTAGGGATTGTAAACTCTTTTTAGTTTTTATATATCAGGTTTTTCAATCGTCAGGTAAATGGGGAGGCAGGGCCTTTTTAACTGAGTGTTGACTCCCGATCCATAAGACAATCCTCACAAAAATATAGCCCATAACGCATGATAAATCACTTGACAATCATCTATGATCGTTAGCTCAGCTTTTTGTAAATGAGCAAAAGAATGGCGTGTTTGACTCGGGTAAATATCCCACCGCACGTTCACTTGGGGATTTAATGTTATTCTCATTAAAATGTTTGGATGCATAGGTCATTTGCATATTTAACATGTTTCAAGCCTGCATATCCATTTTTTAAAACATGTGTAGAATAATCTCTTTGTTATTAAATTACGAGCGATTAGGGTTCAACTAGTGGAATTTCCCAAACTTGGAGAACAAAACTTTTGTGTTCATTTGTGGGGTGTGATTAAATTTTATTTACTTACATTTGTTATCACTTTATATTCTTTCATTTTGTTGTGATCTATTTACCTTTTATCTTTTTTTTTTTTACGAGATGATGGGAAAGTGAAAACTCAAGTTTTGATTTAATAAATAATTATACATCTAAAATGGAATTTCCCAATACACAAATTTAGAGAGAGATAATTCCAAAAAGTGTCAGTAATTTTTAGGGATTTTAAATTATTTTTTGTTCTTATATATAAGGTTTTTCAATCGTTGGGAAAAGGGGGAGGCGGAGGATTTTTTACTAAGTGTTGACTCTCAATCCATCAGACAATCCTTACAAAAATATAACCCATTACGCATGATAAATCACTTGACAATCATCTATGATCGTTAGGTTAGCTTTTTGTAAATGAGCAATAGAATGGCTTGTTTGACTCGGGTAAATATCCCACCACACGTTCACTTGGGGATTTAAGGTTATTCTCATTAAAAGGTTTGGATACATAGGTCATTTGCATGTTTAACATGTTTCAAGCATGCATATCCATTTTTTAAAACATGTGTAGAATAATCTCTTTGTTATAAAATTCCGAGCGATTAGGGTTCAACTAGGGGAATTTCCCAAACTTGGAGAACAAAACTTTTGTGTTCATTTGTGGGGTGTGATTAAATTTTCTTTACTTACATTTGTTATCGCTTTATATTCTTTCATTTTGTTGTGATCTATTTACCTTTTATCTTTTTTTGTTTGTTTACGAGATGATGGGAAAGTGAAAACTCAAGTTTTGATTTAATAAAAAATTATACATCTAAAATGGAATTGCCCAATACACAAATTTAGAGAGAGATAATTCCAAAAAGTGTCAGTAATTTTTAGGGATTTTAAATTATTTTTTGTTCTTATATATAAGGTTTTTCAATCGTTGGGAAAAGGGGGAGGTGGGGGATTTTTGACTCCCAATCCATTAGTCATTCCTTATAAAAATATAGCCTGTTACGCATGATAAATCTCTTTAAAATCCTCTTTGATCATTAGGTCAGCTTTTTGTAAGTGGGCAAAACAATGGCTTGTTTAACTCGGGTAAATATCCCACAACAAGTTTTCTTGGGAATTTAATGTTATTCACTTTAAAAGGTTTGGATCCATAGGTCATTTGTATCTTTAACATGTTTCTAATATGCATAACTATTTTTTAAAACATGTTTTGAAAAATTTCTTTTTTTATAAAATTCCGAGCAATTAGAGTTGAACTAGTGGAATATCCCAAGTTTGGATAGCAAAAATTTTGTGTTCATGAGTGGTGTGTGAATAAATTTTCTTTTCTAACATTTTTTATTGCTTTAAATTCTTTCCATACATAAACTCTAAAATTTTCATTTTGTTGTGATCTATTTGCCTTTTCTCTCATTTTTTTTGGCGAGATGAAAGGAAAGTGACAACTCAAGTTTTTATTTAAGAAAAAGTTCACATCTTAAATGGAAATTCACAATGCACAAATGTAGAGAGAGATAATTCCAAAAAGTGACTGTAATTTTTAGGGATTGTAAACTCTTTTTAGTTTTTATGTATCAGGTTCTGCAATCGTCGGGAAAAGGTGGAGGCGGGGGATTTTTAACTGAGTGTTGACACCTAATCCATAGGTCATTCCTTAAAAAAATATAGCCCATTACACATGATATAACACTTACAATCATCTATGATCGTTAGGTCAACTTTTTGTAAATGGGAAAAATAATGGCTTGTTTGACTCGGGTAAATATCCCACCGCATGTTCACATGGGAATTTAATGTTATTCTCTTTAAAAGGCTTGGATCCATAGGATATTTTCATCTTTAACATGTTCCAAGCATGCATATCCATTTTTTAAAACATGTGTAGAAAAATCTCTTTTTGATAAAATTCCGAGTTATTAGGGTTGAACTAGTGGAATTTCCCAAACTTGGAGAACAAAAATTGTGTGTTCATTTTAGGTTTGTGAATAAATTTTCTTTACTTACATTTGTTAAAGCCTTAAATTCTTTCCATACATAAATTTTAAAATTTTCATTTTGTTGTGATCTATTTGCCTTTTCTCTCTATTTTTTTACCAGATGTAGGGAAAGTGAAAACTCATGTTTTGATTTACGAAAAAAGTATACATCTAAAATAGAAATGCATAATGCACAAATGTAGAGAGAGATAATTCCAAAATCTGTCAGTATTTTTTAGGGATTGAAAACTCTTTTTAGTTTTTTTATATCTGGTTCTGCAATCATCGAGAAAAGGGGGAGGTGGGGGATATTTAACTCAGTGTTGACTCCCAATCCATAAGTCATTCCAAACAAAAATATAGCTCGTTACGCATAAGAAATCACTTTTTAATCATCTTTGATCATTTTTTCAACTTTTTGTAATTGGAAAAAATAATGGCTTGTTTCACTCGGGTAAATATCCCACCGCACGTTCACTAGGGAATTTAATGTTATTCTTTCTATAAGGTTTGGATCCTTAGGTCATTTGCATCTTAAACATATTTCTAGAATGCATATCCATTTTTTAAAACATGTGTAGAAAAATCTCTTTCTTCTAAAATTCCGAGCTATTAGGGTTCAACTGGTGGAGTTTCCCAAACTTGCATAACAATAATTTTTGATTCATTTATGGTGTGTGAATAAATTTTATTTACTTACATTTGTTATTGCTATAAATTCTTTCCTTACATAAACTCTAAAATTTTTATTTTGTCTTGATCTATTTGCCTTTTCTCTCTTTTTTTTTTACGAGATGAAGGGAAAGTGAAAACTCAAGTTTTTATTTAAGAAAAAGTGTATATCTAAAATGGAAATTCCAAATGCACAAATGTAGAGAGAGATAATTCTAAAAAGTGTCCTTAATTTTGAGGGATTGTAAACTCTTTTTAGTTTTTTTTATATCAGGTTTTGCAATCATCAAGAAAAGGGGGAGGCGGGGGATTTTTAACTGACTGTTGACAACCAATAAATTAGTCATTCCTTAAAAAATATAGCCCGTTATGCATGATAAATCACTTTATAATGATCTATGATCATTACGTTATCTTTTTGTAAATGGGCAAGATAATGGTTTGTTTAACTCGGGTAAATATCCCACCGCACGTGCACTTGCAAATTTAATGTTATTCTCTTTAAAAGGTTTGGATCCATAGGTCATTTTCATGTTTAACATGTTTCTAGCATGCATATCCATTTTTTAAAACATGTGCTGAAAAATCTCTTTCTTATAAAATTCCGAGCTATTAGGGTTGAAGTAGTGGAATTTCCCAAACTTGGATAACAAAACCTTTGTGTTCATTTGTGGTGTGTGAATAAATTTTCTTTACTTACATTTGTTATCGTTTTAAATTCTTTCCATACATAAACTCTAAAATTTTAATTTTTTTGTGATCTATTTTCGTATTGTATCTTTTTTTGTATACGAGATAAAGTGAAAGTAAAAACACAAGTTTTGTTTTAAGAAAAAAGTATATATCTAAAATGGAAATACATAATACAAAAAGGTAGAAAGAGATAATTCCTAAAAGTGTCTGTAATTTTTAGGGATTGTAAACTCGTTTTAGTTTTTTATATTTTACGTTCTTCAATTGTCGGGAAAAAGGGGAGGTGGGGGATTTTTAACTGAGTGTTGACTTCCAGTCCATAAGTCATTCCTTACAAATATATAGCCCGTTATGCACGATAAATCACTTTAAGATCATCTATGATCGTTAGGTCAGCTTTCTGTAAATGGGCAAAATAATGGCTTGTTTGACTCGGCTAAATATCCCAACGCACGTTCACTTGGGAATTTAATGTTATTCTCTTTCAAAGGTTTGGATCCATAGGTCATTTGCATCTTGAACATGTTTCAAGGATGCATAACTATTTTTTAAAACATGTGTAGAAAGATCTCATTCTTATAAAATTCCGATCTATTAGGGTTGAATTATTCGAATTTCCAAAACTGGATAACAAAACTTTTGTGTTCATTTGTGGTGAGTGAATAAATTTTCTTTACTTACACTTTTTATTGCTTTAAATTATTTCCATACATAAACTCTAAACTTTTCATTTTGTTGTGATCTATTTGCCTTTTATCTCTTTTTTTTTTTAACGAGATGAAGGGAAAGTGAAAACTCAAGTTTTGATTTAAGAAAAAAGTATACATATAAAATGGAAATTCACAATGCATAAAAGTAAATAGAGATAATTCCAAAAAGTGTCTGTAATTTTTAGGGATTGCAAACCCTTTTATTTTTATATATTAGGTTCTGCAATCGTGAGCAAAAGGGGGAGGCGGGGGAATTTTAACTGAGTGTTGACTCCCAATCTATAAGTCATTCATTAAAAAAATATAGCCCGTTATGCATGATAAATCACTTTACAATTATCTATGATCGTTAGGTCAGTTTTTTGTAATTGGGAAAAATAATGGCTTGTTTGAATCGGGTAAATATCCCATCACACGTTCACTTGGGAATTTATTGTTATTATCTTTAAAAGGTTTGGATCCATAGTTCATTTGCATCTTTAACATGTTTCAAGCATGCATATCCATTTTTTCAAACATGTGTAGAATAATCTCTTTCTAATAAAATTCCGAGCTATTATGGTTGAACTAGTGGAATTTCCCAAACTTTGATAACAAAACTTTTGAATTCATTTGTGGTGTGTTCATAAATTTTCTTTACTTACATTTGGTATTGTTTTAAATTCTTTAGATACATAAACTCTAAAAATTTTATTTTGTTGTGATCTATTTGCCTTTTATCTTTTTTTTTTACGAGATGAAGGGAAATTGAAAACTCAAGTTTTTATTTATGAAAAAAATATACATCTAAAATGGAAATACCCAATGCACAAATGTAGAGAGAGATAACTCCAAAAAGTATTTGTAATTTTTATGGATTGTAAACTCTTTTAAGTTTTTTTATATCCGGTTCTGCAATCAACGGGAAAAGGGGGAGACGGGGGAATTTTAACTGAGTGTTGAGACCCAATCCATCAGTCATTCCTTAAATAAATATAGCCTGTTACGCATCATACATTACTTTACAATCATCTATGATCGTTATGTCATATTTTTGTAAATGGGAAAAATAATGACTTGTTTGACTCGGGTAAATATCCCACCGCATGTTCACTTGGGAATTTAATGTTATTCTCTTTAAAAGGTTTGGATCCAAAGGTAATTTTCATGTTTAAAAAGTTTCCAGCATTCATATCCATTTTTTTAAACATGTGTAAAAAATCAGTTCCTTATAAAATTTCGAGCTATTAGGGTTGAATTAGTGGAATTTCCCAAACTTGGATTACAAAACTATTGTGTTCATTTGTGGTGTGTGAATAAATTATCTTTACGTACATTTTTTATCACTTTAAATTCTTTCCATACATAAACTCTCAAATTTTCATTTTGTTATTATATATTTGCCTTTTATATATTTTTTTGTTTACGAGATGAAGGGAAAGTGAAAACTCAAGTTTTGATTTAAGAAAAAAGTATACATCTGAAATGAAAAAACACAATACACAAACGTAGAGAGAGATAATTCCAAAAAGTGTCTGTAATTTTTAGGGATTGTAAACTCTTTTAATTTTTATATTTCAATTACTGCAATAGTCGGGAAAAGGGGGAGGCAGAGGATTTTAACTGAGTGTTGACTCCCAATCTATAAATCATTCCTTACAAAAATATAGCCCATTACGAATGATAAATCACTTTAAAATCATATATGATCGTTAGGTCAGCTTTTTGTAAATGGGCAAAATAATGGCATGTTTCACTCAAATAAATATCCAACCACACGTTCACTTGGGAATTTAATGTTATTCTCATTAAAAGGTTTGGATCCATAGGTCGTTTGAATCTTTAACATGTTTCAAGCATGCATATCCATTTTTTAAAACATGTGTAGAAAAATCTCTTTGTTATAAAATTTCGAGCTATAAGGGTTGAACCAGTGGAATTTTCTTAAACTTAGATAACAAAACTTTTGTGTACATTTGCTGTGTGGGAATAAATTTTCTTTACTTACATTTGTAATTTCTTTAAATTATTTCCACACATCAACTCTAAAATTTTGATTTTGTTGTGATCTATTTGCCTTTTATCACTTTTTTGGTTACAATATAAAGACAAACTGAAAACTATAGTTTTGATTTAAGAAAAAGGTATACAACTAAAATGAAAATTCACAATGCCCAAATGTAGAGAGAGATAATTTCAAAAACTTTCTATAATTTTAAGGATAATTTTAATTTTAATTTTAATTTTATAGTTTAAATTTTTAGGGATTGTAATTTATCAGGTTCTGCAATCATCGGGAAAAGGGTGTGGTGGGGGAAATTTAACTGAGTGTTATCTCCCAATCATTAAGTCATTCCTTAAGAAAATGTACCCCATTACGAAAGATAAATCACGTTACAATAATCTATGATTGTTAGGACAATTTTTGAAATTTGGAAAAATAATGGCTTGTTTGACTCAAGCAAATATCCCACTGCACGTTCACTTGGGAATTTAACATTATTATCTTTAAAAGGTTTGGATCCATAGGTCATTTAGATCTTTAACATGTTTCAAACATGCATATCCATTTTTTAAAACATGCGGAGAAAAGACTCTTTCTTATAAAATTTCGGGCTATTAGGGTTGAACTAGTGGAGTTTCCCAAACTTGGATAACAAAACTTTTGTGTTCATTTGTGGTGTGTGAATAAATTTTCTTTACTTAAATTTGTTATTGCTTTAAATTCTTTCCATACATAAACTCTAAAATTTTCAATTTGTTGTGATCTATTTGCCTTTTATCACTTTTTTTGTTTACGAGGTGAAGGGAAAATGAAAACTCAATTTTCAATTAAGAAAAAAGTACAGATCTAAAATGGAAATGCAAAATGCACAAAGGTAGAGAGAGATAATTCCAAAAAGTGTCTATAATTTTTAGGGATTGTAAACTCTTTATAGTTTTTAGATATTTTGTTCAGTAATCGTCGGGAAAAGAGGGTGTGGGGGACTTTTAACTGAGTGTTGACTCCCAATCCATAAGTCATTCCTTAAAAAATATAGCCCTTTACACATGATCAATCACTTAACAATCAACTATGATCGTTAGGTCAGTTTTTGTAAATGGGCAAAATAATGGCTTGTTTGAGTCGTGCAAATATCCTACCGCACGTTCACTTGGGGATTTAATGTTATTCTCTTTAAAAGGTTTGGATCCATAGGTCATTTGCATCTTTAACATGTTTCGAGCATGCATATCCATTTTTAAAACATGTGTAGAAAAATCTCTCTTATAAAATTCTAAGCTATTAGGGTTGAACTAGTGGAATTTCCCAAGCTTGGATAACAAAACTTTTGTGTTCATTTGTGGTGTGGGAATAAATTTTATTTACTTACATTTGTTATTGCTTTAAATTCTTTCCATACATAAACTCTAAAATTTTCATTTTGTTGTGATCAATTAGCCTTGTTTCTCTTTCTTAGTTAACGAGATGAAGGGAAAATGAAAACACAAGTTTTGATTTAAGAAAAAAGTATACATCTAAAATGGAAATTCACAATGCACAAATCTAGAGAGAGATAATTCCAAAAAGTGTCTGTAATTTTTAGGGAATATAAACTATTTTTAGTTTTTATATATCAGGTTCTGCAATTGTGAGGAAAAGGAGGAGGCCGGGAATTTTAACTGAGTGTTGACACCCAATCCATAAGTCATTCCTTACAAAAATATAGCCCATTATGGATGATAAATCATTTTACAATTATCTGTGATCCTTAGGTCAGTTTTTTGTAAATGGGCAAAATAATGGCTTGTTTGACTCTTGTAGATATCCCACCGCACATTCACTTAGGAATTTAATGTTATTCTCTTTGAAAGATTTGGATCCATTGGTCATTTACATCTTTAATATGTTTCTAACATGCATATTTATTTTTTAAAACATGTGTAGAAAATTATTTTTTTCATATAAAATTCCGAGCTATTAGGGTTGAACTAGTGGAATATCACAAGCTTGGATAACAAAACTTGTGTGTTCATTTGTGGTGTGCAAATATATTTTATTTACAAACATTTCTTATTTCTTTAAATTATTTCCATACATAAACTCTAAAATTTTCATTTTGTTGTGAACTATTTGCCTTTTGTCTCTTTTTTTTTTTTTTTTACGAGATGAAGGGAAAGTGAAAACTCAAGTTTTTATTTAAGAAAAAGTACACATCTTAAAAGGAAATGCACAATGCACAAATGTAGAGAGAGATAATTCCAAAAAGTGTCTGTAATTTTTAGGGATTGTAAACTCTTTTTATTTTTTATATATCAAGTTCTGCAATCGTCGGGAAAAGGGAGAGGTAGGGGATTTTTAACTGAGTGTTGACTCCCAATCCATAAGTCATTTCTTACAAAAATATGGCCCATTACGCATGATAAATCACTTACATCATCTTTGATGGTTAGGTCAACTTTTTGTAAATGAGAAAAATAATGGCTTGTTTGACTTAGGTTCACTTGGGAATTTAATGTTATTCTCTTTAAAAGGTTTGGACCCAAAGGTCATTTGCAGCTTTAACATGTTTCAAGCATGCATATCCTTTTTTTTAAATCTCTTTCTTATCAAATTCCGAGCTATTAGGGTTGAACTAGTGGAATTTTCCAAACTTGGATAACAAAAATTGTGTGTTCATTTTAGGTTTGTGAATAAATTTTCTTTACTTACTATTGTCAATGCTTTAAATTTTTCCATACATTAACTCTTAAATTTTCATTTTGTTGTGATCTGTTTGCCTTTTCTCTCTTTTTTTTTCACGAGATGAAGGGAAAGTGAAGACTCAAGTTTTGATTTAAGAAAAAAGTATACATCTAAAATAGAAATGCACAATGCAAAAATTTGGAGATAGATAATTCCAAAAAGTGTCAGTATTTTTTAGAGATTGTAAACTCTTTTTAGTTTTTTTATATCAGGTTTTGCAATCGTCGGGAAAAGGGAAAGATGAGGGATATTTAATTGAGTGTTGACTCCCAATCCATAAGTCATTCCTTAAAAAAATATAGTCCCGTTACACATGATAAATCACTTTACAATCATCTTTGATCGTTCTGTCAACTTTTTGCAAATGGGAAAAATAATGACTTGTTTGACTCAAGTAAATATCCCACCGCACGTTCGCTAGGGAATTTAATGTTATTTTTTTTAAAGGTTTGGATCGTTAGGTCATTTTCTTCTTAAACATGTTTCAAGGATGTATATCCATTTTTTAAAACAGGTGTCGAAAAATCTCTTTCTTCTAAAATTCTGAGCTATTAGGGTTGAACAAGTGGAATTTCCCAAACTTGGATAACAAAACTTTTGGGTTTAGTTGTGGTGTGTGAATAAATTTTATTTACTTACATTAATTATTGCTTTAAATTCTTTCCTTACATAAACTCTAAAATTTTTATTTTGTTGTGATCTATTTGCCTTTTCTCTCTTTTTTTTTTAAGAGATGAAGGGAAAGTGAAAACTCAAGTTTTTATTTAAGAAAAAAGTATATATCTAAAATGGAAATGCCCAATTCACAAATGTAGAGAGAGATAATTCTAAAAAGTTTCAGTAATTTTTAGTGATTTTAAACTCTTTTTAGTTTTTTTATATCAGGTTTTGCAATCGTCGGGAAAAGGGGGAGGCGGGGGATTTTTTACTGAGAGCTCACACCCAATCCAATAGTCATTCCTTACAAAAATATAGCCCATTATACATGATAAATCACTTTACAATCATCTACAATCGTTATGTCATCTTATTTTAAATGGGCAAAATAATGGATTGTTTGAGTCGGGTAAATATCCTACCGCACGTGCACTTGCGAATTTAAAGTTATTCTCTTTAAAAGGTTTGGATCCATTGGTCATTTTCATGTTTAACATGTTTCCAGCATGCATATCCATTTTTTAAAACATGTGTTTAAAATTCTCTTTCTTATAAAATTCCGAGCTATTAGGGTTGAACTAAGAGAATATCCCAAACTTAGATAACAAAACTTTTGTGTTCATTTGTTATTGCTTTAAATTTTTACTATACATAAACTCTAAAATTTTCATTTTGTTGTGATCTATTTGCCTTTTATATCTTTTTTTGTTTTTGAGATGAAGGGAAAGTGAAAACTCAAGTTTTGATTTAAGAAAAAAGTATACACCTAAAACGGAAATGCACAATACACAAATGTTGCGATAGATAATTCCAACAAGTGTCTGTAATTTTTAGGGATTGTAAACTCTTTTTAGTTTTTGTATTTCAGGTACTGCAATCATCGGGAAAAGGGGGAGGCGGAGGATTTTTAACTGGGTGTTGACTCCCAATCTATTAGTCATTCCTCACAAAAATATAGCCCGTTACACATGATAAATCACTTTACAATCATATATAATCGTTAGGTCAGCTTTTTTTAAATGGGCAAAATAATGGCTTATTTGACTTGGGTAAATATCCCACCGCACGTTCACTTGGGAATTTATTGTTATTCTCTTTAAAAGGTTTGGATCCGTAGGTCACTCACATCTTTAACATGTTTCAAGAATGCATATCGATTTTTTAAAACATGAGTAGAAAAATCAGTTCCTTATAAATCTCCGAGCTATTAGGGTTCAACTAGTGGAATTTCCCAAACTTGGATAAAAAAACTTTTGTGTTCCTTTGTGGTGTGTGAAAAAATTTGCTTTACTAACTTTTGTTATTGCTTTAAATTCATTCCAAACATAAACTCTAAAATTTTCATTTTGTAGTGATATATTTGCCTTTTTTCTATTTTTTTTTTACAAGATGAAGGGAAAGTGAAAACTCAAGTTTTGATTGAAGAAAAACGTATACATCTTAAATGGAAATGCACAATGCACAAATGTAGAGAGAGATAATTCCAAAAAGTGTCTGTAATTTTTAGAGATTGTAAACTCTTTTCAGTTTTTATATATCTGGTTTTGCAATCGTTGGGAAAAGGGGGAGGCGTGGGATTTTTAACTGAGTGTTGACTCCTAATCCATAAGTCATTCCTTACAAAAATATAGCCCGTTACGCATGATAAATCAAATACAATCATCCACGATCGTTTGGTCAACTTTTTGGAAATTGGAAAAATAATGCCTTGTTTGACGCGGGTAAATATCCCACCACACGTTCACTTGGGAATTTAATGTTATTCTCTTTAAAACGTTTGGATCCATAGCTCATTTGGGTCTTTAACATGTTTCAAGCATGCATAACCATTTTTTAAAACATGTGTAGAAAAATCTCTTTCTTATAAAATTCCAAGCAATTATGGTTGAACTAGTGGAATTTCCCTAATTTGGATAACAAAAATTTTGTGTTCATTTTAACTTTGTGAATAAATTTTCTTTACTTACATTTGTCTTGCTTTAAATTCTTGCCTTACAAAAAATCTAAAATTTTCAGTTTGTTCTAATCTATTTTCCTTTTCTCTCTCTTTTTTTTACGAGAAGAAGGGAAAATGAAAAATCAAGTTTGTATTTAAGAAAAAATTATAAATCTAAAATAGAAATCCACAATTAAAAAATGTAGAGTGAGATAATTCCAAAAAGTGTGTGTAGTTTTTTAGGGATTGTAAACTCTTTATAGTTTTTTTTATATCTGGTTCTGCAATCGTCAAAAAAGGGGGAGGCGGGGGAATTTTAACTGAGTGTTGACACCCAATCCATAAGTCATTCCTTACAAAAATATAGCCCATTACGCATGATAAATCACTTTACAATCATCTTTCATCGTGATGTCAACTTTTTGTAAATGGGAAAAATAATTGCTTGTTTGACACGAGTAAATATCCCACCACACGTTCACTTGGGAATTTAATGTTATTCTTTTTAAAAGGTTTGGATCCATAGTTCATTTGCATCTTAAACATGTTTCAAGCATGCATTTCCATTTTTTAAAACATGTGTAGAAAAATCTCTTTCTTATAAAATTCCAAGCTATTAGGGTTGAACTAGTGGAATTTCCCAAACTTAGATAACTATAATTTTGTGTTAATTTGTGGTGTGTGAATAAATTTTCTTCACTTAAATTTTTTATTTCTTTAAATTCTTTCCATTTATAAACTATAAAAATTTTATTTTGTTGTGATCTATTTGCCTTTTATCTCTTTTAGTGTTTACGAGATGAAGGGAGAGTGAAAACTCAAGTTTTGATTTAATAAAAAAGTTTACATCAAAAATAGAAAGGCACAATGCTTAAATGTAGAGAGAGATAATTCAAAAAAGTGTTTGTACTTTTTGGGGATTGTAAACTCTCTCTAGTTTTTTTATATTAGGTTCTGCAATCGTCAGGAAAAGGGGAAGGTGGGGGGTTTTTAACTGAGTGTTGACACCCAATCAATCAGTTATTCCTTACCAAAATATAGCCCATTACGCATGATAAATCACTTTACAATCACGTACGATCGTTATGTCATCATTTTGTAAATGGGCAATATAATGTCTTGATTCACTCGGATAAATATCCCCCCGCACGTTCATTTACGAATTTAATGTTAATCTCTTTAAAAGGTTTGGATCCATAGGTCATTTTGATTTATAACATGTGTCAAGCATGCATATCCATTTTTTAAAACATGTGTAGAAAATTCTCTTTCTTATAAAATTCTGAGCTATTAGGGTTGAATTAGTGGAATTTCCCAAACTTGGATAACAAAACTTTTGAGTTAATTTCTAGTGTGTTAATAAATTTTCCTTTACTTACATTTTTTATCGCTTTAAATTCTTTCCATACGTAAACTCTAAAATTTTCATTTTGTTGTGATCTATTTGCCTTTTATATATTTTTTTGTATACGAGATGAAAAGAAAGTAAAAACACAAGTTTTGAATTAAGAAAAATGTATACATCTAAAATGAAAATACACTATACAAAAAAGTAAAGAGAGATAATTCCAAAAAGTGCCTATAATTTTTAGGGATTGTAAACTCGTTTTAGCTTTTTATATTTCAGGTTCTGCAATCGTCGGGAAAAGGGGGAGGGGGTGGATTTTTAACTGAGTGTTGACTCCCAGTCCATAAGTCATTCCTTACAAAAATATAGCCAGTTGCGTATGATAAACCACTTTAAGATCATCTATGATCGTTAGGTCAACTTTTTGTAAATGGGCAAACTACTGGCTTGTTTGACTAGGGTAAATATCCCACCGCACGTTCACTTGGGAATTTAATGTTATTCTCTTTGAAAGGTTTGGATCCATAGGTCATTTGCATCTTTATCATGTTTAAAGCATGCATATCCAATTTTTAAAACATGTGTAGAAAAATCTCTTTCTTATAAAATTTAGATCTATTAGGGTTGAACTAGTGGAATTTCCAAAACTGTATAACAAAACTTTTGCGTTCATTTTTGGTGAGTGAATAAATTTTGTTTACTTACATTTGTTATTGCTTTAAATTATTTCATTACATAAACTCTAAAATTTTCATTTTGTTGTGATCTATTTGCCTTTTTTCTCTTTTTTATTTTACGAGATGAAGGGAAAGTGAAAACTCAAGTTTTGATTTTAGAAAAAAGTATACATCAAAAATGGAAATTCACAATGTACAAAAGTTGAGAAAGATAATTCCTAAAAGTGTCTGTAATTTTAGGGATTGCAAACTCTTTTTGTTTTTATATATTCGGTTCTGCAATCGTCGCCAAAAGTTGGAGGCAGGGGATTTTTAACTGAGTGCTGACTCCAAATCCATAAGTCATTCCTGGCAAAAATATAGCCCGATACACATGATAAATCAGTTTACAATCATCTATGATCGTTAGGTCAGCTCTTTGTAAATGGGAAAAATAATGGCTTGTTTAACTCGGGTAAATATCCCACTGCATTTTCACTTGGGAATTTAATGTTCTTCTGTTTAAAAGGTTTGGATCCATAGGTCATTTTCATGTTTAACAAGTTTCCAGCATGCATATCCATTTTTAAAACATGTGTAGAAAAATCTCTTTCTTATAAAATTCTGAGCTATTAGGGTAAAGTAGTGGAATTTCCGAAACTTGGATTAAAAAACTTTTGTGTTCACTTGTGGTGTATGAATAAATTATCTTTACTTACATTTGTTATCGCTTTAAATTCTTTCCATACATAAACTCTAAAATTTTTATTTTGCTGTGATCTATTTGCCTTTAATCTCTTTTTTTGTTAACGAGATGAAGGGAAAGTGAAAACTCAAGTTCTGATTTAAGAAAAAAGTATACATCTAAAATGGAAATGCACAATACACAAATGTACAGACAGATAATTCCAAAAAAGTGTCTTTAATTTTTAGGGATTTTAAACTTTTTTTAGTTTTTATATTTCAAGTACTGCAATCATCGGGAAAAGGGGGAGGCGGAGAATTTTTAACTGAGTGTTGACTCCCAATCTATAAGTTATTCCTTAAAAACATATAGCCCGTTACGCAAGATAAATTATTTTAAAATCATCTATGATTGTTAGGTCAACCTTTTTTAAACGGGCGAAATAATGGTATGTTTTACTCGGGTAAATATCCCATCACACGTTCACTTGGGAATTTAATGTTGTTCTTTTTAAAAGGTTTGGATCCATAGGTCATTTGCATCTTTAACATGTTTCAAGCATGCATATCCATTTTTTAAAACATGTATAGAAAAATCTCTTTCTAATAAAATTCCGAGCTATTTTGATTTAACTAGTGGAATTTCCCAAAATTGGATAACAAAACTTTTGTGTTAATTTAAATTTTATTCACTTACATTTGTTATTGCTTTAAATTCTTTCCATACATAAACTCTAAAATTTTCATTTTGTTGTGATTTATTTGCCTTTTATCTCTTTTTTTGTTTACGAGATGAAGGGAAAGTCAAAACTGAAGTTTTTATTAAATAAAAAAGTATACATCTAAAATAGAAATGCACAATGCCCAAATGTTGAGAGAAATAATTCTGAAAAGTGTCTTTAATTTTTAGGGATTGTGAACTCTTTTTAGTTTTTATATATAAGGTTCTGAAAACGTCGGGAAAAGGCGAAGGTGGGGGATTTTTAACTGAGTGTTGACACCCAATCCATAAGTCATTCCTTAACATAATATAGCCCGTTACGCATGATAAATCACTTTACAATCATCTATGATCGTTAGGTCAGCTTTTTGTAAATGGGCAAAATAATCACTTGTTTAACTCAGATAATTATCCAACCACACGTTCACTTGGGAATTTAATGTTATTCTCATTAAATGGTTTGGATCCATAGGTCATTTGCATCTTTAACATGTTTCAAGCATGCATATCCATTTTTTAAAACATGTGTAGAAAAATCTATTTCTAATAAAATTCCGAGCTATAACGGTTGAACTAGTGGAATTTTCCAAAACTTAGATAACAAAACTTTTGTGTACATTTGTGTTATGTGAATAAATTTTCTTTACTTACATTTGTCATTTCCTTAAATTCATTCAACACATCAGCTCTAAAATTTTCATTTTGTTGTGATCTATTTGCCTTTTATCTCTTTTTTGTTTACGATATAAAGGTAAACTGAAAAATCTAGTTTGATTTAAGATAAAAGTATACATATAAAATGGAAATGCACATTGCACAAATGTAGAGAGAGATAATTCCAAAAAGCGTCTATAATTTTTAGAGATTGTAATTTTTTTTTAATATATCAGTTTATGCGATCGTCAAGAAATGGAGGTGGCTGGGGATTTTTAACTAAGTATTGACTCCCAATCCATATGTCATTCCTTAAAAAAATGGCCCTTTACGTATTATAAATTACTTTACAATCATCTATGATCGTTAGGTCAGCTTTTGTAAATGGGCAAAATAATGGCTTATTTGACTCAGGTAAATATCCGATCGCAAAGTCCCTTCGGAATTTATTGTTATTCTATTTAAAAGGTTTGGATCCAAAGGTATTTGCATCTTTAACATGTTTCAAGAATGCATATCCATTTTTTAAAACATGTGTAGAAAAATCTCTTTCTTATAACATTCCAAGCTATTAGAGTTGAACTAGTGGAATTTAGGGTGTAGGGTTTAGGGTCAATCAATTTTTGTGTTCATTTGTGGTGTGTCAATAAATTTTCGTTACTTACATTTTATTGTTTTAAATTCTTTCCATACAGAAACTCTAAAATTTTAATTTTGTTGAGATCTATTTGCCTTTTATCTCTTTTTTTTTACGAGATGATGGGAAAGAGAAAACTCAAGTTTTGATTTAAGAAAAAAGTATTCAGCTAAAATTAAAATGGAGAATGCACAAATGTAGAGAGATAATTCGTAAAGTGTCCGTAACTTTTGGAAATTGTAAACTGTTTTTAGTTTTTATATATCAGGTTCTGCAATGGTCAGGAAAATGGGGAGGCATGGGATTTTTAACTAAGTGTTGACTCCCAATCCATAAGTCTTTCCTTATAAAAATATAGCCCATTACACATGATAAATCACTTTTCAATCATCTATGATCGTTATGTCAACTTTTTGTAAATGGGTAAAATAATGGCTTGTTTGACTTCGGTAAATATCACACTGCACGTTCACTTGGGAATTTAATGTTATTCTCTTTAAAATGTTTGGATCCATAGGTCATTTGCATTTTTAACATGTTTCAAGCATGCATATCCATTTTTTAAAACATGCGTAGAAAAATCTCTTTCTTATAAAATTCCGAGCTATTAGGGTTGAACTAGTGGAATTTCCCTAACTTGGATAAAAAAATTTTGTGTTAATTGTTGGTGTGTGAATAAATTTTATTTATATACATTAGTTATTGCTTTAAATTCTTTCTACAAATAAACTCTAAATTCTCATTTTCTTGTGATCTATTTGGCATTTATCTCTTTTTTTGTTTACGAGATGAAGCGAAAGTGAAAGCACATGTTTTGATTTTAGAAAAGAGTATACATCAATTCACAGTGCACAAATGTAGAGAGAGATAATTCAAAAAATTGTCTCTAATTTTTAGGGATTGTAAACTCTTTCTAGTTTTTATTTATCAGGTTCTACAATCGTCGGGAAAAGGGTGAGGCGGGTGAATTTTAACTGAGTGTTGACTCCCAATCATTAAGTCATTCCTTAAAAAAATATACCCCGCTATGCAAGATAAATCACTTTACAATATTCTATGATTGTTAGGACAATTTTTGTAAATGGAAAAAATACTGGCTTGTTTGACTTGGGTAAATATCCCACCGCACGTTCACTTGGGAATTTAACGTTATTCACTTTAAAAGATTTGGATCCATAGGTCATTCACAACTTTAACATGTTACAATCATGCATATCCATTTTTCAAAACATGCAGAGAAAAGACTCTTTCTTATAAAATTTCGAGCTTTTAGGATTGAACTAGTGGAATTTCCCAAACTTGGACAACAAAACTTATGTGTTCATTTGTGGTGTGTGAATAAATCTTCTTTACTTACATTTGTTATTGATTTAAATTCTTTCCATAGATAAACTCTAAAATTTTCATTTTGTTGTGATCTATTTGCCTTTTATCTCTTTTTTTTTTTTTACGAGATGAAGGGAAAGTGAAAACTCAAGTTTTTATTTAAAAAAAAGTATACATATAAAATGGAAATTAACAATGCACAAAATTAGAGAGAGATATTTCCAAAAAGTGACTGTAATTTTTAGGGATTGCAAAAAAATTTTGTTTTTATATATTAGGTTCTGTAATTGTTGGGAAAAGGGGTGGCGGGGGATTTTTAACTGAGTGTGGACTCCCAATCCATAAGTCATTCCTTACAAAAATATAGCCCGTCACGCATGATAAATCACTTTACAATCATCTATGATCGTTAGCTCAACTTTTTGTAAATGGGCAAAATAATGGCTTGTTTAACTAGGGTAAATATCCCGCTACACGTTCACTTGGGAATTTAATATTATTCTCTTTAAAAAAATCTCTTTCTTATAAAATTCTAAGCTATTAGGGTGGAACTAGTGGAATTTCCCAAACTTGGATAACAACCATTGTGTTCCTTTGTGGTGTGTGAATAAATTTTCTTTACTTACCTTTGTTATTGCTTTAAATTCTTTCCATAGATAAACTCTAAAATTTTCATTTTGTTGTGATCTATTTGCCTTTTATCTCTTTTTTTGTTTACGAGATGAAGGGAAAGTGAAAACTCAAGTTTTGATTTGAGAAAAAATTTTACATCAAAAATGGAAATGCACAATGCACAAATTTAGAGAGAGATAATTCAAAAAAGTATCTATAATTTTTAGGGATTGTGTACTCTTTTTAGTTTTTATATATCAGGTTCTGTAATCGTCGTGAAAAGGGGAAGGCGGGGATTTTTAACTGAGTTTTGACTCCCAATCCATATGTCATTCCTTAGAAAAATATAGCCCATTACGCATGATAAATCACTTTACAATCATCTAATATTGTTAGGTTAGTTTTTTTTAAATGGGATAAATAATGGCTTGTTCGACACGGATAAATATGCCACTGCACATTCACTTGGAAATTTATTGTTATTTTCTTTAAAAGGTTTGGATCCATAGGTAATTTGCATATTTAACATTTTTCAAGCATGCATATCCATTTTTTAAAACTAACGTAGAAAAATCTCTTTTTTTATAAAATTCCGAGTTATTAGAGTTGAACTAGTGGAATTTCCCAAACTTGGGTAACGAAACTTTTGAGTTCATTTGTGGTGTGTGAATAAATTTTCTTTACTTACATTTTTAATGCTTTAAATTCTTTCCATACATAACTCTAAAATTTTCATTTTGTTGTGATCTATTTGCCTTTTATCTCTTTTTTTGGTTTCGAGATGAAGGGAAAGTGAAAACTCAAGTTTTGATTTAAGAAAAAAGTATACATCTTAAATGGAAATGCACATTGCAGAAATGTAGAAAGATATAATTTCAAAAAGTGTTTGCAATTTTTAGGGATTGTAAACTCTTTTTAGTTTTTATATAACAGGTTCTGCAATCTCCAGGAAATGGGGGAGGCGGGGGATATTAAACTGAGTGTTGACTCCCAATCCATAAGTCATTCCTTACAAAAATATAGCTGTTACGTATGATAAATCACTTACAATCATCTATGATCATTAGGTCATCATTTTGTAAATGGGCAAAATAAAGGTTTGTTTAACTCGGGTAAATATCCCACTGCACGTTCACTTGGGAATTTAATGTTATTCTCTTTAAAAGGTTTGGATCCATAGGTCATTTGCATCATTAACATGTTTTATTTACATACATTAGTTATTGCTTTAAATTCTTTCTACACATAAACTCTAAATTTTTATTTTGTTGTGATCTATTTGCCTTTTATCTCTTTTTTTGTTTACGAGATGAAGCGAAAGTGAAAGCACATGTTTTGATTTAAGAAAAAAGTATACATCAATGCAAAGTGCACAAATGTAGAGAGAGATAATTCAAAAAAGTGTCTCTAATTTTTAGGGATTGTAAACTCTTTCTAGTTTTTATTTATCAGGTTCTGCAATCGTCGGGAAAAGGGTGAGGCGGGTGAATTTTAACTGAGTGTTGACTCTTGATCATTAAGTCATTCCTTAAAAAAATATACCCGACTACGCAAGATAAATCACTTTACAATATTCTATGATTGTTAGGACAATTTTTGTAAATGGGAAAAATACTGGCTTGTTTGACTTGGGTAAATATCCCACCGCACGTTCACTTGGGAATTTAACGTTATTCACTTTAAAAGATTTGGATCCATAGGTCATTCACAACTTTAACATGTTTCAAGCATGCATATCCATTTTTCAAAACATGCAGAGAAAAGACTCTTTCTTATAAAATTTCGAGCTTTTAGGATTGAACAAGTGGAATTTCCCAAACTTGGACAACAAAACTTATGTGTTCATTTGTGGTGTGTGAATAAATTTTCTTTACTTACATTTTTTATTGCTTTAAATTCTTTCCATAGATAAACTCTAAAATTTTCATTTTGTTGTGATCTATTTGCCTTTTATCTCTTTTTTTTTTTTTTTTTTTTTTACGAGATGAAGGGAAAGTGAAAACTCGATTTTTTATTTAAAAAAAAGTATACATCTAAAATGGAAATTAACAATGCACAAAAGTAGAGAGAGATAATTCCAAAAAGTGACTGTAAATTTTAGGGATTGCAAATTTTTTTTGTTTTTTATATATTAGGTTCTGTAATTGTTGGAAAAAGGGGTGGCGGGGGATTTTTAACTGAGTGTGGACTCCCAATCCATAAGTCATTCCTTACAAAAATATTGCCCGTTACGCATGATAAATCCCTTTACAATCTTCTATGATCGTTAGCTCAACTTTTTGTAAATGGGCAAAATAAGGGCTTGTTTGACTAGGGTAAATATCCCGCCACACGTTCACTTGGGAATTTAATATTATTCTCTTTAAAAGGTTTGGAATCATAGTTAATTTGCATCTTTAACAAGTTTCAAGCATGGATATCCATTTTTTAAAACATGCATTGAAAATTCTCTTTCTAATAAAATTTTGAGCTATTAGGGTTGAACTAGTGGAATTTCCCAAACTAGGATAGCAAAACTTGTGTTCATTTGTGGTGTGTGAATAAATTTTCTTTACTTACATTTGTTGTTTCTTTAAATTCTTCCCATACAAAAACTCTAAAATTGTCATTTTGTTGTGATTTATTTGCCTTTTGTTTACGAGATGATGGGAAAGTGAAAATTCAAGTTTTGATATCAGAAAATAGTATCCATCTAAAATGGAAATGCACAATGCACAAATGTAGTGAGAGATAATTCCTAAAAGTGTCTATAATATTTAGGGATTGTAAAGTCTTTTTAGTTTTTATATATCTAGTTCTGCAATCGTCGAGAAAAGGGGGAGGTGGGGGATTTTTAACTGAGTGTTGACTCCCAATACATAAGTCATTCCTTACAAAAATATTGCCCGTTACGCATGATAAATCACTTTACAATCATTTACGATCGTTTGGTTAGCTTTTTGTAAATGGCCAAAATAATGGCTTGTTTGACTAGGGTAAATATCCTACCGGACCTTCACATGGGAATTTAAGTTATTCTCTTTAAAAGGTTTGGATCCATAGGACATTTGCATCTTTAAAATGTTACAAGCATGCATATCCATTTTTTAAAAATTGCATATGTAAATCTATTTCTTATAAAATTTCGAGCTATTAGGGGGTAGCTTGTGGAATTTCCAAAACTTGGACAACAAAACTTTTGTGTTTATTTGTGGTGTGTGAATAAATTATCTTTACTTAAATTTTTTATTGCTTTAAATTTTTTCCATACATAAACTCAAAAATTTTAATTTTGTTGTGATCTATTTGCTTTTTATCTCTTTTTTTTTTTGTTTACGAGGTGAAGGGAAAATGAAAACACAAGTTTTGATTTAAGGAAAAGGTTTGCATCTAAAATGAATGTGCACAATGCACAAATGTAGAGAGAGATAATTCGAAAAAATGTCTATAATTTTTAAGGATTTTAAATTCATTTTAGTTTTTAATTTCAGGTTCTGCAATCGTCGGGATAAGGGGGAGGTGAGAGATTTTTAACTGAGTGTTGACTCCCAATCCATAACTCATTCTTTAAAAAAATATAGCCCATCGTGCATGATAAATCACTTGACAATCTTCTATGATCGTTAGGTCAGTTTTTTGTAAATGGGCAAAATAATGGCTTATTTGACTCGGGTAAATATCTCACTACACGTTCACTTGGGAATTTAATGTTAATCTCTTTAAAAGGTTTGGATCCATAGGTCATTTGAATCTTTAACATGTTCCAAGAATGTACATCCATTTTTTAAAACATGCGTAAAAAAATCTCTTTCTGATAAAATTTTGTGCTATTACAGTTGAACTAGTAGAATTTCCCAAACTTCGATAACAAAATTTTTGTGTTCATTTGTGGTGTGTGAATAAATTTTCTTTAGATACATTTTTATTGCTTGATATTCTTTCCTAACTTAAACTATAAAATTTTCTTTTTGTTGTATTCTATTTGCCTTTTATCAATTTTTTTGGTTACGAGATGAAGGGAAAGTGAAAACTCAAGTTTTGATTTAAGAAAAAAATAAACATAAAAAATGGAAATGCACAATGCACAAATGTAGAGAGAGATAATTCGAAAAAGTGTCTATAAGTTTTAGGGATTGTAATCTTTTTTTAGTTTTTATATATAAGGTTCTGCAATATAGGAAAAAGGGGGAGGTGGGGGATTTTTAACTCAGTGTTGACTTCCAATGCATAAGTCTTTCCTTACAAAAATCTTGCCCGTTATGCATGATAAATCACTTTACAATCATCTATGATCATTAGGTTAGCTTTTTGTAAATGGGCAAAATAATGGCTTGTTTGACTCGGGTAATAATCCCACCGCACGTTCACTTGGGAATTTAATATTATTCTCTTTAAAAGGTTTGGATAAATAAGTCATTTGAATCATTAACAAATTCCAAGCATGCATATCCATTTTTTAAAACATGCGTAAAAAAATCTCTTTCTTATAAAATTCTGATCTATTAGGGTGGAACTAGTGGAATTTCCCAAACTTGGATAACAACCATTGTGTTCCTTTGTGGTGTGTGAATAAATTTTCTTTACTTACCTTTGTTATTGCTTTAAATTATTTCCATAGATAAACTCTAAAATTTTCATTTTGTTGTGATCTATTTGCCTTTTATGTCTTTTTTTGTTTACGAGATGAAGGGAAAGTGAAAACTCAAGTTTTGATTTGAGAAAAATTTCTACATCTAAAATGGAAATGCACAATGCACAAATTTAGAGAGAGATAATTCAAAAAAGTGTCTATCATTTTTAGGGATTGTGTACTCTTTTTAGGTTTTATATATCAGGTTCCGTAATCGTCGTGAAAAGGGGGAGGCGGGGATTTTTAACTAAGTTTTGACTCCCAATCCATATGTCCTTCCTTAGAAAAATATAGCCCATTACGCATGATAAATCACTTTAAAATATCTAATATCGTTAGGTTAGGTTTTTGTAAATGGGATAAATAATGGCTTGTTCGACTCGGGTAAATATCCCACTGCACGTTCACTTGGATATTTATTGTTATTCTCTTTAAAAGGTTTGGATCCATAGGTAATTTGCATATTTAACATTTTTCAAGCATGCATATCCATTTTTTAAAACTAACGTAGAAAAATCTCTTTCTTATAAAATTCCGAGCTATTAGAGTTGAACTAGTGGAATTTCCCAAACTTGGGTAACGAAACTTTTGAGTTCATTTGTGGTGTGTGAATAAATTTTCTTTACTTACATTTTTACTGCTTTAAATTCTTTCCATACATAACTCTAAAATTTTCATTTTGTTGTGATCTATTTGCCTTTTATCTCTATTTTTGGTTTCGAGATGAAGGGAAGTGAAAACTCAAGTTTTGATTTATGAAAAAAGTATACATGTTAAAAGGAAATGCACATTGCAGAAATGTAGAAAGATATAATTCCAAAAAGTGTTTGCAATTTTTAGGGATTGCAAACTCTTTTTAGTTTTTATATATCAGGTTCTGCAATCTCCAGGAAATGGGGGAGGCGGGGGATATTAAACTGAGTGTTGACTCCCAATCCATAAGTCATTCCTTACAAAAATATAGCTATTACGTATGATAAATCACTTACAATCATCTATGATCGTTAGGTCATCTTTTTGTAAATGGGCAAAATAAAGGTTTGTTTAACTCGGGTAAATATCCCACTACACGTTCACTTGGGAATTTAATGTTATTCTCTTTAAAAGGTTTGGATCCATAGGTCATTTGCATCATTAACATGTTTCAAGCATCCATATCCAATTTTTAAAACATGTATAGAAAAATCTCTTTCTTATAAAATTCCGAGCTATTAGGGCTGAACTAGTGAAATTTCCCAAACTTGGATAACAAAACTTGTGTTCATATGTGGTGTGTCAATAAATTTTCTTTACTTACATTTGTTATTGCTTTAAATTCTTTCCATACATAAACTGAAATTTTTTCATTTGGTTTGTATCTTTTTGCCTTTTATCCCTTTTTTTTGTTTACGAGATGAAGGGAAAGTGAAAACTCAATCCTAACAAAAATATAGCCCGTTACGTATGATAAATCACTTTACAATAATCTATAATCGTTAGGTCCGCTTTTTCTAAATGGGCAAAATAATGGCTTGTTCGACTCCGGTAAATATTCCACCGCTCGTTCACTTTGGAATTTAATGTGATTCTCTTTAAAAGGTTTGGATCCATAAGTCATTTGCATCTTTAATATGTTTCAAACATGCATGTCCATTTTTTTAAACTTGCGTAGAAAAATCTCTATCTTGTAAAATTCCGAGCTATTAGGGTTGAACTAGTGAAATTTCCCAAACTTGGATAACAACACTTTTGTGTTAATTTTTCGTGTGAATAAATTTTGTTTACATACATTAGTTATTGCTTTAAATTCTTTCCACACATAAACTCTAAATTTTCATTTTTTTTGTGATCTATTTGCCTTTTATCTCTTTTTTTGTTTACTTGATGAAGCGAAAGTGAAAGCACATGTTTTGATTTGAGAAAAAATTATAGATCTAAAATGGAAATGCACAATGAACAAATGTAGAGAGAGATAAATTCAAAAACTGTCTATAATTTTTGGGGATTGTAAATTCTTTTTAGTTTTTATATATAAGGTTCTGCAATCATGCAGAAAAGGGGGAGGCATGGGATTTTTAACTCAATGTTGACTTCCAAAGCATAAGTCATTCCTTACAAAAATATAGCTTCTTACGCATGATAAATCACTTTACAATCATCTATGATCGTTAGGTCAGATTTTTGAAAATGGGCAAAATAATGGCTGCTTTGACTCGGGTAAATATCCCACCGCACGTTCACTTGGGAATTTAATGTTATTTTCTTTAAAAGGTTTGGATCCATAGGTCATTTGCATCTTTCACATGTTCCAAGCATCCATATCCATTTTTTAAAACAAGTGTGAATAAATTTTCTTTTCTTAAATTTGTGAATGCTTTAAATTCTATCAATACATAAACTCTAAAATTTTTATTTTGTTGTGATCTATTTGCGTTTTATCTCTTTTTTTGTATACGAGATGAAGGGAAAGTGAAAACTCAAGTTTTGATTTAGGAGAAAAGTATAGATCTAAAATGGAAAGGCAGAATACAAAAATTTGGAGAGAGATAATTCCAAAAAGTGTCTGTAATTTTAGGGATTGTAAACTCTTTTAAGTTTTAATATATCAAGTTCTGCAATTTTTGGAAAAGAGGGAGGCGGGGGATTATTAACTGAGTGTTGACTCCCAATTCATAAGTCATTCCTAACAAAAATATAGCCCGTTACACATGATAAATCACTTTATAATCATCTGTGATCGTTAGGTCAGCTTTTTCTAAATGGGGAAAATAATGGCTTGTTTGACTCGAGTAAATATCCCACCGCACGTTCACTTGGGAATTTAATCTTATTCTCTTTAAAAGGTTTGGATCCTTAGGTCATTTCCATCTTTAACATGTATCAAGCATGAATATCCATTTTTTAAAACGTGCATAGAAAAATCTCTTTCTTATAAAAATCCGAGCTATTAGGGTTGAACAAGTGGAATTTCCCAAACTTGGATAACAACACTTTTGTGTTCATTTGTGGTGTGTGAATAAATTTTTTTTCTTACATTTTTTGTTTATTTAAATTCTTTCCATACATAAACTCTAAAATTTTCATTTTGTTGTGATCTATTTGCCTTTTATCTCTTTTTTTGTTTACGAGATGAAGGGAAAGTGAAACTCAAGTTTTGATTTATGAAAAAAGTATGCATCTAAAATGGAAATGCACAATGCACAAATGTAGAGAGTAATAATTCCAAAAAGTGTCTGTAATTTTAAGGGATATTAAACTCTTTTTAGTTTTTATATATCTGGTTCTGCAATCGTCGAGAAAAAGGGGGGAGGGAGGGGATTTTTAACTCAGTGTTGATTCCCAATCCATAAGTCATTCCTTACGAAAATATAGGCCGTTACGGATGATAAATCACTTTACAATCATTTAAGATCGTTAGGTCAGCTTTTTGTAAATGGGTAAAACAATGGCTTGTTTGACTTGGATAAATATCCCACCGCACGTTCACTTGGGAATTTAAGTTATTCTCTTTAAAAGGTATGGATCCATAGGACAATTGCATCTTTAACATGTTAAAAGTATGCATATCCTTTTTTTAAAACATGCGTAGGACATTTGCATCTTTAACATGTTACAAACATGTATATCCTTATTTTCTTACATTTGTTATTGCTTTAAATTCTTTCCATACATAAACTCTAAAATTTACATTTTGTTGTGATCTATTTGCCTTTTATGTCTTTTTTTGTTTAAGAGATGAAGGGAAAGTGAAAACTCAAGTTTTTATTTAAGAGAAAAGTATACATCAAAAATGGAAATGCACAATGCACAAATGTAGAGAGATATAATTCCAAAAAGTGTCTGTAATTTTTATGGATTCTAAACTCCTTTTAGTTTTCATATATCGAGTTCTGCAATTGTCGGGAAAAGGGGGAGGTGGGGGATTTTTAACTGAGTGTTGACTCTCAATCCATAAGTCATTCCTTACAAAAATATAGCCCATTACGCTTGATAAATCACTTTACAATCATCTATGATCGTTAGGTCAGCTTTTTCCAAATGGGCAAAATAAAGGCTTGTTTGACTCGGGTAAATATACCACCGCATGTTCACTTGGGAATTTAATGTTATTCTCTTTAAAAGGTATGGATCCATAGGTCATTTGTATCTTTAACATGTTTCAAGCATGCATATCCATCTTATAAAATTCCTAGCAAATAGGGTTGAACTAGTGGAATTTCCCTAACTTGGATAACAACACTTTTGTGTTCATTTGAGGTGTGTGAATAAATATTTTTTACTTACATTTGTGTTTGCTTTAAATTCTTTGCAAACATTAAACTCTTAAATTTTCATTTTGTTGTGATCTATTTGCTTGTTACCTTTTTTTTGTTTACGAGATGATGGGAAAGTGAAAAATCAGGTTTATATTTAATAAAAAAAGTATAGATCTAAAATGGAAATGCACAATGCACAAATTTAGAGAGTGATAATTCCAAAAAGTGTTTGTAATTTTTTGGGATTTTAAACTCTTTTTAGTTTTTATATATCAGGTTCTGCAATCGTCGAGAAAAGGGGGAGGCTGTGGATTTTTAACTGAGTGTTTACTCCAAATCCATAAGTCATTCCTTACAAGGATATAGCCCGTTACGCATGAAAATCACGTTACAATCATCTATGATCGTTAGCTCAGCCTTTTGTAAATGGGTGAAATAATGGCTTCTTTGACTCGGGTCAATATCCCACAGCACGTTCACTTGGGAATTTAATGTTATTCTCTTTAAAAGGTTTCGATCCATAGGTCATTTGAATATTTAACTTGTTTCAAGCATGCATATCCCATTTTTAAAACATGTGTAGAAAAATCTCTTTCTTATAAAATTCCAAGCTATTAGGGTTGAACTGGTGGAATTTTCCCAAACTTAGGTAACAAAACTTTTGTGTACATTTGTGGTGTGTGAATAAATTTTCTTTACTTACATTTATTATTTATTTAAATTTTTTCCATACATAAACTCTAAAATTTTCATTTTGTTGTGATCTATTTGCCTTTTATCTCTTTTTTTGTTTACGAGATGAAGGGAAAGTGAAAACTCAAGTTTTGATTAAAGAAAAAAGTATACATCTAAAATTGAAATGAAAAATGGAAAAATGTGGAGAGAGATAATTCCAAAAAGTGTCTGTAATTTTTAGGGATTGTAATATCTTTTTTGTTTTTATATATCAGGTTCTGCGATTGTCGAGAAAAGGGGGAGGCAAGGGATTTTTAACTAAGTGTTGACTCCCAATCCATAAGTCATTCCTCACAAAAATATTTTCCATTACACATGATAAATCACATTACAATCATCTATGATCGTAAGGTCAACTTTTAGTAAATGGAAAAAATAATGGCTTGTTAGACTCGGGTAAAAATCCTACCGCACGTTCACTTAGGAATTCAATGTTATTCTCTTTAAAAGGTTCGGATCCATAGGTCATTTGCCTCTTAAACATGCAAGCATGCATATCCATTTTTTAAAACATTTGTAGAAAACTTTCTTTCTTATAAAATTCCGAGCTATTAGGGTTGAACTAGTGGCTTGGATAACAAAAGTTTTGTGTTCATTTAAATTTTCTTTACTTACATTTGTTATTGCTTTAAATTCCTTCCATACATAAACTCTAAAATTTTCATTTCATTGTGATCTATTTTCCTTTTATCTCTCTTTTTGTTCTACGAGATGAAGGGAAAGTGAAAAATCAAGTTTTGATTTAAGAAAAAAGTATAAATATAAAATAGAAATGCACAATGCACAAATGTAGAGAGAGATAATTCCAAAAACTGTCTGTAATTTTTAGGTATTGTAAACTATTTTTAGTTTTTTTATATTAGGTTCTGCAATCGTAGGGAAAAGGGGAAGGAGGGGGAATTTTAAGTGAGTATTGACTCCCAATCCATGAAGTCATTCCTTCAAAAAATATAGGCTGTTACGCAGGATAAATCACTTTACAGTCATCTATGATTGTTATGTCAACTTTTTGTAAATGGGCAAAATAATTGCTTGTTTGATTTGGGTAAATATCCCACCGCATGTCACTTGAGAATTTAATGTTATTCTCTTTAAAAGGTTTGGATCTATAGGTCATTTTTATCTTTAACGTGTTTCAAGCATGCATATCCATATTTGAAATTATGTGTAGAAAAATCTCTTTCTTATAAAATTTCGAGCTATTAGGGTTGAACTAGTGGAATTTCCCAAACATGGATATCGAAACTTTTGTGTTCATTTGTCATGTCTGAATAAACTTTCTTTACATACATTTATCATTGGTTTAAATTCTTTCCATACATAAACTCTAAAAGTTTCATTTTGTTGAGATCTATTTGCCTTTTATCTCTTTTTTTGTTTACGAAATGAAGGGAAATTGAAAACTCAAGTTTTGATTTAAGAAAAAAGTATACATCTAAAATGGAAATGCACAATGCACAAATGTTGAGAGAGATAATTCCAAAAATTGTCTGTAATTTTTTGGGATTATAAACTATTTTTAGTTTTTATATATCATGTTCAGCAATCGTTCGGAAAACGGGGAGGCAGGGGATTTTTAATTGAGTGTTGACTCCCATTACATAAAGTCATTCCTTACAGTAATATAGCCTTTATGCAGGATAAATCACTTTACAATCATCTATAATCGTTAGCTCAACTTTTTGTAAATGGGAAAAATAATGGCTTGTTTGACTCGGGTAAATATCCCACCACACGTTCACTTGGGAATTTAATGTTAGTATCTTTAAAACATTTGGATCCATACGTCATTTGCATCTTTATCATGTTTCAAGCATGCATATCCATTTTTTAAAACTTGAGTAGAAAAATATCGTTCTTATAAAATTTTGAGCAATTAGGGTTCAACCAGTGGAATTTCCCAAACATGGATAACAAAAATTTTTTGTTCATTTGTGCTATGTGAATAAATTTTCTTTACTTACATTTTTTATTTCTTTAAATTCTTTCCGTACATAAACTCTAAAATTTTCATTTAGCGGTGATCTATTTGCCTTTTATCTCTTTTTTTGTATACAAGATGAAGAGAAAGTGAAAAGTCAAGTTTTGATTTAAGAAAAAAGTATAGATCTAAAATGGAAATGCACAATCCAGAAATGAGGAGAGAGATAATTCCTAAAAGTGCTGTAATTTTTAAGGGATTGTAAACTCTTTTAGGTTTTTATATATCTGGTTCTGTAATCGTTGGGAAAAGGGGGAGGCGGGGGATTTTTAACTGAGTGTTGACTCCCAATCCATAAGTCATTCCTTACAAAAATATAGCTCGTTACGCATGATAAATCACATTACAATAATCTATGAATGTTAGGTCACTTTTTGTAAATGGGCAAAATAATGGCTTGTTTGACTCGAGTAAATATCCCACTGCACATTCACTTGGGAATTTAATGTTATTCTCTTTAAAAGGATTGGATCCTTGGGTCATTTGCATCTTTAACATGTTTCAAACATGAATATCCATTTTTTAAAACATGCATAGAAAAATCTCTTTCTCATAAAATTCAGAGCTATTAGGGTTGAACTAGTGGAATTTCCCAATTTTGGATTACATCACTTTTGTGTTCATTTGAGGTGTGTGAATAAATTTTTGTTTACAAAAAAAATTTATTTCTTTAAATTCTTTCCATACATAAATGCTAAAATTTTCATTTTGTTGTGATCTATTTGCCTTTTATCTCTTTTTTTGTTTACGAGATGAAGCGAAAGTGAAAACTCAAGTTTTTATTTAAAAATATATTATGCATCTAAAATGGAAATGCACAATGCACAAATGTAGAGAGAGATAATCCCAAAAAGTGTCTTTAAATTTTAGGGATTGTAAACTCTTTTTAGTTTTTATATATCAGGTTCTACAATAGTCGGGAATAGGGGGAGGCGGGGGAGTTTTAACTAAGTGCTGACTCCATATTTATAAGACATTCATTACAAAATATATAGCTCGCTATGCATGATAAATTACTTTACAATCATCTACGATCGTTAGGTCAGCATTTTGTAAATGGGAAAAATAATGGCTAGTTTGACTCGGGTACATATCCACCGCACGTTCACTTTGGAATTTATTGTTACTCTCTTTAATAGGTTTGGATCCATAGGTCATTTTTATCTTTAACAAGTTTCAAGCCTGCATATCCAATTTTTTAAAACATTTATAGAAAAATATATTTCTTATAAAATTCCGAGCAATTAGGGTGGAACTAGCGGAATTTCCCAAACTTGGATGACAAAGCTTTTGTGTTAATTTTTGGTGTGTGAATAAATTTTCTTTACTTACATTTGTGTTTGCTTTAAATTCTTTCCATACATAAACTCTAAAATTCTCATTTTGTTGTGATCTATTTGCCTTTTATCTCTTTTTTTGTTTACGAGATGAAGGGAAAGTGAAAAATCAAGTTTTGATTTAAGAAAAAAAGTATACATCTAAAATAGAAATGCATAATACACAAATGTAGAGAGACATAATTCGAAAAACTGTCTATAATTTTTAGGTATTGCAAACTATTTTTATTGTTTTTATATCAGGTTCTGCAATCTTCAGAAAAAGGGGGAGGTGGGGGAGTTTTAATTGAGTGTTGACTCCCAATCCATGAAGTCATTCCTTATAAAAATATAGATTGTTACGCAGGATAAATCACTTTATAGTCATCTATGATCGTTAAGTCAGCATTTTGTAAATGGGCAAAATAATTGCTTGTTTGATTTGGGTAAATATCCCACCGCACGTCACTTGTGAATTTAATGTTATTCTCTTTAAAAGTTTTGGATCCATAGGTCATTTGTATCTTTAACGTCTTTCAAGCATGCATATCCATTTTTTAAAATATGTGTAGAAAAATCTTTTTCTTATAAAATTCTGAGCTATTAGGGTTTAACTAGGAGAATTCCTAAACTTGGATATCAAAACTTTTGTGTTCATTTGTGGTGTGTGAATAAATTTTCTTTACATACATTTATCATTGGTTTAAATTCTTTCCATACATAAACTCTAAAAGTTTCATTTTGTTGAGATCTATTTGCCTTTTATCTCTTTTTTTGTTTACGAAATGAAGGGAAACTGAAAACTCAAGTTTTGATTTAAGAAAAAAAGTATACATCTAAAATGGAAATGCACAATGCACAGATGTAGAGAGAGATAATTCTAAAAAGTGTCTTTAATTTTTTGGGATTACAAACTATTTTAATTTTTTATATATCTGTTTCAGCAATCGTCTGGAAAGGGGGAGGCGGGGGATTTTTAACTGAGTGTTGACTCCCATTCCATAAAGTAGCCATTCAATAATATAGCCATTATGCAGGATAAATCACTTTACAGTCATCTATAATCTTTAGGTCAGTTTTTTGTAAATGGGCAAAATAATGACTTGTTTGACTTGGGTAAATATCCCATCGCACGTTCACTAGGGAATTTAATTTCAGTATGTTTAAAACATTTGGATCCATAGGTCATTTGCATCTTTAACATGTTTCAAGCATGCATATCCATTTTTTAAAACTTGTGTAGAAAAATCTCTTTCTTATAAAATTCCGAACAATTAGGGTTCAACTAGTAGAATTTTTGAAAGTTGGAGAACAAAATTTTTTTGTTCATTTATGGTGTGTGAATAAATTTTCTTTACTTACATTTGTTATAGCTTTAAATTCTTTCCATACATAAACTCTAAAATTTTCATTTAGTGGTGATCTATTTGCCTTTTATCTCTTTTTTTTTACGAGATAAAGGTAATGTGGAAATTCAAGTTTTGATTTATGAAAAAAGTATACATGTAAAATTAAAATGCACAATGCACAAATGTGGAGAGTGATAATTCCAAAAAGTGCATGTTCTTTTTAGGGATTGTAAACTCTTTTCAGTTTTTATATACCATGTTTTGCAATCGTCGGGAAAAGGTGGAGGACTCCCAATCCATAAGTCATTCCTTTAAAAAATATAGCCCGTTACGCATGATAAATGACTTTATAATCATCTATGATCGTTAGGTCGACTTTTTGTAAATGGGCAAAATAATTGCTTCTTTGACTCGAGTAAATATCCGACCGCAAGTTCACTTGGGAATTTAATGTTATTCTCTTTAAAAGGTTTGGATCCATAGGTTATTTGGATCCTTTTATCTCTTTTTTTGGTTACGAGATGAAGGGAAAGTGAAAACTCAAGTTTTGATTTAAGAAAAAAGTATACATCTAAAATGGAAATGCACAATGCACAAATGTAGAGAGAGATAATTCCAAAAAGTGTCTGTAATTTTTAGGGATTGTAAACTCTTTTTAGATTTTATATAACAGGTTCTACAATAGTCAGGAAAAGGGGGAGGTGGGGGATTTTTAACTGAGTGTTGACTCCCAATCAATAAGTCATTCCTTACAAAAAAATATAGCTCCTTACGCATGATAAATCACTTTCCAATCATCTATGATCGTTAGGTTAGCGTTTTCTACATGGGCAAAATCATGGCTTGTTTAACTCGGTTAAATATCCCACTGCACGTTCGCTTGGGAATTTATTGTTATTCTCTTTAAAAGGTTAAGATCCATAGGTCATTTGTATCTTTAAAATGTTTCAAGCATGCATTTCCATTTTTTAAAACATGCGTAGAAAAATCTCTTTCTTATAAAATTCCGAGCTATTAGGGTTGAACTAGTGGAATTTCCCAAACTTGGATATCAAAACTTTTGTTTTCATTTGTTTTGTGTGAATAAATTTTCTGTACATACAATTATCATTGGTTTAAATTCTTTCCATAAATAATCTCTAAAAGTTTCATTTTGTTGTGATCTATTTGCTTTTTATCTCTTTTTTTGTTTACGAAATGAAGGGAAATTGAAAACTCAAGTTTTGATTTAATAAACAAGTATACATCTAAAATGAAAAGGCGCAATGCACAAATGTTGAGAGAGATAATTCCAAAAAGTGTCAGTAATTCTTTTGGATTATAAACTATTTTTAGTTTTTATATATCTGGTTCAACAATCGTTGGGAAAAGGGGGAGGTGGGGGATTTTTAACTGAGTGTTGACTCCCATTCCATAAAGTCATTCCTTATAGTAATATAGCCATTATGTAGGATAAATCACTTTACAGTCATCTGTAATCGTTAGGTCAACTTTTTGTAAATGGGCAAAATAATGGCTTCTTTGACTCGGTCAAATATCCCACCGCACGTTCACTTGGGAATTTAATGTTAGTGTCTTTAAAAAATTTGGATCCATAGGTCATTTGCATCTTTAACATGTTTCAAGCATGCATAACCATTTTTTAAAACTTGAGTAGAAAAATATCTTTCTTATAAAATTACGAGCAATTAGGGTTCAACTAGTCGAATTTCCCAAACTTGGATAACAAAATTTTTGTGGTCATTTGTGGTGTGTGAATAAATTTTCTTTACTTACATTTGTTATTGATTTAAATTCTTTCCATACATAAACACTAAAATTTTCATTTAGTGGTGATCTATTTGCCTTTTATCTCTTTTTTTGTATACGAGATGAAGAGAAAGTGAAAACTTAAGTTTTGATTTAAGAAAAAAGTATAGATCTAAAATGGAAATGCAAAATGTAGAAATGAGGAGAGAGATAATTCCTAAAAGTGTCTGTAATTTTTAAGGATTGTAAACTCTTTTAGGTTTTATATACCAGGTTTTACAATCGTTGGGAAAAGGGGAGACAGGGGATTTTTAACTAAGTGTTGACTCCCAATCCATAAGTCATTCCTACCAAAAATATAGCCCGTTACGCATGATAAATCACTTCACAATCATCTATGAACATTAGGTCGGCTTTTTGTAAATGGGAAAAATAATGGCTTATTTGACTCGAGTAAATATCCCACTGCACATTCACTTGGGAATTTAATGTTATTCTCTTTAAAACGTTTAGATCCATAGGTTATTTACATCTTTAACATGTTTCAAGCTTCCATATCAATTTTTTAAAACATGCTTAGAAAAATCTCTATCTTATAAAATTCCTAGCTATTAGGGTCAAACTGGTGGAATTTCCCAAACTTGGTTAACAAAATTTTTTTGTTCATTTGTGGTGTGTGAAAAAAATTTCTTTTCTTACATTTGTTATTGCTTTAAATACCTTCCATGATTAAACTCTAAAATATTCATTTTGTTGTGATCTATTTGCCTTTTATCTCTTTTTCTTACGAGATGAAGGGAAAGTGAAAACTCAAGTTTTGATTTAAGAAAAAAGTATACATCTAAAATGGAAATGCACAATGCACAAATGTAGAGAGAGATAATTCCAAAAAGTGTCTGTAATTTTTAGGGATTGTAAACTCGTTTTAGATTTTATATATCAGATTCTATAAATGTCGTGAAAAGGGGGAGCGAGGGATTTATAACTGAGTGTTGACTCCCAATCCATAAGTCATTCCTTACAAAAATATAGCCCATTACAGATGATAAATCACTTTCCAATCATCTATGTTCGTTAGGTCAGCGTTTTCTACATGGGCAAAAAAATGGTTTGCTTAATTTGGGTAAATATCCTAGTGCACGTTCACTTCGGAATTTATTTTTATTCTCTTTAAAAGGTTTAGATCCATAGGTCATTTGCATCTTTAAAATGTTTCAAGCGTGCATATCCATTTTTTAAAACATGCGTAGAAAAATCTCTTTCTTATAAAATTCCGAGCTATTAGGGTTGAACTAGTGGAATTTCCCAAACTTGGATAACAAAACTTTTGTGGTCATTTGTGGTGTGTCAATAAATTTTCTTTACTTACATTTGTTATTGCTTCAAATTCTTTCCATACATAAACTCTAAAATTTTCATTTTGTTGTGATCTATTTGCCTTTTATCTCTTTTTTTGTATACAAGATGAAGGGAAAGTGAAAACTCAAGTTTTGATTTAAGAAAAAAGTATAGATCTAAAATGGAAATGCACAATGCAGAAATGAGGAGAGAGATAATTCCTAAAAATTTCTGTAATTTTTAAGGATTGTAAACCCTTTTAGGTTTTTATATATTAGGTTCTACAATCATCAGGAAAAGGGGGAGGCATGGGATTTTTAACTGTGTGTTGACTACCAATCCATAAGTCATTCCTGCCAAAAATATAGCCCGTTATGCACGATAAATCAGTTTACAATCATCTATGATCGTTAGGTCAGATTTTTCTAAATGGGACAAATAATGGCTTGTTTGACTCCAGTAAATATCCCACCGCACGTTCATTTGGGAATTTAATGTTATTCTCTTTAAAAGGATTGGATCCTTAGGTCATTTGCATCTTAAACATGTTTCAAGCATGCATTTCCATTTTTTAAAACATGTGAAGAAAAATATCTTTCGTATACAATTCGGAGCAGTTAGGGTTGAACTAGTGGAATTTCCCTAAACTTGGATAACGAAACTTTTGTGTTCTTTTGTGGGGTGTGAATAAATTTTCTTTACTTACATTTTTTATTGCTTTAAATTCTTTCCATACATAAACTCTAAAATTTTCATTTTGTTGTGATATATTTGCCTTTTATCTCTTTTTTTGTTCACGAGATGAAGGGAAAGTAAAAACTCAAGTTTTGATTTATGAAAAACGTATACATCTAAAATGTAAATGCACAAAGCAAAATTGAAGAGAGAGATAATTCCAAAAAGTGTCTATAATTTTTAGGGATTGTAAACTCTTTTTACGTTTTATATAGCAGGTTCTGCAATCCTCGAAAAAAAGGGGACGCAGGGAATTTTTAACCAAGTGTTGACTCCCAATCGATAAGTCATTCCTTACAAAAATATAGCCTGTTACGCATCATAACTCACTTTACTGTCATCTATGAATGTTAGGTCAACTTTTGTAAATGGGCGAAAGATTGGATTGTTTGACTCGAGTAAATATCCCACCGCACGTTCACTTGGCAATTAATGTTATTCTCTTTAAAATGTTTGGATCCATAGGTCATTTTCCTATTTACCACGTTTGAAGCATGCATATCCATTTTTTAAAACATGTGTAGAAATATCTCTTTCTTTTAAAATTGCGAACTCTAGAGTTGTACTAGTGGAATTTCCCAAACATGGATAACAAAACTTTTGTATATATCTGTGGTGTGAGAATAAATTTTCTTTACTTACATTTGTTATTGCTTTAAATTCTTTCCATACATAAAGGCTAAATTTTTTGTTTTATTGTGATCTATTTGGCTTTTATCTCCTTTTTTGTTTACAAAAGGCAAAGTGAAAACTCAAGTTTTGACTTAAGAAAAAAGTATACATCTAAAATGTAAATGCACAATGCACAATGCACAAAGGTAGAGAAAGATAATTGCCAAAAGTGTCTGTAATTTTAAGGGATTGTAAACTCTTTTTATGTTTTATATATCTGGTTCTGTAATCGTCGGGAAAAAGGGGAGGCGGGGGATTTTTAACTGAGTGTTGACTCCCAATCCATAAGTCATTCCTTACAAAAATATAGCCCGTTATGCATGATAAATCACATTACAATAATCTATGAACGTTAGGTCACTTTTTGTAAATGGGCAAAATAATGGTTTGTTTGACTCAGGTAAATATCCCACCACACGTTCACTTGGAAATTTATTGTTATTCTCTTTAAAAGGTTTGGATCCATAGGTCATTTGCATCTTGAACATGTTTCAAGCAAGCTTATCCATTTTTTAAAACATGTGTAGAAAAATCTCTTTCTTATAAAATTCCGAGCTATTTGGGTTCAACAAGTGGAATTTCCGAAAACATGGATAACAAAATTTTTTTTTTTCATTTGTGGTGTGTGAATAGATTTTTATTTATTACATTTGTTATTGCTTTAAATTCTTTCCATACATAAACTCTAAAATTTTCATTTTGATGTGATGTATTTGCCTTTTATCTCCTTTTTTGATTATGAGATGAAAGGAAAGTGAAAACTCAAGTTTTGATTTCAGAAAAAATGATACATCTAAAATTGAAATACACAATGCACAAATTTAGAGAGAGATAATTCAAAAAATGTTTCTGTAATTTTTAGGGATTGTAAACTCTTTTTAGTTTTTATATATTAGGTTCTACAATCGTCAGGAAAAGGGAGAGGTGGGGGATTTTAAACTGAGTGTAGACTCCCAATCCATAAGTCATTCCTTAGAAAAATATAGCCCGTTATACATGGTAAATCACTTTACAATCATCTATGATCGTTAGGTCAGCTTTTTTTTAGTGGGCATTATAATGGCTTGTTTGACACGAGTAAATATCCCACCGCACGTTCACTTGGGAATTTAATGTTATTCTCTCTCTAAGGTAGGGATCCATAGGTCATTTGCATCTTTAACATGTTTCAAGCAAGCATATCCATTTTTTAAAACATGTGTAGAAAAATCTCTTTCTTATAAAATTCCGAGCTATTAGGGTTGAACCTGTGGAATTTCCAAAACTTGGATAAAAAAACTTTTGTGTAGATTTGTGGTGTGTGAATAAATTTTCTTACTTACATTTGTTATTGCTTTAAATTATTTCCATACATAAACTCTAAAATTTTCATTTTGTTGTGATCTATTTGGCTTTTATCTCTTTTTTTGTTTACGAGATGAAGAGGAAGTGAAAACTCAAGTTTTGATTTAAGAAAAAAGAAAATATCTAGAATTTAAATGCACAATGCACAAATGTAGAGAGAGATAAATCCAAAAAGTGTCAGTAATTTTTAGGGATTGTAAACTCTTGTTATGTTTTATATATCAGGTTCTGCAATTGTCGGGAAAAGGGGGAGGCAAGGGATTTTTAACCGACTGTTGACTCCCAATCGATAAGTCATTCCTTACAAAAATATAACCCATTACACATGATAAATCACTTTACAGTGACCTATGATCTTTAGGTCAGCTTTTTGTAAATGGAAAAATTAATGGCTTGTTTGACTCGGGAAAATATCCCACCTCACGTTCACTCGGGAATTTAATGTTATTCTCTTTAAAAGGTTTGGATCCATAGGTCATTTGAATATTTAACATGTTTCAAGCTTGCTTATCCATTTTTTAAATCATTTATAAAAAAATTTCTTTCTTATAAAATTCTGAGCTGTTAGGGTTGAACTAGTGGAATTTCCCAGCACTTAGATAACAAAACTTTTGTTTTCATTTGTGGTGTGTGAATAAATTTTCTTTACTTACATTTTTTATTGCTTTAAATTATTTCTATATATAAACTCTATAATTTTTATTTTGTTGTGATCTATTTTGGTTTTATCTCTTTTTTTGTTTATGAGATGAAGGGGAAGTGAAAACTCTAGTTTTGATTTAAGAAAAAAGTATACATTTAAAATGTAAAAGCACAATGCACAAATGTAGGGAGAGATTATTCCAAAAATTTTCTCTAATTTTCAAGGATTGTAAACTCTATTTTGTTTTTATATCAGGTTCTGCATCGTCGGGAAAAGGGGGAGCCGGGGGATTTTTAACTGAGTGTTGTCTCCCAATCTATAAGTCATTCCTTATAAAAATATAGCCCGTTAAGCATGATAAATCACTTTACAATTATCTTTGAATGTTAGGTCAGTTTTTTGTAAAAGGGCAAAATAATAGCTTGTTAGACTCATGTAAGTATTCCACCGCACGTTCACTTGGGAATTAAATGTTATTCTCTTTAAAAGGTTTGGATCAATAGGTAATTTCCATATTTTACATGTTTCAAGCTTGCATATCCATTTTTTAAAAAATATGAAGAAAAATCTCTTATTTATAAAAATCCGAGCTATTAGGGTTGAACTAGTGGAATTTCCCAAACTTGGATAACAAAACTTTTGTGTGAATTTGTGGTGTGTGAATAAATTTTATTTACTAACATTTTTTATTGCTTTAAATTCTTTCCATACATAAACTCTAAAATTTTCAATGGTTGTGATCTAATAGCCTTTTATCTCTTTTTTTGTTTACGAGATGATGGGGAAGTGAAAACTTTTGATTTAAGAAAAAAGTATACATCTAAAATTTAAATCCACAATGCACAAATGTAGAAAGAGATAATTCCAAAAAGTGTCTATAATTTTTATATATCAGGTTATGCAATCATCGGGAAAAGGTGGAGGCGGGGAATTTCTAACTGAGTGTTGACTCCCAATCCATAATTCATTCCCTACAAAAATATAGCCCTTTACGCATGATAAATCACTTTACAATAATCTATGATCGTAAAGTCAGCTTTTGTAAATGGGCAAAGTAATGGCTTGTTTGACTCGGGTAAATATCCCATCGCACGTTCACATGGGTATTTAATGTTATTCTCTTTAAAAGGTTTGGATCCAAAGGTCATTTGCATCTTTAACAAGTTTCAAGCATGCATATCCATATTTTAAAACATGGGTAGAAAAATCTCTATTTTATTAAATTTTGAGCTATTAGGGTTGAACTAGTGGAATTTCCCAAAATTGGATAACAAAAATTTTGTGTCCATTTGTGGTGCGTGGATAAATTTTCTTACCTTATATTTTTTATTGCTTTAAATTCTTTCCATACATAAACTCTAAAATTTTTATTTTGTTGTGATCTATTTGCCTTTTATCTTTTTTTTTATGCTGACGAGAAGAAGGGAAAGTGACAAATCAAGTTTATATTTAAGAAAAAAGTATACATCTAAAATGGAAATGCACAATGCAGAAATGTAGAGAGAGATAAATTCCAAAATTTTTCTGTAATTTTGAGGGATTGAAAAATCTTTTTAGATTTTATATATCAGGTTCTACAATCGTCGGGAAAAGGGGGAGGTGGGGGATTTTTAACTGAGTGTTGACTCCCAATCCATAAGTCATTCCTTACAAAAATATAGCCCGTTACGCATGATAAATCACTTTACAATCATCTAAGATCGTTACGTCAGCTTTTTGTAAATGGGGAAAATAATGGCTCATTTGACTCTGGTAAATATCCCACCGCACATTCACTTGGGAATTTGATGTTATTCTCTTTAAAAGGTTTTGATCCATAGGTCATTTGCATCTTTAACTTGTTTCAAGAATGCAAATCCATTTTTTAAAACTTGTGTAGAAAAATCTCTTTCTTATAAAATTCCGAGTTATTAGGGTTGAACTAGAGGAATTTCCCAAACTTGGATAACAAAACTTTTGTGTTCATTTGTGGTGTGTGAATAAATTTTATTCACTTACATTTGTCATTGCTTTAAATTCTTTCCATACATAAACTCTAAAATTTTCATTTTGTTGTGATCAATTTGCATTTTATCTCTTTTTTATTTTACGAGATGAAGGGAAAGTGAAAACTCAAGTTTTGATTTAAGAAAAAAGTATACATCTAAAATGGAAATGCACAATGAACAGATGTAGAGAGAGATAATTGCAAAACGTGTCTATAATTTTTAGGGATTGTAAGCACTTTTCAGTTTTTAAATATCAGGTTTTGCAAATGTCGGGAAAAGGGGGAAGCGGGCGATTTTTAACAGAGTGTTGACTCCCAATCTATAAGTCATTCCTTACAAAAATATAGCCCATTAGGCATGATAAATCACTTTCCAATCATATATGATTATTAGGACAACTTTTTGTAAATGGGCAAACTAATGGCTTGTTTGACTCTGGTAATATCCCACTGTACATTCACTTGGGAATTTAATGTTATTCTCTTTAAAAGGTTTGGGTCCAGAGGTCATTTGCTTCTTAAACATGTTTCAAGCACGCATAACCATTTTTTAAAACATGTGTGGAAAAATCTCTTTCTTATAAAATTTCGATCTATTACGGTTGAACTACTAGAATTTCCCAAACTTGGATAACAAAATTTTGTGTACATTTTTGGTGTGTGATTATATTTTCTTTACTTACATTTGTTATTGCTTTAAATTCTTTCCATACATAAACTCTAAAATTTTCATTTTTGTTGTGATCTATTTGGCGTTTAGCTCTTTTTTTTTTTACGAGATTATGGGGAAGTGAAAACTCAATTTTTGATTTAAGAAAAAAGTCTATATCTAAAATGTAAATGCACAATGCAAAAATTTAGAGAGAGATATTTCCAAAAAGTTTCTTTAATTTTAAGAGATTGTAAACTATTTTTAGTTTTTATATATCAGGTTCTGCAATCGTCGGGAAAAGGGAGAGGGGGGGGGGGGGGGGGGGGGGGGGGTGGTTTCTAACTTAGTATTGACTCCCAATCCAAAAGTCATTCCTTAGAAAAATTAATCCCATTACGCATCATAAATCACTTTACAATCATCTATGATCGTTAAGTCAGTTTTTTTGTAATGGGGCAAAATAATGACTTGTTTGACTCGAGTAAATATCCCACCCCACGTTGACTTGGGAATTTAATCTTATTCTCTTTAAAAGGTTTGGATACATAGGTCATTTGCATCTTTAACATATTTCAAGCAAGCATATCCTTTTTTTAAAACAAGTGAAGAAAAATCTCTTATTTATAAAATTCTGAGATATTAGGGTTGAACTAGTGGAATTTCCAAAACTTGTGTAAATTTCTGGTGTTTCAATAAATTTTCTTTACTTACATTTGTTATTTCTTTAAATTCTTTCCATATATAAACTATAAAATTTTCTTTTTGTTGTGTTCAATTTGCCTTTTATATCTTTTTTTGTTTACAAGATGATGGGGAAGTGAAAACTCAAGTTTTGATTTAAACATCTAAAATGTAAATGCACAATGCACAAATGTAAAGAGATATAATTCCAAATAGTATCTGTAATTTTTAGGGATTGTAAACTCTTTTTAGTTTTTCAATATCAGGTTTTGCAATCGTCAAGAAAAGGGGAGGCGGGGAATTTTAACTTAGTGTTGACTCCCAATTCAAAAGTCATTTCTTAAAAAAATATAGCCCGTTACACATGATAAATCACTTTACAATAATCTATGATCGTTAGGTAAAATTTTTTTAAATGGGGAAAATAATAGTTTGTTTGACTCGGGTAAATATCCCAATGCATGTTCACTTGGGAATTTAATGTTATTCCCTTTAAAAGGTTTGGATCCATAGATCATTTGCATCCTTAACATGTTTCAAGCTTGCAAATCCATTTTTTGAAACATGTGTAGAAAAATATCTTTCTTATAAAATTCCGAGCTATTAGGGTTGAACTAGTGGAATTTCCCAAACTTGGAAAAAAAATATTTTGTGTACATTTGTGGTGAGTGAATAAATTTTCTTTACTTACATTTGTTATTGCTTTAAATTCTTTCCATATACAAAACTCTAAAATTTTCCATTTGTTATTGCTTTAAATTCTTTTCATTCACAAAACTCTAAAATTTTCTTTTTGTTGTGATCTATTTGCATTTAATCTTTTTTTTTTTTTGTTTACGAGATGAAGGGGAAGTGAAAAATCATGTTTTGATTTAAGAAAAAAGTATGCATCTAAAACGGAAATGCACAATGCAAAAATGTAGACAGAGATAATTCCAAAAAGTATTTATAAGTTTTTAGGATTGTAAACTCTTTTTAGTTTTTATATATTAGGTTCTACAATAATCATGAAAAGGGGGAGGCGAAGGATTTTTAACTAAGCGTTAACTCCCAATCCATACATCATTCCTTACAAAAATCTACCCCGTTATGCAAGATAAATCACTTTACAATCATCTATGATCGTAAGGTCAGCTTTTTGTAAATGGAAAAAATAATGGCTTGTTTGACTACGGTAAATATCCCACCGCATGTTCACTTAGGAATTTAATGATATTATCTTTAAAAGGTTTGGATCCATAGGGCATTTGCATCTTTAACATGTTTCAAGCATGCATATCCATTTTTTAAAACATGTGTAGAAAAATCTTTTTCTTTTAAATTCCAAGCTATTAGGGTTGAACTAGTGGAATTTCCCAAACTTAGATAATAAAACTTTTGTGTTCATATGTGGTGTGTGAATAAATTTTCTTTACTTATATTTTTTTATTGCGTTAAATTCTTTACGTACATAAACTCTAAAATTTTCATTATGTTGTGATCGATTTGCTTTTTATCTCATTTTTTGTTTACGAGATGAAGGGAAAGTTAAAACTTATGTTTGGATTTAAGAAAAAAGTATACATATAAAATGGAAATGCACAATGAAAAAATGTACATAGAGAAAATTCCAAAAAGTGTCTATAATTTTTAGGGATTCTAAACTCTTTTTAGTTTTTATATATCAGGTTTTGCAATCGTCGGGAAAAGGCGGAGGCAGGGGATTTTTAGCTGAGTGTTGACTCCTAATCCATAACTCATTCCTTACAAAAATATTGCCCGTTACGAAATATAAATTACATTACAATCATCTATGATCGTTAGGTCAGCTTATTGTAAATGAGACAAATAGTGGCTTGTTTGGCTAAGGAAAATATCCCACCGCACGTTCACTTGAAAATTTAATGTTATTCACTTTAAATGGTATGGATCCATAGGTCATTTGCATATTTAACATGTTTGAAACATGTATATCCATTTTTTAAAACATGTGTAGAAAAATCTCTTTCTTATAAAATTCCAAGCTATTAGGGTTGAACTAGTGAAATTTCCCAAACAGTGATAACAAAAATTTTATGTTCATTTGTTCTATGTGAATAAATTTACTTTACTTACATTTGTTATTTCTTTAAATTCTTTCCATACATAAAATCTAAAAATTTCATTTTGTTGTGATCTATTTTTCCCTTTTATCTCTTTTTTTGTTACGAGATGAAGGGATAGTGAAAACTCAAGTTTTGATTTGAGAAAAAAGTAAACAGCTAAAATGGAAATGCACAATGCACAAATGTAGAGAGATAATTCCAAAAACTACCTGTAATTTTTAAGGATTGTTTACTCTTTTTAGTTTTTTATCAGGTTTTGTAATCATAGGGAAAAGGGGGTGGCGGGGGATTTTTAACTAAAGTGTTGATTCCCAATCCATATGTCGTTCCTTACAAAAAAATAGCCCGTTACGCATGATTAATCACTTTACAATCATGTATGATCGTTAGGTCAGCTTTTTGTAAATGGGCAAAATAATGGCTTGTTTGAGTCGGGTAAATATCCTACCTCTTGTTCACTTGAGAATTTATTATCTTTAAAAGGTATGGATCCAAAAGTCATTTGCATCTTTAACATGTTTCAAGCATTCATATCCATTTTTTTAAACATGTGTAGAAAAAATTCTTTCTTATAAAATTCCAAGCTATTAGGGTTGAACTAGTGGAATTTCCAAAACTTAGATAACAAAACTTTTGTGTTCATATGTAGTGTGTGAATAAATTTTCTTTACTTAAATTTTTTTATTGCGTTATATTCTTTACGTACATAAACTCAAAAATTTTGATTATGTTGTGATTGATTTGCTTTTTATCTCATTTTTTGTTTAAGAGATGAAGGGAAAGTTAAAACTTATGTTTCGATTTAAGAAAAAAGTATACATATAAAATGGAAATGCACAATGAAAAAATGTACATAGAGATAATTCCAAAAAGTGTCTATAATTTTTAGGGATTGTAAACTCTTTTTAGCTTTTATATATCAAAGTTTTGCAATCGTCGGGAAAAGGGGGAGGCAGGGGATTTTTAACTGAGTGTTGACTCCTAATCCATAAGTCATTCCTTACTAAAATATAGCCTATTATGCATATAAATCACTTTATAATCATCTACGATCGTTAGGTTAGCTTTTTGTAAATGGGCAAAATAATGGCTTGTTTGACACGGGTAAATATCCCACCGCAGGTTCACTTGAGAATTTAATGTTATTCTCTTTAAAAGGTGTGGATCCATAGGTCATTTGCATCATTAACATGTTTCAAGCATGCATATCCATTTTTTAAAACTTGTGTAGAAAAATATCTTTCTTATTAAATTCCAAGCTATTAGGGTTGAACTAGTTGAATTTCCCAAACTTAGATAACAAAACTTTTGTATTCATATGTGGTGTGTGAATAAATTTTCTTTACTTACATTTTTTTATGCGTTATATTCTTTCCATACATAAACTCTAAAATTTTCATTATGTTGTGATCAATTTGCTTTTTATCTCATTTTTTGTATACGAGATAAAGGGAAAGTTAAAACTTATGTTTTGATTGAAGAAAAATGTATACATATAAAATGGAAATGCACAATGAAAAAATGTACATGGAGATAATTACAAAAAATGTCTGTAATTTTTAGGGATAGTAAACTTTTTTTAGTTTTGATATATATCAGGTTTTGCAATCGTCGGGAAAAGGGGGAGGTGGGGTTTTTAACTGAGTGTCCACTCCAAATCCATAAGTCATTCCTAACAAAAATATTGCCTGTTACAAAATATAATTTACTTTACAATTATCTATGATTATTTGGTCAGCTTAATGTAAATGAGACAAATAGTGGCTTGTTTGACTCGGGTAAATATCCCACCGCACGTTCACTTGAGAATTTAATGTTATTCACTTTAAATGGTATGGATCGATAGGTCATTTGCATATTTAATATGTTTCAAACATGTATATCCATTTTTTTAAACACGTGTAGAAAAATCTCTTTCTTATAAAATTTCAAGCTATTAGGGTTGACCTAGTGAAATTTCCCAAACTAGGATAACAAAACTTTTATGTTCATTTGTGTTGTGTGAATAAATTTACTTTACTTACATTTGTTATTTCTTTAAATTCTTTCCATACATAAAATCTAAAAATTTCATTTTGTTGTGATCTATTTTTCCCTTTTATCTCTTTTTTTGTTACGAGATGAAGGGATAGTGAAAACTCAAGTTTTGATTTAAGAAAAAAGTATACAGCTAAAATGTAAATGCACAATGCACAAATGTAGAGAGAGATAATTCCAAAAAGTGTCTGTAATTTTTAGGGATTGCTAACTCTTTTTAGTTTTTATCAGGTTTTGTAATCGTAGGGAAAAGGGGGAGGCGGGGGATTTTTAACTAAAGTGTTGATTCCCAATCCATATGTCATTCCTTATAAAAATTTGGCCCGTTACGCATGATTAATCACTTTACAATCATGTATGATCGTTAGGTCAGCTTTTTGTAAATGGGAAAAATAATGGCTTGTTTGAGTCGGGTAAATATCCCACCTCACGTTCACTTGAGAATTTATGGTTATTCTCTTTAAAAGGTTTGGATCCAAAGGTCATTTGCATCTTTAACATGTTTCAAGCATGCATATCCATTTTTTAAAACATGTGTAGAAAAATCTCTTTCTTATAAAATACCAAGCTATTTGGGTTGAACTAGTGGAATTTCCCAAACTTGGATAACAAAACATTTGTGTTCATTTGTGGTGTGTGAATAAATTTTCTTTACTTACATTTTTTATTGCTTTAAATTCTTTCCATACATAAACTCGAAAAATTGCATGTTGTTGTGATCTATTTGCCTTTTATCTCATGTTTGGTCTAATGGATGAAGGGAAAGTGAAAACTCAAGCTTTGATTAAAGAAAATAGTATACATCTAAAATGAAAATGCACAATGCAGAAATGTAGAGAGAGATAATTTCAAAAAGTGTCTGTAATTTTTAGGGATTGTAAAATCTTTTTAGATTTTATATATCAGGTTTTGCAATCGTCAAGAAAAAAGGGGAGCGAGGAGTTTTTAACTGAGTCTTGACTCCCAATCCACAAGTCATTCCTTACAAAATATTGCCAGTTATGCATGATAAATCACTTTACAATCATCTATGATTGTTAGGTCAGCTTTTTTTAAATGGGAAATATGTTGGTTTGTTTAACACAGGTAAAAATGCCACCCACGTTCACTTGAGAATATATTGTTGTTCTCTTTAATAGGTTTGGATCCATCGGTCATTTGTATCTTTAACATGTTATAAGCATGCATATCGTTTTTTTAAAACATGTGTAGAAAAATCTCTTTCTTATAAAATTCCAAGCTATTAGGATTGAACTAGTGGAATTTCCCAAACTTAAATAACAAAACTTTTGTGTTCATTTGTAGTGTGTGAATAAATTTTCTTTACTTACATTTGTTATTTCTTTAATGCTTTCCATACATAAACTCTAAAATTTTCGTTTCGTTGTGATTTATTTGCCTTTTATTCTCTTTTTTTGTTTACGAGATGAAGGGAAAGTGAAAACTCAAGTTTTGATTTAAGGAAAAAGTATATATCTAAAATGGAAATGGACAATGCACAAATGTAGAGAGAGATAATTCCAAAACAAGTCTGTAAGTTTTAGGGATTGTAAACTCTTTTTAGTTTCTATATATCAGGTTCTACAATCGTTGAGAAAAGGGGGAGGCGGCGGATTTTTAACTGAGAGTTTATTCCTAATCCATAAGTCATTCCTTACAAAAATATCTCCCGTTATGCATGATAAATCACTTTACAATAATCTATGATCGTTAGGTGAACTTTTTGTAAATGGGCAAAAAAATGGCTTGTTTGACTTGGGTAAATATCCCACCCCACGTTCACTTGAGAATTTAATGTTATTCTCTTTAAAAAGTTTGGATCCTTAGTTCATTTGCATGTTTAACATTTTTCAAGCATGTATATCCTTTTTTTAAAACATGCATAGAAAAGTATCTTTCTTCTAAAATTCCAAGCTATTAGGGTTGAACTTGTGGAATTTCCCAATCTTGGATAACAAAACTTTTGTGATCATTTGTGGTGTGTGAATAAATTTTATTTACTTACATTTTTTATTGCTTTAAATTCATACCATACATAAACTCTAAAATTTTCATTTTGTTGTGTTCTATTTTTGCCTTTTTTCTCTTTTTTGTTTACAAGATGAACGGAAAGTGAAAACTAGAGTTTTGATTTAAGAAAAAAATATACATCTAAAATGGAAATGCACAATGCACAAAAATCAGAGTGACATAATTCCAAAGAGAGTGTAATTTTTAGGGATTGTAAACACATTTTAGTTTTTATATTTCAGGTTTTTCAATCTTTGGGAAACAGGGGAGGTGGGGGATTTTTAACTGAGTGTTAACTACCAATCCATAAGTCATTCCTTACAAAAATATAGCCCAGTATGAATTATAAATCACTTTACAATCATCTATGATCGTTAAGTCAGCTTTTTGTAAATAGGCAAAATAATGGCTTGTTTGACTCGGGCAAATATCACACCGCACATTCACTTGAGAATTTAATATTATTTTCTTTAAATGGTATGGTTCCGTAGGTCATTTGCATTTTGAACATGTTTCAAACATGCATATTCATTTTTTAAAACTTGTGTAGAAAAATCACTTTCTTATAAAATTGAAACCTATATGGGTTGAACTAGTGATATTTCCCAAACTTGGATAACAAAACTTTTTTGTTCATTTGTGGTGTGTGAAAAAAATTTATTTACTTACATTTGATATTGATTTTAATTCTTCCCATACATAAACTCTAAAATTTTCATTTTGTTGTGATCTATTTTTTCCTATTATCTCTTTTTTTGTTTTGCGAGATGAAGGGAAAGTGAAAACTCGAGTTTTGATTTAAGAAAAAATTATACATCCAAAATGGAAATTCACAATGCAGAAATGTAGAGAGAGATAATTACAAATTGTTTCTGTCATTTTTAAGGATTTTAAACTCTTTTTAGTTTTTATATCTCAGGTTTTGCAATCGTCAGGAAAAGGGGGAGGCAAGGGATTTTTAACTGAATGTTCACTCCCAATCCATAAGTCATTCCTCAAAAAAAATATAGACCGTTACACATGATCAATCACTTAAGAGTCATCTATGATCGTTAGGTTAGCATTTAGAAAATGGGCAAAATAATGGCTTGTTTGACTCGCGTAAATATCCAACCGCATGTTCACTTGAGAATTTAATGTTATTCTCTTTAAAAGGTTTGGATCTATAGGTCATTTGCATCTTTAACATTTTTCAAGCATGCATATCCATTTAGTTAAAACATGTTTAGAAAAATATCTTTCTTATAAAATTCCAAGCTATTAGGGTTGAACTAGTGGAATTTCCCAAACTTGGATAACAAAACTTGTGTTCATTTGTGGTGTGTGAATAAATTTTCTTTACTTACATTTGTTATTGGTTTAAATGCTTTCCATACATAAACTCTAAGATTTTAGTTTTGTTGTGATCTATTTGCCTTTTACCTCCTTTTTTATTCATGAGATGTAGGGAAAGTTAAAAATAAAGTTTTGATTTAAGAAAAAACTATACACCTAAAACGGAAATGCACAATGTACAAATGTAGAGTGAGATAATTACAAAACGTGTCTGCAATTTTTAGGGATTGTAAACTCCTTTTAGTTTTTATATATCAGGTTTTGCAATCATTCGTAAAAGAGGGATGCGGGGATATTTAACTGAGTGTTGACTCCCAATCCAGAAGTCATTCCTTACAAAAATATCTCCTATTACGCATGATAAATCACTTTACAATAATCTATGATCGTTAGGTCAACTTTTTGTAAGTGGGCAAAATAATGGCTGGGTTGACTCAGGTAAATATCCCAACGCACGTTCACTTGAGAATTTAATATTATTCTCTTTAAACGGTTTTGATCCATAGGTCATTTGCATCTTTGAAATGTTTCAAGCATGCATATCCATTTTTTAAAATATGTGTAGAAAAATCTCTTTTTTAATAAAATTCCAAGCTATTAGGGTCGAACTAGTGGAATTTTCCATACTTGGATAACAAAACTTTTCTGTTCATTTGTGGTGTGTGAATAAATTTTCTTTACTTACATTTGTTATTGCTTTAAATTCTTTCCTTACATAAACTCTCTAATTTTAATTATGTTGTATTTTCCTTTTATCTTTTTTTTTTTTTACAAGATGTTGGGAAAGTGAAAACTCAAGTTTTAATTTATGAAAAAAGTATACATCTAAAATGGAAATGTACAATGCAAAAATATATAGAGAGAGATAATTCCAAAAAGTGACTGTAATTTTTAGTGATTTTAAACTCTTTTTAGTTTTCATATATCCGGTTTTGTAATCGTCCGGAAAAGGGAGAGGCGGGGGATTTTTAACTGAGTGTTGACTCCAAATCCATAAGTCATTCCTTACCAAAATATAGACCGTTACACAAAATAAATCACTTTACAATCATCTTTGATCGGTAGGTCAGCTTTTTGTAAATGGGCAAAATAATGTCTTGTTTGACTCGGATAAATAACCCACCGCACGTTCACTTGAGAATTTAATGTTATTCTCTTTAAAAAGTTTGGATCCATAGGTCATTTGCCTCTTTAATATGTTTCAAGCATGCATATCTATTTTTTCAAACATGTTTAGAAAAATCTCTTTCTTATAAAATTCCAAGCTATTAGGGATGAACATGTGGAATTTCCCAAACATGGATAACAAAAATTTTGTGCTCATTTGTGGTGTGTGAATAAATTATCTTTTTTACATTTTTTATTGCTTTAAATTCTTTCCACACATAAAATCTAAAATTTTCATTTTGTTGTGATCAATTTAGGCCTTTTTTCTCTTTTTTTGTATACGAGATGAAGGGAAAGTGAAAACTCTAGTTTTGAATGAAAAAAAATAAAATATCTAAAATAGAAATGCACAATAATAAAATGTAGAGTGAGATAATTCCAAAAAGTGTCTGTAATTTTTAGGGAATGTAAACTCTTTTTAGTTTTAATATATCAGATTTTGCAATCTTTGAGAAAAGGGGGAGGCGAGGGCTTTTTAACTGAGTGTTGACTACCAATCCATAAGTCATTCCTTACAAAAATATAGCCCGTTCTGAATTATAAATCACTTTACAATCATCTATGATCGTCAGGTCAGCTTTTTGTAAATGGGCAAAATAATGGCTTGTTTGACTCGGGTAAATATCACATCGCACCTTCACTTGAGAATTTAATATTATTTTCTTTAAATGGTGTGGATCCGTAGGTCATTTGCATCTTGAACATGTTTCAAACATGCATATTCATTTTTTAAAACATGTGTAGAAAAATCTCTTTCTTATTAAATTGCAACCTATAAGGGTTGAACTAGTGGAATTTCCCAAACTTGGATAAGAAAATTTTTTTGTTCATTTGTGGTATGTGAAAAAAATTTATTTACTAATATTTGTTATTGATTTTAATTCTTTCCATACATAAACTCTAAATTTTTCATTTTTTTGTGATCTATTTTTGCCTTTTATCTCTTTTTTTGTTTACGAGATGAAGGGAAAGTGAAAACTCGAGTTTTGATTTAATAAAAAATTATACATCTAAAATGAAAATGCACAATGCAGAAATGTATAGAAAGATAATTCCAAAAAGTCTCTATCATTTTTAAGGATTTTAAACTCTTTTTAGTTTTTATATTTTAGGTTTTGCAATCGTCAGGAAAAGGGGGAGGAGAAGGATTTTTAACTGAGTGTTGACTCCCAATCCATAAGTCATTCTTTACCAAAAATATAGCCTATTACGCATGATCAATCACTTAAGAGTCATCTATGATTGTTAGGTTAGCATTTTGAAAATGGGCAAAATAATGGCTTGTTTGACTCGGGTAAATATCCAACCGCACGTTCACTTGAGAATTTAATGTTATTCTCTTTAAAAGGTTTGGATCTATAGGTCATTTGCATCTTTAACATTTTTCAAGCATGCATATCCATTTTTTAAAACATGTGTAGAAAAATCTCTTTCTTATATAATTCCAAGCTATTAGGGTTGAACTAGTGGAATTTCCCAAACTTGGATAACAAAACTTTTGTGTTCAATTGTGGTGTGTGAATAAATTTTCTTTACTTACATTTGTTGTTGGTTTAAATGCTTTCCATACATAAACTCTAAGATTTTAGTTTTGTTGTGATATATTTGCCTTTTACCTCTCTTTTTTATTTACGAGATGTAGGGAAAGTTAAAACTAAAGTTTTGACTTAAGAAAAAAGTATACATCTAAAAAGGAAATGCACATTGTGCAAATGTAGAATGAGATAATTACAAAACGTGTCTACAATTTTTAGGGATTGTAAACTATTTTTAGTTTTTATATATCAGGTTTTGGAATAATTGGGAAAAGGGGGAGGCGGGGGATATTTAACTGAGTGTTGACTCCCAATCCAGAAGTCATTCCTTACAAAAATATCTCCTGTTACGCATGATAAATCACTTTACAATAATCTATGATCGTTAGGTCAACTTTTTTTAAATGGGAAAAATAATGGCTAGTTTGACTCAGGTAAATATCCCAACGCACGTTCACTTGAGAATTTAATATTATTCTCTTTAAACGGTTTTGATCCATAGGTCATTTGCATCTTTAAAATGTTTCAAGCATGTATATCCATTTTTTAAAATATGTGTAGAAAAATCTCTTTTTTAATAAAAGTCCAAGCTATTAGGGTCGAACTAGTGGAATTTTCCATACTTGGATAACAAAATTTTTCTGTTCATTTGTGGTGTGTGAATAAATTTTCTTTACTTACATTTTTTATTGCTTTAAATTCTTTCCTTACATAAACACTCTAATTTTAATTATGTTCTATTTTCCTTTTATCTATTTTTTTTACGAGATGTTGGGAAAGTGAAAACTCAAGTTTAAATTTATGAAAAAATTATACATAAAAAATGGAAATGTACAATGCAAAAATATGGAGAGAGATAATTCCAAAAAGTTTCTATAATTTTTAGTGATTTTAAACTCTTTTTTGTTTTCATATGTCAGGAAAAGGGAGAGGCGGGGGATTTTTAACTGATTGTTGAGTCCCAATCCATAAGTCATTCCTTGCAAAAATATAGCCCTTTATGCATGATAAATCTCTTTACAATCATCTATGATCGTTAGGTCAACTTTTTCTAAATGGGCAAAATAATGGCTTGTTTGACTTTGGTAAATATCCCACCGCACTTTCACTTGAGAATTTAATGTTTTTCTCTTTAAAATGTTTGGATCCATAAGTCATTTACATCTTTAACAAGTTTCAAGCATGCTGATCCATTTTTTTAAACATGTGTAGAAAAATATCTTTCTTATAAAATTCCATACTATTAGGGTTGAACTAGTGGAATTTCCCAACCTTGGATAACAAAACTTTTGTGTTCATTTGTTTTGTGTGAATAAATTTTCTTTACTTACAATTTTTATTGCTTTAAATTATTTCCATACATAAACTCTTAAATTTTCATTTTGTTGTGATCTATTTTTGCCTTTTATCTCTTTTTTTGTTTACGAGATGAAGGAAAAGTGAAAACTCAAGTTTTGAATTAAGAAAAAATTATACATCTAAAATGGAAAAGCAAAATGAACAAATGTAGAGAGAGATAATATCAAAAACCGTTTGTAATTTTTTAGGATTGTAAACTCATTTTAGTTTTTATTAATTAGGTTTTGTAATCGTCGGGAAAAAGGGGAGGCAGGGGATTTTGAACGGAGTGTTGACTCCCAATCCATAAGAAATTCCTTACAAAAATATAGTCTGTTGCTCAGGATAAATCACTTTACAATCATCTATGATCGTTAGGTCAGATTTTATTAAATGGGCAAAATAATAGCTTGTTTGACTCGGGTAAATATCCCACCGCACATTCACGTGAGAATTTAATGTTATTCTCTTTAAAATGTTTGGATCCATAGGTCATTTGCATCTTTAACATGTTTTAAGCATGCATATCCATTTTTTAAAACATGTGTACAAAAATCTCCTTCTTATAATATTCCATGCTATTGGGGTTGAACTAGTGGAATTTCCCAACCTTGGATAATAAAACTTTTGTGTTCATTTGTGGTGTGTGAATAAATTTTCTTTACTTATATTTGTTAATGCTTTTAATTCTTTCCATACATAAACTCTAAAATTTTCATTTTGTTGTGATCTATTTTTGCCTTTTATCTCTTTTTTTGTTTACATGATGAAGGGGAAGTGAAAATTCGAGTTTTGATTTAAGAAAAAAGTATCAGTAATTTTTAGGGATTGTAAACTCTTCTTAGTATTTATATATCAGGTTTTACAATCGTTAGGAAAGGGGGGATGTGGGGAATTTTTAACTGAGTGTTGACTTCAAATCCTTATGTCAGTCCTTACAAAAATATGGCCCGTTACACATAATAAATCACTTTACAATCAGCTATGATCGTTAGGTCAGCTTTTTGTAAATTGGCAAAATAATAGCTTGTTTGACTTGAATAAATAACACACCGCACGTTCACTTGAGAATTTAATGTTATTCTCTTTAAAAGTGTTGGATCCATAGCTCATTTGCATAATTAACATGTTTCAAGCATGCATATAATTTTTTAAAAACATGTGTAAAAATATCTCTTTCTTATAAAATTCCAAACTATTATGGTTGAACTAGTGGAATTTTCCAAACTTGGATAACAAAACTTTTGTCTTCATTTGTGGTGTGTGAATAAATTTTCTTTACTTACATTTGTTATTTCTTTAAATTCTTTCCATACATAAACTCTAAAATTTTATTTTGTTGTGATCTATTTAGGCCTTTTATCTCTTTTTTTGTTTACGAGATGAAGGGAAAGTGAAAAATAAAGGTTTGATTTAAGAAAAAAGTATACATCTAAAATGGAAAAGCACAATGCACAAATGTAGAGAGAGATAATTCCAAAAAATGTCTGTAATTTTTAGGGATTGTAAACTCTTTCTAGTTTTTATATATCCGGTTTTGCAATCGTCGGTAAAAGGGGGAGACGGGGGATTTTAACTGAGTGTTGACTACCAATTCATAAGTTATTCCTTACAAAAATATAGCCTGATACGCATGATAAATCACTTAACAATCATCTATGATCGTTAGGTCAACTTTTTTTAAATGGGCAAAATAATGACTTGTTTGACTCTAGTAAATATCCCGTCGGACGTTCACTTCAGAATTTAATGTTATTCTCTTTAAATGGTATGGATCCATAGGTCATTTGCATATTTAACATGCTTCAGACATTGTTATCCATTTTTTAAAACATGTGTAGAAAAATCTCTTTCTTATCAAATTCCAAGCAATTAGGGTTGAACTAGTGGAATTTCCCAAACTTGGATAACAAAAATTTTGTGTTCATTTGACGTGAGTTAATAAATTTTCTTTACTTAAATTTGTTATTTATTTAAATTATATCCATACATATACTCTAAATGTTTCATTTTGTGGGGATCTATTTTTGCCTTTTATCTCTTTTTTTGTTTACGAGATGAAGGAAAAGTGATAACTCAAGTTTAGATTTAAGAAAAAACTATACATCTAAAATGTAAATGCACAATGCGCATATTTAGAGAGGGATAATTCCAAAAAGTGTTTGTAATTTTTAGGGATTGTAAACTCTTTTAAGTTTTTATATATCAGGTTTTGCAATCGTCGGGAAATGGGGGAGGCAGGGGGTTTTTAACTTAGTGTTGACTCCCAATCCTTAAGTTATTCCTTAAAAAAATATAGCATGTTATGCATGATATATCATTTTACAGTCATCTATGATCGTTAGGTCAGCTTTTTTTAAATGGGCAAATTAATGACTTTTTTAACTCGGGTAAATATGCAACCGCATGTTCATTTGAGAATTTAATGTTATCCCTTTTAAAAGGTTTGGATCCGTAGGTCATTTGCATCTTTAACATGTTTCTAGCATGCATATCCATTTTTTAAAACATGTGTAGAAAAATCTCTTTCTTATAAAATTCCAAGCAATTAGGGTTTAACTAGTGGAATTTCCCAAACTTGGATAACATAACTTTTGTGTTCATTTGTGGTGTGTCAATAAATTTTATTTACTTGAATTTGTTATTTCTTTAAATTCTTTCCATATCTAAACTCTAAAATTTTCATTTTGTTATGATCTATTTTTTGTCTTTTACCTCTCTTTTTTTTACACAAGGTGAAGGGAAAGTGAAAACTCAAGTTTGGATTTAAAAAAAAAATATACATCTAAAACTGAAATGCACAATACACAAATGTAGATAGAGATAAGTTAGAAAAATGTCTGTAATTTTTACGGATTGTAAATTCTTTTACGTTTTTGTATATCAGGTTTTGCAATCGTCGGGAAAAGGGGCAGGCAAGGGATTTTTAACTGAGTGTTGACTCCCTATCCATCAGTCATTCCTTAAAAAAATATAGCTCGTTAGTCCTCATAAATCACTTTACAATCATCTCTGATCGGTAGGTCAGCTTTTTGTAAATTAGCAAAATAATGGCTTGTTTGACTCGGTTAAATATCCTACCGCACGTTCACTTGATAATTTAATGTTTTTCTCTTTAAAAGGTTTGGATCCATAGGTCATTCGTATTTTTAACATGTTTCAAGCATGCATATCAATTTTTTAAAACATGTTTAGAAAAATCTCTTTCTTATAAAATTCCAAGCTATTAGGGTTGAAGTATTGGAATTTCCCAAACTAGGATAACAAAACTTTTGTTTTCATTTGTACTGTGTCAATAATTTTTCTTTACTTGCATTTGTAATTGCTTTAAATTCTTTCCATACATAAACTCTAAAATTTTCATTTTGTTGTGATCTATTTTTGCCTTTTATCTCTTTTTTTGTGTACGAGATGAAGGGAAAGTGAAAACTCAAGTTTTGATTTATCAAAAAAGTATACATCTAAAATGGAAATACACAATGCACAAAAGTAGAGAGAGATAATTCCAAAAAGTGTCTGTAATTTTAGAGATTGAAAACTCCTTTTAGTTTTTGTACAACAGGTTATGCAATCGTCGGGAAAAGGGGGAGGCGGGAGATTTTTAATAGAGTGTTAACTTCAAATCCATAAGTCATTCCTAGCAAAAATATAGCCCGTTATGCATGATAAATCACTTTACAATCATCTATTATCGTTTGGTCAGTTTTTTGTAAATGGGCAAAATAATGGCTTGTTTAACTCGGGTAAATATCCCACCGCACGTTCACTTTAAAATTTAATGTCATTCTCTTTAAAAGGTGTGGATCCATAAGTCATTTTCATCTTTAACATGTTTCAAACATCCATATCCATTTTTAAAACATGTGTAGAAAAATCATTTTCTTATAAAATTCCAAGCTATTAGGGTTGAACTAGTGGAATTTCCCAAACATGGATAACAAAACATTTGTGTTCATTTGTGGTGTGTGAATAAATTTTCTTTACTTGCATTTTTAATTTCTTTAAATTCTTTCCATACATAAACTCTAATTTTTTTATTTTGTAGTTATCTATTTTTCCCTTTTATCTCAGTTTTTGTTTACGAGATGAAGGGAAAGTGAGAACTCAAGTTTTGATTTAAGAAAAAAGTATATATCTTAAATGCAAATGCACAATGAAAAAATATTGAGAGAGATAATTCCAAAAAGTGTCTGTCATTTTTAAGGATTGTAAACTCTTTTCTGTTTTTATATATCAGGTTTTCCAATCATCGGGAAAAGGTGGAGGCGGGGGATTTTTAACTGAGTGTTGACTCCCAATCCATTAGTACAAAAATATAGCCCATTCCGCATGATAAATCACTTTACTATCATCTATGATCGTTCGGTCAGCTTTATGTAAATGGGCAAAATAAAGGCTTGTTTGGCTCGGGTAAATATCCCACCACACGTTCACTTGAGAATTTAATGTTATTCTATTGAAAAGGTTGGGATCCATAGGTCATTTGCCTCTTTAACATCTTTCAAGCATGCATATCCATTTTTTTAAACATGTGTAGAAAAATCTCTTTCTTATAAAATTCCAAGCTATTAGGGTTGAACTACTGGAATTTCCCAAACTTGGGCAACAAAACTTTTGTGTTCATTTTTGGTGTGTGAACAAATTTTCTTAACATACATTTTTTATTGCTTTCTATTCTTTCCATACATAAACTCTAAAATTTTCATTTTGTTCTGATCTATTTTTACCTTTTATCTCTTTTTATTTACGAGATGATAGGAAAGTGAAAACTCAAGTTTTGATTTAAGAAAAAAGTATAGATCTAAAATGGAAATGCGCAATGGAAAATGTATTAATAGATAATTCAAAAAAGTTTTTGTAATTTTTAGGGATTGTAAACTCTTTTTAGTTTTTATACATAAGGTTTTGCAATCGCCAGGAAAAGGGGGAGGCGGAGATTTTTAACTGAGTGTTGACTCCCTATCTATAGGACATTCCTTAAAAAAATATAGCCCGTTATGCATGATAAATCACTTTACAATAATCTATTATCGTTAGATCAGCTTTTTGTAAATGGGCAAAATAATGGCTTGTTTGACTCGGGTAAATGTCCCATCGCACGTTCATTTGAGATTTTATTGTCATTCTCATTAAAATGTTTGGATCCATAGGTCATTTGCATCTTTATCATGTTTCAAGCATGTATATCCATTTTTTAAAACATGTGTACAAAAATCTCTTTCTTATAATATTCCAAGCTATTAGGGTTGAACTAGTGGAATTTCCCAAACATGGATAAAAAAAACTTCTGTGTTCATCTGTGGTGTGTGAATAAATTTTCTTTACTTGCATTTGTAAGTTCTTCAAATTCTTTACATACATAAACTCTAAAATTTTTACTTATTAGTGATCTATTTTTACCTTTTATCTCTTTTTCTGTTTGCGAGATGAAGGGAAAGTGAAAACTGAAGTTTTGATTTAAGAAAAAAGTATACATCTTAAAAGGAAATGGACAATGCAAAAAAGTTGAGAGAGATAATTCCAAAAAGTGTCTATAATTTTTAAGGATTGTAAACTCTTTTTAGTATTTATAAATCAAGTTTTGCAATCGTAGGGAAAAGGGGGTAGCGGGGGATTTTTAACTGAGTGTTGACTCCCAATCCATAAGTCATTCCTTACAAAAATATTTCCCGTTACAAATGATAAATCACTTTACAACCATCTATGATCGTTAGGTCAACTTTATGTAAATGGGCAAAATAATGGTTTATTTTACTCGGGTAAATATCCCACCGCACGTTCACTTGAGAATTTAATGTTATTCGCTTTAAAAGGTTTGGTTCAATAGGTCATTTGCCTCGTTAACATGTTTCAAGCATGCATATTTATTTTTTAAAACTTGTGTAGAAAAATATCTTTCTTATAAAATTCCAAGCTATTAGGGTTGAACTAGTGGAATTACCCAAACTTGGGTAACAAAAATTTTGTGTTCATTTGTGCTGTGTGATTAAATTTTATTTACTTACAGTTTTTATTGCTTTATATTCTTTCCATACATAAACTCTAAAATTTTCATTTTTTTCTGATCTATTTGCCTTTTATATCTTTTTTTGTTTACAAGATGATGGGAAAGTGAAAACTCAAGTTTTGATATAAGAAAAAACTATACATCTTAAATGGAAATGCACAATGCAAAAAAGTATTGAGAGATAATTCCAAAAAGTGTTTGTAATTTTTAGGGATAGTAAACTCTTTTTTGTTTTTATATATCAGGTTTTGCAATCGTCAATAAAAGGGAGAGGCGGGGGATCCATAACTGAGTGTTGACTCCCAATCCATACATAATTCCTTGCAAAAATATAACCTGTTATGCATGATAAATCACTATACAATCATCTATGATCGTTAGGTCAGCTTTTTGTAAATGGGCAAAATAATGGCTTGTTTCACTCTGGTAAATATCCCGCCTCACGTTCACTTGAGAATTTGATGTTATTCTCATTAAAAGTTTTGGATCCATAGGTCATTTGCATCTTTAACATGTTTCAACCATGCATAATATCCATTTTTTAAATCATGTGTCGAAAAATCTCTTTCTTATAAGATTCCAAGCTATTAGGGTTGAACTAGTAGAATTTCCCAAACATGGATAACAAAAATTTTGTGTTCATTTGTGGGGTGTGAATAAATTTTGTTTACTTGCATTTGATATTACTTTAAATTCTTTCCATACATAAACTCTAAAATTTTCATTTTTTTGTGATCTATCTTTGCCTTTTATATCTTTTTTTGTTTATGAGATGAAGGGAAAGTGAAAACTCAAGTTGTGATCTAAGAAAAAAGTATACATCTAAAATGGAAATACACAAAGCACAAATGTGGAGAGAGATAATTCCAAAAAGTGTCAGTAATTTTTAGGGATAGTAAACTCATTTTAGTTTTTATATATCATGTTTTTCAATCATCGAGAAAAGAGGGAGGTGGGGGATATTTAACTGAGTGTTGCGTCCCAATCCATAAGTCATTCCTTACAAAAATATACCTGTTACGTATGCTGAATCTCTTTACAATCTTCTAAGATAGTTAGCTCAACTTTTTGTAATTGGGCAAAACAATGGCTTGTGTGACTCAGGTAAATATCCCACCATACGTTCACTTTAGAATTTAATGTTATTCTCTTTAAAAGGATTGGATCCATAGGTCATTTGCATCTTTTACATGTTTCAAGCATGCATATCAATTTTTTAAAACATATGTAGAAAAATCTCTTTCTTATAAAATTCCACGCTATTAGGGTTGAACTAGTGGAATTTCCCAAACTAGGATAACAAAACTTTTGTGTTCATTTGTATTGTGTGAATAAATTTAATTTTCTTGCATTTTTTATTTCTTTAAATTCTTTCCATACTTAAACTCGAAAATTTTAACCTTTTTGTGATCTATTTTTGCCTTTTATCTCTTTTTTTGTTTACGAGATGATGGGAAAGTGTCTATAATTAATTGGGAAAAATATAATCTAAAATATAAATGCACAATACACAAATAAAGAGAGAGATAATTTCAAAAAGTGTCTATAATTATAAGGGATTGTAAACTCTTTTTAGTTTTTATATATGAGGTTTTGCTATCGTCAAGAAATGGGGGAGGTGGGAGATTTTTAACTGAGTGTTGCCTCCCAATCCATAAGTCATTCCATACAAAAATATAGCCCGTTACGCATGATAAATCACTATACAATCATCTATGATCTCTAAGTCAGCTTTTTGTAAATGAGCAAAATAATGGCTTGTTTGACTCGGGTAAATTTCCCACCGCACATTCACTAGAGAATTTTAAGTTATTCTCTTCAAAAGGATTGGATACAAAGGTCATTTACATCTTTAACATGTTTCAAGCATTCATATCCATTTTTTAAAACAGGTGTAGAAATAGCTCTTTCTTATAAAATTCCAAGCTATTAGGGTTGAACTACTGGAATTTTCCAAACTTTGAAAACAAAACTTTTGTGTTCATTTGTGGTGTGTGAATAAATTATCTTGACTTGCATTTGTTATTGCGTTAAATTTTTTCCATACATAAACTCTAAAATTTTCATTTTGTTGTGATCTGTTTTTTCCTTTTATCTCTTTTTTTGTTTACGAGATGAAGGGAAAGTGAATACACAAGTTTTGATTTAAGAAAAAATTATACATCTAAAATGGAAATGCACAATGCACAAATGTAGGGAGAGAAAATTCCAAAAAATGTCTGTAATTTTTTGGGATTGTCAACTCTTTTAAGTTTTAATATATCAGGTTTTGCAATCATCAGGAAAAGGGGGAGGCGGGGGATTTTTAATTGTGTGTTGACTCCAAATCCATAAGTAATTCCTTACAAAAATATAGACCGTTACACATGATAAATCACGTTACAATCAATTATGATCGTTAGGTCAGCTTTTTCTAAATCGGTAAAATATTAGATTGTTTGACTCAGGTAAGTATCCCAACGCACGTTCACTTGAGAATTTAATGTCATTCTCTTTACAAGGTTTGGATCCATAGATCATTTTCATCTTTAACATGTTTCAAGCATACATATCCATTTTTTAAAACATGGGTAGAAAAATCTCTTTCTTATAAAATTCCAAGCTATTAGGGTTGAACAAGTGCAATTTCCAAAACTCTAATAACAAAACTTTTGTGTTCATTTGTGGTGTGTGAAAAAATTTTCTTCACTTTGTATTTTTTATTGCTTCAAAATTCTATCCATACATAAACTCTTAAAATTTCATTTTGTTGTGATCTATTTTTTTCTTTAATCCCTTTTTTTGTTTTCAAGATGAAGTGAAAGTGAAAACTCAAGTTTGATTTAAGAAAAAAGTAAAGAACTAAAATGTAAATGACCAATGCACAAATGTAGGGAGAGCTAATTCAAAAAAGTGTCTTTAATTTTTAGGGATTGTAAACTCTGTTTAGTTTTTATATATAAGGTTTTGCAATCGTCGGGAAAAGGGGTAGGCAGGGGCTTTTTAACTGAGTGTTGACTCCCAATACATAAGTCATTCCTTACAAAAATATAGCCCGTTACGCATGATAAATCATGTTATAATCAGCTATGATTAGTTGGTCAACTTTTTGTAAATGGGCAAAATAATGGCTTGTTTGACTCGGGTAAATCAACCTCAGCATGCTCACTTGAGAATTTAATGTCATTCTCTTTAAAATATTTGTATCCATACGTCATTTGGATCTTTAACATGTTTCAAGCATGCAAATCCAGTTTTTCAAACATGTGTAGAAAAGTCTCTTTCTTATAAAATTCCAAGCTATTAGGGTTGAACTAGAGGAATTTCCCAAAAAAAACTTTTGTGTTCATTTGTGGAGTGTGAATAAATTTTCTTTACGTGCATTTTTTTAAAAATTCTTTCCATTCATAAACTCTAATATTTTCATTTTCTTGTGATCTTTTTTTCCTTTTATTTCTTTTTTTGTTGACGAGATGAAGGGAAAGTGAAAACTCAAGTTTTGATTTAATAAAAAAGTTTACATCTAAAATTGAAATGCACAACGCACAAATGTATAGAGAGATAATTCAAAAAAGTGTCAGTAAATTTTAGGGATTCTAAAATCTTTTTAGTATTTATATATCAGGTTTTGCAATCGTCGGGTAAAGGGGAAGGCGGGGGATTTTTAACTGAGTGTTGACTCCCAATCCATAAGTCATCCGTTAAAAAATTATAGCCCGTTACGCATGATAAATCACATTACAATCTTCTATGATCGGTAGGTCAGGTTTTTGTAAATGGGCAAAATAATGGCTTGTTTGACTCAGGTAAATATCCCATTGCACGTTCACTTGAAAATTTAAAGTCATTCTCTTTAAAAGGTTTTGATCCATAGGTCATTTGCATCTTTAACATGTTTCAAGCGTGCATATCCATTTTTTAAAACATGTGTAAAAAATCTCTTTCGTATAAAATTCCAAGCTATTGAACTAGTGGAATTTCCCAAACTCAGATAACAAAACTTTTGTGTTCATTTGTGGTGTGTGAATAAATTTTCTTTACTTATATTTGTTTTTTCTTTTAATTCTTTCTATGCATAAACTCTAAAATTTTCATTTTGTTGTGATCTTTTTGCCTTTATCTCTTTTTTTGTTTACGTGATGAAGGAAAACTGAAAACTCAAGTTTTGATTTATGAAAAAAGTGTACATCTAAAATGAAAATGCACAATGCACAAATGTAGAGAGAGATAATTCAAAAAAGTGTCTATAATTTTTACGGATTGTCAACTCTTTTTAGTTTTTATATATCACGTTTTGCAATCATTGGGAAAGGGGGAGGGATTTTTAACTGAGTGTTGACTCCCAATCCTTAAGTCATTCATTATAAAAATATAGCCCATCACGCATTATAAATATCCCACCGCACGTTCACTTGAGAATTTAATGTTATTCTCTTGAAAAGGTTTGGATCCATAGGTCATTTGCATCTTTAACATGTTTCATGCATGCATATCCATTTTTTAAAACATGGGTAAAAAATTCTCTTTCTTATAAAATTGCAAGCTATCAGGGTTGAACTAGTGTTCCCAAACTTGGATAACAAAACTTTTGTATTCATTTGTAGTGTGTAATAAATTTTCTTTACTAATAATTGTTACCTCTTTTAATTATTTCCATACATAAACTCCAAAATTTTCATTTTGTTGTGATCTATTTTTGCCTTTTATCTCTTTTTCGTTTACGAGATGAAGGGAAATTGAAAACTCAAGTTTTGATTTAAGAAAAAAGTATATGACTAAAAATTAAATGCACAATGCACAAATGTAGAGAGAGATAATTCAAAAAAGAATCTGTAATTTTTAGGGATTGTAAACTTTTTTTAGTTCTTATATATCTGGTTTTGCGATCGTCGAAAAAAGGGGAGGCATGGGATTTTTGACTAAGTGTTGAATCTCAGTCCATAGTCATTCCTAACAAAAATATAGCCCATTACACATGATAAATAACTTTACAATTTTCTATGATCGCTAGGTCAACTATTTGTAAATTGGCAAAATAATGGCTTTTTTTACTCGGGTAAATATCCCACCGCACGTCCACTTTAGAATTTATTTTTATTCTCTTTAAAGGGTTTGGATCCAAAGGTCATTTGCATCTTTAACATGTTTCAAGCATGAGTATCCATTTTTTAAAACATGTGTAGAAAAAATTCTTTCTTATAAAATTCCAAGCTATTAGTGTTGAACTAGTGGAATTTCCCAAACTTGGATAACAAAAATTTTGTGTTCATTTGTGGTGTGTGAATAAATTTTATTTACTTGCATTTGTTATTGCTTTAAATTCTTTCCACATATGAACTCTAAAATTTTCGTTTTCATGTGATCTTCCTTTTCCTTTTATCCCTTTTTTTTTACGAGATGAAGGGAAAGTGAAAACGCAAGTTTTGATTTTAAAAAAATGTATACATGTAAAATTGATATGCACAATGCAAAAATATAGAGAGAGATAATTCCTAAAAGTGTCTGTAATTTTAAGGGATTTTAAAAAAAAAAATTTAGTATTTATATATCGGGTTTTGCAATCGTCGAGAAAAGGGGGAGGCGAGGGATTTTTAACTGAGTGTTGACTCCCAATCGATAAGTCATTCATTAAAAAAATATAGCCCGTTACGCATGATAAATCACATTACAATCTTCTATGATCGTTGGGTCAACTTTTTGTAAATGGAAAAAATAATGGCTTGTTTGACTAGAGTAAAAAGCCCTCTGCACGTTCACTTGAGAATTTAAAGTCATTCTCCTTAAAAGGTTTGGATCCGTAGGTCATTTGCATCTTTAACATGTTTCAAGCATGTATATCCATTTTTTTAAACATGTGTAAAAAAAATCTCTTTCTTATAAAATTCCAAGATACTACGGTTGAACTAGTGGAATTTCCCAAACTTTGTTAACAAAATTTTTTTGTTCATTTGTGGTGTGTGAATAAATTTTATTTACTTATATTTGTTTTTTATTTTAATTCTTTCCATGCATAAAGTATAAAATTTCCATTTTGTTGTGATCGTTTTGCCTTTTATCTCTTTTTTTGTTTACGAGATGTGGGGAAAGTGAAAACCCAAGTTTTGATTTTTGAAAAATGTGTACATCTAAAATGGAAATGCACAATGTAAAAATATAGAGAGAGATAATTCCAAAAAGTGTCTATAATTTTTAGGGATTGTCAACTCTTTTTAGTTTTTATATATCACGTTCTCCAAACGTCAAAAAAAGGGGGAGGGGGGGATTTTTAACTGAGTGGTGACTCCCAATCCATAATTCATTCCTTAAAAACATAATACCCATTACGTATGATAAATCAATTTACAATCATCTATGATCGTTAGGTTATCTTTTTTTAAATGTGAAAAATAATGGCTTGTTTGACTCGGAAAAATACCCCACCGCACGTTCACTTGAGAATTTAATGTTATTTTCTTTAAAATAATTGGATACATAGGTAATTTGCATCGTTAACATGTTTCAAGCATTCATATCGATTTTTTAAAAATGTGTAGAAACATCTCTTTCTTATAAAATTGCAAGCTATTAGGGTTGAACTAGTGGAATTTCCCAACCTTCGATAACAAAATTTTTGTGTTCATTTGTGGTGTGTGAATAAATTTTACTTATATTTGTTATTACTTTTAATTCTTTCCATACATAAACTCTAAAACTTTCATTTTGTTGTGATCTATTTTTGCCTTTTATCTCTTTTTTAGTTTACGAGATGAAGGGAAAGTGAAAACTCAAGTTTTAATTTGGGAAAAAAGTGTACGACTAAAAAGGAAATGCACAATGCACAAATTTATAAAGAGATAATTCCAAAAAGTGTCTATAATTTTAAGGGATTGTCAACTCTTTTTAGTTTTTATATAACACATTTTGCAATCGTCAGGAAAAGGGGGAGGTTGGGGATTTTTAACTGAGTGTTGACTCCCAAGCCTTAAGTAATTCTTTACAAAAGTATAACCCGTTACGCATGATAAATCACTTTACAATCATCTATGATCGTTAGGTCAGCTTTTTGTAAATGGGCAAAATAATGCCTTGTTTGACTTGGGTAAATATCCCACCACATGTTCACTTGAGAATTTGAAGTCATTCTCTTTAAAAGGTTTGGATCCATAGGTCATTTGCATCTTTAACATGTTTTAAACTTGCATATTCAGTTTTTAAAACATGTATAGAAAATTCTCTTTCTTATAAAATTCTACCCTAATAGGGTTGAACTAGTTGAATTTCCCAAACTTGGATAAAAAAACTTTTGTGTTCATTTGTGGTGTGTGAATAAATTTTATTTACTTACATTTGTTATTGCCTTAAATTTTTTCCATACATAAACTCTAAAATTTTCATTTTGTTGTGATCTATTTTTTTCTTTTATCTCTTCTTTTTTTTTTACAAAATGAAGGGAAAGTGAAAACACAAGTTTTGATTTATGAAAAAAATATACATCTAAAATGGAAATGCACAATGAACAAATGTAGAGAGAGATAATTCCAAAAAGTGAATGTAATTTTTAGGAAATTAAGCTCTTTTTAGTTTTTCTTAATCGTGTTTTGCAATTGTCGGGAAAAAGGGAAGGCGAGGGATTTTTAACTATGTGTTGACTCCCAATCCATAAGTAATTCCTTACAAAAAAAAGCGCATTATGCATGATAAATCACTTTAAAATCATCTATGATCGTTAGGTCAGCTTTTTGTAAATGGGCAAAATAATCGCTTGTTTGACTCGGGTAAATATCCCACCACACGTTCACTAGGGAATTTAAGGTTATTCTCTTTAAAAGGTTTGGATCTGTAGGTCATTTGCATCTTTAACATTTTTCAAGCATGCATATCCATTTTTTAAAACAGGTTTAGAAAAATCTCTTTCTTATAAAATTCCAACCTATTAGGGTTGAACTAGTGGAATTTCCCAAACTTGGATAAAAAAACTTTTGTGTTCATTTGTGGAGTGTTAATAAATTTTCTTTACTTGCATTCGTAATTGATTTAAATTCTTTCCATTCATAAAATCTAAAATTTTCATTTTGTTGTCATCTATTGTTTTCCTTTTATCTCTTTTTTTGTTTACGAGACGAAGGGAAAGTGAAAACTCAAGTTTTGATTTAGGAAAATAGTATACATCTAAAATTGAAATGCACCGTGCATAAATGTAGAGAGAGGTAATTCCGAAAAGAGTCTATCATTTTTAGGGATTGTAAACTCTTTTTATTTTTTGTATATCAAGTTTTGCAATCATCGGGAAAAGGGGGAGGTGGGGGATTTTTAAATGAGTGTTGACTCCCAATCCATAATTCATTCCTTACAAAATTATAGCCCATTACGTATGATAAATCACGTTACAATCATCTATGATCGTTATGTCTGCTTTTTTTAAATGGTGAAAATAATGGCTTGTTTTACTCAAGTAAATATCCCACCGCATGTTCACTTGAGAATTTAAAGTCATTCTCTTTAAAAGGTTTGGATCCATAGGTCATTTGCATATTTAACATGATTCAAGCATGCATATTCATTTTCTAAAATAAGTGTAGAAAAATCTTTTTCTTATAAACTTCCAAGCAATTAGGGTTGTAATAGAGGAATTTCCCAAACTCTGATAACAAAACTTTTGGGTTCATTTGTGGTGTGTGAATAAATTTTCTTTACTTATATATGTCGTTTCTTTTAATTTTTTCCACACATAAACTCTAAAATTTTCATTTTGTTGTGATCTATTTTTGAACAAAAGGGAAAGTGAAAACTCATGTTTTGATTTAAGAAAAAAGTATACATATAAAATTGAACTGCACAATGCACAAATGTAGAGAGAGATTATTCCAAAAAGTGTCTGAAATATTTTGGGATTGTAAACTCTTTTTAGTTTTTATATATCAGGTTTTGCGATCGTCGAGAAAAGGGGGAGGAAGGGGATTTTTAACTAACTATTGACTCCCAGTCCATAAGTCATTCCTTACAAAAATATAGCTCGTGATGCATGATAAATCACTTTACAATCATCTATGATAGTTAGGTCAACTTTTTGTAAATGGGCAAAAAATTTTCTAGTTTTCTCGGGTAAATATCCCACCACACATTCACTTGAGAATTTATAGTTATTCTCTTTAAAAGGTTTGGATCCATAGGTCATTTGCATCTTTAACCTGTTTCAAGCATGCACATCTAGTTTTTAAAACATATGTAGAAAAATTTCTTTCTTTAAAATTCATTGCTATTAGGGTTGAACTAGTGGAATTTCCCAAACTTGGATAACAAAACTTTTGTGTTCATTTGTGCTGTGATTAAATTTTCTTTACTTACATTTGTTATTGCTTTAAATTCTTTCGATAGATAATCTCTAAAATTTTCCTTTTGTTGTGATCTATTTTTTCCTTTTAACACTTTTTTTGTTTACGAGATGAAGGGAAAGTGAAACTCAAGTTTTCCTTTCATAAAAAAGTATACATCTAAAATGGAAATGCATAATTCACAAATTTAGAGAGAGATAATTCCAAAAAGTGTGTGTAATGTTTACGGATTGTAAACTCTTTTTAGTTTTTATATATCATGTTTTGCAATCGTCGGGAAAAGGGGGAGGCGGGGGATTTTTAACTGAGTGTTGACTCCCAATCCATAAGTCATTCCTTACAAAAATATAGCCCGTTATGCTTGATAAATCACATTACAATCATCTATGATCGTTAGGTCTGCTTTATGTAAGTGGGCAAAATAATGGCTTGTTTGACTTGGGTAAATTTCCCTCTGCACGTTCACTTGTGAATTTAATGTTATTCTCTTTAAAAGGTTTGGATCCATAGGTCATTTGCATCTTTAACATGTTTCAAGCATGCATATCCATTTTTTAAAACATGTGTAGAAAATTCTCTTTCTTATAAAATTTCAAGCAATTAGGGTTGAAGTAGTGGAATTTCCCAAACTTGGATAGCAAAACTTTTTTGTTCATTTGTGGAGTGTGAATAAATTTTTTATTCTTATATTTATTATTGCTTTAAATTCATTCCATACATAAACTCTAAAATTTTCATTTTGTTGTGATCTATTTTTGCCTTTTATCACTTTTTTTTGTTTACGAGATGAAGAGAAAGTGAAAACTCAAGTTTTGATTTAAGAAAAAAGTATACTCTAAAATGGAAATGCACAATGCACAAATGTAGAGCGAGATAATTCCAAAAAGTGTCTGTAATGTTTGGGGATTGTAAAATTTTTTTAGTTTTTATATAACATGTTTTGCAATCGTCGGGAAAAGGGGGTGGCAGGGGATTTTTAACTGAGTGTTGACTCCCAATCCATAAGTCATTCCTTACAAAAATGCAGCCCATTACGCATGATAAATAACTTTACAATCATCTATGATCATTCGATCGGCTTTATGAAAATGGGCAAAATAATGGCTTGTTTGACTCGGGTAAATAACCCATTGCACGTTGACTTGAGAATTTATTATTATTCTCTTTAAAAGGTTTGGATCCATTGGTCATTTGCATCTTTAACATGTTTGAAGCATGCATATCCAGTTTTTCAAACATGTGTAGAAAATATCTTTCTTATAAAATTCCAAGCTATTAGGGTTGAACTAGTAGAATTTTCCAAAATTGGGTACCAAAACTTTTGTGTTCATTTGTGGTGTGTGAATAAATTTTCTTTACATACATTTTTTATTGCTTTATATTCTTTCCATACATAAACTCTGAAATTTTCATTTTTTTGTGATCTATTTGCCTTTTATCTCTTGTTTTGTTTATGAGATGATGGGAAGTGAAAACTCAAATTTTGATTTAAGAAAAAAGTATACACCTAAAATGGAAATGCACAATGCAAAATTTTAGAAAGAAATAATTCCAAAAAGTGTCAGTAATTTTTAGTGATAGTAAACTCTTTTTAGTTTTTATATATCTTCTTTTGCAATCATCGGGAAAAGGGGGAGGTGGGGGATTTTTAACTGAGTGTTGACTCCCAATCCATAAGTCATTCATTACAAAAATATAGCCTATTACGCTTGAAAAATCATTTTAAAATCACCTATTATCGTTAGGTTAGCTTTTTGTAAATGGGCAAAATAATGGCTGGTTTGACTCGGGTAAATATCCCTCTGTACGTTCACTTGAGAATTTAATATGATTCTCTTTAAAAGGTTTGGATCCATAGTTCATTTGCATCTTTAACATGTTTCAAGCATGCATATCCATTTATTAAAACATGTGTAAAAAAATCTCTTTTTTATTAAATTCCTAAGTGAACGTGCGGTGGTATAATTACTTGAGTCAAACAAGCCATTATTTTGCCCATTTACAGAAAGCTGATTTAACGATCATAGATGACTTACGGATTGGGAGTCAACCCTGAGTTAAAAGTCCCCCGCTTCCCTATTTTCTCTTCGATTGCAGAACTTGATATATAAAAACTAAAAAGAGTTTACAATCCCTAAAAATTACAGCCACTTTTTGGAATTATCCCTCTCTACATTTGTGCATTGTGCATTTCCATTTTAGATGTATACTTTATTTCTTAAATCAAAACTTGACTTTTCACTTTCACTTCATCTCGTAAAAAAAAAAAAGCGATAAAAGGCAAATAGATCGCAACAAAATGAAAATTTAAGAACTTATGTATGGAAATAATTTAAAACAATAAAAAATATAAGTAAAGAAAATTTATTCACACACCACAAATAAGTACAAATTTTTTGTTATCCAAGTTTGGGAAAATCTACTAGTTCAACCCTAATAGGTCGAAATTTTATAAGAAAGAGATTTTTCTACACATGTTTTAAAAAAGCGATATGCATGCTTGAAACATGTTAAAGATGCTAGTGACCTATGGATCCAAACTTCTTAAATAGAATAACATTAAATTCCCAAGTGAACGTGCGGTGGGATATTTACCCGAGTCAAAAAAGCCTATATTTTGCCCATTTACAAAATACTGACCTAATGATCATAGATGTTTGTAAAGTGATTTATCATGCGTAACGGGAAATATTTTTTTAATCAATGACTTATGGACATGGAGTCAACACCAAGTTAAAAATCCCCTGCCTCCCCCTTTTTACGACGATTGCACAACCTGATATATAGGAACTAAAAAGAGTTTACAATCCCTAAAAATTATAGACACTTTTTGGAATTATCTCTCTTTACATTTGTGTATTGTGCATTTCAATTTTAAATGTATACTTTTTTCTTCAATCAAAACTTGAGTTTTGACTTTCCCAACAAAATAAAAATTTTAGAGTTTGTGTATGGAATGAATTAAAGCAATAACAATTACAACAAAAGAAAATTTATTCACTCACAACAAATGAACAAAAAATTGTTGTTATCCAAGTTTGGTAATTCCACTAGTTCTTCCCTAATAGCTCGGAATTCCATAAGAAAGAGATTTTTCTACACATGTTTAAAAAAATGGATATGTAGTCTTGAAACATGTTAAAGATGCAAATGACCTATGGATCCAAACCTTTTGAAGAGAATAACATTAATTTCCCAACTGAACATGTGGTGGGATATTTACCAAAGTCTAACAAGCCATTATTTTGCCCATTTACAAAAAGTTATCCTAACGATCATAGAAGGTTGTAAAGTGATTTATCATGCGTAACAGGCTGTATTTTTGAAAGGAATGACTTACGGATTGGGAGTCAACACTTAGTTAAAAACATCCCGCCTCCCCCTTTTCCAGACGATTGCAGAACCTGATATATAAAAACTAAAAAGAGTTTAGAATCTCTAAAAATTGCAAAAACTTTTGGAATTATCTCTCTCTACATTTATGCATTGTGCACTTCCATTTTAGATGTATACTTTTTTATTAAATAAAAAGTTGAGTTTTCCCTTTCCATTCATCTTGTAAATAGAAAAAGAGATAAAAGGCAAATACATCTCAACAAAATGAAAAATTTAAAGTTTATGTATCAAAAGAATTTAAAGCAATAACAAATGTAAGTAAATAAAATTTATTCTCACACAACAAATGAACACAAAAGTTTGGTTATCCAAGTTTGGGAAATTCCACTAGTTCAACACTAATAACTAAGAATTTTTAAGAAAGAGATTTTTCTACACATGTTTTAAAATATGCATGCTTGAAACATGTTAAAGATGCAAATGACCTCTGGATCCAAACCTTTTAGAGAGAGTAACATTAAATTCCCAAGTGAACGTGCGGTGGGATATTTACCCGAGTCAAACATGCCATTATTTTTGCCCATTTACATAAAGATGACCTAATGATCATAGATGATTGTGAAGATATTTATCATGCATAACGGGATATATTTTTTTAAGGAATGACTTATGGATTGGGAGTCAACACACAGTTAAAAATCCCTCGCCTCCCCCTTTTCCCAACGATAGTAGACATGATTTATAAAAACTAAAAATAGTTTACAATCCCTAAAAATTACATACACTTTTTTGAATTATCTGTCTCTAAAATTGTGCATTGTGCACTTCCATTTTAGATGTATACTTTTTTCTTAAATCAAAACTTGAGTTTTCACTTTCCCTTCATCTCGTAAATAAAAAAAGGGATAAAAGGAAAATAGCTCGCAACAAAATGAAATTTTTAGAGTTTATGTATGGAAAGAATTTAAAGCAATAAAAATTGTAAGTAAAAAAAATTTATTCACACGCCACAAATGGACACAAAAGTTTTGTTATCCAAGTTTGGGAAATTTCACTAGTTCAACCCTGTTCAACCCTAATAGCTCAGAATTTAATAAGAAAGAGATTTTTCCACACATGTTTTAAAAAATAGATATGCATGCTTGTAACATGTTAAAAATTCAAATGACCTATGGATCCAAACCTTTTAAAGAGTGTAACATTAAATTCCCAAGTGAACATGCGGTGGGATATTTACCCGAGTCAAACAAGCCATTATTTTGCCCATTTACAAAACACTGAGCTAACGATCGCAGATGATTTTAAAGTGATTCATCTTGTGTAACGGGGTATATTTTTGTAAGGAATTACTTATGGATTGGGATTCAACACTCAATTAATATTCCCTAGCGTCCCACTTTTCCTGACGATTGCAGAATTTGATATGTAAAAACGACAAAGAGTTTACAATCCCTAAAAATTACAAAAACTTTTTGGAATTATTTCTCGCTACATTTGTGCATTTTGCATTTCCTTTTTATACGTATAATTTTTCCTTAAATCGAAACCTGAGTTTTCACTTTCCCTTCATTTCGTAAACAAAAAAAGAGATTAAAGGAAAATAGATCACAACATAATAAAAATTTTAGAGTTTATGTATCGAAACAATTTTAAGAAATAACATATGTAAGTAAACAAAATTTATTCACACACCAAAACCGAACACAAAGGTTTTGTTATCCAAGTTTTGGAAATTCCACTAGTTCAACCCTAATAGCTTGGAATTTTATAAGAAAGAGATTTTTCTACACAAGTTTTAAAAAATTGATATGCATGCCTTAAACATATTAAAGATACAAATGACCTATGGATCCAAACCTTTTAAAGAGAATAACATTAAATTCTCAAGCGAACGTGCGGTGGGATATTTACTAGAGTCAAACAAGCCATTATTTTGCCCACTTACAAAAAGCTGACCTAACGATTATAAATGATAGTAAAGTGATTTATCATGCATAACGGGGTATATTTTTGTAAGGAATCACTTATGGATTGGGAGTCCACACTCTGTTAAAAATCCCCCGCCTCCCCCTTTTCCTGACGATTGCAAAACCTGATATATAAAAACAAAAAAAAGTTTAAAATCCCTAAAAATTACTGACACTTTTTGGAGTTATCTCTCTCTACATTTGTGCATTGTGCATTTCCATTTTAGATGTATACTTTTTCTTAACTCAAAACTTGAGTTTTCACTTTCCCTTCATCTCGTAAAAAAAAACCAGAGGTAAAAGGCAAATAGATAACAACAAAATGAATATTTTAGAGTTTATGTATGGAAAAAAATTTAAAGCAATAAAAAGTGTAAGTAAATAAAATTTATTCACACACCACAAATGAACACAAAAGTTTTGTTATCCAAGTTTGGGAAATACCACTAGTTCAACCCTAATAGCTCAGAATTTTATAAAAAAAGAGACTTTTCCACAGATGTTTTAAAAAATAGATATGCATGCTTGAAACTTGTTAAAGATGGAAATGACCTATGGCTCCAAACCTTTTGAAGAGAATAACATTAAATTCCCAAGTGAATGTGCGGTGGGATATTTACCTGTGTCTTACAAGCCATTATTTTGCCCACTCACAAAAAGCTAACCTAAAGATCATAGATGATTGTAAAGTGATTTATCATGCGTAACGAGCTATATTTTAGCAAGGAATGACTTATGAATTTGGAGTCAACACTCAGTTGAAAATCCCCTGCCTCCCCGTTTTCCTGACGATTGCACAACTTGATATATAAAAACTAAAAAGAGTTTACAATCCCTAAAAATTATAGACACTTTTTGGTATTATCTCTCTCCATATTTGTATATTGAGCATTTCTATTTTATATGTATACTTTTTTCTTAAATCAAAACTTGAGTTTTCACTTTCCCTACATCTCGTGAACAAAAAAAGAGATAAAAAGCAAATAGATCACAACAAAATAAAAATTTTAGAGTTTATGTATTGAAAGAAGTTAAAGCAATAACAAATGTCAGTAATGAAAATTTATTCACACACCACAAATGAGCACAAAAGTTTTGTTATCCAAGTTTGGGAAATTCCACTAGTTCAACCCTAATAGCTTGGAATTATATAAGAAAGAGATTTTTCCTCACATAATTTAAAAAATTGATATGTCTGCTTGAAACATGTTAAAGATGCAAATGACATATGGATCCAAACCTTTAAAAGAGAATAACATTAAATTCTCAAGTGAACGTGTTGTGGGATATTTACCCAAGTCAAACAAGCCATTATTATGTCCACTAACAAAAAGCTGACCTAACGATCATATATCATGCGGAACGGGCTATATTTTTGCAAGGAATTACTTATGGATTGGGAGTACACATTAAGTTAAAAATCCTCCGCCTCCCCCTTTTCCCGACGATTGCAAAACCTGATATATAAAAACTAAAAAGAGTTTCCAATCCCTAAAAATTACAGAAAGTTTTTAAAATTTTCTCTCTACATTTGTGCATTGTGTATTTCCATTTTAGATTTATACTTTTTTCTTAATTCAAAACTAGAGTTATCACTTTTCCTTCATCTCGTAAACAAAAAAATGAGATAAAGGAAAATAGATCACAACAAAATGAAAATTTTAGAGTTTATGTATGTAAATAATTTAAAGCAATAACAAATGTAAGTAAAGAAAATTTATTCACACACCACAAATGAACACAAAATTTTTGTTATCCAAGTTTGGGAAATTTGACTAGTTCAACCTTAATAGCTTGGAATTTTATAAGAAAGAGATTTCTTTACACATGCTTTAAAAAATGGATATGCATGCTTCAAACATTTTAAAAATGCAAATGACCTATGGATCCAAACCTTTTAAAGAGAATAACTTTAAAGTCTCAAGTGAATGAGCGGTGGGATGTTTTCCCTAGTCAAATAAGCCATTATTTTGCACGCTTATAAAATGCTTACCTAACGATCATAGATGATTGTAAAGTGATTTATCATGCATAACGGGCTATATTTTTTGTAAGGAATGACTTATGGATTGGGAGTGAACACTCAGTGAAAAATCCCCCTCCTCCCCCTTTTCCCGACAATTGTAAAACGTGATATATAAAAACTATATAGATTTTTCAATCCATAAAAATTACAGACAATTTTTTTAATTATCTCTCTCTACATTTTTGCATTTTACATTTCAATTTTAGATGTATACTTTTTTCTCAAAACAAAACTTGAGTTTTCACGTTCACTTTATCTCATTAACAAAAAAAGAGATTAATGGAATATAGATCACAACAAAATGAAAATGTTAGAGTTTATGTGTGGAAAGAATTTAGAGCAATAAAAAATGTAAGTAAATAAAATTTATTTACACACCACAAATGAACACAAAATTTTTATTATCCAAGTTTGGAAAATTCCACTAGTTCAACCCTAAAAGCTTGGAATTTTAGAAGAAAGAGATTTTCTACATATGTTTTAAAACACGGATATGCAAGCTTGAAACATGTTAAAGATGCAAATGATGTTTGGATCCAAACCTTTCGAAGAGAGCAACATTAAATTCTCAAGTGAACGTCTGATGGGATATTTACCTGATTCAAACAAGCCATTATTTTGCCCATTTACAAAAACCTGACCTTACGATCATAGGTGATTGTAAAGTGATTTATCATGTGTAACGGGATATATTTTTGTAAGCAATGACTTTGGGATTCAGAGTCAACACTCTGTTAAAAATCCTTGCCTCCCCCTTTTCCCGACATTTGCAAAACCTGATATATAAAAACTAAAAAGAGTTTACAAACCCTAAAAATTACAGACACTTTTTGGAATTAAATCTCTCTACATTTGTGCATTGTGCATTTCCATTTTAGATGTATACTTTTTTCTTCAATAAAAACTTGAGTTTTCACTTTCCCTTCATCTCGTAAACAAAAAAAGAGATAAAAGGCAAATAGTGGACAATTTTAGAGTTTTTGTATGGAAAAAATTTAAAGCAATAACAAATTTAAGTAAAGAAAATTTATTCACACACCACAAATGAACACAAAAGTTTTGTTATGCAAGTTTGGGAAATTCCACTTGTTCAACCCAAATAGCTTGGAATTTTATTAAAAAAGAGATTCTTTTAAAAAATGGATATGCTTGCTTGAAACATGTTAAAGATGCAAATGACCTATGGATCCAAACCTTTTAAAGAGAGCAACATTAAATTTTGAAGTGAACGTCCAGTGGGATATTTACCCGAGTCAAACAAGCCATTATTTTGCCCATTTACAAAAAGCTGACCTAACGATCATAAATGATTGGAAGGTGATTTATCATGCCTAACGGGCTATTTTTTTTCAGGAATGACTTATGGACTAGGAGTCAACACTCAGTTAAAAATCCCCTGCCACCTCCTTTTCTCGACAATTGCAAAACCTGATATATAAAAACTAATAAGAGTTTACAATCCCTAAAAATTACAGAAATTTTGTGGAATTGTCTCTCTCAACATTTGTGCAATGTGCATTTCCATTTTAGATATATACTTTTTTCTTAAATCAAAACTTCAGTTTTGACTTTCCCTTCATCTCGTAAACTAAAAAACATATTAAAGGCAAATACATCACAACAAAATGAAAATTTTAGAATTTATGTATGGAAATAATTTAAATCAATAAAGAATGAAAGTAAAGAAATTTATTCACACACCTCAAATTAACACAAAGGTTTTGTCATCCAAGTTTGGGAAATTCCACTAGTTCAACCCTAATAGCTTTGAATTTTATAAGAAAGAGATTTTTCTACACAAGTTTAAAAAAATGGATATGCATACTTAAAACATCTTAAAGATGCAAATGACTTATGGATCCAAACCTTTTAAAGAGAATAACATTAAATTCTCAAGTGAACGTGCGGTGGGATATTTACCCGAGTCAAACAAGCCATCATTTTGCCCATTTACAAATAGCTGACCTAACGATCATAGAATTGTAAAGTGATTTATCATGTGTAATGGGCTATATTTTTATAAGGAATGACTTATGGATTTGGAGTCAACAATCAGTTAAAAGTCCCTCGCCTCCCCCATTTCCTGACGATTGCACAACCTGATATATAAAAACTAAAAAGAGTTTACAATCCCTAAAAATTACAAACACTTTTTCTAAATTATCTGTTGACATTTGTGCATTGTGCATTTCATTTTTAGATGTATACTTTTTTCTTAAATCAAAACTTGAGCTTTCAGTTTCCCTTCATCTCGTAAACAAAAAAAGAGATAAAAGGCAAATAGTTGACAACTAAATGAAAATTTTAGAGTTTAAGTATGGAAAGAATTTAAAGCAATAACAAATGTAAGTAAAGAAAATTTATTCACACACAACAAATGAACTCTAAAGTTTAGTTATCCAAGTTTGGGGAATTCCACTGGTTCAACCCGTATAGCTTGAAATTTTATAATAAAAAGATTTTTCTTCACATGTTTTAATAAATGGATATGCATGCTTGAAACATCTTAAAGATGCAAATGACCTATGGATCCAAACATTTTAAAGAGAATAACATTAAATTCTCAAGTGAAGGTGAGGTGGGATATTTACCCGTATCAAACAAGCCATTATTTTGCCCACCTAAAAAAAGATGACCTAAAGATCTTGGATGATTGTAAAGTGATTTATCATGCGTAACGGGCTATATTTTTGTAAGAAATGAGGTATGGATTAGGAGTCAACACTCAGTTAAAAATCCCTTGCCTCCCCCTTTTCCTGACGATTGCACAACATGATATATTAAAACTAAAAAGAGTTTACAATACTTAAAAATTACAGAAACTTATTGGAATTATCTCTCTCTACATTTGTGCAATGTGCATTTCCATTTTAGATGTATAGTTTTTTCTTAAATCATAACTTGAGTTTTCAGTTTCCCTTCATCTCGTAAACAAAAAAAGAGATTAAAGGCAAATTGATCACAACAAATGAAAATTTTAGAGTTTATGTATGGAGAGTATTTAAAGCAATAACAAATGTAAGTAAAGAAAATTTATTCACACACTACAAATGAACACAAATTTTTATTATCCAAGTTTGGGAAATTCCACTAGTTCAACCCTAATAGCTTGGAATTTTATAAGAAAGAGATTTTTCAACACATGTTTTAAAAAATGGATATGCATGCTTGAAACATGTTAAAGATGCAAATGACTTATGGAACCATACCTTTTAAAGAGAATGAAAATAAATTTTCAAGTGAACGTCCAGTGGGATATTTACCCGAATCAAACAAGCCATTATTATGCCCATTTACAAAAAGCTGACCTAACGATCATAGATGATTGTAAAGTGTGTAACAGGATATATTTTTGTAAGTTATGACTTAGGGATTGGGAGTCAACAAGTAAAAATCCCCCACCTCCCCCTTTTCCCAACATTTTTAAAACCTGATATATAAAAAATAAAAAGGTTTAAAATCCGTAAAAATTACAGACACTTTTTGGAATTATATCTCTACATTTGTGCATTGTGAATTTTCATTTTAGATGTATACTTTTTTCTTAAATCAAAACTTGAGTTTTCACTTTCCCTTCATCTCGTAAAAAAAACAGAGATAAAAGGCAAATAGATGACAACAAAATGAAAATTTTGGAGTTTATGTATGAAAATAATTTAAAGGAATAAAAAATGTAAGTAAAGAAAATTTATTCACACACCACAAATGAACACAAAATTTTTGTTATCCATGTTTTGGAAATTCCACTAGTTCAACCCTAATAGCTTGGACTTTTATAAGAAAGAGATTTTTCTACACATGTTTTAAAAAATGGATATGCATGATTGAAACATGTTAAATATGCAAATGACCTATGGATCCAAACCTTTTAAAGAGAATAACATTAAATTCTCAAGTGACATGCGGTGGGATATTTACCCGAGTCAAACAAGCCATTATTTTTCCCATTTACAAAAACCTGACCTAACGATCATAGATGATTGTAAAGTGATTTATCATGCGTAAGGGGATATATTTTTGTAAGCAATAACTTAGGGATTGGGAGTTAACACTCAGATCAAACCCCCCTCCACCACCCCCCCCCCCCCCCCCCCCCCCCCATCACCTTTTCTCGACATTTGCAAAACTTGATATATTAAAACTAAAAAAAGTTGAAAATCCCTTAAACATAAAAACACTTATTGAAAATAAATCTCTCTACATTTGTGCATTGTGCATTTCCATTTCAGACGTATACTTTTTTCTTAAATAAAAACCTAAGTTTTCACTTTCCCTCATCTCGTAAATAAAAAAAGAGATAAATGGCAAATATATCACAACAAAATGAAAATTTTAGAGTTTATGTATGGAAAGAATTTAAAGCAATAGCAAATGTAAGTCAAGATAATTTATTCATACATAACAAATGAACACAAGTTTTATTATTCAAGTTTGGGAAATTCGACTAGTTCAACCCTAATAGCTTGGAATTTTATAAGGAAGAATTTTGTTCACATGTTTTAAAAAATGGTTATGCCTGTTTGAAACATGTTAATGATGCATAATGACCTATGGATCCTATCCTTTTAAAGAGAATAACATTAAATTCTCAAGTAAACGTGCGGTGAGATATTTACCCAAGTCAAACAAGCCATTATTTTTCCCACTTACAAAAAGCTGACCAACCGATCATAGATGATTGTAAAGTGATTTATCATGCGAAACGGGTGGAATGACTTATGGATTGGGAGTCAACATTTAGTTAAAAATCCCCGCCTCCCCCTTTTCTTGATGATAGAAAAACCGGATATATAAAAACTAAAAAGAGTTTACAATCCCTTAAAATTACAGATGCTTTTCGGAATTATCTCTCTCTACTTTTGTGCATTGTGCATTTCAATTTTAGATGTATACTTTTTTCTTAAATCATAACTTGAGTTTTCACTTGCCCTTCATCTCATAAACAAAAAAAGAGATAAAAGGCATATAGATCACAACAAAATGAAAATTTTAGAGTTTATGCATGAAAAGAATTTAAAGCAATAACAAATGTAAGTAAAGAAAATTTATTCACACACCACAAATGAACACAAAATTTTTGTTATCCAAGTTTGGGAAATTCCACTAGTTTAACTCTAATAGCTTGGACTTTTATAAGAAAGAGATTTTTCTACACATGTTTTAAAAAATAGATTTGCATGCTTGAAACATGTTAAATATGCATATGACCTATGGATCCAAACCTTTTAAAGAGAATAACATTAAATTGTTAAGTGAACATGCGGTGGTATATTTACCCGAGTCAAACAAGCCATTATTTTGCCCATTTACAAAAATCTGACCTAACGATCATAGATGATTGTAAAGTGATTTATCATGCGTAAGGGGATATATTTTTGTAAGCAATGACTTAGGGATTGGGAGTTGACACTTAGTTTAAAATACCCCCCCCCCCCCCCCCCCCCCCCCTCCCACTTTTCTCGACATTTGCAAAACCTGATATATAAAAAATAAAAAGAGTTTAAAATCCCCAAAACATACAGACACTTTTTGAAAATAAATCTTTCAACATTTATGCATTGTGCATTTCCATTTTAGACGTATACTTTTTTCTTAAATAAAAACTTGAGTTTTCACTTTCCCTCCATCTCGTAAACAAAAAATGAGATAAAAGGCATTAGTGAAAAATTTAGAGTTTATGTATGGATACAATTTAAAGCAATAACAAATGTAAGTAAAGAAAATTTATTCACACACCACAAATGAACACAAAAGTTATTTTATCCAAGTTTGGAAAATTCCACTTGTTCAACCCTAATAGCTTGGAATTTTATAAGAAAGAGATTTTTCTACACATGTTTTAAAAAATGGATATGCATGCTTGAAACATGTTAAAGATACAAATAACCTATGGATTCAAACCTTTTAAAGAAAGCAACATTAAATTCTCAAGTGAACGTCCGGTGGGATATTTACCCGAGTCAAACAAGCTATTATTTTGCCCATTTAAAAAAAGCTGACCTAACGATCATAGATGATTGTAAAGTGATTTATCAAGCCTAACGAGCTATATTTTTGTAAGGAATGACTTATGCAATGGGTGTAAACACTCAGTTAAAAATTCCCCGGCTCACCCATTTCCGTATGAGTTCAAAACCTGATATATAAAAACTAAAAAGAGTTTACAATCCCTAAAAATTACATACAATTTTTGGAATTATCTCTCTCAACATTTGTGCATTGTTCATTTCAATTTTAGATGTATACTTTTTTCTTAAAAAAAAGCTTGAGTCTTCACTTTCCCTTCATCTTGTAAACAAAAAAAGAGATTAAAGGCAAATAGATCACAACAAAATTAAAATTTTAGAGTTTATGTATGAAATAATTTTGAGCAATGACAAATGTAAGTAAAGCAAATTTATTCACGTACCACAAATGAACACAAAATTGTTGTTATCCAACTTTGGGAAATTCCACTAGTTCAAACCTAATAGCTTTGAATTTTATAAGAATGAAATTTTTCTACACATGTTTTAAAAAATGGATATGCATGCTTGAAACAAGTTAAAGATGCAAATGACCTATGGATCCAAACCTTTTAAAGAGAATAACATTAAATTGTCAAGTGAGCGTGCGGTGGGATATTTACCTGAGTCAAACAAGCCGTAATTTTTCCCATTTATAGAAAGTTGACCTCACGATCATAGAATTGTAAAGTGATTAATCATGCGTAATGGGCTATATTTTTATTAGGAATGACTTATGGATTAGGAGTCAACACATAGTTAAAAAATCCCCCACCTCCCCCATTTTTCGACGATTGCACAACTTGATATATAAAAACTAAAAAGAGTTTACAATCCCTAAAAATTACAGATACTTTTTGGAATTTTCTCTCTACATTTGTGCTTTGTGCATTTCCTTTTTTGATGTATGCTTTTTTCTTAAATTAAAAATTGAGTTCTCACTTTCCCTTCATCTTGTAAACAAAAAAAGAGATAAAAGGCAAATAGGTCACAACTAAATGAAAATTTTAGAGTTTATGTATGGAAAGAATATAAAGCAATAACAAATGTAAGTAAAGAAATTTTTTCACACACAACAAATGAACTCTAAAGTTTTTTTATCCAAGTTTGGGAAATTCCACTAGCTCAACTCTAATAGCTTGGAATTTTATAAGAAAGAGATTTTTCTGCACATTTTTTAAAAATGGATATGCATGCTTGAAACATGTTAAAGATGCAAATTACGTATGGATCCAAACCATTTAAAGAGAATATCATTAAATTCTCAAGTGAACGTGCGATGGGATATTTACCTTAGTCAAACAAGCCATTATTTTGCCCACTTACAAAAAGTTGTCCTAACAATAATAGATGATTGTAAAGTGACTAATCATGGATAACGAGCCATATTTTTTTGTCAGGAATGACTTATGGATTGGGAGTCAACACTCAGTTAAAAATCCCCCGCCTCCCACTTTTCCCAACGATTGCAACACCAGTTATATAAAAACTAAAAATAGTTTACAATCCCTAAAAATTACAGAAGTTTTTTGAATTATCTCTCTCTACATTTGTGCATTGTGCATTTTCATTTTAGACATATACTTTTTTCTTAAATCAAAACCTGAGTTTTGACTATCCCTTCGTCTCGAAAAGAAAAAAAGAGATAAAAGGCAAATAGATCACAACAAAATGAAAATTTTAGAGTTTATGTATAGAAAGAATATAAAGCAATAACAAATGTAAGTAAATAAAATTTATTCACACACGACAAATGAACACAAAAGTTTTGTTATCCAAGTTTGGGAATTTCCACTAGTTCAACCCTTATAGCATGGAATTTTATAAGAAAGATTTTTCAACACAAGTTTTAGAAAAGGGATATGCATGCTTGAAATATGTTAAATATTCAAATGACCTATGGATACGAACCTTTTAAAGAGAATAACATTAAATTCTCAAATGAATGTGCGGTGGAATATTCACCCGAGTCAAACAAGCCATTATCTTGCCCACTTTCAAAAAGCTGACCTAACGATCATAGATGATTGTAAAGTAATTTATCATGTGAAACGGACTATATTTTTGTAAGGAATGACTTATGGATTGGGAGTCAACACTTGGTTAAAAATCCAAGCCTCCTTTCTCGATGATTACAAAACCTGATATATAAAAACTAAAAAGTCTTTTCAATCCCTAAAAATTACAAACACTTTTTGGAATTACCTCTCTCTACATTTGTGCATTGTGCATTTCTATTTTAGATGTATACTTTTTCCTTAAATCAAAACTTGAGTTTTCACTTTCCCTTCATTACAAAAACAATAAAAGAGATAAAAGGGAAATTGATCTCAAAAAAATGAAAACTTCAGAGTATATGTATGGAAAGAATTTAAAGCAATAACAAATTTAAGTATACAAAATTTATTCACAAACCACAAATGAACAAAAAAAATTTGTTATCCTAGTTTGGGAAATTCCACTAGTTCAACCCTAATAACTTGGAATTTTAAAAGGAAGTGATTTTTCTAAAACTTTTTTAAAAAATGGACATGCATGCTTGAAACATGTTAAGGACGCAAATGACCTATGGATCCAAACCTTTTAAAGAGAATAAGATTCAAACCAGCCATTATTTTGCCCATTTACAAAAAGTTGACCTAACGATAATAGATGATTGTAAAGTGATTTATCATGCGTAACGGGATATATATTTGTAAGCAATGACTTAGGGATTGGGAGTTAACACTCAATTAAAAATCCCTACCTCCCCCTTTTCCCAACATTTACAAAACCTGTTATATAAAAACTAAAAAGAGTTTACAATCCCTAAAAATTGCAGACACTTTTTTGAATTAAATCTCTCAACATTTGTGCATTGAGCATTTCCCTTTTAGATGTACACTTTTTTCTTAAATATAAACTTGAGTTTTCACTTTCCCTTCATCCGTAAACAAAAAAAGAGATTAAATGCAAATAGTGGAAAATTTTAGAGTTTATGTATGGAAAATTTTTAAAGCAATAACAAATGTAAGTAAATAAAATTTATTCACACACCAAAAATGAACACAAAAGGATTTTATCCAATTTTGGGAAATTCCATTTGTTCAACCCTAAAAGCCTGGAATTTTTTAAGAAAGAGATTTTTCTACACATGTTTTAAAAAATGGATATGCATGCTTGAAACATGATGAAGATGCAAGTGGCCTATGGATCCAAACGTTTTAAAGAAAGCAACATTAAATTTTCAAGTGAACGTTCGGTGGGATATTTACCCGAGGTAAAGAAGCCATTATTTTGCCCACTTACAAAAAGGTGACCTAACGATCATAGAAGATTGTAAAGTGATTTATCATGCCTAAAGGGCTATATTGTTGTAAGGATTTCTTATGGATTGGGAGTAAACACTCAGTTAAAAGTCGCCCCCCTTAACCATTTCCCGACAATTACACAACCTGATATATAAAAACTAAAAAGAGTTTACAATCCCTAAAAATTACAGACACTTTTTGGAATTATCTCTCTCTACATTTGTGCATTGTGCATTTTCATTTTAGATGTATACTTTTTTCTTAAATAAAAACTTCAGTTATCACTTTCCCTTCATCTCATAAACAAAAAAATAGATAAAAGGCAAATAGATCACATCAAAATGATAATTTTAGAGTTTATATATGGAAAGAATTTAAAGCAATAAAAAATGTAAGTAAAGAAAATTTATTCACACACCACTAATGAACACAAAAGTTTTGTTATCCAAGTATGGGAAATTCCACTAGTTCAACCCTAATGGCCAGAATTTTAAAAGAAAGAGATTTTTCTACACATGTTTTAAAAAATTGGATATGCATGCTTGAAACATGATAAAGATGCAAATCACCTACGGATCCAAACCTTTTAAAGAGAATAGCATTAAATTCTCAAGTGAACGTGCGGTGGGATATTTACCCGAGTCAAACAAGCCATTATTTTGCCCACATACAAAAAGTTGTCCTAAAAATCATAGATGATTGTAAAGTGATTTATCATGTGTAATGGACTATAGTTTTTGAAGGAATGACTTATGGATTGGGAGTCAAGACTCAGTTAAAAAACCCATGCCTCCCCCTTTTCCCGACGATTGCAAAACCTGATATATAAAAACTAAAAAGAGTTTAAAATCCCTAAAAATTACAGACCCTATTTGGAATTATCTCTCTCTACATTTTTGCATTTTTCATTTCCATTTTCTAAGTATACTTTTTTCTTAAATCAAAACTTGAGTTTTCACTTTCCCTTCATATCGTAAATAAAAAAAGAGATAATAGGAAAATAGATCACAAAAAAATGAAAGTTTTAGAGTTCATGTATGGAAATAATTTTAAGAAATGAAAAATGTAAGTAAAGAAAATTTATTCACACACCACAAATGAACACAAAATTTTTGTTATCCAAGTTTGGGAAATTCCACTAGTTCAACCCAAATAGGTTGGAATTTTATAATAAGGAGATATTTCTACACCTGTTTTAAAAAGTGGATATGCATACTTGAAACATCTAAAAGATGCAAATGACCTATGTATCCAAACCTTTAAAAGAGAATAACATTAAATTCTCAAGTGAACGTGCTTGGGATATTTGCCCGAGTCAAACAAGACATTATTTTGCCAATTTACAAGACTCTGACCTAACGATCATAGATGATTGTAAAGTGATTTATCATGCGTAACGGGATATATATTTTTCAGCAATGACATAGGGATTGGGATTTACCACTTAGTTAAAAATCCCCAGCCCTCCCCCCCCCCCCCCCCCCCCCCCCCCCCTTTTCTCGACATTTGCAAAAGCTAGTATATAAAAACTAAAAAGAGTTTACAATCCATAAAAATGTCGTAAACAAAAAAAGAGATAAAAGGCAAATAGATCAAATTAAAATGATAATTTTAGAGTTTATATATGGAAATAATTTAAAGCAATAACAAATGTAAGTAAAGAAAATTTATTCACACACCACTAATGAACACAAAAGTTTTGTTATCCAAGTGTGAGAAATTCCAATAGTTCAACCCTAATAGCTAGAATTTTAAAAGAAAGAGATTTTTCTACACATGTTTTAAAAAATTGGACATGCATACTTGAAACATCTTAAAGATGTGAATGACCTATGGATCCAAACCTTTTTAAGAGAATAACATTTAATTCTCAAGTGAATGTGCTGTGGGTTATTTACCCGATTCAAACAAGCCGTTATTTTGCCCAGTTACAAAAAGTTGAACTAACGATCATAGATGAGTGTAAAGTGATTTATCATGCGTAACAAGTTATATTTTAGTAAGGAATGACTTATGGATTGGGAGTCAATGCTCAGTTAAAAATCCCCCGCCTCCCCCTTTTCCCGACGATTGCAAAACCTTATATATAAAAACTAAAAAGAGTTTACAATCCCTAAAAATTACAAAACGTTTTTGGAATTATCTCTATCAACATTTCTGCATTGTGCATTTCCATTTTAGATGAATACTTTTTTTCTTAAATCAAAACTTGAGTTTTCACTTTCACTTCATCTCGTAAAGAAAAAAAGAGATTGAAGGCAAATAGATTACAACAAAATGAAAATTTTAGAGTTTATGTATGAAAAGAATTTAAAGCAATAACAAAAGTAAGTAAAGAAAATTTATTCACACACCACAAATGAACACAAAATTTTTGTAATCCAAGTTTGGGAAATTCCACTAGTTCAATCCTTATAGCTTGGAATTTTATAAGAAAGAGATTTTTCTTCACATGTTTTAAAAAATTGATATGCATGCTTGAAACATGTTAAAGATGCAAATGACCTATGGATCGAAACCTTTTAAAGATAATAACATTAAATTATCTAGAGAGCGTGCGGTGGGATTTTGACCCGAGTCGAAAAAGCCATTATTTTGCCCACTTATAAAAAGCTGACGTAACGATCATAGATGATTGTATAGTGATTTATCATGTGTAATGGGTTATATTTTTGTAATGAATGACTTATGGATTAGGAGTCAACATTCAGTTAAAAATCCCCCACCTCTCCCTTTTCTGGACGTTTGCATAACCTGATATATAAAAACTAAAAAGAGTTTACAATACCTAAAAATTATAGACACTTTTTGGAATTATCTCTCTCTACATTTTTTCAATGTGTATTTCAGTTTTAGATATATACTTTTTTCTTACATCAAAACTGTTGTTTTCACTTTCCCTTCTTCTCATAAAAAAAAAGATATAAAAGGCAAATAGATCACAAAAAAATGAAACTTTTAGAGTTCATGTATGGAAATAATTTAAAGGAATAGCAAATGTAAGTAAAGTAAATTTATTCACACACAACAAATGAACACAAAAATTTTGTTATACAAGTTTGGGAAATTCGACTAGTTCAACCCTTATAACATGGAATTTTATTGGAAAGATTTTTCTACACATGTTTTAACAAATGGATATGCATGCTTGGAACATGTTAAGGATTCAATTGACCTATGGATCCGAAACTTTTAAAGAGAATTACATTAAATTCTCAAGTGAATGTGCGGAGGGATATTTACCCGAGTCAAAAGAGCCATTATTTTCCAACCTACAAAAAGCTGACCTATGATCTTAGGTGATTGTAAAGTGATTTACCAAGCGAAATGGCCTATATTTTTGTAAGGAATTCCGTATGGATTGGGAGTCAACACTCAGTTAAAGATCCCTGCCTCCCCCTTTTCTCGACAATTGCAAAACCTGATATATAAAAAGTAAAAAGAGTTTACAATCCCTAAAAATTACAGATAATTTTGGGAATTATCTCTCTCTACATTTCTGCATTTTTCATTTCCATTTTAGATGTATACTTTTTTCTTAAATCAAAACATGAGTTTTCACTTTCCCTTCATCTCGTAAACAAAAAAAGAAATAAATGGAAAATTGATCACAACAAAATGAAAATTTTAGAGTTTATGTGGAAAGAATTTAGAACATTAAAAAATTTATTCACACCACAAAAGACCACAAAATTTTTGTTATCAAAGTTTGGGAAATTCCACTAGTTCAACCCTAATAGCTTGGAATTTTATAAGAAAGAGATTTTTCTACAAATGTTTTAAAAAATGGATATGTATGCTTGAAACATCTTAAAGATGCAAATTACCTATGGATCCAAACCTTTTAAAGAGAATAACATTAAATTCTCAAGTGAATGTGCGGTGGGATATTTACCCGAGTAAACAAGCCGTTATTTTTCCCATTTACAAAAGGTTGACCTAACGATCATAGATGATTGTAAAGTGATTTATCATGCGTAACGAGCTATATTTTTGTAAGGAATGACTTATGGATTGGGAGTTAACATTCTGTTAAACCCCCCCCCCCCCCCCCCCCCCCCCCCCTCCCCCTTTTCCCGACAATTGGAAAACCTGATACATAAAAACTAATAAGCGTTTACAATCCCTTAAAATTACTAAAACTTTTTGGAATTTTCTCTCTCTACATTTGTGCATTGTGCATTTACATTTTAGATGTATATTTATTTCTTAAATCAAAACTTGAGTTTTCACTTTCCCTTCATCTCGAAAACAAAAAAAAGAGAGATAAAAGGCAAATAGATCACAACAAAATGAAAATTTTAGAGTTTATGTATGAAAAGAATTTAAATAAATAACAAATGTAAGTAAAAAAAATTTATTCACACACCACAAATGAACTCAAATGTTTTTTTCCAAGTTTGGGAAAATCCACTAGTTCAACTCTTATAGTTTGCAATTTTATAAGAAAGAGATTTTTCTTCACATGTTTTAAAAAATGGATATGCATGCTTGAAAAATGTTATAATTTCAAATGACCTATGGATCCAAACCTTTTAAAGAGCATAACATTAAATTCCCAGGTGAACGTGCGGTGGGATATTTACCCGAGTCAAACAAGCCATTATTTTGCCCACTTACAAAAAGCTGACCTAACGATCTTAGATGATTGTAAAGTGATTTATCATGCGTAACGGGCTATATTTTTGTAAGGAATGACTTATGGATTAGGAGACAACACTCAGTTAAAAATCCCTCGCCTCCTCCTTTTCCTGACCATTGCACAACCTGATATAAAAACACTGAAAAGAGTTTAGAATACCTAAAAATTATAGACACGTTTTGGCATTATCTCTTTCTACATTTGGGCAATGTGCATTTCCATTTTAGATGTATACCTTTTTCTTAAATCAAAACTTGAGTTTTTAATTTCTCTTCATCTCGTAAGCAAAAGAAGAGATAAAAGGCAAATGGATCACAACAAAATGAAAATTTTAGAGTTTATGTATGGAAAGAAATAAAAGCAATAGAAAAAATAAGTAAAGAAAATTTATTCACACACAACAAATGAACACAAAAGTTTTTTTTATCCAAGTTTTGGAAATTCGACTACTTCAACCCTAACAGCATGGAATTTTATATGAAAGATTTGTTTACACATGTTTTAAAAAATGGATACGCATGCTTGAAACATGTTAAAGATGAAAATAACCTATGGATACAAACCTTTTAAAGATAATAACATTATATTCTCAAGTGAACGTGCGGAGGGATATTTACCCGAGTCAAACAAGCCATTATTTTGCCCACTTACAAAAAGCTTACCTAACGATCATAGATGATTGTAAAGTGACTTATCACTCAAAACAGGATATATTTTATTGAGGAATGAATTATGGATTTGGAGTCAACACTCAATTAAAAATCCTTTCCTCCACCTTTTCTCGACGATTGCAAAACCTGATATATAAAAACAAAAAAGAGTTTACAATCCCTAATAATTATAGACACTTTTTGGAATTATCTCTCTCTACATTTTTGCATTGTACGTTTCAATTTTTGATGTATACTATTTTCTTAAATAAAAACTTGAGTTTTCACTTTCCCTTCATCTCGTTAACAAAAAAAGAGAAAAAAGGCAAATAGATCACAACAAAATGAAAATTTTATAGTTTATGTATGGAAGGAATTTAAAGCAATAAAAAATGTAAGTAAAGAAAATTTATTCACACACCACAAATGAACACAAAACTTTTGTTATGCAAGTTCGGGAAATTCCACTAGTTCAACCCTAATTGCGTGGACTTTTATAAGAAAGAGATGTTTCTACATATGTTTTAAAAAATGGAAATGCATGCTTGAATCATGTTAAAGTTGAAAATGACCTATGGATCCAAACCTTTTAAAGCGAATACCATTAAATTCTCAAGTGAACTTGTGGTGGGATATTTACCCAAGTCAAACAAGCCATTATTTTGCCCATTTACAAGAAGCTGACCTAACGATCATTGATTATTGTAAAGTCATTTGTCATGCGTAACGGGATATATTTTTTTAGGAAATGACTTAGGGATTGGGAGTCAAGACTCAGTTAAAAATCCCCCGCCACCCCCTTTTCCCGGCATTTGCAAAACCAGATATATAAAACCTGAAAAGAGTTTACAATCCCTAAAAATTACAAACACTTTTTGGAATTAAATCTCTACATTTGTGCATTGTGCATTTCCATTTTAGATATATACTTTTTTCTTAAAAAAAAAATTGAGTTTTCACTTTACCTTCATCTCGTTAACAAAAAAAGAGATAAAAGGCAAATAGTGGAAAATTTTAGGGTTTATGTATGGAAAAAATTTAAAGCAATAAAAAATGTAAGTAAATAAAATTTATTCACACACCACAAATGAACACAAAAGTTTTGTTATCCAAGTTTGCGAAATTCCACTTGTTCGACCCTAATAGCTTGGAATTTTATAAGAAAGGGATTTTTCTACACAGGTTTTAAAAAATGGATATGCATGCTTGAAATATGTTAAATTTGCAATTGACCTATTGATCCAAACCTTTTAAAGAGAGCAATATTAAATTCTCAAGTGAACGTCTGGTGGGATATTTACCCGAGTCAAACAAGACATTATTTTGCCCATTTACAAAAAGTTGACCTAACGATCATAGATGATTTTAAAGCTATTTATCTTGCCCAACAAGATTTAATTTTGTAAGGAATGACTTATTGATTGGGAGTCAACACTCCATTCAAAATCCCCCGCCTCCCCCTTATCCAAACGATTGCAAAACCTGATGTATAAAAACTAAAAAGAGTTTACAATCCCTAAACATTATAAATACTTTTTGGAATTATCTCTCTAAACATTTGTGCATTGTGCATTTCCATTTTAGATGTATACTTTTTTCTTAAATCAAAACTTAAGTTTTCACTTTCCCTTCATCTCGTAAACAAAAAAAATAGATTAAAGGCTAATACATCACAACAACATGAAAATTTTAGAGTTTATGTATGAAAAAAATTTAAAGCAATAAAAAATTTAAGTAAAGAAAATTTATTCACATACCACAAATGAACACAAAGTTTTGTTATCCAAGTTTGGGAAATTCCACTAGTTCAACCTTTATAGCTCTGAATTTTATAAGAAAGAGATTTTTCTTTAAATGTTTTAAAAAATGGATATGCATGCTTGAAACATCTTAAAGATTCAAATGGCCTATGGATCAAAAACTTTTAAAGAGAATAACATTAAATTCTCAAGTGAACGTGCGGGGGGATATTTACCCGAGTCAAACAAGCAAATATGTTGCAAGTTTACAAAAACCTGACCTAACGATCACAGAATAGTAAAGTGGTTTATCATGTGGAACGGGCTATATTTTTATAAGGAATGACTTATGGATTGGTAGTGAACACTCAGTTAAAAATCCCCCGCCTCCCCCCTTTCTCGACTATTGCACAACCTGATATATAAAAACTAAAAAGGGTTCACAATCGCCAAAAATTATAAACACTTTTTGGAATTATCTCTCTACTTATGTGCATTGTGCATTTCCTTTTTAGATGTATATTTTTTTTCTAAATTCAAAACCTGAGTTCTCACTTTTCCTTCATCTCGTAAACAAAAAAAGAGATAAAAGGCAAATAGATCACAACTAAATGAAAATTTGGGAGTTTATTCATGGAAAGAATTAAAGCAATAAAAAATGTAAGTAAAGAAAATTTATTCATACATAATAAATGAACTCAAAAGTTTTGTTATGCATGTTTTGGAAATTCCACTAATTCAACCCTAATAGCTTGGAATTTTATAACAAAGAGATTTTTCTACACATGTTTTAAAAAATGGATATGCATGCTTGAAACATCTTAAAGATGCAAATGACCTATGGATCCAAACCTTTTAAAGAGAATAACATTAAATTCTCTAGTGAACGTGCGGTGGGATATTTACCCGAGTCAAACAAGCTATTATTTTGCCCACTTACAAAAGCTTACCTAACGATCATAGATGATTGTCAAGTGATTTATCATGCATAATGGGCTAAATTTTTGTTAGGAATGACTTATAGATTGGGAGTCAACACTCAGTTAAAAATCCCCCGCCTCCTTCTTTTCCTGACGATTGGAAAACAAGATATACAAAAACTAAAAAGAGTTTATAATCCCTAAAAATTATCTCTCTGTACATTTGTGCATCATGCATTTCCATTTTAGATATGTACTTTTTTCTTAAATCAAAACTTGAGTTTTCACTTTCCTTTCTTCACGTAAACAAAAAAAGAGATAAAAGACAAATAGATCACAATTAAATTAAAATTTTAGAGTTTATATATGGAAAACATTTGAAGCAATAACAAATGTAAGTAAAGAAAATTTATTCACAAACCACAAATGAACACAAAACCTTTTTTATCCAAGTTTGGGAAACTCCACTTGTTCAACCCTAATAGCTTTAATTTTATAAGAAAGATTTTTCTACACATGTTTTAAAATATTGGATATGCATGCTTGAAACATGTTAAAGATGAAAATGACCTATGGATCCAAACGTTTTAAAGAGAATAACATTAAATTCTCAAGTGAACGTGCGGTGGGATATCTACCCAAGTCAAACGAGCCAATATTTTGCCCACTTACAAAAAGCTGACCTAACGATCATAGATGATTGAAAAGTGATTTATCATGCGTAATGGGCTATATTTTTGTAAGGAATGACTGATGGATTGGGAGTCAACACTCAGTTAAAAATCCCCCGCATCCCCCTTTTCCCGACGATTGCAAAATCTGATATATAAAAACTAAAAATAGTTTACAATCCCTTAAAATAATAGGAAATTTTTGGAATTATCTCTCTCTACATTTGTGAAATGTGCATTTGCATTTTAGATGTATACTTCTTTCTTAAATCCAAACTTGAGTTTTCACTTTTCCTTCATCACGGAAACGAAAAAAAAGATAAAAGGCAGATAGATCACAACAAAATGAAAATTTTAGAATTTATTTATGGATAGAATTTAAGGCAATAAAAAATGTAAGTAAATAAAATTTAATCCCACACCACAAATGAACACAAAATTTTTGTTATCGAAGTTTGGTAAATTCTTCTAGTTCAACCCTAATTGCTTGGAATTTTATATGAAATTTTTTTTCTACACATGTTTTAAAAAACGGATATGCATGCTTGAAACATGTTAAAGATGAAAATGACCTATGGATCCAAACTATTTAAAGAGAATAACATTAAATTCTCAAGTGAACGAGCGGTGGGATATTTACCCGAGTCAAACAAGCCATTATTTTGCACAATTAAAAAAAGCTGACCTAACGATCATAGATGATTGTAAAATGATTTATCGTGGGTAACGGGCTATATTTTTGTAAGGAATGACTTATGGATTGGTAGTCAACACTCAGTGAAAAATCCCCCGCCTCCCCCTTTTCCTGACGATTGCCAAACCTGATATATAAAAACAAAAAAGAGTTTTCAAACCCTAAAAAATACATAATGTTTTTGGAATGATCTCTCTCTACATTGCATTGTGCATTTCCATTTTAGATGTATACTTTTTTCTTAAATAAAAAGTTGAGTTTCCACTTTTCCTTCATCTCATTTACAAAAAAAGCGATAAAAGGCAAATAGATCACAACAAAATGAAAATTTTAGAGTTTATGTATGGAAAGAATTTAAAGCAATAACAAATGTAAGTATAGAAAATTTATTCACACACCACAAATGAACACAAAATTTTTGTTATCCTAGTTTGGGAAATTCCACTAGTTCAACCCTAACAGCTTGGAATTTTATAACAAAGAGATGTTTCTACACATGTTTTAAAAAATGGATATGCATGTTTGAAACATGTTAAAGATGGAAATGACCTACGGATCCAAACCTTTTAAAGAGAATAACATTAAATTCTCAAGTGAACGTGTGGTGGGATATTTACCAGAGTCAATCAAGGCATTATTTTGCCCACATACAAAAAACTGACCTAACGGTCATAGATGATTGTAAAATGATTTATCATTCGAAATGGGCTATTTTTTTTGTAAGGAATGACTTATGGATTGGGTGTCAACAGTCAGTTACAAATCCCCGCTTCCTCCTTTTCTCGACGATTGCAAAACTTGATACATAAAAACTAAAAAGTGTTTACAATCCCTAAAAATTGCAGACACTTTTTGGAATTATCTCTCTCTACTTTTGTGCATTGTGCATTTTTATTTTAGATGTATACTTTTTTCTTCAATCAAAACTTGAGTTTTCACTTTCCCTTCATCTCGTAAACAAAAAAAGAGATAAAAGGCAAATAGATCACAACAAAATGACAATTTTAGAGTTTATGTATGGAAAGAATTTAAAGCAATAAAAAATGTAAGTAAAGAAAATTTATTCACAAACCACATATGAACACAAAATTTTTGTTTCCAAGTTTGGGAAATTCCACTTCTTCTACCCTAATAGCTTGGAATTTAATAAGAAAGAGATTTTTCTACACGTGTTTTAAAAAATGGATATCCATGCTTGAAACATCTTAAAAATGCAAATGACCTCTGGGTCCAAACCTTTTAAATAGTATAACATTAAATTCTCATGTGAACGTGCAGTGAGATATTTACCCGATTCAAACCAGCCATTATTTTTCCCATTTACAAAAAGTTGACCTAACGATCATATATGATTGTAAAGTGATTTATCATGCATAACGGGCTATATTTTTGTAAGGAATGACTTATGGAGAGGGTGTCAACACACAGTTAAAAATCCCCCGCCTCCCCCTTTTCCCGACGATTGCAAAACCTCATATATAAAAACTAAGAGAGTTTAAAATACCTTAAAATTACAGATACTTTTTGGAATTATCTCTCTCTACATTTGTGCATTGTGCATTGTGCATTTATAATTTAGATGTATACTTTTTTCTTAAATCCAAACTTGAGTTTAGACTCCCCCTTCATCTTGTAAACAAAAAAAGAGACAAAAGGCAAACAAATCACAACTAAATGAAAATTTTAGAGTTGATGTATGGAAATAATTTAAAGCAATAAAAAATTGAAGTAAAGAAAATTTATTCACACACCACAAATGAACACAAAATTTTGTTATCCAAGTTTGGGAATTCCACTAGTTCAACCCTAATAGCTCAGAATTTTACAAGAAACAGATTTTTTGAGACATGTTTAAAAAAATTGATATGCATACTTGAAACATGTTAAAGATTCCATTGACCTATGAAACCAAACCTTTTAAATAGAGTAACATTAAATTCTCAAGTGAACGTGCAATGGGATATTTACCTGAGTCAAACAGGCCATTATTTTTCCCATTTACAAAAAATTGGCCAAACAATCATAGATGATTGTAAAGTGATTTATCATTCATAAAGGGCTACATTTTTTTAAGGAATATCTTATGGATTGGGAGTCAACACTCAATTAAAAATCCCCCGCCTCCCCATTTTCCTGACGATTGCAAAACCTGATATATAAAAACTAAAAAGAGTTTACAATCCCTAAAAATTACAAATACTTTTTGGAATTATCTCTCTCTTCATTTCTGCATTGAGAATTTCCATTTTAGATGGATACTTTTTTCTTAAATAAAAACTTGAGTTTTCACTTTCCCTTCATCTCGTCAACAAAAAAAGAGATAAAAGGGAAATAAATCACAACAAAATGAAAATTTTAGAGTTAATGTATGGAGAGAATTAAAGCAATAGCTAATGTTAGGAACCAAAATTTAGTCACACACAACAAATGAACACAAAACTTTTGTTATCCAAGTTGGGGAAATTCCAGTAGTTCAACCCTAATAGAATAGAACTTTATAAGAAAGAGTTTTTTCTACACATGTTTTAGAAAATGGATATGCATGCTCTAAACAAGTTAAAGATGCCAGTGACATATGGATCAAAACCCTTTAAAGAGAATAACATTAAATTCCCAAGTAAACATGCGATGAGATATTTACCCGGGTCTAATAAGCCTTTAATTTGAACATTTACAAAAATCTAACCTAACGATCATAGATGGTTGTAAAGTGATTGATATGCATAACAGGCTATATCTTTATAAGGAATGCCTTATGGATTTGGAGTCAACACTCAGTTAAAAATCCCCCGATTCCCCCTTTTCTTGACAATTGCAGAACCTGATCTATAAAAACTAAAAAGAGTTTAATTTCCTAAACACTTTTTGGAATTATCTCTCTCGACATTTGTGCATTGTGCATTTCCATTTAAGATGCATACTTTTTTCTTAAATCAAAACTTCAGTTTTCACTTTCCCTTCATCTTGTAAACAAAAAAAAAGAGAAAAAAGGCAAACAGATCACAACAAAATGAAAATTTTAGAGTTTACGTATGGAAAGAATTTAAAGCAATAACAAATGTTAGTAAAGAAAATTTATTGACACACCACAAATGAACACAAAAGTTTTGTTATCTAAGTTTAGGAAATTCCACTAGTTCAACTCTAATAGCTCGGAATATTATGAAAGAGATTTTTCTACACATGTTTTAAAAAATGGATATGCATGCTTGAAACTTGTTAAAGATGCAAATGACCTATGGATCCAAACCTTTTAAAGAGAATAACATTAAATTCTCAAGTGAACATGTGGTGGGATATTTACCCGAGTCAAACAAGCCATTATTTTGCCCAATTACTAAAAGCTGACCTAACGATCATAGATGATTGTAAAGTGATTTATCATGCATTACGAGATATATTTTTTCAAGGAATAACTTATGGATTGGGAGTCAACACTCAGTTAAAAATCCCGCCTCCCCCTTTTCCTGACGTTCGCAAAACCTAATATATAAAAACTAAAAAAATTTTACAATCCCTAAAAATTAGGAACAACTTTTTGGAATTATCTCTCTCTACATTTGTGCATTGTGCATTTCCATTTTAGATGTATACTTTTGTCTTGATCAAAACTTGAGTTTTCACTTTCCTTTCTTCTCGTAATAAAAAAAAGAGATAAAAGGCAAATAGATGACAACAATATTTAAAATTTTAGAGTTTATATATGGAAAAATTTTGAATCAATAACAAATGTAAGTAAAGAAGATTTATTCACACACCACTAATGAACACAAAAGTTTTTTTATCCAAGTTTGGGAAATTCCACTCGTTCAACTTTAATAGCTTGAATTTTATAAGAAAGAGATTTTTCTGCACATATTTTAAAAAATTGGTTATGCATGCTTGAAACATGTTAAATATGCAAATGACCTTTGGATCCAAACCTTTTAAAGAAAATAACATTAAATTCTCAAGTGAACGTGCGGTGGGATATTTACCCGAGTCAAACAAGCCATTATTTTGCCCACTTACAAAAAGCAGACCTAACGATCATAGATGATTTAAAAGTGATTTATCATGCGTAAAGGGCTATATTTTTGTATGGAATGACTTATGGATTGGGCGTCAACACTCAGTTAAAATTCCCCTACCTCCCACTTTTCCCGACGATTGCAAAACCTGATCTATAAAAACTAAAAAGAGTTTACAATCCCATAAAATAATAGAAATTTTTTGGAATTATCTCTCCCTAAATTTGTGCAATGTACATTTCCTTTATAGATGTATAATTTTTTCTTAAATCCAAACTTGAGTTTTCACTTTCCCTTCATCTCGTAAACGAAAAAAGAGATAAAAGGCGGATAGATCATAACAAAATAAAATTTTAGTGTTTATGTACTGAAATAATTTAAGGCAATGACAAATGTAAGTAAAGAAAATTTAATTTCACCCCACAAATGAACACAAAAGTTTTGTTATCCAAGTTTGGTAAATTCCACTAGTTCAACCCTAATAGCTTGGAATTTTATAAGAATTTTTTTTTTCTACACATGTTTTAAAAAATGGATATGCATGCTTGAAACATGTTAAAGATGCAAATGACTTATGGATCAAAACCATTTAACGAGAATAACATTAAATTATCAAGTGAACATGTGGTGGGATATTTACCCGAGTCAAACAAGGCATTATTTTGCCCACATACAAAAAGATGACCTAACGGTCATAGATGATTGTAAAATGATTTATCATGCGGAACGGGCTATATGTTTTGTAAGGAAAGACTTATGGATTGGGAGTCAACACTTAGTTACAAATCCCTGCTTCCTCCTTTTTTTGACGATTGCAAAACCTGATATATAAAAACTAAAAAAAGTTTACAACCCCTAAAAATTACAGACACTTTTTGGAATTATCTCTCTCAAAATTTGTGCATTGTGCATTTACATTTTTGATGTATACTTTTTTCTTAAAGAAAAACTTGAGTTTTTGCTTTCCCTTCATCTCGTAAACAAAAAAAGAGATAAAAGGCAAATACATCACAACAAAGTGAAAATTTTAGAGTTTGTGTATGGAAAGAATTTAAAGCAATAAAAAATGTAAGTAAAGAAAATTTATTCACACACCACATATGAACACAAAATTTTTGTTTCCAAGTTTTGGAAATTCCACTTGTTCAACCCTAATAGCTTGGAATTTTATAAGAAAGAGATTTTTCTACACATGTTTAAAAAAATGGATATCCATGCTTGAGACATCTTAAAAATGCAAATGACCTATGGATCCAAACCTTTTAAATAGAATAACATTAAATTCTCATGTGAACGTGCGGTGGGATATTTACCCGATTCAAACAAGCCATTATTTTTCCCATTTACCAAAAGCTGACCTAATGATCATAGATGATTGTAAAGTGATTTATCATGCGTAACGGGCTATATTTTTGTAAGGAATACCTTATGGATTGGGAGTCAACACTCAATTAAAAATCTCCTGCCTCCCAATTTTCCTGACGATTGCAAAACCTGATATATAAAAACTTAAATGTGTTTACAATCCCTAAAAAGTGTTTATTTTAGATGGATACTTTTTTCTTAAATCAAAACTTGAGTTTTCACTTTCCCTTCATCTCGGCAAAAAAAAAGAGATAAAAGGGAAATAGATCACAACAAAATGAAAATTTTAGAGTTAATGTATGGGCATAATTTAAAGCAATAGCAAATGTTAGTGAAGAAAATTTATTCACACACAACAAATGAACGTAAAATTTTGTTATCCAAGTTTGGGAAATTCCACTAGTTCAACCCTAATACAATGGAATTTTATAAGAAAGAGATTTTTCTACACATGTTTTAGAAAATGAATATGCATGCTCTAAACATGTTAAAGATGCCAATGACCAACGGATCCAAACCTTTTAAAGAGAATAACATTAAATTCCCAAGTGAACGTGCGATGGGATATTTACCTGGGTCTAATAAGCCCTTATTTTTCCCATTTACAAAAATCTGACCTTACGATCATAGATGATTGTAATGTGATTTATATGCTTAACCGGCTATATTTTTTGAAGGAAGGACTTATGGATTTGGAGTCAACACTCAGGTAAAACTCCCCAGCCTCCCCCTTTTCCCGACGATTGCAGAACCTGATATATTAAAACTAAAAAGAGTTTACAATCCCTAAAAATTATAGACACTTTTTTGAATTATCTCTCTCTACATTTGTGCATTGTACATTTCCATTTCAGATGTATACATTTTTCTTAAATCAAAACTTGAGTTTTCACTTTCCCTTCATCTCGTAAACAAAAAAAGATATAAAAGCCAAATCGATCACAACAAAATGAAAATTTTAGAGTTTATGTATGGAAAGCATTTAAAGCAATAAAAAATGTTAGTAAAGAAAATTTATTCACACATCACAAATGAACACAAAAGTTTTGTTATCCAAGTTTGGGAAATTCCACTAGTTGAACTCTAATAGCTCGAAATTTTAAGAAAGAGATTTTTCTACACATGTTTTAAAAAATGGATATCCATGCTTGAAACTTTTTAAAGATGCAAATGACCTATGGATAAAAACTTTTTAAAGAGAATAACATTAAATTTTCAAGTCAACGTGCGGTGGGATATTTACCCGAGTCAAATAAGCCATTATTTTGCCAATTTACTAAAAGCTGACCTACCGATCATAGATGAGTGTAAAGTGATTTATCATGCATTACGGGATATATTTTTGTAAGGAATGACTTATGGATTGGAAGTCAATACTCAATTAAAAATCCCCCGCCTCCCCCTTTTCCTGACGTTTGCAAAACTTGATATATAAAAACTAAAAAGAGTTTACAATCACTAAAAATTAGAGACAACTTTTTTGAATTATCTCTCTCTACATTTGTGGATTGTTCATTTCCATTTGAGATGTATACTTTTTTCTTAAATCAAAACTTGAGTTTTCCCTTTCCTTTCATCGCGTAAACAAAAATAAAAATAAAAGGCAAATAGATCACAATAAAATGAAAAATTTTGAGTTATGTATGGAAACAATTTAAAGCAATAACAAATGTAAGTCAAGAAAATTTATTCACACCCCAAAAATGAACACAAAAGTTTTTTATCGAAGTTGGGGAAATTCCACTAGTTCAACCTTAATCGCTTGGAATTTTAGAAGAAAGAGAATTTTCTACACATGTTTTAAAAAGTGGATATGCATGCTTGAAACATATTAAAGATGCAAATGATCTATGGATCATAAGCTTTTAAAGAGAATAACATTAAATTCTCAAGTGAATGTGTGGTGAGATATTTACCCAAGTCAAACAAGCCATTATTTTGTCCACTTACAAAAAGCTGACCAAACGATCATAGATGATTGTAAAGTGACTTTATCATGCGTAACGGGCTATATTTTTGTAAGGAATGACTGATGGATTGGGAGTCAACACTCTGCTAAAAATTCCCTGCCTCCCCCTTTTCTCGACATTTGCAAAACTTGATATATAAAAACCAAAAGATTTCAAAATCTCTAAAAATTATTGACAGTTTTTGGAATTATCTTTGTCTAAATTTGTGCATTGTGCATTTCCATTTGAGATGCATACTTTTTTCTTAAATCAAAACTTGAGTTTTCACTTTCCCTTCATCTCGTAAACAAAAAAAGAGATAAAAGTCAAATAGATCACATCAAAATGAATAGATTTTAAAGCAATAAAAAATTTAAGTAAATAAAATTTATTCACACACAAAAAATGAACGCAAAAGCTTTTTTATGCAAGTTTGGCAAAATTTCACTAGTTCAACCCTAATATCTTGGAATTTTATTAGTAAGTGATTTTTCTAGACATGTTTTAAAAAATGGAGATGCATGCTTGAAACATGTTCAAGTTGCAAATGATCTGTGGATCCAAACCTTTTAAAGAGAATAACAATAAATTCTCAAGTGAACGTGCAGTGGGATATTTACCTGAGTCAAACAAGCCATTATTTTGCCCATTTACTAAAAGCTGACCTAATGATCATTGATGATTGTAATGTGATTTATCATGCGTAATGGGCTATATTTTTGTAAGGAATGACTGATGGATTGGGAGTCAACACTCAGTTAAAATTCCTCCGCCTCCCCCTTTTCCCGACGATTACAAAACCTGATATATAAAAGCTAAAAAGAGTTTACAGTCTCTAAAAATTACAGACACTTTTTTGAATTACCTCTCTCTACATTTGTGCATAGTGAATTTCCATTTTTGATGTATACTTTTTTCTTAAATCAAAACTTGAGTTTTCACTTTCCTTCATCTTGTAAACAAAAAAAGAGATAAAAGGCAAAGATATCACAAAAAAATTAAATTTTTAGAGTTTATGTACGAATGAATTTAAAGCAATAACAAATGTAAGAGAAGAAAATTTATTCACACACAGCAAATTAACACAAAAGTTTTGTTTTCCAAGGTTGGGAAAATTCCACTAGTCCAACCCTTATAGCTCGGAATTTTATAAGAAAGAGATTTTTCTAGACATGTTTTAAAAAATGGATATGCATGCCTGAAACATGTTAAAGGTGCAAATGACCTATGGATCCAAACCTTTAAAATAGACTAATATTAAATTCTCAAGTGAACATGTGATGTGAAATTTAATTACATCGGATTTTATATCTCGCAAGTGTACGAATCGTTCATGTAATCTTGCAGGAAGCGAGGGTCATATCCACAGGGAGGACTGAATTTTGTTTATTCTTCAGTCAACTAGCCTAACCAAATATGATGAATTAATCTGAACTAAACACTAATTATATCCTAAATTATCAAGCAACAATCTGATTAACTACTTGCACTACAGGAAACGTCAACTCTGGATATTATCGTGATACATGCCTCTCTCGAGCACCACGTAACCACAAATCCGGACTCTCAATCCTTGCGTCTAGCCCCTCTCGGGCGCCTAGAGTTAATGACAGAGATCGGATTACAATAGAATGCAGAGAATCAATTTCCTACTGTGATGATGCTAAAATTATCAACTCTGGATTTTACCGTGATTCGTGCCTCTCGAGTGCCACGTAACCACGAATCCAATTTCTCAATTCTTGCGTCTATCCCCTCTCGGGCGCATAGAGTGAAAGATAGAAATCTGATTAAAATACCAAAATCCAACCTATATTACAATCCTACCCTAACTATCTAATTTAATCAAATATCCGGAAAGCAAATATTCGATAAACGTTAATTCTCAAATCAAATTTAATAAACATTCAAAACCTAAGTTCAAACTATAGGAAAATTAAATTCCAAAAATGATGGATTACTCCCCTTCTCCTTCCTCTCGCTCGGGCAGTAGACTCGTTCTCATGGGTGCTCCAATTTCCCGAAATTGATGGCTTTGGGTAGCAAGAGCGAGTGGCCGGAGGTGGAGACGATGCCGACGAAGAAGGATAGAAACCCACAGATAGAGGTGACGACCGGCGAAGAACAGAACGGAGCTGAAGTCTTCTAACCAGCTCTCTCAAGTCTCGGTCAGAGTCGGAATAGCTTTGGAAATGGTCAGAAATGGGTAATCGACGCCGAAGGATCGTCAGAATGCGGAATCGGTGCCGGAGGAGCACTCTCAGGTCACCTCTCGGCCTAGCGAGCAGAAAATGGCAGTGTCGAACTCACCGTGATGGAGACTCTCTCGAGTTCTCCTCGGGTCTGTTCTCGGTTGCTGAACGGCAGTGGACGACAGTGGCACGGCGAACGACGGCTAGAAAACCTCTCAGATCTGCCTTCTTTCGGTCGATGGTCTCCCCTTTTCAATACAATTTGCCCTAAAAAATCACCTCCCTTTCACTAATGGCATTTTGGTAAATATCTCCTTCTCCACCAAAATTCTCCTGAAATTCCATAATTGAATCCATAAAAAGCATTTCAGAAAGAAATAAACCCTAAAAGCAATGAAATATAATTCAGGAGAGATAAATATGCAATATAGACAATGATTAATGCCAAATTCAATAAATGCATGTTTCATTTGAAAACCGATAAATAACCACCTATAACACAATTATAAGGGTTATTCTATTATAATTAACCTATTTCTCATGTCAGAATATGGCATCTATCACACCCCCAAACCTAAATCTTTGCTAGTCCCTAGAAAAACAACAATAGAACCTAAATTAAGCCTTGGAAAACAAAATGCCACTTTCGTAGGGAACACGATTGCATTTAGCACATGCAAGAAGCCGTTAAACCCCTACTTTACAGTAGTGGACGAGTTATGTCTCAAGAGGGTTTGCATGGAATTTACCCACAAAATTCATCTAAATCAATAATATATAAAGAAAAGTGAAGAAAATTTACTCCTCATTAGCATATGACTAACACTTAGTATCGTAAAATATCTGAAAAATCATTTGAAACCCTGCTCAATTTGAAAACCTGTGTAAAATATAACACATTATCAATCCAAATACACTCATTGTTACTCCACTTGAACCAATGTGACCCATAAGCAATTACTTCAACAGAACAAAGAGGCAACAAATAACAATAAAATCCTGGTCACATCACAATTAAGAGAAAATAGTAGAGTAAGCCTGTTGTTTGACAATCTCACAACAGAAGTATACCAATTTCAATCTTGACCTGCAACTTCTTTCAAATTACAATTCATCATCAAAGTTAAGTAAACTCATTGCTTCCAGATTTAAAACCATTTTACACTATTACCAGCGCATTTTTCTATTACCAGCGTAATTTTTGTTTCACTGAATACTTTTGATATTACCACCATTTTGTATTCGTCTTCACTGCACATGCACTTATTTTTAAGTAACAGACTGTTCCGGTGCATGTCCTCAGGTTAGCCCAGGCTGTTTCTGAAGTTATCTGTCTTTTGCAACCAAGAGCATTTCCATTTGCATTCATAAATTACAACAAGGAATTTCGCTGAGATATAAAAAGGAATGAGTTCAAACAGGCATACAAGACTATTCAGACTAACATAGATCAACACTAGATTTACATGTTCTCTTTTGCAACTAAGTTCCAAGTCTAATGCAATAGTAAGTTATCTCACTGAATTCCCATGGATCACAACAAATGATATCATATTTCTAATAGGCATATTCTACACAGTTTTACGAAAAATTTTGAAACACATTTGAGCAACTTATTTTAACTCTACTAAATTTAACCACATACTAAAAGGAGTAATTTGAAAACAACGAACAAAAATCAAAAGAAAATCATTGCTAAGACATAAAATAGTAGTTCCCCCCTACCCCCCCTCCCCCCCCCCCCCCCCCCCCCCCCCAAACCTAAACCTAACATTGTCCTCAATGGGGAAAAGTTAAAACACAAGAACGACTACAAAAAGAAATAACATCTAAAGAATAATAAAACTCATGAAAACCACATGCTCCATTGGCACACAAGAAGTAAAGCAAAGCCAAAACAGTGCAAGGAAAAGAGATAGGTGGGACCTTATGTGTTTGGTCATCAATAATAATACCAAAGAGTCAATAAAGACCCCCAGGAATGATACATAGTCTCCCTCGAAGAAGGTTTACTCGTATCAGTTGTACCCGTAGGTAATCATCCGTAGATGAAACCGCTATCCCACATCACACTTTGAAGAAATCTCCGTGTGACTGGCCATTGAAGGCAGCAGGAATCACGCGCTGAACACAAGTCCTTAAGTTACTCACCATAAGGTTTTCATTCAATACTTCAAGATCGAACTGGTCAATCCCAAAACGGTTGTTTGAGTACAGACTTCTCAAACTAGGGACCAAAAGTCTGGTAATTGACTACTGGAACCATTTATGCTCTCAGCCGGCAAGAGAGTACCCTGTGTCCATGACGGGGCAGGCATCGCCGGGGGACCTCCAATCAATCAAGACCAGAGTACACCAAAGGTTATCCCAAATAAGAATGAATAAACCAAAAATAAAAACTGTAATGTACAAAGGGATAAAAACGTGGGGATTGCCCACAATGTACTAAGTTTATAGCCATAAGCAAGACTCTGACGCAGTCAAGATGAAATGACAGGTTTCTCCACGAAAATCACCATCACCTCCTCCGGTGTGGGGACATTCTCACGATACGGTTTGAGCCTCTGACCATTAACTTTGAAGACCGACCCGTCTCCGTGATTGCGGATCTCAATAGCGCAATGAGGAAACACTTGTGTAACCTCAAATGGACCGGACCACCTGGATCTCAGTTTCCCTGGAAACAAATGCAATCATGAGTTATAAAGTAAAACATTCTACCCAATAGTAAAAGACTTGCGAAAAATAGATTTATCATGTAAAAGCTTTGTTCACTCATACAGTTTGGCAATCTCATAAGCATCATGAAGTATCTCCTCCAACTCATTCAATTGCAATTTCCTCTCCTCACCCGCTTGAGTCAAATCAAAATTCAAAGCCTTAATGGCCCAATAAGCTCTATGCTCAAGCTCAACAGGTAGATGACATGCTTTGCCGAACACTAGGCGAAATGGAGACATCCCAATAGGAGTTTTATAAGCAGTTCGATAGGCCCATAAAGCATCGTCCAATCGAGTGGACCAATCTTTCCTATCAAAATGAACTGACTTCTCCAAAATCCGTTTGATCTCCCTATTAGAGATTTCCACTTGACCACAAGTTTGTAGGTGGTACGGAGTGGACACCCGATGAGTGATGGATTATTTCTTCAATAAGGACTCAAATGCTCTGTTACAAAAATGAGATCCCCCATCACTGATGATCGCTCTCGGGGTACCAAACCGATTAAAGATGTTTTCTTTTAAAAACTTTACCACCACTTTGTGATCATTTATCTTACATGCAATACCTTCAATCCATCTAGAGACATATTCAACAGCAGCAAGGATGTATTGATAGCCGAATGAGACAGGAAAAGGACCCATGAAGTCAATACCCCACACATCAAACAATTCAACAATAAGAATGGGGTTAAGAGGCATCATGTTCTTCCTATACAAACAACCAGTCTGTTGGCATCTATCACATACACGACAAAACTCATGGGCATCTCTAAATAATGAAGGCCAATAGAAACCACATTGCAAGACTTTAGCTGCGGTCTTTCTAGCACCAAAATGTCCACCACATGTGTGGGAATGACAAAATTCAAGAATGTTAGCAAAGTCGTGCTCAGGTACACAATGCCTAATGACTTTGTCAAAACACACCTTGAACAAATAAGGGTCATCCCAAAAAAAATGTTTGACTTGGGAAAAGAATTTCAACCGATCTTGTTTACTCCAATAATCAGGAATCCTATGAGTTACAAGATAGTTGACTATGTCAGCAAACCAAGGCAACTGGGATACTTGGAGAAGTTGTTCATCAGGGAAGGAATCATTTAAAGGAAGGAATCCTTCCTAAGATGCTACACAGATCCTAGATAGATGATCAACAACAACATTTTGACAACCCTTCTTATCTCGAATCTCAAGGTCAAATTCTTGCAATTGCAAGATCCATCTAATCAAGCAAGGTTTAGTGTCCTTGATGGATAATAAGTACTTCAAAGCAGAATGATCAGTGAACACTATAACCTTTGACCCTAACAGATATGATCTGAATTTTTTCAAGGCAAACACAATAGCTAGCAACTTCTTCTCAATGGTAGTGTAATTCAATTGAGCATCATGAAGAGTGCGGCTAGCATACTAAATGACACAGGGAATTTTATCCATCTTTTGCCCCAAAACAGTCCCCAATGCATAATCACAGGCATCACACAAAAACTCAAAAGGCAAAGACCAAGTAGGGGGTTGGATAATGGGTGCGGTGGACAAACATTTCTTCAGTGTCTCAAAAGCATGAATACAGGTATCATCAAAGGCAAAAACAACATCTTGAGCAAGCAAATTCGTCAAAGGATGAGAAATTTTGCTAAAGTCCTTAATGAAGCGCCTATAGAACCCACCATGACCAAGGAAAGAACACACCCCCTTCACAAAAGTAGGTGGTGGCAGATTGGCAATTAGGTCAACCTTGGCTTTGTCTATTTCTACACCCCTCTCAGACATTACATGTCCTCAAATAATTCCTTCTTTTACCATGAAGTGGCATTTCTCCCAATTCAAGACTAAATTGGACTTAATACAACGGGACAATACGAGTGAAAGATTGTGCAGACATGTATCAAAACTAGAGCCAAACACAGAAAAGTCATCCATAAAGACCTCTAAAAAATCACCAATCATGTCAGAAAAGATACTCATCATGCACTGTTGGAAAGTGGCGGGCGCATTGCATAAACCAAAAGGCACGCGTCTGTAAGCATAGGTGCCAAACGGACACGTGAATGTGGTCTTTTCCTGGTCTTCTGGAGCAATGGGAATTTGATTGTAGCCGGAGTATCCATCTAAGAAGCAATAAAAATTGTGGCCGGCCAATCGTTCTGGCACCTGATCAATGAAAGGTAGTGGGAAGTGATGCTTCCAAGTGGCGGAATTAAGTTTTCTATAGTCAATGCAGACACGCCACTTGGTGGTAGTTCTTGTGGGAATCAATTCACCACTCTCATTTTTCATTATCGTTATCCCCCCTTTCTTAGGGACAACTTGAATTGGACTCACCCAAGTGCTATCAGAAATAGGGTAAATGATTCCTGTCACAAACAAGTTGATGACTTCTTCTCTCACAACCTCCATCATATGGGGATTTAACCTACATTGCATCTCATGTGAGGCTTTAGTCCCCTCCTCCAAATGAATACGATGCATGCATATGGAGGGGCTAATCCCTTTTAAGGCATCAAGAGTCCACCCCAATGCCTCTCTGGGTGCTTGTAAAATTTCAGTCAATTGTTCCTCCTGCTCAGTACTCAAATCAGAGGCAATAATGACTGGCAATGAGTTCATGGGCCCCAAGAATGCATACTTCAACGAGGGAGGAAGTGGCTTAAGATCTAGCTTGGAAGTTTCAAGAGGTTTGTCCAAGTCAAGATGAAGATCCTGTGGATTATCAGTTGTGACAACCTCATAAGCTTCCTCCAACAGAGGTACAGAATTGAGTAAAGAGTCAACCTCTCAGAAATATGTTTCCTCATCAAAATAGTCCATGTCTAAAGATTTTATGTAAGACTCAAAATATTCAAGAGTGGAATCATCATCAAGCATAATAGTCTCTATCTTAAATGCAGGACTGAGATCATCAGACTCAAGTGGATGGTGCCTGGCATTAAACACATTCAACGAGACCTAAAATTTCCAAAAGATAACTCCAACTCACCACTTTTACAATGAATGATAGCATTAGATGTGGCTAAGAAGGGACATCCTAGGATGACAGGAATTTGGTTGGTCACATTGACTACTGGTTTTGTATCAAGAACAATGAAAACAACCGGGAACATAAATTTGTCCACTTTTATCAAAACATCTTCAACTATTCCTCATGGTATCTTGACAAAATGGTCAGCTAGTTGAAGTGTGATGGGAGTAGGCTTCAATTCCCCCAAACCTAATTGTTGGTACACAAAGAAAGGAAGCAAATTCACACTTGCCCCTAAGTCAAGAAGAGCTCTCTGGATGGTATGTTCACCAATGACACATGAAATTGTGGGGCATCCATGATCTTTAACTTTAGGAGGAGTGTTGTGCTTTAGAATTGAACTTACATTCTCAGTAAGAAAGACCCTTTTGTGAACATGTTGTTTTCTCTTCTGTGTACAAAGGTCTTTCAAAAATCGGGCATAGGCAGGGACTTGCCTAATAGCATCAAGAAGTGGAATGTTAATGTGAACCTCACTAAACAGTTCCAATGTTTCATGCATGCTATCTCCTTTCCTAGGTGGGCCCGATAACCTCTGCGGATAAGGAGCTGGTGGGACTTGGTTAGGGATCTGCCTAATTGTTGGTGGAGAACTTAGAGGTTCTTCACTCAATGATGTGTCCCCATTGTCATCCTTTGACTCTTTAGACTTAGTGGTCCCTACCCCATTTTTCAAATCACAACCACTCCTAAGGGTGGTTATGGCTTTGGCTTGCTCATGGTGGGGTTTGGAACTCAACCCACTCTCATGTGTGCTTTTGGGGTTAGGAATGGTTTGACTCGGGAGTCTATTTTGTGCCTCTTCACTCATGTGGCTGGCCATCTGACTCACTTGCATTTCAAGTTTAGCAATGGAGGACTGTGTATTTTGTATGAATACTTGAAGTGTATCCTCAAGTGAAGGTTTTTGTGGAATCAATGGCTGTTGAGTGAAGTGTGGGCGCGGAGCTTGGGGTTGAGTAAACCCTGGAGGACCCCCAACTTGTGGGCCCGTGGACCATGAGAAATTTGGGTGCCTAGCCCAACCCGGATTATATGTTTCTGAAAAAGGATCATTCCGGTTTGGGCTATGAAAATTCTGGACTGCATTCAAGTCCTCAATGAGCTCCGGGTAGGATGAACTAGATGGACACATTTGTGTGGGATGAGATGAACCAGAGCGTATGGCACAGACAGTAGATGGGTTAGGAGCAGGTGAACTCTTGGACACCATAAGGGTATCAATTTTTCTAGTCAACCCCTCAATCTTGGCCATGAGCATGGGTGTTTCACTAACCTCGTAGAGACCCCCTCTTTTGGCTTCGTGGGATCTCCTATCAACATTACATGACAAACCCCATTGCTAAGATTAATCACTCGACGTTTCGAAGAAGTCCCACGCCTCACTAGCACTCTTACCCATCAAACTCCCACTACTCGTTGCATCTACCATGGATCTAACCTGGGGTGTAAGACCTTGATAAAATTATTGCACTAAATGCCATATCTCAAACCCATGATGCGGACACCTATGGATCAAATCCTTCCATTTCTCCCAAGCCTCATAAAAGTGTTCACCCTCCTGCTGCATAAAGTTGGAGATTTCTCTCTTGAGAGCTGTAGTTCTCTGAATGGGAAAATACTTGGACAAAAAAATTGTGACTAATGTGTCCCATGAAGTAATGCTGCCCACCTCCAAGGAATTAAGCCAAGACTTGGCCTTATCCTTAAGTGAAAATGGAAAAAGTCTTAACCGGATAGTGTCATCTAAGAAATTCTAGAATTTGAAAGTCGCAAAGATATCTAAGAATTCATTGATGTGGTAATAAGGGCCCTCCTTCTCCAACCCATAGAATGTAGGGAGGAGTTGGATCACACCTGGTTTCAACTCATAACTGGCGGCAGTAGTCGGTGGCAATATAATGCAAGAAGGTAATGTGAAGTGGGATGGGATAGAATAATCCCTCAGGGCTCTACGGTCACCTACTACAGGTAACTGTAATGGTTCACCCTGATTGGCCATGGTAGCTCCTAACTTGACTTCGGGTGTTTTCCTACAAATATCTTCAACAAAGGGAGCTAATGGTTCACCTAGGGAGCGGCGCCCGTGCCTAAAAACACAAAGAAACAAAACTAACAATCAAATTAAGCTAACAAACTCACTACTAAAAATACAAACTAACTAGAAGAAATAAAAATAACTCCATACCAAATCACCAAGAAAAAATTATGAAAGAAAAAATAAAATAAAATAAAATAAAAATAAATCTAACCTAAGACCATGGAGAACAAAGAAATACACTTAATACATGCCTCCCTGGCAACGGCGCCAAAAAACTTGATGTGAAATTTAATTACATCGGCTTTTATACATCGCAAGTGTACGAATCATTCATGTAATCTAGCAGGAAGCGAGGGTCATATCCACATGAAGGACTGAATTTTGTGTATTCTTCAGTCAACTAGCCTAACCAAATATGATGAATTAATCTGAACTAAACACTAATTATATCCTAAATTGTCAAGCAATAATATGATTAACTACTTGCACAACAGGAAACGTCAACTCTTGATTTTATCGTGATACGTGCCTCTCTTGAGCCCCATGTAACCATGAATTCGGATTCTCAATCCTTGCGTCTAGCCCCTCTCGGATGCCTAGAGTTAATGACAGAGATCGGATTACAATAGAATGCAGAGAATCAATTTCTTATTATAATGATGCTAAAATTATCAACTATGGATTTTACTGTGATTCGTACCTCTCTTGAGCGCCACGTAACCACGAATCCGATTTCTCAATCCTTGCGTCTATCCCCTCTCGGGCGCATAGAGTGAAAGACAGAAATCAGATTAAAATACCAAAATCCAACCTAGATTACAATCCTACCCTAACTATCTAATTTAATTAAATATTTGGAAAACAAATATTTGATAAACATTAATTCTCAAATCAAATTTAATAAACATTCAAAACCTAAGTTGAAACTATAGGAAAATTAAATTCCAAAATGACGGATTACTCCCCTTCTCCTTCCTCTCGCTCGGGCAACAGACTCGTTCTCACGGGTGCTGTAATTTCCCAAAATTGATGGTTTCGGGTAGCAAGAGCGAGTGGCCAGAGGTAGAGATGACGCCGGCGAAGAAGGATAGAAACCCACGGACAGAGGTGACGACCAGTGAAGAATGGAATGGAGCTGAAGTCCTCTAACCAGCTCTGTCTTGGTCAGAGTCGGAATAGCTCTGGAAATGGTCGAAAATGGGTAATCGACGCCAGAGGAGCCCTCTCGGGTCACCTCTCAGCCTGGCGAGTAGAAACTGGCAGTGTCGAACTCGCGACGACGGAGACTCTCTCGAGCTCTCCTCGGATCTGTTCTCGATTGCCGAACGGCAGTGGACGACGGTGGCACGGTGAACGACGGCTGGAAATCCTCTCGGATCTCCCTTCTTTTGGTCGACGGCCTCCCATGTTTCGGTCGACGGTCTCCCTTTTTCAATACGACTTGCCCTAAAAAATCACCTCCCTTTCACTAATGGCATTTTGGTAAATATCTCCTTCACACCAAAATTCTCCTGAAATCCATAATTGAATCCATAAAAAGCATTTCTGGAAGAAATAAACCCTAAAAGCAATGAAATATAATTCCGGAGAGATAAATATGCAATATAGACATTGATTAATGCCAAATTCAATAAATGCACGTTTCATTTGAAACTGATAAATAACCACCTATAACACAATTATAAGGGTTATTCTATTATAATTAACCTAGTTCTCATGTCAGAATATGGCATCTATCAATGTGCGGTAGGCTATTTACCCGAGTCAAACAAGCCATTATTTTGCCAATTTACAAAAAGCTAACCAAATGATTATAGTTGATTGTAAAAATATTTATCATTTGTAACGGGTTATATTTTTGTAAGGAATGACTTATGGATGTGGAGTCAACACTCAGTTAAAAATCTCCCGCCTCCCTCTTTTCCCCACGATTACAAAACCTGATATATTAAAACTTAAAAGAGTTTACATTTGTGCGTTGTGCATTTCCATTTTAGATCTATGTTTTTTCTTAAATCAAAACTTGAACTTTCACTTTCCCTTCAACTCATAAACTTAAAAAGAGATAAAAGGTAAATAGATCACAACAAAATGAAAATTTTATATTTTTTGTTTGGAAAGAATTTAAAGCAATAACAAATGTAAGTAAAGAAAATTTATTCACACATAACAAAAGAACACCAAAGTTTTGTTATCCAAGTTTGGTAAAATTCCCCTAGTTCAATGTTATTGTCCTGGGGTTAAGTACCTATGCTTTCCGCTCCTAACAAGCCGGTCTTTTGGGTAGTATTGGCTAGGTGCTTAACATTTGGTATCAGAGCAGGTGCTATGTCCTGACTTCGAGTCTTCGCATGCAAAGGTGGACTGCACGCCTCTGGCAGGGCGCCGTAAGGGAGTATGGGCTCCTGACCTGGTCCTTGTAGCTGTGTTAAGGCCACTGTGGTCTTCGGCTCAGGAAGGCGAGGTGTACTGTTATGGTCCTAGAGTTAAGTACCTATGCCTTCTGCTCCTAACAGGCCGATCTTTTGGGTAGAATTTGCTAGGTGCTTAACATTCAACCCATATAGCTTGGAATTTTATTAGAAAGTGATTTTTCAAGACATGTTTTAAAAAATGGATATGCATGCAAGAAACATGTTCAAGACGCAAATGACCTATGGATCCAAACCTTTTAAAGAGAAAAACATTAAATTCTCAAGTGAACGTGCGGTGGGATATTTAACCGAGTCGAACCAGCCATTATTTTGCCCATTTACAAAACCCTGACCTAACAATCGTAGATGATTGAAAAGTGATTTATCAGGCGTAATGGGCTATATATTTGTAAGGAATGACTTATGGATTGGGAGTCAACAATCAGTTAAAAATCCTCCGCGTCCCCCTTTTCTCAACGATTGCAAAACCTGATATATAAAAACTAAAAAGATTTTACAATCCCAAAAAATTACAGACACTTTTAGGAACTATCTCTCTCTACATTTGTGCATTGTATTTTTCCATTTTATATGTATATCTTTTTCTTAAATCAAAACTTGAGTTTTCACTTTCCCTTCATCTCGTACACATAAATAAAGATTTAAGGGAAATAGATCACAACACAATGAAAAATTTAGAGTTTATGTATGGAAAGAATTTAAAGCAATAACATATGTAAGTAGAGAAATTTTATTTTCACACCACAAATGAACACAAAAGTTTTGTTATCCAAGTTTGGGAAATTCCACTAGTTCAACCCTAATAGCTTGGAATTTTATAAGAAAGAAATTTTTCTACCCATGTTTTAAAAAATGGATATGCTTTCATGAAACATGTTCAAGATGTAAATGACCTATGGATCCTAACCTTTTAAATAGAATAACATTAAAATTTCAAGTAAATGTGTGGGGGGATATTTACCCGAGTCAAACAAGTCATTATTTTGCCCATTTACAAAAATCTGACCTAACAATCATAGATGATTGTAAAGTGATTTACCATGCGTAATGGGCTATATTTTTCTAAGGAACGACTTATGGATTGGGAGTCAACACTCAGTTAAAAATCACGGCCTCCCCCTTTTCCCGACGATTGCAAAACCTAATATATAAAAACTAAAAAGAGTTTACAATTCCTAAAAATTACAAAGACTTTTCGGAATTATTTTTCTCAAAATTTGTGCATTGTGCATTTGCATTTAAGATATATAATTTTTTCTTAAATCAAAACTTGACATTTCACTTTCCCTTCATCTCGTAAAAAAAAAAAAAAAAAGAGATAAAAGGCAAATAGATCACAACAAAATTAAAAGTTTAGAGTTTATGTATGGCAAGAATTTAAAGCAATAACAAATGTAAGTAAAGAAAATTTATTCACACACGACAAATGAACACAAAAGTTTTGTTATCCAAGTTTGGGAAAACTCCATTAGTTCAACCCATGAAGCTCATAATTTTATATGAAAGAGATTTTTCTAGACATGTTTTAAAAATTGGATATGCATGCTTGAAACATGTTAAAGAAGCAAATGACCTATGGATCCAAACCTTTTAAATAGACTAATATTAAATTCTCAAGTGAACGTGCGGTGGGCTATTTACCCGAGTCAAACAAGCCATTATTTTGCACATTTACAACAAGCTGACCAAACGATTATAATTGATTTTAATGTGATTTATCATGCGTAACGGGTTATATTTTTTTAATGAATGACATATGGTTGTGGAGTCAACACTCAATTAAAAAACCCCCGCTCCCCCTTTTCCCGTCGATTGCAAAACCTGAAATATAAAAACTAAAAAGAGTTTACAATCCCTAAAAATTACAGACATTTTTTGGAAATATCTCTCTTCTTTTGAGCATTGTGCATTTCCATTTTAGATGTATCCTTCTTTCTAAAATCAAAAATTGAGTTTTCACTTTCCCTTCATCTTGTAAACATAAAAAGAGATAAAAGGCAAATAGATCACAAAAAAATGAAAATTTTAGAGTTTATGTATAGAAAGAATTTAAAGCAATAACAAATGTAAGTGATGAAAATTTATTTTGGCACCACAAATGAACACAAAAGTTTTGTTATCCAAGTTTGGGAAATTCCACTAGTTCAACCCTAATAGCTTGGAATTTTATAAGAAAGAGATTTTTCTACGCATGTTTTAAAAAATAGATATGCATGCTTGAAACATGTACAAAATGCAAATGACCTATGGATCCAAACCTTTTAAATAGGATAACATTAAATTCTCAAGTGAACGTGCGGTGGGATATTTACCCGAGTCATACAAGCCATTATTTTTCCCATTTATAAAAAGCTGACCTAACAATCATAGGTGATTGTACAGTGATTTATCATGCGTCACGGGCTATATTTTTTTAAGGAATGATTTATGGATTGGGAGTCAACAATCAGTTAAAAATCCCCTGCCTCCCCCTTTTCCCCACGATTGCAAAACCTGATATATAAAAACTAAAAAGAGTTTACAATCCCTAAAAATTACAAACACTTTTTGAAATTATCTCTCTCTACATTTGTGCATAGTGCATTTCCTTTTTAGATGTATACTTTTTCTTAAGTCAAAACTTGAGTTTTCACTTACCCTTTACCAAGTAAACAAAAAAAGAGATAAAAAGGAGAATAGACTACAACAAAATGAAAATTTTAGAGTTTATGTATGGAAATAATTTAAAGCAATAACAAATGTAAGTAAAGAAAATTTATTCACACAAAACAAATGAACACAAAAGTATTGTTATGCAACTTTGGCAAAATTGCACTAGTTCAACCCTAATAGCTTAGAATTTTATTAGTAAGTGATTTTTCTTGACATGTTTTAGAAAATGGAGATGCTTGAAACATGTTCAAGATGCAAATCACCTATGGATCCAAAACGTTTTAACGAGAATAACATAAAAATTCTCAAGTGAACGTGCAGTGGGATATTTACCCGAGTCAAACAAGCCATTATTTTGCCCATTTACAAAAAGCTGACCTAATGATCATAGGATATTTTAATGTGATTTATCATGCATAATGGGCTTTATTTTTGTAAGTAATGACTTATTGATTGGGAGTCAGTACTCAGTTAAAAATCCCTCGCCCCCCTCTTTTCCCGACGATTGCAAAACGTGATATCTAAAAACTAAAAAGAGTTTACAATCTCTAAAAATTACAGAAACTTTTTCGAATTATTTCTCTCTACATTTGTGAACTGTGAATTTCCATTTTTGATGCATACTTTTTTCTTAAATCAAAACTTGAGTTTTCACTTTCCCTTCGTCTCGTAAACAAAAAAAGAGATAAAAGGCAAATAGATCACAACAAAATGAAAATTTTTGAGTTTATGTATGAAAAAATTTAAAGCAATAACAAATGTAAGTAAAGAAAATTTATTAATACACAACAAATGAACACAAAACTTTTGTTTTCCAAGGTTGGGAAAATTCCACTAGTCCAGCCCTTATAGCTCGGAATTTTATAAGAAAGAGATTTTTCTAGACATGTTTTAAAAAATAGATATGCATGCTTGAAACATATTAAAGATGCAAATGACCTATGGATCCAAACCTTTTAAATAGACTAATATTAAATTCTCAAGTGAACATGTGGTGGACTATTTACACAAGTCAAACAAGCCATTATTTTGCCAATTTACAAAAAGCTGACCAAATGATTATAGTTGATTGTAACGTGATTTATCATGCGTAACTGGTTATAGTTTTGTAAGGAATGAATTTTGGATGTGGAATCAATACTCAGTTAAAAATCCCCGCCTCCCTCTTTTCCCGACGATTGCAAAACCTGATATATTAAAACTTAAAAGAGTTTACAATCCCTAAATATTTCAGACACTTTTTGGAAATATCTATCTCTACATTTGTGCATTGTGCATTTCCATTTTAGATCTATGCTTTTTTCTTAAATCAAAACTTGAGTTTTCACTTTCCCTTCAACTCATAAACATAAAAAGCGATAAAAGGAAAGTAGATCACAACAAAATGAAAATTTTATATTTTACGTTTGGAAAGAATTTAAAGCAATAGCAAATGTAATTAAAGAAAATTTATTCACACATAACAAATGAACACGAATGTTTTGTTATCCAAGTTTGGCAAAATTCCACTAGTTCAATGTTATGGTCCTGGGGTTAAGTACCTATGCCTTCTACTCCTAACAGGCTGGTCTTTTGGGTAGTATTGGCTAGGTGCTTAACATTTGGTATCAGAGTAGGTGCTACGTCCTGACTTCGAGTCTCTGCGTGCATAGGTGGACCGAACACCCCTGACGGGACGCCATAAGGGAGTATGGGCTCCTGTCCTGGTCCCTATTGGTTTGTCAAGGCCGCCATGGTCATTGGCTCGAGAAGGCGGGGTGTACAGTTATGGTCCTAGGGTTAAGTACCTATGCCTTCTGCTCCTAACAGGCCGGTCTTTTGGGTAGAATTGGCAAGGTGCTTAACATTCAACCCATATAGCTTGGAATTTTATTAGAAAGTGATTTTTCAAGACAAATTTTAAAAAATGGATATGCAAGCTTGAAACAAGTTCAAGATGCAAATGACCTCTGGATCCAAACCTTTTAAAGAGAAAAACATTAAATTATCAAGTGAACGTGCGGTGGGATATTTAACCGAGTCAAACCAGCCATTATTTTGCCCATTTACAAAAACCTGACCTAATAATCGTAGATGATTGTAAAGTGATTTATCATGTGTAGTGGGTTATATATTTGTAAGGAATGACTTATGGATTGGGAGTCAACGTTAAAAATCCCCCACCTCCCCCTTTTCGTGACAATTGCAAAATTTGATATATAAAAACTAAAAAGAGTTTACAAGCCCTAAAAATTACTGACACTTTTTGGAATTATCTCTCTCTACATTTGTGCATTGTGCATTTCCATTTTAGATGTATACTTTTTTCTTATATCAAAACTTGAGTTTTCACTTTCCCTTCATCTCGTCAACAAAAAAAAAAGAGAAATGGGAAATAGGTCACAACAAAATGAAAATTTTAGAGTTTATGTATGTGAAGAATTTAAAGCAATAACAAATGTAAGTAAAGAAAATTTAGTCACACAGAACAAATGAACAGAAAAGTTTTGTTATCCAAGTTTGGCAAAATTCCACTAGTTCAACCCATACTGCTCGAAATTTTATAAGAAAGAAATTTTTCTACACATGTTTTAAAAAATGGATATACATGCTTGAAACATGTTAATGATGCAAATGACCTATATATCCAAAACTTTTAAAGAGAATAACATTAAATTCTCAAGTGAAACTGCGGTGGGATATTTACCCGAGTCAAACAAGCCATTATTTTGCCCATTTAAAAAAAGCTGACCTAATGATCATAGATGATTGTAAAGTGATTTATCATGCATAGCGGGCTATATTATTTTAAGGAATGACTTATGGATTGGGAGTCAACCCTCAGTTAAAAATCCCTTGCCTCCCCCGACGATTGCAAACCCTGATATATAAAAACTAAAAAGAGTGTACAATCCCTAAAAATTACAAACACTTTTTGGAATTATCTCACTCCACATTTGTGCATTGTGCATTTCCATTTTAGATGTATACTTTTTTCTTAAATCAAAAGTTGAGTTTTCACTTTCCCTTCATCTCGAAAACATAAAAAGAGATAAAATGCAAATAGATCACAACAAAATGAAAATGTTGGAATTTATGTATGGAAAGAATTTCAAGCAATAAAAAATGTATGTTAATAAAATTTATTCACAAAAAACAAATGAACACAAAAGTTTTGTTATCCAAGCTTGGAAAAATTCCACTTGTTCAAACCTTTAGCTTGGAATTTTATTAGAAAGTGATTTTTCTAGACATGTTTTAAAAAGTGGATATGCATGCTTGAAACATGATCAAGATGCAAATGACCTATGGATCTAAACCTTTTAAAGAGAATAATATTAAATTCTCAAGTGAACGTGCGGTGGGATATTTACCCGAGTCAAACAAGCCATTATTTTGACCATTTACAGAATGTTGACAAAATGATCATAGATAATTGTAAAGCGATTTATCATGCATAATGGGCTATATATTTGTAAGGAATGAATTATGGATTGGGAGTCAACACTCAGTTAAAAATCCCCCTCCTCCCCCTTTTTCCAGACAATTGCAAAACCTGGTATATAAAAACTAAAAAGAGTTTACAATCCAAAAAAAATACAGACACTTTTTGGAAATCTCTCTCTCTACATTTTTGAATTGTGCATTTTAATTTTAGATGCATACTTTTTTCTTAAATCAAAACTTGAGTTTTTACTTTCCCTTCATCTTGTAAACATAAAAAGAGATAAAAGGAAAATAAATACAACAAAATGAAAATGTTGGAGTTTATGTATGGAAAGAATTTAAAGAAATAGAAAATGTAAGTTAAGAAAATTTATTCAGCAACAACAAATGACCACAAAAGTTTTGTTATCCAATTTTGGCAAAATTCCACTTGTTCAAACCTTACAGCTTGGAATTTTATTAGAAAGTGATTTTTCTAGACATGTTTTAAAAAATGGATATGCATTCTTGAAACATGTTCAAGATGCAAATGACCTATGGATCCAAACCTTTTAAAGAGAATAACATTAAATTCTCAAGTGAACGTGCGGTGGGATATATACCTGTGTCAAACAAGCCATTATTTTGCCCATTTACCGAAAGCTGACGTAACAATCATAGATGATATTTATCCGAGTCAAACAAACAATTATTTTGCATATTTACAAAAAATCTGACCTAACGATCATAGATGATTGTAGAGTGATTTATCATGAGTAACGGGCTATATTTTTGTAAGGAATGACTTTTGGATTAGGAATCAACACGCAGTTAAAAATCCCCCGCCTCGCCCTTTTCCCAACGATTGCAAAACCCAATATATAAAAACTAAAAAGATTTTACAATCCCTAAAAATTACAGACACTTTTTGGAATTATCTCTCTCTACTTTTGTGCATTGTGCATTTCCATTTGAGATGTATACTTTTTTCTTAAATCAAAACTTGAGTTTTCACTTTCCCTTCATCTCGTAAACAAAAAAAGAGATAAAAGGCAAATAGATCACAACAATATTTAAATTTAAGATTTTATGTATGGAAATAATTTAAAACAATAAAAAATATAAGTAAAGAAAATTTATTCACATACAATAAATGAACACAAAAGTTTTGCTATCCAAGTTTTACAAAATTCCACTAGTTCAACCCGTATAGCGCGAAATTTTATAAGAAAGTGATTTTTCTACACATGTTTTAAAAAATGGATATGCATGCTTGAAACATGTTAATGCTGCAAAAGACGTATGGATCCAATCCTTTTAAAGAGAATAACATTAAATTCTGAAGTTAACGTGCGGTGGGATATTTACCCGAGTCAAATAAGCCATTACTAGGCCCATTTACAAAACGTTGACCTAACTATCATAGATGATTTTAAATGATTTATCAGGCATAACCGCTTATATTGTTTGAAGGAATGACTAATGGATTGGGAATCAACTCTTAGTTAAAAATCCTCCGCCTTCCCCTTTTCCTGACGATTGCAAAACCTGATATATAAAAACTGAAAAGAGTTTACAATCCCAAAAAGTTATAGACACTTTTTGGAATTATCTCTCTCTGCATTTTTGCATTGTGCATTTACATTTGAGATGTATACTTTTTTCTTAAATCAAAACTTGAGTTTTCACTTTCTGTTCATCTGGCAATCCAAAAAAGAGATTAAAGGCAAATAGATCACAACAAAATAAAAATTTTAGAGTTTATGTATGGAAAGAATTTAATGCAATGACAAATGTAAGTAAAGAAAATTTATTCACACAAAAATGAACATAAAAGTTTTGCTATCCATTTTTGGGAAAATAATACTAGTTCAACCCTTTTAGCTCGGAATTTTATAAGAAACAGATTTTTGTAGACATGTTTTAAAAAAAGGATGTGCATGCTTGAAACATGATAAAGATGCAAATGACCAATGGATCCAAAACTTTTAAAGAGAATAACATTAAATTCTCTAGTGAATGTGTAGTGGGATATTTACCCGAGTCAAACAAGATATTATTTGCCAATTTTCAAAAAAGCTAACCAAATGATCATAGATGATTGTAAAGTGATTTAACATGCGTAACGGGCTATATTCTTCTAAGTAATGACTTATGGATTGTGAGTCAACACTCAGTTAAAAATCCCATGCCTCCCCGTTTTCCAGACGATTGCAAAACAGAATATATAAAAACTAAGAAAAGTTTACAATCCTTAAAAATTACAGAGACTTTTCAGAATTATCTATCTTATTATTTGTGCATTGTGCATTTGAATTTAAGATATATACTTTCTTAAATCAAAACTTGAGTTTTCACTTTCCCTTCATCTCGTAAAAAAAAAGAGATAAAAGGCAAATAGATCACAACAAAATGAAAATTTAAGAGTTTATGAATGAAAGAATTTAAAGCAATAAAAAATGTAAGAAAAGAAAATTTATTCACACACAACAAATGAACACAAAAGTTTTGTTTTCCAAGTTTGGGAAAATTGCACTAGTCCAACCCATTTTGCCCATTTAAAAACTGCTGACCTAACGATCACAGATGATTCTAAAGTGTTTTATCATGCGTAACGGGCTATATTTTTGTAAGGAAGGACTTATGGATTGGGAGTCAACACTCAGTTAAGAATCTCCCGCCTCCTCCCTTTTCCCGATAATTGCAAAACCTGATATATAAAAACTAAAAAGAGTTTACAAGCCTTAAAAATACAGACACTTTTTTGAATTATCTCTCTCTTCGTTTGTGTATTGTGCACTTCCATTTTAGATGTATACTTTTTTCTTAAATCAAAACTTGAGTTTTCACTTTCCCTTTATCTCATAAACAATAAAAAGAGATAAAAGGCAAATAGATCACCACAAAATGAAAATTTTAGAGTTTATTTATGGGAAGAATTTCAATCGATAAAAAATGTAAGTTAAGAAAATTTATTCACGCACCACAAATGAACACAAAAGTTTTGTAATCCAAGTTTGGGAAATTCCACTAGTTGAACCCTAATAGCTTGGAATTTTATAAGAAAGAGAGTTTTCTACGCAAGTTTTAAAAAATGGATATGCATGCTTGAAACATGTTAAAGATGCAAAGGACCTATGGATCCAAACATTTTAATGAGAATAACTTTAAATTCTCAAGTGAACGTGCGGTGGGATATTTACTCGAGTCAAACAAACCATTATTTTGCCCATTTACAAAAATCTGACCTAACGATCATAGATGATTGTAAAGTGATTTATCAGGCATAACAGGCTGTATTTTTTAAACGAATGACTTATGGATTGGGAGACAACACTCAGTGAAAAATCCCCCGCCTCCCCCTTTTACCCCATGATTGAAAAACCTGATATATAAAAACTAAAAGGAGTTTACAATCCCTAAAAATTACTGACCCCATTTGGAATTATCTCTCTCTACATTTGTGCATTGTGCATTCCCATTTTAGATGTATACTTTTTTCTTGAATCGAAACTTGTGTTTTCACTTTCCCTTCATCTCGTAAACAAAAATAGAGATAATAGGCAAATAGATGACAACAAAATGAAAATTTTAGAGCTTATGTATGGAAAAAATTTAAAGCAAAAACAAATATAAGTATAGAAAAGTTTTTCAGACACCACAAATGAACACAAAAGTTTTGTTATCCAAATTTGGGAAATTCCACTAGTTCAATCCTAATAGCTTGGAATTTCATAAGAAAGAGATTTTTCTACACATGTTTTAAAAAATTGATTTGTATTCTTGAAACATGTTAAAGATGTAAATGACCTCTGCATACAAACTTTTTAAAGAGAATAACCTTAAATTCTTTAGTGAACGTGCGGTGGGAGATTTACCCGAGTCAAACAAGCTATTATTTTGACCATTTATAAAAAGTTGACCTAACAATCATGGGTGATTGTAAAGTGATTTATCATGCGTAACAGGCTATATTTTTTAAAGGAATGACTTAAGGATTGGGAGTCAACACTCAGTTAAAAATCCACCGCCTCCACCTTTTCCCGACTATTGCAAAACCGTATATATAAAAACGAAAAAGAGTTTACAATCCCTAAAATTACAGACACTTTTTGGAATAATCTCTCTCTATATTTGTGCATTCTGCTTTTCCATTTTAGATTTATACTTTTTTCTTAAATCAAAACTTGAGTTTTCACCTTCCCTTCTTCTCGTAAACAAAAAAAGAGACAAAAGGCAAATAGATCACAACAAAATGAAAATTTTAGAGTTTTTTTATGGAAATAATTTAAATCAATAACAAATTTAAGTAAAGAAATTTTTTTCACATGCCACAAATGAACACAAAAGTTTTGTTATCCCAGTTTGTGAAATTCCACTTGTTCAACCCTAATTGCTTGGAATTTTATAAGAAAGAGATTTTTCTACACATGTTTTAAAAAATGGATATGCATGTTTTAAACATGTTAAAGATACAAATGACCTATGGATCCAAATCTTTCAATCAGAATAACATTAAATTCTCAAGTGGACGTGCGATGGGATATTTACAAGAGTCAAACAAGCCATTATTTTTCATATTTACAAAATGCTGACCTAACCATCATAGATGATAGTAAATTGATTTATCATGAGAAAAAGGGCTATTTTTTTTGTAGGGAATCACTTATGGATTGGGAGTCAACACTCAGTTAAAAATCCCCCACCTCCCCCTTTTCCCGACAAATACAAAACCTGATATATAAAAACTAAACAGAGTTTATAATCCCTAAAATTTACAGACACTTTTTGGAATTATCTCTTTGTACATTTTTGCATTGTGCATTTCCATTTTAGCTATATACTTTTTTCTTCAATCAAAACTTGAGTTTTCACTTTCCCTTCTTCTCGTAAACAGAAAAAGAGATAAAAGGCAAATAGATCACAACAAAATGAAAATTTTAGATTTTATGTATGGAAAGAATTTACATCAATAAAAAATGTAAGTAAAGAAAATTTATTCACACATCGCAAAATAACACAAAAGTTTTGTTTCCAAGTTTGGACAATTCCTCTACTTCAACCCTAATAGCTTGGAATTTATAAGAGAGAGATTTTTCTACACATGTTTTAAAAAATGGATATGCATGCTTGAAACATGTTAAAGATATAAATGACCTATGGAACCAAACCTTTTAACGAGAATAACCTTAAATTCTCAAGTGAACGTGTGGTGGGATTTTAACCCGAGTCAAACAACCCATTATTTTGCCTATTTACCAAAAGCAGACCTAGCGACCTTAAATTATTGTCAAGTGATTTATCCTGCTTGACAGGCTATATTTTTTTAAGGAATGAGTTATGGATTGCGAATCAACTTTCAATTAAAAATCCCCTGCCTTCCCCTTTTCCCGATGATTTCAAAACCTGATATATAAAAACAAAAAGAGTTTACAATCCCTAAAAATTACAAACACTTTTTTGAATTATCTCTCTCTACATTTATGTATTGTGCATTTCCCTTTTATATGTATACATTTTTCTTAAATCAAAACTTGAGTTTTCACTTTCCCTTCATCTTGTATACAAAAAAAGAGATACAAGGTAAATAGATAAAAAAAAATGAAAATTTTTGAGTTTATTTATCAAAAGAATTTAAATCAATAACAATGCAAGTAAAGAAATTTTTTTCGCACACCTTAAATGTACTCAAAAATTTTGTTATCTAAGTTTAGGAAATTCCACTAGTTCCATCCTAATAGCTTGGAATTTTATAAGAAAAAGATTTTTTTACACTTGTTTTAAAAAATGGATATGCATGTTTGAAACATGTTATTGATTCAAATGTCATATGGATCTAAACCTTTTAAAGACAATAACATTAAATTCTCAAGTGAACGTACGGTATGATATTCACCCGAGTCAAACAAGCCATTATTTTGCCCATTTACAAAAAGCTGACCTAACGATCATAGACGATTGTAAAGTGATTTATCATGCGTAACCGGCTATATTTTTTGTAAGGAATGACTTATGGATTGTGAGTCAACACTCAATTAAAAATCCCCCGCCGCCCTCCTTTCTCGACGATAGCAAAACCTGATGTATAAAATCTAAAAAGAGTTTACAATCCCTAAAAATTATAGACACTCATTGGAATTATCTCTCTCTACATTTGTACATTGAGCATTTCCAAAGTAGATATATGTTTTTTTATTAAATAAAAAATTGAGTTTTGACTTTCCCTTCATCTCGTACACAAAAAAAGATATAACAGCAATTAGATCACAACAAAATGAAAATTTTAGAGTTTATGTATGGAAAGAAATTAAAGCAATTACAAAGGTAAGAAAACAAAATTTATTCACACACCACAAACGAACACAAAAGTTTTGTAATCCAATTTTGGGAAATTCCACTACTTCAACCCAAATAGCTTGGAGTTTTATAAGAAAGAGAATTTTCTGCACATGTTTTAAAAAATGGATATGCAAGCATGAAACATGTTCAAGATGCAAATGACCTAAGGATCAAAACCTTTTAAAGAGAATAACATTAAATTCTCAAGTGCACGTGCCATGGGATATTTACCCGTGTTAAATAAGCCATTATTTTACCTATTTACAAAAATTTGACGATCATAGATGATTGTAAAGTGATTTATCATGCGTAACGGGCTATATTTTTGCAACGAACGATATATGGATTGGGAGTCAAAACTCAGTTAAAAATCCCCTGCCTCCCCTTTTCCTAACGATTGCAAAATAGTATATATAAAAACTAAAAAGAGTTGACAATCCCTAACAATTACAGACACTTTTTGGAATTATCCCTCTCTACATTTGAGCATTGTGCATTTAAATTTTAGATGTATACTTTTTTCTTAAATCAAAACTTGAGTTTTCACTTTCCCTTCATCTCGTAAACAAAAAAAGATATAAAAGGCAAATAGATCACAACGAAATGAATATTTTAGAGTTTATTTATGGAAAAAATTTAAATGAATAACAATTGTAAGTAAAGAAAATTTATTCACATGACACAAATGAACACAAAAGTTTTGTTATCCAAGTTTGGGAAATTCCTCTAGTTCAACCCTAATAGCTTGGAATTTTATAAGAAATAGATTTTTCTACACATGTTTTAAAAAATGGATATGCATGCTTGAAATATATTAAAGATACAAATAACCTATGGAACCAAACCTTTTGAAGAGAATAACATTACATTCTCAAGAGAACGTACGGTGGGATATTTATCCGAGTCTAACAAACAATTATTTTGCATATTTACAAAAAATCTGACCTAACGATCATAGATGATTGTAGAGTGATTTATCATGAGTAACGGGCTATATTTTTGTAAGGAATGACTTATGGATTAGGAATCAACACTCAGTTAAAAATCCCCCGCCACCCCCTTTTCTCGACGAATGCAAAACCTGATATATAAAAACTAAAGAGTTTATAATCCCTAAAATTTACATCCACTTTTTGGAATTATCTCTCTCTTCATTTGTGCATTTCCAATTTAGATGTATACTTTTTTCTTAAATCAAAACTTCAATTTTCACTTTCCCTTCATCTCGTATACAAAAAAGAGATAAAAGGCAAATAGATCACAACAAAATGAAAATTTTAGAGTTTATGTACGAAAATAATTTAAATCAATGACAAATGTAAGTAAAGAAAGTTTATTCACACACCACAAATCAACTCAAAAGTTTTGTTATCCAAGTTTGGGAAATTCCACTACTTCAACCCTAATAGTTTGGAATTTTACAAGAAAGAGATTCTTCTACACATGTTTTAAAAAAATGGATATGCATGTTTGAAACATGTTAAAGATACAAATGACCTATGGATCCAAACCTTTTAAAGAGAATAACATTAAATTCTCAAGTGAACGTGCGGTGGGATATTTACTCAAGTCAAACAAGCCATTATTTTGCCTATTTACCAAATGCAGACCAAGCGATCATAGATGATTGTAAAGTGATTTATCATGCGTTACGGGCTATATTTTTGAAAGGAATGACTTATGGATTGGGAGTCAACACAGTTAAAAATCCCTCGTTTTCCCCTTTTCCAGACGAATGCAAAACCTGATATATAAAAACTGAAAAGAGTTTACAATCTTTAAAATTTACAGACAGTTTTTGGAATTATCTCTCCCAACATTTGTGCATTGTGCATTTCCATTTTAAGTGTATACTTTTTCTTAAATCAAAACTGGAGTTTTCACTTTCCCTTCATCTCGTAAACAAAAAAAGAGATAAAAGGCAAATAGATCACAACATAATGAAAATTTAAAGTTTATGTATGGAAAGAATTTATAACATTAACAAATGTAAGTAAAGAAAAATTATTCACACACCAAAAATGAACACAAAAGTTTTTTTATCCAAGTTTTGGAAATTCCACTAGTTCAACCCTAATAGCATGGAATTTTAAAAGAAAAAGATTTTTCAACACTTGTTTTATAAAATGGATATGCATGCTTGAACCATGTTAAAGATGCAAATGACCTATGGATCCAAACCTTTTAAAGAGAATAACATTAAAATCTCAAATGAACGTGAGGTGGGATATTTACCCGAGTCAAACAAGGAATTATTTTTCCGATTTACAAAAATCTGGCCTAAAGATTATAGATAATTGTAAAGTGATTTATCTTGTGTAACTGGCTTTATTTTTGTAAGGAATGACTTATTGATAGGGAGTCAACACTCAATTAAAAATCCCCCGCTTGCCCCTTTTCCAGACGTTTGCAAAACCTGATGTATAAAAACTAAAAAGAGTTTAAAATACCTAATAATTATAGGCACTTTTTTGGAATTATCTCTCTCTACATTTGTGCATTGTGCATTTCCATTTTAGTTGTAATCTTTTTTCTTAAGTCAAAACTTGAGATTTCACTTTCCCTTCATCTCGTAAATAAAAAAACAGATAAAAGGAAAATAGATCACAACAAAATGAAAATTTTAGAGTTTATGTATGGAAAGAATTTAAAGCAGTAATGATTGTAAGTATAGAAAATTTATTCACACACCACAAATGAACACGAAAGTTTTGTTAACCAAGTTTTGGAAATTCCACTAGTTCAACCCTAATAGCTTGAAATTTTATAAGAAAGATATTTTTCTACACATGTTTTAAAAAATGGATATGCATGCTTGAAACATGTTAAAGATGCAAATGACCTATGGATCCAAACCTTTTAGAGAGAATAACATTAAATTCTCAAGTATATGTGTGGTAGGATATTTACCTGAGTCAAACAAGCCATTATTTTGCCCATTTACAAAAAGCTGACCTAACGATCATAGATGTTTTTAAAGTGATTTATCATGCGTAACCGGCTATATCCCCCACCTCCCCCTTTTCCCGACGATAGCCAAACCTGATTTATAAAATCTAAAAAGAGTTTAAAATACCTAAAAATTAAAGACACTTTTTGGAATTATCTCTCTATACATTTGTGCATTGAGTATTTCCATTTTACATGTATGCTTTTTTATTAAATAAAAACTTGAGTTTTCACTTTCTTTTCATCTGGTAAACAAATAAGAGATAAAGGCAAATAGATCACAACAAAATGAAAATATTAGAGTTTATGTATGGAAAAAATTTAAAGCAATAACAAATGTAAGTAAAGAAAATTTATTCACACACCACAAATGAACACAAAAGTTTGGTTATCCATGTTTGGGAAACTCCACTAATTCAACCCTAATAGCTTGGAATTTTATAAGTAAGAGATTTTTCTACACATGTTTTAAAAAATGGATATGCATGCTGAAAACATGTTAAAGACGCAAATGCCCTATGGATCATAACCTTTTAAAGAGAATAACAATAAATTCTCAAATGAACGTGCGGTGGGATATTTACCCAAGTCAAACAAGCCATTAACAAAAAGTTGACCATAGAATCATAGATGATTGTAAAGTGATTTTTCAAGCGTAAGGGGTTATATTTTTTTAAGGAACAACATATGGAGATGGAGTCAACACTTAGTGAAAAATCCCTCGCCTCCCCCTTGTCCCGATAATTGCAAAACCTGATACATAAAAACTAAAAAGAGTTTATAGTCCCTAAAAATTGCAGATACTTTTTATTAATTATCTCTCGCTATATTTGTGCATTGTGTATTTCCATTTTAGATGAATACTTTTTTCTTAAATTAAAACTTGAGTTTTCATTTTCCCTTTATCTCGTAAACAAAAAAGAATATAAAAGGCAAATAGATCACAACAAAAAGAAAATTTTGAGTTTATGTTTGGAAAGAATTTTAAGCAATAACAAATGTAAGTAAAGAAAATTTATTCACACACCACAAATTAACACAAATGTTCTGTTATTGGTGTTTGGGAAATCCAACTAGTTCAACCCTAATAGCTGGGAATTTTATAAGAATGAGATTTTTATACACATGTTTTAAAAAATGGATATGCATGCTTGAAACAAGTTAAAGATGCAAATGACCTATGGATCCATATCTTTTAAAGAGAATAATATTAAATTCTCAAGTGAAGGTACGATGGGATATTTACCGTGTCAAACAAGCCATTATTTTGCCCATTTACCAATAGCTGACCTAACGATCATAGATGATTGTAAAGTGATTTATTAAGCATAACAGGCTATACTTTTGTTAGGAATGACTTATGGATTGGGACTCAACACTCAGTTAAAAATCCCATGCCTCCCCCTTTTCTCAATAATTACAAAACCTGATATTTAAAAACTAAAAAGAGTTAACAATCCCTAAAAATTACAGTCACTTTTTGGAATTATCTCTCTCTAAATTTGTGCATTGTGTATTTCCATTTTAGTTGTATAATATTTTCTTAAATCAAAACTTGAGTTTTCACTTTCCCTTCATCACATAAACAAAAAAAGAGATAAAAGGCGAAAACAACACAACAAAATGAAAATTTAAGAGTTTATGTATGGAAAGAATTTAAAGCAATAACAAATGTAAGTAAAGAAAATTTATTCACACACCACAAATGAACACAAAAGTTTGGTTATCCAAGTTTGGGAAATTCCACTAGTCCAACCCTAATAGCTTGGAATTTTATAAGAAATAGATTTTTCTACACATGTTTTAAAGAATGGATATGCATGCTGGAAATATGTTAAAGATGCAAATGACAAATGGATCCATACCTTTTAAAGAGAATAATATTAAATTCTCAAGTGAAAGTGCGGTGGGACATTTACCTGTGTCAAACAAGCCATTATTTTGCCCATTTACCAAAAGCGGACCTAATGATCATAGATGATTGTAAAGTGATTTATCGTGCTTAACGGGATATATTATTGTAAGGAATGACTTATGGAATGGGAGTCAACACTCAGTTAAAAATCCCCCGCCTCCCCCTTTCCCTAAAGATTGCAAAACCTGATATATATATAAATTAAAAAGAGTTTAAAAAACCTAAAAATTACAGACACTTTTTTGGAATTACCTCTCTACAAATATGTGCATTGTGCATTTCCATTTTAGTTCTATACTTTTTTCTAAAATTAAAACTTGAATTTTCACTTTCCCTTCATCTCGTAAAGAAAAAAAGAGATAAAAGGCAAATAGGTCACAAAAAAATGAAAATTTAGAGTTTAGGTATGGAAAGAATTTAAAGCAATAAAAAATGTAATTAAAGAAAATTTATTCACACACCACAAATGAACACAAAAGTTCGGTTATCCAAGTTTTGGAAATTCCACTAGTTCAACCCTAATAGCTTGGAATTTTATAAGAAAGTGATTTTTCCACACATGTTTTAAAAAATGGATATGCATGCTTGAAACATGTTAAAGATGGACATCACCTATGGATCCAAACCTTTTAAAGAGAATAACATTAAATTCTAAAGTGAACGTGCAATAGGATATTTACCCGAGTCAAATAAGCTATTATTTTGCCCATTAACAAAAAGCTGACCTAACGATCATAAATGATTGTAAAGTTATTTATCATGCGTAACGGGCTATATTTTTGTAGGTAAATGACCTATGGATAGGGAGTCAAAACTCAGTTAAAATTGCCCTGCCTCCCCCTTTTCCTGACGATTGCAAAACCCGATATATAAAAACTAAAAAGAGTTTACAATCGCTAAAAATTACCGACACTTTGTGGGAAATATCTCTCCCTACATTTGTGCATTGGGCAGAAGTATAATTTTTTCTTAAATAAAAACTTGAATTTTCACTTTCCCTTCATCTCGTAAAAAAAAAAAAGAGATAAAAGCCAAATAGATGACAACAAAATAAAAATTTAAAAGTTTTTGTCTGGAAAGAATTTAAAGAAATAACAAATGTAAGTAAAGAAAATTTATTCAAACACCACAAATGAACACAGAGTTTGGATAGTTAAGTTTTGAAAATTCCACTAGTTCAACCCTAATAGCATGGAATTTTATAAGAAAGAGACTTTTCTACACATGTTTTAAAAAATGGATATGCATGTTTGAAACATGTTAAAGATACAAATGACCTATGGATCCAAACATTTTAAAGAGAATAACATTAAATTATCAAGTGAACGTGCGGTGGGATATTTACCCGAGTCAAACAGGCCATTAATAAAAAGCAGACGTAAGAATCATAGATGATTGAAAGTAATTTATCATGCGTAACGGGCTATATGTTTTTAAGGAATGACTTATGGAGATGGAGTCAACACTCAGTTAAAAATCCCCCGTCTCCCCCTTTACCCGACGATTGCAAAACCTGATATATAAAAAATAAAAAGAGTTCACAGTCCCTAAAAATTACAAACACTTTTTGGGAATTATCTCTGTCTACATTTGTGCATTGTGCATATCTATTTTAGATGTATACTTTTTTCTTAAATCAAAACTTGACTTTTCACATTCCTTTCATCTCGTAAACAAAAAAGGAGATAAAAGGCAAATAGGTCACAACAAAAAGAAAACTTAAGAGTTTATGTATGGAAAGAATTTAAAGCAATAAAAAAAGTAAGTAAAGAAAATTATTTCACACACCACAAAGGAACACAAAATTTTTGTTATCCAAGTTACGAAAATTCCACTTGTTCAACCCTAATAGCTTGGAATTTTATAAGAAAGAGATTTTTCCACACATGTTTTAAATAATGGATATGCATTCTTAAAACACGTTAAATATGTAAATGACTTATGGATCCAAACCTTTTAAATAGAAAAAAATTATATTCTCAAGTGAACGTGCGTTGGGATATTTATCCAAGTCAAACAAGCCATTATTTTGCCCATTTACAAAAACCTGACCTAACGATCATAGATGATTGTAAACTGCTTTATCATGCGAGAAGGGCTATATTTTTTTAAGAAATGACTTATGGATTGGGAGTCAAATTTCAGTTAAAAATACCCCGCCTCCCCCTTTTCCCGAGGATTGCAAAACCTCATATATAAAAACTAAAAAGAGTTAAAATGCCTTAAAATGACAGACACTTTTTGGAATTATCTCTCTCCAAAATTGTGCATTGTGCATTTCCGTTTTAGTTATATACTTTTTACTTGAATCGAAACTTGATTTTTCACTTTCCCATCATCTCGTAAAGAAAAAAAGAGATCGAAGGCAAATAGATCACAACAAATTGGAAATGTTAAAGTTTTGTATGGAAAGAATTTAAAGCAATAACAATGTAAGTAAAGAAAATTTATTCACACACCAAAAATGAACACAAAAGTTTTGTAATCCAAGTTTGGGAAATTCCACTAGTTCAACCCTAATTGCTTGAAATTTTATAAGAAAGAGATTTTTCAACACATGTTTTAAAAAATGGATATCCATGCTTGAAACACGTTAAAGATGCAAATGACCTATGGATCCAAACCTTTTATAGAGAATAACTTTAAATTCTCAAGTGAACGTGTGGTGGAATATTTAACCGAGTCAAACAAGCCATTATTTTGCCCATTTACAAAAAGCTGATTGAACGATCATAGATGATTGTAAAGTGATTTACCATACATAACGGGCTGTATTTTAGTAAGAAATGACTTATAGATTAGGAGTCAACATTCAGTTTAAAATCCCCACCCTCCCCTTTTCCTGACGATTGCAAAATCTGGTATATATAAACTAAAATGAGTTTATAATCCCTAAACATAAATACACTTTAAGTAAAGAAAATTTATTCACACACCACAAATGAACACAAAAGCTTTGTTATCCAAGTTTTGGAAATTCCACTAGTTCACCCCTAAAAGCTTGGAATTTTATAAGAAAGATTTTCTACATATGTTTTAAAAAATGGATATGCATGCTAGAAACATGTTAAAGATGGAAATGACCTATGGAGCAAAACTTTTTAAAGAGAATAACATTAAATTCCCATGTGAACTTGCGATGGGATACTTACCCGAGTCAAACAAGCCATTATTTTGTCCATTTACAAAAAGCTGACCTAACGAACATTGATGACTGTAAATAGATTTACGTGTAACAGGCTTTTTTTTTGTAAGGAACGACTTATGGATTGGGAGTCAACACTCAGTTAAAAATCCCCCGCCTCCCCCTTTTCCCAACGATTGAAGAGCCTGATATATAAAAACTAAGAAGAGTTTACAATCCCAAAAAATTACAGACACTTTTTGGAATTATCTCTCTCTGCATTTGTGCATTGTGTATTTCCTTTTTAGATGTATACTTTTTTCTTAAATCAAAACTTGAGTTTTCACTTTCCCTTCATCCTGTAAACAAAAAAAAGTGATAAAAGGCAAATAGATCACAACAAAAACAAAATTTTAGAGTTTATGTATGGAAAGAATTTAAAGCAATAACAAATGTAAGTAAAGAAAATTTATTCACACACCACAAATGAACAAAAAATTGTTGTTATCCAAGTTTGGAAAATTCCACTAGTTTAACCCTAATAGCTCAGAATTTTATAAGAAAGAGATTTTTTTACGCACGTTTTAAAAAATGGATATTCATGCTTGAAACATGTTAAAGATGCAAATGACCTAAGGATCCAAACCTTTTAAAGAGAATAACATTAAATTCCCAAGTGAACGTGTGATGGGATATTTACCCGAGTCAAACAAGCCATTGTATTGCCCATTTAGAAAAAGCTAACCTAACGATCATATTTTTGTAAGGAATGACTTATGGAATGGGAGTCAACACTCAGTTAAAAATCACCCGCCTGCCCCTTTTTTCGACAATTGTAGAACCTGATATATAAAAACTAAAAAGTGTTTACAATCCGTAAAAATTACCTACACTTTTTGGAATTATCTCTCTCTACATTTGTGCATTTTGCATTTCCATTTTTTATGTAAACATTTTTCTTAAATCAATACATGTTTTCACTTTCCCATCATCTTGTAAAAAAAAAAAAGAGATAAAAGGCAAAAAGATCACAACAAAATGAATTTAAAGCAATGACAAATATAAGTACAGAAAATATATTTACACACAACAAATGAACACAAAAGTTTTGCTATCCCAGTTTTGGAAATTCCATTAGTTCAACCCTTATGGCTCAGAATTTTATAAGAAAGAGGTTTTCTACATATGTTTTGAACAATGGATATGCATGCTTGTAACAAGATAAACATGCAAATGACCTATGGATCCAAACCTTTTAAAGAGATTAACATTAAATTCCCAAGTGAACGTGCGGTGGGATATTTACCTGAGTCAAACAAGCCATTATTTTGCCCGTTTACAAAAAGATGACCTAAGGATCAAAGATGACTGTAAAGTGATTGATCATGCGTAACGGGTTATATTTTTTCAAGTAATGACTTATGGATTAGAAATCAATACTCAGTTAAAAATCCCCCGCCTCCCCCTTTTCTTGACGATTGAAGAATCTGATATATAAAAGCTAAAGAGAGTTTAAAATCCCTAAAAATTAGAGACACTTTTTGGAATTATCTCTCTCTACATTTGTGCATAGTGCATTTCCATTTTAGATGTATACTTTTTCTTAAATCAAAATTTGAGCTTTCAATTTTCCTTCATCTCGTAAACAAAAAAAGAGATAAAAGGCAAATAGATCACAACAAAATGAAACTTTTAGAGTTTATGTATGGAGAGAATTTAAAGCAATGAAAAATTTAAGTAAAGAAAATTTATTGACATACCACAAATGAACACAAAAGTTTTGTTATCCAAGTTTGGGAAATTCCACTAGTTCACCCCTAATACCTTGGAATATTATAAGAAAGAGATTTTTCTACATATTTTTTAAAAAATGGATATGCATGCTAGAAACATTTTAAAGACGCAAATGACCTATGGATCCAAACCCTTTAAAGAGAATAACATTAAATTTCCAAGTGAACGTGCGGTGGGATATTTACCCAAGTCAAACAAGCCATTATTTTGCCCATTTACAAAAAGTTGACCTAACGATCATTGATGATTGTAAAGTGATTTATCATACGTAACGAGCTATATTTTTGTAAGGAATGACTTATGGATTGGGAGTCAACACTCAGTTAAAAATCTCTCGCCTCCCCCTTTTCCCAATGATTGCAGAACCTAATATATAAAAACTAAAAAGAGTTTACAATCCCTAAAAATTACATACATTTTTTGGAATTATCTCTCTCTACATTTGTGCATTGTACATTTCCATTTTTTATGCATACTTTTTTCTTAAATCAATACATGAGTTTTCACTTTCCCATCATCTCGTAAACAAAAAAGGAGATAGAAGGAAAAAATATCACAACAAATGAATTTAAAGCAATGACAAATATAAGTAAAGAAAATTTATCCACACACCACAAATGAACACAAAAGTTTTGTTATCCAAGTTTTGGAAATTCCACTAGTTCAACCCTAATAACTTGCAATTTTATAAGAAAGAGATTTTTCTAAAAATGTTTTAAACTATGGATATGCATGCATGAAACATGTTAAAGTTTCACATGACCTATGGATTCAAACCTTTTTGAAGTGAATAACATTAAATTCCCAAGTGAACGTGCAGTGGGATATTTACCTAAGTCAAACAAGCCATTATTTTCCCATTTACAAAAAGCTGACGTAAGGATCATAGATGACTGTAAAGTGATTGATCATGCGTAACGGGCTATATTTTTGCAACTAATGACTTATTGATTGGAAGTCAACGCTTAGTTAAAAATCCCCCGCCTCCCCTTTTCCTGATGATTGAAGAACCTGATATATAAAAGCTAAACAGAGTTTACAATCCCTAAAAATTATAGACACTTTTTGGAATTATCTCTCTCTACATTTGTGCATTGTGCATTTCCATTTTAGATGTATTCTTTTTTATTAAATCAAAACTTGATTTTTCACTTTACCTTCATCTCGTAAACAGAAAAAGAGATTAAAGGCTAATAGATCACCACAAAATGTAAATATTAGAGTTTATGTATGGAAAGAATTTAAAGAAATACCAAAGGTAAGTAAAGAAAATTTATTCACACACCACAAATGGACACAAAAATGCTGTTATCCAAGTTTGGGAAATTCCACTAGTTCAACCCTAATAGCTCAGAATTTTATAAGAAAGATTTTTTTTACGCATGTTTTAAAAAATGTCTATGCATGCTTGGACTATGTTAAAGATCAAAATGACCTATGGATCCAAACCTTTTAAAGATAATAACATTAAATTCCCAAGTGAACGTGTGGTGGGATATTTACCCGATTCAAGCAAGCCATTATTTTGCCCATTTACAAAAAGCAAACCTAATGATCATAGATGATTGTGAAGTAATTTATCATGCGTAAGGGGTTATATTTTTGTAAGGAATGACTTATGCATTGGAAGTCAACACTGAGTTAAAAATCCCTTGGCCCCCTCTTTTCCCCATGATTGCAGAACCTATATAAAAACTAAAATGAGTTTACAATCCCTAAAAATTATAGACACTTTTTTGAATTATCTCTCTACATTTGTACACTGTGCATTTCAATTTAAGATGTATACTTTTTTCTTAAATAAAAACTTGAGACACTTTCCCTTCATCTCGTAAACAAAAAAAGAGATAAAAGGCAAATAGATCACAAGAAAATGAAAATTTTAGAGTTTAAGTTAGGAAAGAATATAAAGCAATAAAAAATGTAAGTAAGGAAAATTTATTCACACAACACAAATGAACACAAAAGTTTTGTTATCCAAGTTTCGGATATTCCACTAGTTCAACCCTAGAAGCTAAGAATTTTATCAAAAAGAGATTTTTTTACGCATGTTTTAAAAAATGGATATGCATACTTAGAACATGTTAAAGATGCAAATGACCTAAAGATCCAAACCTTTTAAAGAGAATAACATTAAATTTTCAAGTGAATGTGCGGTGTGATATTTACCCGAGTCAAACAAGCCATTATTTTGACCATTTACGAAATGCTGACCTAACGATCATAGATGATTGTAAAGCGATTTATCATGCATAACGGGGTATATTTTTGTAAAGAATGACTGATGGATTGGGATTCAACACTCAGCTAACAATCCCCCACCTCCCCCTTTTCCCGACGATTGCAGAACCTGAAATATAAAAATTAAAATGAGTTTACAACACCTAAAAATTATATACACTTTTTCGAATTACTCTCTCTACATTTGTGCATTGTGCACTTCCATTTTAGATATATACCTTTTTATGAAATCAAAACTTGTGTTTTCACTTTCCCTTCATCTCATAAACAAAAAAAGAGATAAAAGGCAAATAGATCTCACCAAATTGAAAATTTTAGAGTTTATGTATGGAAAGAATTTAAAGAAATAACTAATGTAAGTAAAGAAAATTTATTCACACACCACAAATGAACATAAAAGTTATTTTATCCAAGTTTTGGAAATTCCACTAGTTCAACCCTAATAGCTCGGAATTTATAAGAAAGAGATTTTTATACACATGTTTTAAAAATGGATATGCATACTTGAAACATGTTAAAGATGCAAATGACCTATGGATCCAAACCTTTTAAAGAGAATAACATTAAATTCGCAATTGAACATGCGGTGTGATATTTACCAGAGTCAAACAAGCCATTATTTTGCCATTTACAAAAGCTGACATAAGGATCATAGATGATTGTACAGTGATTTATCATGAGTAACGGGCTATATTTTTGTATGGAATGACTTATGGATTGAGAGTCAAAAATCAGTTAAAATTCCCCCGCATCCCCCTTTTCTTGACGATTGCAGAACCTGATATATAGAAACTAAAAAGAGTTTACAATCCCTAAAAATTACAGACACTTTTTGAAATTATCTCTCTCTACATTTGTGCATTCTGCATTTTCATTTTAGATGTATACTTTTTCTTAAATAAAAACTTGAGTTTTCACTTTCCCTTCATTTCATAAAAAGAAAAGAGATAAAAGGCAAATAAATCACAATAAAATTAAAATTTAAGAGTTTATGTATGGAAAGAATTTAAAGCAAAAAAATGTAAGCAAGGAAAATTTATTGACAAACCACAAATGAACACAAAAATTTATTGACCCTCAACCCTAAACCCTACACCCTAAATTCTACTAGTTCAACCCTAATAGCTCGGAATTTAATAAGAAAGATTTTTCCACACATGTTTCAAAAAATGGATATTGATTCTTGAAACATGTATAAGATGCAAATGACCTATGGATCCAAACCTTTTAAAGAGAATAACATTAAATTCCCAAGAGAATGTGCGGTGGGATATTTACCCGACTCAAACAAGCCATTATTTTTCCCATTTACAAAAAGTTGACCTAACGATCATAGCTGATTGTAAAGTGATTTATCATGCGTAACTGGCTATATTTTGTAAGGAATGACTTATGCATTGGAAGTCCACACTAAGTTAAAAATCCCCCGCCTCCCCCTTTTCCCCACGATTGCAGAATCTTATATATAAAAACTAAAGAGATTTTAAAATCCCTAAAAATTATAGACATTTTTTCAAATTATCTATCTCTACATTTGTACATTGTGCATTTCCATTTTAGACGTACATTGTTTTCTTAAATCAAAACTTGAGTTTTCACTTTCCCTTCATCTCATAAGCAAAAAAAGAGATTAAAGGCAAATAGATCACAAGAAAATGAAAATTTTAGAGTTTAAGTTAGGAAAGAATATAAAGCAATATAAAATGTAAGTAAAGAAAATTTATTCACACACCACAAATGAACGCAAAAGTTTTATTATCCAAGTTTTGGAAATTCCACCAGATCAACCCGAATAGCTCAAAATTTTACCAGAAAGAGATTTTTTTACGCATGTTTTAAAAAATGGATATGCATGCTTAGAACATGTTAAAGATGCAAATGACCAATGGATCCAAACATTTTAAAGAGAATAACAATAAATTCCCAAGTGAATGTGCGGTGGGATATTTACCCTAGTCAAACAAGAAATTATTTTGCCCATTTACAAAATGTTGACCTAACGATCATAGATGATTGTGAAGTGATTTATCAAGCGTAATGGACTATATTTTTTTTATAGAATTACTTATGGATTGGGAGTCAAAACTCAGTTCTTAATCCCCCACCTCCCCCTTTTCCCAATGATTCCAGAACATGAAACATAAAAACTAAAATGACTTTACAATCCCTAAAAATTATAGACAATTTTTCGAATTACTCTCTCTATATTTTTGCATTGTGCACTTCCATTTTAGATATATACCTTTTCTTAAACAAAGTTTGTGTTTTCACTTTCCCTTCATCTCGTAAACAAAAAAAGAGATAAAAACCGAATAGATCACAACAAAATTAAAATTTTAGAGTTTATTAATGGAAAGAATTTAAAGCAATAACAAATGTAAGTAAGGATAATTTATTCACACACCACAAATGAACACAAAAGTTTTGTTGTCCAAGTTTGGCAAATTCCACAGGATCAACCCTAATAGCTCAGAATTTTACAAGAAAGAGATTTTTCAACGCATGTTTTAAAAAATGGATATCCATACTTAAAACATGTTAAAGAATCAAATGACCTATGGATCCAAACCTTTTAAAGAGAATAACATTAAATTCCCAAGTGAACGTGCGGTGGGATACTTACCTGAGTCAAACAAGTCATTATTTTACCCATTTACAAAAAGCTGACCTAACGATCATAGATGATTGTAAAGTAATTTATCATGCCAAATGGGCTTTATTTTTGTGAGGAATGACATGTGGATTGGGAGTCAACAGTCAGCTAAAAATTCCCCGCCTCCCCCATTTCCCGACGTTTGTAGAACCAAATATATAAAAACTGAAAAGAGTTTACAATCCCCAAAAATTACTGACACTTTTTGGAATTATCTCTCTCTACATTTGTGCATTGTGCATTTCCATTTTAGATGTATACTTTTTTCTTAAATTAAAACTTGAGTTTCCATTTTCCCTTCATCCCGTAAACAAAAAAAGTGATAAAAGGCAAATAGATCAAAACAAAGTGAAATTTTAGAGTTTATGTATGGAAAGAATTTAAAGAAATAATAAATGTAAGTAAAGAAAATTAATTCACACACCACAAATGAACACAAAACTTTTTCTATCCAAGTTTAGGAAATTCCACTAGTTCAACCCTAATAGTTCAAAATTTTATAAGAAGGAGACTTTACTCCGCATGTTTTTAAAAATGGATATGCATGCTTGAAACTTGTTAAAGATGTAAATGACCTATGGATCCAATCCTTTTAAAGTGAATACCATTAAATTCCAAAGTGAACGTGCCGTGGGATATTTACCCAATTCAAACTAACCATTATTTTTCCCATTAAAAAAATTGTCCAAACGATCATAGAATATTATAAAGTGATTTATCTTGTGTAACGGGCTATATTTTTTTAAGGAATGACTTAATGATTGGGAGTCAACACTCACATAAAATTCCCCCGCCTCACCCTTTTCCCGACGATTGCAGAATCTGATAAATAAAAACTAGAAAGAGTTTATAATCCCTAAAAATTACAGACACTTTTTGGAATTATATCTCTGTACAATTTTACACTGTGCATTTCCATTTTAGATGTAAATTTTTTTCTTAAATCAAAACATGTGCTTTCACTTTCCCTTCATCTCATAAACAAAAAAAGAGATTAAAGACAAATAGATCTCACAATAATGAAAATTTTAGAGTTTATGTATGGAAAGAATTTCAACCAATAACTAATGTAAGTAAATAAATTTTATTTACACACATAAAATTAACACAAAAGTTTTTTTATCTAAGTTTTTGAAATTCCACTAGTTCAATGCTAATAGCTCGAAATTTTATAAGAAAGAGATTTTTCTACGCATGTTTTTAAAAATGGATATGCATGCTTGAAACATGTTAAAGATGCAAATGACCTATGGATCCAAACCTTTTAAAGAGAATAACATTAAATTCCCAAGTGAACGTATGGTGTGATCTTTGCCGGAGTCAAACAAGCCATTATTTTGCCATTTACGAAAAGCTGACATAACGATCATAGATGATTGTAAAATGATTTCTCATGTGTAACGGGCTATATATTGGTAACGAATGACTTATGGATTGGGAGTCAACACTCAGTTAAAAATCCCCCGCCTCCCCCTTTTCTTGGCGAATGCAGAACCTGATATATAAAAACTAAAAAGATTTTAAAATCCCTAAAAATTACATACACTTTTTGGAAATCTCTCTCTCTACATTTGTGCATTCTGCATTTTCATTTCAGATGTATACTTTTTTCTTAAATCAAAATTTGAGTTTTCACTTTTCCTTCATCTCGTAAACGAAAAAAGAGATGAAAGGCAAATAGATCACAATAAAATTAAAATTTTAGAGCTTCTGTATGGAAATAATTTAAAGCAATAAAAATGTAAGTCAACAGAATTTATTGACTGACCACAAATGAACACAAAAATTTATTGACCCTAAACCCTACACCCTAAATTCTACTAATTCAACCCTAATAGCTCAGAATTTTATATGAAAGAGATTTTTCTACACATGTTTTTAAAATTGGATATGCATTCTTGAAACATGTTAAAGATGCAAATGACCTATGGATCCAAACCTTTTAAAGATAATAAAATTAAATTCCCAAGTGAATGTGCGTTGGGATATTAACCCAAGTCAAATAAGCCAATTTTTTACCCATTTACAAAAAGCTGACCTAACGATCATAGATGATTGTAAAGTGATTTATAATGCGTAATGGGCTATATTTTTGTAAGGAATGACTTATGGATTGGGAGTCAATACTCAGTTAAAAATCCCCTGCCACCCTCTTTTTTTGAAGATCGTAGAAATTGATATATAAAAACTAAAAAAAGTTTACAATCCCTAAAAATTATAGACACTTTTGGGATTTATCTCTCTCTAAGTTTGTGCATTATGCATTCCCATTTTAGATGTATACTTTTTTCTTAAATCAAAACTAGAGTCTTCAGTTTCCCTTCATATCGTAAAGAAAAAAGAGAGATAAAAGGCAAATAGATCACAACAAAATGAAAATTTTAGAGTTGATGTGTGGAAATAATTTAAAGAAATGACAAATGTAAGTAAATAGAATTTATTCACACACCACAATTGTACACAAACGTTTTGTTATCTAAGTTATGGAAAATTCCACTCGTTCAACCCTAATAGCTTGGAATTTTATAAGAAAGAGATTTTTCTACACTTGTTTTAAAAAATGGATATGCATGATTGGAACATGTTAAAGATGCAAATGACCGATGGATCCAAACCTTTTAAAGAGAATAACATTAAATTCCCAAGTGAACGTGTGGTTGGATATTTATCCGAGTCAAACAAGCGATTATTTTGCCCATTTACAAAAAGGAGATCTAACGATCATAGATGATTGTAAAGTGATTAGTCATGCGTAATGGGGTATATTTTTGTACGGAATGAATTATAGATTGGGAGTCAACACTTAGTTAAAAATCCCCCACCTTCCCCTTTTCCAGACGATTTCAGAAACTGATATATAAAAAATAAAAAGAGTTCACAATCCCTAAAAATTACAGACATTTTTTTGAATTTTTTCTCTCTACTTTTGTGCATTGTGAATTTCCATTTTAGTTGAATACTTTTTTCTTAAATAAAAACTTGAGTTTTCACTTTCCCTTCATCTCATAAAACAAAAAAAAGAGAAAAAAGACAAATAGATCACGACACAATGAAAATTTTAGAGTTTACGTATAGAAAGAATTTAAAGCAATAACAAATGTAAGTAAAAAAATTTACATGAACACAAATGTTTTGTTATCTTAGTTTGGGAAATTCCACTAGTTCAACTCTAATAGCTCGGAATTTGATAAGGAAGAGATTTTTCTACACATGTTTTAAAAAATGGATATGCATGCTTGAAACATATTAAAGATGCAAAGACCTATGGATCCAAACCATTTAAAGAGAATAACATTAAATTCCCAAGTGAACCTGCCGTGGGATATTTACCCAATTCAAACTAGCCATTATTTTTCCCGTTAAAAAAATTGTCCTAACGATCATAGAATATTATAAAGTGATTTATCTTGCGTAACGGGATATATTTTTTTAAGGAATGACTTAATGATTGGGAGTCAACACTCACATAAAATTTCCCCGCCTCACCCTTTTCCCGACGATTGCAGAATCTGATACATAAAAACTAGAAAGAGTTTATAATCCCTAAAAATTATAGATACTTTTTGGAATTATATCTCTGTACAATTTTACACTGTGCATTTCCATTTTAGATGTACACTTTTTTCTTAAATCAAAACATGTGCTTTCACTTTCCCTTCATCTTGTAAACAACAAAAGAGATAAAAGACAAATAGATCTCACAATAATGAAAATTTTAGAGTTTATGTATGAAAAATATTTAAAGCAAAACTAATGTAAGTAAAGAAAATTTATTCACACACCAAAAATTAACACAAAAGTTTTTTTATCCAAGTTTTGGCAATTCCACTAGTTCAACCCTAATAGCTCGAAATTTTATACGAAAGAGATTTTTCTACGCATGTTTTTAGAAATGGATATGCATGCTTGAAACATGTTAAAGATGCAAATGACCTATGGATCCAAACCTTTTAAAGAGAATAACATTAAATTCCCAAGTGAACGTGCCGTGTGATCCTTGCCGGAGTCAAACAAGTCATTATTTTGCCATTTACGAAAAGCTGACATAACGATCATAGATGATTGTAAAGTGAGTTCTAATGCGTAATGGGCTATATTTTGGTAAGGAATGACTTATGGATTGGGAGTCAACACTCAGTTAAAAATCCCCCGCCTCCCCCTTTTCTTGGCGAATGCAGAACCTGATATATAAAAACTAAAAAGAGTTTACAATCCCTAAAAATTACATACACTTTTTGGAAATCTCTCTCTCTACATTTGCGCATTCTACATTTTTATTTCAGATGTATACTTTTTTCTAAATCAAAATTTGAGTTTTCACTTTCTCTTCATCTCGTAAACAAAAAAAGAGATAAAACGCTAATAGATCACAATAAAATTAAAATTTTTGAGTTTATGTATGGAAATAATTTAAAGCAATAAAAATGTAAGTAAAGAGAATTTATTGACAGACCACAAATGAACACAAAAATTTATTGACCCTAAACCCTAAACCCTAAATTCTACTAGTTCAACCCTAATAGCTCTGAATTTTATATGGAAGAGATTTTTTTACACATATTTTAAAAAAGTGATATGCATTCTTGAAACAAGTTAAAGATGCAAATGACCTATGGATCCAAACCTTTTAAAGAGAATAAAATTAAATTCCCAAGTGAATGTGCGGTGGGATATTTACCCAAGTCAAACAAGACATTTTTACCCATTTACAAAAAGATGACCTAACGATCATAGATGATTGTAAATTGATTTATAATGCGTAATGGGCTATCTTTTTGTAAGGAATGACTTATGGATTGGAAGTCAATACTCAGTTAAAAATCCCCTACCACCCCCTTTTTTTGAAGATAGTAGAAACTGATATATAAAAACTAAAAATAATTTACAATCCCTAAAAATTATAGACACTTTTTGGAATTATCTCTCTCTACGTTTGTGCATTATGCATTCCCATTTTAGATGTATACTTTTTTCTTAAATCAAAATTACAGTTTTCAGTTTCCCTTCATATCGTAAAAAAAAAAAAAAGAGAGAGATAAAATGCAAATAGATCACAACAAAATGAAAATTTTAGAGTTGATGTGTGGAAGTAATTTAAAGAAATGAAAATTTTAATTATATAAAATTTATTCACACACCACAAATGTACACAAACGTTTTGTTATCTAAGTTATGGAAAATTCCACTAGTTCAACCCTTATAGCTTGGAATTTTATAAGAAAGAGATTTTTCTACACTTGTTTTAAAAAATGGATATGCATGCTTGGAACATTTTAAAGATGCAAATGACCTATGGATCCAAACCTTTAAAGAGAATAATATTAAAGTCCCAAGTAAACGTGCGGTTCGATATTTATCCGATTCAAACTAGCGATTATTTTACCCATTTACAAAAACGTGATCTAACGATCATAGATGATTGTAAATTGATTTATCATGCGTAACGGGATATATTTTGGTAAGGAATGAATTATAGATTGGGAGTCAACACTTAGTTAAAAATCCCCCACCTTCCCCTTTTCAAGATGATGTTAGAAACTGATATATAAAAACTAAAAAGAGTTCACAATCCCTAAAAATTACAGACATTTTTTTGAATTTTTTCTCTCTACTTTTGTGCATTGTGCATTTCCATTTTAGTTGAATACTTTTTTCTTAAATAAAAACTTGAGTTTTCACTTTCCCTTCATCTCATAAAACAAAAAAAGAGATAAACGGCAAATAGATCACGACAAAATGAAAATTTTAGAGTTTATGTATAGAAAGAATTTAAAGCAGTAACAAATGTAAGTAAAGAAAATTTAAATTAACACAAAAGTTTTGTTATCTTAGTTTGGAAAATTTCACTAGTTCAACTCTAATAGCTCGGAATTTGATAAGGAAGAGATTTTTCTACACATGTTTTAAAAAATGGATATGCATGCTTGAAACATATTAAAGATGCAAAGACCTATGGATCCAAACCATTTAAAGAGAATAACATTAAATTCCCAAGTGAATGTGCGGTGGGATATTTACTAGAGTCACACAAGCCATTATTTTGCCCATTTACATAAAGCTGACCTAACGATCATAAAAGAATGTAAAGAGATTTATCATGTGTAATGGGCTATATTTTTTTAAGTAATGACTTATGGATTGGGAGTCAAGACTGAGTAAAAAATCCCTAGCCTCCCCCTTTTCTCGACAATCGCAAAACCGGATATATAAAAACTAAAAAGTGTTTATAATCTCTAAGAATTACAGAAATTTTTTTGAATTATCACTCTCTACATTTGTGAATTGGGTATTTCCATTTTAGATATATACTTTTTTCTTAAAACAAAACTTAAGTTTTCACTTTCCCTTCATCTCGAAAAAAAAAGAGAGAAAAGGCAAATAGATCACAACAAAATGAAAATTTTAGAGTTTAAGTATGAAAAGAATTTAAAGAAATACTAAATGTAAGTAAAGAAAATTTATTCACACACCACAAATGAACCCAAAAGCTTTGTTATCCTAGTTTTGGAAATTCCACTAGTTCAACCCTAATATCTCGGAATTTTATAAGAAAGAGATTTTCCTACACATGTTTTAAAAAATTGATATGCATGCTTGAAACAAATTAAAGATGCAAATGACCTAAGGATCCAAACATTTTAAAGATAATAACAATAAATTCCCAAGTGAACGTGCGGTAGGATATTTGCTCGAGTCAAACAAGCCATTATTTTGCCTATTTACAAAAAGCTGACCTAACGATCATAGATGATTGTGAAGTGATTTATCATGCGTAACGGGCTATACTTTTTTATAGAATTACTTATGGATTCAGAGTCAACACTCAGTTCATAATCCCCCGCCTCCCCCTTTTCCCAACGATTCCAGAACATGAAATATAAAAACTAAAATGACTTTACAATCCCTAAAAATTATAGACAATTTTTCGAATTACTCTCTCTATATTTGTGCATTGTGCACTTCCATTTTAGATATATACCTTTTTCTTAAACAAAGTTTGTGTTTTCACTTTCCCTTCATCTCGTAAACATAAAAAGAGATAAAAAGCAAATAGATCACAACAAAATTAAAATTTTAGAGTTTATTAATGGAAAGAATTTAAAGCAATAACAAATGTAAGTAAAGATAATTTATTCACACACCACAAATGAACACAAAAGTTTTGTTGTCCAAGTTTGGCAAATTCCACTGGATCAACCCTAATAGCTCAAAATTTTACAAGAAAGAGATTTTTCAATGCATGTTTTAAAAAATGGATATCCATGCTTAAAACATGTTAAAGAATCAAATGACCTATGGATCCAAACCTTTTAAAGAGAATAACATTAAATTCCCTAGTGAACGTGTGGTGGGGTACTTACCTGAGTCAAACAAGTCATTATTTTAATCATTTACAAAAAGCTTACCTAACAATCATAGATGATTGTAAAGTAAATTATCATGCTAAACGGGCTTTTTTTTTGTGAGGAATGACATGTGGATTGGGAGTCAAGAGTCAGCTAAAAATTCCCTGCCTCCCCCATTTCCCGACGTTTGTAGAACCAAATATATAAAAACTAAAAAGAGTTTACAATCCCCAAAAATTACTGACACTTTTTGGAATTATCTCTCTCTACATTTGTGCAATGTGCATTTCCATTTTAGATGTATACTTTTTTCTTAAATTAAAACTTGAGTTTCCATTTTCCCTTCATCCTGTAAACAAAAAAAGTGATAAAAGGCAAATAGATCAAAACAAAGTGAAAATTTTAGAGTTTATGTATGGAAAGAATTTAAAGAAATAATAAATGTAAGTAAATAAAATTAATTCACACACCACAAATGAACAAAAAACTTTTGCTATCCAAGTTTAGGAAATTCCACTAGTTCAACCCTAATAGCTCAATTTTATAAGAAGGAGACTTTTCTCCGCATGTTTTTAAAAATGGATATGCATGCTTGATACTTGTTAAAGATGTAAATGACCTATAGATCCAATCCTCTTAAAGAGAATACCATTAAATTCCAAAGTGAACGTGCCCTGGGATATTTACCCAATTCAAACTAACCATTATTTTTCCCATTAAAAAAATTGTCCTAACGATCATAGAATATTATAAAGTGATTTATCTTGTGTAACGGGCTATTTTTTTTTAAGGAATGACTTAATGATTGGGAGTCAACACTCACATAAAATTCCCCCGCCTCACCCTTTTTCCCGACGATTGCAGAATCTAATACATAAAAACTAGAAAGAGTTTATAATCCCTAAAAATTACAGACACTTTTTAGAATTATATCTCTGTACAATTTTACACTGTGCATTTCCATTTTAGATGTAAACTTTTTTCTTAAATCAAAACATGTGCTTTCACTTTCCCTTCATCTCAGAAACAACAAAAGAGATAAAAGACAAATAGATCTCACAATAATGAGAATTTTAGAGTTTATGTATGGAAAGAATTTAAAGCAATAACTAATGTAAGTAAAGAAAATTTATTCACACACATAAAATTAACACAAAAGTTTTTTTATCCAAGTTTTTGAAATTCCACTAGTTCAACGCTAATAGCTCGAAATTTTATAAGAAAGAGATTTTTCTACGCTTGTTTTTAAAAATGGATATGCATGCTTGAAACATGTTAAGGATGCAAATGACCTATGGATCCAAACCTTTTAAAGAGTATAACATTAAATTCCCAAGTGAACGTGCGGTGTGATCTTTGCCGGAGTCAAACAAGCCATTATTTTGCCATTTACGAAAAGCTGACATAACGATCATAGATGATTGTAAAGTGATTTCTCATGTGTAACGGGCTATATTTTGGTAAGGAATGACTTATGGATTGGGAGTCAACACTCAGTTAAAAATTCCCCGCCGCCCCCTTTTCTTGGCGAATGCAGAACCTGATATATAAAAACTAAAAGGATTTTGAAATCCCTAAAAATTACATACACTTTTTGGAAATCTCTCTCTCTACGTTTGTGCATTCTGCATTTTCATTTTAGATGTATACTTTTTTCTTAAATCAAAATTTGAGTTTTCACTTTCCCTTTATCTTGTAAACGAAAAAAGAGATGAAAGGCAAATAGATCACAATAAAATTAAAATTTTAGAGTTTATGTATGAAAATATTTTAAAGTAATAAAAATGTAAGTAAAGATAATTTATTGACCGACCACAAATGAACACAAATATTTATTGAACCTAAACCCTACACCCTAAATTCTACTAATTCAACCCTAATAGCTCGGAATTTTATATGAAAGAGATTTTTCTACACGTGTTTTAAAAAATGGATATGCATTCTTGAAACATGTTAAAGATGCAAATGACCTATGGATCCAAACCTTTTAAAGATAATAAAATTAAATTCCCAAGTGAATGTGCGGTGGGATATTTACACGAGTCAAATAAGCCAATTTTTTACCCATTTACAAAAAGCTGACCTAACGATCATAGATGTTTGTAAAGTGATTTATAATGCGTAATGGGCTATATTTTTGTAAGGAATGACTTATGGATTGGGAGTCAATACTCAGTTAAAAATCCCCTACCACCCTCTTTTTTTGAAGATCGTAGAAATTGATATATAAAAACTAAAAAAATTTTACAATCCCTAAAAATTATAGACACTTTTTGGATTTATCTCTCTCTACGTTTGTGCATTATGCATTCCCATTTTAGATGTATACTTTTTTCTTAAATCAAAACTAGAGTCTTCAGTTTCCTTTCATATTGTAAAGAAAAGAGAGAGATAAAAGGCAAATAGATCACAACAAAATGAAAATTTTAGAGTTGATGTGTGGAAATAATTTAAAGAAATGACAAATGTAAGTAAATAGAATTTATTCACACACCACAAATATACACAAACATTTTGTTATCTAAGTTATGGAAAATTCCATCTGTTCAACCCTTATAGATTGGAATTTTATAAGAAAGAGATTTTTCTACACATGTTTTAAAAAATGGACATGCATGCTTGGACATTTTAAAGATGCAAATGACCTATGGATGAAAACCTTTTAAAGAGAATAACATTAAATTCCCAAGTGAACGTGAGGTTGGATATTTATCCGAGTCAAATAAGCGATTTTTTTGCCCATTTACCAAAAGGTGACCAAACGATCATAGATGATTGTAACGTGATTTATCATGCGTAACGAGATATATTTTTGCAAGGAATGAATTATAGATTGGGAGTCAAAAGTTAGTTAAAAATCCCCCACCTTCCCCTTTTCCAGACGATTTCAGAAACTGATATATAAAAACTAAAAAGAGTTCACAATCCCTAAAAATTACAGACATTTTTTGAATTTTTTCTCTCTACTTTTGTGCATTATGCATTTCCATTTTAGTTGAATATTTTTTTCTTAAATAAAAACTTGAGTTTTCACTTTCCTTTCATCTCATAAAACCAAAAAAGAGATAAAAGGCAAATAGATCATGACAAAGTGAAAATTTTAGAGTTTATGTATAGAAAGAATTTAAAGCAATAACAAATGTAAGTAAAAAAATTTAAATGAACACAAAAGTTTTGTTATCTTAGTTTGGAAAATTCCACTAGTTCAACTCTAATAGCTCGGAATTTGATAAGGAAGAGATTTTTCTACACATGTTTTAAAAAATGGATATGCATGCTTGAAACATATTATAGATGCAACGACCTATGGATCCAAACCTTTTAAAGAGAATAATATTAAATTCCCAAGTGAACGTGCGGTGGGATATTTACCCGAGTCACACAAGCCATTATTTTGCCCATTTACATAAAACTGACCAAACAATCATAAAAGAATGTAAAGAGATTTATCATGTGTAATGGGCTAGTTTTTTTTTAAGGAATGACTTATGGATTGGAAGTCAAGACAGAGTAAAAAATCCCCTGCCTCCCCCTTTTCCTGACGATCGCAAAACCTGATATATAAAAACTAAAAAGAGTTTATAATCTCTAAGAATTACAAAATTTTTTTGGAATTATCACTCTCTACATTTGTGAATTGGGTATTTCCATTTTAAATATATAATTATTTCTTAAAACAAAACCTGAGCTTTCACTTTCCCTTCATCTCGTAAAAAAAAGAGAGAAAAGGCAAATAGATCACAACAAAATGAAAATTTTAGAGTTTAAGTATGGAAAGAATTTAAAGAAATACTAAATGTAAGTAAAGAAAATTTATTCACACACCACAAATGAACCCAAAAGTTTTGTTATCCTAGTTTTGGAAATTCCACTAGTTCAACCCTAATATCTCGGAATTTTATAAGAAAGAGATTTTTCTACACATGTTTTAAAAAATTGATATGCATGCTTGAAACATGTTAAAGATGCAAATGACCTATGGATCCAAACATTTTAAAGATAATAACAATAAATTCCCAAGTGAAAGTGCGGGAGGATATTTGCCCGAGTCAAACTAGCCATTATTTTGCCCATTTACAAAAAGCTGACCTAACAATTATAGATGATTGTAAAGTGATTTATCATGCACAACGGGCTATATTTTTGTATATAATTACTTATGGATTTGGAGTGAACACTCAGTTCATAATCCCCCGCCTCCCCCTTTTCCCAACTATTCCAGAACATGAAATATAAAAACTAAAATGACTTTACAATCCTTAAAAATTATAGACACTTTTTTGAATTACTCTCTCTATATTTGTGCATTGTGCACTTCCATTTTAGATATAAACCTTTCTCTTAAACAAAGTTTGTGTTTTCACTTTCCTCTAGTTCAACCCTAATAGCTCAAAACATTATAAGAAAGAGACTTTTTTTCGCATGTTTTTAAAAAATGGATATGCATGCTTGAAACTTGTTAAAGATGTAAATGACCTATGGATCCAAACCTTTTAAAGAGAATACCATTAAATTTCAAAGTGAACGTGCCGTGGGATATTTACCCAATTCAAACTAGCCATTATTTTTCCCATTAAAAAAATTGACCTAACGATCATAGAATATTATAAAGTGATTTATCTGGTGTAACGGGCTATATTTTTGTAAGGAATGACTTAATGATTGGGAGTCAACACTCACATAAAATTCCCCCGCCTCACCCTTTTCCTGACGATAGCAGAATCTGTTACATAAAAACTAGAAAGAGTTTATAATCCCTAAAAATTACAGACACTTTTTGGAATTATATCTCTGTACAATTTTACACTGTGGATTTCCATTTTAGATGTAAACTTTTTTCTTAAATCAAAACATGTGCTTTCACTTTCCCTTCATCTCGTAAACAACAAAAGAGATCAAAGGCAAATAGATCACACAATAATGAAAATTTTAGAGTTTATGTACGGAAAGAATTTAAAGCAATAACTAACGTAAGTAAAGAAAATTTATTCACACACCAAAAATTAACACAAAAGTTTTTTTATCCAAGTTTCGGAAATTCCACTAATTCAACCCTAATAGCTCAGAATTTTATAAGAAAGAGATTTTTCTATGCATGTTTTTAAAAATGGATATGCATGCTTGAAACATGTTAAAGATGCAAATGACCTATGGATCCAAACCTTTTAAAAAGAATAACATTAAATTCCCAAGTGAACGTGTGGTGAGATATTTGCTGGAGTCAAACAAGCCATTATTTTGCCATTTACAAAAAGCTGACATAACGATCATAGATGATTGTAAAGTGATTTCTCATGCGTAACGGGCTACATTTTGGCAAGGAATGGCTGATGGATTGGGAGTCAAGACTGAGTAAAAAATCCCCCGCCTCCCCCTTTTCCCAACAATCGTAGAACCTGATATATACAAACTAAAATGAGTTTATAATCTTTAAGAATTACAGAAAGTTTTTGGAATTATCACTCTCTACATTTGTGAATTGGGTATTTCCATTTTACATATATACTTTTTTCTTAAAAAAAAACTTGAGTTTTCACTTTCCCTTCATCTCGTAAAAAAAAAGAGAGAAAAGGCAAATAGATCACAACAAAATGAAAATTTTAGAGTTTAAGTATGGAAAGAATTTAAAGAAATACTAAATGTAAGTAAAGAAAATTTATTCACACACCACAAATGAACCCAAAAGTTTTGTTATCCTAGTTTTGGAAATTCCACTAGTTCAACCCTAATATCTCGGAAGTTTATAAGAAAGAGATTTTTCTACACTTGTTTTAAAAAATTGACATGCATGCTTGAAACATGTTAAAGATGCAAATGACCTATGGATCCAAACATTTTAAAGATAATAACAATAAATTCCCAAGTGAACGTGCGGTAGGATATTTTCCCGAGTCAAACAAGCCATTATTTTGCCCATTTACAAAAAGTTGACCTAACGATCATAGATGATTGTAAAGTGATTTATCATACGTAATGGGCTATATTTTTTTAAGGAATGACTTATGGATTGGGAGTCGACACTCAGTTAAAAATCACCCGCCTCCCCCTCTTGTCGACGATTGCAGAACCTAATATGTAAAGACTAAAAATAGTTTACAATCCCTAAAAATTACAGACACTATTTGGAATTATCTCTCTCTACATTTGTAGATTGTCATTTCCATTTTAGATGTATACTTTTTTCTTAATTAAAAAAATAAGTTTTCACTTTCCCTCCGTCTCATAAAAAAGAAGAAGAGATAAATGGCAAATAGATCACAACAAAGAAAATTTATTCACCCACCATTAATGAACATAAAAGTTTTGTTATCCAGTTTTGGAAATTCCACTAGTTCAACCCTAATAGATCGGAATTTTATAAGAAAGAGATTTTTCTACACATGTTTTAAAAATTTGATATGCATGCTTGAAACATGTTATACATGAAAATGACCTATGGATCCAAACCTTTTATAGAGAATAACATTAAATTCCCAAGTCAACATGCGGTGGGATATTTACCTGAGTCAAACAAGACATTATTTTGCCCATTTACCAAAAGATGACATAGAAATCATAGATTATTTTAAAGTGTTTTATCATGCATAACGGGTTATATTTTTGTGAGGAATTACTATTGGATTGGGTGTCAACACTCAGTTAAAAATCCCCCACCTCCCCCTTTTCCCGACGATTGCAAACCTGATTCTAAAAAAATTGAAAGAGTTTACAATCCCCAAAAATTATAGGCACTTTTGTTAAATTATCTCTCTCTACAATTGTGCATTGTGCATTTCCATTTTAGATGTATACATTTTTCTTAAATCAAAACTTGAGTTTTCACTTTCCCTTCATCTCGTAAACAAAAACAAAAAGGCAAATAGATTACAACAAAATTAAAATTTTAGAGTTTATGTAAGGAAAGAATATAAAGCAATAAAAAATGTAAGTAATGGAAATTTATTCACACACCACAAATGAACACAAACTTTTCGTTATCCAAGTTTGGGAAATTACACTAGTTCAACTCTAATAGCTTGGAATTTTATAAGAAGGACATTTTTCAGCACATGTTTTAAAAAATAGATAAGCATCCTTGAACCATGTTTAAGATGTAAATTACCTATGGATCCAAACCTTTTAAAAAGAATAACATTAAATTCCTAAGTAAACATACGGTGGGATATTTACCCGAGTCAAACAAGCCATTATTTTTCCCATTTACAAAAAGCTGACATAGCGAAGAAAGATGATTGTAAAGTGATTTATCATGCATAACGGGCTATATTTTTAAGAGGAATGACTAATGGATTGGGAGTCAACACTCAGTTAAAAATCCCCCGCCTCCCCCTTTTCCTGACGAGTCCAGTATGAGTTTACAATGCCTAAAAATTACAGACACTTTTTGGAATTATTTCTCTTTACATTTGTGCATTGTGCATTTGCATTTTAGATGTATACTTTTTTCTTAAATCAAAACTTGAGTTTTGACTTTCCCTTTATCTCGTAAAAAAAAAGACAGTAAAGGCAAATAAATCACAAAAAATTAAAATTTTAGAGTTTTTGTATGGAAAGAATTTAAAGCAATAAAAAATATAAGTAAAGAAAATTTATTCACACACCACAAAAGAACAAAACTTTTGTTATCAAAGTTCGGGAAATTCCACAAGTTCAACCCTAATAGCCCGGAATTTTTTAAGAAATAGGTTTTCTACACATGTTTTAAAAAATGGATATGGATGCTTGAAACATGTTAAAGATGCAAATGACCAATGGATCCAAAACATTTAATGAGAATAACATTAAATTCCCAAATAAACGTGCGGTAGGATATTTGCCCGAGTGAAACAAGCCATTATTTGGCCCATTTACAAAAAGTTGACCTAACGATCATAGATGATTGTAAAGTGATTTATCATACGTAACGGGCTATATTTTTGTAAGGAATGACTTATGGATTAGGAGTCAACACTCAGTTAAAAATCACCCGCCTCCCCCTTTCGTCGACGATTGCAGAACCTAATATGTAAAAACTAAAAACAGTTTACAATCCCTAAAAATTACAGACACTATTTGGAATTATCTCTCTCTACATTTGTACATTGTCATTTCCATTTTAGATGTATACTTTTTTCATAAATAAAAATTTAAGTTTTAACTTTCCCCCCATCTTGTAAAAAAAAAAAAAAAAAGAGATAACTGGCAAATAGATCACAACAAAGAAAATTTATTCACCCGCCACTAATGAACATAAAAGTTTTGTTATCCAGTTTTGGAAATTCCACTAGTTTAATCCTAATAGATCAAAATTTTATAAGAAAGAGATTTTTCTACACATGTTTTAAAAAATGGTTATGCATGCTTGAAACATGTTAAAGTTTCAAATTACCTATGGATCGAAACATTTTAAAGAGAATAACATTAAATTCCCAAGTGAACATGCGGTGGGATATTTACTCGAGTCAAACAAGCCATTATTTTGCCCATTTACAAAAAGCTGACCTAACGATCATAGATGATCTTTAAATAATTTGTCATGCATAACAGGCTATAGTTTTGTAAGGAATGACTTATTGATTGGGAGTCAACACTCAGATAAAAATCCCCCACCTCCTTTTCCCGATATTTGCAGAACATGAAATATAAAAACTAAAACAAGTTTACAATCCCTAAAAATTACATACACTTTTTGGAATTATCTCTCTCTATTTTTTGGTATTGTGCATTTCCATTTTAGATGTATACTTTTTGCTTAAATCAAAACTTGTGTTTTTACTTTCCCTTCATCTCGTATATAAAAAAAGATATAAAAAGCAAATAGATTACAACAAAATAAAAATTTTAGAGTTCATGTATGGATAGAATTTAAAGCGATAACAAATGTAAGTAAAGAAAATTTATTCACACACCACAAATGAACTCAAAAAGTGTTGTTATCCAAGTTTGGGCAATTCCACTAGTTCAACCCTAATAGCTCGGAATTTTATAAGAAAGAGATTTTTCTACACATGTATTAAAAATTGGATATGCATGCTTGAAACATTTTATACATCAAAATGACCTCTGGATCCAAACCTTTTATAGAGAATAACATTAAATTCCCAGGTCAACATGCGGTGGGATATTTACCTGAGTCAAACAAGACATTATTTTGCCCATTTACAAAAAGATGACATCACAATCATAGATCATTTTAAAGTGATTTATCATGCATAACGGGTTATATTTTTGTGAGGAATGACTATTGTGTTGGGTGTCAACACTCTGTTAAAAATCCCCCGCTTCCCCCTTTTCCCGACGATTGCAAACCTGATTCTAAAAAAATTGAAAAAGTTTACAATCCCCAAAAATTACAGACACTTTTGTTAAATAATCTCTCTCTACATTTGTGCATTGTGCATTTCCATTTTAGATGTATACATTTTTCTTAAATCAAAACTTGAGTTTTCACTTTCCCTTCATCTCGTAAACAAAAAGAAAAAATAAAAAGGCAAATAGATTACAACAAAATTAAAATTTTAGAGTTTATGAAAGGAAAGAGTTTAAAGCAATAAAAAATTTAAGTAATGGAAATTTATTCACGCACCACAAATGAACACAAACTTTTCGTTATCCAAGTTTGGGAAATTACACTAGTTCAACCCTAATAGCTTGGAATTTTATAAGAAGGACATTTTTTGACACATGTTTTAAAAAATGGATATGCATCCTTGAACCATGTTTAAGATGCAAATTACCTATGGATCCAAACCTTTTAAAAAGAATAACATTAAATTCCTTAGTAAACGTGCAGAGGAATATTTACCCTAGTGAAACAAGCCATTATTTTTCCCATTAACAAAAAGTTGACATAGCAAAGAAAGATGATTGTAATGTGATTTATCATGCATAACGGGCTATATTTTTATGCGGAATGACTAATGGATTGGGTGTCAACACTCAGTTAAAAATCCCTCGCCTCCCCCTTTTCCCGACTATTGCAAAACCTGATATAAAAAATTAAAAATGAGTTTACAATCCCTAAAAATTACGAAATTTTTTTGGAATTATCTCTCTTTACATTTGTGCATTGTGCATTTGCATTTTAGACGTATACTTTTTTCTTAAATCAAAACTTGAGTTTTCACTTTCCCTTTATCTCATAAAAAAAAAGACAGTAAAGGCAAATAAATCACAAAAAATTAAAATTTTAGAGTTTAAGTAGGAAAGAATTTAAAGCGATAAAAAATGTAAGTAAAGAAAATTTATTTACACACCACAAAAGAAAAGAAAACTTTTGTTATCGAAGTTCAGGAAATTCCACAAGTTCAACCCTAATAGCCCGAAATTTTAAGAAATAGATTTTCTACACATGTTTTAAAAAATGGATATGGATGCTTGAAACATGTTAAAGATGCAAATGACCAATGGATCCAAAACATTTAATGAGAATAAAATTAAATTCCCAAATGAACGTGCGGTGGGATATTTACCCAAGTGAAACAAGCCATTATTTGGCCCATTTACAAAAAGCTTACCAAACGATCATAGATGATTGTAAAATGATTTATCATGTGTAACGGGCTAAATTTTTGTAAGGAATGACGTATGGATTGGAAGTCAATTCTCAGTTAAAAATCCCTTCCTTCCCCTTTTCCCTACAATTGTCGAACCTGATATATAAAAACTAAAAAGAGTTTACAATCCCTAAAAATTACAGACACTTTTTGGAATTATCTCTCTCTACATTTTTGCATTGTGCATTTCCATTTTAGATTTATAATTTTCTATTAAATCAAAACTTGAGTTTTCACTTTCCCTTCATCTCGTAAACAAAAAAATAGATAACAGGCAAATAGATCACAACAAAATGAAAATTTTAGAGTTTATTGATGGAAAGAATTCAAACCAATAACATATTTAAGTAAAGAAAATTTTTTCACACACCACAAATGAACAAAAAGGTTTTGTTATCAAAGTTTGGGAAATTCCTCTAGTTCAACCATACTAGCTCGGAATTTTATAAAACAAAGATTTTTCTACACAAGTTTTCAAAAATGGATATGCATGCTTGAAACATGTGAAAGATGCAAATGACCTATTGATCAAAACCTTTTAAAGGGAATAACAATAAATCCCCAAGTGAACGTATAGAGGGATATTTACCTGAGTCAAACAAGCCATTATTTTGCTCATTTACAAAAAGCTGACCTAACGATCAAAGATGATTGTAAAGTGATTTATAATGCATAACAGGTTGTATTTCTGTAAGGAATGACTTATTTAATGGGAGACAACACTCAGTTAAAAATCCCCCACCTCCCCCTTTTCCCAACGATTGCAGAACCTGATATATAAAAATTAAAATGACATTATAATCTCTAAAAAATACAGACAACTTTTTGAATTATCTCTCTCTACATTTGTGCATTGTGCATTTCCATTTTAGATGTTTTCTTTTCTCTTAAAACAAAACTTGACTTTTCACTTTCCCTTCATCTCGTAACCAAAAAAAGAGATAAAGGGCAAATAGATCACAACAAAATGAAAATTTTAGAGTTGACGTATGGAAAGAATTTAAAGCAATAACAAATTTAAGTAAAGAAAATTTATTCACACACCACAAATTAACACAAAAGTTTTTTTATCCAAGTTTGGGAAATTCCACTAGTTCAACCCTAATTGCTCGGAATTTTAAAAGAAAGATATTTTTTTAGACATGTTTTAAAAAGTGGTAAGCATGCTTGAAACATGTTAAAGATGCAAATGACCTATGGATCCAAACCTTTTAATAAGAATAACAATAAATCCCCAAGTGAACGTGTGGTGCGATATTTACCCGAGTCAAACAAGCCATTATTTTGCTCATTTTTACAAAGCTGACCTAACTATTATAGATGATTGTAAAGTGATTTATTATGTGTAACGGGCTATATTTTTGTAAGGAATGTCTTATGTTGGGATTAAACACTCAGTTAAAAATCCCCCGCCTCCTCCTTTTCCCGACAATTGAAAAACCTTATATATAAAACCTAAAAAGAGTTTACAATCCCTAAAAATTACAGACACTTTTTGGAATTACCTCTCTCTAAATTTTTGCATTGTGCATTTCAATTTTAGATGTATAATTTTTTATTAAATCAAAATTTGAGTTTTCACTTTCCCTTCATCTCGTAAACAAAAAAAAGAGATAAAAGGCAAATAGATCACAACAAAATGATAATTTTAGAGTTTATGTATGGAAATAATTTAAAGCAATAACATATCTAAGTAAAGAAATTTTTTTAACACACCACAAATGAACACAAAAGTTTTGTTTTCCAAGTTTGGGAAATTCCACTAGTTCAACCCTAATAGCTCGGAATTTTACAAGAGAGAGATTTTTATACCCATGTTTTAAAAAATGGATATGCATGATTGAAACATGTTAAAGATGAAAATGACCTATGGATCCAAAACTTTTAAAGAAAATAATATTTAAATCCCCAAGTGAACGTGCGGTGGGATATTTACTCGAGTCAAACAAGCCATTAGTTTCTCATTTATAAAAAGCTTGTCTAACGATCATAGATGTTTGTTAAGTGATTTCTCATTCGTATCGGCCTATATTTTATGAGGAATGACTTATGGATTGGGAGTCAACACTTAGTTAAAAATCCCCCACCTCCCATTTTCCCGCTGATTGGAGAACCTGATATACAAAAACTAAAATGAGTTTATAATCCCTAAAAATTATAGACACTTTTTGGAATTATCTCTCTCTAGATTTGTGCATTGTGCATTTCCTTTTTAGATCTTTACTTTTTTCTTAAATAAAAACCTGAGTTTTCACTTTCCCTTCATCTCGTGAACAAAAAAAGATATAAAAGGCAAATAGATCACCACAAAATGAAAATTTTAGATTTTATGTATGGAAAGAATTTAAAGCAATAACAAATGTAAGTAATGAAAATTTATTCCCACACCACAAATGAACACAAAAGTTTTGTTATTAAAGCTTGGGAATACCACTAGTTCAACCCTAATTGCTCAGAATTTTTTAAGGAAGTGATTTTTCTACACATGCTTTAAAAAATGGATATGCATGCTTGAAACATGTTAAAAATGCAAATGACCTATGGATCCAAACCTTTTAAAGCAAATAACAATAAATTCCTAAGTGAACATGCGGTGGGATATTTTAAAGTGATTTATCATGCATAATGGGCTATATTTCTGTAAGGAATGACTTATGGATTGGGAGTCAACACTAAGTTAAAAATCCCCCACCTCCCCCTTTTTCCTGACGATTGCAGAACCTGATATATAAAACCTAAAAAGAGTTCACAATCCCTAAAAATTACAAACACTTTTTGGAATTATATCTTTCTACATTTGTGCATTGTGCATTTCCTTTTTAGATCTATACTTTTTTCTTAAATCAAAACTTGAGTTTTCACTTTCCCTTCATCTAGTAAACAAAAAAAGATTTAAAAGGCAAAAAGATCACAACAAAATGAAAATTTTAGTGTTTATGTATGGAAAGAATTTAAAGCGAGAATGAATGTAGGAAAAGGAAATTTATTCACACACCTCAAATGAACACAAATCTTTTGTTATCCTAGTTTGGGAAATTCCTCTAGTTCAACCCTAATAGCTCATAATTTTATAAGAAATAGATTTTTCAAAACATGTTTTAAAAAAATGATATGCATGCTTGAAACATGTTAAACATGCAAATGACATATGGATTCAAACCATTTAAATAGAATAACATTAAATTCCCAATGAACTTGCGGTGGGATATTTACCTGAGCCAAAGAGCCATTATTTTGCCCATTTACAAAAAGCTGACCTAACAATCATAGGTGATTGTAAAGTGATTTATCATGTGTAACGGGCTATATTTTTTTAAGGAATGACTTAGGGATTGGGAGTCAACACTCAGTTAAAATTCCCCAGCATCCCCCTTTTCACGATGATTACAGAACCTGATATACAAAAATTAAAAAGAGGATACAATCCCTAAAAATTGTAGACACTTTTTAGAATTATCTCTCTCTAAATTTGTGTATTGTGCATTTCCATTTAAAATGTATACTTTTTCTTAAATAAAAGACTTGAGTTCTCACTCTCCCTTCATCTCGTAAACAAAAAAAAGAGATAAAAGGCAAAAAGATCACAAAAAAATGAAAATTTTAGAGTTCATGAATGGATCGGTTTTTAAAAGAGATAAAAAATGCAAGTAAAGAAAATTTATTCACACACCACAAATGAACACAAAAGTTCTGTTATCCAAGCTTGGGATATTCCACTAATTCAACCCTAATAGCTCAGAATTTTATAAGAAAGAGATTTTTCTTCTCATGTTTTAAAAAATGGATATGCATACTTGAAAAATGTTAAAAATGCAAATGACCTATTGATACAAACCTTTTAAAGAGAATAATATTAAATTCCCAAAGGAACGTGCGGTGGGATATTTACCCGAGTCAAACAAGCCATTATTGTGCATATTTACAAAAATAGAAATAAGGATCATAGATGATTGTAAAGTGATTTATCATGTGTAACGGGATATATTTTTGTAAGGAATGACTAATGGATTGGGAGTCAACACTCAGTTAAAAATCCCCCACTTCCCCCTTTTCCCAACGATTGTAGAACCTGATATATAAAAACTAAAAAGAGTTCACAATCCCTAAGAATTATTGACAGTTTTTGAAATTATCACTCTCTAAATTTGTGCATTGTGAATTTCCATTGGATAAGTATAATTTTTTATTAAATCAAAACTTGAGTTTTCACTTTCCCTTCATCACGTACAGAAAAAAAGAGATAAAAGGCGAATAGATCACAACAAAATGAAAATTTTAGAGTTTATGTATGGAAAGAATATAAAGCAATAAAAATGTAAGTAAAGAAAATTTATTCACATGCCACAAATGAACATAAAAGTTTTGTTATCCAAGTTTTGGAAATTCCACTACAACCCAAATAGCTCGGAATTTTATAAGAAAGATATTTCTTGACATGTTTTAAAAGATGGATATGCATGCTTGAAACATGTTAAAGATGCAAATGACCTATGGATCCAAACCTTTTATTGAGAATAACATTAAATCCCCAAGTGAACGTGCGGTGGGAAATTTACATGAGTCAAACAAGCCATTATTTTGATCATTTACAAAAAGCTGACCTAACGATCATAGATGATTGAAAAGTGATTTATCATGAGAAACGGACTATATTTTTGTAAGGAATGACTTATGGATTGGGAGTCAACACTCAATTAAAATTCCCCTGCCTCCCCCATTTCCTGACAATTGCAGAACCTGATATTTAAAAACTAAAAAGAGTTTACAATCCCAAAAAATTATAGACACTTTTTTGAATTATATCTCATTAAAATTTGTGCATTGTGCATTTCCTTTTAGATATACTTTTTTGTTAAATCAAAACTTGAGTTTTCACTTTCCCTTCATCTCGTAAACAAAAAAAGAGATACAAGGCAATTAGATCACAACAAAATGAAAATATTTGAGGTTATGTATGGAAAGAATTTAAAGCAATAACAAATGTAAGAAAAGAAAATTTATTCACACACGACAAATGAACACAAAAGTTAAGTTATCCAAGTTTGGGAAATTCCACTTGTTCAACCCTTATAGCTTGGAATTTTAGAAGAATGAGATTTTTCTATACATGTTTTAAAAAATGGCTATGCATTCCTAAAACATGTTAAAGATGCAAATAACCTATGAATCCAAAACTTTTTAAAGATAATAACATTAAATTCCCAAGTGAACGTGTGGTGGGATTTTTATCCAAGTCAAACAAGCCCTTATTTTGCCCATTTACAAATCGCTGACCTAACAATCATAGTTGATTGTAAAGTGATTTATCATGTGTAACGGGCTATATTTTTGTAAGAAATGATTTATGGATTGGGAGTCAACACTCAGTTAAAACTCTCCCGCCTCCCCCTTCTCCCGACGATTGCATAACTTGATATATAAAAATTAAAAAGAGTTTACAATTGCTAAAAATTATAGACACTTTTTCGAATTATCTCTCTCTACATTTGTGCACTGTGCATTTCAATTTTAGATGTATAATTTTTTCTAAAATCTAAACTTGAGTTTTCACTTTCCCTTCATCTCATAAACAAAAAAAGAAATAAATAGCTAATAGATCACAACAAAATGAAAATTTGAGAGTTTATGTATGGAAAGAATTTAAAGCAATAACAAATGTAAGTAAAGAAAATTTATTCACACACCACAAATGAACAGGAAAGTTTTGTTAACCAAGTTTGGGAAATTCCATTAGTTCAACCCTAATAGCTCGGAATTTTATAAGAAAAGGATTTTTCTACACATGTTTTTAAAAATGGATGTGCATGCTTGAAACATGTTAAAGATGCAAATGACCTATGGATCCAAACCTTTTAAAGATAATAGCATCAAATTCCCAAGTGAACGTTCGATGGGATATTTACTCGAGTCAAACAAGCCATTATTTTGCCCATTTACAAATAGCTGACCTAACGATCATTGATGATTGTAAAGTGATTTTTCATGCGTAATGGTCTATATTTTTGTACGAAATGACTTATGGATTGGGAGTCAACACTTAGTTAAAAAACCTCCGCCTTCCCCTTTTTCCCGACGATTAAAGAAACTGATATATAAAAACTAAAAATAGTTTACAATCCCTAAAAATTACTGACGCTTTTTGGAATTATCTCCCTCTACATTTGTGCATTTTTCATTTCCATTTTCAGTGTATACATTTTTCTTAAATCAAAACTTGAGTTTTCATTTTCCCTTCATCTCGTAAAAAAAAAAGAGATAAAAGGCAAATAGATCACAACAAAATGAAAATTTTAGAGTTTATGTATGGAAATAATTTAAAGCAATAACAAATGTAAGTAAAGAAAATTTTTCACACACCACAACTAAACACAAAAATGTTGTTATCCAAGTTTGGGAAAATTCCACTTGTTCAACCCTAATAGATAAGAATTTTATCAGAAAGAGATTTTTCTAGACAGGTTTTTAAAAATAGACATGCATGCTTGAAACATGTTAAAGATGCAAATGACCTATGGATTCAAACCTTTTAAAGAGAATAAAATTAAATTCCAAAGTGAGCGTGCGGTAGGATATTTACCCCAGTTAGACAAGCCATTATTTTACCGATTTACAAAAAGCTGACCGAACGATCATATATGATTGTAAAGTGATTTATCAGGCGTTACGGGCTATATTTTTGTAAGGAATGACTTATGGATTGGGAGTCAACACTCAGTTAAAAAACCCCCATCTCCTCCTTTTCCCAACGATTGCAGAACTTGATATATAAAATTTAAAAAGAGTTCACAATCCCTAAAAATTACAGACACTTTTTTGAATTATCTCTCTACATTTGTGCATTAAGCATTACCATTTTTGATATATAGTTTTTTCTTAAATAGAAACTTGAGTTTTCACTTTCCCGTCATCTCATAAACAAAAAAAGAGATAAAAGACAAATAGATCTCAACAAAATGAACATTTTAGAGTTTATGTATGGAAAAAATTTAAAGCAAAAACAAATGAAAGCAAAGAAAATTTATTCGTACACAAAAAATGAAGACAAAAGTTTTGTTATCCAAGTTTCGAAAACTCCACTAGTTCAACCCAAATAACTCAGACTTTTATAAGAAAGGGATTTTTTTCTACACATGTTTTAAAAAATGGAAATGCATGCTTGAAACAAGTTAAAGACGCAAATGACCTATGGATCCAAAACTTTTAAAGATAATAACATTAAATTCCAAAGTGAACGTTCGATGGGATATTTACCCGAGTCAAACAAGCTATTATTTTGCCCATTTAAAAAAAGCTGACCTAACCATCATAGATGATTGTAAAGTTATTTATCATGCATAACGAGCTATATTTTTGTACGGAATGACTTATGGATTGGGAGTCAACACTCCGTTAAAAATCCCTGCCTCCCCCTTTTCCCGACGATATATAAAAACTAAAAAGATTTTACAATCCCTAAAAATTATAGACACATTTTTGAATTATCTCTCTCTATATTTGTGCATTATGCATTTCCATTTTAGATGTATACTTTTTTCTTAAATCAAAACTTGAGTTTTCACTTTCACTTCATTTTGGAAAAAAAAAAAACTAGATAAATGGCAACTAGATCACAACAAAATGAAAATTTTAGAGTTTTTGTATGGAAAGAATTTAAAGCAATAACAAATGTAAGTAAATAAAATTTATTCACACACCACAAATGAACAAAAAAGTTTTGTTAACCTAGTTTGGGAAATTCCACTTGTTCAACCCTAATAGCTAGGAATTTTATAAGAAAGAAATTTTTCTACTCGTGTATTAAAAAATGGATATGCATGCTTGAAACATGTTGAAGATTCAAATGACCTATGGATCCAAACCTTTTAAAGAGAATAACTTTAAATTCCTAACTTTCGGTGGGATATTTAGCCGAGTCAAACAAGCAATTATTTTGCTATTTTACAAAAAGCTGACCTAACGTTCATAGATGATTGTAAAGTGATTTATCATGCGTAACGGGCTATATTTTTGGAAGGAATAACTTATGGATTGGGTGTCAACACTTAGTTAAAAATCAACCATATCCCCCTTTTCCCAACGATTGCAGAATATATCAAAACTAAAAAGAAATTACAATCCCTAAAAATTACAGACACTTTTTGGATTTATCTCTCTCTACATTTTTGCATTTTTCCTTTCCATTTTAGATGTATACTTTTTTCTTAAATCAAAACTTGAGCTTTCACTTTCCCTTCATCTCGAAAAAAAAAAGAGAGATAAAAGGCAAATAGATCACAACAAAATGAAAATTTAAGATTTTATGTATGGAAAGAATTGAAAGCAATAAAAAATTCAAGTAAATAAAATTTATTCATACACCACAACTGAACACAAAAGTTTAGTTATCCAAGTTTGGGAAAATTCCACTAGTTCCACCCTAATAGCTCGGAAATTTATAACAACGTGATTTTTCTACTCATATTTTAAAAAATGGATATGCATGCTAGAAACATGTTAAAGATTCAATTGACCTATGGATCCAAACCTTTAAAAGAGAATAACATTAAATTCCCAAGTGAACGTCCGGTGGGATATTTACCCGAGTCAAACAAGCCATTATTTGTCCCAATTACAAAGAGTTGACCTAACAGTCATAGATGATTGTAAAGTTATTTATCATGCGTAACAAGCTATATTTTTGTAGGGAATGACTTATGGATTGGGAGTCAACACTCAGTTAAAAATCCCCCGCCTCCCCCTTTTCCCGACGATTGCAGAACCTGATATTTATAACCTAAAAAGAGTTTACAATCCCCAAAAATTACAGTCACTTTTTGGAATTATATTTCTCTACATTTGAGCACTGTGCATTTCCATTTTATATGAATACTTTTTTCTTAAATCAAAACTTGAGTTTTCACTTTCCCTTCATCTCGTAAAAAAAAAAAGAGATAAAAGGCAAAAAGATCACAACAAGATGAAAATTTTAGAGTTTATGTATGGAAAGAGTTTAAAACAATAACAAATGTAAGTAAAGAAAATTTATTCACACACCACAAATGAACACAAAAGTTTTGTTATCCAAGTTTGGGAAATTCCACTAGTTCAACCCTTATAGCTCGGAATTTTATAAGAAAGAGATTTTTCTACACATGTTTTAAAAAATGGATATGCATCCAAACAATTTAAAGATAATAACATTAAATTCCCCAATGAACGTGCGGTGGGATATCTACCCGAGTCAAACAAGCCATTATTTTGACCATTTATAAAAAGTTGACTGAACGATCATAGATGATTATAAAGTGATTTATCTTCTGTAATGAGATATATTTTTGTAAGGAATAACTTATGGATTGGGAGTCAACACTATGTTAAAAATCCCCCGCCTTCCCCTTTTCCCGACAATTGCAGAACTTGATATATAAAAACTAAAAAGAGTTTACAATCCCCAAAAATTACAGAAACTTTTTGGAATTATCTCTCTCTACAATTGTGCATTGTGCATTTTCATTTTAGATGTATACTTTTTTCTTAAATAAAAACTTAAGTTTTGACTTTCCCTTCTTCTCGTAAACAAAAAAAGAGATAAAAGCCAAATACATCACAACAAAATGAAAATTTTAGAGTTTATGTAAGGAAATAATTTAAAGCAATAGCAAATATAAGTAAAGAAAATTTATTCACACACCACAAATGAACACAAAATTTTTGTTATCCAAGTTTCAGAAATTCCACTAGTTCAACCCTTATAGCTCGGAATTTTATAAGCAAGAGATTTTTCTACACATGTTTTAAAAGATGGATATGCAAGCTTGAAACATGTTAAAGAAGCAAATGACCTATGGATCCAAACATTTTAAAGATAATAACATTAAATTCCCAAGTAAACGTTCGGTGGGATATTTACCCGAGTCAAACAAGCCATTATTTTGCCCATTTACAAAAAGCTGACCTAACGATCATAGATGATTGTCAAGTGATTTATCATGCACGATGGGCGATATTTTTTTTGTAAGGAATGACCGATGGATTGGGTGTCAACACTCTATTAAAATCTCCCGCCTCCCCCTTTTCCCGCCGCTTGCAAAACTTGATATATAAAAAGAAAAAAAAATTTACAATCCCTAAAAATTACAGACACTTTTTGGAATTATCTCTCTCTACATTTGTGCATTATGTATTTCCATTTTAGATGTATCTTTTTTCTTAAACCAAAACTTGAGTTTTCACTTTCTTTTCTTCTCGTAAAAAAAAAAGAGATAAAAGGCTAATAAGTCACAACAAAATGAAAATTTTAGAGTTTATGTATGGAAATAATTTAAAGCAATAACAAATTTAAGTAAAGAAAACTTATTTACGCACCACAAATAAACCCAAAAGTTTTGTTATCCAAGTTTGGGAAATTCCACTAGTTCAACCCTAATAGCTCGGAATTTTATAAGAAAGAGATATTTCAACACATGTTTTCAAAAAATGGATATGCCTGGTTGAAACATGTTGAAGATGCAAATGACCTATGCATCCAAAACATTTAAAGATAATAACATTAAATTCCCAAGTGAACATTCGGTGGGATATTTTCACAAGTCAAACTAGCTATTATTTTGCCCATTTATAAAAACCTGACCTAACGATCATAGATGATTGTAAAGAGAATTATCATGCGTAACGGTTTATATTTTTGTAAGGAATGACTTTTGGATTGGGAGTCAACACCGAGTTAAAAATCCCCCACCTCCCACTTTTCTCGACGATTGCAGAACCTGATATATAAAGACTAAAAACTGTTTACAATCCCTAAAAATTACAGGCACTTTTTCGAATTATCACTCTCTAAATTTGTGCATTGTGCATTTCCATTTAAGATGTATACTTTTTTCTGAAATCAAAACTTGATTTTTCACTTTCCCTTCATCTCGTAAACAAAAAAATAGACAAAAGGCAAATAGATCACTACAAAATAAAAATTTTAGAGTTTATGTATGGTAAGAATTTAAAGCAAAAAAATATTAGTAAAGAAAATTTTTTCACACACCAAAAATCAACTCAAATGTTTTTTTATTCAAGTTCTGGAAAATTCCTCTAGTTCAACCCCATTACCTCGGAATTTTATAAGAAAGAGATTTTTCTACACATGTTATAAAAAATGGATATGCATGCTTGAAACATGTTAAAGATGCAAATGACCTGTGGAACCAAACCTTTTAAAAAAAATAACATTAAATTCCCAAGTGAACGTGCGGTGGGATATTTACCCGAGTCAAACAAGCCATTATTTTGCCCATTTACTAAAAATTGACCTAACGATCATAGATGATTTTAAAGTGTTTTATCATGTGTAACGGGCCATATTTTTTAAGGAATGACTTATGTATAGGGAGTCAACAATCAGTTAAAAATCCCCCGCATCCCCCTTTTCCCGACCATTGAAGAACATGATATATAAAAAACTAAAAAGAGTTTACAATCCCTAAAAATTACAGACACTTTTTTGGAATTATCTCTCTCTACATTTGTGCAATGTGCATTTCCATTTTAGGTGTATACTTTTTTCTTAAATCAAAACTTGAGTTTTCACTTTCACTTCATCTCGTAAACAACAAAGGGGATAAAAGGCAAATTGATCACAACAAAATGAAAATTTTAGAGTTTATGTAAGGAAACAATTTAAAGCAATAACAAATGTAAATAAAGAAAATTTATTCACACACACACAAATGAACACAAAATTTTTGTTAACCAAGTTTGGAAAATTCCACTAGTTCAACCCTTATAGATCAAAATTTTATAAGAAAGAGACTTTTCTACACATGTTTTAAAAAATGGATATGCATGTTTGAAATATGTTAAAGATTCAAATGACCTAAGGATTCAAACAGTTTAAAGAAAATAACTTTAAATTCCTAAGTGAACGTGCGGTGGAATATCTACCTAAGTCAAACAAGCCATTATTTTTCCCAATTACAAAAAGCTGACCTAACGATCATAGATGATTGTAAAGTGATTTATCATGCATAACAGTCTATATTTTTGTAAGGAATGACTTATGGATTGGGAGTCAACACTAACTTAAAAATCCCTCGCCTCCACCTATTTTCAACGATTGTAGAACCTGATATATAAAACTAAAAAGAGTTTACAATCACTTAAAATTACAGATACTTTTTGGAATTACCTCTCTCTACATTTTTTCATTGTACGTTTGCATTTTAGATTTATACATTTTTTCTTAAAAAAAAACTTGAGTTTTCACTTGCCCTTCATCTCGTAAACGAAAAAAGAGATAAAAGGCAAAGAGATCACTATAAAATGAAAATTTTAGAGTTTATGTATAAAAAGAATTTAAAGCAATAAAAATTTTTATTAAAGAAAATTTATTCATACACCACAAATGAGCACAAATTTTTAGTTCTCCAAGTTTGCGAAAATTCCACTAGTACAACCCTTGTAGCTCGGGAATTTTATAAGAAAGAGATTTTTCTACACATGTTTTAAAAAATGGATATGCATGCTTGGAACATGTTAAAAATGCAAATGACCTATGGATCCAAACATTTTAAAGATAATAACATTAAATTCCCAAGTGAACGTGCGGTGGGATATTTACCCGAGTCAAAAAAGCCATTATTTTGCCCATTTACAAAAAGCTGACCTAACGATCATAAATGATTGAAAAGTGATTTATCATGCGTAACAGGATATATTTTTGTAAGGAATGACTTATGGATTGGGAGTCGACACTTTGTTAAAAATCCCCCGCCTCCCCCTTTTCCCGAGGATTGCCGAACCAGATATATAAAAACAAAAAAGAGTTTACAATCCCAAAAACTTACAGACACTCTTTTGAATTATCTCTCTCTGCATTTGTGCATTGTGCATTTCCATTTTAGATGTATACCTTTTTTCTTAAATCAAAACTTGAGTTTTGACTTTCCCTTCATGTTGTAAATAAAAAAGAGAAAAAACGCAAATAGATCACAACAAAAAGAAAATTTTAGAGTTTATGTATGGAAAGAATTTAAACCAACAAAAAATGTAAGTAAAGAAAATTTATTCACTCACCACAAATGAACAAAAAAGTTTTGTTATCCAAGTTTGGGAATTTCCACTAGTTCAACCCTAATAGCTCGGAATTTTATAAGAAAGAGATTTTTCTACACATGTTTTATAAAATGGATATGCGTGATTGAAACATGTTGAACATGAAAATGACCTATGGATCCAAACCATTTAAAGATAATAACATTAAATTCCCAAGTGACCGTTCGATGGGATATTTAGTTGAGTCAAACATGCCATTTTTGGCCAATTTACAAAAAGCTGACCTAATGATCATAGATGATTGTAAAGAGATTAATCATGTGTAACGGGATATAATGGTGTAAAGAATAACTTGTGGTTTGGAAGTCAACACTCAGTTAAAAAGTGCCCGCCTCCTCTTTTCTCGACGATTGCAGAACTTGACGTATAAAAACTAAAAAGAGTATATAGTCCCTAAAAATTACAGACACTTTTTGGCATTATCTCTCTCTAAATTTGTGCATTGTGCATTTCAATTTAAGATGTATCCTTTTTTCTTAAATAAAAACTTGATTTTTCACTTTCCCTTCATCAGATAAACAAAAAAATAGAAAAAAGGCAAACAGATCACAATAGAATTTAAAGCAAAAAAAATATTAGTAAACAAAATTTATTCACACAACAAAATGAACACACAAGTTTTCTTATCCAAGTTTGGGAAAATTCCACTTGTTCAACTCTAATAGCTCGGAATTTTATAAGAAAGAGATTTTTCTACACATGTTTTAAAAAATGGATATGCATGTTTGAAACATGTTAAAGATGCAAATGACCTATGGATCCAAACCTTTTATAGAGAATAACATTAAATACCCAAGTGAACATGCGACGGGATATTTACCCGAGTCAAACAAGCCATTATTTTGCCCTTTTAAGAAAAGCTGACCTAACGATCATAGATGATTGTAAAGTAATTTTTCATGTGTAATGGGCTATATTTTTGTAAGGAATGGCTTATGGATTGGAGTCAACACTAAGTTAAAAATCCCCTGCCTCCCCCTTTTCCCGACAATTGCAGAACACTATATATAAAAACTAAAAAAAGTTTACAATCCCTAAAAATTACAGACATGTTTTTGGAATTATATCTCTTTACATTTGTGAATTGTGCATTTACATTTTAGATGTATAATTTTTTCTTAAATAAAAACTTGAGTTCTGATTTTCCCTTCTTCTCGTAAAAAAAAAGGAGATAAAAGGCAAATAGATCACAATAAAATGAAAATTTTAGAGTTCTATGTAAGGACAGAATTTAAAGCAATCACCGTTGTAAGGAAAGAAAATTTATTCGCACACCACAAATCAACACCAAAGTTTTGTTATCCAAGTTGCGGAAATTCCATTAGTTCAACCCTAGTAGCTCTGAATTTTATAAGAAAGAGATTTTTCTACACATGTTTTAAAAAAAGGATATGCATGCTTGAAACATGTTAAAGATTCAAATGACCTATGGATCCAAACTTTTTAAAGAGAATCACTTTAAACTCCCAAATGAACGTGCGGTAGGATATTTTCCCGAGTAAAACAAGCCATTATTTTTCCCATTTAAAAAAAGCTGACCTAACGATCATAGATGATTGTAAAGTGATTTATGATCCCTAAAAATTACAAACACTTTTATGAATTATCTCTCTCTAAATTTGTGCATGGTGCATTTCCATTGATGATGTATACTTTTTTCTTTAATCAAAACTTGATTTTTCACTTTCCCTTCATCTCGTAAACAAAAAAATAGAAAAAGGTAAATAGATCACAACAAAATGAAAATTTTAGAGTTTATGTATGGAAATAATTTAAAGCAATAAAAAATTTCAGTAATGAAATTTATTCACACACAAGAAATGAACATAAAATTTTTGTTATCCAAGTTTGGGAAATTCCACTAGTTCAACCCTTAAGCTTGGAATTTTATCAGAAAGAGATTTTTCTACACATGTTTTAAAAAATGGATAAGCATGCTTGAAAAATGTTGATGATGAAATTGACTTATGGACCCAAACCCTTTAAATTTAATAACATTAAATTCCCAAGTGAACGTTCGGTGGGATATTTACCCGTATCAAACATGCAATTATTTTGCCCATTTACCAAAAGCTGATCTAACGATCATAAATGATTGTAAAGAGATTTATCATGTGTAATGGGGTATATTTTTGTAAGGAATGACTTATGGAATGGGAGTCAACACTCAGTTAAAAACCCTCGCCTCCCCCTTTTCCTGACGATTGCCGAACCTAATATATAAAAACTAAAAAGAGTATACAATCCCTAAAAATTACAAACACTTTTTGGAATTATCTCTCTCTAAATTTGTACATTGCGCTTTTCCATTTAAGATGTATACTTTTTTCTTAAATCAAAACTTGATTTTCACTTTCCCTTCATCTGGTAAAAAAAAAAAAATAGAAAAAAGGGAATAGATCACTACAAAATGAAAATTTTAGAGTTTATTTATGGTAAGAATTTAAAGCAAAAAAACATATTCGTAAAGAAAATTTATTCACACACCCCAAATGAACACAAAACTTTTGTTATCCAAGTTTGGGAAAATTCCACTTGTTCAACCCTAATAGCTCAAAATTTTATACGAAAGAGATTTTTCTACACATGTTTTAAAAAATGGATATGCATGTGTGAAACATGTTAAAGATGCAAATGACGAATGGTTCCAAACCTTGTAAAGAGAATAAAATTAAATTCCCAAGTGAACGTGCGGTGGGATATTTACCCGAGTCAAACAAGTCATTATTTTGCCCATATACAAAAAGCTCACCTATTGATCAAAGATGATTGTAAAGTGATTTATCATGCGTAACAACTATATTTTTGTAAGAATGACTTATGGAGAGGGAGTCAACACTCAGTTAAAAATCACCCGCCTCCTCCTTTTCCCGATGTTCGCAGAACAAGATATATAAAAACTAAAAAGAGTTTACAATCCATAAAAATTACAAACACCTTTTGGAATTATCTCTCTCTAAATTTGTGCATTGTGCATTTCCTTTTAAGATGTATACTTTTTTCTTAAAAAAAAAACTTGATTTTTCACTTTTCCTTCATCTCGTAAAAGAAAAAATAGAAAAAAGGGAAATAAAATTTATGTATGGAAAGAATTTAAGGCAAAATAATATTAGTAAAGAAAATGTTTTCACACACCACAAATGAACACAAAAGTTTTGTTATCCAAGTTTGGGAAAATTCCACTAGTTCAACCCTAATTGCTCGGAAATTTAAAAGAAAGAGATTTTTCAACACATGTTTTAAAAAATAGATATGCATGCTAGAAACATGTTAAAGATGCAAATGACCTTTGGATCCAAACCTTATAATGAGAATAACATTAAATTCCCAAGTGAACGTGCGGTGGGATATTTACCCAAGTCAGACAAGCCCTTAGTTTGCCCATTTACAAAAAGCTGACCTAACGATCATAGATGATTGTAAAGTTATTTATCATGCGTAAGGGGCTATATTTTTGTAAGGAATGACTTATGGATTGGGAGTCAACACTCTGTTAAAAATCTCCCCCATCCCCCTTTTCCCGACAATTGTAGAACTTGATATATAAAAAACAAAAAAGAGTTTATAATCCCTAAAAATTACAGGCACTTTTTGGAATTAATTCTCTCTACATTTGTGCATTGTGCATTTCCATTTTGTATGTATACTTTTTTATTAAATCAAAACTTGAGTTTTCACTTCCCCTTCATCTCTTAAAAAAAAAAAAAGATAAAAGGCAAATAGATCACAACAAAAAGAAAATTTTAGAGTTTATGTATGGAAAGAATTTAAAGCAATAAAAATTGGAAGTAAATAAAATTTATTCACACATCACAAATGAACCAAAAAGTTTTGTTAACCAAATTTGGGAAATTCCACTAGTTCAACCCTAATAGCTCGGAATTTTGTAAGAAAGAGATTTTTGTACACATGTTTTTAAAAAAGAATATCCATGCTTGAAACATGTTAAAGATTCAAATGACCTATGGATCCAAACCTTTTAAAAAGAATAACTTTAAACTCTCAAATGAACGTGCAGTGGGATATTTTCCCGAGTCAAACAAGCCATTATTTTGCCCATTTAAAAAAAGCTGACCTAATGATCATAAAAAATTGTAAAGTGATTTATCATGCGTAACGGGCTACATTTTTTTAAGGAATGACTTATGGATTAGGATTCAACACTCAATTAAAAATCCCCCGCTTCCCCTTTTCCCGACGATTCCAGAACCCGATATATAAAAACTAAAAAGAGTTTACAATCCCTAAAAATTACAAAAACTTTATGGAATTTTCTCTCTCTACATTTTTGCATTTTGCATTTCCATTTTAGATGTATACTTTTTTCTTAAATCAAAACTTGAATTTTCACTTTCCCTTCATCTCATATACAAAAAAAGAGATAAAAGGCAAAGAGATCACAACAAAATGAAAATTTTAGAGTTTATGTATGGAAAGAATTTAAAGCAATAACAAAGTTGAGTAAAGAAAATTTATTCATACACCACAAATGAACACAAAAGTTTAGTTATCTAAGTTGGGGAAAATTCCACTAGTTCAACCATAATAGCTCAAAATTTTATAACAAAGAGATTTTTCTACACCTGTTTTAAAAACTGGGTATGCATGCTTGAAACATGTTAAAGATGAAAATGACCTATGGATCGAAACATTTTAAAGACAATAACATTAAATTCCCTTGTGAACGTGCAGTGGGATATTTACCCAAGTTTGACAAGCCATTATTTTGCCCATTTACAAAAAGCTAACCTAACTATCATAGATGATTGTAAAGTTATTTATCATGCGTAATGGGCTATATTTTTGTAAGGAATCACTAATGGATAGGGAGTCAACACTCAGTTAAAAATCCCCTCCATCCCCCTTTTCCCAACATTTGCAGAACATGATATATAAAAAACTAAAAAGAGTATACAATTCCTAAAAATTACAGACACTATTTGAATTTATCTCTCTCTATATTTGAGCATTGTGCATTTCCATTTTAGATGTATACTTTTTTCATAAATAAAAACTAGAGTTTTCACTTTCCCTTCGTCTCGTAAAAAAAAAAAGAGATAAAAGGCAAATAGATCACAACAAAATGAAAATTTTAAAGTTTATGTATGGAATGAATTTAAAGCAATAACAAATCTAAGTATAGAAAATTAATTCACACACCACAAATGAACACAAAAGTTTTGTCATACAAGTTTGGGAAATTTCTCTAGTTCAACCCTAATAGCTCAGAATTTAATAAGAAAGAGATTTTTCTACACATGTTTTAAAAAATGGATATGCATGCTTGAAACATGTTAAAGATGCAAATGACCTATGGATCCAATCCTTTTAAAGAGAATAACATTAAATTCCCAAGTGAACGTGCGGTGGGATATTTACTCGTGTCAAACAACCGATTACTTTACGCATTTACAAAGAGCTGACCTAACGATAATAGATGATTATAAATTGATTTATCATGCTTAACGGGCTATATTTTGTTAGGAATGACTTATGGATTGGGAGTCAACACTCAGTTAAAAATCCCCTCCCTGCAACTTTTCCCAACGATTGCTCAACTTGACATGTAAAGACAAAAAAGTGTTTACAATCCCTAAAAATTACAGTCACTTTTTGGAATTATCTCTCTCTACATTTGTGTATTGTGCATTTCCATTTTAGACGTATACTTTTTTCTTAAATCAAAACTTGAGTTTTCATTTTCCCTTCATATCGTAAACAAAAAAAGAGATAAAAGGCAAATAGATCACAACAAAATGAAAATTTTAGAGTTTATGTATGGATATAATTTAAAGCAATAACAAATGTATGTAAAGAAAACTTATTCCAACACCACAAATGAACACAAAAGTTTTGTTATCCAAGTTTGAGAAATTCCACTACTTCAACCCGAATAGCACAAAATTTTATAAGAAAGAGATTTTTCTACAAATGTTTTAAAAAATGGATATCCATGCTTGAAACATGTTGAAGATGCAAAAGAGCTATTAATCCAAACCTTTTAAAGATAATAACATTAACTTCCCAAGTGAATGTTCGGTGGGATATTTACCCGAGTCAAACAAGCCATTACTTTGCACATTTACAAAAGGCTGGCCTAACTATCATAGATGATTATAAAGTGATTTACCATGTGTAACGGGCTATATTATTTTATGGAATGACTTAAGGATTGAGAGTCAACACTCTGTTAGAAATCCGCCGCCTCCCCGTTTTCCCTCCGATTGCAGAACCTGATATATAAAAAACTACAAAGATTTTACAATCCCTAATAATGACAAATAGTTTTTGGAATTATATCTTTCTACATTTATGCATTGTACATTTCAATTTTAGCTATAAACTTTTTTCTGAAATCAAAACTTGAGTATACACTTTCCCTTCATATCGTGAACAAAAAAAGAGATAAAAGTCAAATAGATCAGTACAAAATGAAAATTTTAGAGTTTATGTATGGAAAGAATATAAAGCAATAACAAATGTATGTAAAGAAAATTTACTCACACACCACAAATGAACACAAATGTTTTATTATCCTAGTTTGGGAAATTCCACTAGTTCAAACCTAATAGCTTGGAATTTTATTAGAAAGAGATTTTTCTACACATGTTTTAAAAAATGGATATGAATGCTTGGAACATGTTAAAGATGCAAATGACCTATGGATACAAACCTTTTAAAGAGAATAACATTAAATACCCAAGTGAACATGCGGTGCGATTTTTACCCAAGTCAAACAAGCAATTTTTTTGCCCAATTACAAAAAGTTGACCTAACGATCATAATTGATGGTAAAGCTATTTATCATGCGTAACAGGCTATATTTTTGTAAGGAATCACTTATAGACTGGGTGTCCACACTCGGTTAAAAATCCCCCGCCTCCCCCTTTTTTCGACGATTGCAGAACCTGATATATAAAAACTAAAAAGAGTTTACAATCCCTAAAAATTTCAGACACTTTTTGGAATTATCTCTCTCTAAATTTTTGCATTCTGCATATCCTTTTTAGATGTATAATTTTTTCTTAAATCAAAACATGAGTTTTCACTTTTCCTTCATCACGTAAACAAAAAAAGAGAAAAATGGCAAATAGATCACAAAAAAATAAAAATTTTAGAGTTTATGTATGGAAAGAATTTAAAGCAATAACAAATGTAAGTAAAGAAAATTTATTTACACACAAACAATGAACACTAAAGTTTTGTTAACCAAGTTTGGGAAATTCCACTAGTTTCACCCTGATCGCTCAGAATTTATAAGGAAGAGATTTTTCTAGACATGTTTTAAAAAATGGATATGCATGCTTCAAACATGTTAAAGATGCAAATGACCTATGAATCCAAACCTTTTAAAGATAATAAAAATAAATTCCAAAATGAATGTTTGGTGGGATATTTACCCGAGTCAAACAAGCCATTATTTTGCCAATTTTCCAAAAGCTTACCTAACAGTCGTACATGATTGTAAAGTGATTTATCATGCGTAACGGGCTATATTTTTTTAAGGCATGACTTATGGATTGGGAGTCAACACTCAGTTAAAAATCCGTCACCTCCCCATTTTCCCGACTATTGCAGAACCTGATATATAAAAAAATAAAAAGAGTTTAGAATACCAAAAAATTACAGACAGTTTTTGGAATTATCTCTCTCTACTTTTGAGCATTGTGCATTTCCATTTTAGATGTAAAATTTTTTCTTAAATAAAAACTTGAGTTTTCACTTTCCCTTCATCTCGTAAACAAAAAAGGAGATAAATGTCAATTAGCTCACAACAAAATGAAAATTTTAGAGTTTATGTATGGAATGAATTTAAAGCAATAGAAAATGGAAGTAAAGAAAATTTATTCACACACCACAAATGAACACAAAAGTTTTGTTATCCTAGTTTGAAAAATTCCACTAGTTCAAACCTAATAGCTCAAAATTTTATAAGAAAGCAATTTTTCTACACATGTTTTAAAAAATGGATAAGCATGCTTGAAACAAGTTAAAGATGCAAATGAGCTATCGATCTCAACCTTTTAATCAGAATAACAATAAATTCCCAAGTGAACGAGTGGTGGGACATTTACCCGAGTCAAACAAGCCATTATTTTGCCCAATTAAAAAAAGCTGACTTAACGATCATAGATGATTGTAAATCGATTAATTATGCGTAACATGCTATATTTTTGTAAGGAATGACTTATGGAGTGGGAGTCAACACACAGTTAAAAACCCATGCCTCCCCCTTTTCCCGATGATTGCAGAACCAGATATATAAAAACTAAAAAGAGTTTACATTCGTAAAACTTATAGGCTCTTTTTGGAATTATCGCTCTCTACATTTGTGCATTGTGCATTTCCATTTTAGATGTATACTTTTTCTTAAATCTAAACTTGAGTTTCCACTTTCCCTTCATCTCATAAACATAAAAGGAGATAAAAGGCAAATTGATCACAACAAAATGAATATTTAATAGTTTATGTATCGGAAGAATTTAAAAAAATAACAAAAGTAAATAAAGAAAATTTATTCACACACCACAAATGAACACAAAATTTTTGTTATCCACGTTTAGGAAATTCCACCAGTTCAAACCTAATAGCTCGGAATTTTATAAGAAATAGATTTTTCTACAATTTTTTTAAAAAAGGGATATCCATGCTTGAAACATGTTGAAGATGCAAATGACCTATTGATCCAAACTTTTAAAGATAATAACATTAAATTCCCAAGTGAACGTTCTGTTGGATATTTACCTGAGTCAAACAAGCCATTATTTTGCACATTTACAAAAGGCTGACCTAGCGATCATAAATGATTGTAAAGTCATTTATCATGCATAACGGGCTATATTTTTGTAAGGAATGACTTATGGATTTGGAGTCAACACTCAGTTAAAAATCTCCCGCCTCCCCCTTTTCCCGACGATTGTAGAACCTGATATATAAAAACTAAAAAGAGTTTACAATCCCTAAAACTTATAGGAACTTTTAGGAATTATCTCTCTCTACATTTGTGAATTTTTCATTTCAATTTTAGAAGTATACTTTTTTCTTAAATCAAAACTTGAGTGTTGACTTTCCCTTCATCTCGCCTCCCCCTTTTCCTGTCGATCGTCAAATAGATCACAATAAAATGAAAATTTTAGAGTTTATGTATGGAAATAATTTAAAGCAATAACAAATGTAAGTAAAGAAAATTTATTATCATACCACAAATGAACAGAAAAATTTTGTTAGACAAGTTTTGGAAATTCCACTTGTTCAACCCTAATAGCTCAGAATTTTATAAGAAAGAGATTTTTTTTACACATCTTTTAAAAAATGGATATGCATACTTTAAACATGTTAAAGATGCAAATGAACTATGGATCCAATCCTTTTAATGAGAATAACATTAAATTCCCAAGTGAACTTGCGGTGGGATATTTACCCGAGTAAAACAAGTCATTATTTTGCCCAATAAAAAAAAGCTGACTTATCGATCATAGATGATTGTAAAGTGATTTATTATGCACAACAGGCTATAGTTTTGTAAGGAATGACTTATGGATTGGGCGTCAACACTCAGTTAAAAATCCCCCGCTTCCCCCTTTTTCCGACAATTGTAGAACTTGATATTTAAAAAGTAAAATAAGTTTAAAATCCTTAAAAATTACAGACAGTTTTTTGAATTTTCTCTCTCTACTTTTGAGCATTGTGCATTTACATTTAGATGTAAACTTTTTTCTTAAATAAAAACTTGAGTTTTCACTTTCCCTTCATCTCGTAAACAAAAAAAGAGCTAAAAGTCAATTAGATCACAACAAAATGAAAATTTTAGAGTGTATGTATTAAATGAATTTAAAGCAATAAAAAATGGAAGTAAAGAAAATTTATTCTCACACCACAATTGAACAGAAAATTTTTGTTATCCTTGTTTGAGAAATTCACTAGTTCAACCCTAATAGCTCGAAATTTTATAAGAAAGAGATTTTTCTACACATGTTTTAAAAATGGAGTTTACAAGCCCTTTTCCCGATAATTGCAGAACTTGATATATATAAAAAAAAAGAGTTTACAAGCCCTAAAAATTACACGCACTTTTTGAATTATCTCTCTCTACATTTTCACATTGTGCATTTCCATTTTAGGTGTATACTATTTTCTTAAATCAAAACTTGAGTTTTCATTTTCACTTCATCTCGTAAACAAAAAAAGTGATAAAAGGCAAATAGATCACAAAAAAAATAAAAATTTTAGAGTTTGTGTATGGAAAGAATTTAAAGAAATAACAATTGTAAGTAAAGAAAATTTATTCACACAACACAAATGAACAAAAAAAATTTGTTAACCAAATTTGGGAAATTCCACTAGTTCAACCCTAATAGCTCGGAATTTAATAAGAAAGACATTTTTCTACACATGTTTTAAAAAATGGATATGCATGCTTGAAACATGTTAAAGATTCAAATGACCTATGGATCCAAACCTTATAAAGAGAATAACATTAAATTCCCAAGTGAACGTGCGGTGGGATATTTACTCGAGTCAAACAACCAATTACTTTACGCATTTACAAAGAGCTGACCTAACGATCATAGATGATTATAAATTGATTTATCTTGCTTAACGGGCTATATTTTTGTAAGGAATCACTTATGGATTGGGAGTCAACACTCAATTAAAAATCCCCCGCTTGCCACTTTTCCCGACGATTTCTCAACCTGACATGTAAAAACTAAAAAACGTTTACAATCCCTAAAAATTACAGACACCTTTTGGATGTATCTCTCCATACATTTATTCTTTGCTCATTTCAATTTTAGATGTATACTTTTTTTATAAATCAAAACTTGTGTTTTCACTTTTCATTCATGTCGTAAACAAAAAAAGAGATAAAAGGAAAATTGATAACAGCTAAATGAAAATTTTACATTTTGTATGGAAATAAATCAAGGCAATAAAAAATGTAAGTAAACAAAATTTATTCACACACCACAAATGAACATAAAAGTTTTGTTATACAAGTTTGGGAAATTTCGCTAGTTTAAGCCTAATACCTTGAAATTTAATAAGAAAAAATGGATACGCATGCTTGAAACTAGTTAAAGATGCAAATGACCTACAGATCCAAACCTTTTAAAGATAATAACATTATATTCCCAAGTGAACATGCGGTGGGATATTTACTTGAGTCAAACAAGCCATTATTTTTCCCATTTACAAAAACCTGATCTAACGATCATAGATGATTATAAAGTGATTTATCATGCGTAATGAGCTATATTTTTTGTAAGGAATGACTTATAGATTCGGACTCAAGACTCAGTTAAAAATCCCCCGCCTCCAGCTTATCCCAACGATTGCAGAATCAGATATATAAAAATTGAAAAGAGTTTACAATCCCTAAAAATTACAGACACTTTTTGGAATTATCTATCTCTACATTTGTGCACTATGTGCACTTCCTTTTTTTATGTATACATTTTTCTTCAATCAAAACTTGAGATTTCACTTTCCTTGCATCTCGTAAAAAAAAAAGATAAAAGAAAAATAGATCACAACAAAATGAAAATTATAGAGTTTATGTATGGAAATAATTTAAAGCAATAACAAATTTAAGTAAAGAAAATTTATTCTCCCACCACAAATTAACACAAAATTTTTGTTATCCATGTTTGTCAAATTCCACTTGTTCAACCCTAATAGCTAGGAATTTTATAAGAAAGAGATTTTTCTGCACATGTTTTAAAAAATTGATATGCATGCTTGAACTTGTTAAAGATGCAAATGACCTATGGATCCAAACTTTTTAAAGAGAATAACATTAAATTCCCAAGTGAACGTGTGGTGCGATATTTATCCGAGTCAAACAAGCAATTACTTTACGCATTTACAAAAACCTGACCTATCAATCATAGATGATTATAAATTGATTTATCAAGCTTAGCGGGATATATTTTTGTAAGGAATGACTTATGGATTGGGAGTCAACACTCAGTTAAAAATCCCCCGCCTGCCACTTTTCCCGGTAAATGTTGAACCTGAGATGTAAAAACTAAAAAGAGTTTACAATCCCAAAAATTACAGACACCTTTTCGATGTGTCTCTCCCTACATTTATACATTATGCATTTCCATTTTAGAAGTACTCTTTTTTCATAAATCAAAACTTGATTTTTCCCTTTTCCTTCATGTTGTAAACAAAAAAAGAGATAAAAGGTAAATTGATCACAGCAAAATGAAAACTTTATAGTTTATAAATGGAAATAAATCAAGGCAACAACAAATGTAAGAAAACAAAATTTATTCACACACCACAAATGAACACAAAAGTTTTGTTATACAAGTTTGGGAAATTCCACTAGTTTAAGCCTAATAGCTCTGAATTTAATAAGAAAAGGATTTTCTACACATCTTTTAAAAAATGGATACGCATGCATGAAACAAGTTAAAGATGCAAATCACCTACATATCCAAACCTTTTAAAGCTAATAACATTAAATTCCCAAGTGAACGTGCGGTGGGATATTTACCCGAGTCAAACAAGCCATTATTTTGCCCATTTTCAAAAACCTGACCTAACAATCATAGATGATTATAAATTGATTTATCATGCGTAATGAGCTATATTTTTTTAAGTAATGACTTATGGAATGGGACTCAACACTCAGTTAAAAATCCCCTGCCTCACCCTTTTCCCGACGATTGCAGAACCTAATATATAAAAACTACAAAGAGTTTACAATCCCTAAAAATTACAGACACTTTTTGGAATTATCTCTCTCTACATTTGTGCACTGTGAACTTCCATTTTTTATGTATACTTTTTCTTAAATCAAAACTTGAGATTTCACTTTCCCTGCATCTCGTAAAAATAAAAGAGATAAAAGGCAAATAGATTACAACAAAATGAAAATTTTAGAGTTTATGAATGGAAAGAATTTAAAGCAATAACAAATGTAAGTAGAGAAAAATTATTCTCCCACCACAAATGAACAAAAAAGTTTTGTTATCCATGTTTGGGAAATTCCACTTGTTCAACCCTAATAGCTTGGAATTTTACAAGAAAGAGATTTTTCAACACATGTTTTAAAAAATGGATATCCATGCTTGAAACATGTTAAAGATGCAAATGACCTATGGATCCAAACCTTTTAAAGAGAATAACATTAATTCCCAAGTGAACTTGTGGTGGGATATTTACCCGAGTCAAACAAGCAATTACTTTGTGCATTTACAAAAAGCTGACCTAACGATCATAGATGATTATAAATTGATTTATAATGCTTAACGGGCTATATTTTTTTAAGGAATGACTTATGGATTGGGAGTCAACACTCAGTTAAAAATCCCCCGCTTGCCACTTTTCTCGACGATTGCTGAATCTGACATGTAAAAACTAAAAAGTGTTTACAATCCCTAAAAATTATAGAAACCATTTGGATGTATCTCTCCCTACATTTATGCATTCTTTAATTCCGTTTTAGATGTATAACTTTTTCATAAATCAAAACTTGAGTTTTCACTTTTCCTTCATGTCGTAAACAAAAAAAGCGATAAAAGGCGAATTGATCACAACAAATTGAAAATTTTACAGTTTATGTATGGAAAGATAACAAGGCAATACCAAATTTAAGTAAAAAAAAATTATTCACACACCAAAAATGAACCCAAAGGTTTTGTTATACAATTTTTGGAAATTCCACTAGTTTAAGCCTAATATCTCGGAATTTAATAACAAAAAGATTTTTCTACACATGTTTTAAAAAATGGATACGCATGCTTGAAACAAGTTAAAGATTCAAATGACCTACAGATCCAAACCTTTTAAAGATAATAACATTAAATTCCCAAGTGAACGTGCGGTGGGATATTTACCCGAGTCAAACATGCCATTATTTTGCCCTTTTACAGAATCCTGACCTAATGATCATAGATGATTGTAAAGTGATTTATCACGCGTAATGAGCTATATTTTTGTAAGAAATGACATATGGATTGGGACTCAACACTCAGTTAAAAATCCCCTGCCTCGCCCTTTTCTCGACAATTGCAGAACCAGATATATAAAAACTAAAAAGAGTTTACAATCCCTAAATATTACAGACACTTTTGGGAATTATCTCTCTCTACATTTGTGCACTGTGCACTTCCATTTTTTATTTATACTTTTTTCTTGAATCAAAACTTGAGATTTCACTATTCCTGCATCTTGTAAAAAAAGAAGAAATAAAAGGTAAACAGATCATAACAAAATGAAAATTTTAGATTTTATGAATGGAAAGAATTTAAAGAAATAAAAAACTTAAGTAGAGAAAATTTATTCTCCCACCACAAATGAACAGAAAAGTTTTGTTATCTAGGTTTGGGAAATTCCACTTGTTCAACCCTAATAGCTCGGAATTTTATAAGAAAGGGATTTTTCTACACATGTTTTAAAAATTTGATATGCATGCTTGAAACATGTTAAAGATGCAAATGAGCTATGGATCCAAACCTTTAAAGAGAATAACATTAAATTCCCAAGTGAGTGCGGTGGGATATTTTGCCCGAGTCAAACAAGCAATTACTTTATGCATTTACAAAAAGCTTACCTAACAATCATAGATGATTATAAATTGATTTGTCAAGCTTAACGGGCTATATTTTTGTAAGGAATGACTTATGGATTGGGAGTCATCACTCAGCTAAAAATCCCCTGCCTGCCACTTTTCCCGACGATTGTTGACATGTAAAAACTAAAAAGAGTTTAAAATCGTTTAAGCGTAATAGCTTGGAATTTAATTAGAAAAAGATTTTTCTACACATGTTTTCAAAAATGGATACGTATGCTTGAAAAAATTTAAAGATGCAAATGACCTACAGATCCAAACGTTTTAAAGACAATAACATTAAATTCCCAAGTGAACGTGCGGTGGGATATTTACCCGAGTCAAACAAGCCATTATTTTGCCCACTTACAAAAATTTGACCTAACGATCATAGATGATTATAAAGTGATTTATCATGCGTAACGGGCTATATTTTTTTAAGGAATGACTTATATATTGGGAGTCAACACTTAGTTAAAAATTCTCCGCATCTCCTTTTTCCCGACGATTGCAAAACTTGATATATAAAAACAAAAAAAAGTTTACAATCCCTAAAAATTATAGGTACATTTTAGAATTATCTCTCTCTACATTTGTGCATTGTGGATTTCCATTTTAGATGTATACTTTTTTCTTAAATAAAAACTTGAGTTTTGACTTTGCCTTCATCTCGTAAACAAAAAAAGAGATAAAAGACAAATAGATCAGAACAAAATGAAAATTTTAGAGTTTATGTATGGAAATAATATATAGCAATAAAAAATGTTAGGAAACAAAATTTAGTCACACACCACAAATGAACACAAAAGTTTTGTTGTGCAAGTTTGGGAAATTCCAGTAGTTCAACCCTAATAGCTCGAAATTTAATAAGAAAGAGATTTTTCTACATATGTTTTAAAAAATGGATATCCTTGATTGAAACATAATAAAGATGCAAAAGACCTATGGATCCAAACATTTTAAAGATAATAACGTTAAATTCCCAAGTGAACGTTCGGTGGGTATTTACCCTAGTCAAACAAGCTATTATTTTTCCCATTTACAAAAAGTTGATGTAACGATCATAGATGATTAAAAAGTGATTTATCGTGCATAACGGGCTATATTTTTTTAAGGAATGACTGATGGATAGGGTGTCAACACTTAGTTAAAAATCCCCTTACTCCCCCTTTTCCCAACGATTGCAAAACTTTATATATAAAAACAAGAAAGCATTTACAATCCCTAAAAGTTACTGCCACTTTTTGGAATTATCTCTCTCTAGATTTGTGCATTGTGCATTTCCATTTTAGACGAATACATTTTTCTTAAATCAAAACCTGAGTTTTCACTTTCCCTTCATATCGTAAAAAAAAATAGATCAAAGGCAAATAGATCACATCAAAATGAAAATTTTAGAGTTTATGTATGGATATAATAAAGAAAAATTATTCCAACACCACAAATGAACACAAAAGTTTTGTTATCCAAGTTTGAGAAATTCCACTAGTTCAACCCAAATAGCTCAAAATTTTAGAAGAAAGATATTTTTCTACAAATGTTTTAAAAAATGGATATCCATGCTTGAAACATGTTGAAGATGCAAATGACCTATTGATCCAAACTTTTTAAAGATAATAACATTAAATTCCCAAGTGAACGTTCGGTGGGATATTTACCCGAGTCAAACAAGTCATTATTTTGCACATTTACAAAAGGCTGACCTAACGATCATAGATGATTATAAAATTATTTACCATGTGTAATGAGCTATATTTTTTTATGTAATGACTTATGGAATGGGAGTCAACACTTAGCTAAAAATCTCCCGCCTCCCCCTTTTCGCAACGATTGTAGAACCTGATATATAAAAACTAAAAAGAGTTTACAATCCCTACAACTTATAGACACTTTTTAGAATTATCTCTCTCTACATTTGTGCATTGTGCATTTCAATTTTAGATGTATTTTTTTTTCTTAAATCAAAACTTAAGTGTTGACTTTCCCTTCATCTCGTCAAATAAAGAAGAGATAAAAGGCAAATAGATCACAATAAAATGAAAATTTTAGAGTTTATGTATGGAAATAATTTAAAGCAATAAAAAATGTAAGAAAAGAAAATTTATTATCATACCACAATTGAACAAAAAATTTTTGTTATCTAAGTTTTGGAAATTCCACTTGTTCAACCCTAATAACTCGGAATTTAATAAGAAAGATTTTTTTACACATGTTTTAAAAAATGGATATGCATACTTGAAACATGTTAAAGATGCAAATGACCTATGGATCCAAACCTTTTAAAGATAATAACATTAAATTCCCAAGTGAACGTGTAGTGGGATATTTACCCGAGTCAAACAAGCCATTATTTTGCCCATTTACAAAAAGCTGACCTAACGATCATAGATGATTATAAAGTGATTTATCATGCGTAACGGGCTATTTTCTTGTATGGAATGACTAATGTATTGGGAGTCAACATTCAGTTAAAAATCACCCACCTCCCCCTTTTCCCCACGATTGCAGAACTTGATACGATTGCAGAACTTGATATATAAAACCTAAAAAGAGTTTATAATCCCTAAAAATTACAGGCACTTTTTGGAAGTATCTCTCTCTACATTTATGCATTGTGCATTTTCATTTATATGTATACTTTTTTCTTAAATAAAAACTTGATTTTTGACTTTCCCTTCATCTCGTAAACAAAAAAAGAGATAAAAGGCAAATAGATAACAAAAAAATGAAAATTTTAGAGTTTATGTAAGGAAAGAATTTAAAGCAATAAAAAATTTAAATAAATAAAATTAACTCACACACCACAAATGAACACAAATTTTTTGTTATACAAGTTCGTGAAATTCCACTAGTTCAACCCTAATAGCTCGGAATTTTATAAGAAAGAGATTTTTCTACACATGTTTTAAAAATGGATATGCATGCAAGAAACATGTTAAAGATGCAAATGACCTACGGATCCAAACATTTTAAAGATAATAACATTAAATTCCCTAGTGAAAGTTCGGTGGGATATTTACCCGAGTCAAACAAGTCATTATTTTGCCCTTTTACAAAAATTTGACGTAACGATCATAGATGATTGCAAAGTGATTTATCGTGCGTAACGGGCGATATTTTTTGTAAGGAATGACTGATGGATTGGGTTTCAACACAGTTAAAAATTGCCCGCATCCCCCTTTTCTCGAGGATAGCAAAACTTTACATATAAAAACAAAAAAAAGTTTACAAACCCAAAAATTACTGCCACTTTTTTGAATTATCTCTCTCTACATTTGTGCATTGTGCATTTCCATTTTAGATGTATAATTTTTTCTTATATCAAAACTAGAGTTTTCACTTTCCCTTCATCTCGTAAACAAAAAAAGAGATAAAAGGCAATAGATCACAACAAAATGAAAATTTTAGAGTTTATGTATGGAAAGAATTGAAATCAATAACTAATGTAAGTAAAGAAAATTTATTCTCACACCACAAATGAAAAGAAAGTTTTGTTATCCAAGTTTGGGAAATTCCACTTGTTCAACCTTATTAGCTCTGAATTTTATAAGAAAGATTTTTCTACACATGTTTTAAAAAATTGATATGCATGCCTGAAACATATTAAAGATGCAAATCACCTATGGATCCAAACCTCTAAAAGATAATAACATTAAATTCCCAAGTGAACGTGCGGTGGGATATTTACGCGAGTCAAACATGCCAATTTTTTTCCCATTTACAAAAATTTGACCTAACAATTACCGATGATTTTAAAGTGATTTATCATGCATAATGGGCTTTATTTTTGTATGGAATGACTTATGGATTGGGAGTCAACATTCAGTTAACAAACCCTTGCCTCCCCCTTTTCCTGACGATTGCAGAACTTGATATTTAAAAACTAAAAAGAGTTTTCAATCCCTAAAAATTACACACACTTTTTGGAATTATCTTTCCCGACATTTGTGCATTGTACATTTCCATTTTAGATGTATATTTTTTTCTTAAATCAAAACTTGAGTTTCCACTTTTGCTTCATCTAGCGAACAAAAAAGAGATAAAAGGCAAATAGATCACAACAAAATGAAAATTTTAGAGTTTACATATGGAAAGTATTTAAAGCAATAAAAAATGTAAGTAATGAAAATTTAGGTACACACTACAAGTGAACACAAAAATTTTGTTCTCCAAGTCTGAGAAATTCGACTAGTCCAACCCTAATAGCTCAGAATTTTATATGAAAGAGATTTTTCTTCACATGATTTAAAAAATGGATATGCATGCTTGAAAAATGTTAAAGATGAAAATGACAAATGGGTCCAAACCTTTTAAAGAGAATAACATTAAATTCCCAAGTGAACGTGCGGTGGGATATTTACCCGAGTCAAACAAGCAATTATTTTGCCCGTTTACAAAAAGCTGACTTAACGATCATAGATGATTGTAAAGTGATTTATCATGTGTAACGGGCAATATTATTTTATGGAATGACTTAAGGATTGGGAGTCAACACTGTTAAAAATCCGCCTCCTCCCCGTTTTTTCGAAGATTGCAGAACCTAATATATAAAAAACTAAAAATAGTTTACAATCCCTAAAAATGATAGATACTTTTTGGAATTATCTCTTTCTACATTTATGCATTGTGCATTTCAATTTTAGAAGTAAAATTTTTTCTGAAATCAAAACTTGAGTTTACACTTTCCCTTCATCTCGTAAACAAAAAAAGAGATAAAAGTCAAATAGATCACTAAAAAATGAAAATTTTAGAGTTTATGTATGGTAAGAATATAAAGCAATAAAAAATGTAAGTAAAGAAAATTTATTCACACACCACAAATGAAAACAAAAGTTTTATTATCCTAGTTTAGGAAATTCCACTAGTTCAAACCTAATAGCTTGGAATTTTATTAGAAAGAGATTTTTCTGCACATGTTTTAAAAAATGGATATGCATGCTTGGAACATGTTAAAGATGCAAATGACCGATGGATTCAAACCTTTTAAAGAGAATAACATTAAATACCCAAGTGAACATGCGGTGATATTTTTACCCAAGTCAAACAAGCAGTTTTTTTTCCCAATTTAAAAAAGTTGACCTAACGATCATAATTGATGGTAAAGTTATTTATCATGCGTAACAGGCTATATTTTTGTAAGGAATTACTTATGGAGTGGGAGTCAACACTCAGTTAAAAATCCCCCGCTTTCCCCTTTTCCCGACGATTGCAAAACCATATATATAAAAACTAAAAAGAGTTTACATTCCCTAAAAATTATAGACACTTTTTGGAATTATCTTTCTCTACATTTGTGCATTGTGCATTTCCATTTTAAATGTAAACTTTTTTCTTAAATCAAAACTTGAGTTTTCACATTCCCTTCATCTCGTAAACATAAAAAGAGATAAAAGGAAAATAGATCACAACAAAATGAAAATTTTACAGTTTTTGTATCGAAAGAATTGAAAACAATAACAAAAGTAAGTAAAGAAAATTTATTCACACCCCAAAAATGAACACAAAAGTTTTGTTATCCACATTTAGGAAATTCCACCAGTTCAACCCTAATAGCTTGGAATTTTATAAGAAAGAGATTTTTCTAATCATGTTTTAAAAAATGAATATGCATGCTTGAATCATGATAAAGATGAAAATGAAGTATTGATCCAAACATTTTGAAGATAATAACATTAAATTCCCAGGTGAACATTCGATGGGATATTTACTCGACTCAAACAAGCCATTATTTTTCCCAATTACTAAAAGCTGACCTAACAAACATAAATGATTGTAAAATGATTTATCATGCATAACGGGCTATATTTTTGTAAGGAATCACTTATAGATTGGGAGTCAACACTGAGTTAAAAATCCCCTGCCTCCCCTTTTTCCCGACGATTACCGAACCTGATATATAAAAACTAAAAAGAGTTTACAATCCCTAAAAATTACAGACTACTTTTGGAATTATCTCTCTCTAAATTTGTGCAATGTGCATTTCCATTTTAGATGTATACTTTTTTCTTAAATCAAAACATGACTTTTCACTTTCACTTCATCTCGTAAACAAAAAAAGAGATAAAAGGCAAATAAATCACAACAAAATGAAAATTTTAGAGTTTATGTATGGAAAGAATATAATGAAATAACAAATGTAAGTAAAGAAAATTTATTCACACACCAAAAATGAACACAAAGTTTTTTTATGCAAGTTTGGGAAATTCCACTAGTTCAACCCTAATAGCTCGGAAATTTATAAGAAAGAGATTTTTCTACACATGTTTTAAAAATATGATATGCAAGCTTGAAACATGTTAAAGATTCAAATGACCTATGGATCCAATCTTTTTAAATAGAATAACTTTAAACTCCCAAATGAACGTGCGGTGGGATATTTTCCCGAGTCAAACAAGCCATTATTTTGCCCATTTACAAAAAGTTGACCTAATGATCATGGATGATTGAAAAGTTATTTATCACGAGTAACGGGCTATATTTTTTTAAGAATGACTTATGGAGTGGTAGTGAACACTCAGTTAAAAACCACCCGCCTCCCCCTTTTCCCGAAGATTGTAGAACCTGAAATATAAAAACTAAAAAGAGTTTACAACCCCTAAAAATTACAAACAGCTTTTGGAATTATCTCTCTCTAAATTTGTGCATTGTGCATTTACATTTAAGATGTATACTTTTTTCTTAAATCAAAACTTGATTTTTCACTTTCCCTTCATGTCGTAAACAAAAAAAAAGAAAAAAGGCAAATAGAATTTATGTTTGGAAAGAATTTAAGGTAGAATAATATTAGTAAAGAAAATGTATTGACACACCACATATGAACACAAAAGTTTTGTTATCCAAGTTTGGGAAAATTCCACTAGTTCAACTCTAATAGCTCAGAAATTTAAAAGAAAGAGATTTTTCAACACATGTTTTAAAAAATGGATATGCATGCTAGAAACATGTTAAAGATGAAAATGACCTTTGGATCCAAACCTTATAATGAGAATAACATTAAATTCCTAAGTGAACGTGTGGTGAGATATTTACCCAAGTCAAACAAGCCCTTAGTTTGCCCATTTACAAAAAGCTGACCTAACGGTCATAGATGATTGTAAAGTTATTTATCGTGTGTAAGGGGCTATATTTTTTTAAGGAATGACTTATGGATTGGGAGTCAACACTCTGTTAAAAATCTCCTGCATCCCCCTTTTTCGGACAATTGCAGAACTTGATATATAATAAACGAAAAAGAGTTTACAAGCCCTAAAAATTACATACACTTTTTGGAATTATATCTCTCTACATTTTCACATTGTGCATTTCCATTTTAGGTGTATACTATTTTCTTAAATCAAAACTTGAGTTTTCATTTTCACTTCATCTCGTAAACAAAGAAAGTGATAAAAGGCAAATAGATCACAAAAAAAAAGAAAATTTTAGAGTTTATGTAGGGAAAGAATTCAAAGCAATAACAATTATAAGTAAAGAAAATTTATTCACACAGCACAAATGAACAAAAAAAATTTGTTAACAGAAATTGGGAGATTCCACTAGTTCAACCCTAATAGCTCGAAATTTTATAAGAAAAAGATTTTTCTACACATGTTTTAAAAAAAGGATATGCATGCTTGAAACATGTTAAAGATTCAAATGACCGATGGATCCAACCTTTTAAAGAGAATAACTTTAAACTCGAATAACTTTAAACTCTCAAATGAATGTGCAATGGGATATTTTCCCGAGTCAAACAAGCCATTATTTTGCCCATTTAAAAAAACGTTAACCTAACGATCTTAGACGATTGTAAACTGATTTATCATTGGTAACGGGCTATATTTTTGTAAGGAATGACTTATGAAATGGGAGTCAACACTCAATTAAAAATCCCCCGCTTGCCGCTTTTACCGACGATTCCTGAACCTGATATATAAAAACTAAAAAGAGTTTACAATCCCTAAAAATTATAGACACTTTTTGGAATTTTCTCTCTCTACATATTTGCATTGTGCATTTCCATTTTAGATGCATAATTTTTTCTTAAATCAAAACTTGAATTTTCACTTTCCCTTCATCTTGTATACAAAAAAAGAGATAAAAGGCAAAGAGATCACAACAAAATGAAAATTTTAGAGGTTATGTATGGAAAGAATTTAAAGAAATAAAAAAATTAAGTAAAGAAAATTTATTAACACACCACAAATGAACACAAAAGTTTAGTTATCCAAGTTTGGGAAAATTCCACTAGTTCAACCATAATAGCTCGGAATTTTATAAGAAAGAAATTTTTCTACACCTGTTTTAAAAAATGGATATGCATGCTTGAAACATGTTAAAGATGCAAATGACCGATGGATCCAAATATTTTAAAGACAATAACATTAAATTCCCTAGTGAACGTGCGGTGGGATATTTACCCGGATTTGACAAGCCATTATTTTTCCCATTTACAAAAAGCTAACCTAACTATCATAGATGATTGTAAAGTTATTTGTCATGCGTAACAGGCTATATTTTTTTAAGGAATCACTTATGGATCTGGAGTCAACACTCAGTTAAAAATCCCCTCCATCCCCCTTTTCCCGACGATTGCAGAACATGATATATAAAAAATTAAAAAAAAATTAAAATCCCTAAAAATTACAGACACTTTTTGGAATTATCTCTCTCTACATTTGTGCATTGTGCATTGCCATTTAAGATGTATACTTTTTTCTTAAAGAAAAACTAGAGTTTTCACTTTCCCTTCATCTCGTAAAAAAAAAAGAGATAAAAGGCAAATAGATCACAACAAAATGAAAATTTTAGAGTTTAAGTATGGGAAGAAATCAAGGTAATAACAAATCTAAGTAAAGAAAATTTATTCACACACCCGAAATGAACCCAAAAGTTTTGTTATACAATTTTTGAAAATTCCACTAGTTTAAGCCTAATATCTCAGAATTTAATAAGAAAGAAATTTTTCTACATATGTTTTAAAAAGTGGATATGCATGCTTGAAACAAGTTAAAGATTCAAATGATCTACTGGTACAAACCTTTTAAAGAGAATAACATTAAATTCCCAAATGAACGTGCGCCGGGATATTTACTCGAGTCAAACATGCCATTATTTTGCCCATTTAAAAAAACATGACCTTACTATCATAGAAGATTATAAAGTGATTTATCGTGCGTAATGAGCTATATTTTGTAAGGAATGACTTATGGATATGGACTCAACACTCAGTTAAAAATCCCCCGCCTGCCACTTTTCCCGACGATTGTTGAACCTGACATGTAAAAACAAAAAAGAGTTTACAAGCCCTAAAAATTACAGACACCTTTTGGATGTATCTCTCCCTAAATTTATCCCTTGTGCATTTCCTTTTTAGATGTATACTTTTTTCATAAATCAAAATTTGAGTTTTCACTTTTCCTTCATGTCGTAAACAAAAAAAGAGATAAAAGGCAAATTGATCACAACAAAATGAAAATGTTATAGTTTATGTATGGAAATAAATCAAGGCAATAACAAATGTAAGTAAACAAAATTTATTCACACACCACGAATGAACACAAAAGTTTTGTTATACAAGTTTGGGAAATTCCCCTACTTTAAGCCTAATAGCTCGGAATTTAATAAAAAAAAGTTTTTTCTACACATGTTTTCAAAAATGGATACACATGCTTGAAAAAGTTAAAGATGCAAATGACCTACAGATCCAAATGTTTTAAAGACAATAACATTGAATTCCCAAGTGAACATGCGGTCGGATATTTACTCGAGTCAAACAAGCCATTATTTTTCCCATTTACAAAAACCTAACCTAACGATCATATATGATTATTAAGTGATTTATCATGCGTAATGAGCTATATTTTGTAAGGAATGACTTATGGATTGGTGCTCAACACTCAATTAAAAATCCCCACCCTCCCCCTTTTCCCGACGATTGCAGAACCTGATATATAAAAACTTAAAAGAGTTTACAATCCCTAAAAATTATAGACACTTTTTGGAATTATCTCTCTCAACATTTGTGCACTATGCACTTCCATTTTTTATGTATACTTTTTTCTTAAATCAAAACTTGAGATTTCACTTTCCCTGCATCTCGTAAAAAAAAAAGAGATAAAAGGTAAATAGATCACAAAAAAATGAAAACTATACAGTTTATGTATGGAAAAAATTTAAAGCAATAACAAATGTAATTAAAGAAAATTTATTCTCCCACCACAAATGAACTGAAAAGTTTTGTTATCCACATTTGGGAAATTCCACTTGTTCAACCCTAATATCTCGGAATTTTATAAGAAAGAGATTTTTCTACACAAGTTTTAAAAAATGGATATACATGCATGAAACATGTTAAATATGGAAATGACCTATGGATCCAAACCTTTTAAAGATACTAACTTTAAATTTCCAAGTGAACGTGCGGTGGGATATTTACCTGAGTCAAACAAGCCGTTATTTTGCCCATTTACAATAAGTTGATCTAACAATCATAGATGATTATAAAGTGATTTATCATGCACAACGGGCTATATTTTTTTAAGGAATGACTTATGGATTGGTAGTCAACACTCAGTTAAAAATCCCCCCCCCCCCCCCCCCCCCCTCCCACTTTTCCCGACGATTGCTGAACTTGATTTAAAAAAAGTAAAAATAGTTTATAATCCCTAAAAGGTACAACCACTTTTTGGAATTATCTCTCTCTACATTTGTGCATTGTGCATTTCTATTTTAGATTTATACTTTTTTCTTAAATAAAAACTTGAGTTTGACTTTCCCTGTATCTCGTAAACAAAAAAAGAGATAAAAGTCAAATGGATAAAAACAAAATGAAAATTTTAGAGTTTATGTTTGGGAAGAATTTATAGCAATAAAAAATGTAAGTAAAAAAAATTTATTCACACACCACAGATGAACACAAAAGTTTTGTTATGCAAGTTTGGAAAATTCCAGTAGTTCAACCCTAATAGCTCGAAATTTTAAAAAATGGATATCCATGCTTCAAACATATTAAAGATTCAAATGACCAATGGATCCAAATATTTTAAAGATAATAACGTTAAATTCCCAAGTGAAGGTTTGGTGGGATATTTACCCTAGTCAAACAAGCCATTATTTTGCCCATTGACAAAAAGCTGATATAATGATGATAGATGATTAAAAAGTGATTTATCATGTGTAATGGGCTATATTTTTTTAAGGAATGACTGATGGATAGAGTGTCAACACTTAGTTAAAAATCCCCCGACTCCCCCTTTTCCTGACGATTGCAAAACTTTATATATAAAAACAAAAAAGAGTTTACAATCCCTAAAAATTACTGCCACTTTTTGGAATTATCTCTCTCTACATTTTTGCATTGTGCATTTGCATTTTAGACGTATACTTTTTTCTTAAATCAAAACCTAAGTTTTCACTTTCCCTTCATATCGTAAACAAAAAAAGAGATAAAAGGCAAATAGATCACAACAAAATGAAAATTTTAGAGTTTATGTATGGATATAATTTAAAGCAATAACAAATTTAAGTAAATAAAACTTATTGCAACACCACAAATGAACACAAAAGTTTTGTTATCCAAGTTTGAGAAATTTCACTAGTTCAACCCTAATAGCTCGAAATTTCATAAGAAAGAGATTTTTCTACAATTTTTTTAAAAATGGATATCCATGCTTGAAAAATGTTGAATATGCAAATGACCTATTGATCCAAACAATTTAAAGATAATAACAATAAATTCCCAAGTAAATGTTCGGTGGGATATTTACCCGAGTCCAACAAGCCATTATTTTGCACATTTACAAAGGGCTGACCTAACGATTATAGATTATTATATAGTGATTTACCATGTGTAACGGGCTATATTTTTTTAAGGAATGACTTATGTATTGGGAGTCAACACCCAGTTAAAAATCCCCCTCCTCCCCCTTTTCCCGACGATTGTAGAACCTGATATATAAAAACTAAAAAGAGTTTACAATCCCTAAAACTTATAGACACTTTTTGGAATTATCTCTCTCTACATTTGTGCATTGTGCTTTTCTATTTTAGATGTATACATTTTCTTAAATCAAAACTTTAGTGTTGACTTTCCCTTCATCTCGTAGAATAAAGAAGAGATAAAAGGCAAATACATCACAATAAAATGAAAATTTTAGAGTTTATGTATGGAAATAATTTAAAACAATAACAAATGTAAGTAAAGAAAATTTATTATCATACCACAAATGAACAGAAAATTTTTGTTATCCAAGTTTTGGAAATTCCACTTCTTCAACCCTAATAACTCGGAATTTTATAAGAAAGAGATTTTTTTACACATGTTTTAAAAAATGGATATGCATACTTGAAACATGTTAAAGATGCAAATGACCTATGGATCCAAGCCTTTTAAAAAAAATAACATTAAATTCCCAAGTGAACTTGCAGTGGGATATTTACCCGAGTCAAACAAGCCATTATTTTGCTCATTTACAAAAAGATGACCAAACGATCATAGATGATTATAAAGTGATTTATCATGCATAACGGGCTATTTTTTGTATGGAATGACTTATGTATTGGGAGTCAACATTCAGTTAAAAATTCCCCGCCACCCCCCTTTCCCCACGATTGCAGAACTTCATATATAAAACCAAAAAAAAGTTTACAATCCCTAAACAATACAGGCACTTTTTGGAAGTATCTCTCTCTATAAATTTATGTATTGTGCATTTCCATCTATATGTATACTTTTTTCTTAAATAAAAACTTGATTTTTGACTTTCTCTTCATCTCGTAAACAAAAAAAGAGATAAAAGGCAAATGGATCACAACAAAATGAAAATTTTAGAGTTTATGTATGGAAAGAATTTAAAGCAATAACAAATGTAAATAAAGAAAATTTATTCACACACCACAAATGAACACAACATTTTTTTTATACAAATTCGGGAAATTCCACTAGTTCAACCCTAATAGCTTGGGTTTCAACACTCAGTTAAAAATCGCTCGTCTCCCCCTTTTCCCGACGATTGCAAAACTTTATATATAAAAACAAAAAAGAGTTTACAATCCCTAAAAATTACTGCCACTTTTTGGAATTATCTCTCTCTACATTTGTGCATTGTGCATTTCCATTTTAGACGTATACTTTTTTCTTATATCAAAACTTGAGTTTTCACTTTCCCTTCATCTCGTAAACAAAAAAAGAGATAAAAGGCAAATAGATCACAACAAAATGAAAATTTTAAGAGTTTATGTATGGAAAGAATTTAAATCAATAAAAAATGTAAGTAAAGAAAATTTATTCTCACACCACGAATGAATAGAAAAGTTTTGTTATCCAAGTTTGGGAAATTCCACTTGTTCAACCTTAATAGCTCGGAATTTTGTAAGAAAAATTTTCTACACATGTTTTAAAAAATGGATAGGCATGCCTGAAATATGTTAAAGATGCAAATGACCTCTGGATCCAAACCTCTTAATGATAATAACATTAAATTCCCAAGTGAATGTGCGGTGGGATATTTACCCGAGTCAAACAAACCATTATTTTGCCCATTTACAAAAAGCTGACCTAACGATTATAGATGATTGTAAAGTGATTTATCGTGGGTAACGGGCTTTATTTTTGTATGGAATGACTTATGGATTGGGAGTCAACACTCAGTTAAAAAACCCCTGCCTCCCCCTTTTCCCGACGATTGCAGAACTTGATATTTAAAAACTAAAAAGAGTTTTCAATCCCTAAAAATTACACTCACTTTTTGGAATTATCTCTCCCGACATTTGTGAATTGTGCATTTCCATTTTAGATGTATATTTTTTTCTTAAATCATAACTTGAGTTTCCACTTTCGCTTCATCTAGCAAACAAAAAAGGAGATAACAGGCAAATAGATCACAACAAAATGAAAATTTTAGAGTTTATGTATGGAAAGAATTTAACGCAATAAAAAATGTAAGTAATGAAAATTTATGCACACACTACAAATGAACACAAAATTTTTGTTATCCAAGTTTAGGAAATTCCACCAGTCCAACCCTAATAGCTCGGAAATTTATAAGAAAGAGATTTTTCTACACATGTTTTAAAAAATGGATATGCATGCTTGAAACATGTTAAAGATGAAAATGACATATGGATCCAAACCTTTTAAAGAGAATAACATTAAATTCCCAAGTGAACGTGCGGTGGGATATTTACCTGAGTCAAACAAGCAATTATTTTGCCCGTTTAAAAAAAGATGACTTAACGATCATAGATGATTTTAAATTCATTTATCATGTGTAGTGGGCTATATTATGTTATGGAATGACTTAAGGATTGGGAGTCAACACTCGGTTAAAAATCTGCCGCCTCCCCGTTTTCCCGATGATTGATAAACATGATATATAAAATACTAAAAAGTGTTTACAATCCCTAAAAATGACAGATACTTTTTGGAATTATCTCTTTCTACATTTATGCATTGTGCATTTCAACTTTAGATGTAAACTTTTTTTCTGAAATCAAAACTTGAAGTTTACACTTTCCCTTCATCTCGTAAACAAAAAAACAAGATAAAAGTCAAATAGATCACTACAAAATGAAAATTTTAGAGTTTATGTATGGAAAAATTTTAAAGCAATAACAATTGTAAGTAAAGAAAATTTATTCACACACCACAAATGAATAGAAAAGTTTTATTATCCTAGTTTGGGAAATTCCACTAGTTCAAACCTTATACCTTGGAATTTTATTAGAAAGAGATTTTTCTACACATGTTTTAAACAATGGATATGCATGCTTGGAACAAGTTAAAGATGCAAATGACCTATGGATCCAAACCTTTTAAAGAGAATAACATTAAATACCCAAGTGAAAGTGCGGTGCGATTTTTACCCAAGTCAAACAAGCAATTTTTTTGCCCAATTACAAAATGTTGACCTAACGATCATAATTGAGGGTAAAGTTATTTATCATGTGTAATGGGCTAATTTTTTATAAGGAATGACTTATAGACTGGGAGTCCATACTCGGATAAAAATTCCTCCCCCCCTTTTTCGACGATTGCAAAACCTGATATATAAAAACTGAAAAGAGTTTACAATCCCTAAAAATTACACACACTTTTTGGAATTATCTCTCTCTACATTTGTGCATTGTGCATCTCCTTTTTAGATGTATAATTTTTTCTTAAATCAAAACTTGAGTTTTCACTTTCCCTTCATTACGTAAACAAAAAAAGAGAAAAAAGGCAAATAGATGACAACAAAATGAAAATTTTAGAGTTTATGTATGGAAAGAATTTAAAGCAATAAAAAATGTTAGTAAATAAAATTTATTCACACACCACAAATGAACACTAAAGTTTTTTTATCCAAGTTTTGGAAATTCCACTAGCTCAACCCTAATAGCTCAAAATTTTATAAGGAAGAGATTTTTCTAGACATGTTTTAGAAAATGGATATGCATGCTTGAAACATGTTAAAGATGCAAATGACCTACGAATCCAAACCTTTTAAAGATAATAACTTTAAATTCCCAAATGAATGTTTGGTGGGATATTTACCCGAGTCAAACAAGCCATTATTTTGCCCACTTACAAAAAGCTGACCTAACAATCATAGATGATTGTAAAGTGATTTATCATGGATAACGGGCTATATTTTTTTAAGGCATGACTTATGGATTGCGAGTGAACACTCATTTAAAAATCCCTCACCTCCCCGTTTTCCCGACGATTGCAGAGCCTGATATATAAAAAACTAAAAAGAGTTTAGAATACCTAAAAATTATAGACAATTTTTGGAATTATCTCTCTCTACTTTTGAGCATTGTGCATTTCCATTTTAGATGTAAACTTTTTTCTTAAATAAAAACTTGAGTTTTTGCTTTCCCTTCATCCCGGAAACAAAGAAAGAGATAAATGTCAATTAGATCACACCAAAATGAAAATTTTAGAGTTTATGTATGGAATGAATTTAAAGCAATAAAAAATGGAACTAAAGAAAATTTATTCACACACCACAAATGAACACAAAAGTTTTGTTATCGTAGTTTGAGAAATTCCACTATTTCAACCCTCATATCTCAAAATTTTATAAGAAAGAGATTTTTCTACACATGTTTTAAAAAATGAATATGCATGTTTGAATCATGTTAAACATGCTAATGAACTATGGATCCAAACATTTTAAAGATAATAACATTAAATTCCCAGGTGAACTTTCGATGGGATATTTACCTGAGTCGAACAAGCCATTATTTTTCCCAATTACTAAAAGTTGTCCTAACGATCATAAATGATTGTAAATGGATTTATCATGCATAATGGGATATTATTTTGTAAGGAATCACTTAGGATTGGGAGTCAACACTCAGTTAAAAATCCCCCACCTCCCCCTTTTCCCGACGATTGCAGAACATGATATATAAAAACTAAAAAGAGTTTACAATCCCTAAAAATTATAGACACTTTTAGGAATTATCTCTCTCTAAATTTGTACATTGTGCAATTCCATTTTATATGTATACTTTTTTCTTAAATCAAAACATGACTTTTCACTTTCACTTTATCTCGTAAACAAAAAAAGAGAGAAAAGGCAAATAGATCACAACAAAATCAAAATTTTAGAGTTTATGTGTGGAAAGAATTTAAATCAATAACAAATGGAAGTAAAGAAAATTTATTCACACACCAAAAATGAACACAAAATTTTTTTTATGCAAGTTTGGGAAATTCCACTAGTTCAACCCTAATAGCTTGGAATTTTATAAGAAAAAGATTTTTCTACACAAGTTTTAAAAAATGGATATGCATGCTTGAAACATGTTAAAAATTCAAATGACCTTTGGCTCCAAACTTTTAAAGATAAGAACATTAAATTTCCAAATGAACATTCTGTGGGATATTTAACCGAGTCAAACAAGCCAATATTTTGCCCATTTACAAAATGCTGACTTAACGATCATAGATGAATGTAAAGTGATTTATCATGTGTAACGGGCTATATTTTTGTAAGGAATGACTTATGGATTGGGTGTCAACACTCAGTTAAAAATCCTTTGCCTCCCTGTTTTCCCGACGATTGTAGAAGCTGATAAATTAAAAACAAAAAAGAGTTCACAATCCCTAAAAATTACAGACACTTTTGGAATTATCACTCTATACATTTGTGCATTGTGCATTTCCATTTTAGATGTATATTTTTTTCGTAAATAAAAACTTTAGTTTTCACTTTCCCTTCATCTCGTAAACAAAAAAGAGATAAAATGAAAATAGATCACAACAAAATGAAAATTCTAGAGTTTATGTATGGAAATAATTTAAAGCAATAACTAATGTAAGTAAAGAAAATTTATTCACACACCACAAATGAACACCAAAGTTTTGTTATCCAAGTTTGGGAAATTCCATTAGTTCAACCCTTACAGCTCAGAATTTTATAAGAAAAAGATTTTTCTACACATGTTTTAACAATTTGATATGCATGCTTGAAACATGTTAAAGATTAAAATAACCTATGGAACCAAACCTTTTAAAGTGAGTAACAGTAAATTCCCAAGGGAACATGAGATGGGATATTTACCTGAGTCATACAAGCCATTATTTTGCAATTTTACAAAAAGTTGACCGAACTATTTATCATGCGTAACGGGCAAAGTTTTTGTAAGGAATCACTTATGGAATGGGAGTCAACACTAAGTTAAAAATCTCCCACCTCCCCCTTTCCTGATGATTGTAAAACTTGGTATATAAAAACTAAAAAGAGTTTATAATCCCTAAAAATTACAGACAGTTTTTTGAATTATCTCTCTCTACATTTGTGCATTGTGCATTTCCTTTTAAGATGTATACTTTTTGCTTAAATCAAAACTTGAGTTTTCACGTTCCCTTCATCTTGTAAAAAAAAATAGAAAAAAAGCAAAAAGATCACTACAAAATGAACATTTTAGAGTTTATGTATGGAAAGAATTTAAAGAAATAAAAAATATTAGTAAAGAAAATTTATTCACACACCACAAATGAACACAAAAGTTTTGTTATCCAAGTTTGGGAAAATTCCACTAGTTCAACCCTAATAGCTCAGAATTTTATAAGAAAGATATTTTTCTACACATATTTTAAAAAATGGATATGCATGATTGAAACATGTTAAAGATGCAAATGACCTATGGATCCAAACCTTTTAAAGAAAATAATATTAAATTCCCAAGTGAATGTGCGGTGGGATATTTACCCGAGTCAGACAAGCCATTATTTTGCCCATTTACAAAAAGCTGACCTAACGATCATAGATGATTGTAAAGTGATTTATCATTCATAACAAGCTACATTTTTGTGAGGAGTGACTTATGGATTGGGAGTTAACACTAAGTTAAAAATCCCCCGCATCCCCCTTGTCCCGATGATTGCAGAACATGATATATAAAAACCTAAAAAGAGTTTACAATCCCTAAAAATTACTCACACTATTTGGAATTATCTCTCTCTACATTTGTGCATTGTGCATTTATATTTTAGATGTATACTTTTTTCTTAAATCAAAACTTGAGTTTTCACTTTCCCTTCATTTGGTAATAAAAAAAAGATATAAAAGGTAAATAGATCACAACAAAATGAAAATCTTAGAGTTTATGTCTGGAAATCATTTAAAAATATTTTAATCCAATAACAAATGTAAGTAAATAAAATTTATTCACACACCACAAATGAACACAAAATTGTTGTTATCCAAGTTTGGGAAATTCCACTAGTTCAACCCTAATAGCTCGGAATTTTATAAGAAGGAGATTTTTCTACACATCTTTTTAAAAATGGATATGCAGGCTTGAAACATGTAAAAGATGCAAATGACCTATGGATCCAAACATTTTAAAGAGAATAAAATTAAATTCCCAAGTGAACTTGGGTGGGATATTTACCCGAGTCAAACAAGCAATTATTTTGCCCATTTACAAAAAGCTGACCTAACAATCATAGATGATTGTAAAGAGATTTATCATGCATAACGGGCTATATTTTTTTAAGGAATGACTTATTGATTGGGATTCAACACTTAGTTAAAAATCCCTCGCCTCGCCCTTTTCCCAACAATGGCAGAACCTGATATATAAAAACTAAAAAGAGTTTACAATCCCTAAAATTTACAGAGACATTTTGGAATTATATCTCTCTTCTTATGTGCATTGTGCATTTCCATTTTTTATGTATACTTTTTTCTTAAATCAAAATTTGAGTTTTCACTTTTCCTTTATATTGTAAACAAAAAAAGAGATAAAAGGCTAATAGATCACAACAAAATGAAAATTTTAGAGTTTATGTATGGAAAGAATTTAAAGCAATAAAAAATGTAAGCAAAGAAAATTTATTCACTCACAACAAATGAACACAAAAGTTTTGTTCAACCCTAATAACTCAGAATTTTATAGGAAAGAGATTTTTCTACGCATGTTTTAAAAAATGGATCTGCATGCTTGAAATATTTTAAAGATGCAAATAACCTATGGATCAAAAACTTTTAAAGAGAAAAAATTTAAATTCCAATGTGAACATGCGTTGGGATATTTACCTGGGTCAAACAAGCCATTATTTTGCCCATTTACAAAAAGCTGATCTAACTATCATAGATGATTGTAAAGTAATTTATCATGCATAACGGGCTATATTTTTGTAAGGAATGGCTTATGGATTGGGAGTCAACACTCAGTTAAAAATCCCAAGCCTCCCCCTTTTCCTGACGATTGCTGAACTTGATATTTAAAAACTAAAAAGAGTTTACAATCCCTTAAAATTACAAACACTTTTTGGAATTTTCTCTCTCCACATTTGTGCATTGTGCATTTCCATTTTAGATATATACTTTTTTCTTAAATCAAAATTTGAGTTTTGACTTTCCCTTCATCTCTTCAAAAAAGAAAGAGATAAAAGGCAAATAGATCACAACAAAATGAAAATTTTAGAGTTTATGTATGGAGAGAACTTAAAGCAATAACAAAAGTAAGTAAAGAAAATTTATTCACTCACCACAAATGAACAGAAAAGTTTTGTTATCCAAGTTTGGGAAATTCCACTCGTTCAACCCTAATAGCTCGGAATTTTATAAGAAAGAGATTTTTCTATGCATGTTTTAAAAAATGGATATGCATGCTTGAAACATGTTAAAGATGCAAATGACCTATGGATCCAAACCTTTTAAAGAGAATAACATTAAATCCCAAAGTGAACGTGGGGTGGGATATTTATCCGAGTGAAACAAGCCATTATTTTGCCATTTACAAAAAGCAGACATAACGATAATAGATGATTGTAAAGTGATTTAGCATGTGTAACAGGCTATATTTTTTTATGGAATGACCTATGGATTGGGAGTCAACACTCAGTTAAAAATCCCATGCCTCCCCCTTTTCCAGACAATTGCAGAACCTGATATGTAAAAACTAGAAAGGGTTTACAATCCCTAAACATTATAGACACTTTTTTGAATTATCTCTCTCTACATTTATGCATTATGCATTTTCATTTTAGATGTATACTTTTTTCTTAAATCAAAACTTGATTTTTCACTTTCCCTTCATCTTTAAACAAAAACAAAGATAAAAGGCAAATAGATCACAACTAAATAAAAATTTTAGATTTTTTGCATGGAAAGAATTTAAAGCAATAAAAAATCTAAGTAAAGAAAATTTAATCACACCACAAATGAACACAAAAGTTTTGTTATCGATGCTTGAATTTTTATCCCTAATAGCTCGGAATTTTTAAGAAAGAGAATTTTCTACAAATATTTTAAAAAATAGATATGCATGCTTGAAACATGTTAAAGATGAAAATGACCTATGGATCCAAACCTTTTAAATAGAATAACATTAAATTCGCAAGCGAATGTGTGGTGGTATAACATGAGTCAATCAAGCCATTACTTTGCCTATTTTAAAAAATCTGACCTACCTACCATAGTTGATTGTAAAGTGATTTATCATGCGTAATGGGCTATATTTTTGTAAGGAATGACTTATGGATTTGGAGTCAAGACTCATTTAAAAATCCCCCGCCACCCCCAGTTCCTGACAATCGCAGAACCTGATATATAAAAACTAAAAAGAGTTAACAATCCCTAAAAATTATAGAAACTTTTTGGAATTATCTCTCCCTACATTTGTGTATTGTGCATTTCCATTTTAGTTGTATACGTTTTTCTTAAAAAAAAACTTGAGTTTTCTCTTTCCCTTCCTATCGTAAACAAAAAAAGAGATAAAAGGCAAATAGATCACAACAACATGAAAATTTTAAAGTTGATGTGCGGAAAGAATTTAAAGAAATAACAAATGTAAGTAAAGAAAATTTATTCACACACGACAAATTTACACAAAAGTTTTGTTTTCAAAGTTTGGGAAAATTCCACTTGTTCAACCATAATAGTTCGGAATTTTACAATAAAGAGATTTTTCTACACATGTTTTAAAAAATGGATATGCTTGCTTTAAACATGTTAAAGATGCAAAGGAGCTATGGATCCAAACCTTTTAAAGCGAATAACATTAAATTCCCAAGTGAACGTGCGGTTGGATATTTATCTGAGTCAAACATGCCATTATTTTGCCCATTTACAAAAAGCTGACCTAACGATCATAGATGATTGTAAAGTGATTTATCATGCATAGCGGGCTATATTTTTATAAGGAATGACTTGCGGATTGGGAGTCAACACTCAGTTAAAAATCCCCCGCCTCCCCCTTTTCCCGGCGATTTCAGAACTAGATATATAAAAACTAAAAAGAGTTTACAATACCTTAAAATTATAGACACTTTTCGAAACTATTTCTCTCTATATTTGTGCATTGTGCATTGTGCATTTCCATTTTAGATGTATACTTTTTCCTCAAATAAAAACTTGATTTTTCACTTTCCCTTCATCTCATAAACAAAAAAAAAAAGATATAAAAAGCAAATAGATCACAACAAAATGAAAATTTTAAAGTTTATGTATGGAAAGAATTTAAAGCAATAACAAATTTAAGTGAAGAAAATTTAAATCAACACAAAAATTTAGTTATCCAAGTTTGGGAAATTCCACTTGTTCAACCCTAATAGCTCAGAATTTTATAAGAAAGATATTTTTCTACACAAGTTTTAGAAAATGGATATGCATGCTTGAATTCCCAAGTGACCTATGGATTCAAACCTTTTAAAGAGAATAACATTAAATTCCCAAGTGAAAGTGCGGAGGGATATTTACCCGAGTCAAACAAGCCATTATTTTTCCCATTTAAAAAAAGTTGACCTAATGAGCATAGATTATTGTTAAGTGATTTATCATGCGTAACAGGCTATATTTTTGTAAGCAATGACTTATGGATTGGCAGTCAAGACTCAGTTAAAAATCCCCCGCCTCCACCATTTCCGACGACCGCAGAACCTGATATATAAGAACTAAAAAGAGTTTAAAATCCCTAAAAAATTTAGACACTTTTTGGAATTATCACTCTCTAAATTTGTGCAATGTGCATTTCCTTTTTTGATGGATACTTTTTTCTTAAATAAACAATTGAGTTTTCACTTTCTCTTCATCTCGTAAACAAAAAAAGGGATAAAAGGCAAATAGATCACATCAAAATGAAAATTTTAGGTTTCTTATTAGGATATAAATTAAAGAAATAAAAAATGAAGATAATTTATTCACACACAACAAATGAACACAAAAGGTTTTTTATCAAAGTTTGGGAAATTCCAGTAGTTCAACACTAATAACATGGAATTTTATAAGAAAGAGATTTTTCTACACATGTTTTAAAAAATGGATATGTATGCTTGAAACATGTTGAAGATGCAAATGACCAACAGATCCAAACCATTTAAAGAGAATAACATTAAATTCCGAAGTGAACGAGCGGTGGGATATTTACTCGAGTCAAACAAGCCATTATTTTGCCCATTTACAAAAAGCTGACCTAATGTTCATAGATGATTGTAAATTGATTTATCATGCGTCACGGGCTATATTCTTGTAAGGAATGACTTAAGGATTGTGAGTCAACTCTCAGTTAAAAATCCCCCGCCTTCCCCTTTTCCCGACGTATGCAAAACCAGATATATAAAACCTAAAAAGAGTTTGCAATCCCTAAAAATTACTGACACTTTTTAGAATTATCTCTCTCTAAAATTTTCATTTTGTTCTGATCTATTTGCTTTTTCACACTTTTTTTTTTACGAGATGAAGGGAAAGTGAAATCTCAAGTTTTGATTTAAGAAAAAAGTATACATCTAAAATTGAAATACACAATGCAAAAATGTAGAGAGAGAAGATTCCAAAAAGTGTCCGTAATTTTTAGGGATTGTAAACTCTTTTTAGTTTTTTTATAACAGGTTCCGCAATCGTCGGGAAAAGGGGGAGGTGGGGGGCTTTTAATTGAGTGTTGACACGCAATCCATTAGTCATTCCTTACAAAAATATAGCCCGTTATGCATGAGAAATCACTTTAAAATCATCAATGATCGTTATGTCATCTTTTTGTAAATGGGCAAAATAATGGCTTGTTTGACTGGGGTAAATATCCTACCGCACTTGCACTTGGGAATTTAAGGGTATTCTTTTTAAAATATTTTGATTCAAAGGTCATTTGTATCTTAAACAAATTTCAATCATGCATATCCTTTTTCTAAAACATGTGGAGAAAAATCTCTTTCTTATAAAATTCCGAGCTATCAGGGATGAACTAGTGGAATTTCTCAAACTTGGATAACAAAACTTTTGTGTTCATTTGTGGTGTGTGAATAAATTTTCTTGAATTACATTTGTTATTGCTTTAAATTATTTCCATGCATAAACTCCAAAATTTTCATTTTGTTGTGATCAATTTGCTGTTTATCACTTTTTTTGTTTACGAGATGAAGGGAAAGTGAAAACTCAAGTTTTAATTTAAGAAAAAAGAATACATATAAAATGGAAATGCCCAATGCACAAATGTAGAGAGAGATAATTCCTAAAAGTGTTTGTAATTTTTAGAGATTGTAAACACTTTTTAGTTTTTATTTATCAGATTCTACAATCATCGGGAAAAGACGGAGGCGAGGGATTTTTTACAGAGTGTTGACTCCCAATCCATAAGTCATTCCTTAAAAAAATATATCCCATTACGCATGATAATTCACTTTACAATCATCTATGATCGTTAGGTTTACTTTTTTAAATGGCCAAAATAATGGCTTGTTTGACTCGGGTAAATATCCCACCACACGTTCACTTGGGAATTTAATTTTATTCTCTTTAAAAGGTTTGGATCCATAGGTCATTTGCATCTTTTACATGTTTCAAGCATGCATATCCATTTTTTAAAACATGTGTAGAAAAATCTCTTTCTTATAAAATTCCAAGCTATTAGGGTTGAACTACTGGAATTTCCCAAACTTGGATAACAAAACTTTTGTATTCATTTGTGGTGTGTGAGTAAATTATCTTTACTTACATTTGTTATTTCTTTAAATTCTTTCCTTACATAAACCCTAACATTTTCATTTTGTTGAGATCAATTTGCCTTTTATCTCTTTTTTTGTTTACGAGATAAAGGGAAAGTGAAAACTCAAGTTTTGATTTAAGAAAAATGTATACATCTAAAATGGAAATGCACAAATTTAGAGAGAGATAATTCCAAAAAGTGTCTGTAGTTTTTCGGGATTGTAAACTCTTTTTAGTTTTTATACATCAGGTTCTGCATTAGTCGCGAAAAGGGGGAGGTGGAGGATTTTTAACTTAGAGTTCACTCCCAATCCATAAGTCTTGCTTCCAAGAATATAGCCCGTTACACATGATAAATCACTTTACAATCATCTATGATCATTAGGTTAGCTTTTTGTAAATGGGCAAAATAAAGGCTTGTTTGACTCGGGTAAATATTCCACCACTCGTTCACTTGGGAATTTAATTTTATTCTCTTTAAAAGGTTTGGATCCATAAGTCATTAGCATCTTTAACATGTTTCAAGCATGCATAGTCATTTTTTAAAACTTGTGTAGAAAAATCTCTTTCTCAAAAAATTCCTAGCTATTAGTGTTGAATTAGTGGAATTTCCCAAACATGGATAACAAAGCTTTTATGTTCATTTGTGGTGTGTGAATAAATTATCTTTACTTACATTTGTTATTGCTTTAAATTCTTTCCTTACATAAACTCTAAAATTTTCATTTTGTTGTGATCTATTTGCCTTTTATCTCTTTTTTTTGTTTACGAGAAGAAGGAAAAGTGAAAACTAAATTTTTGATTTATGAAAAGAGAATACATCTAAAAAGGAAATGCACAATGCACTAATGTACAGAGAGATAATTCCAAAAAGTGTCTGTAATTTTTAGGGATTGTAAACTCTTTTTAGTTTTTATATATTTGGTTCTGCAATCATCGGGAAAAGGGGGAGGCGGGGGATTTTTAACTGAGTGTTGACTCCTAATCCATAATCATTCCTTACAAAAATATTGCCCCTTAAGCATGATAAATCACTTTACAATCATCTCTGCTCATTAGGTCAGCTTTTTGTGAAAGGGGAAAATAATGGCTTGTTTGACTCGGGTAAATATCCCACCGCACGTTTACTTGGGAATTTAATGTTATTCTCTTTAAAAGGTTTGGATCCATAGGGAATTTGCATCTTTAACATGTTTCAAGCATGCATATCCATTATTTAAAACATGTGTAGGAAAATCTCTTTCTTATAAAATTTCGAGCTATTAGGGTTTAACTAGTGGAATTTTCCTAATCTAAGATAACAAAAATTTTGTGTACATTTTTGGTCTGTGAATAAATTTTCTTTACTTAAATTTTTTATTGCTTGAAATTCTTTCCATACATAAATACTAAAATTTTCATTTTGTTGCGATTGATTTACCTTTTATTTCTTTTTATGTTTACGAGATGAAGGAAAAGTGAAAACTCAATTTTTGATCCATGAAAAAGGAATACATCTAAAAAGGAAATACACAATGCACTTATGTAGAGAGAGATAATTCCAAAAAGTGTCTGTAATTTTTAGGGATTGTAAACTCTTTTTAGTTTTTATATATCAGGTTCTGCAATCGTGGGGAAAAGGGGGTGGCGCGGGATTTTTAACTGAGTGTTGACTCCTATTCCATAAGTCATTCCTTAAAAAAATATTACACCCTTAAGAGAGACAAATCACTTTGCAATCATCTATGATTGTTAGGTCAACTTTTTGTGAATGGGAAAAATAATTGCTTGTTTGACTCGGGTAAATATCCCACCGCACGTTTACTTGGGAATTTAATGCTATTCTCTTTAAAAGGTTTGGATCCTTAGGTCATTTGCATCTTTAACATGTTTAAAGAATGCATATCCATTATTTAAAACATGTGTAGGAAAATCTCTTTCTTATAAAATTTCGAGCTATTAGGGTTGAACTAGTGGAATTTTCCAAAACTAAGATAACAAAACTTTTGTGTACATTTTTGGTGTGTGAATAAATTTTCTTTACTTAAATTTGTTATTGCATTAAATTCTTTCCATACATAAACTCTAAAATTTTCATTTTGTTGCGATTGATTTGCCTTTTATTTCTTTTTTTGTCTACGAGATGAAGGGGAAGTGAAAACTCAATTTTTGATTTATGAAAAAAGAATACATCTAAAAAGGAAATGCACAATGCACTAATGTAGAGAGAGATAATTCCAAAAAGTGTCTGTAACTTTTAGGGATTGTCAACTCTTTTTAGTTTTTATATATCAGGTTGTGCAATCATCGGGAAAAGGGGGAGGCGGGAGATTTTTAACTGAGTGTTGACTCCTAATCCATAAGTCATTCCTTACAAAAATATATCCCCTTAAGCATGATAAATCACTATACAATCATCTATGATCGTTAGGTTAGCTTTCTGTGAATGGGCAAAATAGTGGCTTGTTTGACTCGGGTAAATATCCCACCGCACGTTTACTTGGGAATTTAATGTTTTTCTCTTTAAAATGTTTGGATCCATAGGTCATTCGCATCTTTAACATGTTTCAAGCATGCATATCCATTATTTAAAACATGTGTAGTAAATTCTCTTTCATATAAAATTTTGAGCTATTAGGGTTGAACTAGTGGAAGTTTCCAAAACTAAGATAACAAAACTTTTGTGTACATTTTTGGTGTATGAATAAATTTTCTTTACTTACATTTGTTATTGATTGAAATTCTTTCCATACATAAACTCTAAAATTTTCATTTTGTTGCGATTGATTTGCCTTTTATTTATTTTTTTCTTTACGAGATGAAGGGAGAGATAACTCCAAAAGTGTCTGTAATTTTTAGTGATTGTAAACTCTTTTTAGTTTTTATATATCAAGTTCTACGATCATCGGGAAAAGGGGGAGGGGGGGGGGGATTTTTAAGTGAGTGTTGACTCCCAATCCATAAGTCATTGCTTACAAAATTGTAGCCCTTTACGCATGATAAATCCCTTTACAATTATCTATGATCGTTAGGTTAGCTTTTTGTAAATGGGCAAAATAATGGCTTGTTTGATTCGGGTAAATATCCCACCCCACGTTCACTGGGGAATTTAATGTTATTATCTTTAAAAGGTTTGGATCCATAGGTCATTTGCATCTTTAACAAGTTTCAAGCATGCATATCCATTTTTCAAAACATGTGTGGAAAAATCTCTTTCTTATAAAATTTTGAGCTATAAGGGTTGAAGAAGTGGAATTTCCCAAACTTGGATAACAAAACTTTTGTGTTCATTTAAATTTTCTTTACTTACATTTGTTATTTATTTTAAAAAATTTCCATACATAAACTCTAAATTTTACATTTTTTTTTGAACTATTTCCCTTTTATCACTTTTTTTTTGTTTACGTTATAGGGAAAGTGAAAACTCATGTTTTGATTTAAGAAAAAAGTATAGAACTAAAATGGAAATGCACAATTCACAAATGTAGAGAGAAATAATTCCAAAAAGTGTCTATAATTTTTAGCGATTCTAAACTCTTTTTAGTTTTTATATATCAGGTTCTGCAATTGTCGGGAAAAGGGGGAGGCGGGGGATTTTTAACTGAGTATTGACTCAAAAAATTAAGTCACTCCTTACAAAAATATAGCCCGTTATATATATCACTTTACAATCATCTATGATCGTTAGGTATGATTTTTGTAAATGGGCAAAATAATGGCATGTTTGACTTGGGTAAATATCCTACCACACGTTCAATTGGGAATTTAATGTTATTCTCTTTAAAAGGATTGGATATAGAGGTCATTTGAATCTTTAACATGTTTTAAGCATGCATATCCATTTTTTAAAACATGTGTAGAAAAATCTCTTTCTTATAAAATTCCGAGCTATTAGGGTTCAACTCGTGGAATTTTCCCAAACTTAGATAACAAAACTTTTGTGCACATTTGTGGTGTGTGAATAAATTTTCTTTACTTACATTTGTTATTTCTTTAAATTCTTTCCATACATAAACTCTAAAATTTTCATTTTGTTGTGTTCTATTTGCCTTTTATCTCTTTTTTTGTTTACGAGATGAAGGGAAAGTGAAAACTCAAGTTTTGGTTTAAGAAAAAAGTATCCATCCAAAATTGAAATGCACAATGCTCAAATGTAGAGAGATATAATTTCAAAATGTGTCTATAAATTTTTAGGGATTGTAATCATTTTTTAGTTTTTATGTATCAGATTCTGCAATTGCCGAGAAAAGGGGGAGCTGGGGGATTTTTAACTTAGTGTTAACTCCAAATCCATAAGTCATTTCTTAAAAAAATATATCCTGGTACGCACGATAAATCACTTAAAAATCATCTATGATCGTTAGGTCAGCTTTTTTAAAATGGGGGAAATAATGGCTTGTTTGACTCGGGTAAATATCCCACCGCACGTTCACTTTGGAACTTAATGTTATTCTCTTTAAATGGTTTGGATCCATAGGTCATTTGCATCTTTAACATGTTTTAGGCATGCATATCCATTTTTAAAACATGTGTACAAAAATCTCTTTCTTTTAAAATTATGAGCTATTAGGGTTGAACTAGTGGAATGACTTATGGATTGGTAGTCAACACTCAGTTAAAAATCCCCTGTCTCCCTCTTTTCGCGACGATTGCAGAACCTGATATATATAAGCTAAAAAAAGTTTACAATACCAAAAAATTGTAGACAATTTTTGGAATGATCTCTCTCTAAATTTGTGCATTGTGCATTTCCATTTTAGGTGTAATATTTTTTATTAAAGCAAACCTGAGTTTTCACTTTCCCTTCATCTCATAAAGAAAAAAAAGAGATAAAAGGCAAATAGATCACAACAAAAAGAAAATTTTAGAGTTTATGTATGGAAATAATTTAAAGCAATAACAAATGTAAGTAAAGAAAATTTATTCACACACCAGAAATGAACACAAAAGTTTTTGTTATCCATGTTTTTGAAATTCCACTAGTTCAACCCTAATAGCTCGGAATTTTATCAAAACAAGATTTTTCTAGACATGTTTTAAAAAATGGATCTGCATGCTTGAAACATCTTAAATATGCAAATGACCTATGGATCCAAACCTTTTGAAGAGAATAACATTAAATCCCCAAGTGAACATGCGGTGGGATATTTACCAAAGTCAAACAAGCAATTATTTTGCTCATTTACAAAAAGCTGACATTTCGATCATAAATGATTGTAAAGTGATTTATCATGCGTAACGGGCTATATTTTTGTAAGGAATGACTTACGGATTGGGTGTCAACACTCAATTAAAAATCCCCTGCCTCCCCCTTTTTCTTAACGATTGCATAACCTGATATATAAAAACTAAAACGGGTTTACAATCTTAAAAATTACAGGCACTTTTAGGAATTATCTCTCTCTACATTTGTGCATTATGCATTTTCATTTTAGATGTATACTTTTTTCTTAAGTCAAAACTTTAGTTTTTAGTTTCCCTTCATCTCGTAAACAAAAAAAGAGATAAAAGGCATGTAGATCACAACAAAATGAAAATTTTAGAGTTTATGTATGGAACTAATTTAAAGAAATAACATATATAAGTAAAGAAAATTTATTCCCACAACACAAATTAACACAAAAGTTTTGTTACTCAAGCTTAGGAAATTCCACTAGTTCGACCCTAAATGATTGAAATTTTTTAAGGAAGAGGTTTTTCAACATATGTTTTAAAAAATGGATACGCATGCTTGAAACATGTTAAAGATGCAAATGACCTATGGATGCAAACCTTTTAAAGTGAATAACGTTAAATTCCCAAGTGAACGTGCGTTGGGATATTTACACGAATAAAAAAAACCATTATTTTGCCCATTTACAAAACTCTAACCTAACGATCATAGGTGATTTTAAAGTGATTTATCAAGCGTAACAGGCTATATTTTTTTAAGAAATGACATTTGGATTGGTAGTCAACACTCAGTTAAAAATCCCCTACCTCCCCCTTTTTACGATGATTGTAGAACCTGATATATAAAAATTAAAAAGAGTTTACAATCCCTAAAAATTACAAACAATTCTTGGAATTATATATCTCTACATTTGGGCATTGTGCATTTCTATTTTAGATCTATACTTTTTTCTTAAATCAAAATTTGAGTTTTCACTTTCCCTTCATCTTGTAAACAAAAAAAGATATAAAAGGCAAATAGATCACAACAAAAAGAAAATTTTTGAGTTCATGTATGGAAAGAATTTAAAGTGATCACAAATGTAGGTGAAGAAATTTTTTTCACTCACCACAAATGAACAAATTTTGTTATCCGTGTTTGGGAAATTCCACTAGTTCAACCCTAATAGCTCGGAATTTTATAAGAAAGAGATTTTTCTACACATGTTTTTAAAAATGGACATGCATGCTTGAAACATGTTAAACATGCAAATGACCTATGGATCCAAACCTTTTAAAGAGAATAACATTAAATTCCCAAGTGAACGTGCAGTGGGATATTTACCCGAGTCAAACAAGCTATTATTTTGCCCATTTAAAAATAGTTGAACTAACAATCTTAGATGATTGTAAAGTGATTTATCATGCATAACGGGCTATATTTTTGTAAGGAATGACTTTTGGATTGGGAGTCAACACTCAGTTAAAAATCCCCCGCCTCCCCCTTTTCCCAACGATTGCAAATCCAGATATGTAAAAACTAAAAAGAGTTTACAATCCCTAAAAATTACAAACACTTTTTGGAATTATCTCTCTCTACATTTGTGCATTGTCCATTTCCATTTTATATATATACTTTTTTCTTAAATGAAAACTTGAGTTCTCACTTTCCCTTCTTCTCGTAAAAAAAAAAGATACAAAAAGGTAAAAATAGATCACAACAAAATGAAAATTTTACAGTTTATGTATGGAAATAATTTAAAATGATAACAAATGTGAGCAAAAAATTTTTATCACACATCACAAATGAAGACAAAAATTTTGTTATCCAAGTTGTGGAAATTCCACTAGTTCAACCCTAAAAGCTTGAAATTTTATAAGAAAGACATTTTTCTACACATGTTTTAAAAAATGGAAATGCACGCTTGAAACATGTTAAAGATGCAAATGACCTAGGGATCCAAACCTTTTAAAGTGAATAACAATAAATTTTCAAGTGAAAGTACGGTGGGATATTTACCCGAGTCAAACTAGCCATTATTTTTCCCATTTACAAAAAGCTGACCTTATGATCTTAGATGATTGTAAAGTGATTTATCATGCGTAACAGGCTATTATTTTGTAAGAAATGACTTATGGATTGGGAGTCAACACTTAGTTAAAAATCCCCCACCTCCCCCGTTTCCCGACGATTGCAAAACTTCATATATAAAAACTAAAAAGATTTTACAATCCCAAAAAATTACAGACACTATCTGGAATTATCTCTCTCTACATTTGTGCATTGTGAATTTCCTTTTTAGATATATAATGTTCTCTTAAATCTGAACTTGAGTTTTCAATTTCCCCTCATCTCGTAAACAAAAAAAGAGATAAAAGGCATATAGATCACAACAAAATAAAAATTTTAGAGTTTATGTATGGGAATAACTTAAAGCGATAAAAAATGTGAGTAAAAAAATTTATTCACACACCACAAATGAACACATAATTTTTGTTATCCAAGTTGTGGAAATTCCACTAGTTAAACCCTAAAAGCTTGGAATTCTATAAGAAAGATATTTTTCTGGACATGTTTTAAAAAATGGATATGCATTCTTGAAACATGTTAAAGATGCAAATGACCTATGGATCCAAACCTTTTAAAGTGAATGACATTAAATTTCCAAGTGAACGTGCGTTGGAATATTTACACCAGTACAAAAAGCCATTATTTTGCCCATTTACAAAAAGCTGACCTAAAAATTATAGATGGATTTAAAGTGATTTATCATGTGTAATGGGGTATATTTTGGTAAGGAATGACTTATAGATTGGGAGTCAACACTCAGTTAAAAATCCCATGCCTCCCTCTTTCCACGACGATTGCAGAACCTGATATATAAAAACTAAACAGACTTTACAATTCCTAAAAATTACAGACACTTTTTGGAATTATATCTCTCTACATTTGTACATTGTGCATTTCTATTTTAGATCTATGCTTTTTTCTTAAATCAAAATTTGGGTTTTCACTTTCCCTTTATCCTGTAAAAAAAAAAGATATAAAACGCAAATAAATCACAACGAAATGAAAAGTTTTGAGTTCGTGTATGGAAAAAATTTAAAGCGATAACAAATGTAAGTGAAGAAAATTTATTCACTCACCACAAATGAACAAATTTTTTTATCCATGTTTGGCAAATTCCACTAGTTCAACCTTAATAGCTCAGAATTTTATAAGAAAGAGATTTTTCAACACATGTTTTAAAAAATGGATATGCATGCTTGAAACATGTTAAACATGCAAATGACCTATGGATCCAAACCTTTTAAAGAGAATAACATTAAATTCCGAAGTGAACATGCAGTGGGATATTTAGCCGAGTCAAACAAGCTATTATTTTTCCCATTTAAAAATAGTTGACCTAACAATCATAGATGATTGTAAAGTGATTTATCATGCGTAACGGGCTATATTTTTGTCAGGAATGACTTTCTGATTGGGAGTCAACACTGAATTAAAAATCCCATTCCTCCCCCTTTTCCCGATGATTGCAGAACCCGTTATGTAAAAACTAAAAATAGTTTACAATCCCTAAAAATTACAGGCACTTTTTGGAATTATCACCCACAACATTTGTTCATTGTTCATTTCAGTTTTAGATATATACTTTTTTCTTAAATGAAAACTTGAGTTTTCACTTTCCCTTCTTCTCAAAAACAAAAAGGATATAAAAGGCAAAAATAGATTGCAACAAAATGAAAATTTTATAGTTTACGTAGGGAAATAATTTAAAACAATAAGAAATGTGAGTAAAAAAATTTTATTCACACACCACAAATGAACACAAAAGTTTTGTTATCCAAGTTGTGAAAATTCCACTAGTTCAACCCTAAAAGCTTGGAATTTTATAAGAAAGACATTTTTCTACACATGTTTTAAAAAATGGAAATGCATGCTTTAAACATGTTAAAGATGCAAATGACCTATGGATCCAAATCTTTTAAAGTGAATAACAATAAATTCTCAAGTAAACGTGCGCTGGGATATTTACCCGAGTCAAAAGAGCCATTACTTTTCCCATTTACAAAAAGCTAACCATACGATCATAGATGATTGTAAAGTGATTTATCATGCATAACAGGCTATTATTTTGTAAGGAATGACTTATGGATTGGGAGTCAACACTCAGTTAAAAATCCCTCGCCTCCCCCTTTTCCTGACAATTGCAAAACTAGATATACAAAAACTAAAAAGATTTTACAATCCCAAAAAATTACAGACACTTTTTGGAATTAACTCTCTACATTTGTGGATTGTGCATTTCCTTTTTAGATACATAATTTTTTCTTAAATCTGAACTTGAGTTTTCAATTTCCCTTCATTTTGTAAACAAAAAAAGAGATAAAAGGCATATAGATCACAACAAAATGAAAATTTTAGAGTTTATTAATGGAGAGAATTTAAAGTGATAACCAATGTAAGTGGAGAAGATTTTTTCACTCACCACAAATGAACTAATTTTGTTATCCATGTCTGGGAAATTCCACTAGTTCAACCCTAATAGCTCGAAATTTTATAAGCAAAAGATTTTTTTACACTTGTTTTAAAAAATGGATATGCATGCTTGAAGCATGTTAAACATGCAAATGACCTATGGATCCAAACCTTTTAAAGAAAATAACATTAAATTCCCAAGTGAACGTGCAGTGGGATATTTACCCGAGTCAAACAAGCTATTATTTTGCCCATTTACAAATAATTGACCTAACGATCATAGATGATTGTAAAGTGATTTATCATGTGCAACGGGCTATATTTTTGTCAGAAATGACCTTTGGATTGGGTGTTAACACTCAATTAAAAATTCCCCACCTCCCCCTTTTCCCAACGATTGCAGAACTAGATATGTAAAAACTAAAAAGAGTTTACAATCCCTAAAAATTATAGACACTTTTTGGAATTATCTCCCTCTACATTTGTGCGTTGTTCATTTCCATTTTAGATATATACTTTTTTCTTAAATGATAACTTGAGTTCTCACTTTCCCTTCTTCTCGTAAACAAAATAGATATAAAAGACAAAAATAGATCGCATGAAAATGAAAATTTTACAGTTTATGTATGGAAATAATTTAAAGCGATAACAAATGTGAATAAAAAAAATTTATTCACACACCACAAATGAACACAAAAGATTTGTTATCCAAGTTGTGGAAATTCCACTAGTTCAACCCTAAAAGCTTAGAATTTTATAATAAAGACATTTTTCTACACATGTTTTAAAAAATGGAAAAGTATGCTTGAAACATGTTAAAGATGCAAATGACCTATGGATCCAAATCTTTTAAAGTGAATAACAATAAATTCTCAAGTAAACGTGCCGTGGGATATTTACCCGAGTCAAACAAGCCATTATTTTTCCCATTTACAAAAAGCTGACCTTGCGATCATAGATGATTGTAAAGTGATTTATCATGCGTAACAGGCTATAATTTTGTAAGGAATGACTTACGGATTTGGAGTCAACACTCAGTTAAAAATCCCCCGTCTCCCCCTTTTCCTGACGATTGCAAAACTTGATATATAAAAACTAAAATGATTTTACAATCCCAAAAAATTACAGACACATTTTGGAATTATCTCTCTCTACATTTGTGCATTGTGCATTTCCTTTTTAGATATATAATTTTTTCTTAAATCTGAACTTGAGTTTTCAATTTCCCTTCATTTCATAAACAAAAAAAAGAGATAAAAGGCATATAGATCGCAACAAAATGAAAATTTTAGAGTTTATGTATGGGAATAATTTATATCGATAACAAATGTGAGCAAAAAAAATTATTCACACACCACAAATGAACACAAAAGTTTTGTTATCCAAGTTGTGGAAATTCCACTAGTTCAAGCCTAAAAGTTTGAAATTTCATAAGAAAGACATTTTTCTACACATGTTTTTCAAAATGGAAATGCATGCTTTAAACTTGTAAAAGATGCAAATGACCTATGGTTCCAAACCTTTTAAAGTGAATAACAGTAAATTTTCAAGTGAAAGTGCGGTGGGATATTTACCTGAGTCAAACAAGCCATTATTTTTCCCATTTACAAAAAGCTGACCTTACGATTATAGATGATTGTAAAGTGATTTATCATGCATAACAGGCTATTATTTTGTAAGGAATGACTTATGGATTGGGAGTCAACACTCAGTAAAAAATCCCCCGCCTCCCCCATTTCCCGACGATTGCAAAACTTGATAAATAAAAACTGAAAAGATTTTACAATCCAAAAAAATTACATACACCTTTTGGATATATCTGTCTCTGCATTTGTGCACTGTACATTTCCTTTTTAGACATATAATTTTCTTTTAAAACTGAATTTGAGTTTTTAATTTCCCTTCATCTCGTAAACAAACAAAGAGATAAAAGGCATATAGATCACAACAAAATGAAAATTTTACAGTTTATGTACGGGAATAATTTAAAGCGATAACAAATGTGAGTAAAAAAATTTTATTCACACACCACAATTGAACACAAAAGTTTTGTTATCCAAGTTGTGGAAATTCCACAAGTTCAACCCTAAAAGCTTGGAATTTTATAAGAAAGACATTTTTCTACACATGTTTAAAAAAATGGATACGCATGCTTGAAACATGTTAAAGATGCAAATGACCTATGGATCCAAACCTTTTAAAGAGAATAACATAAAATTCCCAAGTGAACATGCAGTGGGATATTTACCCGAGTCAAACAAGCTATTATTTTGCCCATTTACAAATAGTTGACGTAACGGTCATAAATGATTGTAAAGTGATTTATCATGCGTAAAGGGCTATATTTTTGTCAGGAATGACTTTTGGATTGGGTGTCAACACTCAATTAAAAATCCTTTGCCTTCCCCTTTTCCCAACGATTGCTGAACCAGATATGTAAAAACTAAAAATAGTTTACAATCCCTAAAAATTACAGACACTTTTTGGAATTATCTCTCTCTACATATGTTCATTGTTCATTTCAATTTTAGATATATACTTTTTTCTTAAATGAAAACTTGAGTTCTCACTTTCCCTTCTTCTCGTAAACAAAAAAAGATGTAAAAGGCAAAAATCGATCACAACAAAATGAAAATTTTACAGTTTATGTATGGAAATAATTTAAATTGATAACAAATGTGAGTAAAAAAAATTTATTCACACACCACAAATGAACTCAAAAGTTTTGTTAACCAAGTTGTGGAAATTCTTCTAGTTCAACCCTAAAAGCTTGGAATTTTATAAGAGAGACATTTTTCTACACATGTTTTAAAAAATTGAAATACATGCTTGAAACATGTTAAAGATGCAAATGATCTATGGATCCAAATCTTTTAAAGTGAATAACTATAAATTCTCAAGTGAACGTGCGGTGGGAAATTTACCCGAGTCAAACAAGCCATTATTTTTCCCATTTACAAAAAGCTGACCATATGATCATAGATGGTTGTAAATTAATTTATCATGCGTAACAGGCTATTATTTTGTAAGGAATGACTTATGGATTGGGAGTCAACACTCAGTTAAAAATCCCCCGCCTCCGCCCTATCCCGACGATTGAAAAACTTGATATATAAAAACTAAAAAGATTTTACAATCCCATAAAATTTAAGACACTTTTTGCAATTATCTCTCTCTGCATTTGCGCATTGTGCATTTCCTATTTAGAAATATATTTTTTTTTAAATCTGAAATTGAGATTTCTATTTCCCTGCATCTCGTAAACAAAAAAAGAGATAAAAGGCATATAGATCACAACAAAATGAAAATTTAAGCGATAATGTACGGGAATAATGTAAAGCGAGAACAAAGGTGAGAAAAAAATTTATTCATACACCACAAATGAACACAAAAGTTTTGTTATCCAAGTTGAGGAAATTCCACAAGTTCAACCCAAAAAGCTTGGAATTTATCAGAAAGACATTTTTGTACACATGTTTAAAATAATGGATACGCATGCTTGAAACATGTTAAAGATGCAAATGACCTATGGATCCAAATAAATTCCCAAGTGAACGTGCGTTGGGATAATTACACGAGTAAAAAAAGCCATTGTTTTGCCCATTTACAAAAAGCTGACCTAACAATCATTGATGATTTTAAAGTGATTTATCATGCGTAATAGGCTATATTTTTGTAAGGAATGACTTATGGATCGGGAGTCAACACTCAGTTAAGAATCCCCTACCTCCCCCTTTTCAAGACGATTGCAGAACCTAATATATAAAAAATAAAATGAGCTTACAATCCCTAAAAATTACTGACACTTTTTTGAATTATATCTCTCTACATTTTTGCATTGTGCATTTCTATTTTAGATCTATACTTTTTTCTTCAATCAAAATTTGAGTTTTCACTTTCCCTTCATCTCCTGTAAACAAAAAAAGATATAAAAGCACATAGATCACAAAAAAATTAAAATTTTTGAGTTCATGTATGGAAAGAATTTAAAGCGATAACAAATGTATGTAAATAAAATTTATTCACTCACCACAAATGAGAAAAAATTGTTATCCATGTTTGGGAAATTCCACTAGTTGAACCCTAATAGCTCGGAATTTTATAAGAAAGAGATTTTTCTACACTTGTTTTAAAAAAAGGATATGCTTGCTTGAAACATGTTAAACATGCAAATGACCTATGGATCCAAACATTTTAAAGAGAATAACATTAAATTCCCTAGTGACGTGCAGTGGGATATTTACCCAAGTCAAACAAGATATTATTTTGCCCATTTACAAATAGTTGACCTAACGATCATAGATGATTGTAAAGTGATTTATCATGTGTAACGGGCTACATTTTTGTCAGGAATGACTTTTGGGTTGGGAGTCAACACTCAGTTAAAAATCCCCCACCTCCCCCTTTTCCCGACGATTGCAGAACCAGATATGTAAAAACTAAAAAGAGTTTAGATATATACTTTTTTCTTAAATGAAAACTTGAGTTCTCACTTTCCCTTCTTCTCGTAAACAAAAAAAGATACAAAAGGGCAAAATTAGATCACAACAAAATGAAAATTTCACAGTTTATGTATGGAAATAATTTAAAGCGATAAAAAATGTGAGTTAAAAAATTTATTCACTCACCACAAAGGAACACAAAAGTTTTGTTATCCAAGTTGTGGAAATACCATTAGTTCAACCCTAAAAGCTTGAAATTTTATAAGAAAGACATTTTTCTACACTTGTTTTAAAAAAAGGAAATGCATGCTTGAAACATGTTAAATATGCAAATGAGCTATGGATCCAAACCTTTTAAAGTGAATAACAATAAATTCTCAAGTGAACCTGCGGTGGGATATTTACCCGAGTCAAACAAGCCAATATTTTTCCTATTTACAAAAAGCTGACCTTACGATCATAGATGATTATAAAGTGATTTATCATGCGTAACAGACTATTATTTAGTAAGGAATGACTTACGGATTCGGAGTCAACACTCAGTTAAAAATCCCCCGCCTCCCCCATTTTCCCGACGAGTGCAACACGTGATATATAAAAACTAAAAAGATTTTACAAAACAAAAACATTATAGACACTTTTTTGAATTACCTCTCTCTACATTTGTGCATTGTGCATTTCCTTTTCAGATATATAATTTTTTCTTAAATCTGAACTTGAGTTTTCAATTTCCCTTCATCCCGTAAACAAAAAAAAGAGATAAAAGGCATATAGATCACAACAAAATGAAAATTTTAGAGTTTATGTATGGGAATAATTTAAAGCGATAACAAATTTGAGTAAAAAAAATTATTCACACACCACAAATGAGAACTAAAGTTTTGTTATCCAAGTTGTGGAAATTCCACTAGTTAAACACTAAAAGCTTGGAATTTTATAAGAAAGACATTTTTCTACACATGTTTTAAAAAATGGATACGCATGCTCTAAACATGTTAAAGATGCAAATGACCTATGGATCAAAACCTTTTAAAGTGAATAACATTAAATTCCCAAGTAAATGTGCGTTGGGATATTTACACGAGTAAAAAAAACCATTAGTTTGCCCATTTACAAAAAGTTGACCTCACGATCATAGATGATTTTAAAGTGATTTATCATGCGTAACAGACAATATTTTTGTAATGAATGACTTATGGATTGAGTGTCAACACTCAGTTAAGAATCCCCTCCTTCCCCCTTTTCACGATGATTGTAGAACCTGATATATAAAAACTAAAAAGATTTTACAATCCCTAAAAATTACAGACACTTTTTGGAATTATATCTCTCTACATTTTTGCATTGTGCATTTCTTTTTTAGATCTATACTTTTTTCCAAAATCAAAATTTCAGTTTTCACTTTGCCTTCATCCTGTAAACAAAAAAAGATATAAAAGGCAAATTGATCACAACAAAATGAAACTTTTTGAGTTCGAAAGAATTTAAAGCAATAACAAATGTAAGTAAAGAAAATTTAGTCACTCACCAAAAATGAACAAATTTTGTTATCCATGTTTGGGAAATTCCACTAGTTCAACCCTAATAGCTCGGAATTTTATAAGAAAGACATTTTTTTTACACACGTTTTAAAAAATGGATATGCATGGTTGAAACATGTTAAACATGAAATGACCTATGGATCCAAACCTTTTAAGGAGAATAACATTAAATTCCCTAGTGAACGTGCAGTGGGATATTTACCCGAGTCAAACAAGCTATTATTTTTCCCATTTACAAATAGTTGACTTAACGATCATAGATGATTGTAAAGTGATTTACATGCGTAATGGGCTATGTTTTCGTCAGGAATGACTTTTGGATTGGGAGTCAAAATTTAGTTAAAAATCCCCCACCTCCCCCTTTTCCCGATGATTGCAGTACCAGATATGTAAAAACGAAAAAGAGTTTACAATCCCTAAAAACTATAGACACTTTTTGTAATTATCTCTCTCTACATTTGTGCATTGTTCATTTCCATTTTAGATATATACATTTTTCTTAAATGAAAACTTGAGTTCTTACTTTCCCTTCATCATGTAAACAAAAAAAGAGATAAAAGGCAAATAGATCATGAAAAAATGAATATTTTAGAGTTTATGTATGGAAAGAATTTAAATCAATAACAAATGTAAATAAAGAAAATTTATTCACACACTACAAATGAATACAAAAGTTTTGTTATCCAAGTTTGGGAAATTCCACTAGTTGAACCAAAATGGATTGGAATTTTATGAGAAAGAGATTTTTCCACACATGTTTTAAAAAATGATATACGTGTTTGAAACTTGTTTAAGATGCAAATGAACTATGGATCCAAACCTTTTAAAGAGAATAACATTAAATTATCAAGTGAACGTGCGGTGGGATATTTACCCAAGTCAAACATGCCACTATTTTGCCCATTTAAAAAAAGTTGATCTAATGATCATAGATGATTGTAAAGTGATTTATCTTGTGTAATGGGCTATTTTTTTTAAGGAATGACTTAATGATTGGGAGTCAACACTCTGTTAAAAATCTCCCGCCTAGCCCATTCCCCGACGATTGCAAAACCTGAAATAAAAAAAACTAAAAAGAGTTTGCAATCCATAAAAATTATAGAAACTTTTTTGAATTCTCTCACTCTATATTTGTGCATTGTGCATTTTATTTTTAGATCTACACTTTTTTCTTAAATTGAAACTTGAGTTTTCAATTTCCCTTCATCTCGTAAACAAAAAAAGAGATAAAAGGCAAATAGATCACAACAAAATAAAAAATTTAGAGTTTATGTATTGAAAGATTTTAAAGCAATAACAAATTTAAGTAATGAAAATTTATTCACACACCACAAATGAACACAAAAGTTTTGTTATCCAAGTTTGGGAAATTCCACTAGTTCTACCCTAATAGCTTGGAATTTATAAGAAAGATATTTTTCTACACAAGTTTTAAAAAATGGATATGCATGCTTCAACCATGTTAAAGATTTAAATCATCTACAGATCTAAACCTTTTAAAGAGAATAACATTAAATTCTCCAGTGAACATGCGGTGGGATATTTACCCGAGTCAAACAAGCAAATATTTTGCCCACTTACAAAAAGCTCATCTAACGATGATAGATGATCTTAAAGTGATTTATCATGTGTAACTTGCTATATTTTTGTAAGGAAAGACTTATGGTTTGGGAGTCAACACTCAGTTAAATATCCACAACCTCCCCCTTTTCCCGACCATTGTAAATCATGATAAATAGAAACTAAACAGAGTTTACAATCCCTAAAAATTATAGACACTTTTTGAATTAACTCTCTCTACATTTGTGCATAGTGCATTTCCATTTTATATGTGTACTATTTTCTTAAATCAAAATTTTAGTGTTCAATTTGGCTTCTTCTTGTAAACAAAAAAAAGAGATAAAAGGCAAATAGATCATAACAAAATGACAATTTTAGAGTTTATGTATGGAAAGCATTTAAAGTAATAACAAATGTAAGTAAAGAAAATTTATTCACACACCGCACATGAACACAAAAGTTTTGTTATCCATGTTTGGCATATTCCACTAGTTCAACCCTAATGGGTTGGAATTTTATAAGAAAGAGATTTTTCTACAAATGTTTTAAAAATGGATATGCATGCTTGAAACAAGTTAAAGATGCAAATGACCTATGGATCCAAACCTTTTAAAGTGATTAACATTAAATTCTCAAGTGAACGTGTGTGGGATATTTACCTGAGTCAAACAAGCCATTATTTTGCGCTTTTACAAATAGCTGACCTAACGATCATAGATGATTGTAAATTGATTTATCATGCATAATGGGCTATATTTTTGTAAGGAATGACTTATTGATTGGGATTCAACACTTAGTTAAAAATCCCCCACCTCCCCTTTTCCGGACGATTCCATAACATGTTATACAAAAAGTAAACAGAGTTTTGCACTTCCTATAAATTACAGACACATTTTGGAATTATTTTTCTCTACATTTGTGCATTGTGCATTTCAATTTTAGATGTATACTTTTTCCTTAAATCAAAACTTGAGTTTTCACTTTCCCTTCATCTCATAAACAAAAAAAGAGATAAAAGGCAAATAAGTAACAACAAAATGAAAATTTTTGAGTTTATGTATGGAAAGAAAATTTATTCACACACCACAAATGAACACAAAAGTTTTGTTGTCCAAGTTTGGGAAATTCCACTAGTTCAACCCTAATAGCTTGGAATTTTATTGGAAAGAGATTTTTCTACACATGTTTTAAAAAATGGATATACATGCTTGAAACATGTTAAAGATGAAAATGACCTATGGATCCAAACCTTTTAATGAGAACAACTGTAAATTCTCAATTGAACGTGCGGTGGGATATTTACCCGAGTCAAACAAGTCATTATTTTGCCCATTTTCCAAAAGGTGACCTACTGATGATAGATGATTGTAAAGTGAGTTATCATGTGTAAGGGACTATATTTATGTAAGGAATGACTTATGGATTGGCAGTCAACACTCGGTTAGAAATCCTCCGCCTCCCCCTTTTCACTACGATTGCAAAACCTGATATATAAAAACTAAAAAGAGTTTGCAGTCCCTAAAAATTACAGACACTTCTCTGAATTAAATCTCTCTACATTTGAGCATTGTGCATTTATTTTTTAGAAATAAACTCTTTTCTTAAATTGAAACTTGTGTTTCACTTTCCCTTCATCTCGCAAACAAAAAAAGAGATTAAAGGCAAATTTATCACCACAAAATGAAAATTTTGGAGTTTATGTATGGAAAGAATTTAAAGAAGTAACAAATCTAAGTAAAGAAAATTTATTCACACACCACAAATGAACACAAAAGTTTTGTTATCCAAGTTTGGGAAATTCCTCTAGTTCAACCCATATAGCATGGAATTTTATAAGAAAGAAAATTTTCTAGACATGTTCTAAAAAATGGATATGCGTGTTTTAAACATGTTAAAGATGAAATTCACCTATGGATCCAAACCTTCTAAAGAGAATAACATTAAACTGTCAAGTGAACGTGTGGTGGGATATTTACCCGAATCAAACAAGCCATTATTTTGCCCATTTATCTAAAGCTGACTTAACGATCATAGATGATTGTAAAGTGATTTATCATGCGTAACGGGTTCTATTTTTGAAGGAATGACTCATGGACTGGGAGTCAACATTCAGTTAAAACTTCCCTGCCTCCCCCTTTTTCCCAACGATTATAAAACCTGATATATCAATACTAAAAAGAGTTTACAATCCCTAAAAATTAAACACACTTTTTTGAATTAAGTCTCACTACATTTGTGCATTGTGCATTTCCATTTTATATGTATACTGTTTTCTTAAATCAAAATTTTAGTTTTCAATTTCGCTTCTTCTTGTAAACAAAAAAAAGAGATAAAAGGCAAATAGATCATAACAAAATGACAATTTTAGAGTTTATGTATGGAAAGAATTTAAAGTAATAACAAATGTAAGTAAAGAAAATTTATTCACACACCGCACATGAACACAAAAGTTTTGTTATCCATTGTTGGCATATTCCACTAGTTCAACCCTAATGGGTTGGAATTTTATAAGAAAGAGATTTTTCTACAAATGTTTTAAAAAATGGATATGCATGCTTGAAACAAGTTAAAGATGCAAATGACCTATGGATCCAAACCTTTTAAAGTGATTAACATTAAATTCTCGAGTGAACGTGCGGTGGGATATTTAACTGAGTCCAACAAGCCATTATTTTGCCCTTTTATAAATAGCTGACCTAACGATCATAGATGATTGTAAATTGATTTATCATGCGTAACGGGCTATATTTTTTTAAGGAATGACTTATTGATTGGGATTCAACACTTAGTTAAAAATCCCCCGCCTCCCCCTTTTCCCGATACAGACATGTTTTTGAATTATCTCTCTCTACATTTGTGCATTGTGCATTTCAATTTTAGATGTATACTTTTTCCTTAAATCAAAACTTGAGTTTTCACTTTCCCTTCATCTCGTAAACAAAAAAAGAGATAAAAGGCAATTTAAGTTACAACAAAATGAAAATTTTTGAGTTTATTTATGGAAAGAAAATAAAGCAATAACAAATGTAAGTAAAGAAAATTTATTCACACACCACAAATGAACACAAAAGTTTTGTTATCCAAGTTTGGGAAATTTCACTAGTTCAACCCTAATAGCTTGGAATTATATTGGAAAGAGATTTTTCTACACATGTTTTAAAAAATGGATATACATGCTTGAAACATGTTAAAGATACAAATGACCTATGGATCCAAACCTTTTAAAGAGAACAACTTTAAATTCTCAATTGAACGTGCGGTGGAATATTTACCTGAGTCAAACAACCCATTATTTTGCCCATTTTCCAAAAGGTGACCTACCGATGATAGATAATTGTAAAGTGATTTATCATGTGTAAGGGGCTATATTAATGTAAGGAATGACTTATGGATTGGAAGTCAACACTCAGTTAGAAATCCTACGCCAACCCCTTTTCACGACGATTGCAGAACCTGATATATAAAAACTAAAAAGATTTTGCAGTCCCTAAAAATTACAGACACTTTTTTGAATTATCTCTCTCTACATTTGAGCATTATGCATTTCATTTTTAGAAGAACACTTTTTTCTTGAATCGAAACTTGAGTTTTCACTTCCCCTTCATCTCGAAAACAAAAAAGAGATTAAAGGCAAATTGATCACCACAAAATGAAAATTTTGGAGTTTATGTATGGAAATAATTTAAAGCAAGAACAAATGTATGTAAAGAAAATTTATTCACACAGCAGAAATGAACACAAAAGTTTTGTTATCCAAGTTTGGGAAATTCCTCTAGTTCAACCCATATAGCATGAAATTTTATAAGAAAGAAATTTTTCTAGACATGTTTTAAAAAATGCATATGCATGCTTGAAACATGTTAAAGATGAAAATCACCTATCGATCCAAACCTTTTAAAGAGAATAACATTAAATTCTCATGTGAACGTGCAGTGGGATATTTACCCGAGTCAAAGGAGCCATTATTTCTCCCATTTACAAAAAGCTAACCAAACGATCGTAGATGATTGCAAAGTGATTTATCATGCGTAACGGGCTATATGTTTGTATGGAATGACTTGGAGAAACACTCAATTACAAATCCCCCACTTCCCCCTTTTCCCAACGATTGTAAAACCTGATATATAAAAAATAAAAATAGTTTGTAATCCCTAAAAATTACAGACGCTTTTTTGAATTATCTCTCTCTACATTTTTGCATTGTGCATTTCAATTTTAGATGTACACCTTTTTCTTAAATCGAAACTTGAGTTTTCACTTTCCCTTCATCTCGTAAACCTAACAAGATATAAAAGGCAAATAAATCTCAACAAAATGAAAATTTTAGAGTTTATGTATGGAAAGAATTAAAAGCAATAACAAATTTTAGTAAGGAAAATTTGTTCACACACCACAAATGAGGACAAAAGTTTTGTTATGAAAGTTTGGGAAATTCCACTAGTTCAACCCTAACAGCTAGGAATTTTATAAGAAACACATTTTTCTACACATGTTTTAAAAAATGGATATACATTCTTGAAACATGTTAAAGATGCAAATGACCTATGGATCCAAACCTTTTAAAGAGAATAACATTAAATTCTCAAGTGAACGTGCGGTGAGATATTTGCCCGAGTCAAACAAGCCATTATTTTTCCCATATACAAAAAGTTGAGCTAATGATCACAGATGATTGTAAAGCGATTTATCATGCATAATGGGCTATATTTTTGTAAGGAATTACTTATGGATTTGGAGTCAACATTCAGTTAAAAATCCCCCGCCTCTCCCTTTTCTCGACAATTGCAAAACCTGATATATAAATACTAAAAAGAGTTTACAACCCTAAAAATTAAACACACTTTTTAGAATTAACTCTCTCTACATTTGTCCATTGTACATTTAAATTTTAGATGTATACTATTTTCTTAAATTAAAATTTGAGTTTTCAATTTCGCTTCTTCTTGCAAAAAAAAAAAAGAGATAAAAGGCAAATATATCATTACAAAATGACAATTTTAGAGTTTATGTATGGAAAGAATTTAAAGTAATAAAAAATTTAAGTAAAGAAAATTTATTCACACACTGCACATGAACATAAAAGTTTTTTTATCCATGTTTTGCAAATTCCACTAGTTCAACCCTAATGGCTTGGAATTTTATAAGAAAAAGATTTTTCTACAAATGTTTTAAAAAATGGATATGCATGCTTGAAACAAGTTAAAGATGCAAATGACCTATGGATCCAAACCATTTAAAGTGATTAACATTAAATTCTCAAGTTAATGTGTGGTGGGATATTTACCTGAGTCAAAAAAGTCATTATTTTGCCCTTTTATAAATAGCTGAGCTAACGATCGTAGATAATTGTAAAGTGATTTATCATGCGTAACGGGCTATATTTTTTAATGAATGACTTATTGATTGGGATTCAACACTTAGTTAAAAATCCCCCGCCTCCCCCTTTTCCCGACGATTGCAAAACATGTTATACAAAAAGTAAAAAGTGTTTACAATCCCTAAAAATTGTAGACACGTTTTGGAATTATCTCTCTCTACATTTGTGCACTGTGCATTTTAATTTTAGATGTATACTTTTTCCTTAAATCAAAACTATAGTTTTCACTTTCCCTTCATCTCGTAAACAAAAAAAGAGATAAAAGGCAAATAAGTAACAACAAAATGAAAATTTTTGAGTTTATGTAAGGAAAGAAAATAAAGCAATTAAAAATGTAAGTAAAGAAAATTTATTCACACACCACAAATGAACAGAAAAGTTTTGTTATCCATGTTTGGGAAATTCCACTAGTTCAACCCTAATAGCTTGAAATTTTATTGGAAAGATATTTTTCTACACATGTTTTAAAAAATGGATATACATGCTTGAAACATGTTAAAGATGCAAATGACCTATGGATCCAAACCTTTTAAAGAGAACAACTTTAAATTCTCAATTGAACGTGTGGTGTGATATTTACCCGAGTCAAACAAGCCATTATTTTTCCCATTTTCCAAAAGGTGACCTACCGATGATAGATGATTGTAAAGTGAATTATCATGCTTAAGGGGCCATATTTATGTAAGGAATGACTTATGGATTGGCAGTCAACACTCAGTTAGAAATCCTCCGCCTCCCCCTTTTCAAGACGATTGCAAAACCTGATATATAAAAACTAAAAAGAGTTTGCAGTCCCTAAAAATTACCAACACTTTTTTGAATTATCTCTCTCTACATTTGAGCATTGTGTATTTTATTTTTAGAAGTACACTTTTTTCTTAAATCGAAACTTGAGTTTTCCCTTTCCCTTCATCTCGTAAACAAAAAAAGATATTAAAGGCAAATTGATCACTACAAAATGAAAATTTTGGAGTTTATGTATGGAAAGAATTTAAAGCAATAACAAATCGAAGAAAAGAAAATTTATTCACACACAACAAATGAACACAAAAGTTTTGTTATCCAAGTTTGGGAAATTGCTCTAGTTCAACCCATATAGCATGGAATTTTATAAGAAAGAAAATTTTCTTGACATGTTCTAAAAAATGGATATGCATGTTTGAAACATGTTAAAGATGAAAATCACCCATGGATCCAAACCTTCTAAAGAGAATAACATTAAATTCTCAAGTGAACGTGTGGTGGGATATTTACCCGAGTCAAAGGAGCCATTATTTCTCCCATTTACAAAAACCTGACCAAACGATCATAGATTATTTTAAAGTGATTTATCATGCGTAATGGGTTATATGTTTTTAAGGAATGACTTATGGATTTGGAGTCAACACTCAGTTAAAAATCCCCCGCCTCCCTCTTTTCTCGACGATTGCAAAACCTGATATAAAAAAAATAAAAAGAGTTTGTTATACCCAAAAATTATAGACACTTTTTTGAATTATCTCTCTCTACATTTGTGCATTGTGCATTTCAATTTTAGATGTACACCATTTTATTAAATCTAAACTTGAGTTTTCACTTTCCCTTCATCTCTCGTAAACAAAAAAAGAGATAAAAGGCAAATAGATAAGAACAAAATGAAAATTTTAGAGTTTATGTATGGAAAGAATACAAAGCAATAACAAATGTAAGTAAAGAAAATTTATTCACACACCACAAATGAACACAACAGTTTTGTTATCCAAGTTTGGGAAATTCCACTAGTTCAACCCTAATAGCTTGGAATTTTATAGGAATGAAATTTTTCTACACATGTTTTAAAAATGGATATGCATGCTTGAAACATGTTAAAGATGCAAATGACCTACGGATCCAAACCTTTTAAAGAGAATAGCATTAACTTCTCGAGTGAACAAGCGGTGGGATATTGAACTGAATCAACAAGCTAATATTTTGCCCTTTTATAAAAAGTTGACTTAACAATCATAGATGATTATAAAGTGATTTATCATGCGTAACGGGTTCTATTTTTGAAGGAATGACTCATGGATTGGGAGTCAACACTCAGTTAAAAATCCCTGCTACCCCCTTTTCCCAACGATTGCAAAACCTGATATATAAAAACGAAAAAGAGTTTACAATCCCTAAAAATTATAGACACCTTTTGGAATTATCTCTATATATTTTTGCATTGTGCATTTCTATTTTATATGTATACTTTTTTCTTAAATCAAAATTTGATTTTTCACTTTCCCTTCATCGTAAACAAAAACAGAGATAAAAGGCAAAAATAGATCACAACAAAACGAAAATTTTAGAGTTCATGTATGAAAAAAAAATTTAAAGTAATAAAAAATGTAAGTAAAGAAAATTTATTCACACACCACAACTGAACACAAAAAAATTGTTATCCAAGTTTGGCAAATTCCACTAGTTCAACCATTCTAGCTTGGCATTTTATAAGAAAGAGAGCTTTCTACACATCTTTTATAAATTGGATATGCATGCTTGAAACATGTAAAAGAGGCAAATGGCCAATGGATCCAAACATTTTAAAGAGAATAACATTAAATTCTCAAGTGAACGTGCGGCAGGATATTTACCTAAGTCAAACAAGCCATTTTTTTTACCATTTACTAAACACTGACCTAATGATCATAGATGATTGTAAAGAGATTTATCTTTCATAACGGGCTATAATTTTGTAAGGAATGAATTTGGGTTGGGAGTCAACACTCAGTTAAAAATCCCCCACCTCCCTCTTTTCCCGACGATTGCAAAACCTGATATATAAAAACTAAAAACAGTTCATGATCCCAAAAAATTACGGACCCTTTTTGGAATTTCTCGCTCTAAATTTTTGAATTGTGCATTTCCACTTTAGATATATACTTTTTTCTTAAATCAAAACTTGAGTTTTCACTTTCCCTTCATCTCGAACACAAAAAAGAAGATAAAAAGCAAATACATCACAACAAAATGATAATTTTAGAGTTTATGTATATAAATAATTTAAAGCAAAAAAATTTTAAATAAAGAAAATTTATTCACACACCACAAATGAACAAAAGTTTTTTTAAGCAAGTTTGGGAAATTCCACTAGTTCAACCCTAATGGCTTGGAATTTTAAAAGAAAGATATTTTTCTACACATGTTTTAAAAAATGGATAGGCATGCTTGAAACATGTTAAAGATGCAAATGACCTATGGATCCAAACCTTTGTAAGAAAATAACATTGAATTCTCAAGTGAACGTGCGGTGGGATATTTACCCGAGTCAAACAAGCCATTATTTGGCCCATATACAAAAAGCTGCCCTAACGATCATAGATGATTGTAAAGTGATTTATCATACATAACGGGCTATACTTTTTTAAGTAATGACTTATGGATTGGGAACCAACACTCAGTTAAAAATCCCCAGCCTCCCCCTTTTCCCGACGATGGCAAAATCAAATATATAAAAACAAAGAAAAGTTTGCTATCAGTAAAAATTACAGACACTTTTCGGAATTATCTCTCTCCACATTTGTGCGTTGTGAATTTCTATTTTAGATGTTAACTTTTTTCTTAAATCAAAACTTGAGTTTTCACTTTCCTTTCATCTCGTAAATAAAAAAAGAGATAAAGTCAAATAGACCAATACAAAATGAAAATTTTAGAGTTTATGTATGGAAAGAATTTAAACCAAAAAAAAAAAATGTAAGTAAAGAAAATTTATACACACACCACAAAAGAACAAAATAGTTTTGTTATCCAAGTTTGGGAAATTCCACTGGTTCAATCCTAATATCTTGGAATTTTATAAGAAAGAGATTTTTCTAAAAATGTTTTAAACAATGGATATGCATGCTTGAAACATGATAAAGATGCAAATGACCTATGGATCCAAACCTTTTAAAGTGATTAACATTAAATTCTCAAGTGAACGTGCGGTGGGATATTTACCTGAGTCAAACAAGCCATATTTTTGCCCTTTGATAAATACCTGACTAATGATCATAGATGATTGTAAAGTGATTTATCATGCGTAACGAGCTATATTTTTGTAAGGAATGACTTATTGATTTGGATTCAACACTTAGTTAAAAATCCACCGCCTCCCCCTTTTCTCGACAATTGCAAAACATGCTATACAAAAAGTAAAAATAGTTTACAATCCCTAAAAATTACAGACACATTTTGGAATTATCTCTCTCTACATTTGTACATTGTGCATTTCCATTTTAGATGTATACTTTTTCCTTAAATCAAAACTTGAGTTTTCACTTTCCCTTCAACTTGTAAACAAATAAAGAGATAAAAGGCAAATAAGTAACAACAAAATGAAAATTTTTGAGTTTATGTATGGAAAGATAATAAAGCAATAACAAATTTAAGTAAAAAAAACTTATTCACACACCACAAATGAACACAAAAGTTTTGTTATCCAAGTTTGGGAAATTCCACTAGTTCAACCCTAATTCTTTGGAATTTTATTGGAAAGAGATTTTTCCACACATGTTTTAAAAAATGGATATGCATGCTTGAAACATGTTAAAGAAGAAAATGACCTATGGATCCAAACCTTTTAAAGATAATAACATTAAATTTTCAACAGAACGTGCGTTGGGATATTTACCCGAGTCAAACAAGCAATTATTTTGCCCATTTTCAAAAAATTGACCTACCGATGATAGATGATTGTAAAGTAATTTATCATGCGTAAGGGGCTATATTTATGTAAGGAATGACTTATGGATTGGCAGTCGACACTCAGTTAGAAATCATCCGCTTCCCCCTTTTCACGACGATTCCAAAACCTGATATATAAAAACTAAAAAGAGTTTGCAATCCCTAAAAATTACAAAGACTTTTTTGAATTATCTCTCTCTACATTTGTGCATTGTGCATTTCAATTTTAGATGTACACCTTTTTCTTAAATCGAAACTTGAGTTTTCACTTTCCCTTCATCTCGTCAACAAAAAAAGAGATAAATGGCAAATAGATCACAACAAAATGAAAATTTTAGAGTTTATGTAAGGAAAGATTTAAAGCAATAACAAATGTTAGTAAAGAAAATTTATTCACATACCACAAATGAAGACAAAAGTTTTGTTATGAAAGTTTGGGAAATTCCACTAGTTGAAACCTAACAGCTTGGAATTTTATAAGAAACATATTTTTCTACCGAGTGAACATGCAGTGGGATATATACCCGAGTCAAACAAGCCATTTTTTTGCCCATTTAAAAAAAGTTGAGCTAATGATCATAGATGATTATAAAGTGATTTATGATGCATAATGGGCTATATTTTTGTAAGGAATTACTTATGGATTTAGAGTCAACATTCAGTTAAAAATCCACCGCCTCCCCCTTTTCCCGACGATTGCCAAACCTGATATATAAATACTAAAAAGATTTTAAAACCCTAAAAATTAAACACACATTTTTGAATTAACTCTCTCTACATTTGTGAATTGTGCATTTCCATTTTAGATGTATACTGTTGTCTTAAATCAAAATTTGAGTTTTCAATTTCGCTTCTTCTTGTAAAAAAAAAAAGAGATAAAAGGAAAATAGATCATAACAAAATGACAATTTTAGAGTTTATGTATGGAAAGAATTTAAAACATTCAAAAATTTAAGTAAAGAAAATTTATTCACTCACTACAAATGAACACAAAAGTTTTGTTATCCAAATTTGAGAAATTCCACTTGTTAAACCCTAATAGCCTGGAATTTTATAAAAAAGATATTTTTCTACACATGTTTTAAAAAATGGATATGCAAGCTTGAAACATGTTAAAGATTTAAATGACATATGGATCCAAATCTATTAAAGAGAATAACATTAAATTCTCAAGTGAACGTGCAGTGGGATATTTACCCGAGTCAAACCAGCCATTTTTTTGCCCAATTACAAAAAGCTAACCTAATAATCATAGATGATTGTAAAATGATTTGTCATGCATAAAAGGCTATATTATTTAAAGGAATAACTTATGGATTGGGAGTCAATACTCAGTTAAAAATCCCCCGCCTCCCCCTTTTCCCGACGATTGTAAAACCGGATATATAAAAACTAAATAGAGCTTACAATCCCTAAAAATTGTAGACACTTTTTTGAATTATCTCTCTATACATTTGTGGATTATACATTTCAATTTTAGATGTATACTTTTTTCGTAAATCAAAACTTGAGTTTTCACTTTCCTTTCATGTCATAAACAAAAAAAGAGATCTAAGGCAAATAGATCACAACAAAATAAAAATTTTAGAGTTTATGTATGGGAAGAATTTAAAACAATAACAAATGTAAGTAAAGAAATTTTTTCACAAACCACAAATGAACAAAAAAGTTTTGTTATCCAAGTTTGGGAAATTCCTCTAGTTTAACCCTAATGGTTTGGAATTTTATAAGAAAGAGATTTTTCTACACATGGTTTAAAAAATGGATATGCATGCTTGAAACATGTTAAATATGCAAATGACCTATGGATCCAAACCTTTTAAAGAGAATAACATTAAATTCTCAAGTAAACGTGCGGTGGAATATTCACCTGAGTCAAACAAGCCATTATTTTGTCCATTTAAAAATAGCTGACCTAACAATCATGGATGATTGTAAAGTTATTTATCATGCGTAACGGGTATCTTTTTGTATGTAATGACTTATTGATTGGGATTCAACACTCAGTTAAAAATTCCCTGCCTCCTCCTTTTCCCGACGATTGCAAAACATGCTATATAAAAACTAAAAAGAGTTTACAATCCCTAAAAATTAAAAACACTTTTTGGAATTATCTCTCTCTACATTTGTGCATTGTGCATTCCATTTTAGATGTATATTTATTCCTAAAATAAAAACTTGAGGTTTTCACTTTCCCTTTATCTCGTAAACAAAAAAAGAGATAAAAGGCAAATCATGAAAAATTTAATATTTTAGAGTTTATGTATGGAAAGAATTTAAAGCAATAAAAAATGTAAGTAAAGAGAATTTATTCCCACACCAGAAATGAACACAAAAGTTTTGTTATCTAAGTTTGAGAAATTCCACTAGTTCCACCAAAATGGCTTGGAATTTTTTTAGAAAGAGATTTTTCTACACATGTTTGAAAAAATGATATGCGTGCTTGAAACATGTTCAAGATGCAAATGACCTATGGATCCAAATCTTTTAAAGAAAATAACATTAAATTGTCAAGTGAACGTGCGGTGGGATATTTACCGAGTCAAACAAGCCACTATTTTGCCCATTTACAAAAAGTTGATCTGACGATCATTGATGATTGTAAACTGATTTATCTTGTGTAAGGTCCTATATTTTTTAAAGGAATGACTTATGGATTGGGAGTCAACACTCTGTTAAAAATCCCCCGCCTCGCCCTTTTCCTGACAATTGCAAAACCTGATATATAAAAACAGAAAAGAGTTAGCAATCCCTAAAAATTAAAGACACTTTTTTGAACTCTCTCACTCTATAGTTGTGCATTGTGCATTTAAATTTTAGATGTACACTTTTTTCTTAAATCGAAACTTGTGTTTTCAGTTTCCCTTCATCTCATAAACAAAAAAAGAGATAAAAGTTTGCAAAATTCCACTAGTTCAACCCTAATAGCTGGGAATTTTATTGGAAAGAGATTTTTCTACACATGTTTTAAAAAATGGATATGCATGTTTGAAACATGTTAAAGATGCAAATGACCTATGCATCCAAACCTTTTAAACAGTATAACTTTAAATTCTCAATTGAACATGTGGTGGGATATTTACCTGAGTCAAACAAGCCATTATTTTGCCCATTTTCAAAAAAATGACCTACCGATGATAGATGATTGTAAAGTGAATGATCATGCGTAAGGGGCTATATTTATGAAAGGAATGATAAATGGATTAGCAGTCAACACTCAGTTAGAAATCATCCGCCTCCCCCTTTTCACAATGATTGCAAAATCTGATATATAAAAACTAAAAGAGTTTGCAATCCCTAAAAATTACAGAAACTTTTTTGAATTATCTCTCTCTAAATTTGAGCATTGTGCATTTCATTTTTAGAAGTACACTTTTTTATTAAATCGAAACTTGAGTTTTCACTTTCCCTTCATCTCGTAAACAAAAAAAGAGATTAAAGGCAAATTGATCACAACAAAATGAAAATTTTGGAGTTTATGTATGGAAAGAATTTAAAGCAATAACAAATCTAAGTAAAGAAAATTTATTCACACACCACAAATGAACACAAAAGTTTTGTTATCCAAGTTAGGGAAATTCCTCTACTTCAACCCATATAGCATGGAATTTTATAAGAAAGAAAATTTTCAAGACATGTTATAAAAAATGGATATGCTTGCTTGAAACATGTTAAAGATGAAAATCACCTATGGATCCAAACCTTTTAAAGAGAATAAAATTAAATTCTCAAGTGAACGTGCGGTGGGATATTTACCCAAGTCTAAGAAGCCGTTATTTTTCCTATTTACAAAAAGCTGACTTATCGATCATAGATGATTGTGAATTGATTTATCATGCAGAACGGGCTATATGTTTGTATTGAATGACTTATGGATTTGGAGTCAATACTCAGTTAAAAATCCCCTACCTCCCCCTTTTCCCGACGATTGCAAAACCTGATATCTAAAAAATAAAAAGAGTTTGTAATCCCTAAAAATTACAGACACTTTTTTGAATTATCTCTCTCTACATTTGTGCATTGTGTATTTCAATTTTAGATGTACACCTTTATCTTAAATCGAAACTTGAGTTTTCACTTTCCCTTCATCTTGTAAACAAAAAAAGAGATAACAGGCAAATAGATTACAACAAAATGAAAATTTTAGAGTTTACGTATGGAAAGAATTTAAAGCAATAACAAATGTTAGTAAAGAAAATTTATTCACACACCACAAATTAAGACAAAAGTTTTGTTATGAAAGTTTGGGAAATTCCACTAGTTCAACCCTAACTGCTTGGAATTTTATAAGAAATTGATTTTTCAGCACATGTTTTAAAAAATGGATATGCATGCATGAAACATGTTAAAAATTCAAATGACCTATGGATCCAAACCTTTTAAAGAGAATAACATTAAATTCTCAAGTGAACGTGCGGTGGGATATTTACCCGAGTCAAACAAGCAATTATTTTGCCCATTTACAAAAAGTTGAGCTAATGATCATGGATGATTGTAAAGTGATTTATCATGCATAATGGTTTTCGAGTCAACATTCAGTTAAAAATCCCCTGCCTCCCCCCTTTCCCGATGATTGCAAAACCTGATATAAATACTAAAAAGAGTTTACAAACCATAAAAATTAAAGATAGTTTTTTGAATTATCTCTCTCTACATTTGTGCATTGTGCAATTCCATTTTATCTGTATACGTTTTTTTAAATCAAAATTTGAGTTTTCAATTTCGTTGCATCTTGTAAACCAAAAAAGAGATAAAAGGCAAATAGATCATTACAAAATGACAATTTTAGAGTTTATTTATGGAAAGAATTTACAGCAATAAAAAATTTAAGTAAATAAAAAGTATTCACTCACTACAAATGAACACAAAAGTTTTGTTATACAAGTTTGAGAAATTCCACTAGTTCAACCCTAATAGCTTGGAATTTTATAAAAAAGAGATTTTTCTACACATGTTTTAAAAAATGGATATGCATGCTTGAAACATGTTAAAGATTTAAGTGACATATGGATCCAAATCTATTAAAGAGAATAACATTAAATTCACAAGTGAACGTGTGGTGGGATATTTACCCGAGTCAAACAAGCCATTTTTTTGCCCAATTACAAAAAGTTGACCTAACAATCATAGATGACTGTAAAATGATTTATCATGTCTAGCGGGCTATATTTTTTAAAGGAATGACTTATGGATTGGGAGTCAATATTTAGTTAAAAATCCCCCACCTCTCCCTTTTCCCGACGATTGTAAAACCTGAAATATAAAAACAAAAAGAGTTTGCAATCCCTAAAAATTACACTCTTTTTTAATTATCTCTCTCTACCTTTGTGGATTATACATTTCAATTTTAGATGTCTACTTTTTTCGGAAATCAAAACTTGAGTTTTCACTTTCCCTTCATGTCATAAACAAAACAAGAGAAAAAAGGCAAAAAGATCACAACAAAAAAAAAATTTAGAGTTTATGTATGGAAAGAATTTAAAGCAATAACAAATGTGAGTAAAGAAATTTTTTTCACAAACCACAAATGAACAAAAAAGTTTTGTTATCCAAGTATGGGAAATTCCACTAGTTCAACCCTAATGGTTTGGAACTTTATATGAAAGAGATTTTTCTACACATGGTTTAAAAAATAGATATGCATGCTTGAAACATGTTAAAGATGTAAATGACCTATGGATGCAAACCTTTTAAAGAGAATAACATTAAATTCTCAAGTAAATGTGCAGTGGAATATTTACCCGAGTCAAACAATCCATTATTTTCTCCATTTACAAATAACTAACCTAACGATCATAGATGATTGTAAAGTTATTTCTCATGCGTAACGGGTATCTTTTTGTAAGGAATGATTTATTCATTGGGATTCAACACTCAGTTAAAAATCCCCTCCCTTCTGCTTTTCATGACTATTGCAAAACATTCTTTATAAAAACTAAAAAGAGTTCAAAATCCCTAAAAATTACAAACACTTTTTGGAATTAGCTCACTCTACATTTGTGCATTGTGCATTTCCGTTTTAGATGTATACTTTTCCCAAAAATCAAACCTTGAGGTTTTCATTTTCCCTTCATCTCGTAAACAAAAAAAGAGATAAAAAGCAAATAGATCATAAAGAAATGAATATTTTAGAGTTTATGTATGGAAAGAATTTAAAGCAAAAAAAAATGTAAGTAAAGAAAATTTATTCACACACCACAAATGAACACAAAAGTTTTGTTATCCAAGTTTGTGAAATTCCACTAGTTCAACCCAAATGGCTTGGAATTTAATAAGAAAGAGTTTTTTATAGACATGTTTTAAAAAATGATATGCGTGCTTGAAACATGTTTAAGATGCAAATGACCTATGGATCCAAAGCTTCTAAAGAGAATAACATTAAATTGTCTAGTGAATGTGTGGTGGGATATTTACCCGAGTCAAACTAGCCACTATTTTGCCCATTTACAAAAAAGTTGATCTAGCGATCATAGATGATTGTAAAGTGATTTATCTTGTGTAATGAGCTATATTTTTTTAAGGAATGACTTATGGATTAGGAGTCAACACTCTGTTAAAAATTCCCCACCTGGCCCTTTTCCCGACAATTGCAAAACCTGATATATAAAACTAAAAAGAGTTTGCAATCCCTAAAAATTACAAACACTTTTTTGAATTCTCTCACTCTATATTTGTGCATTGTGCATTTAAATTTTAGATGTCCACTTTTTTCTTAAATCGAAAGTTGAGTTTTCAGTTTCCCTTCATCTCGTAAACAAAAACAGAGATAAAAGGGAAATAGAACACAACAAAATAAAAAATTTAGAGTTTATGTGTTGAAATAATTTAAAGCAATAACAAATGTAAGTAATGAAAATTTATTCACACACCACAAATGAACACAAAAGTTTTGTTATCCAAGTTTGGGAAATTCCACTAGTTCAACCCTAATAGCTTGAAATTTATAAGAAAGATATTTTTCTACACATGTTTTAAAAAATAGATATGCATGCTAGAAACATGTTAAAGATTTAAATCACCTACGGATCTAAACCTTTTAAAGAGAATAACATTAAATTCTCCAGTGAACATGCGGTGGGATATTTACCCGAGTCAAACAAGCCAATATTTTGCCCACTTACAAAAAGCAGACCTAACAATCATCGATGATTGTAAAGTGATTTATCATGCGTAACTAGCTATATTTTTGTAAGGAATGACTTATGGATTCCGAGTCAACACTCAGTTAAAAATCCACTGCCTCCCCCTTTTACCGACCATTGCAAATCATGATATATAAAAACTAAACATAGTTTACAATCGCTAAAAATTACAGACACTTTTTGGAATTATCTCTCTCTACATTTGTGCATTGTGCATTTCCATTTTAGATGTATACTTTTTTCTTAGATCAACACTCTAGCTTTCACTTTCCCTTCATCTCATAAACAAAAACAGAGATAAAAGGCAAATAGATCACAACAAAATAAAAATTTTAGAGTTTTTGTATGGAAAGAATTTAAAGCAATAACAAATGTAAATATAGAAAATTTATTCACACACCACAAATGAACACAAAAATTTTGTTATCCAAGTTTGGGAAATTTCACAAGTTCAACCCTAATGGCTTGGAATTTTATAAGAAAGAGATTTTTCTACAAATGTTTTTAAAAATGGATATGCATACTTGAAACATGTTAAAGAAGTAAATGACCTCTTGATCCAAACTTTTTAAAGTGATTAATATTAAATTCTCAAGTGAACGTGTGGTGGGATATTTACCTGAGTCAAACAAGCCATTATTTTTCCCTTTTATAAATAGTTGACCTAACGATCATAGATGATTGTAAAGTGATGTATCATGCGTAACGAGCTATATTTTTGTAAGGAATGACTTATTGATTAAGATTGAACATTTAATTAAAAATTCCCTGCCTCCCCCTTTTCCCCATGATTGCAAAACATGCTATACAAAAAGTAAAAAGAGTTTACAATCCCTAAAAATTACAGACACATTTTGGAATTCTCTCTCTCTACATTTGTGTATTGTGCATTTCCATTTTAGATGTATACTTTTTCCTTAAATCAAAACTTGAGTTTTCACTTTCCCTTCATCTCGTAAACAAAAAGAGAGATAAAAGGCAAATAACTAGCAACAAAATGAAAATTTTAGAGTTTATGTATGGAAAGAAAATAAAGCAATAACAAATTTAAGTAAAGAAAATTAATTGATACATCACAAATGAATACAAAAGTTTTGTTATCCAAGTTTGGGAAATTCCACCAGTTCAACCCTAATAGCTTGGAATTTTATTGAAAAGAGATTTTTCTAAACATGTTTTAAAAAATGGATATGCGTGCTTGAAACATGTTAAAGATCAAATGACCTATGGATCCAAACCTTTTAAAGAGAATAACTTTAAATTCTCAACTGAACGTGCGGTGGGATATTTACCCGAGTCAAACAAGCCATTATTTTGCCCATTTACAAAAAGTTGACCTACCAATGATAGATGATTGTAAAGTGATTTATCATATGTAAGCAGCTATATTTATGTAAGGAATGACTTATGGATTGACAGTCAACACTCAGTTAGAAATCCTCCGCCTCCCCCTTTTCACGACGATTTCAAAACCTGGTATATAAAAACTAAAAGAGTTTGCAATCCCTAAAAATTACAGACACTTTATTGAATTATCTCTCTCTACATTTGAGCAATGTGCATTTCATTTTTAGAAGTAAACTTTTTTCTTAAATTGAAACTTGAGTTTTCACTTTCCCTTCATCTCGTAAACAAAAAAAGAGATTAAAGGCAAATTGATCACAACAAAATGAAAATTTTGGAGTTTATGTATGGAAAGAATTTAAAGCAATAAAAAATGTAAGTAAATAAAATTTATTCACAGACGTAAAATGAACACAAAAGTTTTCTTATCCAAGTTTGAGAAATTCCTCTAATTCAAAACATATAGCATGGAATTTTATAAGAAAGAAATTTTTCTAGACATGTTCTAAAAAATTATAGACATTTTTTTGAATTATCTCTCTCTACATTTCTGCATTGTGCATTTCAATTTTAGATGTATACCTATTTATTAAATCGAAACATGAGTTTTCATTTTCTCTTCATCGTTCGTAAACAAAAAAAGAGATAAAGGGCAAATGGATGAGAACAAAATGAAAATTTTAGAGTTTATGTATGGAAACAATACAAAGCAATAACAAATGTAAGTAAGAAAATTTATTCACAAACCACAAATGAACACAAAAGTGTTGTTATCCAAGTTTTGGGAAATTCCACTAGTTCAACCCTAATAGCTTGGAATTTTATAAGAAAGAGATTTTTCTACACAAGTTTTAAAAATGGAAAGGAATGCTTGAAACATGTTATAGATGCAAATGACCTATGGATCCAAACCTTTTGAAGAGAATAACATTAAATTCTCGAGTGAACGTCCGGTGGGATATTTAACCTAGTCAAACAAGCCATTATTTTTCCCATTTATAAAAAGCTAACTTTACGATCATAGATGATTGTAAAGTGATTTATCATGCGTAACGGGTTCTATTTTTGAAGGAATGACTTATGGATTGGGATTCAACACTTAGTTCAAAGTCCCCCGCCACCCCTTTTTCCTAACGATTGCAAAACCTGATATATAAAAACTAAAAAGAGTTTACAATCCCTACAAATTACAGACACTTTTTGGAATTATCTCTCTCTATATTTGTGCATTGTGCATTTATATTTTATATGTATACATTTTTCTTAAATCAAAACTTGATTTTTCACTTTCCCTTCATCTCGTAAATGAAAAAAAGAGATAAAAGGCAAAAATTGGTCACAACAAAACGAAAATTTTTGAGTTTATGTATGGAAAATAAATTTGAAGCAATAAAAAATGTAGGTAAAGAAAATTTATTCTCTCACCACCATTAAACACAAAATTTTTGTTATCCAAGTTTGGAAAATTCCACTAGTTTAACCCTTCTAGCTTGGAATTTTATAAGAAAGAGAGTTTCCTGCACATGTTTTAAAAAATGGATATGCATGCTTGAAACATGTTAAAGATGCAAATCACCAATGGATCTAAAAATTTTAAAGAGAATAAAATTAAATTCTGAAGTGAACGTGCGGTGGGATATTTACCAAAGTCAAACAAGCCATTTTTTTGCCCATTTACTAAAAGCTGACATAATGATCATAGATGATTGTAAAGAGATTTATCTTTCATAATGGGCTATATTTTTGTAAGGAAAAAATTTGGATTGGGTGTCAAAAATCAGTTAAAAATCCCCCACTCCCCCTTTTCCCGACGATTGCAAAACCTCATATATAAAAACTAAAAACAGTTTACGATCCCGAAAAATTACTGACCATTTTTGGAATCATCTCTCTCTACATTTGTGCATTGTGCATTTCATTTTTAGATATATACTTTTTTCTTAAATCAAAACTGGAGTTTTCACTTTCCCATCATCTCGTAAACAAACCAAGAGATAAAAAGCAATTACTTCACAACAAAACGCAAATTTTTGAGTTTATGTAAATAAATCATTCAAAGCAATATAAAATTTAAATAAAAAAAATTTATTCACACACCACAAATGAACACAAAAGTTTTTTTATGCAAGTTTGGGAAATTCCACTAGTTCAACCCTAATGGCTTGGAATTTTAAAAGCAAGATATTTTTCTACACATGTTTTAAAAAATAGTTAGGCAAGCTTGAAACATGTTAAAGATGCAAATGACCTATGGATCCAAACCTTTGTATGAAAATAACATTGAATTCTCAAGTGAACGTGCGGTGGGATATTTATCCGTGTCAAACAAGCCATTATTTGGCCCATATACAAAAAGTTGCCCTAACGATCATAGATGATTGTAAAGTGATTTATCATGCGTAATGGGCTATTTTTTTAAGGAATGACTTATGGATTGGGAGTCAACACTCAATTAAAAATCTTCCGCCTCCCCCTTTTCCCGTCGATTACAAAATCAGATCTATGAAAACAAAAAAAATTTTACAATCCATAAAAATTACAGACACTTGTCGGAATGATCTCTCTCTACTTTTGTGCGTTGAGCATTTCCATTTTAGATATTAACTATTTTCTTAAATCAAAACTTGAGTTTTCCCTTTCCCTTGACCTTGTAAACAAAAAAAGAGATAAAAGGCAAATAGACCAATACAAAATGAAAATTTTAGAGTTTATGTATTGAAAGAATTTAAAACAATAAAAAATATAAGTAAAGAAAATTTACTCACACACCACAAAGGAACACAATAGTTTTGTTATCCAAGTTTGGGAAATTCCACTAGTTCAACCCTAATAGCTTGGAATTTGATAAGAAAGAGATTTTTCTACAAATGTTTTAAAAAATGGATAAGCATGCTTGAAACATGTTAAAGATACAATTGATCTATGGATCCAAACTTTTTAAAGTGATTAACGATAAATACTCAAGTGAACGTGCGGTGGGATATTTACCTGAGTCAACCAAGCCATTATTTTGCCCTTTTATAAATAACTGACCTAACGATCATAGATGATTGTAAAGTGATTTATCATGCGTAACGGGCTATATTTTTGTAAGGAATGACTTATTGATTGGGATTCAACACTTAATTAAAAATCCCCCACCTCCTCCTTTTCCCGACGATTGAAAAACATGCTATACAAAAAGTGAAAAGAGTTTACAATCCCTAAAAATAACAGACACGTTTTGGAATTATCTCTCTACACATTTGTGCATTGTGCATTTCGATTTTAGATGTATACTTTTTCCTTAAATCAAAACTTGAGTTTTCACTTGCCCTTCATCTCGTAAACAAAAAAAAGAGATAAAAGGGAAATAAGTAACAACAAAATGAAAATTTTAGAGGTTATGTATGGAAAGAAAATAAAGCAATAACAAATGTAAGTAAAGAAAATTTATTCACACACCACAAATGATCACAAAAGTCTTGTTATCCATGTGTGGGAAATTCCACTAGTTCAACCCTAATAACTTGGAATTTTATTGGAAAGAGATTTTTCTACACATGTTTTAAAAAATGGATATGCATGCTTGAAACATGTTAAAGATGAAAATGACCAATGGATCCAAACCTTTTAAAGGGAATAACATTAAATTCTCAACTGAATGTGCGGTGGGATATTTACCCGAGTCAAACAAGCCATTATTTTTCCCATTTTAAAAAAGTTGACCTACCGATGATAGATGATTGTAAAGTGATTTATCATGCGTAAGGGGATATATTTATTTAAGGAATGACTTATGGATTGGCCGTCAACACTCAGTTAGAAATCCTCCGCCTCCCCCTTGTCACGACGATTGCAAAAGCTCATATATAAAAACTGAAAAGAGCTTTCAATCCCTAAAAATTACAGAGACTTTTTTGAATTATCTCTGTATATATTTGAGCTTTGTGCATTTCATTTTTAGAAGTACACTTTTTTCTTAAATCGAAACTTGAGTTTTCACTTTCCCTGCATCTCATAAACAAGAAAAGAGATTAAAGGCTAATTGATCACAACAAAATGAAATTTTTGGAGTTTATGTATGGAAAGAATTCAAAGCAATAACAAATGTAAGTAAAGAAAATTTATTCACACACCATAAATGAACAAAATTTTTTTGTTAACCAAGTGTGAGAAATTCCTCTAGTTCAACCCATATTGCAACAAATTTTATAAGAAAGCAATTTTTCTAGACAGATTCTAAACAATGGATATGCAAGGTTGAAACATGTTAAAGATGTAAATCACCTATCCATCCAAACATTTTCAAGAGAATAACATTAAATTCTCAAGTGAATGTGCAGTGGGATATTTATCTGAGTCAAAGAAGCAATTATTTTTCCCATTTACAAAAAGCTGACCTAATTTTCATAGATGATTGTAAAGTTATTTATCAATCATAACGGGCTATATGTTTGTATGGAATGACTTATGGATTATGAGTCAACACTCAGTTAAAAATCCCTTGCCACCCCTTTCCCCCGACGACTGCAAAACCTAAAATATAAAAAATAGAAAGAGTTTGTAATCCCTAAAAATTACAGACATTTTTTTGAATTATGTCTCTCTACTTTTGAGCATTGTGCATTTCCATTTTAGATGTATACTTTTTCCTAAAATCAAAACTTGGGGTTTTCACTTTCCATTCATCTCGTAAACAAAAAAAGAGATAAAAGGCAAATAGATCATGAAAAAATGAATATTTTAGAGTTTATGTATGGAGAGAATTTAAAGCAATAACAAATGTAAGTAAAGAAAATTTATTCACACACCACAAATGAACACAAAAGTTTTGTTATCCAAGTTTGGGAAATTCCACTAGTTCAACCCAAATGGCTTGGAATTTTATACGAAAGAGATTTTTCTACACATGTTTTAAAAAATGATATGCGTGCTTGAAACATGTTTAAGATGCAAATGACCTAGGGATCCAAACCTTTTAAAGAGAATAACATTAAATTCTCAAGTGAACGTGCGGTGGGATATTTACCCGAGTCAAATTAGCTACTATTTTGCCCATTTACAAAAAGTTGATCTAACGATCATAGATGATTTTAAGAGATTTATCTTTTGTAATGGGCTATATTTTTTTAAGGAATGACTTATGGATTGGGAGTCACATACTTTTAAAAATCCCCCGCTACGCCCTTTTTCGAACGATTGCAAAACCTAATATATAAAAACTAAAAACAAGTTGGAATCCCTAAAAATTGCAAACACTTTTTTGAATTCTCTCACTCTATATCTGTGCATTGTGCATTTCAATTTTAGATGTACCCTTTTTTCTTAAATTGAAACTTGAGTTTTTAGTTTCCCTTCATCTCGTAAACAAAAAAAAGAGATAAATGGCAAATAGATCACAACAAAATAAAAATTTTAGAGTTTATGTATTGAAAGATTTTAAAGCAATAACAAATGTAAGTAATGAAAATTTATTCACACACCACAAATGAACACAAAAGTTTTGTTATCCAAGTCTGGGAAATTCCAGTAGTTCAACCCTAATATCTTGGAATTTATAAGAAAGAGATTTTTCTACACATGTTTTAAAAAATGGATATGCATGCTTGAAACAAGTTAAAGATTTAAATCACCTACGAATCTAAACCTTTTAAAGATAATAACATTAATTTCTCCAGTGAACGTGAGGTGGGATATTTACCCAAGTCAAACAAGCCAATATTTTGGCGACTTACAAAAAGCTGACCTAACGATCATAGAATATTGTAAAGTGATTATCTTGTCTAACTGGCTATATTTTTGTAAGGAATGACTTATGGATTGGGAGTCAACACTCAGTTAAAAATCCACTGCCTCCCCCTTTTCCTGACCATTGCAAATCATGATATATAACAACTAAATAGAGTTTACAATCCCAAAAAATTACAGACACTTTTGGGAATTTTCTCTCTCTACATTTGTGTATTATGCATTTCCATTTTAGATGTATACTTTTTTCTTAAATCAACACTCTAGTTTTCACTTTCCCTTCATCTCGTAAACAAAAAAAGAGATAAAAGGCAAATAGATCACACCAAAAGAAATATTTTAGAGTTTAAGTATGGAAATAATTTAAAGCAATAAAAAATGTAAGTAAAGAAAATTTATTCACACACCACAAATGAACACAAAAGTTTTGTTATCCAATCTTGGAAAATTCCACTAGTTCAACCCTAATGGCTAGAAATTTTATAAGAAAGAGATTTTTTTACAAATATTTTATAAAATGGATATGCATACTTGAAACATGTTAAAGATGCAAATGACCTATAGATCCAAACCTTTTAAAGTGATTAACATTAAATTCTCAAGTGAATGTGCGGTGGGATATTTACTTGAGTCAAACAAGCCATTATTTTGCCCTTTTAAAAATAGCTAACCTAACAAGTGATTTATCATGAGTAATGGGCTATATTTTTGTAAGGAATGACTTAGTTAAAAGTCTCCCACCTCCCCCTTTTCCCGACAATTGCAAAACCTGATATATAAAAAATCAAAAGAGTATGTAATCCCTAAAAATTACAAAAACTTTTTTGAATTATCTCTCTCTACATTTGTGCAATGTGCATTTCAATTTTAGACGTACACCTTTTTATTAAATGGAAATTTGAGTTCTCACTTTCCCTTCATCTCTCGTAAACAAAAAAAAGAGATAAAAGGCTAATAGATAAGAACAAAATGAAAATTTGAGACTTTATGTATGGAAAGAATACCAAGAAATAACAAATGTAAGTGAAGAAAATTTATTCACACACCACAAATGAACACAAAAGTTTTGTTATCCAAGTTTGGGAAATTCCACTAGTTCAACCCTAATAGATTGGAATTTTATAAGAAAGAGATTTTTCTAGACATGTTTTAAAAAATGGAAATGCATGCTTGAAACATGTTAAAGATGCAAATGACCTATGGATCCAAACCTTTTAAAGACAATAACATTAAATTCTCGAGAACACGTGCGGTGGGATATTTAAACAAGTCAAACAAGCCATTATTTTGCCCATTTATAAAAAGGTGACTTAACGATCATAGATAATTATAAAGTGATTTACCAAGCGTAATGGGTTCTATTTTTGAAGGAATAACTTATGGATTGGGAGTCAACACTCAATTAAAAATCCCCAGCTATCCCCTTTTCCCAACGATTGCAAAACCTAATATATGAAAACTAAAAAGAGTTTACCATCCTGAAAAAATACAGACACTTTTTTAATTATCTCTCTCTACATTTGTGCATTGTGCATTTCCATTTTAGATGTATACTTTTTTCTTAAATCAAAACATGATTTTTCACTTTCGTTTCATCTTGTAAGCTAAAAAAGAGATAAAAGGCAAAAATTGATCACAGCAAAACAAAAATTTTAGAGTTTATGTATGGAAAAAATATTTAAAGCAATAACAAATATAAGTAAAGAAAATTTATTCACACACCAATAATGAACACAAAATGTTTTTTATCCAAGTTTGGCAAATTCAACTAGTTCAACCCTTCTAGCTTGGAATTTTATAAGAAAAAGAGTTTTCTACACATGTTTTAAAAAATGGATATGCATGCTTGAAACATGTTAAAGATGCAAATGACCAATGGATCCAAACATTTTAAAGAGAATAACATTCAATTCTCAGGTGAACGTGCGGTGGGATATTTACCCGAGTCAAAGAAGCCACTTTTTTGCCCTTTTACTAAAAGCTGACCTAATGATCATAGATGATTGTAAAGAGTTTTATCTTTCATAACGGGCTATATTTTTGTAAGTAATGATTTGGATCGGGAGTCAACACTGAGTTAAAAATCCCCCACCTCCCCCTTTTCTCGACGATTACAAAACCGGATATATAAAAACTAAAAACAGTTTACGACCCTGAAAAATTACTGACCCTTTTTGGAATTATCTCTCTCTACATTTGTGCATTCTGCATTTCAATTTTTGGTATATACTTTTTTCTTAAATCAAAACTTGAGTTTTCACTTTCCCTTCATCTCGTAAGCAAAAAAAGAGATAAAAAGCAAATACATCACAACAAAATGAAAATTTTAGAGTTTAAGTATATAAATAATTTAAAGCAATAAAAAATTTAAATAATAGTTTTGTTATCCAAGTATGGGAAATTCCACTACTTCAACCCTAATGGCTAGGAATTTTAAAAGAAACATATTTTTCTACACATGTTTTAAAAAATGGATATGCATGGTTGAAACATGTTAAAGATGCAAATGACCTAAGGATCCAAACCTTTGCAAGAAAATAACATTGAATTCTTGAGTGAACGTGGGGTGGGATATTTACCTGAGTCAAACAAGCCATTATTTGATATACAAAAAGTTGCGCTAACGATCATAGAAGATTGTAAAGTGATTTATCATGCGTAGCGGGCTATATTTTTTTAAGCAATGACTTATGGATTGGAAGTCAACACTCAGTTAAAAATCCCCCCCCCCCCCCCCCCCCCCCCCCCCCCTCTTTTCCCGAGGATTGCAAAATCAGAAATATAAAAACAAAAAAAAGTTTACAATCCATAAAAATTACAGACACCTTTCGGAATTATCTCTCTCTATATTTGTCCGTTGTGCATTTCCATTTTAGATATTAACTTTTTCTTAAATAAAAACATGAGTTTCACTTTCCCTTTATCTCTTACACAAAAAAAGAGATAAAAGGCAAATAGACCAATACAAAATGAAAATTTTAGAGTTTATGTATGGAAAGAATTTAAACCAATAAAAAATGTAATTAAAGAAAATTTATTCATACACCACAAAGGAACACAATAGTTTTGTTATCCAAGTTTGGGAAATTCCATTAGTTCAACCCTAATAGCTTGGAATTTTATAAGAAAGAGATTTTTCTACAAATGTTTTAAAAAATGGATATGCATGCTTGAAACATGTTAAAGATGCAAAGGACCTATGGATCCAAACCTATAAAGATATTAACATTAAATTCTCAAGTGAACGTGCAGTGGGATATTTAACTGAGTCAAACAAGCCATTATATTGCCCTTTTATAAAAAGCTGACCTAACGATCATAGATGATTGTAAAGTAATTTATCATGCGTAACGGGCTATATTTTTGTACGGAATGACTTATTGATTGGGATTCAACACTTAGTTAAAAATCCCCCGCCTCCCCTTTTCCTGATAATTCCAAAACATGCTATACAAAAAGTAAAAAGAGTTTACTATCCCTAAAAATTACAGACACATTTGTGCATTGTGCATTTCTATTTTAGATGTATACTTTTTCCTTAAATCAAAACTTGAGTTTTCACTTTCCCTTCATCTCGTAAACAAAAAATTTGATTAAAGGCAAATAAGTAACAACAAAATAAAAATTTTAGAGCTTAAGTATGGAACGAAAACAAAGCATTAACAAGTGTAACTAAAGAAAATTTATTCACACACCACAAATGAACAAAAAAAATTTTTTATCCAAGTTTGGGTAATTCCACTAGTTCAACCCTAATAGCTTGGAATTTTATTGGAAAGAGATTTTTCTACACATGTTTTAAAAAATGGATATGCATGCTTGAAAGATGATAAAGATGCAAATGACCTATGGATCCAAACCTTTTAAAAAGAATAACATTAAATTCTCTACTGAACATGCGGTGGGATATTTACCCGAGTCAAACAAGCCATTATTTTGCCCATTTTCAAAAATTTGACCTACCGATGATAGATGATTGTAAAGTAATTTATCATGCGTAAGGGGCTATATTTATGTGAGGAATGACTTTTGTATTTGCGGTCAACACTTAGTTAGAAATTCTCCGCCTCCCCCTTTTCACGACGATTGCAAAACCTTATATATAAAAACTAAAAAGAGTTTGCAATCCCTAAAAATTACAGACACTTTTTGAATTATCTCTCTCTACATTTGAGCATTGTGCATTTGATTTTTAGAAGTACACTTTTTTCTTAAATCGAAACTTGATTTTTCACTTCCCCTTCATCTCATAAACAAAAAAAGAGATTAAAGGCAAATTGATCACAACAAAATGAAAATTTTGGAGTTTATGTTTGAAAGAATTTAAAGTTATAACAAATGTAAGTAAAGAAAATTTATTCACACACCATAAATGAACACAAAAGTTTTGTTATCCAAGTCTTGGGAATTCCTCTAGTTTAACCCATATAACACGGAATTTTATAAGAAAGAAATTTTTCTAGACATGTTTTAAACATTGGATATGCAAGCTTGAAACATGTTATAGATGAAAATCACCTATGCATCCAAACCTTTTAAAGAGAATAAAATTAAATTCTCAAGTGAGCATGCGGTGGGATATTTACCCGAGTCAAAGAAGCCATTATTTTTCCCATTTACAAAAACCTGACCTAATGATCATAGATGATTGTAAAGTGATTTATCATGCGTAATGGGCTATTTGGAGTCAACACTCAGTTAAAAAATCCCCCGCCTCCCCCTTTTCCCGACGATTGCAAAACTTGATATATAAAAAATAAAAAGAGTTTGTAATCCCTAAAAATAATTAACACTTTTTTGAATTGTCTCTATCTACATTTGTGCATTGTGCATTTTAATTTCAGATGTACACCATTTTCTTAAATCGAAACTTGAGTTTTCACTTTCCCTTCATCTCGTAAACAAAAAAAGAGATAAAAGACAAATAGATCACAAGAAAATGAAAATTTTAGAGTTTATGTAAGGAAAGAATTTAAAGCAATAAAAAATGTTAGTAAAGAAATTTCATTCACACACCACAAATGAAGACAAAAGTTTGTTCTGAAAGTTTGGGAAATTCGACTAGTTCAACCCGAATAGCTTGGAATTTTATAAGAAACAGATTTTTCTACATATGTTTTAGAAACTTGGATATACATGCTTGAAACATGTTAAAGATGCGAATGACCTATCGATCAAAACATTTTAAAGAGAATAACATTAAATTCTCAAGTGAACGTGCGGTGGGATATTTATCCGAGTCAAATAAGCCATTATTTTGCCCATTTACAAAAGTTGACCTAATGTTCATAGATGTTTGTAAAGTGATTTATCATGCATAACGGGCTATATTTTTGTAAGGAATGACTTATGGATTTGGAGTCAACATTCAGTTAAAAATCCCCGGCCTCCCCCTTTTCCCGAGTATTGCAAAACCTGATATATAAATACTAAAAAGAGTTTACAAACCCTAAAAATTATAGACACTTTTTTGAAGTATCTCTCTCTACATTTGTGTGTTGTGCATTTCCATTTTAGATGTATACTTTTTTCTTAAATCAAAATTTGAGTTTTAAATTTCACTTCTTCTTGTAAACAAAAAAAGAGATAAAAGGCAAATAGATCATAATAAAATGACAATTTTATAGTTTATGTATAGAAAGAATTTAAACTAATAACTAATGTAAGTAAAGAAAAATTATTCACTCACTACAAAAGGAACACAAAAGTTTTGTTATCCAAGTTTGAGAATATCCACTAGCTTGGAATTTTATAAAAAAAAAAGGATTTTTCTACACATGTTTTAAAAAATGGATATGCATGCTTGAAACATGTTAAAGATCTAAATGACTTATGGATCCAAATCTATTCAAAAGAATAACATTAAATTTCCAAGTGAACGTGCGATGGGATATTTAACCGAGTCAAACAAGCCATTTTTTTGCCCTGTTACAAAAAACTGACCTAACGATCATAGATGATTGTAAAATGATTTATAATGCGTAACGGGCTATATTTTTGAAAGGAATGACTTATGGATTGGGATTCAATACTCAGTTAAAAATCCCTCGCCTCTCCCTTTTCCCGATGATTGCAAAACCTGATATATAAAAACTAAAAAGAGTTTACAATCCCTAAAAATTACAGACTCTTTTTTGAATTATCTCTCTCTACATTTTTGGATTATACATTTTAATTTTTGATGTATACTTTTTTCGTAAATCAAAACTTGAGTTTTCACTTTCCCTTCATGTCATAAACAAATAAAGAGATAAAAGGTAAATAGATCACAACAAAATAAAAATTTTAGAGTTTGTGTATGGAAAGAATTTAAAGCAATAACAAATGTAAGTAAAGAAATTTTTTTCACAAACCACAAATGAACAAAAAAGTTTTGTTACCCAAGTTTGGGAAATTCCACAAGTTCAACCCTAATGGTTTGGAATTTTATAAGAAAGAGATTTTTCTACACATGGTTTAAAAAATGGATATGCATGCTTGAAACATGTTAAAGATGCAAATGACCTATGAATCCTTTGAAAGAGAATAACATTAAATTCTCAAGTAAACGTGCGGTGAAATATTTACTTGAGTCAAACAAGCCATTATTTTGTCCATTTACAAATAGCTGACCTAACGATCATAGATGATTGTAAAGTTATTTAACGGGTATCTTTTTGTTAGGAATGACATATTGATTGGGATTCAACACTTAGTTAAAAATCCCATGCCTCCTCCTTTTCCTGACGATTGCAAAACATGTTATATAAAAACTAAAAAGAGTTTACAATCCCTAAAAATTACAAACACTTTTTGGAATTATCTCTCTCTACATTTGTGCGTTGTGCATTTCCATTTTAGATGTATACCTTTTCATAAAATCAAAACTTGGGATTTTCACTTTCCCTACATCTTGTAAACTAAAAAAGAGATAAAAGGCAAATAGATCATTAAAAAATGAATATTTTAGAGTTTATGTATGGAAAGAATTTAAAGAAATAACAAATGTAAGTAAATAAAATTTATTCACACACCACAAATGAACACAAAAGTTTTGTTATCCAAGTTTGGGATATTCCACTAGTTCAACCCAAATGGCTTGGAATTTTATAAGAAAGAGATTTTTCTGCACATTGTTTTAAAAAATGATATGCATGCTGAAACATGTTTTAGATGCAAATGACCTATGGATCCAAACCTTTTAAAGAGAATAACATTAAATTGTCAAGAGAATGTGCAGTGGGATATTTACCCGAGTCAAACAAGCCACTATTTTGCCCATTTTCAAAAGGCTGATCTAACGATCATAGATGATTGTAAAATGATTTATCTTGGGTAACGGGCTATATTTTTTTAAGGAATGACTTATGGATTGGGGGTCAACACTCCGCTAAAAATCCCCCACCTCGCCCTTTTCCCGACGATTGCAAAACCTGATATATAAAAACTAAAAAGAGTTTGTAATCCCTAAAAATTACAGACACTTTTTTGAAGTCTCTCACTCTATATTTGTGCATTGTGCATTTCAATTTTAGATGTACATTTTTTTCTTAAATCGAAACATGAGTATTCAGTTTCCCTTCATTACGTAAACAAAAAAAGAGATAAAAGGCAAATAGATCTCAACAAAATAAAAATTTTAGAGTTTATAAAATGAAAGATTTTAAAGCAATAACATATGTAAGTAATAAAAATTTATTCACACACCACAAATGAACACAAAAGTTTTGTTATCCAAGTTTGGGAAATTCCACTAGTTCAACCCTAATAGCTTGGAATTTATAAGAAAGTGATTTTTCTACACATGTTTTAAAAAATAGATATGCATGCTTGAAACATGTTAAAGATTCAAATCACCTACGGATCAAAACCTTTGTAAGAAAATAACATTGAATTCTCAAGTGAACGTGCGGTGGGATATTTACCCGAGTCAAACAAGCCATTATTTGGCCCATATACAAAAAGCTGCCCTAACGATCATAGATGATTGTAAAGTGATTTATCATGCGTAACGGGCTATTTTTTTTAAGGAATGACTTATGGATTGGGAGTCAACACTCAGTTAAAAATCCCTCGGCCCCCCTTTTCCAGATGATTGCAAAATCGGATATATAAAAATAAAAAAAAGTTTACAATCCATAAAAATTACAGACACTTTTCGAAATTATCTGTCTCTACATTTGTCCATTGTGCATTTCCATTTTATATGTTAATTTTTCTTAAATCAAAACTTGAGTTTTCACTTACCCTTCATCTAGTAAACAAAAAGAGAGATAAAAGGCAAATAGACCAATACAAAATGAAAATTTTAGAGTTTATGTATGGAAAGAATTTAAACCAATAAAAAATTTAAGTAAAGAAAATTTATTCACGCACAGCAAAGGAACACAATAGTTTTGTTATCCAAGTTTGGAAATCCCACTAGTTCAACCCTAATGGCTTGGAATTTTATAAGAATGAGATTTTTCTGCAAATGTTTTAAAAAATGGATATGCATGCTTGAAACATGTTAAAGATGCAAATGACCTATGGATCCAAACATTTTAAAGTGATTAACATTAAATTCTCAAATGAACGTGCATTGGGATATTTACCTTAGTCAAACAAGCCATTATTTTGCCCTTTTGAAATAGGTGACCTAACGATCATAGATGATTGTAAAGTGTTTTATCATGCGTAATGGGCTATATTTTTATAACGAATAACTTATTGATTGGGATTCAACACTTAGTTAAAAATCCTCCGCCTCCCCCTTTTCAAGACGATTGCAAAACATGCTATACAAAAAGTAAAAAGAGTTTAAAATCCCTAAAAATTACAGACACGTTTTGGAATTATCTCTCGCTACATTTGTGCATTGTGCATTTCTATTTTAGATGTATACTTTTTCCTAAATCAAAACTTGAGTTTTCACTTTTCCTTCATCTCGTAAACAAAAAAAGAGATAAAAGACAAATAAGTTACAACAAAATGAAAATTTTAGAGTTTATGTATGCAAAGAAAACAAAACAATAACAAATGTAAGTGAAGAAAATTTATTCACACACCACAAATGAACACAAAAGTTTTGTTATCCAAGTTTGGGAAATTCCACTAGTTCAACCCTAATAGCTTGGAATTTTATTGGAAAAATATTTTTCTACACATGTTTTAAAAAATGGATATGCATGCTTGAAACATGTTAAAGATTCAGATGACCTATGGATCCAAACTTTTTAAAGAGAATAACATTAAATTCTCAACTGAACATGCACTGGGATATTTACCCAAGTCAAACAAGCCATTATTTTGCCCATTTTCAAAAAGTTGACCTTCCGATGATATATGATTGTAAAGTGATTTATCATGCGTAAGGGGGCTATATTTATGTAAGGAATGACTTATGGATTGGCAGTAAACACTCAGTTAGAAATCCTCCGCCTCCCCCTTTTCACGGCGATTGCAAAACCTAATATATAAAAACTAAAAAGAGTTTGTAATCGCTAAAAATTACAGACACTTTTTTGAATTATCTCTCTCAACATTTGAGCAGTGTGCATTTCATTTTTAGAAGTATACTTTTTTCTTAAATTGAAACTTGAGTTTTTACTTTCCCTTCATCTCGCAAACAAAAAAAGTGATTAAAGGCAAATTGATCACCAGAAAATGAAAATTTTGGAGTTTATGTATGGAAAGAATTTAAAGCAATAACAAATGTAAGTAAAGAAAATTTATTCACACACCACAAATGAACACAAAAGTTTTGTTATCATAGTTTGGGAAATTCCTCTAGTTCAACCCATATAGCATGGAATTTTATAAGAAAGAAAATTTTCTAGGCATTTTCTAAACAATGGATATGCATGCTTGAAACATGTTATAGATGAAAATCACTTATGGATCCAAACCTTTTAAAGAGAATAACATTAAATTCTCAAGTGAACGTGCGGTGGGATATTTACCCGAGTAAAAGGAGCCATTATTTCTCCCATTTACAAAAAGTTGACCAAACGATCATAGATGATTGTAAACTGATTTATCATGCATCACGGGCTATATGTTTTTAAGGAATGACTAATGGATTTGGAGTCGACACTCAGTTAAAAATTCCCCTCCTCCCCTTTTTCCCGACGATTGCAAAACCTGATATATAAAAAATAAAAAGAGTTTGTAATCCCTAAAAATTATAGACACTTTTTTGAATTATCTCTCTCTACATTTGTGCATTGTGCATTTCCATTTTAGATATATACTTTTTTCTGAAATCAAAACTTGAGTTTTCACTTTCCCTTCATCTCGTAAACAAAAAAAGAAATAAAAACAAATACATCACAACAAAATGAAAATTTTAGAGTTTATGTATATAAATAATTTAAAGCAATAAAAAATTTAAGTAAAGAAAATTTATTCACTCACCACAAATAAACACAAAAGTTTTTTTATGCAAGTTTGGGAAATTCCACTAGTTCAACCCTAATGGCTTTGAATTTTATAAGAAAGATATTTTTCTACACATGTTTTAAAAAATGGATAGGCATGCTTGATACATGTTAAAGATGTGAATGACCTATGGATCCAGACCTTTGTAAGAAAATAACATTGAATTCTCAAGTGAACATGCGGCGGGATATTTACCTGAGTCAAACAAGCCATTAATCGGCCCACATACAAAAAGTTGCCCTAACGATCATAGATCATTGTAAAGTGATTTATCATGCGTAACGGGCTATATTTTTTTTAAGGAATGACTTATGGATTGGGAGTCAACACTCAGTTAAAAATCCCCTGCCTCCCCCTTTTCCCGATGATTGTAAAATCAGATATATAAAAACAAAAAAACATTTACAACGCATAAAAATTACTGACACTTTTCGGAATTATCTCTCTCGCATTTGTGCGTTGTGCATTTCCATTTTAGATGTTAACTTTTTTTTTTCAATCAAAACTTGAGTTTTCACTTTCCCTTCATCTCGTAAACAAAAGAAGTGAAAAAAGGCAAATAGACCAATACAAAATTAAAATTTTTGAGTTTATGTATGGAAAAAAATTTCAAGCAATAACAAATGTAAATAAAGAAAATTTGTTAAAACACCACAAATGAACACAAAAGTTTTGTTATCCAAGTTTGGGAAATTCCACTAGTTCAACCCTAATAGCTTGGAATTTTATAAGAAAGAGAGTTTTCTACACATGTTTTAAAAAATGGATATGCATGCTTTAAACATGTTAAAGATGCAAATGATTTATGGATTCAAACCTTTTAAAGAGAATAACATTAAATTCTCACGTGAACATGCGGTGGGATATTTACCTGAGTGAAACAAGCCATTATTTTGCCCATTTACAAAAAGTTGACCTAACGATCAAAGATGATTTTAAAGTTATTTATCACGTGTTACGGGCTATATTTTTGTAATGAATGACTTATGGATTGGGAGTCAATACTTAGTTAAAAATCCCCCGTCTCCCTCTTTTCCCGACGATTGCAAAACCTGATATATTAAAATTAAAAAGCATTTACAATCCCTAAAAATTATAGACACATTTAGGAATTATCTCTCTCTACATTTGTGCATTGTGCATTTCCATTTTAGATGTAAAATATTTTCTTAAATCAAAACTTAAGTTTTCATTTTCACTTCATCTCGTAAGCAAAAAATGAAATAAAAGGCAAAGAGATCACAAAAAAATAATAATTTTTGAGTTTATGTATGGAAAGAATTTAAAGCAATAAAAAATGTATGTAAAGAAAATTTATTCACACACCACAAATGAACACAAAAGTTTTGTTACCCAAGTTTGGGAAATTTCACAAGTGCAACCCTAATAGTTTTGAGTTTTATGAGAAAGAGATTTTTCTAAACATGTTTTATAAAATGGATATGCATGCTCCAAACATGTTAAACATGCAAATGACCAATGGATCCAAACCTTTTAAAGAGAATAACAATAAATTCTCAAGTGAATGTGCAGTGGGATATTTACTCGAGTCAAACAAGCCATTATTTTACACATTTACAAAAAGCTGACCTAACGATGAAAGATGATTGTAAAGTGATTTATCATGCATAACTGGCTACTTTTTTTAAGGAATGACTTATGGATTGGGAGTCAACACTCAGTTAAAAATCCCCTGCTTCCCCATTTTCCTGACGATTGAAAAACCTGATATATAAAAACTAAAAAACTTTACAATCCCTAAAAATTACATAAAATTTTTGGAATTATCTCCCTCTACATTTCTGCATTGTGCATTTCCATGTTAGATGTGTACTTTTTTCTTAAATCAAAACTTGAGTTTTCACTTTCCCTTCATCTCGTAAACACAAAAAGAGATAAAAGGCAAATAGATCACAACAAAATGAAAATTTTATATTTTATGTATGGAATGAATTTAAAAGCAATAACAAATGTAAGTAAAGAAAATTTATTCACACACCACAACTGAACACAAAAGTTTTGCTATCTAAGTTTGAGAAATTCCAATAGTTCAACCCTTATAGCTTGGAATTTTTTGAGAAAGAGATTGTTCTACACATGTTTTAAAAACTGGATATGCAAGCTTGAAACATGTTAAAGATGCAAATGACCAATGGATCCAAACCTTTGAAAGTGATTAACATTAAATTCTCAAGTGAACGTGCGGTGGGATATTTACTCGAGTCAAACAAGCCATTATTTTGCCCATAGACAAAAAGCTGACCTAACGATCATATATGATTGTAAAGTGATTTATCAAGCATAATGGGGTATATTTTTGTAAGGAATGACTATGGATTGGGAGTCAACACTCAGTTTAAAATCTCCTGCCTCCCCCTTTTCCTAGCCATTGTAAAACCTGATATATAAAAACTAAAAAAAGTTTACAATCCCTAAAAATTACAGGCACTTTTTGGAATTATCTCTCTCTACATTTGTCTAGTGCGCATTACGATTTTAGATGTATACTTTTTTCTTAAACAAAAATTTGAGTTTTCTCTTTCCCTTCATCTCGTAAACAAAAAAAGAGATTAAAGGCAAATAGTTCACAACAAATCGAAAACTATAGAGTTTATGTATTGAAAAAAATATTTAAGCAACAACAAATGTAACTAGATAAAATTTATTCAGACACCACAAATGAACATAAAAGTTTTGTTATCCAAGTTTGGGAAATGCCACTAGTTCAATCCTACTAGCTTAGAATTTTATAAGAAAGAGATTTTTATACACATGTTTTAAAAAATGGATATGCATGCTTGAAACATGTTAAAGATGCAAATGACCTATGGATCGAAACCTTTCGAAGAGAATAACATTAAATTCTCGAGTGAACGTGCAGTACGATATTTACCCGTGTCAAACAAGCCATTAGTTTGCCCATTTACAAAAAGTTGACCGAATGATCATAGATGATTGTAAAGTGATTTATCAAGGCTTTATTTTTGAATGGAATGACTTAAGGATTGGGACTCAACACTCAGTAAAAAATCCCCCACCTCCCCTTCTCCCGACGATTACAAAACCAGATATAAAAACTAAAAAGAGTTAACATTCCCTAAAAATTACAGACACTTTTTGGAATTATCTCTCTCTACATTTGTGCATTGTGCATTTCAATTTTATATGTATACTTTTTTCTTAATTCAAAACTTGAGTTTTCACTTTCCCTTCATCTCGTAGACAAAAAAAGAGATAAAAGGCAAAAATAGATCACAACAAAAGGAAAATTATAGAGTTTATGTATGGAAAGAATTTAAAGCAATAAAAAATCTAAGTAAAGAAAATTTATTCACACACCACAAGTGAACACAAAATTTTTGTTATCCAAGTTTGGGAAATTCCAATAGTTTAACCCTAATAAATTGGCATTTTATAAGAATGATATTTTTCTTCACATGTTTTAAAAAATGGATATGCATGCTTGAAACATTTTAAAGATGCAAATGACCTATGGATCCAAACCATTTAAAGAGAATAACATTAAATTCTCAAGTGAATGTGTGGTGGGATATTTACCCGAGTCAAGCAAGCCTTATTTTGCCCATTTACAAAAAGCTGACCTAACAATCATTGATGATTGCAAAGTGATTTATCAAACATAACTGCCTATATTTTTTTCAGGAATGACTTATGGATTGGGAGTCAACACTCAAGGTACAATCCCCAGCCTCCCCCTTTTCCCAACGATTATAAAACCATTTATTTAAAAAGTAAAATGAGTTTAAAATCGCTATAAGTTACCGACACTTTTTGGAATTATCACTCTCTACATTTGTGAAATGTGCATTTCCATATTAGATGTTTATTTTTTTCTTAAATCAAAACTTGAGTTTTCACTTTCCCTTCATCTCGTAAACAAAAAAAGAGAAAAAAGGCAAATAGATCACAACAAAATGAAAATTTTAGAGTTTATGTATAGAAAGAATTTAAAGCAATAACAAATGTAAGTAAAGAAAATTTATTCACACACCAAAAATGAACACAAAAGTTTTGTTATCCAAGTTTGGGAAATTCACTTGTTCAACCCTAATTGCTTGGAATTTTATAAGTAAGAGTTTTTTCTATACATGTTTTAAAAAATGGATATGCATGCTTGAAACATGTCAAAGATTCAAATGACCTATGGATCCAAATGTTTTAAAGAGAATAATCTTAAATTCTCAAGAGAACGTGCGGTGGAATATTTTTCCGAGTCAAACTAGCCTTTATTTTGCGCATTTAAAAAAATCTGAGCTAACAATCATAGATGATTTTAAAGTGATATATAATGCATAACAGGCTAAATTTTTGTAGGGAATGACTTATGGATCAGTCAACACTTAGTTAAAAATCCCCCGCCTCCCCCTTTTTACAATGATAGCAAAACCTGATATATAAAAACTAAAAAGAGTTTACAATCCCTAAAAATTATAGGCACTTTTAGGTATTATCTCTCTCTACATTTGTGCATTGTGCATTTCCATTTTACATGTATTCTGTTTTCTTAAATCAAAATTTGAGTTTTCACTTTCCCTCATCTCATAAAAAAAGAGATAAAAGGCAAAAATAGATCACAACAAAATGAAAATTTTAGCGTTGATATATGGAAAGAATTTAAAAAAATATTAAATGTAAGTAATTAAAATTTATTCACACATCACAAATGAACACAAAAGATTTGTTATCCAAGTTTGGGAAATTCCACTAGTTCAACCCTAATAGCTTGGAATTTTATAAAGAGATTTTTCTACAAATGTTTTAAAAAATGGATATGCATGCTTGAAACATGTTAAAGATGCAAATAACCTATGGATCCAAACCTTTTAAAGAGAATAACATTAAATTCTCTAGTGAACGTGCTGTGTATATTTACCCAAGTCAAAGAAGCCATTATTTTGCCCATTTACAAAAAGCTGACTTGACGATCATAGATTATTGTAAAGTGATTTATCATGGAATGATTTACTGGTTGGGAGTCAACACTCAGTTAAAAATCCCCCGCCTCCCTCATTTCTGACGATTGAAAAACCTGATATATAAAAAGTAAAAAGAGTTTTCAACCCCTAAAAATTACAGACACTTTTTGAAGTTATCTCTCTCCACTTTTGAGCATTGTGCATTTCCATTTTATATGTATATGTTTTCTTAAATCAAAACTTGAGTTTTCACTTACCCTTCATCTCGTAAACAAAAAAAGAGATAAAAGGTAAAAAAAGATCACAAAAAAAAAATTTAAGAGTTTATGAATCAAAAAAAAATTTAAAGCAATAACAAATGATAGTAAAGAAATTTTATTCACACACCACAAATGAACACAAAAGTTTTGTTATCCATGTTTGGGAAATTCCACTAGTTCAACCCTAATAGCTTGGAATTTTATAAGAAAGAGTTTTTACTACACATGTTTTAAAAAATGGATATGCATGCTTGAAACATGTCAAAGATGCAAATGACCTATGGATTCAAATCTTTTTAAGAGAATATCATTAAATTCTCAAGTGAACGTGCGGTGGGTTCTTTACCCGAGTCAAACAAGCCATTATTTTGCACATTTACATAAAGCTGACCTAACGATCATAGATGATTGTAAGGTGATTTATCATGCGTAATGGGCTATATTTTTTGTAAGGAATGACTTATTGATTGGGAGTCAACACTCTATTAAAAATTCTAGGCCTCCCCCGTTTCTCGTCGATTGCAAAACCAGATATATAAAAACAAAAAAGAGTTTACAATCCCAAAAAATTACAGGCAGCTTCTAGAATTATCTCTTTCTACATATGTGCATTGTGGTTTTCCATTTTAGAATATATTCTTTTATCTTAAATCAAAACTTGAGTTTTCACTTTCCCTTCATCTCATAAACAAAAAAAGAGATAAAAAGAAAAAAAAGATCACAAAAAAACAAAAACTTTAGCGTTTATGTAAGGAAAACAGATGTAAAGCAATAACAAATGTTAGTAAAGAAAATTTATTCACACACCACAAATGAACACAAAAGTTTTGTTATCCATGTTTTGGAAATTCCACTAGTTCAACCCTAATAGCTTGGAATTTTATAAGAAAGATTTTTTACTACACATGTTTTAAAAAATGGATATGCATGCTTGAAACATGTCAAAGATGCAAATGACCAATGGATCCAAACCTTTTAAAGAGAATAACATTAAATTCTCAAATGAACGTGCGATGGGTTATTTACCCGAGTCAAACAAGCCTTTATTTTGTGCATTTACAAAAATCTCACCTAACAATCATAGATGATTGTAAAGTGATAAATCAAGCCTAATAGGCTATATTTTTGTAGGGAATGACTAATGGATTAGGAGTCAACACTCACTTAAAAATCCCTCGCCTCCCCTTTTTCCTATAGATTGGAAAATTTGATATATAAAAACTAAAAAGAGTTTACAATCCCTAAAAATTACAAACACTTTTAGGAATTATCTCTCTCTACATTTGTACATTATGCATTTCCATTTTACATGTATTTTTTTTCTAAAATCAGAACTTGAGTTTTCACTTTCTATTCATCTCATAAAGTAAAAAAAGAGATAAAAGGCAAAAATAGATCACAACAAAATGAAAATTGTACAGTTGATGTTTGGAAATAATTTAAAGAAATAAGAAATGTAAGTAAAGTAAATTTATTCACACACCAAAAATGAACACAAAAGTTTTGTTATCCAAGTTTGGGAAATTCAACTAGTTCAATCGTAATAGCTTGGAATTTTATAAGAAAAGATATTTTCTACATATGCTTTAAAAATTGGATATGCATGCCTGAAACATGTTAAAGATGCAAATGACCTATGGATCCAAACCTTTTAAAGAGAATAACATTAAATTCTCAAGTGAACGTGTGTTGGGATATTTACTAGAGTCAAACAAGCCATTATTTTGCCCATTTAAAAAAAGTTGACCTAACGATCATAGATGATTGTAAAGTGATTTATCAAGTGTAACGGGCTATATTTTTGTAAGGAATGACTTATGGATTGGGAGTCAACACTCAGTTAGAAATACCCCGCCTCCTCTTTTTCCCGACGATTGCAAAACCTGATATATAAAAACTAAAAAAAAGTTTACAATCCCTAAAAATTAAACACTTTTTGGAATTATCTCTCTCTAAATTTTTGCATTGTGCATTTCCTTTTTAGATATATAATTTTTTCTTCTATCGAAACTTGAGTTTTCACTTTCCTTACATCTCGTAAACAAAAAAAGAGATAAAAGGCAAATAGATCACAACAAAATGAAAATTTTAGAGTTTATGCATGGAAAGAATTTAAAGCAATAACTAATGTAAGTAAAGAAAATTTATTCACACACCACAAATGAACACAAAAGTTTTGTTATTAAAGTTTTGGAAATTCCATTAGTTCAACCCTATTGGCAAGGAATTTTATAAGAAAGAGATTTTTCTACACATGTTTTAAAAAAAGGATAGGCATGCTTAAAACATGTTAAAGATGCAAATGACCTATGGATCCAAACCTTTTAAAGAGAATAACATTAAATTCTCAAATGAACGTGCGGCAGGATATTTACCTAAGTCAAACAAACCATTATTTTGCCCATTTTCAAAAAGCTGACCTAAAGATCATAGATGATTGTAAAGTGATTTATCATACGTAACGTGCTATATTTTTGTTCGAAATGACTTATGGATTGAGAGTCAACACTCAGTTAAAAATCCCCCGCCTCCCCCTTTTCCTGACGATTGCAAAACCTGATATATAAAAACTAAAAAGAGTTTATAATCCCTAAAAAATTTAGAAAGTTTTTGGAATTATCTCTCTCTACTTTTTTGCATTGTGCATTTCCATTTTACTTGTATACTTATTTCTTAAATCAAAACTTGAGTTTTCACTTTCCCTTCATCTCGTAAACAAAAAAAGAGATAAAAAGCAAATAGATTACAACAAAATGAAAGTATTAGAGTTTATGTATAGAAATAATTTCAAGCAATAAAAAATGTATGTAAAGAGAATTTATTCATACACCACAGATGAACAAAAAAGTTTTGTTATCCAAGGTTGGGAAATTCCACTAGTTCAACCCTAATAGCTTCGAATTTTATAAGAAAGAGATTTTTCTAAACATGTTTTAAAAAATGGATATGCATGGTTGAAACATGTTAAAGATGCAAATGACCTATGGATCCAAACCTTTTATAGAGAATTACAATCAATTCTCAAGTAAACGTGCGGTGGGAAATTTACTCGAGTCAAACAAGCCATTATTTTTCTTTTTTACAAAAAGCTGATCTGACGATTATTGATGATAGTAAAGTGATTTATCATGAGTAACGGGCTATATTTTTGTAAGGAATGACTTACGGATTGGGAGTCAACAGTCAGTTAAAAATCCCCCGCCTCTTCGTTTTCCCGATGATTGGATAACTTGATATATAAAAACTAAAAAGAGTTTAAAATCCCTAAAAATTACAGACACTTTTAGGAATTACCTCTCTCTACATTTCATAAATCAAAACTTGAGTTTTGACTTTTCCTTCATCTCATGAAGTAAAAAAAAGAAATCAAAGGCAAAAGTACATCAGAACAAAAAGAAAATTTTGGAGTTGTTGTTTGGAAAGAATTTAAAGCAATAGCAAATGTAAGTAAAGAAAATTGATGCACACACCACAAATGAACTCAAAAGTTTTGTTATCCAAGTTTGAGAAATTCCACTAGTTCAACCCTAATTGCTTGGAATTTTATAAGAAAGAGATATTTCTACACATATTTGAAAAAAAGGATTTGCATGCTTGAAACATGTTAAAGATGCAAATGACCTATGGATCCAAACCTTTTAAAGAGATTAACATTAAATTCTCAAGTGAACGTGCGGTGGGATATTTAACCGTGACAAACAATCCACTATTTTTCCCATTTACAAAAAGTTGACCTAAAGATCATAGATGATTGTAAAGTGATTTATCATGCGTAATAGGCTATATTTGTTTAAGGAATGACTTCTGGATTGGGTGTCAACACTCTGTTAAAAATCCCCTCCCCCCCCCACTCTGTTTGACTTAGGAATTTTATAAGAAAGAGATTTTTCTACACATGTTTTAAAAAAAGGATAGGCATGCTTAAAACATGTTAAAGATGCAAATGACCTATGGATCCAAACCTTTTAAAGAGAATAACATTAAATTCTCAAATGAACGTGCGGCAGGATATTTACCTAAGTCAAACAAACCATTATTTTGCCCATTTTCAAAAAGCTGACCTAAAGATCATAGATGATTGTAAAGTGATTTATCATACGTAACGTGCTATATTTTTGTTCGGAATGACTTATGGATTGGGAGTCAACACTCAGTTAAAAATCCCCCGCCTCCCCCTTTTCCTGACGATTGCAAAACCTGATATATAAAAACTAAAAAGAGTTTATAATCCCTAAAAAATTTAGAAAGTTTTTGGAATTATCTCTCTCTACTTTTTTGCATTGTGCATTTCCATTTTACTTGTATACTTATTTCTTAAATCAAAACTTGAGTTTTCACTTTCCCTTCATCTCGTAAACAAAAAAAGAGATAAAAAGCAAATAGATTACAACAAAATGAAAGTATTAGAGTTTATGTATAGAAATAATTTCAAGCAATAACAAATGTATGTAAAGAGAATTTATTCATACACCACAGATGAACAAAAAAGTTTTGTTATCCAAGGTTGGGAAATTCCACTAGTTCAACCCTAATAGCTTCGAATTTTATAAGAAAGAGATGTTTCTAAACATGTTTTAAAAAATGGATATGCATGGTTGAAACATGTTAAAGATGCAAATGACCTATGGATCCAAACCTTTTATAGAGAATTACAATCAATTCTCAAGTAAACGTGCGGTGGGATATTTACTCGAGTCAAACAAGCCATTATTTTTCTTTTTTACAAAAGGCTAATCTGACAATTATTGATGATAGTAAAGTGATTTATCATGAGTAACGGGCTATATTTTTGTAAGGAATGACTTACGGATTGGGAGTCAACAGTCAGTTAAAAATCCCCCGCCTCTTCGTTTTCCCGATGATTGGATAACTTGATATATAAAAACTAAAAAGAGTTTAAAATCCCTAAAAATTACAGACACTTTTAGGAATTACCTCTCTCTACATTTCTTAAATCAAAACTTGAGTTTTGACTTTTCCTTCATCTCATGAAGTAAAAAAAGAAATCAAAGGCAAAAGTACATCAGAACAAAAAGAAAATTTTGGAGTTGTTGTTTGGAAAGAATTTAAAGCAATAACAAATGTAAGTAAAGAAAATTGATGCACACACCACAAATGAACTCAAAAGTTTTGTTATCCAAGTTTGAGAAATTCCACTAGTTCAACCCTAATTGCTTGGAATTTTATAAGAAAGAGATATTTCTACACATATTTGAAAAAAAGGATTTGCATGCTTGAAACATGTTAAAGATGCAAATGACCTATGGATCCAAACCTTTTAAAGAGATTAACATTAAATTCTCAAGTGAACGTGCGGTGGGATATTTAACCGTGACAAACAATCCACTATTTTTCCCATTTACAAAAAGTTGACCTAAAGATCATAGATGATTGTAAAGTGATTTATCATGCGTAATAGGCTATATTTGTTTAAGGAATGACTTCTGGATTGGGTGTCAATACTCAGTTAAAAATCCCCTCCCTCCCCCCCCCCCCCCCACGCCCCCCGCTCTTCCTTTTCTCAGTGATTGCAAAACCAGATATATAAAAAAGAAAAAGAGTTTAAAATCCCTCAAAATTATAGAGACTTTTTGGAATTATCTCTCTCCAAATTTATGCATTGTGCATTTTTATTTTAGATGTATACTTTTTCTTATATCAAAACTTGAGTTTTCACTTTCTCTTCATCTCGTAAACAAAAAAAGAGATAAAAGGCAAATAGATCACAAAAAAAAGAAAATTGTAGAGTTTATGTATGGAAATAATTTAAATCACTAACAAATGTAAGTAAAAAAATTTATTCGCACACTAAAATGAAAACAAAAGTTTTGTTATCCAAGTTTGGGAAATTCCACTAGTTCAACCCTAATAGCTTGGAATTTTATAACAAAGAGATTTTTCTACACTTGTTTTAAAAAATGGATATGCATGCTTGAAACATGTTAAAGATGGAAATGACATAAGGATCTAAACCTTTTAAAGATAATAACATTAAATTCTCAAGTGAACGTGCGGTGGGATATTTACTCGAGTCAAACAAGCCATTATTTTTCCCATTTAAAAAAATTTGACCTAACGATCATAGATGATTGTAAAGTGATTTATCTTGTGTAATGGGCTATATTTTTGTAAGGAATTACTTATGGATTGGGAGTCAACACTTAGTTAAAAATCCCCCGCCTCCCCCTTTTCCTGATGATTGCAAAATCTGATATAGGAGAACTAAAAATAGTTTACAATTCCTAAAAATTATAGACACTTTTTGGTATTAGCTTTCTCTACAATTGTGCATTGTGCATTTCCATTTTAGATGAATACTTGTTTCTTAAATCAAAACTTGAGTTTTCACTTTCCCTTCATCTTGTTAAAAAAAAAGAGAAAAAAGGCAAATAGATCACAACAAAATGAAATTTTAAGAGTTTATGTATGGGAATAATTTAAAGCAATAACAAATGTAAGTAAAGAAAATTTATACACACACCACAAATGAACACAAAATTTTTGTTTCCAAGTTTGCGAAATTCCTCTTGTTCAACCCTCATAGCATGTAATTTTATAAGAAGGAGATTTTTCTACCCTTGTTTAAAAAAAGGGTATGTACACATGAAATATGTTAAAGATGCAAATCACCTATGGATCCAAACATTTTAAACAGAATAACATTAAATTCTCAAGTGAATGTGTGGTGGGATATTTACCCGCGTCAAACAAGCCGTTATTTTGCCCATTTACAGAAAGCTGACCTAACAATGATAGATGATTGTAAAGTGATTTATCATGCGAAAAGGGCTATATTTTTTTAAGGAATTACTTATGGATAGGGATTCAACACTCAGTTTAAAATCCATGGCCTCCCCCTTTTCCCGACGATTGCAAAACCAGATATATAAAAACTAAAAAGAGTTTACAATCCCTAAAAATTACAGAAACTTATTGGAATTATCTCATATAAATTTCTTCATTGTGTGTTTCCATGTTTGATGTATACTTTTTTCTTAAATCAAAACTTGAGTTTTCACTTTCCCTTCATCTCGTAAACACAAAAAGAGATAAAAGGCAAATAGATCAACACAACAAGAAAATTTTAGAGTTTATGTATGGAATGAATTTGAAGCAATAAGAAAAGTAAGTAAAGAAAATTTTCACACACCACAAATAAACACAAAAATTGTGTTATCCAAGTTTGAGAAATTCCACTAGTTCAACCTTAATTGCTTGGAATTTTATAAGAAAGAGATTTTTCTAGACATGTTTTAAAAAATGGATATCCATGCTTAAAACATGTTAAAGATGCAAATGACCTATGGATTCAAACCTTTTAAAGAGAATAAGATTAAATTCTCTAGTGAACGTGCAGTGGGATATTTACCCGAGTCAAACATGCCATTATTTTGCCCATTTACATAAAACTGACCTAACAATCAGAGATGATTGTAAAGTGATTTATCATGTGAACGGGCTATATTTTTGTAAGAAATGACTTATGGATTGGGAGTCCACACTCAGTTAAAAATCCCCTGCTTCCCCCTTTTCCCGACAATAGCAAAACCTGATATATAAAAACTATCAAATGTTTACTATCCCTAAAAATTACAGAAATTTTTAGGAATTATCTCTCTCAACATTTGTGCATTGTGCATTTCCATTTTAGATGTATATTTTTTTCTTAAATAAAAACATGAGTTTTCACTTTCCCTTCATCTCGTAAACAAAAAAAGAGATAAAAGGCAAATAGATCACAACAAAATGAATATTTTAGAGTTTATGTATGGAAAGAATTTAAAGCAATAAAAAATGTAAGTAAAAAAATTTATTCACACATCACAAATGAACACAAAAGTTTTGTTTTCCAAGTTTGGGAAATTCTAGTAGTTCAATCCTAATAGCTCGGAATTTTATAAGAAAGAGATTTTTCTGCACATGTTTAAAAAAATGGATTTGCATGTTTGAAACATGTTAAAGATGCAAATGACCTATGGATCCAAAACTTTTAAAGAGAATAACATTAAAGTCTCAAGTGAACGTGTGGTGGGATATTTACCCAAGTGAAACAAGCCATTGTTTTGCCCATTTATAAAAAGCTGACCTAACGATTATAGATGATTGTAAAGTGATTTATCATGCGTAACGGGCTATATTTTTGTATGGAATCACTTATGGATTGGGGGACAACACACAGTTAAAAATCCCCTGCATCCCCCTTTTTCCGACGATTGCAAAACCTCATATATAAAAACTAAAAAGAGTTTACAATCCCTAAAAATTACACACACTTTTTGGAATTATTTCTCTCTATATTTATGCATTGAGCATTTCTATTTTAAATGTATACTTTTGTCTTAAATCAAAACTTGAGTTTTTATTTCTCCTTCATCTTGTAAACAAAAAAAAAAGAGATAAAAGGCAAATAGATCCCTACAAAATGAAAATTTTAGAATTTTTTAAGGAAAGAATTTAAAGAAATAACAAATGTAAGTAAAGAAAATTTATTCACACACCACAAATGAAGTCAAAAGTTTTGTTATCCAAGTTTGAGAAATTCCACTTGTTCAACCCTAATTGCTTGGAATTTTATAAGAAAGAGATATTTCTACACAAGTTTTAAAAAATGGATATGCATGCTTGAAACATGTTAAAGATGCAAATGACCTATGGATCCAAACCTTTTAAAGAGAATAACATTAAATTCTCAAGTGAACAATTGTTGGGATATTTACTAGAGTCAAACAAGCCATTATTTTGCCCATATACCAAAAGTTGACCTAACGATCATAGATGATTGTAAAAGTGATTTATCATGTGTAACGGGCTATATTTTTGTATAGAATGACTTATGGATTGGGAGTCTTCACTCAGTTAGAAATACCCCGCTTCCCCCTTTTCTCGACGATTGTAAAAAATAATATATAAATACAAAAAAGAGTTTACAGTCCCTAAAAATTACAGACAGTTTTTTGGAATTATCACTCTCTACATTTTTGCATTGTGCATTTCCATTTTACATGTATTCTTATTTCTTAAATCAAAACATGACTATTCACTTTCCCTTCATCTCGTAAACAAAAAAAGAGATAAAAGGCTAATAGATCACATCAAAATGAAAATGTTAGATTTTATGCATGGAAAAAATTTAAAGCAATAACTAATGTAAGTAAAGAAAATTTATTCACACACCTCAAATGAACACAAAATTTTTGTTATCCAAGTTTGGGAAATTCCACTAGTTCAATCCTAATAGCTTGGAATTTTATAAGAAAGAGATTTTTCTACTCAAGTTTTAAAAAATGGATATGCATGCGTGAAAGATGTTAAAGATCCAAATGACCTATGGATCCAAACCTTTTAAAGAGAATAACATTAAATTCTAAAGTGAACATGCGGTGGTATATTTACCCGAGTCAAACAAGCCATTATTTTGCCCATTTACAAAAATATGACCTAACGATCATAGATGATTGTAAAGTAATTTATCATGCTTAACGGGCTATATTTTTTTAAGGAATGACTTGTGGATTAGTAGTCAACACTCAGTTAAAAATCCCCTGCCACCCCATTTTCCTGACGATTGCAAAACCTGAATTATCTCTCTCTAAATTTTTGCGTTGTGCATTTCCAGTTTAGATGTATACTATTTTTCTTAAATCAGAACTTGAGTTTTAACTTCCCTTTATCTTGTAAACAAAACAAGAGATAAAAGGCAAATAGATCACAACAAAATAAAATTTTAGAGTTGATGTATGGAATGAATTTAAAGCAAAAATAAATGTAAGAAAATTAAATTTATTCACACACCACAAATGAACACAAAAGTTTTGTTATACAAATTTGAGAAATTCCACTAGATCAACCCTAATTGCTTGGAATTTAATAAGAAAGAGATATTTCTACACATGTTATAAAAAATGGATGGGCATGCTTAAAACGTGCTAAAGATGCAAATGACCTATGGATCCAAACCTTTTAAAGAGAATAAAATTTAATTGTCATATGAACGTGGGTTGGGAAATTTACCAGAGTCAAACAAGCCATTATTTTGCCCCTTTACAAAAAGCTGACTTAACGATCATAGATGATTGTAAAGTGATTTAACATGCCTAACGTGCTATATTTTTGTAAGGAACAACTTATGGATTGGGAGTCAAAACTCAGTTAAAAATCCCCTGCATCCCCCTTTTCCCGACGATTGCAAAACCTGATATATAAAAACTAAAAAAAGTTTACAATCCCTAAAAATGACAGACACTTTTTGGAATTATCTCTCTCTAATTTTTGCATTGTGCATTGCCTTTTTAGATATATAATTTTCTCTTAAATCAAAACTTGAGTTTTCCCTTTCCCTTCGTCTCGTAAACAAAAAAAGAGATAAAAGGCAAATTGATCACAACAAAATGAAAATTTTAGAGTTTATGTAAGAAAAGAATTTAAAGAAGTAACAAATTTAAGTAAAGAAAATTTATTCACACACCACAAATGAACACTAAATTTTTGTTATCCAAGTTTGGGAAATTCCACTAGTTCAACCCTAATGGCTTGAAATTTTATAGGAAAGAAATTTTTCTACACATATTTTAAAAAATGGATATGCATGCTTGAAACTTGTTAAAGATGCAAATGACCTATGGATCCAAACCTTGTAAAGAGAATAACATTAAATTCTCAAGTGAATGTGCAATGGGATATTTAACCGAGTCAAACAAGCCATTATTTTGCCTATTTAGAAAAAACAGACCTAACAATCATAGATGATTGTAAAGGAATTTATCATACGTAACGGGCTATATTTTTGTAAGAAATGACTTATGAAGTGGGAGTCAACACTCAGTTAAAAATCCCCCGCCACCCCCTTTTCCCGAAGATTGTAAAACCAGATATATAAAAACTAAGAAGAGTTTACATTCCCTAAAGATTATAGACACTTTCAAGAATTATCTCTCTCTACATTTTTCCATTGTGCGTTTCCATTTTTGATATATAACTTTTTCTTAAATCAAATCTTGAGTTTTCACTTTCCCTTCATCTCGTAAACAAAAGCAAAGATAAAAGGCAAATAGATCACAACAAAATGAAAATTTTAGAGTTTATGTATGGAAGGAATTTAAATCAATACAAAATGTAAGTAAAGAAAATTTATCCTCACACCACAAATGAACACAAAAGTTTTTTATTCAAGTTTGGGAAATTCCACTAGTTCAACCCTAATGGCTTGGAATTTAACAGGAAAGAGATTTTTCAACACATGTTTTAAAAAATAGATAGTCATGCTTGAAACTTGGTAAAGATGAAAATGAACTATGGATCCATACGTTTTAAAGAGAATAACATTAAATTCTCAAGTGAACGTGCGATGAGATATTTACCCAAGTCAAAGAAGCCATTATTTTGCCCATTTACAAAAAGCTGATCTAAAATTCATAGATGATTGTAAAGTGATTTATCATGCATAAAAGGCAATATTTTATTAAGGAATGACTTACGGATTGGAAGTCAACAAACAATTAAAAATCTCCCGCCTCCCCCTTTTCTCGACATTGCAAAACCTGATATATAAAAACTACAAAGTGTTTATAATCCCTAAAAATTGCTAACACTTTTTTGAATTATCTCTCTCTAAATTTTTGAGTTGTGTATTTCCATTTTAGATGTATACTTTTTTCAAAAATCAAAAGTTTAATTTTAACTTCCCTTCATCTTGTAAACAAAAAAAGAGATTAAAGGCAAATAGAGCACAACAAAATGAAAATTTTAGAGCTTATGTATTGAATGAATATAAATAAATTAAAAATAAAAGTAAAAAAAATTTATTAACACACCACAAATGAACCCAAAACTTTTGTTATCCAAGTTTGGGAAATTCCACTAGTTCAACCCTATTGGCTTGGAATTTTATAAGAAAGAGATTTTTCAACACATGTTTTAAAAAATGGATATGCATGCTTGAAAAAAGTTAAAGATGCAAATACCCAATGGATCCAAACCTTTTAAAGAGAATAGCTTAAAATTCTCAAGTGAACGTGCGGTGGGATATTTACCCAAGTCAAACAAGCCATTATTTTGCCCATTTACAAAAAGCTGACCAAACAATCTTATATGATTATAAAGTGATTTGTCATGTGTAATGGGCAATATTTTTAAGGAATGACTTATGGATTGGGAGTAAACACTCAGTTAAAAATCCCCCTCCTTCCCCTTTTCTCGACAATTGCAAAACCTGATATATAAAAACTACAAAGTGTTTATAATCCCTAAAAATTTAAGACACGTTTTTGAATTATCTCTCTCAAAATTTGTGCCTTGTGCATTTCCATTTTAGATGTATCCACTTTCCTTAAATCAAAACTTGAGGTTTAACTTCCCTTCATCTTGTAAACAAAAAAAAAAGATAAAAGGAAAATAGATCACAACAAAATGAAAAATTTAGAGTTCATGAAGGGAAACAATTAAAACAATAAAAAATGTAAGTAAAGAAAATTTATTCACACACCACAAATGAACACAAAAGTTTTGTTATCCAAGTTTGAAAAATTCCACTAGTTCAATCCCAATAGCAGGGAATTTTATAAGAAAGAAATTTTTCTACTCAAGTTTTAAAAAATGGATATGCATGCTTGAAACATGTTAAAGATGCAAATTACCTATGGATCCAAACCTTTTAAAAAGAATAACATTAAATTCTCAAGTGAAAGTCCGGTGGGATACTTACCTGAGTCAAACATGCCATTATTTTGTGCATTTACAAAAAGTTGACCTAACGATCATAGATGATTATAAAGTGATTTATCATTCGTAATGGGCTATATTTTTGTAGGGAATGATTTATGGATTGGAAGTCAACACTCAAATAAAAATTCCACGCCTCCCCCTTTTCCAGACGGTTGCAAAACCTGACATATAAAAACAAAAAAGAGTTTACAATCCCTAAAAATTACAAACACTTTTTGGAATAATCTTTCTCAACATTTTTCCATTGTGCCTTTCAACTTTAGATGTATACTTTTTTCTAAAATCAAAACTTGAGTTTTCACTTTCCCTTCATCTTGTAAACAAACAAAGAGATAAAAGTCAAATTGATCACAACAAAATAAAAATTTTAGAGTTTATGTAAGGAAATAATTTAAAGCAAAAACAAATGTAAGTAAATAAAATTTATTCGCACACCACAAAAGATAACAAAGGTTTTGTTATCAAAGTTTGAGAAATTCAACTTGTACAACCCTAATAGTTTGCAATTTTATAAGAAAGAAATTTCTCTACACATGTTTTACAATATGGATATGCATGCTTGAAACATGTTAAAGATGTAAATGACCTATGGATCCAAACCTTTTAAAGAGAATAACATTAAATTCTCAAGTGAACGTGTGATGGGATATTTACCCAAGTCAAACATGCCATTATTTTGCCCATTTAAAAAAAGCTGACCTAATGATCATAGATGATTGTAAAGTGATTTATCATGCGTAACAGACTATGTTTTTGTAAGGAATGACTTATGGATTGGGAGTTAATACTCAGTTAAAAATCCCCTACCTCCCCCTTTTCCCGACGATTGCAAAACTGATATATAAAAACTAATAAGAGTTTACAATCCTTAAAAATTACAGACACTTTCAGGAATTGTCTCTCTCTACATTTGTGCAATGTGCATTTCCATTTTAGATATATAACTTTTTCTGAAATCGAAACTTGAGTTTTCACTTTCCCTTCATCTCGTAAACAAAAAAAGAGATAAAAGGCAAATAGATCACAACAAAATGTTAATTTTAGAATTTATGTATGGAATGAATTTAAAGCAATAACAAATGTAAGGAATGAAAATTTATTCACACACCAAAAATGAACACAAAAGTTTTGTTTTCCAAGCTTAGGAATTTCCACTAGTTCATCCCTAGTGCCCTGGAATTTTACAAGAAAGAGATTTTTAAACACATGTTTTAAAAAATGGATATGCATGCTTGAAACATGTTAAATATGAAAATGACCTATGGATCCAAACCTTTTAAAGAGAATAACATTATATTCTCAAGTGAACGTTCGGTGGGATATTTACCCAAGTCAAACAAGCCATTATTTTGCCCATTTACAAAAATTTGACCTAACAATCATAGATGATTGTAAAGTGATTTATCATGCATAACGGGCTATATTCTTGTAAGAAATGACTTATGCATTGGGAGCTAACACTCAGTTAAAAATCCCCTGCCTCCCCCTTTTCCTGACGATTGCAAAACCTATTATATAAAACGATAAATTGTTTATAATCCCTAAAAATTGCAGACACTTTTTTGAATTATCTCTCTCTAAATTTGTGCATTGTGCATTTCCATTTTACCTGTATATTTTTTTCTTAAATCAAAACCTTAGTTTTGACTTCCCTTCATCTTGTAAACAAAAAAAGAAGATAAAATGCAAATAGATCACAATAAAATGAAAATTTTAGAGCTTATGTATGGAATGAATTTAAAGCAATAACAAATGTAAATAAAGAAATTTTAATCACACACCACAAATGAACACAACACATTGTTATCCAAGTTTGGGAAATGCCACTAGTTCAACCCTAATGGCTTGGAATTTTATAAGAAAGAGATTTTTCAACACATGTTTTAAAAAATGGATATGCATTCTTGAAACATGTTAAAGATGCAAATGACCAATGGATCCAAACCTTTTAAAGAGAATAGCATTAAATTCTGAAGTGAACATGCGGTGGGATATTTTCCCAAGTCAAACAAGCCATTATTTTGCCCATTTACAAAAAGCTGACCAAACAATCATAGATGATTGTAAAGTGATTTGTCACGTGTAACGGGCTATATTTTTGTCAGGAAAGACTTATGGATTGGGAGTCAACACTAAGTTAAAAATCCCCTCGCTGCCCCTTTTCTCGACGATTGCAAAACTCGATATATAAAAACTACAAAGTGTTTATAATCCCTAAAAATTGCAGACACTTTTTAGAATTATCTCTCTCTAAATTTGTGCATTGTGCATTTCCACTTTAGATATATATTTTTTTCTTAAATAAAAACTTTTGTTTTAACTTCCCTTCATCTTGAAAAAAAAAAAGAGATAAAGGGCAAATAGATCACAACAAAATGAAAATTTTAGAGCTTATGTATGGAATGAATTTAAAGCAATAACAAATGTAAGTAAAGAAAATTTATTCACACACCACAAATGAACACAAAACTTTTTTTATCCAAGTTTGGGAAATTCCACTAGTTCAACCCTAATGGCTTGGAATTTTATAAGAAAGAGATAATTCAAGACATGTTTAAAACAATGGATATGCATGCTTGAAATATGTTAAAGATGCAAATGACCAATGGATATATACCCTAGTCAAACAAACCATTATTTTGCGCATTTACAAAAAGTTGACCTAACGATCATAGATGATTGTGAAGTGATTTATCATGCATAACGGGCTATATTTTTGTGGGGAATGACTTATGGATTAGGAGTCAACACACAGTTAAAAATCCCATGCATCCCCCTTTTCCCGACGATTGCAAAACCTGACATATAAAAACAAAAAATAATCCCTAAAAATTATAGAAAATTTTTGGAATTATATTTCTCTACATTTGTGCATTGTGCATTTCAATTTTAGATGTATACTTTTTTCTTAAATCAAAACTAGAGTTTGCACTTTCCCTTCATCTTGTAAACAAAAAAAGAGATAAATGGAAAATTGATCACAACAAAATAAAAAATTTAGTGTTTATGTATGGAAAGAATTTAAAGCAATAAAAATTTTAAATAAATAAAATTTATTCACACACCACAAAAGATAACAAAAGTTTTGTAATATAAGTTTGAGAAATTCCACTAGTTCAACCCTAATAGCTTGGAATTTTAGAAGATAGAGATTTTTCTACACATGTTTGAAAATATGGATATGCATGATTGAAACAAGTAAAAGGTGCAAATGACCTATGGATCCAAACCTTTTAAAAAGAATAACATTAAATTCTCTAGTGAAAGTGCGGTGGGATATTTACCCGAGTCAAACAAGCCATTATTTTGCCCATTTACAAAAAGCTGACCTAATGATCATTGATGATTGTAAAGTGATTTATCACGCGTAACGGGCTATATTTTTGTAAGGAATGACTTAGGGAGTGGGAGTCAACGCTCAGTTAAAAATCCTTTACCTCCCCCTTTTCCCTACGATTGCAAAACCTGATATTTAAAAACTAAAAAGAGTTTGCAATCCCTAAAAATTACAAACACATTTTTGAATTATCTCTGTCTACATTTGTGCATTAGGCATTTCAAATTTAGATGTATACTTTTCTATTAAATCTAAACTTAAGTTTTCACTTTCCCTTTATCTCGTAAGTATAAAAATGGATAAAAGGCAAATAGATCACAACAAAATTAAAATTTTAGAGTTTATGTATGGAAAAAATTTAAAGCAATAACAAATGTAAGTAAAGAAAATTTATTCACACACCACAAATGAACACAAAAGTTTTGTTATCCAAGTTTTGGAAATTTCACAAGTTCAACCCTAATGTCTTGGAATTTTATAAGAAAGAGATGTTTCTACACGTTTTAAAAAATGGATAAGCATGCTTGAAACATATTAAAGATGAAAATTACTTATGAATCCAAACCCTTAAAAGAGAATAACATTAAATTCCCAAGTGAACGTGCGTTGGGATTTTAACCCAAGTCAAACAATCCATTATTTTGCCAATTTACAAAAAAATCTGACCTAACGATCGTAGATGATTGTAAAGTGATTGATCATGCATAACAGGCTATATTTTTTTAAGGAACGACTTATGGATTCGGAGTCATCACTCTATTAAAAATCCCCCGCCTTCCCCTTTTCCCGACGATTGAAAACCTACTATATAAAACCTAAAAAGTGTTTACAATCAATAAATATTACAGAAACTTTTTGGAATTATATCTCCCTAAAGTTGGGCATTGTGCATTTCCTTTCTAGATATATAATTTTTTCTTAAATCGAAACTTGAGTTTTCACTTTCCCTTCATCTCGTAAACAAAACAAGAGATAAAAGACAAATAGATTACAACAAAGTGAAAATTTTAGAGTTTATGTAAGGAAAAAATTTAAACCAATAAAAAATGTAAATAAATAAAATCTATTAAAACACCACAAATGAACACAAAAAATTTGTTATCCAAGTTTGGTAAATTCCACTAGTTCAACCCTAATGGCTTGGAATTTTATAAAACAGAGATTTTTCTACACATGTTTTAAAAAATAGATAGGCATGCTTGAAACAGGTTAAAGATGAAAATGACCTATAGATCTAAACCTTTTAAAGAGAATGACATTAAATTCTCAAGTGATCGTGTGGTGGGATATTTACACAAGGAAAAAAACCTTTATTTTGCCCATTTACTAATAGTTGACCTAACAATCATAGATGATTGTATGGTTATTTATCATGTGTACCGGGCAATATTTTTCTAAGGAATGACTTATGGATTGGCAATCAACACTCAGTAAAAAATCCCCCGCCTACCCCTTTTCCCAACGATTGTAAAACCTGATATATAAAAACTAAAAATAGTTTACAATCACTAAAAATTACAGTCACTTTTTCGAATTATCTCTCTCTACATTTTTGCAATGTGCATTTCCATTTTACAAGTATACTTATTTCTAAAATCAAAACTTGAGATTTCACTTTCCCTTCATCTCGTAAAAAAAAAAGAGATAAAAGGCTAATAGATCACAACAAAATGAAACTTTTGGAGTTTATGTTTGGAAATAATTTAAAGCAATAACAAATGTAAGTAAAGAAAATTTATTCACACACCACAAATGAACACAAAATTTTTGTTATCCAAGTTTGCGAAATTCCACTAGTTCAACCCTATTGGCTTGGAATTTTATAAGAAAGAGATTTTTCTACGCATGTTTTAAAAAAGGGATATGCATGCTTGAAACAGGTTAAAGATGCAAATGACCTATGGATTCAAACCTTTTAAAGAGAATAACGTTAAATTCTCATATGAACGTGTGGTGGGATATTTACAGGAGTCAAACAAGCCATTATTTTTCCCATTTTCAAAAACCTGACCTAACGATAAAAAACGATTGTAAAGTGATTTATCATGCGTACTGGGCTATATTTTTGTAAGGAATGACTTATGGATTGGGTGTCAACACTCAGTTAGAAGTCCCCCGCCTCCCGATTTTCCCAACGATTGCCAAACCTGTTATATAAAATAGCATTATTATTTTAGTTTTTTTATTAATTTACTTTATTTTATTTCAGTTTTAGGCCATAAGGGTATTTTTGGAATTATTTATTAATAGGGATATTTTTGGAATATTTTATCCATAGGGATATTCCTGTAATATTTTATTAAACCCTAACAGGGTGAACCCTATTTAAGGGGTAAGAGTAATTACAAAAGAAAGTATTAAAGTATTAAGAATTAGGTTAAATCTAGCATAGAAAGGCTTAGAGTTCTCCTCAACGAGCTCTAAGGTTATCAAGCTTCCCTTAGGCTTGATCTTTCATTTTCGTCTTCCCCATGTCTTCCTACTATCCCTACGGTAATGCCTGGAAGACCCGTGACCCGTGGCAGACCCCAGATCCTCCCAAGGAATCCTTGTGTCAGATCCGAGACTATACCAACTGGTATCAGAGCGGGAACACAATGGGTTATTCTATATCCCAAGAAAGATGGATTTCTATGGGTAAGAATTGGAGGAAATACGAGCATGGTTAGATGCTTCCATTGAACATTATGGAAGGGAGAAACTCGTTGTTGCAGCAAAACAGGTCATACAACCTCAAATCTCTATCTCGGATGGGCAGAACTGCCCATGGCCGAAAAAATTAATAATTTCGTCTCGAGAGGCGGACGGGGCAACAGGCCAAGGGCCGGAAAAATCAAAAATTTCGTCATCGTTACCAGAAAAAATCCATGTAGAAGAGGCGGACGCTGGTTTTTTAACAAAAAGGGGCACCGATTTCGACCACCACATTTTCGAAATCACACCTACGAAATCACCGCCGATTTTGGCCTCCACATTTTCGCAATCTCCCGGTGGGACCTCAATTTTTAGGATCTCGGAAGGGTATTATGCCTCGCTTCCGTCAGTAATCAAGGGTGGGGGTTCCACCTCCCAAAACCCTTCTGCACGGCCAGCCTAGTGTCTTCCGGCGATTCTTCTGATAGGGGTGTGTTTTCGAGAGCCCTCGCTCTCGGAAAATTACCAGGCGGCGACGCCCAAAACGGTTGCTCTTCACCACCGGACACGAAGGCGATTCCGTCAGTGCCGTCATACACAACTCCGGTGGGATTCGACTTTCGACCACCATCTCCCACACTCTTTCCACCTCTCAGTAGAACAGAGCAAACCATTGTTCCAAATGGGGGGGGGGGGGGGGGGGGGGGGGGGGGGGGGGGGAGGGGAGGATAGTGAATCGGAATTTTTTTTTTGAGGGGCTTTGTGTTTCTATGGATGAGCACAATACCTGTGCAGATGTGGATCTTCGAATTGTAGCTATGGGATTTAATTTTCTGGATCCCCTGTATGTTGTTCGGCCACGAACTTTCCACCCTGTTCGGAGCCGTGTGGACGGAAGACGACCGTCGCCCGCCTTCATCGGCACCTGAGGGAAGGAGCATCTGTCGACAAGGTTTCGGCACTTACCGACGGCCGCTATGCTCGGGATCGGTAGAAGGATAACGCCAGATTTCGATTTTCGAAGAATTGTCGATGAAGGTTTCGGCACTTACCGACGGCCGCTATGCTCGGGATCTGTAGGAGGATAACGCCGGATTTCGATTTCTGAAGAATCGTCGACGAAATTTCCGCCGAAGGAGGAAGAAGATGGTTCAATTCAAATTTTCCTAAGTTAGGAAAATTTCATCAGTGCACGAATCTGAGTCATGCGCCGGACTGGGTTCCTAAACCGAGTTAACCAGGTTAACATGGACGGGGCCAAAAAAAATAAAAAATCGTGTCCAAAAGGTGGGTCGTACGCCGGACCGGGTTCCTGAACCGAGTCAACCTAGGTTAACCCAAACCGGGCCAAAAAAACAAAAAAATTTGGCATCCTGATGGGGGTGATCATTGCTATCGCAGATGCTACTTCGGCACCGGTGGAGACGTCGGCATACAGACACTACTTCTGAGCTTGAGGACAAGCTCGTCTTCCAAGGGGGGTGTAATGTTATGCACGCAATAACATTATTATTTTAGTTGGTTTATTAATTTACTTTATTTTATTTCAGTTTTAGGCCATAGGGGTATTTTTTGAATTATTTATTAATAGGGATATTTTTGGAATATTTTATTCATAGGGATATTTATGTAATATTTTATTAAACCCTAACAGGGTGAACCCTTTTTAAGGGGTAAGAGTAATGAGAAAAGAAAGCATTGAAGTATTAAGAATTAGGTTAAATCTAGCGTAGAGAAGCTTAGAGTTCTCCTCAATGAGCTCTAAGGTTATCAAGCTTCCCTTAGGCTTGATCTTTCATTTTCGTCTTCCCTATGTCTTCCTACTACCCCTACGGTGATGCCTGGAAGACCCGTAACCCGTGGCAGACCCCAGATCCTCCCAAAGAATCCTTGTGTCAGATCTGGGACCGTACCATTATCCAAGTTTTGGAAATTCCACTAGTTCAACCCTACTAGCTTGAAATTTTATAAGAAAGTGATTTTTCTGCACATGTTTTAAAAAATGGATATGCATGCTTGAAACATGTTAAAGATGCAAATGACCTAGGGATCCAAACCTTTTAAAGAGAATAACATTAAATTCTCAAGTGAACATGCAATGGGATATTTACTTAAGTCAAACAAGCCATTATTTTGCCCATTTACAAAAGTTGACCTAACGATCATTGATGATTGTAAAGTGATTTAACATGCTTAAATGGCTATATTTTTGTAAGGAATGACTTATAGATTGGGCATCAACACTGAGTAAGAAATCCCCTGCCTCCCCCCTTTCCCGACGTTTGCAAAGCCTGATATATAATAACTAAAAGAGTTTACAATCCCTAAAAATTACAGACACTTTTTAGTCTTATCACTCTCAACATTTGTGCATTGTGCATTTCCATTTTAGATATATAACTTTATCTTAAATCAAAACTTGTGTTTTCACTTTCCCGTCATCTTGTAAACAAAAAAACAGATATATGGCAAATTGATCACAAAAAAAAAATTTAGAGTTTATGTATGGAAATAATTTAAAGCAATAAAAAATGTAAGTAAATAAAATTAATTCACACACCACAAATGAACACAAAAGTTTTGTTATCCAAGTTTGGGAAATTCCACTAGTTCAACCCTAATGACATGGAATTTTATAAGAAGGAGATTTTTCTACAAATGTTTTAAAAAATGGATATGCAAGCTTGACACATGTTAAAGATGCAAATGACCTATGGATACAAACCTTTTAAAGAGAATAACATTAAATTCTCAAGTGAATGTGCGGTGGGATATTTACCCAAGTCAAACAAGCCAATATTTTGCCCATTTACAAAAAGCTTACCTAACAATCATAGATGATTGTAATGTGATTAATCATGCGTAACGGGCTATATTTATGTAAGGAATGACTTATGGAATGGGAGTCAACACTAACTTAAAAATCCCCCGCGTCCCCCTTTTCCCGACTATTGCAAAATCTGATTTATAAAATCTACAAAGTGTTTATAATCCCTAAAAATTGCATACACGTTTTTCAATTATCTCTCTCTAAATTTGTGCATTGTGCATTTCAATTTTAGATGAATACTTTTTTCTTAAATCAAAACTTGAGTTTTAACTTCCCTTCATCTTCTAAACAAAAAAAGAGATAAAAGGCAAATAGATCACATCAAAATAAAAATTTTAGAGTTTATGTATGGAATGAATTGAAAGGAATAACAAATGTAAGTAAAGAAAATTTATTCACACACCACAAATGAACACAAAATCTTTGTTATCCAAGTTTGAGAAATTCCACTAGTTGAACCCTAATAGCTTGGAATTTTATAAGAAAGAGATTTTTCTACACATGTTTTAAAAAATGGATATGCATGCTTGAAACATGTTAAATATGCAAATGACCTATGGATTCAAACCTTTTAAAGAGAATAACATTAAATTCTCAAGTGAACGTGAGGTGGGATATTTACTCGAGTCAAACAAACCATTATTTTGCCCATTTACAAAAAGTTGACCTAACGGTCATTGATGATTGTAAAGTGATTTATCATGCATAACGGGCTATTTTTTTTGTAAGAAATGACTAAGGGATTGGGAGTACACACTCAGTTAAAAATCCCCCGCCTCCTTCTTTTCCCGATGATTGCATAACCTGATATATAAAAACTAAAAAGAGTTTACAGCCCTAAAAATTACAGACACTTTTTGGAATTATCTCTGTCTACATTTGTGCATAGTGAATTTCCATTTTAGAATAATACTTTTTTCCAAAATCAAAACTAGAGGTTTCCCTTTCCCTACTTCTCCTAAACAAAAAAAGAGATAAAGGGCAAATAGATCACAACAAAATGAATATTTGAGAGTTTATATATGGAAACAATTTAAAGCAATAAAAATGTAAGTAAAAAAAATTTATTCACACACCACAAATGAACACAAATGTTTTGTTATCCAAATTTGAGAAATTTCACTAGTTCAGCTCTAATGGATATGAATTTTATAAGAAAGAGATTTTTGTACACATGTTATAAAAAATGGATATGCATGCTTGAAACATAATAAAGATGCAAATGACCTATAACATTAAATTTTCAAGTGAACGCGCAAAGGGATATTTACCCGAGTCAAATAAGCCATTATTTTTCTCATTTACAAAAAGTTGACCTAACAATCATAGATGATTGTAAAGTTATTTATCATGCGTAACGGGCTATATTTTTGTAAGGAATGACTTATGGATTGGGAGTCAACACTCAGTTAAAAATCCTCCACCTCCCCCTTTTCCCGAGGATTGCAAAACCTGATAGATAAAAACTAAAAAGAGTTTGAAATCCCTAATAATTACAGACACTTTTTTGAATTATCTCTCTCTATATTTGTGCATTGTGCATTTCAATTTTAGATGTATACTTTTTTCTTAAATCGAAACTTGAGTTTTCACTTTCCCTTCATCTAGTAAGCAAAAAAAAGAGATAAAAGGCAAATAGATCAGAACAAAATGAAAATTAGAATTTAAAGTAATAACAAATGTAAGTAAATAAAATTTATTCTCACACCACAAATGAACACAAATGTTTTTTTATCCAATTTTTGGAAATTTCACTAGTTCAACTCTAATGGCTTGGAATTTTATAAAAAAGAGATTTTTCTACACATGTTTTAAAAAATGGATATGCATGCTTGAAACATGTTGAAGATGCAAATGACCTATGTATCCAAACCCTTTAAAAAGAATAACATTAAATTCTCAAGTGAACGTGTGTTGGTATATTTACCAGATTCAAACAAGCCATTATTGTTGTTACGGTCCCAGATCTGACACGTGAGGAAGACGATGACGATGAATAGGAATGTGATGATTGACCTGGATCTCAAAGGGAGAATTCGTCCAGTTTACTCTAAGCTTACTCTAATTAACTTCAAAACTCAATGCTTGTGTTTCTCACTACTCTTACCCCTTAAATAGGGTTCACCCGGTTTGGGTTTACAATAAAATATTCTAAAATTAACCTATAAATAAAATATTAAAAATATACCCCTATAAATAAAATATTCCTAAAATATCCCTGTAACCTAAAACTGAAATAAAATAAAATAAATTAAAGAAAACAACTAAAATAATAATGATATGCCATGCATAACATTTTAATGTTATTGTGTGCATAACATTACATAGCCCTTGGAAGACGAGCTTGTCCCCAAGATCGGAAGCAGTGTCTACGCAAGTGTCAACTACGGTATCGGAGAGCCTCAAGCCAGCGAATAACTTTTTTTTTTTTCAGAGTTGACGCAGTTTGAGTTGGCCTGGGTTGACTCAGTTCTGGAAACCCGGTCCTGCACGCGACTCAGCTTCCTGCACTGATCAAATTTTCCTAACTTAGGAAAATTTGAATCGGGAGTCATCTTCCTCCTTCGGCGGAAATTTCGCCGATGGGTCTTTTGGGGAAATCGAAAATTTTTCTCATCCTCATGCCGATCCCAAACAGAATGGCCATCGGACATTGCAAGAACCTCGGCTCCTTCCCTCATGGCACCGACTAAGGAAGGCGATGGCCGTATGTCGTCCTCATGACACCGTACAGTGCAGATATTTTGCCGATTGAGTCTCCTGCTGCTCCGGCAGTGGACAACAGCCCTTGGAGGCTTTGCCGCTTGGAAATTTGCTGAGACAGTGTGCTCGCAGAAATATTTCCTGGTCGAAATGGCTGGAAAAGTTTCCCTCTCCCATTTGGAACGGAGTGTGGTTTGCCGTGAGCAGTCGAGGTTTGATTTCGGGATTTCAGAAATCTCTTCCGAAAGGGCGAGCTTTCGGACTTGAGGGGGGACCTGGAAACGGTCTTCCGTGGGTGTCGCCAAAGGGATTTCGTGATATCCTTCCAATTTGGGACATGTTGAGTCCCCAATTTCGGAGGTCGCCGTCGCAGAATCGACGCAGGTGGTCGGCGCTGGTGGATGGTGGTGCTGAAGCGTTTGAGGTGAATCTGGATTTGAGGTTTCCCCCAAATCCTCCGCAGGAGTCTCTGCCGGAAGAGGAACGAAGCCAAAGCCTCGGCATTACCCTTTTTCCCGTCAGAAACAGTTTTTCCATGGGATGTCTCTCTATACCTCTTCATTCGCCATAATTTAACTTCGTCGGAGATATCTTCTCTGAGGAATGCCTCTCTGTACACCGTCGTCAGCCAATATTGCACCCAACCAGCACGCCACATCTGTATACTTTTCGGCGTGTCACCATCTTCAGCGATTTCATGGACTTGTCTGTGCATCGCCAAATATGGGTCTTCAATGGGCATCGTGTTCCTATTCTGATACCAGTTGTTACGGTCCCAGATCTGACACGTGAGGAAAACGATGACGATGAATAGGAATGTGATGATTGACCTGGATCTCAAAGGGAGAATCCGACCTATTTACTCTAAGCTTACTCTAAATTAACTTCAATACTCAATGCTTGTGTTTCTCATTATTCTTACCCCTTAAATAGGGTTCACCCGGTAAGGGTTTCCAATAAAATATTCTAAAAATACCACTATAAATGAAATATTAAAAAAATACCCTTATAAATAAAATATTCCTAAAAATCAATGTAATCTAAAAATGAAATAAAATAAAATAAATTAAAGAAAACAACTAAAATAATAATGTTATGCCATGCATTGAGCCAGGTCGAGCTTCCTTCAAAGCTCGATCATCCCATTCTTATTCATTGTCATCATCTTCCTCACATGTCAGATCTGGGACCGTAACAACTGGTATCAGAGCGGGAACACAATGGGTTATTCTATATCCCAAGAAAGATGGATTGCTATGGGAAAGGAATTTGAGGAATTACGAGCACGATTAGATGCTTCCATTGAACATTATGCAAAGGAGGAACTCATTGCTGCAGCAAAACAAGTTACACGACCTCAAATCTCCGACCACATATGCACACAAGAGGTAGCAGAAGCTATCTCGAATGGGCAGAACGGCCCATGGCCGGAAAAATCAAAAAATTCGTCTCTAGAGCCGGACGCAGAAAAGGAAAAAGGGTTATCTGCCACGACGTTGAAATCAGTCCTTCCCTACTCATGGCAAGCTGCTATTATGCACGCAGCCACACTCCGTTCCGCATGGGAGGGGAAATATTTCCTGGCCATTCCTACCAGGAAATATTTCCGAGAGTCTGTCTCAAAAAAATTCTAATCGGCGAAGCCTCCAAGGGGTGCTAGTGATCGCAGGAGCAGCACGAGACTCCATCGGTGAAAATTTTGCCCTGTTCGGTGACATTCCAATAGAAGAACCATCGGCGACATTCCAGCAGAAGATCGTTGGCGACATTTCTACAGAAGACCGTCTGCAACAATTCAGTGAAAGACCCATCGGCGAGATTCCAGCAGAACCATCAGCAACATTCCGAGAGGCCTCTGTCTCGGCAACTCTCCCAGTGGTGAAGCGAAGCCCCAACAGGCTGATCTTCATCACCGGAGAAGAAGGAGATTCTGTCGGTGACATTTTCGCAGACGACCGTCAACGACAATTCAGAAGAAGATCGGTCGACGACATTCCAACAGAAGAACCATCAGCGACATTCCAGCAGAAGACTGTCGGCAAAATTTCCGCAGAAGACCGTCAGCAACATTCCAGTGGAGAAGACCCGTCAGCGACATTCCAGTAGATGACCGATTGGCAACGCTTCCGCAATTACCTACTCCAGCCCTGTTCAGGATTTGCTGTAGGAGGAAGAAGGGGCCCGATTAAATTTTCCTAACTTAGAAAAATTTAATCGGCACTATCCGTTGAGTCGCACACCGGACCAGGGTTCCTGAACCGAGTCAACCCGGGTTAACTCAGACCGGCCCAAAAAAAAGTTGGGCAAATAGAGGGGGGGTCATAGCTATCGCGGATGCTACTTTGGCACCGGTGGAGACGTCGGGATACAGACACTATTTTTGAGCTTGAGGGCAAGCTCGTCTTCGAAGGGGAGTGTAATGTTATGCGCGCAATAACATTATTATTTTAGTGTTTTCTTTAATTTACCTTATTTATTTTAGTTTTAGGCCACAAGGGTGTTTTTCGAATATTTATTTATAGGGGTATTTTTGCAATATTTTTTCTTAAACCCTAACAGGGTGAACCCTATTTAAGGGATATGAGTAATGAGAAACACAAGCATTGAAGTATTAAGAATTAGGTTAAATCTAGTGTAAAGAGGTGAGATCCGAGGTTAGGGTTTTCCTTAAAAACCCACATATTTTTCATCCTCCATTGATCTTCGTCTACCCCATGTCTTCCTACTATCCCTAAAGTAATGCCTGGAAGACCCATAACCCGTAGCAGATCCCAGATCCTCCCAAAGAATCTTTGTGTCAGATTCGGGACTATAACAATTTTTCCTGTTTACAAAAAGCTGACCTAACAATCATAGATGATTGTAAAGTGATTTATTATGTGTAATGGGCTATATTTTTGTAAGGAATAACTTATGGATTGGAAGTCAACCCTCAGTTAAAAATCACCCCCCCCCCCCCCCCTTTTTCCCAACGATTGCAAAACCAGATATAGAAAAACTAAAAAGAGTTTACAATCCCTAAAAGTTACAAACTCTTTTTGGAATTATCTCTTTCAAAATTTGTGCATTGTACATTTCCTTTTTAGATATATAATTTTTTATTAAATCGAAACTAGAGTTTTCACTTTCCTTTCATCTCGTAAACAAAAAGAGAGATAAAAGGCAAATAGATCACAACAAAATGAAATTTTAAGAATTTATGTAAGGAAATAATTTAAGTCAATGACAAATGTAAGTAAAGAAAATTTATTCACACACCACAAATGAACACAAAATTTTTGTTATCCAAGTTTGGGAAATTCCACTAGTCCAACCCTAATGGCTTGGAATTATATAAGAAAGAGATTTTTCTACACATGTTTTAAAAAATGGATAGGCATGCTTGAAACATGTTAAAGATGCAAATGACCTATGGATCCAAACCTTTTAAAGAGAATAACATTAAATTCTCAAGTGAATGTGCGGTGGGATATGTACCCAAGTCAAACAAACCATTATTTTGCCCATTTACAAAAAGCTGACCTAACGATAATAGAAGATTGTAAAGTGATTTATCATGCGTAACTATGTTTATTTTTTTAAGGAATGACTTATGGATTGGGAGTCAACACTCTGTTAAAAATCTCTTGCCTCCCCCTTTTCCCAACGATTGCAAAACTTGATATATAAAAACTAAAAAGAGTTTACAATCCCTTAAAATTACAGACACATTTTTTCCCTATATTTTTGAATTGTGCATTTCTGTTTTACATGTATATTTATTTCTTAAATCAAAACTTGAGTTTTCACTTTACCTTCATCTCGTAAACAAAAAAAGAGATAAAAGGAAAAATAGATCACAACAAAATGAAACTTTTAGAGTTTATGTATGAAAATAATTTAAACCAATAACAAATATATGTAAAGAAAATTTATTCACACACCACAAATGAACACAAAAGTTTTGTTATCCAAGTTTCGAAAATTCCACTAGTTCAACCCTATTGGCTTGGAATTTTATAAGAAAGAGATTTTTATACACATGTTTTAAAAAAAGGATATGCATGCTTCAAACATGTTAAAATTGAAAATGACCTATGAATCCAAACCTTTTAAAGAGAATAACATTAAATTATCAAGTGAACGTGTGGTGGGATATTTACCCGAGTCAAACAAGCCATTATTTTGCCCATTAACAAAAACCTGACCTAATGATCATAGATGATTGTAAAGTAATTTATCATGCGTAACTGGCTATATTTTTTTAAGGAAAGACTTATGGATTGCGAGTCAACACTCAGTTAAAATTCCCCCGCCTCCCCCTTTTCCCAACTATTGCAAAATCTGATATATAAAAACTACAAAGTATTTATAATCCCTAAAAATTGCAGACACTTTTTTGAATTATCTCTCTCTACATTTTTTCATAGTGCATTTCCATTTTAGATTACTTTTTTCTTAAATCAAAACTTGAATTTTCACTTTCCCTTCATCATGTAAACAAAAAAAGAGATAAAAGGCAAATAGATCACAATAAAATGAAAATTTTGGAGTTTAGGTATGGAAAGAATTTAAGTCAATAACAAATGTATGTAAAGAAAATTTATTCGGACACCACAAATGAACACAAAAGTTTAGTTATCCAAGTTTGAGAAATTCCACTACTTCAACCCTTCTAGCTTGGAATGTTTTAAGAAAGAGATTTTTGTACTCATGTTTTTAAAAATAGATATGGATGCTTGAAACATGTTAAAGATGAAAATGATCGTTGGATCCAAACCTTTTAAAGAGAATAACATTAAATTCTTAAGTGAACGTGCGATGGGATATTTACCCGAGTCAAACAAGCCATTATTTTGCCCATTTACAAAAAGCTGACCTAACGATCATAGATGATTGGAAAGTGATTTATCATGCGTAACGAGGTATATTTTTGTAAGGAATGACTTATGGATTGGGAGTCAACACTCAATTAAAAATCCCCCGCCTTCCTCTTTTTCAGACGATTGCAAAACCAAATATATAAAAACTAAAAAGAGTTTACAATCCCTAAAAATTAAAGACACTTTTTGGAATTATCTCTCTCTGCATTTGTACATTGAGCATTTCCATTTTAGATATATAAATTTTTCTTAAATCGAAATTTGACTTTTCACTTTCCCTTAATCTTGTAAGTGAAAAAAGAGATAAACGGCAAATAGATCACAACAAAATTAAAATTTTAGAGTTTATGTAAGGAAAGAATTTATAGCAATAACAAATGTAAGTAAATAAAACTCATTCACACACCACAAATGAACACAAAAGTTTTGTTATCCAACTTTTGGGAAATTCCACTAGTTCAACCCTAATTGCTTGGAATTTTTTAAGAAAGAAATATTTCTACACATGTTTTAGAAAATGGATATGCATGCTTGAAACATGTTAAAGATTTAAATGATCTATAGATCCAAACCTTTTAAAGAGAATAACACTAAATTCTCAAGTGAACATGCGGTGGGATATTTACCCAAGTCAAACAAGCCACTATTTTTCCCATTAAAAAAAAGCAGACCTAAAAATCATAGATAATTGTAAAGTTATTTATCATGCGTAACGGGTTATATTTTTGTAAGGAATGACTTGTGGCTTGCGAGTCAACACTCAGTTAAAAATACCAGCCTCCCCCTTTTCCCGATGATTACAAAACTTGATATATAGAAACTTAAAAGTGTTTACAATCCCTAAAAATTATAGACACTTTTTGGAATTATCTCTCTGTACATTTGTGCATTGTGCATTTCCTTTTTAGATGTATACTTTTTTCTTAAATCAAAACTTTAGTTTCTTCTTTCCCTTCATCTTGTAAAAAAAAAAGAGATAAAATGTAAAAATAGATCACAACAAATTGAAAATTTTAGGGTTTATGTATGGATAGAATTTAAAGCAATAACAAATATATGTATATAAAATTTATTCACACACCACAAATGAACACAAAAGTTTTGTTATCCAAGTTTGGGAAATTCCACTAGTTCAATCCTAATAGCTTGCAATTTTATAAGAAAGAGATTTTTCTACTCATGTTCTAAAAAATGGATACGCATGCTTGAAACATGTTAAAGATGCAAATGACCTATGGATCCAAACCTTTTAAAGAGAATAACATTAAATTCTCAAGTGAATGTGCAGTGGGATATTTACCCTAGTCAAACAGGCGATTGTTTTGCGCATTTACAAAAAGCTAACCTAACGATCATAGATGATTGTAAAGTGATTTATCATGTGTAACGGGCTATATTTTTGTAAGGAATGACTTATGGATTGGGAGTCAACACTCAGTTAAAAAACCCCTTTCTCCCCTTTTCCTGACTATTGCAAAACCTGATATATAAAAACTAAAAAGAGTTTAAAATCCCTAAAAATTACAGACACTTTTTGGAATTATCGCTCTCTACATTTTTGCATTGTGCATTTCCATTTTAGATGTTTACTTTTTTCTTAAATCAAAACTTGACTTTTCACTTTCCCTTCATCACGTAAACAAAAAAAGAGATAAAAGGCAAATAGATCACAATAAAATAAAAAATTTAGAGTTTATGTATGGAAAGAATTTAAAGCAATAACAAATGTAAGTAAAGAAAATTTATTCACACACCACAAATGAACACAAAAGTGTTGTTATCCAACTTTGGGAAATTCCACTAGTTCAACCCTAATGGCTTGGAATTTTATAAGAAAGTGATTTTTTTCACATGTTTTAAAAATTGGATATGCATGCTTGAAACATGTTAAAGATTCAAATGACCAATGGATCCAAACCTTTTAAAGAGAACAACATTAAATTCGCAAGTGAACGTGCAGTGGGATATTTACCCTAGTCAAACAGGCCATTGTTTTGCCCATTTACAAAAAGCTGACCTAACTATCATAGATCATTGTAAAGTGATTTATCATGCGTAACAGGCTATATTTTTGTAAGGAATGACTGATGGATTGGGAGTGAACCTTCAATTAAAAATCGCCAGTCTTCCCCTTTTCCCGACGATTGCAAAACATGATATATAAAAACTAAAGAGAGTTTACAATACCTAAAAATTATAGACACTTTTGGAATTATCTCTTTCTACATTTTAGCATTGTAAAGTGATTTATCATGCGTAACAGGCTATATTTTTGTAAGGAATGACTGATGGATTGGGAGTGAACCTTCAATTAAAAATCGCCAGTCTTCCCCTTTTCCCGACGATTGCAAAACATGATATATAAAAACTAAAGAGAGTTTACAATACCTAAAAATTATAGACACTTTTGGAATTATCTCTTTCTACATTTTAGCATTGTGCATTTCCAATTTAGATATATATTTTTTTCTTAAATTCACACTTGAGTTTTCACTTTCCCTTCATATCGTAAACAAAAAAAGAGATAAAAGGCAAATATATCACAACAAAATGAAAATTTTAGAGTTGAAGTATGGAAAGAATTTAAAGCAATAACAAATGTAAGGAAGGAAAATTTATTCACACACCACAAATGAACACAAAAGTTTTGTTATCCTAGTTTAGGAAATTCCACTAGCTTAACCCTATTAGCTTGGAATTTTACAAGAAAGATATTTTTCTACACTCGTTTTAAAAAATTCATATGCATGCTTGAAACATGTTAAAGATGCAAATGACCTATTGATCCAAAACTATTTAAAGAGAATAACATTAAATTTTCAAGTGAACCCGTTTAAAAAAAGTTGACCAAATGATCATATATGATTAACGGGTTATATTTTTGTTTGGAATGACTTAGGGATTGGGAGTCAACACTCAGTTAAAAATCCCCCGCCTCCCCCTTTTGCCGTCGATAGCAAAACCTGATACATAAAAACTAAAAAAAGTTTACAATCCCTAAAAATTACAGACACCTTTTTGAATTATCTCTCTCTAAATTTGTGCATTGTGCATTTCCTTTTTAGATGTATAAATTTTTCTTAAATCAAAACTTGAGTTTTTACTTTCCCATCATCTCGTAAGCAAAAAAGAAGATAAAAGGAAAATTGATCACAACAAAATAAAAATTTTAGAGTATATGTATGGAAATAATTTAATGCAAAAACAAATAAAAGTAAAGAAAAATTATCCGCACACCACAAATCAACACAAAAGTTTTTTATCCGAGTTTGGGAAATTCCATTAGTTCCACCCTAATAGCTAGGAATCTTATAAGAAAGAGATTTTTCTACACATACGTTAAAAAAATTATATGCATGCTTGAAACATGTTAAAAAAGCAAGTCACCTACGAATCCAAACCTTTTAAAGAGAATAACATTAAATTCTCAAGTGAACGTACGGTGTGAGATTTACCCGAGTCAAACAAGTGATTATTTTGCCCATTTACAAAAAGCTAACCTAACGATCATAGATGATTGTAAAGTGATTTATCATGTGTAATGGGCTACATTTTTGTAAGGAATAACTTATGGATTGGGAGTCAGACTTCGTTAAAAATCCCACACCTCCCACTTTTCCCGACGAATGCCAAACCTGATATATAAAAACTAAAAAGAGTTTAAAATCCCTAAAAATTACAAACACTTTTTGAAATTATCTCTCTCTACATTTTTGCAGTGTGCATTAAATGTATACCTTTTTCTTAAATCAAAACTAGAGTTTTCACTACCCTTCATCTCGTAAACAAAAAAAAAGAGATAAAAGGCAAAAATAAATCACAACAAAATTAAAATTTTAGAGTTTATGTATAGAATGAATTTAAAGCAATAAAAAATGTGAGTAAAGAAAATTTATTCACACCCCACAAATGAACCCAAAAATTTTTGTTATCCAAATTTGTGAAATTCCACTAGTTCAACTCTACTACCTTGGAATTTTATAAGAAAGAGATTTTTCTACACATGTTTTAAAAAATGGATATGCATGCATGAAAAAATTTAAAGATGCAAATGACCTATGGTTCCAAACCTTTTAAAGAGAATAACAATAAATTCTCAAGTGAACGTGCGGTGGGATATTTACCCGAGTCAAACAAGACATTATTTTTGCCAATTTAAAAAAAGTTCACCTAGCGATCATAGATGATTTTAAAGTGATTTATCTTGTGTAACGGGCTATAGTTTTGTAAGGAATGACTTATGGATTGGGATTCAACACTCAGTTAAAAATCCCCAGCCTCTCCCTTTTCCCGACGATTGCAAAACCTGATATATAAAAACTAAAAAGAATTTACAATCCTTAACAATTACAGACACTTTTTGAAATTATCTATCTCTAAATTTGTGCATTGTGCATTTCCATTTTAGAAGTATATTTTTTTCTTAAATCAAAACATGAGTTTTCTTTTTCCCTTAATCTCGTAACCAAAAAAAGAGATCACAACAAAATGAAAATTTTAGAGTTTATGTATGGAAAGAATTTAAAGCAATAAAAAATAAAAGTAAAGAAAAATTATTCACACATCGCAAATGAACACAAAATTTTGGTTATCCGAGTTTGGGAAACTCCTCTAGTTCAACCCTAATAGCTTGGAATTTTATAAGAAAGAGATTTTTCTACAGATGTGTTAAAAAATGGATATGCTTGCTTGAAACATGTTAAAGATGCAAATGACCTATGGATCCAAACCTTATAAAGAGAATAACATTAGATTCTCAAGTGAACGTGCGGTGGGATAGTTACAAGAGTCAAACAAACCATTATTTTGCCCTTTTCCAGAAAGTTGATCGAACGATCATTGATGATTTTAAAGTGATTTATCAAAGGTAACGGGCTATATTTTTGTAAGGAGTGACTTATGGATTGGGAGTCAATAGTTAGTTAAATCACCCGCCTCCCCCTTTTCCTGACGATTGCAAAACCAGATATATAAAAACTAAAAAGAGTTTACAATCCCTAAAAATTGCAGACACTTTTTGGAATTATCACTCTCTACATTTGTGCATTGTGCATTTTAATTTTAGATGTATAATTTTTTATTAAATTAAAACTTGAGTTTTTACTTTCCCTTCATATTCTAAAAAAAAAGAGATAAAAGGCAAATAGACCACTACAATATGCAAATTTTAGAGTTTATGTATAGAAAGAATTTAAGCAATAACCAATGTAAGTAAAGAAAATTTATTCACACACCACAAATGAACACAAAAGTTTAGTTATCCAAATTTGAGAAATTCCACTAGTTCAACCCTAGTAGCTTGGAATTTTAAAAGAGAGAAATTTTTGTACACATATTTTAAAAAATGGATAAGCATGCTTGAAACAAGTTAAAGATGCAAATGACCTATAAATCCAAACCTTTTAAAGAGAATAACATTAAATTCTCAAGTGAACGTGCGGTGGGATATTTACCTGAGTTAAACAAGCCATTATTTTGGCTGTTTACAAAAAGCTGACCTAAGGATCATAGATGATTCTAAAGTGATTTATCATGCGTAACAGGCTATATTTTTGTAAGGAATAACTTATGGATTAGGAGTCAACAGACTGTTAAAAATCCCCGGCCTCCCCCTTTTCCCGACGATTGCAAAACCTGATATATAAAAATTATAGACACTTTTTTGAAGTATCCCACTCTACATTTGTCCATTGTGCATTTCCATTTTAGATGCATACTTTTTTTAAAATCAAAACTTGAGTTTTTACTTTCCCATCATCTCGTAAACAAAAAAAAGAGATAAAAGCCTAATAAATCACAACTAAATGAAAATTATAGAGTTTTTGTATGGAAAGAATTTAAAGCAATAACATATGTAAGGAATTTTTTTTCACACACCAAAAATGAACACAAAAGTTTTGTTCTCCAAGTTTTGGAAATTCCACTAGTTCAACGCTAATGGCTCGGTATTTTATAAGAAAGAGATTTTTCTACACATGTTTTAAAAAATGGATATGCATGCTTGAAACATGTTAAATATGCAAATGACCTATGGATTTGAACCTTTTAAAGAGAATAAATTTAAATTCGTAAGAGAACGTGCGGTGGATGATTTAGCCGAGTCAAACAAGCCATTATTTTACCCATTTACAAAAAGCTGACCTAACGCTCATACGTAATGGGTTATATATTTGTAAGGAATGACTAATGGATTGGGAGTCAACACTTAGTTAAAAATCCCCCGCCTGCACCTTTTTCCGTCTATTGCAAAACCTAATATATAAAAATTAAAAAGATTTTTTGATCCATAAAAAATTACAGACACTTTTTTGAATTATTTCTCTCTAGATTTGTACATTGTGCATTTCAATTTTAGACGTATACTTTTTTCCTAAAACAAAACTTGAGTTGTCTCTTTCCCTTCATCTTGTAAACAAAAAAAGAGATAAAAGACAAAAATAGGTAACAACAAATTGAAAATTTTAGAGTTTATGTATGGAAAGTATTTTAAGCAATAAAAAATGTAAGAAAAGAAAATTTATTCACACACTACAAATGAACACAATTGTTTTTTACCCAAGTTTTGGAAATTTCACTAGTTCAACCCTAATGGCTTGGAAATTTATTAGAAAGAGATTTTTCTACACATTTTTAAAAAAATGAATATGAATGCTTGAAACAAGTTAAAGATGCAAATGACCTATGGATCCAAACCTTTTAAATAGATTAACATTAAATTCACAAGTAAACGTGCGGTGGGATATTTACCTGTGTCAAATAAGCCATTATTTTGCCCATTTACAAAATGTAGACCTAACGATCATATATGATTGTAAAGTGATTTATCATGCGTAACGGACTACATTTTGGTAAGGAATGACTTATGGATTTGGATTCAACACTCAGTTAAAAATCTCCCGCCTCCCCCTTTTCCCGACGATTGCAAAACCTGTCATATAAAGACTAAAAAGAGTTTACAAACCATAAAAATTACAGACACTTTTTTGAAATATCTCTCTCTACATTTGTGCATAGTGCATTTCCATTTTAGATGTATACTTTTTTCTTAAATCAAAACTTGAGTTTTCCCTTTCCCTTCATCTTGTAAACAAAAAAAAAAAAAAGATAAAAGGCAAAAATAGATCACAGCAAAATGAAAATTTTAGGTTTTATGTATGGTAAGAATTTAAAGCAATAACAAATGTAAGTAAAGAAAATGTACTCACACACCACAAATGAACACAAAACCTTTTTTATCCAAGTTTGGGAAATTCCACTAGTTCAACCCTAATGACTTGAAATTTTTTAAGAAAGAGATTTTTCCACACATGTTTTAAAAAATGGTTATGCATGCTTGAAACATGTTAAAGATGCAAATGACCTATGGATCCTAACCTTTAAAGAGAATAACATTAAATTCTCAAGTGAATGTGCGATGGGATAGTTACCCGAGTCAATCACGCACATATTTTTCCCATTTACAAAAAGCTGACCTAATGATCATTGATGATTGTAAAGTGATTTATCATGGGTAACAGGCTATATTTTTGAAAGGAATAACTTTTTGATTGGGAGTCAACAGAGTTAAAAATCCCCCGCCTCCACCTTTTCCCCAAGTTTTCAAAACATGATATATAAAAACTAAAAAGAGTTTATAATCCGTAAAAAATACAGACGCTTTTCTTAATTATCTCTCTCTACATTTGTGCAGTGTGCATTTCCATTTTAGATGTATACTTGTTTCTAAAATCAACACTTGAGTTTTCACTTTCCCTTCGTCTCATAAACAAACAAAAGAGATAAAAGGCAAACAGATCATAACAAAATGAAAATTTTAGAGTTTATGTATGGAAATAATGTAAAAAAAAAACAAATGTAAGTAAGGAAAATTTATTCACACACACCACAAATGAACACAAAAGTTTTGTTATCCAAGTTTTGGAAATTCCACTTGTTCAACCCTAATAGCTTGGAATTTTATAAGAAAGAGATTTTTCTATACATGTTTTAAAATATAGATGTGCATGCTTGAAACTTGTTAAAGATGCAAATGACCTATGGATCCAAACCTTTTAAAGAGAATAAGATTAAACTCTCAAGTGAACATGCGGCGAGATATTTACCTGAGTCAAACAAGCCATTATTTTGTCCATTAAAAAAAAGTTGACCTAACGATCATAGAAGATTTTAAAGTGATTTATCATGTGTAACGGGCTATATTTTTGTACGGAATCACTTATTGATTGGGAGTCACCACTCAGTTAAAAATCCCCCTCGATCCCCTTTTCCCGACGTATGCAAAACATGATATATAAAAACTAAAGAGAGTTCACAATCCCTAAAAATTACTGACACTTTCAGAATTATCTCACTCTAGATTTGTGCATTGTACCTTTCCATTTTAGATGGATACATTTTTTTTTTAAATCAGCACTTGAGTTTTCACTTTCCCTTCATTTTGTAAGCAAAAAAAGAGATAAAATGGCAAAAACAGATCACAAAAAAAACAAAAAATTTAGAGTTTATGTATGGAAAGAATTTAAAGGAATAAAAAATGTAAGTAATGAAATTTTATTCACACACCACAAATGAACACAAAACTTTGGTTATCCAAGTTTGAGAAATTCCACTAGTTCAACCCTAATGGCCAGTAATTTTATAAGAAAGAGATTTTTCTACACATGTTTTCAAAAAAAGGATATGCATGCTTGAAACATGGTAATGATGCAAATGACCTATGGATCCTAACCTTGTAAAGAGAATAAAGTGAACGTGCGGTCGGATAGTTACCCGAGTCAAACAAGCCAATATTTTGCCCATTTACGAAAAGCTCACCTAACGATCATAGAAGATTGTAAAGTGATTTATTATACGTAACAGGCTATATTTTTGTAAGGAATGACTTATTGATTCGGAGTCAACACTCAATTAAAAATGCTTCGCGTCCCCCTTTTCCCGACGATTGCAAAACCTGATATATAAAAACTATAAAAGAGTTAACAATCCCTACAAATTACAGACCCTTTTTGGAATTATCTCTCTCTACCTTTTGTGCATTGTGCATTTCCAATTTAGATGTATACTTTTTCTTAAATCAAAATTTGAGTTTTGACCTTCCCTTCATCTCGTAAATAAAAAAAAGAGATAAAAGGCAAAAATAGATCCCGAAAAAAAGAAAATTTTAGAGTTTATGTGTGGAAAGAATTTAAAGCAATAAAAAATATAAGTAAATAAAATTTATTCACACACCACAAATGAACACAAATGTTTTGCTACCCAAGTCTGGGAAAATCCACTAGTTCAACCCTAATATCTTGGAATTATAAGAATGAGATTTTTTTACACATGTTTTAAAAAATGGATATGCATGCTTGAAACTTGTTAAAGATGAAAATGACCTATGGATCCAAACCTTTTAAAGAGAATAGCAATAAATTCTCAAGTGAACGTGCGGTGGGATATTTACCCAAATCAATCAAGCCATTATTTTGCCCATTTACAAAAAGCTGACCAAATGATCATTGATGATTGTAAAGAGATTTATCATGCATAACAGACTTAATTTTTTAAAGGAATGACTTTTTGATTGGAAGTTAACACTCAGTTAAAAATCCCCCACATCCCCCTTTTCCTGACGTTTGCAAAACTTGATATATAAAAACTAAAAAAAGTTTACAATCCCTAAAAATTACAGACACTTTTCTGAATTATCTCTCTCTACATTTGTGTATTTTGCATTTCCATTTTAGATGAGTACTTTTTTCTTAAATCAAAACTTGAGTTTTCATTTTCCCTTCATTTCGTAAACAAAAAAAGAGATAAAAGGCCAATAGATCGCAAAAAAATGAAAATTTTAGAGTTTTTGTGTGGAAAGAATTTAAAGCAATAACAAATGTAAGTAAGGAAAACTTATTCACACACCACAAATGAACAAAAAAATTTTGTTATCCAAGTTTGGGAAATTGCTCAAGTTCAACCCTAATAGACTGGAATTTTATAAGAAAGAGATTTTTCTACACATGTTTGAAAAAATGGATATGCATGCTTGAAACATGTTAAAGATACAAATGACCTTTGGAATCAAACCTTATAAAGAGAATAACATTAAATTCTCAAGTGAACATGTGGTGGGATATTTACCCGAGACAAACATCCCATTATTTCCCCCATTTACAAAAATCTGACCTAACGATCATAAATGATTGTAAAGTGATTTATCATTCGTAAAGGGCTATATTTATGTTAGAAATGACTTATAGATTGGGAGTCAACACTACGTTAAATATCCCCCACCTCCCCCTTTTCCCGACGATTGCAAAATCTGATATATAAAAACTAAAAAGAGTTTAGAATACCTAATAATTACAGACACTTTTTAAAATTATCTCCCTCTCAATTTGTGCATTGTGCATTTACATTTTAGATGTATACCATTTTCATATCAAAACTTGAGTTTTGACTTTCCCTTCATCTCGTAAATAAAAAAAGTGATAAAAGCCAAAAATAGATCACAACAAAATAAAAAATTTAGAGTTTATTTACGGAAAGAATTTAAAACAATAACAAATGTAAGTAAATAAAATTTATTCACACACCACAAATGAACACAAAATTTTTGTTATCCAAGTTTGGGAAAATCTAGAAGTTCAACCCTAATTACTTGCAATTTTATAAGAGAGATTTTTTTACACATGTTTTAAAAAATGGATGTGCAAGCTAGAAACATGTTAAAGATGCAAATGACCTATCGATCCAAACCTTTTAAAGAGAGTAACATTAAATTCTCAAGTGAACGTGCGGTGGGATATTTACCCAAGGCAAAGAAGCCATTGTTTTGCCCATTTACAAAAAGCTCACCTAACGATCATAGATGATTGTAAAGTGATGTATCATGGCTAACGGAGTATATTTTTGTGAGGAATGACTTATTTATTGGGAGTCAACACTTAGTTAAAAATCCCCCACCTCCCCCTTTTCCCTACGTTTGCAAAACATGATATATAAAAACTAAAAAGAGTTTACAATCCCGAAGAATTATAGCACTTTTCTCTCTCAACATTTGTGCATTGTGTAGTTCCATTTTAGATGTATACTTTTTTCTTAAATCAACACTTGAGTTTTCACTTTCCCTTCATCTAGTAAATCAAAAATGAGATAAAAGGCAAAAAGATCACAACAAAATGAAAATTTTAGAGTTTATGTATGGAAAGAATTTAATGCAATAACAAATGTATGTAGGGAAAATTTATTCATACACCACAAATGAACAGAAAAGTCTTATTATCCAAGTTTGGGAAATTCCACTACTTCAACCCTAATTGCTTGAAATTTTACAAGAAAGAGAATTTTCTACACATGTTTTAAAAAATGGATATGCAAACTTGAAACATGTTAAAGTTGCAAATGACCTATGGATCAAAACCTTTTAAAGAGAATAACATTAAATTCTCAAGTGAACGTGCGGTGGGATTTTTACCCAAGTCAAACAAGCCACTATTTTGCCCATTTAAAAAAAGTTGACCTAACGATCATAGATTATTGTAGAATATTTTACAATGCATAACGGGCTATATTTTAGTAAGGAATGACTTATGGATTGGGAGTCAACACTCAATTAAATATTCCCCGCGTCCCCCTATTGCCGACGATTGCAAAACCTGATATATAAAAACTAAAAACAGTTTACAATCCCTAAAAATTATAGACACTTTTTGGAATTCTCTCTCTCTACATTTGTGCATTGTGCATTTCCATTTTAGATGTATACTTTTTTCTTAAATCAAAACTTGAGTTTTAACTTTCCCTTCATCTCGTAAATAAAAAAGAGATAAAAGGCAAAAAAAGATCACAACAAATTGAAAATTTTTGAATTTACGTATGAAAAGAATTTAAAACAATAAAAAATGTAAGTTAATAAAATTTATTCACACACCACAAATGAACACAAAAGTATTGTTATCAATGTTTGAGAAAATCCACTAGTTCAACCCTAATGGCTTGAATTGTATAAGAAAGAGATTTTTCTACACATGTTTTAAAAAATGGATTTGCATGCTTGAAACATGTTAAAGATGCAAATGACCTATGGATCCAAAACTTTTAAAGAGAATAACATTAAATTCTCTCAAGTGAACTGCAGTGGGATATTTACCAGAGTCAAACAAGCCATTATTTTGCCCGTTTACAAAAAGTTGACCTAACGATCATAGATGATTGTAAAGTGATTTATGATGTGTAACGGGCTATATTTTTTTAAGGAATATTAAGGATTGGGAGTCAACACTCAGCTAAAAATCCCCTGCCTCCCCCTTTTCCGGACAATTGCGAAACCTGATATATAAAAACTAAAAAGAGTTTGCAATCCCTTAAAATTACAGTCACTTTTTTGAATTATCCCTCTCTACATTTGTGCATTGTGCATTTCAATTTCAGAGGAATACTTTTTTCTTAAATTGAAACTTGATTTTTTCCTTTCCCTACATCTCATAAACTAAAAAAGAGATAAAAGGCAAATAGATCACAACTAAACGAAAATTTTAGAGTTTATGTATGGAAAGAATTTAAAGTAAAAAAATTGTAAGTAAAGAAAATTTATTCACACACCACAAATGATCACAAAAGTTTTGTTATCCAAGTTTGGGAAATTCCACTAGTTCAACCATAATATCTTGGAATTTTATAAGATACAAATTTTTCTACACATGTTTTAAAAAAGGGATATGCATGTTAAAGATGCAAATGACCTATGGATCCAAACATTTTAAAGAGAATAACATTGAATTCTCAAGTGAACGTGAGGTGGGATATTTACCCTAGTTAAACAAGCCATTATTTTTCCCATTTACAAAAAGTTGATCTAACATTCATAGATGATTGTAAAATGATTTATCATGCGTAACAGTCTAAATTTTTGTAAGGAATGACATATTGATTTGGAGACATCACTTAGTTAAAAATCCCCCGCCTCCCCCTTTTCCCGACGTTTGCAAAACATGATATATAAAAACTAAAAAGAGTTTACAATCCCTATAAATTACGAAAAAAATTCATAATTATCTCTCTCTATATTTGTGCATTGTGCATTTCCATTTTAGATGTATACTTTTTTTTTAAATTAACACTTGAGTTTTCTCTTTCCCTTCATCATGTACACAAAAAAAAAGAGATAAAAGGCAAATAGATCTCAACAAAATGAAAATTTTAGACTTTATGTAAGGAAAGAATGTAAAGCAATAACAAATGTAAGTAAATAAAATTTATTCACACACCACAAATTAACACAAAAGTTTTGTTCTCCAAGTATGGGAAAATCCACTAGTTCAACCCTAATAGCTTGGAATTTTGTAAGAAAGCAATTTTTCTACACATGTTTTAAAAAATGGATATGCATGCTTGAAACATGTTAAATATTCAAATGACCTATGGATCCAAACCTTTTTAAGAGAATAACATTAAATTCCCAAGTGAACGTGCGGTGAGATATTTACCCGAGTGAAACAAGCCATTTTTTTGCCCATTTACAAATAGTGGACCTAACGATCATAGATGATTGTAAAGTGATTTATCATGCATAACGGGCTCAAATTTTGTAAGGAATGACCTATTGATTGGGAGTCAACATTCAGTTAAAAATCCCCCGCCCCCCCTTTTCCCGACGTTTACAAAACATGATATATAAAAACTAAAAAGAGTTTACAATAGTTAAAAATTACAGACACTTTTCTGAATTATCTCTCTCTACATTTGTGCATTGTGCATTTCCATTTTGGATGTATACTTTTTTCTTAAATCAAAACTTGAGTTTTCACTTTCCATTCTTCTCGTAAACAAAAAAAGAGATAAAAGGTAAAAAGGGATCACAACAAAATGAAAATTTTATAATTTTATATATGGAAAGAATTTAATGCAATAACAAATGTAAGTAAAGAAAAATTATTCACACACCACAAATGAACACAAAAGTTTTGTTATTCAAGTTTGGGAAATTCCACTAGTTCAACCCTAATGGCTAGGAATTTTATAAGAAAGAGATTTTTCTACGCATGTTTTAAAAAATGGATATGCATGCTTGAAACATGTTAAAGATGCAAATCACCTACGGATCCAAACCTTCTAAGTAGAATAATATTAAATTCTCAAGTGAACGTGTGGTGGGATATTTACCTGAGTCAAACAAGCCATTATTTGCCTATTTACAAAAAGCTGACTTAACGATCATATATAATTGTAAAGAGATTTATCTTTCACAATGGGCTATATTTTTGTAAGGAATGACTTACGGATAGGGAGTCAACACTCAGTAAAAAATTCATCGCCTCCCCCTTTTCCCGATGATGGCATAACCTGACTTATAAAAACTTAAAATAGTTTACAATCCGTCTACAATTTTGCATTGTGCATTTCCATTTTACATGAATACTTCTTTCGTAAACAAAAAAAGAGATAGCATGTGAAATAGATCGCAACAAAATGAAAATTTTAGAGTTTATGTATGTGAAGAATTTAAAGCAATAAAAACTTTAAGTAAGCAAAATTTATTCACAAACCACATATGAACCCAAAAGTTTAGTTATCCAAGTTTGGGAAATTCCACTAGTTCATCCCTAATAGCTAGGAATTTTAAAAAAAGAGAATTTTCTACACATGTTTTAAAAAATGGATATGCATGAATGAAACATGTTAAAGATGCAAATGACCAATGGATCCATACCTTTTAAAGAGAATAACATTCAATTCTCAAGTGAATGTGCGGTGGGATATTTACCTGAGTCAAACAAGCTATTATTTTGCCCATTTACAAAAAGCTAACCTAACGGTCATAGATGATTTTAAAGTTATTTATCATGAGTAACGGGCTATAATTTTTTAATGTATGACTTATGGTTTGGGATTCAACACTCAATTAAAAATCCCCCGCCTCCCCCTTTTCCTGACGATTGCAAAACCAGATATATAAAAATTAAAAAGAGTTTACAATCCCTAAAAATTACAGAAATTTTTTGCAATTATCTCTCTCAATATTTGTGCATTGTGCATTTGCATTTTAGATGTATAATTTTTTTTAAATCAAAAATTGAGTTTTCACTTTCCCTTCATCTCGTAAGCAAAAAAAGAGAAAAAAAGGAAAAAATAGATCACAACAAAATGAAAATTTTAGAGTTTATGTGTGGAAAGAATTTAAAGCAATAATAAATGTAAGTAAAGAAAGTTTATTCACACACCAAAAATGAACACAAAAGTTTTTTAATCCAAGTTTTGAAAATTCCACTAATTCAACCCTAATTGCATGTGATTTTATAAGAAAGAGATTTTTCTACACATGTTTGAAAAAATGGATACGAATGCTTGAAACATGTTAAAGATGCGAATGACCTATGGATCCAAACCTTTTAAAGAGAATAACATTAAATTCTCAAGTGAATGTACAGGGGGATATTTACCTGAGTCAAACCACCCATTATATTGCCCATTTACAAAAAGGTGACCAAACGATCGTAGATGATTGTAAAGTTATTTAACTTGCATAACGGGCTATATTTTTGTATGGAATGACTTAAGGACTGGGAGTCAACACTCAGTCAAAAATCAACCGCCTCTCCCTTTTCCCGACGATTACAAAACCTCATATAAAAACTAAAAAGAGTTAACAATCCCTAAAAATTACAGACACTTTTTTGAATTATCTCTCTCTACATTTGTGCATTGTGCATTTCCTTTTTAGATGTATACTTTTTTCTAAAATCAAAACTTGAGTTTTCACTTTCCCTTCATCTTGTAAACAAAAAAAGAGATAAAAGGCAAATAGATCACAAAAAAAATGAAAATTTTAGAGTTTATGTATAAAAAGAATTTAATGCAATAACAAATTTAAGTATAAAAAATTTATCCACACACAAATGAACACAAAAGTTTTGTTATCCAAGTTTAGGAAATTCCACTCGTTCAACCCTAATAGCTTGGAATTTTATAAGAAAGAGATTTTTCTTTACATGTTAAAAAAATGGATATGCATGCTTGAAACAAGTTAAAGATGCAAATGGCCTATGGATCCAAACCTTTTAAAGAGAATAACATTAAATTCTCAAGTAAATGTGCGGTGGGATATTTACCCGAGTCAAACAAGCCATTATTTTGCCCATTTACAAAAAAATGACCTAACGATCATAGATGATTGTAAAGTGATTTATCATCCGTAACGGTCTGAATTTTTGTTCGGAATGACTTATTGATTGGGAGTCAACACTCAGTTAAAAATCCCCTGCCACCGACTTTTCCCGACGTTTGCAAAACATGATATAAAAAAATAAAACGAGTTTACAATCCCTAAAATTACAGACACTTTTCGGAATTATCTCTCTCTACATTTATGCATTGTGCATTTCCATTTTAGATGTATACTTTTTTCTTAAATCAACACTTGAGTTTTCACTTTCCCTTTATTTCGTATACAAAAAAAAGAGATAAAAGGCAAATAGATCACAACAAAATGAAAATTTTAGACTTTATGTATGGAAAGAAGGTAAAGCAATAACAAATATAAATAACCAAAATTTATTCACCCACCACAAATGAACACAAAAGTTTGGTTATGCAAGTTTGGGAAATTCTAGTAGTTCAACCCTAATTGCTTGGAATTTTATAAGAAAGTGATTTTTCTACACATATTTTAAAAAATGCATATGGATACTTGAAACATGCTATAGATTCCAATGACCTACTGATCCAAACCTTTTAAAGAGAATAACACTAAACTCTCAAGAGAATGTCCGGTGGGATATTTACCCGAGTCATACAGGCCATTATTTTGCCCATTTAAAAAAATCGACCTAACGATCTTAGATTATTGTCAAGTGATTTATCATGTGTAACGGGCTATATTTTTTTTAGGAATGACTTATTGATTGGTAGTCAACACTCAGTTAAAAATCCCCCGCCTCCCCTTTTCCCTACGATAGCAAATCCTAACATATAAAAACTAAAAAGATTTTACAATCTCTATAAATTATAGACACTTTTTTGAATTATCTCTCTTTGCATTTGTGCATTGTGAATTTCCATTTTAGATTTATACTTTTATCTTAAATCAAAACTTGAATTTTCACTTTCCCTTCTTCTCGTAAACCAAAAAAAGAGATAAAAGAAAAAAATAGATCACAACAAAATAAAAATTTTAGAGTTTATGTATGGAAAGAATTTAAAGCAATAACAAATGTAAGTAAATAAAATTTATTCACACACCACAAATGTACACAAAATTTTTGTGTCCAAGTTTGGGAAAATCCACTAGTTCAACCCTAATAGCTTGGAATTTTCTAAGAAAGCAATTTTTCTACACATGTTTTAAAAAAGGGATATGCATGATTGAAACATGTTAAAGATGCAAATGACCTAATGCTCAAAATCTTTTAAAGAGAATAACATTAAATTCTCAAGTGAACGTGTGGTGGGATAATTACCGGAGTTACAAAAATCTGACCTAACGATCATAGATTTGTAAAGTAATTTATCATGCGTAATTGGGTAAATTTTTGTAAGGAATGACTTATTGATTGAGAGACATCATTCAGTTAAAAATCCCCCGCCTCCACCTTTTCCTGACGTTTACAAAACATGATATATAAAAACTAAAAAGAGTTTACAATCCTTACAAATTACAGACACATTTCTGACTTATCTATCTCTACATTTGTACATTGTGCATTTCCATTTTAGATGTATACTTGAGTTTTCACTTTCCCTTCATCTCGTAAACAAAAAAAGAGATAAAAGGCAAATAGATCATAACAAAATGAAAACTTTAGAGTTTATGTATGGAAATAATTGAAAGCAATAACAAATGTAAGGAAATTTTATTCACACACAACAAATGAACACAAAAGTTTAGTAATACAAGTTTTGAAAATTCCACTAGTTCAACCCTAATAGCTTAGAATTTTATAAGAAAGAGATTTTTCTACACATTTTTTAAAAAATGAATCTGCATGCTTGAAACATGTTAAAGATGCAAATGATCTATAGATCCAAACATTTTAAAGAGAATAACATTAAATTCTCAATTGAACGTGCGGTGGGATATTTACCTGAGTCAAACAAGCCATTATTTTACCCATTTAAAAACATTTGACCTAACGATCATAGATGATTGTAAAGTGTTTTATCATGTGGAACGGGCTATGTTTTTATAAGGAATGACTTATGGATTGGGAGTCAACACTCAGTTAAAAATCCCCCACCTCCACTTTTCTCGACATTTGCAAAACATCATATATAAAAACTAAAAAGAGTTTACAATCCCTAAAAATTAGAGACACTTTTCTGAATTATCTCTCTCTACTTTTGTGCATTGTGCATTTCCATTTTAGATGTATACTTTTTTCTTAAATCAACACTTGAGTTTTCACTTTCCCTTCATCTCATATACAAAAAGAGGGATAAAAGGAAAATAGATCATAACAAAATGAAAATTTTAATCTTTATGTATGGAAAGAATGTAAAGCAATAACAAAAGTTTTGTTATCCAAGTTTGCGAAATTCCACTTGTTCAACCATAATTGCTTGGAATTTTATAAGAAAGTGATTTTTTACGCATGTTTTAAAAAATGGATATGGATGCTTGAAACATGTTAAAGATGCAAATCACCTACGGATCCAAACCTTTTAAAGAGAATAACATTAATTTCTCAAGTGAACATGCGGTGGGATATTTACCCGAGTCAAACAAGCCATTATTTTGCCCACTTACAAAAAGTTGACTTAACGACCATTGATGACTGTAAAGAGATTTATCTTTCGTAACGGGCTATATTTTTGTAAGGAATGACTTATGGATTGGGAGTCAACACTCAGTTAAAAATTCAATGCCTCCCCCTTTTCGTGATGATTGCATAACCTGACATATAAAAACTAAAAACTATTTACAATCCCTCTACCTTTTTGCATTGTGCATTTCCATTTTACATGTATACTTTTTTCTTAAATCAAAACTTGAGATTTCACATTCCCTTCATCTCGTAAACAAAAAAAGAGATTAAATGCAAATAGATAACAACAAAATGAAAATTTTAGAGTTTATGTATGTAAAGAATATAATTCAATAAAAACTGTAAGTAAGCAAAATTTATTCACACACCACATATGAACACAAAAGTTTTGTTATCCAAGTTTGGGAAATTCCATTAGTTCAACTCTAATGGCATGGAATTTTAAAACAAAGAGATTTTTCTGCACATGTTTTAAAAAATGGATATGCATGAATGAAACTTGTTAAAGATGCAAATCACCTATGGATCCAAACCTTTTGAAGACAATAACATTCAATTCTCAAGTGAACATGCGGTGGGATATTTACCAGAGTCAAACAAGCCACTATTTTGCCCATTTACAAAAAGCAGACTTAACGATCATAGATGATTGTAAAGTTATTTATCATGTGTAACGGGCTATATTTTTTTAAAGAATGACTTATGGTTTGGGAGTCAACACTCAATTAAAAATCCCCCGCCTCCCCCTTTTCCCGATGATTGCAAAACCTGATATATAAAAACTAAAAAGAGTTTACAATCCCTAAAAATTACAGAAACTTTTTGGAATTATCTCTCTCTACATTTGTGCATTGTGCATTTGCATTTTAGATGTATACTTTTTTTTTTTAAATCAAAACATGAGTTTTCACTTTCCCTTCATCTCGTAAGCAAAAAAAAGAGAAAAAGGCAAAAAAAATCACAAAAAAATGAAAATTTTAGAGTTTATGTATGGAAAGAATTTAAAGCGATCACACACCACAAATGAACACAAAAGTTTTGTTATCCAAGTTATAGAAATTCCACTAGTTCAACCCTAATTGCTTGGAATTTTAAAAGAAAGAGATTTTTCTACACATGTTTGAAAAACTAGATATGAATGCTTGAAAGATGTTAAAGATTCAAATGACCTATGGATTCAAACCTTTTAAACACAATAACATTAAATTCTCAAGTGAATGTGGGGTGGGATATTTACCAGAGTCAAACAAGCCATTATATTGCACAATTACAAAAAGCTGACCTAACGATCATAGATGATTGTAAAGTGATTTATCATGCATAACGGGCTATATTCTTTTAAGGAATGACTTATGGATTGGGAGTCAACACTCAGTTAAAAATCCCCTGCCTTGCCCTTTTCCCGATGATAACAAAATCTGACATATAACAACTAAAAATTATTTAAAATCCCTAAAAATTACAAACACTTTTAGTAATTATCTCTCTATATATTTTTGCATTGTGAATTTCCATTTTAGATGTATACTATTTTCTTAAATAAAATATTTAGTATTCACTTTCCCTTCATCTCGTAAACAAAAAATGGATAAAAGGCAAAATGATCACAATAAAATGAAAACTTTAGAGTTTATGTATGGAAAGAATTTAAAGCAATAAAAATGTAAATGAAGTAAAATTTATTCACACACTACAAATGAGGACAAAAGTTTCGTTATCCAAGTTTGGGAAATTCCACTAGTTCAACCCTAATAGCTGGGAATTTTATAAGAAAGCGATTTTTCTAAACAAGTTTTAAAAAATGGATATGCATGTTTGAAACATGTTAATGATGAAAATGACCTATGGATCCAATACTTTTAAAGAGAATAACAAAAAATTCTCAAGTGAACGTACGGTGGGATATTTAGCTGAGTCAAACAAGCCATTATTTTGCCCGTTTACAAAAAGCTGACCTAACGATTATAGATGATTGTAAAGTGATTTATCATGCATAACAGGCAATAGTTTTTGAAAGGAATGACTTAAGGATTGGGAGTCAACACTCAATTAAAATTCACCCGCCTCCCCCTTTTCCCGTCAATTACAAAACCTCATATAAAAACTAAAAAGGGTTAACAATCCTTAACAATTACATTCACTTTTTTGAATTATCTCTCTCTACATTGGTGCATTGTGCATTTCCTTTTTAGATGTATACTTTTTTCTTAAATCAAAACTTGTGTTTTCACTTTCCCTTCATCCTATAAACGAATAAAAGATATAAAATGCAAATAGATCAAAACAAAATGAAAATTTTAGAGTTTATGCATGAAAAGAATTTAATGCAATAACAAATTTAAGTAAAGAAAATTTATCCACACTCCACAAATGAACACAAAAGTTTTGTTATCCAAGTTTAGGAAATTCTACTAGTTCAACCCTAATAGCTTGGAATTTTAAAAGAAAGAGATTTTTCTACACATGTTTTAAAAAATGGATATGCATGCTTGAAACATGTTCAAGATGCAAATGACCTATGGATCCAAACATTTTAAAGAGAATAACACTAAATTCTCAAGTGAACGTCCGGTGGGATATTTACCCGAGTCAAACAAACCATTATTTTGCCCACTTACATAAAGTTGAGGTAACGGTCATAGATGATTGTAAAGTTATATATCATACGTAACGGGCTATATTTTTGTAAGGAATGACTTATGGATTTGGAGTCAACGCTCAATTAAAAATTCCCTGCCTCCCCCTTTTCCCGACGATTGCGATACCTGATATATAAAAACTATAAAGAGTTTGCAATCCCTAAAAATTACAGACACTTTTTTGAATTATCTCTCTCTACATTTGTGCATTGTGCATTTCAATTTCAGAGGAATACCTTTTTCTGAAATCGAAACTTGTGTTTTCACTTTCCCTACATCTCATAAACAAAAAAAGAGATAAAAGGCACATAGATCACAACAAGACAAAAATTTTAGAGTTTATTAATGGAAAGAATTTAAAGCAAGAAAAAATGTATGTAAAGAAAATTTATTCACACACCACAAATGATCACAAAAGTTTTGTTATCCAAGTTTGGGAAATTCCACTAGTTCAACCCTAATATCTTGGAATTTTATAAGAAACAAATTTTTCTACACATGTTTTAAAAAATGGCTATGCATGTTAAAGATGCAAATAACCGATGGATCCAAACCTTTTAAAGAGAATAACAATAAATTCTACAGTGAGCATGCGGTGGGATATTTGCCCGAGTCAAACAAGCCATTATTTTGCCTATTTACAAAAAGTTGACCTAACGATCATAGATGATTGTAAAGTGATCTATCATGCATAACGGTTTGAATTTTTGCAGGGAATGACTTATTGATTGGGAGTCAACACTTAGTTAAAAATCCCCCGCCTCCCCCATTTCCGACGTTTGCAAAACATGATATATAAAAACTAAAAAGAGTTTACAATCCCTATAAATTACAGACACTTTTCTGAATTATCTCTCTCTACATTTGTGCATTGTGCATTTCCATTTTAGATGTATACTTTTTCTTAAATCAAAACTTGAGTTTTCACTTTCCCTTCATCTCGTAAACAATAAAACGGATAAAAGGAAAAAATAGATCGCAACAAAATGAAACTTTTTGAGTTTATGTATGGAAAGAATTTCAAGAAATAAGAAATGTAAGTAAAGAAAATTTATTCACACACCACAAATGAACACAAAAGTTTTGTTATCCAAGTTTGGGAAATTCCACTAGTTGAACCCAAATATTTTGGAATTTTATAAGAAAGCGATTTTTCTACACATGTTTTAAAAAATGGATATGCATGATTGAAACATGTTAAAGATGGAAATGACCTATGAATCCAAACCTTTTAAAGAGAATAACATTCAACTCTCAAGTGAATGTGCGGTGGGATATTACCCGAGACAAACAACCCATTATTTTGCCCATTTACAAAAAGTTGACCTAACGATCTTAGATGATTGTAAAGTGATTTATCATGTGTAACGGGCTATATTTTTGTAAGGAATGACTTATGAATTGGGAGTGAACACTCAGGTAAATATCCCCCACCTCCCCCATTAAAAGGTTTGGATCCATAGGTCATTTCCATCTTTAACATGTTTCAAGAATGCATATCCTTTTTTAAAACATGAGTAGAAAAATCTCTTTCTTTTAAAATTCCGAGCTATTAGGGTTGAACTAGTGGAATTTCCCAAACTTTGAAAACAAAACTTTTTTTTTTTTTTTTTGGTGTGTGAACAAATTTTCTTTACTTACATTTATTATTGTTTTAAATTATTGCCATACATAAACTCTAAAATTTTTATTTTGTTGTGATTTGCCTTTTATCTCTTTTTTTTTGTCTATGAGATGAAGGGAAAGTGAAAACTCAAGTTTTGATTTAAGAAAAAAGTGTTCATCTAAAATGGAAATGCACAATGCACAAATATAGAGAGATATAATTCCAAAAAGTGTCTATAATTTTTAGGGATTGTAAACTCTTTTTAGTTTTTATATATCAGGTTTTACAATCGTCAAGAAAAGGGGGGGGCGAGGGAATTTCACCTAAGTGTTGACTCCCAATCCATAAGTCATTCTTTACAAAATTATAGCCCGTTACGCATGATAAATCACTTTATAATCTTCTATGATTGTTAGGTCAGTTTTTTGAAAATGAGCAAAATAATGGCTTGTTTGACTCGGGTAAATATCCCACCGCTCCAGCACTTGAGAATTTAATGTTATTCTCTTTAAAAGGTTTGGATCCATAGGTCATTTGCATCTTTAAAATGTTTCAAGCATGCATATCCATTTTTTAAAACAAGTGTAGAAAAATCTCTTTCTTATAAAATTAAAACCAAATAGTGTTGAACTATTGGAATTTCCCAAACTTGGATAACAAAACTTTTGTGTTCATTTGTGGTGTGTGAATAAATTTACTTTACGTACATTTGTTATTGCTTTAAATTTTTTCCATACCTAAACTCTAAAATTTTCTTTTTGTTGTGATCTTTTTTCCTTTTATCTCTTTTTTTGTTTACAAAATGAAGGGAAAGTGAAAACTCAAGTTTTGATTTAAGAAAAAAAGGTACACATCTAATTGGGAAATGCACAACGCACAAATTTAGAGAGTGATAATTCCAAAAATTGTCTGTAATTTTTAGGGATTGTAAACTCTTTTTAGTTTTTATATATAAGGTTTTGCAATCGTCGGGAAAAGGGGGAAGGGGGGATTTTTATCAGAGTGTTGACGCCCAATCCATAAGTCATTCCTTACAAAAATATAGACCGTTACATATGATAAATCACTTTACAATCATCTATGATCGTCTGGTTAGCTTTTTTTAAATGGGCTAAATAATGTCTTGTTTGACTCGGGTAAATATCACTGCACGTTCACTTAAGAATTTAATGTTATTCTCTCTAAGAGGTTTGGATCCATAGGTCATTTGCATCTTTAACAAGTTTCAAGCATGCATATCCATTTTTTAAAACATGTGTAGAAAAATCACTTTCTTATAAAATTCCAAGCTATTAGGGTTGAACAAGTGGAATTTCCCAAACATCGATAACAAAACTTGTGTTCATTTGTGGTGTGTGAAAAAAATTTCTTTACTTACATTTGTTATTGCTTTAAATTTTTTCCATACCTAAACTCTAAAATTTTCTTTTTGTTGTGATCTATTTTCTGTTTATCTCTTTTTTTTTTACGAGATGAAGGTAAACTGAAAACTCAAGTTTTTATTTAAGAAAAAAAAGTACACATCTAAAATGAAAATGCACAATGCACAAATGTAGACAGTGATAATTCCAAAAAGTGTCTGTAATTTTTAGTGATTTTAAAATCTTTTTAGTTTTTATCTATCAAGTTTTTCAATCGTGGGGAAGAGGGGGTGGCGGGGGATTTTTAACCGAGTGTTGACTCCCAATCAATTAGTCATTCCTTACAAAAATATATCCCGTTACGCATGATAAATTACTTTAACATCATCTACGAACGTTAAGTCAGCTTTTTGTAAATGGCCAAAATAATGGCTTGCTTGACTCTGGTAAATATCCCACCGCACGTTCACTTGAGAATTTAATGTTATTCTCTTTAAATGGTTTGGATCCATAGGTCATTTGCATCTTTAATATGTTTCAAGCATGCATTTCCATTTTTTAAAACATGTGTAGAAAAATCTTTTTCTTATAAAATTCCAACCTATTAGGGTTGAACTAGTGGAATTTCCCAAACTAGGATAACAAAACTTTTCTGTTCATTTGTGGTGTGTCAATTAATTTTCTTTACTTACATTTTTTATTGCTTAAAATTTTTTCCATGCATAAACTCAAGTTTTGATTTAAGAAACAAAAGTACACACCTAAAACAGAAAAGCACAACGCACAAATGTAGAGAGTGATAATTCCAAAAAGTTTCTATAATTTTTAGGGATTGTAAACTCTTTTTAGTTTTTATATATCAGGTTTTGCAATCATCGGGAAAAGGGGGAGGGGGGATTTTTAACCAAGTATTGACTCCCAATCCATAGGTCATTCATTACAAAAATATAGCCCATTAAGCATGATCAATCACTTTACAATCCTCTATGATCTTTTGGTCTGTTTTTGTAAATGGGCAAAATTATGGCTTGTTTGATTCGGGTAAATATCCCACCGCACGTTCACTTGAGAATTTAATGTTATTCTCTTTAAAAGGTTTGGATCCATAGGACATTTGCATCTTTAACCTGTTTCAAGCATGCATTTCCATTTTTTAAAACATGTGTAGAAAAATATCTTTCTTATAAAACTCCTAGCTATTAGGGTTGAACTAGTGGAATTTCCAAAACATGGATAACAAAACTTTTGTGTTCATTTGTGGTGTGTGAATAAATTTTCATTACTTACATTTGTTATTGGTTTAAATTTTTTCCATACCTAAACTCTAAAATTTTTTTTTTGTTGTGATCAATTTGCCTTTTATCTTTTTTTTTTTTTTTTTTTACGAGATGAAGGGAAAGTGAAAACAGTGAAAACTCTAGTTTTTTTTAAGAAAAAAAAATACATCTAAAATGGAAATGAATGATGCACAAATGTAAAGAGCGATAATTCCAAAAATGGTATGTAATTTTTAGGGATTGTAAACTCTTTTTAGTTTTTATATATCAAGTTTTGAAATCGAATGGAAAAGGGGTAGGCGGGGGATTTTCAACCGAGTGTTGACTCCAAATCCATAGTCTTTCCTTAAAAAAAATATAGCTCGTTACGCATGATAAATCACTTTATAATCATCTACGATCGTTAGGTCTGCTTTTGTAAATGGGCAAAATAATGGCTTATTTGACTAGGGTAAATATCCAACCGCACGTTCACTTGAGAATTTAATGCTATTCTCTATAAAAGGTTTGGATCCATAGGTCATTTACATCTTTAACATGTTTCAAGCATGCATTTCCTTTTTTTAAAACATGTGTAGAAAAGTCTCTTTCTTATAAAATTCCAAGCTATTACGGTTGATCTAGTGGAATTTCCCAAACTAGGATAACAAAACTTTTGTGTTCATTTGTGATGTGTCAATACATTTTCTTTACTTACATTTTTTATTGCTTTAAATTTTTTCCATACATAAACTCTAAAATTTTCATTTTGTTGTGATCTATTTGGCTTTTATATTTTTTTTTTGTTTACAAGATGAAGGGAAAGTGAAAACTCAAGTTTTGATTTAAGAAAAAAAAGTACACATCTAAAATGGAAATGCACGATGCACAAATGTAGATAGTGGCAATTCAAAAAAGTGTCTGTAATTTTTTGGTATAGTAAACTCTTTTTAGTTCTTACATATCAGATTTTGCCATCATCTAGAAAAGGGGGAGCCAAGGGATTTTTAACTGACTATTGACTCCTAATCCATAAGTCATTCCTTACAAAAATGTAGCCCGTTACGCATGATAAATCTATTTACATTCATCTATTATCGTTAGCTCAACTTTTTGTAAATAGGCAAAACAATGGCTTGTTTGACTATGGTAAATATCCCACCACACGTTCACTGGAGAATTTAATGTTATTCTCTTTAAAAGTTTTTGATCCAAAGGGCATTTGCATCTTTAACATGTTTCAAGCATGGATATCGATTTTTTAAAACATGTGTAGAAAAATCACTTTCTTATAAAATTCCAAGCTTTTAGGGTTGAACTAGTGGAATTTCCCAAACATGGATAACAAAACTTTTGTGTTCATTTTTGGTGTGTGAATAAATTTTCTTTACTTACATTTGTTATTGCTTGAAATGTTTTCCATACATAAACTCTAAAATTTTCATTTTGTTGTAATCTATTTGCCTTTTATCTCTTTTTTTGTTTACGAGATGAACGAAAAGTGAAAACTCAAGTTTTGATTTAAGAAAAAAAGTACACATCTAAAATGGAAATTCAAAATGCACAAATGTAGAGAGTCATAATGCCAAAAAGAATCTGTAATTTTTAGAGATTGTAAACTCTTTTTAGTTTTTATACATCAGGTTTTACGATCGTCAGGAAAAGGGGGAGGCGGGGGATTTTTAACCGAGTGTTGACTCCAAATCCACCGGTCATTCCTGTAAAAATATATCCCATTAAGCATGATAAATCACTTTACAATCATCAATGATCGTTTGGTCAGATTTTTCTAAATGGACAAACTAATGACTTCTTTGACTCGAGTAAATTTCCTACAACACGTTCACTTGAAAATTTAATGTTATTCGCTATAAAAGGTTTGGGTCCATAGGTCATTTGCATCTTTAACCTGTTTCAAGCATGCATTTCCATTTTTTAAAACATGTGTAGAAAATCTCTTTCTTATAAAATTTCAAGTTATTAGGGTTGAAGTAGTGGAATTTCCTAAACTTTGATAACAAAACTTTTGTGTTCATTTGTGGTGTGTGAATAAATTTTCATTACTTACATTTGTTATTGGTTTAAATTTTTTCCATACCTAAACTCTAAAATTTTCTTTTTGTTGTGATCAATTTTCCTTTTATCTTTTTTTTTGTGTGTTTATGAGATGAAGGGAAAGTGAAAACTCAAGTTTTGATTTAAGAAATAAGTATACATCTAAAATGGAAATGCATGATGCCCAAATGTAGAGAGTGATAATTCCAAAAAGTGTCAGTAATTTTTAGGGATTGTAAACTCTTTTTAGTTTTTATATATTAGGTTTCACAATCGAAGGGAAAAGGAGGAGGCAGGGGATTTTTAACCGAGTGTTGACTCCCAATCCATAAGTCATTCCTTACAAAAACATAGCCTGTTTCACACGATAAATCACTTTACAATTATCTATGATCGTTGGGTCAGCTTTTTGTAAATAGGAAAAATAATGGCTTGTTTTACTTGGGTAAATATCCCACCGCACGTTCACTTGAGAATTAAATATTATTCTCTTTAAAAGGTTTAAATCCACAGGACAATTGCATCTTTAACATGTTTCGAGCATGCATATCCATTTTTAAAAACATGTGTAGAAAAGTCTCTTTCTTATAAAATTCAAGCTATTAGGGTTGAACTAGTGGACTTTCCCAAACTTGGATAACAAAACTTTTGTAATCATTTGTGGTGTGTAAATAAATTTTCTTTACATACATTTGTTATTGCTTTAATTTTTTTCCATACATAAACACTAAAATTTTCATTTTGTTGTGATCTATTTGGCTTTTATCTCTTTTTTTGTTTATGAGATGAAGGGAAAGTGAAAACACAAGTTTTTATTTAAGAAAAAAAAGTAAACATCTAAAATAGACATGCACAACGTACAAATGTAGGGAGTGATAATTCCAAAAAGTGTCTGTAATTTTTAGGGATTGTAAACTCTTTTTAGTTTTTATATATTAGGTTTTGCAATCATCGGGAAAAGGGGGAGGTGGGGGATTTTTGACCTAGTGTTGACTCCCTTTACTTAAATCATTCCTTAAAAAAATATATCCCGTTACGCATGATTAATCACTTTACAACCATCTATGATCGTTTGGTCAGCTTTTGTGAATGGGCAAAATAATGGCTTGTTTGACTTGGGTAAATATCCCACCGCACGTTCACTTAAGAATTTAATGTTATTCACTTTAAAAGGTTTGGATCCATATGCCATTTGCATATTTAACCTGTTTCAAGCAAGCATTTCCATATTTTAAAACATGTATAGAAAAATCTCTCTTATAAAATTCCAAGCTATTAGGGTTGAACTAGTGGAATTTCCGAAACTTGGATAAAATTTTTTTTTTGTTCATTTTTGTTGTGTGAATAAATTTTCATTACTTACATTTTTTATTGGTTTAAATTTTTTCCATACCTAAACTCTAAAATTTTCTGTTTGCCTTTTATCTTTTTTTTTTTTGTTTACAAGATGAAGGGAAAGTGAAAACTCAAGTTCTGATTTAAGAAAAAAGTATACATCTAAAATGGAAATGCACGATGGACAAATGTAGAGAGTGATAATTCCAAAATCAAGTCTATATTTTTTAGGGATTGTAAACTCTTTTTAGTTTTTATATGTCAGCTTTTGCAATCAAAGGGAAAAGGGTGAGGCGGGGGATTTTTAACCGAGTGTTGACTCCCTATCCATAAGTCGTTCTTCATAAAATATATCCTGTTACACATGATAAATCACTTTATAATAATCTATGATCGTTAGGTCACTTTTTGTTAATGGGCAAAATAATCGCTTGTTTGACACGGGTAAATATCCGACCGCACGTTCAGTTGAGAATTTAATGTTAGTCTGTTTAAAAGGTTTGGATCCATTGGTCATTTGCATCTTTAACATGTTTCAAGCATGCATTTCCATTTTTTAAAACATGTGTAGAAAAGTTTCTTTCTTAACAAATTCCAAACTGTTAGGGTTGAACTAGTGGAATTTCCCGAACTAGGATAACAAAACTTTTGTGTTCATTTGTGATGTGTCAATAAATTTTCTTTACTTACATTTTTTATTTCTTTAAATTTTTTCCATACATAAACTCTAAAATTTTCATTTTTTTTTATCTATTTGCCTTTTATCTCTTTTTTTGTTGACAAGATGAAGGGAAAGTGAAAACTCAAGTTTTGATTTAAGAAAAAAAAGTACACATCTAAAATGGAAATGCACGATGCACAAATCTAGAGAGTGATAATTCCAAAAAGTGCCTGTAATTTTGAGGGATTATATACTCTTTTTAGTGTTTATATATCAGTTTTTGCAATCATCGGGAAAAGGGGGAGGCAGGGGATTTTTAATCGAGTGTTGACTCCCAATCCATAGGTCACTCCTTACAAAAATATAGCCCGTTACACATGATAAATCACTTACAATCATCTATGATCGTTAGGTCAGTCTTTTGTAAAGGGGTAAAATAATGGCTTGTTTGACTATGGTAAATATCCCACCACATGTTCACTTAAGAATTTAATGTTATTCTCTTTAAATGGCTTGGATCCATAGGTCATTCGCATCTTTAACATGTTTCAAGCATGCATTTCCATTTTTTAAAACATGTGTAGAAAAATCTTTTTTTTATAAAATTCAAAGCTATTAGAGTTGAACTAGTGGAATTTCCAAAAATATGATAAAAAAACTTTAGTGTTCATTTGTGGTGTGTCAATAAATTTTCTTTACTTACATTTGTTATTACTTTAAATATTTTCCATACATAAACTCTAAAATTTTCATTTTTTTGTGATCTATTAGCCTTTTATCTCTTTTTTTTGTTTATGAGATGAAGGGAACGTGAATACTCAAGTTTTGATTTAAGAAAAAAAAGTACAAATCTAAAATGGAAATGCAAAACGCACAAATGTAGGGAGTGATAATTCCAAAGAGTGTCTGTAATTTTTAGGGATTGTAAACTCTTTTTAGTTTTAAAATATTAGGTTTTGCAATCATCAGGAAAAAGGGGAGGCAGGGGATTTTTAACCGAGTGTTGACTCCCAATCCAAAAGTCATTCCTTACAAAAATATAGCCCTTAACGCATGATAAATCACTTTATAATCGTCTGTGATCGTTAGTTCAGCTTTTTGCAAATAGGCAAAATAATGGCTTGTTTGACTCGAATAAATATCACACGTTCTCTTTAGAATTTAAAGTTATTCTCTTTAAAAGGTTTGGATCCATAGTCATTTTCATCTTTTACATGTTTCATGCATGCATATCCATTTTTTTAAACATGTGTAGAAAAATCTTTTTCTTATAAAATCCCAAGCTATTAGGGTTGAACTAGTGGAATTTCCCAAACTTGGATAACAAAACTTTTGTGTTCATTTTTGGTGTGTGAATAAATTTTATTTACTTACATTTGTTATTAATTTAAAATTTTTCCATACATAAACTCCAAAATTTTCATTTTGTTGTGATCTTTTTGCCTTTTATCTCTTTTTTTGTTTACGAGATGAATGGAAAGTGAAAACTCAAGTTCTGATTTAAGAAAAAAAGTACTCATAAAAAATTCAAATACACAACGCACAAATTTAGAGAGTGATAATTCCAAAAATTGTCTATATTTTTTATGGATTGTAAACTATTTTTTGTTTTTATATATCAGGTTTTGCAATTGTCGGGAAAAGGGGGTGGCGGGGGATTTTTAACCGACTGTTGACTCCCAAACCATTGGTCATTCCTTACAAAAATATAGACCATTGCGCAAGGTAAATTACTTTAGAATAATCTATGATCGTTAGGTCAGCCTTTTGTAAATGGAAAAAATAATGGCTTGTTTGATTCTGGTAAATATCCCACTGCACGTTCTCTTGAGAATTTAATGTTATTCTCTTTAAAAGGTTTGGATCCATTGGTCATTTGCATCTTTAACATGTGTCAAGTTTGCATATCCATTTTTTAAAACATGTGTAGAAATGTCTTTTTCTTATAAATTCAAAGCTATTAGGGTTGAACTAGTGGAATTTCCCAAACTTGGATATTAAAACTTTTGTAATCATTTGTGGTGTGTCAATAAATTTTCTTAACTTACATTCGTTATTGCTTTAAATTTGTTCCATACATAAACTCTAAAATTTTCATTTTGTTGTGATATATTTGCCTTTTATATCTTTTTTTTTTTTATGAGATGAAGGGAAAGTGAAAACTCAAGTTTTCATTTAAGGAAAAAAAGTAAACATCTAAAATGGAAATGCACAACGTACAAATGTAGGGAGTGATAATTCCAAAAAAGTGTCTGTATTTTGTAGGGATTGTAAACTATTTTTTGTTTTTATATATTAGGTTTTGCAATCGTCGGGAAAAGGGGGAGGCGGGGGATTTTTTACTGAGAGTTGACTTCCAATCCATAAGTCATTCCTTACAAAAATATAGCTCGTTACGCATGATAAATCACTTGAACTAGTGGAATTTCCCAAACTAGGATAACAAAAAATTTGTGTTCATTTGTAGTGTGTCAATAAATTTTCTTTACTTACATTTTTTATTGCTTTAAATTTTTTCCATACATAAACTCTAAAATTTTCATTTTGTTGTCATCTATTTGCCTTTTATCTCTTTTTTTGTTTACGAGATGAAGGGAAAGTGAAAAGTCAAGTTTATATCTAAGAAAAAAAAGTGCACATCTAAAATGGAAGTGCACAACGCACAAATGTAGAGAGTGATAATTCAAAAAAGTGTCTGTAATTTTTAGGTAATGTAAACTCTTTTTAGTTCTTACAAATCAGATTTTGCAATCGTCGGGAAAAAGGGGAGGCGAGAGATTTTTAATTGACTACTGACTCCCAATCCATAATTCATTCCTTACAAAAATGTATCTCTTCACACATGATAAATCTCTTTACAATCATCTATGATCGTTAGGTCAGCTTTTTGTAAATAGGCAAAATAATGGCTTGTTTGACTCGGGTAAATATCCCACCGCACGTTCACTTGAGAATTTAATGTTATTCTAGTTAAAAGTTTTGGATCCATAGGTCATTTGCATCTTTAACATATTTCAAGCATGCATATCCATTTTTTAAAACATGTGTAGAAAAATATCTTTCTTATAAAATTCCAAGCTATTAGGGTTGAACTAGAGGAATTTCCCAAACTTGGATAACAAAACTTTTGTGTTCATTTGTGGTGTGTGAATAAATTTTCTTTACTAACATTTGTTATTGCTTTAAATTTTTTCCATACATAAAGTCAAAATTTTCATTTTTTTGTGATCTATTTCCCTTTTATCTCTTTTTTTTTTTTTACGAGATGAAGTGAAAGTGAAAACTCAAGTTTTGATATAAGAAAAAAAAGTACTCTTCTAAAATGGAAATGCACAATGCACAAATGTCAAGAGTGATAATTCCAAAAATTTTCTATAATTTTTAGGGATTGTAAACTCCTTTTAGTTTTAATATATCAGGTTTTACAATCGTCGGGAAAAGGGAGAGGTGGGGGATTTTCTTAGGACATTTCTTATAAAAATATAGCCCGTTACACATGATAAATCACTTTACAATCATCTATGATCGTAAGGTCAGCCTTTTTTAAAGGGAAAAATAATGGCTTGTTTGACTATGGTAAGTATCCCACCGCACGTTCACTTGAGAATTTAATGTTATTCTCTTTATATGGTTTGGATCCATAGGTCATTTGCATCTTTAACATGTTTCCAGCCTGCATTTCAATTTTTTAAAACATGTCTAGAAAAATCTCTTTCTTATAAAATTCCAAGCTATTAGGGTTGAACTAGTGGAATTTCCCAAACTCTTATAACAAAACTCTTGTGTTGATTTGTGGTGTGTCAATAAATTTTCTTTACTTATATTTGTTATTGCTTGAAATTTTTTCCATACATAAACTTGAAAATTTTCATTTTGTTGAGATCTATTTGCCTTTTATCTCCTTTTTTTTATGAGATGAAGGGAAAGTGAAAACTCAAGTTTTGATATAAGAAAAAAAAAGTTTACATCTAAAATGGAATTGCACAATGCCCAAATGTAGAGAGTGATAATTCAAAAAAGTGTATGTAATTATTAGGGATTTTAAAAAATTTTAGTTCTTATATATAGATTTTTGCAATCGTAGGGAAAAGGGGGAGGCGAGGGATTTTTAACAAACTGTTGACTCCCAATCCATAAGTCATTCCATAAAAAAATGTAGCACATTTTGCAAGATAAATCTCTTTACAATCATCTATGATCGTAAGGTCAGCTTTTTGTAAATGGGAAAAATAATGGCTTTTTTCACTCGGGTAAATATTCGACCGCACATTCACTTGAGAATTTAATGTTATTCACTTTAAAAGGTTTGGATCGAAAGGTCATTTGCATCTTTAACCAGTTTCAAGCATGCATTTCCATTTTTTAAAACATGTGTAGAAAAATCGCTTTCCCAAACTAGGATAACAAAAATTTTGTGTTCATTTGTGGTGTGTGAATAAATTTTCATTACTTACATTTGTTATTGGTTTAAATTTTTTCCATACCTAAACACTAAAATTTTCTTTGTGTTGTGATCTATTTGCCTTTTATCTCTTTTTTTTTATGAGATGAAGGGAAAGTGAAAACTCTAGTTTTGATTTAAGAAAAAAAAGTACACATCTAAAATGGAAATACACGATGCACAAATGTAGAGAGTGATAATTCCAAAAAGTGTCAGTAATTTGTAAGGATTGTAAACTCTTTTTAGTTTTTATATATCAGATTTTGCAATCGAAGGGAAAAGGGGGAGGAGGGGGATTTTTAACCGAGTGTTGACTCCCAATCCATAAGTCATTCCTAACAAAAATATAGCCCGTTATGCTTGATAAATCACTTTATAATCATCTATGATCGTTAGGTCTGCTTTTTCTAAATGGGCAAAAAAATGGCTTGTTTGACTCGGGTAAATATCCGACCGCACGTTCACTTGATAATTTAATGATATTCTCTTTAAAAGGTTTTGATCCATAGGTCATTTCCATCTTTAACAAGTTTCAAGCTTGCATATCCATTTTTTAAAACATGTGTAGAAAAGTCTCTTTCATATAAAATTCAAAGTTATTAGGGATGAACTAGTGGAATTTCACAAACTTGGATAAAAAAACTTTTGTAATCATTTGTGGTGTATGAATAAATTTTCTTTACTTACATTTGTTATTGTTTTAAAATTTTTCCATACATAAACTCTAAAATTTTTATTTTTTTGCAATCTATTTGCCTTTTATCTCTGTTTTTGTTTTTGAGATGAAGGGAACGTGAAAACTCAAGTTTTGATTTAAGAAAAAAAAGTACACATCTAAAATGGAAATGTACAATGCACAAATATTGAGATTGATAATTCCAAAAAGTGTCTGTAATTTTTAGGTATTGTGAACTCTTTTTAGTTTTTAAATATTAGGTTTTGCAATCATAGGAAAAAGGGGGAGGTGGGGGATTTTTAACCGAGTGTTGACTCCCAATCCATAAGTCATTCCTTATAAAAATATAGCCCGTTGCGCATGATAAATAAATTTACAGTCATCTATGATCATTAGGTCAGCTTTTTGTAAATGGGCAAAATAAAGGCTTGTTTGACTCGGGTAAATATCCTGTTGTACGTTCACTTGAGAATTTAATGTTATTCTCTTCAAAAGGTTTGGATTCATAGGTCATTTTCATCTTTAACATGTTTTTAGCATGCATATCCATTTTTTAAAACATGTGTCGAAAAAAAATTCTTACAAAATTCAAAGCTATTAGGGTGTAACTTCTGGAATATCCCAAACTTGGATAACAAATCTTTTGTGTTCATTTGTAGTGTGTGAATAAATTTTCTTTACTTACTTTTGTTATTGCTTTAATTTTTTCCATAAATAAACTTTAAAATTTTCATTTTGTTGTGATCTTTTTTCCTTTTATCTCTTTTTTTATTTACGAGATGAAGGGAAAGTGAAAACTCAAGTTTCTATTTAAGAAAAAAAAGTACTCGTCTAAAAGGGAAATGCACAACGCACAAATGTAGAGAGTGATAATTCCAAAAAGTGTATGTAATTTTTAGGGATTGTAAACTCTTTTTAGTTTTTATATATGAGGTTCTGGAATCGTTGGGAAAAGGGGGAGGTGGGGGATTTTTAACCGAGTGTTGACTCCCCATCCATAAGTCATTCCTTACAAAAATATAGCCCGTTACACATGATAAATAACAATACAATCATCCATGATCTTTTGGTCAGCTTTTTGTAAATGGGAAAAACAATGGCTTGTTTGACTCAGGTAAATATCCCAACGCACGTTCACTTGAGAATTAAATGTAATTCTCTTTAAAATGTTTGGATCCATAGGTCATTTGCATCTTTAACATGTTTCAAGAAATCATTTTCATTTTCTCAGACAAGTGCAGAAAAATCTCTTTCTTATAAAATTCCAAGCTATTAGGGTTGAACTAGTGGAATTTCCAAAATTTTGATAAAAAAACTTTTGTGTTCATTTGTGGTGTGTGAATAAATTTTCTAAATTTTTTTTTTGTCGTGATCTATTTGCCTTTTATCTTTTTTTTTTTTTTGTTTACGAGATGAAGGGAAAGTGAAAACTCATGTTTTGATTTAAGAAAAAAATTACACATCTAAAATGGTAATGCACAATGCACAAATGTAGAGAGTGATAATTCCAAAAAGTGTCTGTAATTTTTAGGGATTGTAAACGCTTTTTACTTTTTATGTCTGAGGTTTTGCAATCGTCGGGAAAAGGGGGAGGCAGGGGATTTTTAATGGAGTGTTGACTCCCAATACATAAATCATTTCTTACAAAAAATAGACCCCGTTACGCATGATAATCATTTTACAATCATCTATGATTGTTAGGTCAGCTTTTAGAAAATGGGGAAAATAAAGGCTTGTTTGACTCGGGTAAATATCCCACCAAACGTTCACTTGACAATTTAATGTTATTCTTTTTAAAAGGTTTTGATCCATAGGTCATTTGCATCTTTAACATGTTTCAAGCATGCATATGCCTTTTTTAAAACATGTGTAGAAAAGTCTCTTTCTTAAAAAATTCCATGCTATAAGGGCTGAACTGGTGGAATTTCCCAAACTTGGATAAGAAAACTTTTGTTTTCATTTGTGGTGTGTGAATAAATTTTCTTTACTTACATTTGTTATTGGATTAAATTTTTTCCATACATAAACTCTAAAATTTTCATTTTGTTCTGATCTATTTGCCTTTTATCCCTTTTTTTTGTTTACAAGATGAAGGAAACGTAATAACTCAAGTTTTGATTTATGTAAACAAAATACTCGTCTAAAATGGAAATGCAGAACACACAAATGTAGAGATTGATTATTCCAAAAAAGTGTCTGTAATTTTTAGGGATTGTAAACTCTTTTTAGTTTTTATCTATCCAGTTTTGCAATCGTTGGGAAAAGGGGGAGGCGGGGGATTTTTAACCGAGTGTTGACTCCCAATTCATAGGTCATTCCTTAAAAAATTATAGCCTGTTAAACACGATAAATCACTTTACAATCATCTATGATCGTTAGGTCAGCCTTTTGTAAATGGGCAAAATAATATCTTGTTTGACTCGGGTAATTATCCCACCGCACGTTCACTTGAGAATTTAATGTTATTCTCTCTAAATGGTTAGGATCCAAAGGTCATTTCCATCTTTAACATGTTTCTAGCATGCATTTCCAATTTTTAAAACATGTGTAGAAAAATCTCTTTCTTATAAAATTCCAAGCTATTAGGGTTGAACTAGTGGAATTTCCAAAACTATGATAACAAAACTTTTGTGTTCATTTGTGGTGCATCAATAAAAAATTTTTACTTACATTTGTTATTGCTTTAAATTTATTCCATACATAAACTCTAAAATATTCATCTTGTTGTGATCTATTTGCCTTTTATCTTTTGTTTTTGTTTACGAGATAAAGGGAAAGTGAAAACTCAAGTTTTGATTTAAGAAAAAAAAAGTACCCAACTATAATGGAAATACACAACACACAAATGTAGAGAGTGATAATTCGAAAAAGTGTCAGTAATTTTTAGGGATTGTAAACTCTTTTTAGTTCCTGTATCGGGTTTTGCAATTGTCGGGAAAAGGGGGAGGTGGGGGACTTTTAACCGAGTGTTGACTCGTAATCCATAAGTCATTCCTTAGAAAAATAAAGCCCATGACGCATGATAAATCACTTTACAATCATCTATGAATGTTAGGTCAACTTTTTGTAAATATGCAAAATAATGGCTTGTTTGACTCGGGTAAATATCCCACCGCACGTTCACTTGTGAATTTAATGTTATTCTTTTTAAAAGGTTTGGATCCATAGGTCATTTGCATCTTTAACATGTTTCAAGCATGCATATCCATTTTTTAAAACATGTGTAGAAAAATATCTTTCTTATAAAATTCCAAGCTATTAGGGTGTAACTAGAGGAATTTCCCAAAATTGGATAACAAAATTTTGGGTACATTAGTGGTGTGTTAATAAATTTTCTTTACTTACATTTTTTATTGCTTTAAATTTTTTCTTTCCTAAAATCAAAAATTTTCTTTTTGTTGTGATCTATTTGCCTTTTTCCCTTTTTTTTTTTTGTTAACGAGATGAAGGGAAAGTGAAAACTCAAGTTTTTATTTAAGAAAAAAAAAGTTCATATCTAAAATGGAAATTCACAATGCACAATTGTAGAGAGTGATAATTCCAAAAAGTGACTGTAATTTTTAGGGATTGTAAACTTATTTTTGTTTTAATATATCAGGTTTTGTAATCGTCGGGAAAAGGGGGAGGTGGGGAATTTTTAACCGAGTGTTGACTCCCAATCCATAAGTCATTCCTTACAAAAATATAACCTGTTACACATGATAAATCACTTTACAATCATCTATGATCGTTTGGTCAGCTTTTTGTAAATGGGCAAAATAATGGCTAGTTTGACTAGGGTAAATATCCCACTATACGTCACCTGAGAATTTAATGTTATTCTCTTTAAATGGTTTGGATCCATAGGTCATTTCATCTTTAACATGTTTCAAGCATGCATTTCCAATTTTTAAAACATGTGTGGAAAAATATCTTTCTTATAAAATTCGAAGCTATTAGGGTTGAACTAGTGGAATATCCAAAACTTGGATAACAAAAGTTTTGTGTTCATTTGTGGTGTGTGAATAAATTTTCTATACTTACATTTGTTGTTGCTTTAAATTTTTCCCATACATAAACTCTAAAATTTTCATTTTGTTCTGATCTGTTTGCCTTTTATCTCGTTTTTTGTTTACAAGATAAAGGGAAAGTGAACACTCAAGTTTGGATTTAAGAAAAAAAGTACACATCTTAAATGGAAATGCACTATGCACAAATGTGGAAATTGATAATTCCAAAAAGTGACCGTAATTTTTAAGGATTGTAAACTCTTTTTTTTTTTATATATCTGGTTTTGGAATCGTCGGGAAAATGGGGAGGCGGGGGATTTTCAACCGAGTGTTGACTTCCAATCCATAAGTCATTCCATACAAAAATATAGCCCGATACGCTTGATAAATCACTTTACAATCATCTATGATCGTTTGGTCAGCTTTTTGTAAATGGGCAAAATAAGGGCTTGTTTGACTCGGGTAAATATCCGACCGCACGTTCACTTGAGAATTTAATGTTATTCACTTTAAAAGGTTTGGATCGAAAGGTCATTTGCATCTTTAACCTGTTTCAAGCATGCATTTCCATTTTTTAAAACAAGTGTGGAAAAATCTTTTTCTGATAAAATTCGAAGCTATTAGGGTTGAACTAGTGGAATTTCCCAAACTTGGATAACAAAAATTTTGTGTTCATTTGTGGTGTGTGAATAAATTTTCATTATTTACATTTGTTATTGGTTTAATTTTTTCCATACCTAAACACTAAATTTTTCTTTGTGTTGTGATCTATTTGCCTTTTATCTCTCTTTTTTTTTACAAAATGAAGGGAAAGTGAAAACCCTAGTTTAAGAAAAAAAGTACACATCTAAAATGGAAATGCACAATGCACGAATGTAGAGAGTGATAATTCCAAGAAGTGTCTGTAATTTTCAGGGATTGTAAACTCTTTTTAGTTTTTATATATCAGGTTTTGCAATCGAAGGGAAAAGGGGGAGGAGGGGGATTTTTAACCGAGTGTTGACTCCCAATCCATAAGTCATTCCTAAAAAAAATATAGCCCGTTATGCTTGATAAATCACTTTATAATCATCTATGATCGTTTGGTAATTTTTTTGTAAATAGGCAAAATAATGGCTTGTTTGAGGTGGGTAAATATCCCACAACGCGTTCACTTGAGAATTTAATGTTATTCTCTTTAAAAGGTTTGGATCCATAGGTCATTTGCATCTTTAACATGTTTCAAGCATGCATTTTCGTTTTTTAAAACATGTGTAGAAAAATCTCTTTCTTATAAAATTCCAAGCTATTAGGGTTGAACTAGTGGAATTTCGAAATTTTGGATAATAAAACTTTTGTGTTCATTTGTGGTGTTTGAATAAATTTTCTTTAACTACATATGTTATTGCTTTAAATTTTTTCCATACATAAAGTCTAAAATTTTCATTTTGTTGTGATCTATTTGCCTTTTGTCTCTTTTTTTTTATGAGATGAAGGGAAAGTGAAAATTCAAGCTTTGAGTTAAGAAAAAAAGTACACATATAAAATGGAAGTGGACAATGCACAAATGTAGAGAGTGATGATTCCAAAAAGTATCTATAATTTTTATGGATTGTAAACTCTTTTTTAGTTTTTATATATCATGTTTTGCAATCGTCGGGAAAAGGGGGAGGCAGGGGATTTTTAACCGAGTGTTGACTCCCAATCCATAACTCATTCCTCAAAAAAATATAGGCCGTTGCACATGAGAAATCACTTTACTATCATCTATGATCGTTAGGTCAGCATTTTGTAAATGGGCAAAATAATGGCTTGTTTGACTCGGGTAAATATCCCACTGCATGTTCACTTAAGCATTTAATGGTATTCTCTATAAAAAGTTTGGATCCATAAGTCATTTGCATCTTTAAAAAGTTTCAAACTTGCCTATCCATATTTTAAAACATGTGCAGAAAAATCTCTTTCTTATAAAATTCCAAGTTATTAGGGTTGAACTAGAGGAATTTCCCTAACTTGGATAACAAAGCTTTTGTGTTCATTAGAGGTGTGTGAAAAAAAATTTACTTATTTTTTTATTGATTGAAATTTTTTCCATACCTAAACTCTAAAATTTTCTTTTTGTTGTGGTCAATTTGCCTTTTATCTCTTTTTTTCTGTTTACGAGATGAAGGGAAAGTGAAAACTCAAGTTCTGATTAAAGAAAAAAAAGTACACATCTACAATAGAAATTCACAATACAAAAATGTAGAGAGTGATAATTCCAAAAAGTGTCTGTATTTTTTAGGGATTGTAAACTCTTTTTAGTTTTTATATATGAGGTTTTACAATCGTCGGGAAAAGGGGAAGGCGGGGAATTTTTAACCAAGTGTTGACTCCCAATCCATAAGTTATTCCTCACAAAAATATAGCCCGTTACGCATGATAAATCACTTTACAATCATCTATGATTGTTAGGTCAGCTTTTTGTAAATGGGCAAAATAATGGCTAGTTTGACTCGGGTAAATATCCCATCGCACGTTCACTTGAGAATTTAATGTTATTCTCTTTAAAAGGTTTGGATCCATAGGTCATTTGCATCTTGAACATGTTTCAAGCATGCATTTCCAATTTTTAAAATTCGTGTAGAAAAATCTCTTTCTTATAAAATTCCAAGCTATTAGGGTTGAACTAGTGGAATTTCCCAAACTAGGATAACAAAAATTTTGTGTTAGTTTGTGGTGTGTGAATAAATTTTCTTTACTAACATTTATTATTGATTTAAATGTTTTCCATACATAAACTCTAAAATTTTCATTTTGTTGTGATCTGTTTGCCTTTTATCTCTTGTTTTGTTTACGAGATAAAGGGAAAGTGAACATTCAAGTTTTTATTTAGGAAAAAAAATTACACATCTTAAATGGAAATGCACGATGCACAAATCTAGAGATTGATAATTCCAAAAAGTGTCTATAATTTTTTGGGATAGTAAACTCTTTTTATTTTTTATATATCTGGTTTCGCAATCGTCGGGAAAAGGAGGAGGCGGTGAATTTTTAACCGAGTGTTTATTCTCAATCCATGAGTCATTCCTTACAAAAATATAGACCGTTACGCATGATAAATCACTTTACAATCATCTATGATCATCAGGTCAGCTTTTTGTCATTGGGCAAATTAATGGCTTGTTCGACTCGAGTAAATATCTCATCGCATGTTTACATGAGAATTTAATGTTATTCTCTTTAAAAGGTTTGGATCCATTGGTCATTTGCATCTTTAACATGTTTCAAGCATGCATTTCCGTTTTTGAAAACATGTGTAGAAAAATCTCTTTCTTATAAAATTCCAAGCAATTAGGGTTGAACTACTGGAATTTCCCAAATTTGGATAAGAAAACTTTTGTGCTCATTTGTGGAGTGTGAAGAAATTTTCTTTACTTACATATTTTATTGCTTTAATTTTTTTCCAAACATAAACTCGAAAATTTTTATTTTGTTGTAATCTATTTGCCTTTTATCTCTTTTTTTGTTTACGAGATGAAGGGAAAGTGAAAATTCAAGTTTTGATTTAAGAAAAAAAGTACACATCTAAAATGGAAATGCGAAATGCATAAATGTAGAGAGTGATAATTCCAACAAGTGCCTGTAATTTTTAGGGATTGTATACTCTTTCTTAGTTTTTATATATTTGGTTTTGCAATCATCGGAAAAAGGGGGAGGCGGGGGATTTTTAACCGAGTGTTGAATCCCAATCGATAAGACATTCCTTACAAAAATATAGCTCATTGAGCATGATAAATCACTTTACAATCATCTATGATCGTTAGGCAGCTTTTTGTAAATCGGCAAAATAATGGCTAGTTCGACTCAGATAAATATCCCACCGCACGTTCACTTGAGAATTTAATGTCATTCTCTTTAAAAGGTTGGGATCCATATGTCATTTGCATCTTTAACATGTTTCAAGCATGCATTTCCATTTTTTAAAACATGTGTAGAAAAATCTTTTTCTTATAAAATTCCAAGCTATTAGGGTTGAACAAGTGGAATTTCCCAAATTTGGATAGCAAAATTTTTGTGTTCATTTGTGGTGTGTGAATAAATTTTCTTTACTTACATATGTTATTTCTTTAAATTTTTGCATACATAAACTCTAAATTTTTCATTTTGTTGTGATCTATTTGCCCTTTATTTCTTTTTTTGTTTACATGATGAAAGGAAAGATAAAATTCAGGTTTTGATTTAAGAAAAAAAGTTCAAATCTAAAATGGAAATGCAGAATGCCCAAATGTAGAGAGTGGTAATTTCAAAAAGTGTATGTAATTATTAGGGATTGTAAACTCTTTTTTAGTTTTTATATATCAGGTTTTGTAATCGTTGGGAAATGGGGGAGGCAGGGGATTTTAATCCAAGTGTTGACTCCCAATCCATAAGTCATTCCTTATAGAAATATAGCCCGTTATGCATGATAAATCACTTGATCCATGGCAAGGGAAGAACCTAACATATTCACGCCTTCCATCACAGCATGCTAAAATTTTTGTGCGTATTTCTACCAATGCTAAAAACCTTGCACTTATTTCTCCCAATAGATTGAGTATGGCTAGACATTTTTCTCGGGATGAAGAATCACTCATTGTGTTCCCGCTCTGATATCAAATGTTAAGCACCTAGCCAATACTTACCAAAAGACCGATCTATTTGGTAGCAAAAAGCCAAGTACTTAACCCCAGGATCATAACAATAGTCCCACCATTATGAGCCAACATCCTCAGTGGCCCACTCTAGCAACACTGGTCCGACCCACTTTTTGAGCCTACCAGTAATTTTAATCTGGCATCTAGGTCGCCCCCTCTGGGATTCGAACTTGCAACAACGGTATATCTCTAATACAAAGTTGTTATGGTCCCTTGCTTTGGTAACTCGGTGTGGGATTGGTGAATCCAGAGTTGTAAGAGAGTTGCTGCTCTCAATTGGAAGGAAAAGAGCTTCCTTTTTTCAGCTATGCTGCTGTTCTTGGTAAGAGGATGGGAAGCCCTTGCTGCTCTCGGACAGGAGGGGAATGGCCCCTTGCTGCTCACGACTGAGAGGGTTAGGACCCTTCCAGCTGCTGTCCGGGTTAGGGGCTGAAAAGACTCTAACTTGGGCAGTCCACGGATGAGAGGTTAAGAGTCCCTAACCTTGCTGCTCTCTAGTTTAGTGGTTGAAGAACCTCTAGCCTTTGCTGCTCTCGGTATAGTGGCTGGAAAATGTCTATCTTGGCTCAAAAAGAGAGAGGGAGAGAGATCCTCTCTTGCTTTTGCGCACTGATTAGAGGCTAAAGGCCTCTTGTTGAGCTCGGAAAAGAGGAAGAAATCTCTCCTTGTTTTTGGTGAAGAGGAAGGTAAAACAAAAAATCAAAGAGAGAAGAAAGAAATTCATATTCAAGAGGGAACTTGATTCTAGAGCTCGTCAAGGAGAACTCTGAACTCTGTTTAACCTAATTCAAGACTTGCCTTTTCTCATTCTCCTTCCCCTCTAAGTAGGGTTGAAGGCAACATAATTTTAGGGTTTAATTTTAAAATTCTGCCCCTATGGCAATTTAACTTAAATAATGCATAAAAACGAATTTAAAACAATATGGAAATAAAGCAATTAACTCAGTGACTCAATGAGCCTCCTTTGGATGACTCGGTTAGTTTTAAAAAGGATAGTCCCACATACATTAGTAAGTATAAAGATCTTGCATTTATTAGTTGACAGAAGAGGTTTCCTAAGTGGCTAGTCATTTTGAGATAGGGCCTTCAATCCAATTTAACATGGTATCAGAGCAAGGTTCTCATATGTGGGCATCCACCCAAATTATCCACGTGCCGCCACATGAGGGCCTCTTCCCAAAATATCCATTTGCCTACACGTGAGGGGGAGATTTCAAAAGGATAGTCCCACATACATTAGTGAGTATAAAGATCTGGCATTTATTAGTTGGCAGAAGATGTTTCATAAGTGGCTAGTCATTTTGGGATAGGGCCTTCAACCCAATTTATCAGTTAGCTATTGAGTCCTCAACATTTTCTTGATGAAAATTCTTTCCAAGAAAAATTTTTGGTATAAATTTTTTTGTTGAAACTAATTACTTTCTACAATCATAAGGCTTTGTTAGTGCATTTTTTCAAAAAACGCTAGAAATTATTTCTTGTAAAAATATATCTTCAGGGTCCATTAGTGCCTCATTTATCTCTCAAACACTTTTACAATTGAGAATTTTTATCAGGAAAATTTTGAAGAAACATTAAAATTTTGAAATTACTTTCTACAACTATAAGGCCTTCTTTGTGCATCTTTTGAGGAAACATTGGAAAAATATTTCTGGGAAAATTTTTTACTAGATAGTGTATGTTTACAAAAAATGTGAAAATTTTCTAGATACACTTTTTAAGTTGAAAATTTTACTAGGAAAATTTTGCTGAAATAAATCACTTTCTACAACAATCAGGTCTTGTTAGTGCATGTTTTACAGAAAATTTTGAATAATATTTCTTTCTAAAATATATCTCATGGGACCATTAATACCTCATGTTCCCTAGAAACACTTTTCTAGCTGAAAATTCTTACCAAGAAAACTTTTTGGTTAGGCAATTTTTTGTCGAAACAAATTGGTTTCTAGAACTATAAGTCCTTGTTAGTGCATTTTTAGGAATTTTTGTTAAAGTATTTCAAGTAAAAATATGTCTCTGAGGAACATTAGTGCCTAATGTTTCCTAGAAACACTTTTCAAGACGAAAATTCTTACTAGGAAAATTTTGTGGTAAAAAAATTTTTGCATAAACAAATTACATTTTACAACTATAAGGCCTTGTTAGTGCCTTTTGTTTCAAAAAAGGTTGGAAACATATTTCTTGTAAAAATTCATCTCGTGGGATCATTAGTGTTTCATGTTTCCTGGAAACATTTTCCAGCTAAAAATTCTTACCTAGAAAGTATTGAGTTAAGGCAATTGTTGCTGAAACAAATTAATTTTTAGAAATGTAAGTTCTAGTTAGTACCTTTTTTTTAGGAAACATTGGAAATGTATTTCTCATAAAAATAGCTCTCCAAAGACCATTAGCGACTCATGTTTCTTGGAAACACTTTTCTAGCTTAAAATTCTTACCAAGTAAATTTTGAGTTAAGGTAATTTTTGTAGAAACAAACTACTTTGTATAACTATAAGGACTTGTTTGTGCATTTTTTAGGAAACATTAGAAAACTATTTCTAGTAAAAATATGTCTCCAATGACCGTAGTGTCTGAGGTTTCTAGGAAACACTTTTCTAGCAGAAATTTTTTACATGAAAAATTTTGAGGTAAGGGAATTTTTGCTTAAACAAAATACATTTTACAACTATATGGCCTTTTTATGCCTTTTTTCATGAAACGTTGGAAAAACATATCTAGTAAAAATACATATGTAAGGACCATTAGTGCCTTATGTTTCCTAGAATAATTTTTCTAGCAGAAAATTCTTACAATAAAACTTTTCTGCTTAGGCATTTTTTTAAACAAATTACTTTTTATAACCGTGATCCCTCAATAATGACTTTTTTCAGGAAACATTGGAAATAGTATTTCTAGTAAAAATATGTCTCCAGAGACCTTTAGTGCCTCATGTTTCCTAGCATTTCTTACTTAGACAAATTACTTCTTAAAACTATAAGGTCTTGTTAGTGAATTTTTTTTTGGAAACATTGAAAAAACGTTTCTAGGAAAAAAAAATGTCTCTAGGGCCCATTAGTGAATCATGTTTCCTGGAAACACTTTTCAACTTGGAAATTCTTACCAGGAAATTTTTGTGGAAATCCTATTTTTTATGAAACAAACTACTTTTTACAACTATAAGGCATTGTTAGTGCTTTTTTTAAGGAAATGTTGGAAAAGTATTTCTAGGAAAAATCCATCTCCAGGGAACATTAGTGCCTCAGGTTTCCTTGAAACCCTTTTAAAACTAAACATTCTTACCAATTGTAAGGCTTCGTTACTAAAAAGTTTGCGGTAACGATTTTTTTGCAGAAAAAATTACTTTCAACAATTGTAAGGCCTTGATAGTCCTTTTTTCAGGAAACGTAGGAAAAGTATTTCCAATAAAAATATGTCACCAAGGACTATTAGTGCCTCAAGTTTCTAGGAAACACTTTTCGAGATAAAAAATTTTACCAAGAAAATTTTCTGGTTTTGCAATTTTTTCTAAAACAAATTACTTTCAGCAATTATAAGGCCTTGTTATTGCATTTTTTTAGGAAACGTTGGAATAATAATACTAGTAATAATACATATCCATGGGCCATTAGTGACTCATGTTTCTTGGAAACACTTTTCTTGCAGAAAATTCTTCCCAGTAAAATTCTGTGGTATGGCAATTCTTTTCTAAAACAACTTATTTCAATAACTAAAAGGCCTCGGTAGTTGCTTTTTTTAGGAAACATTGTCCAAGTATTTCTAGAAAAAAAATGTTTTCAAGGTCCACTAATGCCTCATGTTTCCTAGAAACACTTTTCTAGCAGACAATTCTTACCACGAAAATTTTGTGGTAAGACAATTATTTCCAAAACAAATTACTTTCTAAAATTATAAGGCCTTGCTAGTTTTTTTTTTTCAAGCAACGTTCGCAAAGTATTTTTTTTTAAAAAAATACATCTCCTAGGACTATTATTGCCTCATGTTTCCTGGATACACTTTTCTAGCTGAAAATTCTTACCAAGAAATTTTTTTGTAATGCGTTTTTTGCTTAAACAAATTATTTAGTAAAACTATAAGGCCTTGTTAGTTCTTATTTTTTTTCTAAAAACATTGGAAAATTATTTTTAGGAAAAATACGTCTTATAGGACCATTAGTGCCTCATGTTTCCTGGAAACACTTTTCAACCTAAAAATTCTTACCAGGAAAGCTTTGAGGTTAGGCAATATTTGTTGAAACAATCTACTTTCAACAACTATATGGTTTCATTAGTGCATTTTTTTAAGAAATGTTGGAAATTTATTTGTAGTAAAAATATGTCTTCGGGCACCATTAATGTCTCATGTTTCCTGGAAATTCTTTTCAAACAAAAATTCTTACAAGAAAAATTGTGATAAAAGAAATAACTTACTACAACTATATGGCCTTGTTAGGGAATGTTTTTAGGCAACGTTGCAAAAATATTTTTAGTACAAAATAAGTATCCAAGGACCATTAGTGCCTTATGTTTCCTAGAAACACTTCTCTAGCTAAAAATACTTACAAAGAAAATTTTTAAGGTAGGCAATTTTTTGTGAAACGAATTAGTTTCTACAACTTTAACGTTTTCTTAGTGCAATTGATTAGGAATGTTGGAAAGTATTTATTTTAAAAATATGTCTCTAGGCACCATTGGAGCCTCATGATTCCAGAACACACTTTCCTAGCTAAAAGTTCTTACCTAGAAAATTTTTTGGTAAAACTATTTTTGCTGAAACAAATTAAATTTAACCACTATGAGGCGTTGTTATTGCGCTTTTTCAGGAAATATTGGAGAAATATTTCTAGTAAAAATACATACCTTGTTAGTGGCTCATTCAGGAAATATTGGAGAAATTATTTCTATGAGCCTCATGTTTCCTGAAAACACTTTTCTAGCTAAAAATTCTTATCAAGACAATATTATCGGAGCCAATATTGTCTGAAGCTAATTACTTTCTAGAACTATAAGGCCTTGTTAGTGCCTTTTTCAGGAAATGTTGGAAAAAAAATTTCTTGTAAAAATATGTCTCCAGAGACCATTTGTGCCTCAAGTTCCCTGTAAACACATTTCTAGCTGAAAATTCTTACAAAGAAAATTTAGTGGTAAGTCAATTTTTGATGAAACAAATTACATTTTTCAACTATAAGGCCTTGTTAGTTTCTTTTTTTTCAGGTAATGTTGGAAAAGTATTTCTTGTAAAAATACGTCTCCACGGACCATTAGTGCCTGATGTATCCTTGAAACACGTTTTCAGCTAAAACATCTGACCTAAAAATTTTTGTGATAAGGAATTTTTTGTTGAAGCAAATTAAATTTTACAAATAGAAGGCCTTGTTAGCGGCTTTTTTTAGGAAAGTATTTCGTAAAAATACGTCTATAGGGAGCATTAGTGCCTCATGTTTCCTAGAAACACTTTTCTAACAAAAAATTCTTATGAGAAATTTTTTGAGGTAAAGCAATTTTTGTTGAAACAAATTTGTTTCTAAAATAATAAGGCCTTGAAAGTGACTTTTTTTGGGAAACATTAGCAAAGTATTTCTAATAAAAATACGTTTTAAGGGACCATTAGTGCTTCATGTTTCTTGGAAACACTTTTGTGGTAAGGCTTTTTTTTAAAGAAATTATATTCCACTACTAGAAGACTTTATGTATGTATTTTTTAAGGAAATGTTGGAAAAGTATTTCTAGTAAAAATATATCAGTAGAGATAATTAGTGCCTCAAGTTACTTGGAAACACTTTTCAAGCAAAAAAATATTATGAGGAAAATTTTCGAGTCAGACAATTTTTGCTGAAACCAATTACTTTCTACAACTATGAGGCCTTGTTAGTGCATTTTTTTTCAGGAAACTTAGGAAAAGTATTTCTAGTAAAAATACCACTCCAGGGACCATTAGTTCCTTATGTTTCTTGGAAACACTTTTCTAGCTAAAAATTCTTCCCTTGAAAATTTTGGGGTAAGACAATTTTTTTCTAAAATAACTTACCTTCTACAACTATAAGGCCTATCAGTGTCTATTTTTAGGAAAATTTGGCCAATATGTCTAGTAAAGAAACATCTATGGAGACCATTAGTGCCTCATGTTTCTTGGAAACACTTTTCTAGGTGAAAGTTCTTACCATGAAAATATTGTGGTAAGGCATTTTTTTGCTGAATCAAATTACGTTCTTCAACTATAAGGCCATGTTAGTGATTTTTTTTTCAAAAAATGTTGGACAAGTATTTATTTTAAAAATAAAAATACGTCTCAAGGACCATTAGTGCCTCATATTTCCTAGAAACACTTTTCTTGCAAAAAATTCTTACGAGAAAAGTTTTGAGGCATGCTAATGCCATTTTTTAGGAAACGTTGAAAACTATTTCTAGTGAAAAAATGTCTCCATGGACCATTACTAGCTCATGTTTTCTTAAAACACTTTTCTAGCTAAAAATTCTTACCAGGAAATTTTTTTGGTATGGCAATTTTTGTTGAAACAAATTACTTTCTAAAACTATAAGGCCTTGTTAGTGCATTTTTTGCAGGAAACGATGGAAAAGGGTCTCCAGTAAAAATATATCGCTAAAAACCATTAGTGCCTCTTTTTCTTGGTAACAATTTTCTAGCAAAAAATTTATACCAAGAAAATTTTGTGGTAAAGCAATTTTTGTTGAAACAAATTAATTTCTACAACTATCAGGCCTTACTAGTGCCTTTTTTTCAAACATGTTGGAAATGTTTTTCTTGTAAAAATACATCTCTTGGGACTATTAGTGCCTCATATTTCTTGGAAACACTTTTCTAGCTGAACATTCTTACCTGGAAAATTTAATGCTAGGGTATTTTTTCTAAAACAAATTACTTTCTACCACTATAAGGCTTGGTTCATGCATTTTTAGGAATCTTTGGAAAAGTATTTTGTATAAAAATACGTCTCCATGAACCATTAGTGCCTCAAGTTTCTTGGAAACACTTTTCGAGAAAAAAAAGTCTTACCAGAAAGATTTTGTGGAAAAGCAATTTTTGGTGATACAAATTACTTTCTTCAACTATAAAGCCTTGTTTTTGTATTTTTTTTTAGGAAATGTTGGAAATGTATTTATAGTAAAAATACTTCTCCAGGGATAATTAGTGCCTCAAGTTTCTTGAAAATACTTTTCTAGCTAAAAAATTATTACTAAGAAAATTTTGTGGTGGGGCATTTTTTTCTAAAACAAATTACTTTCTACTACTATAAGGCCTTGTCATTTCATTTTTCTAGGAAATGTTGGAAAGTTATTTCTCATAAAAAATACGTATCTAAAGACTATTTGTGCATGATGTTTTATGCAAACACTTTTCTAGCTGAAAATTCTTACTAAAAAATTTTTGTGGTTAGGGATATTTTAGTGAAACAAATTCTTTCAACAACTATAAGGCCTTTTTAGTGCCATTTTTAGGAAATGTTGGAAAATTATTTCTAGTAAAAATACATCTCTAAGGATCATTAGTACTTCATTGTTCTTGGGAGCACTTTTCTAGTTGAAAATTCTTACCTGAAAAATTTTGTGGTCAAGCAATTTTTGATAAAATAAATTACTTTCTAAAACTATAATGCCTTGTTAGTTGCTTTTTTTGAAATCATTGGCAAAATATTTCTAGTAGGAATATGTCTCTAGGTACCATTAGTGCTTCATGTTTCCTGGAAACACATTTCTAGTTGAACATTCTTACCAAGAAAATTTTGTGGTAAGACAATTTTTTAAACAAATTATTTTCTAAAACTATAATGCCGTTTTATAGAATTTTTTCAGAAAATGTTGGAAATATTTTTCATGTAAAATACATCCCTAGGGACCATTAGTTCCTCATGTTTCCTCTGAACGCTTTTCATTCTAAAAATTCATTCCAGGTAAATTTTATGGTCAGGCATTTTTTGTTGAACCAAATTGCTTTCTACAACTATAAGGCCTTATTTGTGCATTTTTAGGAAACATTGGAAAAATATTTCTAGTAAAAATACATCTATTGAGACCATTAATGCCTCATGTTTCTTGGAAACATTTTTCTAACTAAAATTTCTTAGCGGGAAAATTTTGTGTTCAAGCAATTTTTGCTGAAACAAATTACATTCTATGATCAGGAGTCATACAAATACGTCTTGAGGGACCATTAGTGCCTCCTGTTTCCTGGAAACACTTTTCTAGAAGAAAATTATTACCAAGAAAATTTTGTGGAATAGTAATTTTTGTTGAACCAAATTACTTTCTACCACTTTAAGGCCTTGTCCGTGTATTTTTATGAAAAATATTGGAAAAGTATTTCTAGTAAAAATACATCTCAAGTGACCATTAGTGCCTCTTGTTTCCTAGAAACACTTTTCTCGCTGAAAATTCTTTCTAGGAAAATTTTGTGGTGAAGAAATTTTTGGTTCAACGACTTACTTTTACAACTGTACGGCCTTGTTAGTGCATTTTTTCAGGAAATAATGGAAAATTATTTCTTGTAAAAATACATCTGTAGGGACCACTAGTGCATCATGTTTCCTTGAAACACTATTCAAACTTAAAATTCTTACTAGGAAAATTTTGTGGTAAGGCAATTTTTTCTAAAACAAATTATTCTACAACTATAAGGCTTTGTTAGTGCATTTTTCGCTAAAAGTTTAAAATGTATTTCTAGTAAAAATAAGTCTCCAGGGATGATTAGTGCCTCATGTTTTCTTGAAACACTTTTTTAGCTGAAAATTCTTATAGGGAAAATTTAGTGGTAATGCAATTTTTGCTGAAACAAATTTCTTTCAAAAACTATAAGGTTTTTTTAGTAAAACATTTCAAAAAAAGTTCGCAATATATTTCTTGTAAAAATAAAACTACAGGGACCATTAGTGCTTCTTGTTACCTCAAACACTTTTCTTGTTAAAAATTCCCAAAAATAAATTTTTGTGGTAAGACAATTTTTGGTGAATGAAATAAATTTTTATAACTATAAGGCCTTGTTAGTGCAGTTTTTCAGGAAACGTTGGAAAAGTATTTCTGGTCAAAATACATCTTTAGAGACCATTAGTGCCTCATGTTTCTTGGAAACATTTTTCTAGCTAAAAATTCCTACAAGGATATTTTTTTAGTAAGGCATTTTTGGTTGAAACAAATTACTTTTTAATAATATAAGGCCTAGTTAGGGCATTTTTTAAGGAAAATTTGGAAAAATATTTCTTGTAAAAATGTGTCTCTAGGGACCATTAGTCCCCAATGTTTCATGGAAACACTTATCTAGCTTAAAATTATTTTAAATAAAATTTTGTGGTAAGGCATTTTTTTCTGGAACAAAGTACTTTCTACGTCTATTAGGCTTTGATAATCCATTTTTTTAGGAAACATTGGAAATTATTTCCAGTAAAAATTCATCTTCTGGAACCATTAGTGCCACATGTAACTGGAAACATTTTTTAACTTGAAAATTCTTACCAGGAAAAATTTGTGGCAAGGCTTTTTTTCTAAAACAAAATTACTTTCTACATCTATAACAACTTGTTAGTGCATTTTTCAAGAAGCGTTGGAAAACTATTTGTAGTAAAAATTCGTCTCCAAAGACCATTAGTGCCTCAAGTTTTGAGGAAACACTTTTCAAGCTGAAAATTCTTACCAGGAAAATTTTGTGGTTAGGCAATTTTTAATGAAACAAATTACTTCTTACAACTATATGGCCTTGTTAGTATATTTCTTAGGGAAACATTAGAAAAGTATTTCTAGTAAAAATATGTCTATAGGGACTATTAGTTCCTTTTTTCAAGAAACATTGTCAAAGAATTTCTTGAAAAAATACGTCTCCAGGGACCATTAGTGCCTCATGTTTCCTGGACACACTTTTCTAGCTGAAAATTCTTACCAAGAAATAATTGTGGAAATTTTTTTTTTCTGAAACAAATTAGTTTCTATGACCATAAGGCCTTGTTTGTGCCTTTTATCGGGAAAATATGGAAATGGCTTTCTTGTAAAAATACGTCTCCAGGGACCCATAGACCTCATATTTCCCGGAAACACTTTTCGAACTGAAAATTCTTACCTGGAAAATTTTGTGGTATGACAATATTTGTAGAAACAAATTAATTTCTACAACTATGAGGCCTTTTTTAGTTCTTTTTTTTTCCAACAAACATTAGAAAAGTGTTTCTAGTAATAATACATATCCAAAGACCATTAGTGCTTCATGTTTCTTGGAACACTTTTCTAGTTGAAAATTCTTACAAGGACAATTTTGTGGAGAACCATATTTTGCAGAAACAAAATACATTCTACAGTTAAATGGCCATGTTACTGCATTTTTTAGGAGATGTTGGAAAAGTATTTATAGTGAAAATACGTCTCCAGGGACTATTAGTGCCTCATGTTTCCTGGAAACATCTTTCTAGCTGAAAATTCTTACGAGGAAAATTTTATGGTGTGGCAATGTTTGCTGAAACATTTACTTGCTACAACTATAAGGCCTTTTTATTGCCTTTTTTTAAAGGAAATGTTTCAAAAGTATTTCTAGTTAAAATAAAGCTCCAGGGACCATTAGTGTCTCAAGTTGTTGGGAAACTCTTTTCAAGAAAAAAATTCTTACAAGAAAATTTTTATGGTGAGACATTTTTTGCTGAATCAAATAACTTTTGACAACTATAAAGCCTTGTTACTGCATTTTAGGAAATATTGGAAATGTAGTTATAGTAAAAATACATCTCCAAGGTCCATTAGTTCCCCATGTTTTTTGGAAACAATTTTCAAGCTGAAAATTTCATCCCACAAAAATTTTATGTTAAGATATTGTTGTTGAATCAAATTACTTTCTACAACTATTTGGCTTTGCTAATGCATTCTTTTCTGAAATGTTGGAAAATTATTTCTACTAAAAATTAGTCTATAGAGACTATTAGTGCCTCGTGTTTCTAGGAAACATTTTTCAAGCAAAAAAATCTTACCAAGATATTTTTTTGAAGAGGCAATTTTGGGTGAAAGAAGTTACATTCTACTACTCTAAGTCCTAGTTACTACAATATTTCAGGAACCATTGGAAAAGTGTTTCTAGTAAAAATATGTGTCCAGGGACCATTAGTGCCTCATATTTCCAGGAAACACTTTTCTCGTAGAAAATTCTTACGAAAAAATTTTTGTGGAGAGGCTATTTTTGCTAAAACAAATTACATTCTGCTACTATAAGTCCTTGTTAGTGCAATATTTCAGGAACCATTGGAAAAGTATTTCAAGTAAAAATACGTCTCCAGGGACCATTAGTGCCTCTTGTTTACTAGAAACACTTTTCTCATTGAAATGTTTTTTTTCCAAAAAAATTGGTGGTAAGGCATTTTTGCTGAAACATATTACTTTCCTCAACTATATGACCTTGTTAGTGCCTTTTTTTTTGGAAATACTGGTAATATATTTCTTTCAAAAATATGTATCTAAAGACCATTTGTGCCTCAAGTTTCCCGAAAACACTTTTCAAGATTAAAAATGTTAATCGAAAAATTGTGGTAAGGCAACTTTTGCTAAAATAATTACTATCTACAACTATAAGACCTTGCTAGTGCATTTTTCTGGAAACGTTGGAAAAGTATTTCTAGTAAATACACTTCTATAGGGACCATTAGTTCCTCATGTTTCCTAGAAACAATTTTCAAGATAAAATTTCTTACAAAGATTTTATTTTTAATGTGGCAATATTTTTGCGTAACAAATTTCTTTCTACAACTAGAAGGACTTGTTAGTGCATTTTTTTAAAAACTTTCAAAATTTATTCCTAGTAAAAATACATCATTAGGAACCATTAGTGCCTCATGTTTCCTGGAAACACTTTTCTATCAGAAAATTCTTACCAGGAAAACTTTGTAGTAAGGCAATATTTGTTGAAACATATAGAGGCCTTGTTGATTCATTTTTTTTTTTTTTTGGGAAGTGTTAGCAAAGTATTTGTAGTAAAAATGTATCTCCAGAGACCATTAGTGCCTCATGTTCCTGGAAACATTTTTCTTGTTGAAAATTCATATCAGGAAAATTTCGCGGTAAGGCATTTCAAGAAAAATACATCTCCAGGGACCCATTAGTGCCTCAAGTTTCTTGGAACCACTTTACAAGGTGTAAATTTTTTTCTAGGAAATTTTTATTGTAAGGCAATTTTTTATGAAGCAAATTACATTCTACAACAATAAGGTCGTGCTCTTGCAACAAATTTCTTTCTACAATTATAAGGCTTTGTTAGTGCATTTTTTCCAGGAAAACCATGGAAAAATATTTGTTGTAAAAATATGTCTCCAGGGACCATTAATGCCTTATCTTTGGTGGAAACACTTTTCAAGTTGAAAACTCTTATCATGAAAATTTTGTGGTGATGCAATTTTTGCTGAAACATATTACTTTATACAACTATAACAACTTGTTATTGCATTATTTTTAGGAAATGTTGGAAAAATATTTCCAATAAAAATGCATCTCTTGGGATCTTTAATGCCTCATGTTTCCTAGAAACACTTTTCTAGCTGAAAATTCTTTGCAAGAAAATTTTGTGGTAAGGCAATTTTAGTTGAAACAAATTACTTTCTACAACTATAACGCCATGTTAGTACCTTTTTTCAGGAAACATTGGAAATGTATTTCAAGTCAAAATATGTTATGGTCCCTAACCATAGACCTCGTCACTCGATGAAGGGAAGGATGACCAAGGGGAACAGGGGATGAACCAGGCCTAACGGACTTACCTGGTCAACCTATGTTGCCGAGAATGGGAGGGAGTGAAGGAAGGATTGGAGATGTGGAGTCAGACTCGTCGAAGGGATGCCTGAACCTTGGATTCTCAAGGAAAATGCCGATCCAGGGTTCCTTAGAGGAGAATCCCGATCCTGGTTAGGTTGAAATCATTCTTGCCTAATTTCATTTCGTGAGCTCCCTTAAAGCAATTCACGCTAAGGGCCCAATTGAATGTTTTTACAATCCTGCCATTGTGGATTACATGCTAACGACTTATGAAATAAAATAGACATATACATGCTAACAACTTATGAAATAAAATAGACATATAATCCTATGGTACTTGGTTGTTCCACTGAGTCACCAGCTCGTCCGCATCGCCTATGGATGACTCATCCTACTATAGAGTCCATAACATCACTCCCCCCTTGGAGAAAGAGCTTGTCCACAAGCTCGAACGTAGGGTAGACGTGCTAGAAAAAATCTAGGTCTTCCCAAGTGGCTTGTGGCATCTGTGTGTGTCCACTAGACTAGGACTTCTTTGCGCTCATGATTCAGTCGAGCACTTAATATTTTGGCAGGAGTGAGAGAAACTTTACCGTCTTCAATAGGTGGTAAGGTGGGAATAGATTGGGGGTGGGACCCTTGAGCGGCTTGAGTAAGGAGACATGAAAGACATTGTGTAGCTTGGACTTTGGAGGAATTTGTAGCTTATATGCAACCTGCCCAATACGTTGGATAATTTTGAAGGGGCCAAAATATTTTGGAGAAAGCTTGTGATGAGTGCTTGCAATAGAATTTTGACGATAAGTTTGACGGTAGAGCCATACAAAATCATCCGGATTGTACTGAATATCGTGGTGTCCCTGATCATAATAGTGCTTCATGCAGGCTTGAGTTGTTCGAAGGTGTTGGACAGTAAATTTCAACAATTGACCACGAGTTATAAGAGCTTGGTCCACTGCATCCACTCTGGTAGTCCCACGAGCATAGGAGAGCAAGTGAGGAGGATCCCTGCCATATAGTATATTGAATGGTGTTGCATGTAAAGTCTTGTGGAAAGAAGTGTTGTAGCAGTACTCCACCCAAGGAAGGCAATCTACCCACTTTTTAGGACTGTCCCCCACAAAACACCGCAAGTACATCTCAATTGTGCGGTTGACCACCTCAGTCTGGTTGTCTGTTTGAGGGTGATATGTGGAGGAGTATTTGAGTTTGGTACCACAAAACTTGAAAATGTCCTTCCAAAAGATACTAGTAAAGACCACATCTCGATCACTGACGATGGATTCCGGAATACCATGGAGGTAGACAATGTTGGCAAAGAAAACTTGGGCTACAGTGGCTACTGTATATGGATGCTGCACAGGGATAAAGTGTGCATATTTAGAAAAATGGTCTACCACCACCAAGAGAACAGATTTGCTCGAAGTTTTCGGAAGCCCTTCAATGAAATCCTTAGAAATGTCTGCCCATACCTGCGTGGGAAGAATGAGTGGTTGTAAGACGCCAGCTGGACTCAAATGATCAGCTTTGTTCCGTTGACACACCAGACACTCAGCCACATACGTTGCAACTGTGGATTTCATCCCTGGCCAATAAAAATCTTCTCGGATGCGCTAAAGAGTTTTCTGTAGCCCTTCATGTGTGCGGTCATGATAAGAAGAGAGAGCCAGTGCTACCAACGGTGAAGTGGATGCTAGATATACTGTTTATAGTGAATAATGTGGTCATGAATGGACCAATGGGCTGACTTAGTGCCTACAGCAATCCGTTGTGACAACTCCTATAAATTTGGTGTGTGCTGGTGTTCCTCTCTGATGGAATCTAGTAAGATAGAAGTGGTGTGTCTGATGGTAGCCAAATGAAGTTGGTCTTCGGTACGATAGGAGAGGGCATCAATAGCTTTATTCAGAGTACCCGTTGTTGAAAGATAAACTCAAGCCCACACGACCAAGGAAGGCCCACATATCTAAGATTATTATAAGATGGGCCACACGGCCAAGGAAGGCCTACAAGATGGGCCCAAGCCCATAAGAAGTAGGATCCACAATGATTACCATGATCTGGCATCCTTATCACATCATTTGGAAGATCAAGGACTCACAAAAGTATCTTTATCTTAGACCAAGAAGAGTTTTTGTTTGAGTTATGTTTGTGTTTTATCAATATTGAGTTATTTAATTGTGTTAGGACTTATCTTTAAGTGTTAGAGTTTGGGTGTAATTGGGACAAGGGTAGTTTTATTTTAATTGGACTCTACTACCTTCCTCTATTATAAATAGAAGTTCATGTACTCTAATTACAACAAGTTATTGATGTCAATGAAGTATTTCACTTTTCCATAAATTCAACATGGTATCAGAGCAGGTTCTATGATTCAATGTGATCCTTTTCTCTAAACCCTAAACCCTAAGTCTAGGTTCATAGTTATTTTTTTCAGTCCCTATACCCATAGATTTCTTTGCGGTTTTTACCTCTATACGAAGTTTTTCATATTGCAAATTATATATTGACGGAAATATATTTGATTCTACTTTCTAAGGAAAAATGATTTGTTCCAATCGGAGTTATCTACAGAGAGATGTTGATATTTGAATGAGCGCAAGTCAGATTGCAAAAAGGTTCGAGCAACAACAACAATCTTCAGATTCTGAGGTATTTTTTGCTATCAATAACTAGACTTTATATTGAGAAATATATAGCAAAAGAAATATCAATACATCTATTCTTTTAACCATTCAACAAATTTCTTATCTGAGTTATCTACAAATAGAAATCGATATTTGAAACAGAAAAGGTCAGATTGAAAATGAGGTTCGAGCGGCAGCAGAAAGCTTCAAATTCTGAGGTATTTTATGCTATCAAGAAAGATACTTTATATGGAGAATTATATATCAAAAGAAATATCCATAAGTCTATTTTCTTACCAACTCAACCAATCCTCGGTATGATCTTTTTATAAGGAGATATTGATCTTTGAAGAATCAATGGTCATTCTGGAAAAAAAAAGTAGAAACAGTGCTTCATTCGTCCAAATGATAGAGACTAAAATATATCAGATTATTTATCTTCTTAAAATTATATTTTATGAAATGAAGTTATACTTGTATGAAATATATTTAATTCTAGGTTCAGACGAATAAAATCTCTTATCAATCTGAACTATATTTAAAGAAATATTCGCATTGCAAGAATCAAAGGTCATGCTAGTATTCTATTGTATTGAAAAATCCGAATTCATGCCCATTGTTTTGCATCACTTTTTGAGTGGATATATCAGAAAAATATCTCACTTATCCCTGGTTTGAGGACTTATCTATGCATATATGTTATATGGGCTTATTTCTACATCAATGATATTTGGTTCAGCTTGAGGGGGAGATTGTGCATCTAAGAAGAAATTTTTATATCGGATTATTTCATGGGTAATTTTACAAAGTTTATTATTTCGTTCGTGTTATATGTGTTGGAAGATGGTCGTGTTATATTCAGCTGCAACTATTATGTCTCTTTGGGGACATTATTATAGAAGAAGAGGTGGCCTCATGTCATCATTTATTTTACCCCATCAAAAAGATGAAAATAATTAGTGGTTGGGAATCCATGACGGAGGAACTTCATCCCTGTCAAAAAGATCAAAATTATTTGTGGTTGGAAGTCCATGACGGAGGAACTTCATCCCCATCAAAAAGATCAAAATTATTTGTGGTTGAAAGTCCATGATGGAGGAACTTATAATTACATATATGTTATCCCTCCCCCCCCCCTGTAATGGTTTTTATTTCTCCTACCACTTGAGAGTCGTTGTCCTATGGAGGGACATGGTGGTGGACACTTTAGAGCAATGCCGATAGACACACTACCGATAGAAGTGGAGTGTGTCCTATATCTAGCATTAAGACTGGAGTATGAAGCAATGGCTTACCGGCTAGGAGTGATTTTCATAAGGCATCAATAAAGGACGCAACAACGTGAGGGGGAGTATTGGAAGATGAAGGCATATTGGAAGATGTGCCATTTTATACAAAAATATTCTATACATCATTTGCAGCAAGTTAGGAGTTCATGTTGTTCTCTCACCCCCAGCTTGAGGGGGAGTGTTGAAAGATAAGCTCAAGCCTACACGACCAAAGAAGGCCCACAAGCTCATAAGAAGTAGGACCCACAATGATTACCATGAGCTGACATCCTTATCACATTAGTTGGAAGATCAAGAAGGGCTCACAAAAGTATCTTTATCTTAGGGTCATGACCAAGAAGAGTTTTAGTTTGAGTTATGTTTGTCTTTGATCAATATTGAGTTATTTAATTGTGTTATGACTTATCTTTAAGTGTTAGAGTTTGGGTGTAATTGGGACAAGGGTAGTTTTATTGTAATTGGACTCTACTACCTTCCTCTATTATAAATAGAGGTTCATGTACTCTGATTACAACAAGTTCTTGATGTCAATGAAGTATTTCACTTTTCCATAAATTCAACACCCGCTTTATGTTCCACCTAAAAATCAAAGCCCATTAACTTGCTAAGCCAGTGTTGTTGGGGAGAAGTTGATATGCGTTGATTCAACAAAAACTTCAAACTATAGTGGTTTGTGTGGATAAGAAAAAAGCATCCCCATAAATAAGGTCGCCAATGGCGGACGGCCTTGGCTAAGCCAATGAATTCCCATTCATAGGCTGGTAGCTTATGATGGTGAAGTCGGAGTTGACGGCTGAAATAGGCAAAAGGGTGCTTGGATTGTTGAAGCACCACCACAATCCCTCCTCCTAAGGCGTCACATTCTACTAAATCTTTGAAATCTCGTAACTGCTGCATCGGAACTGATGCTAGAGCTTGCTTGAGTGCTTGGAATGATTTGCAGTGCTATCATGCCAGTGGAAGGTATTGCGGCGGAGAAGATTGGATAGAGGAGCAGCTAGTGGTGCATAGTTGTGGATAAACTTTCTGTAATACCCGGCTAAGACCAGAAATCCTCTCAATGCTGAAATATGGTACGGTAGTGGCCAATGCACAATTGCTTCAATCTTTTCCGGATCCACTGTTTCCCCTATGGCTGTAATAAAATGACCAGATAGGCCACCTGATTGGTACCAAATGAGCACTTGGAACGTTTTAATTATAAATGATGTGTCCGAAGAAGTTGGAACACCATACGTAAGTCTCTTAAATGGTGACTCCAAGACTTGTTGTAGATCAAAATGTCATCAAAGAATACTAACATAAATTTTCGGAGATAGTCATTAAATACCTCGTTCATTAGTGCCTAAAATGTAGAAGGGGCGTTGGAGAGACCGAAAGGCATGACGATGAACTCAAAGTGACCTTGGTGAGTACGGAATGCGGTCTTCTCTATATCCAGAGGGTACATTCTGACTTGGTGATACCCCGAGCGCAAGTCTAACTTTGTGAAAACTTTTGCTCCAAGCAATTAGTCTAATAACTCATCCACAACTGGAATAGGGAACTTGTCCTTAATGGTCTTAGCATTTAACTCATGGTAGTCCACACAAAAGCGCCTAGTACTGTCATTTTTCTTTACCAATAAAACTGGCGAGGAGAAAGGGGACTTACTTGGCCGGATGAAACCCCATTTCAGCATGTTTCGGCATTGACGTTCAATTTCATCCTTTTGGAGGTGGGGGTACCTATATAGTCTCACAACCACCACTTCAGACCCAGCCTTCAAAGTGATCCAATGATGACAATGTCTCAATGGCGGTAGAGTAATAGGTTCCAAAAATAAGTCCTGGAAGTGATTCATCAAGTTGTCTAAATTGCTGTCCACCGGGGTGTGTTGCTGAAGTCCATGTAGATGCACTGGCACCTCAGTTTTACATCCTTGTAGTGTAACCTTGTAGTTGCCAACTTCAAAGCTCATCATCAATGCTGAAAAGTCCCACAAGATGGGCCCTAATGTTTGGAGCCACATAACCCCCAAAACCATATCGAATCCTGCCAGTGGGATGATAAAAAACTCCGCAGAAAATTGTTGATTATCAATAGTAAACCTGACTTTTTGCTGATCCCATAAGTAGGCACATTTTCCCCATTTTCAACAGAGACTGAAGCTACATGCCACGTTTGAATTGGAAGCTTTAAAAACTTGGCAGCCGTGAAACTCAATAAATTATGAGTGTTGCCGGAGTCCACAAGACTTAAAAGGGGTTGCTCGTTGACTAAGGCACAAACTTGCATGGTTGTGGTAGACTGGAGGCCTGTGATTGTGTGCAAAGAAATGGCAGGCTCTTCAACCTCGAGCTGCTCTACTTCTGAATTTTCTGCTCATCCTTCACTTCTAACCAGAATAGTTTCTTACACTGGTGGCTGAATGTGTACTGCTCATCACAATTATAACATAACCCCTTCGGTCTACGTTCTTCCATTTCAGACCGATTTAATTTCCAGATGAATGCTGGAGTGGATGGAGGAGGTTTAGGTGTTGTAGAAGTAGTGGTAGCAGTATTACTTTGCCACAATGATGCTATGGTAGGCACTGCCGAGCTGTTCTTTCCCCCTTGCCAGACAGGTCTTCGAGTTTGAAATTTCTGTTTGGTTTCCAAGGCTCTAGCCAAATTCATTGCTCTTGTCAAATCCGTAGGCCCAAGTATTTCCACTTCTAAATGGAGGGACTCAGTGAGGCCAGCCGTGAACAAACTGACATGTCAGTCCACTCGTACCACTTTGCTGGCTCATGCTAATTTCTCTTGAAATTGCTTTTGGTACTAGGCGACATTACCCGTCTGTCATAATAGTACTAAATCGCCCAAAGGATTGCTTTGAGCAGGGGACCCAAACCGTATGGTGCACAATTCTTTAAATTCATCCCATTCTATGCCAGGATGTTCCAACTCAAGTTGATGGCCCCATAGTTGCACTTCATCGAGCATGTGGAATGCGCCCAACCCAACTTTGTCTATTTCAGCCGTTCGTTGATTGTAAAACAAAATTTCACAGTGATATAACCAAATTAAAGGGCCGTCAACCCCATTGTAAACCGGAAAATAGAGTTTAGTGTACCTTGGGACCGCCCAATTGCTTGGACTGAAATTTCCCCCATATCCAGTGTGTTATGTGCGTCCAATGTGATGTGCTCCTTGTCCAATTGTTGGTGCCCTCTCTCGAGGTTGGTTTTTTTTCCTGAAATCATCTTATACTTGAGAGAGTCAACTATCCAGCAATGCTACTAGTCGGCCCTCAGTCTCCTCCGGTCTGGTGTAAACCATTTCCGAGACTCTTACCAAAAAATCCTCATGGGTCAAAGACTCCCCCATATTTACCTGCTCTGATACCAACGTGTTGTGGTCCTTGACCATAGATCTCGTCACTCGACGAAGGGAAGGTTCGCCAAGGGCAACAGGGGATGAACAAGGCCTAAAGGACTTACCTGGTTGACCTATGTTGCCGAGAATGGGAGGGAATGAAGGAAGGATTGGAGATGTAGAGTCAGACTCATCGAAGGGATGCCTGAACCTTGGGTTTGTCAAGGAGAACGCCAATCTTGGGGTCCTTAGAAGAGAACGCTGATCCTAGTTAGGTTGAAATCATTCTTGCCTCATTTCATTTCGTGAGCTCCCTTAAAGCAATTCACGCTAAGGGCCCAATTGAATGTTTTTACAATCCTGCCATTGTGGCTTACATGCTAATGACTTATGAAATAAAATAGACATATAATCCTACGGTACTTGGTTGTTCCACTGAATCACCAACTCCTCCACGTCGCCTTTGGATGACTCGTCCTACTATGGATTCCATAACAAAATACATCTCCAGGGACCATTAGTGCCTCATGTTTCCTTGAACCATTTTCCAAAATTTAAATTCTTACCAAGAAAATTTTGTGGTTAGACAATGTTTAATGAATAAAAATTACTTTCTACAACTATAAGGCATTGTTAATGCAATTTTCCGGAAATGTTGTAAAAATATTTTTAGTGAAAATACATCTCTAGGGAACATTAGTGCCTCATGTTTCTTGGAAACACTTTTCAAGCATAAAATTCTTACCAGGAAATTTTTCTGGAGAGGCAATTTTTCATAATCAAATTACTTTTTACAACTATAAGGTATTATTAGAGGCATTTTTTTAGGAAACATTTGAAAAGTATTTCTTATAAAAATACGTCACATGTGAAAATTTGTGCCTCATGTTTCCCTTAAACAATTTATAATAAAAAAATCATTCTAGGAATATTGTTATGGAAGGCAATTTTTTAAACAAATAAGGCCTTGGTGGTGCATTTGTTAAGGAAAATTGCAAAAGTATTTGTAGTAAAAATACGACTCCAAAGACCATTAGTTTCTCCTATTTCCTGGAAACATTTTTCTTGATAAAAATTCTTAGAAGGAAAATTTTGTGGTAAAGCAATATTTGCTTAAACCAATTACTTTCTACAACTATAACACCTTGTTAGTGCCCTTTTTTAGGAAACATTGGAAAATTATTTCTAATAAAAATAAATAACAGGAGACTATTTGTGCCTCGTGTTTCTTGGAAACACTTTACAAACAAAAAAATCAATCTAGGAAAATTTTATTGTAATGGTGTTTTTTAAAAAATTACTTTCTAAAACTATAAGGCCTTGCTAGTGCATATGTTAAGGAAACATTGCAAAAAGTATTTTTAGTAAAAATACTTCTCCAGAGTCCATTAGTGCCTCATGTTTCATGGAAACACTTTTTAAGCTACCAGGAAAATTTTGTAGTTCTGCAATTTTTGCTAAAATAAATTACTTTATAAAACTATAATGTCTTGTCATGTAGGAAATGTATTTCTACTAAAAATACATCTACAGGGACCATTAATGCCTTATGTTTGGTGGAAACACTTTTCAAGTTGAAAACTCCGATATGAAAAATTTTGTGGTGAGGCAATTTTTGCTGAAACATATTACTTTATACAACTATAACAACTTGTTAGTGCACTTTTTAAGGAAATTTTTGAAAAGTATTTCTAGTAAAAATGCATCTCTTGGGATCATTAATGCCTCATGTTTCCTAGAAACACTTTTCTTGCTGAAAATTCTTTACAAGAAATTTTTGTGGTAAGGCAATTTTAGCTCAAATAAATTACTTTCTATAACTATAATGCCATGTTAGTGCCTTTTTTCAGGAAACGTTGGAAATGTATTTCAAGTAAAAATACATCTCTAGGGACCATTAGTGCCTCATGTTTCCTTGAACCACTTTCCAAAATGTAAATTCTTACCAAGAAAATTTTGTGGTTTGCCAATGTTTAATGAAGAAACATTACTTTCTACAACTAAAAGGCCTTGTTAATGCATTTTTTTGGAAACGTTGGAAAAGTATTTTTAGTAAAAATATGTCTCTAGAGAACATTAGTGGCTCACGTTTCCTGGAAACACTTTTCAAGCTGAAAATTCTTACGAGAAAATTCTTTTTTGGAAAGCATTTTTCGGTATAACAAATTACTTGCTACTACTATTTTGTCTTTTAACAAGAAACTTTGGAAAAAAAATATTTCTAGTTAAAATACGTCTACAGGGACCATTAGTGCCTCATGTTTCTTGGAAATACTATTCAAGCAGAAAATTCTTACTAGGAAAATTTTCTGAAGAGGCAATTTTTTCAGAATCAAATTACAATTTACAACTATAAGGTATTGTTACAGGCATTTTTCAGGAAACAATGAAAAATTATTTCTAATAAAAATACGTCACATGTGACAATTTGTGTCTCATGTTTCTTGTAAATAATGTATAAGAAAAAGATCGTTCTAGGAATATTTTTATGGTAAGGAATTTTTTTAAAACAAATTACTTTCTACAACTATAAGGCCTTGGTGGTGCATGTGTTAAGGAAATGTTGCAAAGTATTTGTAGTAAAAATACATCTTCAGAGTCCATTAGTGCCTCATGATTCCTAAAAACATTTTTCTTGCTGAAAATTCTTACAATGAAAATTTTGAGGTAAGGCAATATTTGCTTAAACCTATTACTTTTTACAACTATAACACCTTGTTACTGCCTTTTTTCAGGAAACATTGGAAAATTATTTCTAATAAAAATACATCACATGCGACTATTTGTACCTCATGTTTCTTGGAAACACTTTCCTAGCAAAAAAAATATTCTAGGAAAATTTTATGGTAAGACGTTTTTTTAAAACATTATTTTCTAAAACTTTAAGGACTTGCTAGTGCATTTGTTAAGGAAACATTGCAAAAAGTATTTTTACTAAAAAATACGTCTCCAAAGTCCATTAGTGCCTCATGTTTCCTTAAAACACTTTTTATGCTACGAGGAAAATTTTGTAGTTGTGCAATTTTTGCTAAAACAAATTACTTCATACAACTATAAGGCCTTGTCTGTGCATTTCCTCAGGAAATGAAGGAAATGTATTTCTAGTAAAAATACCTCTCTAGGGACCATTAGTGCCTCATGTTTCCTGGAAACACTTTTCTTGCTAAAAATTATTACAAGGAAAATTTTGAGGTAAGGTAACATTTGCTCAAACCAATTACTTTCTACAACAATAAGGACTTGTTAGTGCCTTTTTTTCAATAAACATTGAAAATGAATTTCTAGTAAAAATACATCTCTAGGGACCAATAGTGCCTCATGTTTCCTTAAACCACTTTTCAAGATGTAAATTGTTACTAGGAAAATCGTGGTAAGGAATTTTTTGTTGAAAGAAATTATTTTCTACAACTAAAAGGCCTTGTTAAGGCATTTTTTTAAGGAAAAGTGAGAAAAATATTTCTTGTAAAAATACATGTCTAGGCACCATTAGTAGCTAATGTTTCCAAGAAACAATTTTCAAGTTGAAAATGCTTACCAGGAAAAACTTGTCGTAAGGAAATTTTTGCTTAAACAAATTACTTTCTACTACTATAAGGCCTTGTTAGTACCTTTTTAAAGGAAATGTAGGGAAAGTATTTCTTGTAAAATTACGTCTCAAGGGACCATCCGTGCCTCATTTTTGTTGCAAACACTTTTCTTGCTTAAAATTCTACAAAGAAAATTTTGTGATGTGGCCTTTTTTTAAAACAAATTACTTTCTAAAACAATAAGGCATTATTAGTGTATTTTTTAGGAAATGCTGGAAAATTATTTCTAGAAAAAATACGTCTCCAAGGAAATTTAGTGCCTCGTGTTTCCTGGAAACATTTTTCTAGCTGAAAATTTGTACTTGGAAAATTATATGGTGTGATAATTTTATCTGAAACAACTTACCTCCTACAACTATATGGCCTTGTTAGTGGATTTTTTCAAGAAAATAGTGGAAAACTATTTATAGTAAAAATACATCTCCAGGGATCATATGTTTACTGGAAACACTTTTCAAGCTGAAAATTCTTTGTAGAAATTTTTTGTGGTAACACAATTTTTTTCTTAAACATATTACATTATACAACTATTAGTCTTGGTTAGTGCATTTTTTTTACGAAACGTTGGAAAAGTATTTCTATTAAAAATATGTCTCCAGGGACCATTATTGCCTCATGTTTCATGGAAACACTTATCAAGAGGAAAACTCTTAGTTGTAAAATTTTGTGATGCCTTTTTTACAACATTAATTCCTTCTTAGAGCCTTTTTTTATGAAACGTTGGAAATGTCCTCTTAGCCAATGCATTTATTTATAGCTTTACAGTGCCCTTAGGACTACAACATGATAAAAGAAGAGACATAAAAGGAACATGTATTTACATCTTTATGCCATCTTTATCGAAAGCATCTTATTTTACCCATATGCCACCACTTAGATGTGTGGACTTACTATCCTTGATCTTGTGGACTTGAGCCCATCTTCCAACAAGGGACATCTATTGATCAAATAGGCAGCGGTGCTAATAGCTTTCGACCAGAACATCTTTGGCAATCATGAATGTAATCTCATGCTCCTAGCATGCTCGTTTTGAGTTATGTTCATCCTCTCAGCCACACAATTCTTTTGAGGTTTTCCAGGAATGTTCTTCTTCATCTTGGTATCATTATCGGCACAATACCACTTGAAATCATCATCTATGTATTCTCCCCCATTATCTGACTGCAGACACTTCACCTTCAAATATATCTCATTCTCAACCATTGCTTTTAATCTCTTGAATGTATCAAAGACATCAGATTTATTTTTTAGGAAATAAACCCATGCCTTTCTGCTTGTATCATCAATAAATGTCACATAGTAGTTAGAACTACCAAGGGAAGTAACAGTTGAAGACCCCCCCACATCTGTGTGAACCAACTTAAATTTTGCTGTCTTTTGCTCATTTCTAGCCTTAGAAATGCTAACCCTTTTCTGCTTGCTGAAAATACAACCTTTACAAATACTATTATTTACAGTTTTCAACCTTGGTAGTTTCCCTTGTGACTGAAGCACTTTCATTCTCTTCTCACTCATGTGATCGAGCCTATAATGCCACAAGTTAGAATTAGCAAGAGCATTAGCAACTGCAACCATGTCTCTGCAACTGGAAGTGATGTAAAGAGTTCCAGTTTTAACTCCTTGTATAACAACCATGGCTCCCTTATTGACTTTCCAGGTAACACCATTAAAAGTCACATTATGACCTTCATCGTCAAGCTACCCTTACTGAAATCAAATTATGCATAGGTTTTGGTACATGTCTCACCTTGTGAATTTTCCACACTATCCCATTTCACATCCTTAAACTGACATTACCAATATCGACAATATCCAAATGTTCTCCATTAGCAAGATATAGCTTCCCATGATCTCCAACAACATAATTCTCCATGATCTCACAATGTGCAGTGGTGTGAAAAGAAACTCCTGAATCAAACACCCAAGAGTCAATAGGGCTATCAATCAACAAGAGTAAAACATCTTGTATTTATTTAGTTACCGAATTTGCAGCATTGTTTTTATTTTCATTTTCTTCGATGCTCTGCAGTTTTTCTCTATGTGACTTGACTTTCTAAAATGCATGCACTCCACATTCCTTCCGAATGTGGACTTGCTTCTTCCATTCCTTGACTTCTCGCTACCATTGCCCTTGATGGAATTCCTCTCGAAGTTCCTGCCACTAGTATTGACACTTAAGGCAGAATTAGATGTCGACGATTCTCCAGAGTCCTTTCTACAAACTTCTGTTATGAAATCAATAGCAAGCTGACTCATGCAGGGATGCCATGGCTGAGTCAGTTACTTAGTCATTAAGTTACTTAGTTTTTAATTTACTTAGTCAGTAAGTTAAGTCAATTACTTAGTCATTAATTTTATTTACTTTAAATGTTGTGGAGGGGAAAATCTATAATTTTCTCTTGAACCTTTTTTATGTGATGTCTATTTAGGGGTGTAAGGAATGGAAAAGTGACAAGTCTGAATTTAGGTTAAACAAAGGGTTTTGAGTTCTCCTAAAGGAGCTAGGGTGTGTGTGTTATCCTTAATGAACCTAGGGTTTTCACGTTTCCCTATGCCTTTATTTTCTTTTCTTCTCTTCTTCTTCCCTAGGAATCGTTGTGTTAGATTCGGGATCTTAACAACGTGGTATTAGAGCGGGAACACAATGAGTGATGTTTTGTCCCGAGAAAAATGGCTTGCCATACTCGACCTATTGGGAGAAATACACACAGGGGTTTCAACATTGTGGAATGAAATGTATGAGTCTTCCAGTATAATGTCTGAGCCATTTCTAGAAATCGAGAAGCATCACGTTAAGGCCTCAGAGGGGAAGGTCACCACTCTAGAAGATTAACAATTGCTGCCCATCGTTTGACCTCAAATCGCATCAGAACTGCCAAATTTGGGTTCAACCTCAAATCTCCCCTATTCACGGAAACTTAACCTTCTTTCAGAAATTGAGACTGGAAATTTTTTAGCAGAGGAACCCCATGCTAAATTTTGGCTATGACTTGCTGCTACTCACCGAAACAGGCCAGGCTCTCCTTCGTCATGAGGCATAAAAATCTTCTCCCAGTAGTTTTGATTGTTCATCATTAGCAGTTTATACGAACAGGAAGGTAAAACAAATCCAGAGATTTTCATTTCGAAGTGGAAATTTTTACCGTGGCGGAAGGAGAATCCGAAGCGAGCTTGAGTGAAAGAGCAAAGACGAAGAGCTTCGGGACTCAGGACTTTCCTTGGGGTCGATTGATTCTGTGACCCATAGAGACCATAATGTCCTCGATGCCAGCACACCCAATTTTTTCAGAAAATACAAGCTCGGCAGGCTCATTGGCCAGGGACCCTTCGCCAAGGTTTATTACGCCAAGTTTGTCATTGATGGCACGACGTTCCCTATCAAGGTCATCGACAAGAAGATCTTGGATGAGATCACCATGGTTCCAAGAATCCTCTGTGAGGTCTCCATCATTCAGGACTAGGACTTCAACTCTACTTTCCAAAATAATTAGAGATTGAAGTTCGAAAGCCCTATTAGCTTTAGGGGTACCTCATATTGTGACTTATATGAAGCAATAGCGAAGCTCCTTCCCAAACTTCTCGAACAGCTGACGGTTTCTCTTATTCCGGCTAACTACAGAGCGGATAAAAAATTGGAGAAAAGGAAATGGCGACCACAATGGGAGAAATGGCATCGACAGTAGGATTTGAAATCAGGAACAGAGAATTCCAAAAAATTGCATATTGCATTTGGGTTTCTGGCAGCGAATGTTTTCTCAAAGGTACAAGCTGTTTCAATTATTGGCTATTTGTGGGTCTTTGGATCAGAATGTTGAGCACCTAGCCGTTGCTACCCAAAAGACTAGCATGTTATGAGCTGAAGGCATAAGTACTTAACCCACGACCATAACATCACACCTACCTTCATGAGCCAATGACCACGGCGGTCACACACTAGCGACGACCCACTCTAGCGACGGCCCACTCTAGTTTCTGCTAGGTCGCCCCCTCCACTTAGGACTCACGCCGCGGGGATTCAAACTCGTGACGTAGCACATGCTCTGATACCTAATGTTGAGCACCTAACCAATACTACCCAAAAGACTGGCCTGCTAAGAGCGAAAGGCAAAGGTACTTAACCCAAGACCATAACACATGACTCCTGGGAGGCTTTCTATTTCAATTTTTTTTTTTTTTTTTTGACAATACAAGCTTCTCAAGAGACTGGGTTTTAGTGATGGAGAATATCCTTGGTTTTTCTCTATACCGAGGTCTATATGAGTTTGCACAGCATGCCTTTATTGGAAATTCTGTTGGAATTTTTGGAATGCGTTGGAGGGATCTGAATGACATTAATAATGGGATCAAAGAAGTTTTAACTATTATTTTTAATGAAATGTCTGAAAGAAATGTGGGTTCTTGGATTAGGAGGATTACAGGGTATGCTCAAAAGGGGCAAAGAGGCTTATGGCCAGTTGAAGGTGTTAACCTAGATGGGGTTGATGTTGTTTCAGTCCTCTCAGCTTGTGCTCAATTAAAGGTGTACATACAAGTTAATTGTTTCAAAGAGGCTACTGCTGTCAGCATTTTTGTCAACTTTATCCTTGCTGCCTTGTATGGCATTGCAGTGGCAGCTCTTGGAATGTTGGACCACCATTGTTACTTGTGTGGCCATTGATGCATATGGTCCCATTAGTGACAACGCTGGAGGTATTGCTGAGATGGCTGGCATGAGTCATAGGATATGCGAAATAATTATTGCCCTTGAGGCCGTTGGAACCACTACTGCTGCTATTGGAAGAGGGTTTTGTTATGCACGAGATAACATTATTATTTTAGTTGTTTTATTTAATTTACTTTATTTTATTTCAGTTTTAGGCCATAGGGGTATTTTTGGAATTATTTATTAATAGGGATATTTTTGAAATATTTTATTCATAGGGATATTTCTGTAATATTTGATTAAACCCTAACAGGGTGAACCCTATTTAAGGGGTAAGAGTAATGAGAAAAGGGAGGATTGAAGTATTAAGAATTAGGTTAAATCTAGCATAGAGAGGCTTAAAGTTCTCCTCAACGAGCTCTAGGGTTTTCAAGCTTCCCTTAGGCTTGATCTTTCGTTTTCATCTTCCCCATATCTTCCTACTACCCCTACAGTAATGCCTGGAAGACCCGTAACCCATGGCAGACCACAGATCCTCCCAAAGAATCCTTGTGTCAGATCCGGGACCGTAACAATTGGTATCAGAGCGGGAACACAATTGGTTATTCTATATCCCAAGAAAGATGGATTGCTATGGGTAAGGAATTGGAGGAAATACGAGCGCGGTTAGATGCTTCAATTGAACGTTCGGCAAGGGAGGCTCCCACAAAAAAGGTCATACGACCTGAAATCTCTGATTATGGCATATGCATAGAAGAGGCAGTTGCTGCCTTGGACGAGCAGAAAGGCCAAGGGCCGGGAACTCCAACGACGACGACATCGGAATCTGGGGATTCCGAAACACCAAAAACGGCTGCACTGGAAATTTCGACGGCACTCGAAATCTTCGAGCAAGCGCAAAACTTCTGAAATGCCTCCAAGGGCTACGATTTGCCTCCAAGAGGTGCGATTCGCCGCCGGAGTAGTAGGTGACTCAGTCGCGTCCCTCGGGTCCGTCGGCAAACTACCCGAGAGCCCTCTGTCTCAGAAAAATTCCAAGCAGCGACACCTCTGCGGGCTTCTCGTCGCCACCGGCAAAGCAGGATAGTTCGTCGGTGCCGTAAGCAACTTTTCCGCAAGGGATCTCGGTTCCGGGGGGCTGAGCAACGACGATTCACGAGTTTCTAAGACCCCTCTGTCTCGAAAACTATCCAGGTGGCGAAGCCCCGATGGGCTACTATTCGCCACCAAAAAATCAGGCGATTCCGTCGGTGCCAGGAGAGAGGAAGGAGACGCCCATCGCCGGACTTTGTCGGTGCCGTGAGGAACGGAACCGCCGGCCGTAGAGTTCGGGAGCTGCCGAAGGAAGAAGACGACTCCCGATTAAATTTTCCTAACTTAGGAAAATTTAATCGGCCCGGTCCGCTATGTCGCACGCCGGACCGGGTTCCTGAACCGAGTCAACCCAGGTTAACTCGGACTGGCCCACCCCCCAAAAAAAAAAAAAAAAAAGTGGGCAAACAGAGGGAGCGTCATAGCTATTGCGGATGCTACTTCAGCACCTGTGAAGACGTTGACATACAGACACTACTTCCGAGCTTGAGGACAAGCTCGTCTTCCAAGGGGGGTGTAATGTTATGCACGCAATAACATTATTATTTTAGTTGTTTTATTTAATTTAATTTATTTTATTTCAGTTTTAGGCCATAGCGGTATTTTTGAAATTATTTATTAATAGGGATATTTTTGGAATATTTTATTCATGGGGATATTTCTATAATATTTGATTAAACCCTAACAGGGTGAACCCTATTTAAGGGGTAAGAGTAATGAGAAAATGGAGGATTGAAGTATTAAGAATTAGGTTAAATCTAGCGTAGAGAGGCTTAGAGTTCTCCTAGGGTTTTCAAGCTTCCCTTAGGCTTGATCTTTGGTTTTCATCTTCCCCATGTCTTCCTACTACCCCTACGGTAATGCCTGGAAGACCCGTAACTCGTGGCAGACCCCAGATCCTCCCAAAGAATCCTTGTGTCAGATCCAGGACCGTAACAAAACCCGTAGGTTCGTTAAGGAGAAAGCATACCCCCGAGCTCATATAGGAGAACTCAAAACCCTCTGTTTAATCTAAATTCAGACTTGTCTCTTTTCCATTCCTTACACCCCTAAACAGGGATCACGTCAATATGGTTCAAGAGAAAATTATAGATTGCCCCTCCGTGGAATTTAAAGTAAATAAACTTAATGACTAAGTAATTGACTTAACTTATTGACTAAGTAACTTAACATGTAAGTAACTTAATAACTAAGAAACCGACTCAGCCAAAGTAATTGACTCAGCCATGATATCTCTGCATGATTCGGCCTGCTATTGAGTTCATAACATTACACCCCTCCTGGAGAAAGAGCTTGTCCTCAAGCTTGAAGATCGGGATGCTTGCCAAAATGTTGCCATATCTCCCCAAGTAGCATCTATGGCATCCGCGTCAACCCACAGGATGACATAAGTGGTGTAAGCGCTGCAATGTAACACCCCAGACTGAGAGATTGTGGTATTTGAAACCCTCCACTAGCTCCCCCAGTTGGCAAAAAGTTTCCTCTGAAAATTAACAATTTTTTTTTATCCAAGTACTATACTGTGGTAGAAGCACCAATAGTATTCAACATATATTCTCCACCTCGGAGTGCATTTTTTGCTCCTTTCCTTTCTTCTTCAGCCTCATTTTCACGTTCTTTCCAACTCTCATATGCATGGTTTTCTGTTTGTAGCTCATGCCTACAGATCGAGCACGAATTATACTCATCCAGCCATTGGAAATAAATTCTTGCAAGGCAACTCCAGCATCTTGTCATCTATAACCAAGTTCTCCCTGCAAAGTGCACATTTTGTCTCTCTCCCTAGCATCACCCAGATTTCAGGTGTGACTGTGATGACTGGAAGCCTTGCAACCATCTCTTTTGAGGTTGGAGGTGGCTTCTTTGGTCTAGCACCAATTTCCTGTAGTGAAGCTTCAATGACAGAATGTATGTCCTGCAAACCACTGATTTCTTGCATAGTTTTTACCAACTCTTCCAACATTGCAGAAGTAGCATCGGGACCAAAATCGTTTGTTCTATTACTCTCCCCATGGGATTGAGAAGACTCAATAGCACTAACCTGCTCCTGTGTGGTAGCAAGAGTTGTAAGTAAATTATGTGCCACGAGCCATCCAGGTGGCCAGGGCTCAAGTCCAACTGTTAAATGTCCTTCAAACAGAAATATATAATCTCTGTGCAGAGTATTTGGTGTGGAGTCTGAGGCCTGGTGTCTATTCTCTGCCTCATCTAAATGTTCAAGAGCCCTAGCAATGCATGCTCCCAGGTGCTCCTTTTGTGAAGACTCAGCAACAATGCGTTCTGCATCTTCAAAAAGCCTCAAACCTGCATGCCAGAATCCCATTGGTGTACATCTAGTCTGCAAGATCGTTGCTGCCCGAAAAATTACAGAATAAATGAATTTATGAAGTTACGGAGAAGTAGAAGAATAGGTCTCAAGAAGAATGGATTGGATCAAAGACACGGCTTCTTCAAAAGTCTGTTTCTTCCCTAGCTGTTTCTGCAGCTCTTGCAATTTCTGCTGCACAGAATCTTCGGACGCCATTAGTTTTAGCTCACTTCTCCTTCTTTCTTGTAGCTTCTCTAGTGTCTTAGAAAGGGAAGTGAAATTCCAGAGAATAAGAAATGCATTTCCCGCACTCTTCATGGTCACAGCGGAGAACCAGTATGGAAGCATTGCACCCACAATCAACCCAGTGAAGACTTAAGGTGTCAAAACATCCACTGTGGAAATTTCAGCACGGCTCACAAAGGCACCAAAGAGAGCCAAAGACACCAAGGCGGCTGAACCAATGGCAAACCTGTTACGGTCCCGGATCTGACACAAGGATTCTTTGGGAGGATCTGGGGTCTGCCACGGGTTACGGGTCTTCTAGGCATTACCGTAGGGGTAGTAGGAAGATATGGGGAAGATGAAAACGAAAGTTCAAGCCTAAGGGAAGCTTGAAAACCCTAGAGCTCGTTGAGGAGAACTCTAAGCCTCTCTACGCTAGATTTAACCTAATTCTTAATACTTCAATCCTTCCTTTTCTCATTACTCTTACCCCTTAAATAGGGTTCACCCTGTTAGGGTTTAATCAAATATTACAGAAATATCCCTATGAATAAAATATTCCAACAATATCCCTATTAATAAATAATTCCAAAAATAACCCTATGGCCTAAAACTGAAATAAAATAAAGTAAATTAAATAAAACAACTAAAATAATAATATTATTGCGTGCATAACAGGTTTTCAAGCTTCTTTTTGGCTTGATATTCTTTCCTTCTCTACGAATCATTGTGTTAGATCCGAGATCGTAACAGCTTCCCCCTGCAAGAATGGTATCCCAAACATCATTAAAGATCAATTTTACATTACTTGCATAGGGTCTGACCACAACCCTCACAAGTTCCCAACAATTTGGCAGAGATGCCAAAAGATTTAATGCATGAACCTTATCATCAAATTTAATTTGAACGGAGGTCAATTGATTGACAATCATGCTAAACTCTTTTAAATGTTATGCTACTAATTTTTTTCTATCAAATTTAAATTGAAGAATTTTTTTCGTTAGATGTACCTTATTATTTGTGGAAGGCTGCTCATACATTTCGGACATAATCTTCATCATCCCCTCTGTGGTTTTCTCCGATGCCATGTTTAGAGCAATGTTCTTTGACAATTTTAATGGGACTACTCCCAACACTTGTCTATTGAGGAGATTCCATCGATCATCCTTCATACCGTCTGGTTGCATATCCAGAAGTGGTGCGTGTAGCTTTTTACTATAAAAATAATCTTTGATCTGCATCCTCCAGAATACAATCCATACCATCGAACTTGTTGATTCCAAGTGTCAATCCTTCTCCGCCAGCCATTTCTTTCAATCACAAACCAAACCTCTGATACCACTTGTTAGGAATTAGATGCACTAATTCCAAACTAACGAGAGCAATAATAATAAACACGAAAAAAATAAAAGCAAGCAATGAAAATTAAAAACAAGATTTATACAGGTTCTTCTAGAGGTGAGACTACGTCTTGTCTTCCGCCGCTACAGTAATCAACTATGAAGATGAAATAGTTTACAAAGAGAAACCACACACACTTACATGTGCTTTTCTCTAACCTCTCAAGCTACAATTCCAGATGCTCCTCAAGATGATGATACTCATCAAAATGATAAAACCCTAACAACGACGACCCCATATATAAAAAGAAAATAGGGCAATTGGATTACAAGTGTGAAATTCCCACACTACCCTTAATGACACATCAGTCAAAATATCGTGTAAGAGGGTAAGATTTAATTAAGCTCCACAACTTAACACGCATGGCATGAAATATTTTCCAAAATATAGGCCTAGAGATGAACCGATGGAGTGGGAGCATATATGTCTAATTTTTTTCCTTTTCAACTGTCAAAAGATGGGCCCAAGCCCACACGACCAAGGAAGGCCCACACATCCAAGAGATATGGAAGATTGGCTCAAGGCCCATAGACCAAGGAGAAGGCCCACATACCTATACAATAATGGAAGGATGGTAAATAAAGAGTCGTCTCATAAAGATGGCACTGATGTAATTAGTTTAAGTACCAGGGGCATAATTATAATATTATAGGATTATTAATATGTAAATTGAGTTTTAGGGGAAGGGTTAGGAGACAAGTCCATAACCTCTTTTTCCTCCTATTTTCTCCCAATATGCGTCTCTCCTTTTTTCCTTGAGCTAAACCCATGGAGTCCTGAAAATCAATATGGTATCAAAGCATGATTTTTAGGACTATTGCTATTGTTTTTAGAATTCTCATTTTTTTTGGGCGCATGATTCTGTGTCTTCTCCTATTTTTTTTTTTTTATTTTAAAAGCTCACAATCTCATTTACTCTATGGAGTTTTCCCCTTACGTGATTATTCAAAGTTTGTTGTTGTTTGTCTTTGCTGTTGATAATTCTTTGCTTCTGTCCTTGGCGAATTCTGATTCTGAATCTAGTGGTCTATCTCAAGTAGGCAAGGTTCATATATTTTCTGTGTGATTTAATATTGGATATCTCTAGGCTCCTTTCCATTGTTTTTTTTTTGGTTACTGGTTGCTTGGTAACATATATAATTCTGAGTCTTTGTTAATTGACGTAACCACTTGAACTGCAAGCTAGAGAATCATTGTGCTCCAATTTTGGGTGTCCACATGACGCAGATAGGTTCTGGTTTCTGGTGCTTACTGGTTTGTTTCTATGACGTGGATATGGATTGCTGGTTTTTACGAATCCTTGGCAGTCGTTGTCTCTGATTATTGGTTCCTCAGAATCTTTACTGATTCTATCTCTGATTATTGGTTCCTAAGAATCTTTACTGATTCTGGTGGCTGATTTTGTTACTCTGTGCAACAGTCATTGGATAACAGTAGAGTAAGAGAATATTTTTGCTGTAGTTAGTCTCCACGTATTCATCTACTACTGATTATATTGCGAAATGCTTTTATGCATTAGAGTGTGCATGGTACTCATTATTCATCAGTTGTTGTAGTCTTCATGTAACAAAGCAAAGGGAGTAGTAATCTCGGTAGAGGGAGCAATAATTTTTTTGCAGTATGGTATGTGGTGGTCTTGACGTAATCTGTTATGGTCCCGGATCTGACACAAAGATTCATTGTTAAGGTTCCGGTTTGGTCATGGGAAATTGTAGAACAACCTGGTAGAATTGTAGAGAGACATGGAGAGGAAGATAAAAATCAATTGAAAACCCTAGAGCTCGTTGAGGACAGCTCTTAGTCTGTTTAACCTAAATTTAACCTAAAATCAATGCTTGTCTTTCTCATTACTCTTACCCCTTAAATAGGGTTCCCCCTGTTAGGGTTTAAGATAAAATATTACAAAAATACCTCTATAAATAAAATATTCCAAAAATACCCTTATAATTAAAATATTCCAAAAATACCCATGTGGCCTAAAATGAAATAAAATAATGTAAATTAAATAAAAATAATTAAATATTAATATTATTGCATGCATAACATTACACCCCCCTCAGAAGAATGAGCTTGTCCTCAAGCTCGTAACTAGGGTCTGTACGCCGACGTCTCCTCTTGGGGCCAAGTAGCATCCGCGATCGCTATGTCTGCCCTCTGGATGCCCAAAACTGGAGCACTCCCTCTAGCAACTTTCTTTTTTTTACGCTTGACTGTAGGGATGCATGTTGAATGTCGCTACATCTCCCCAAACAGCATCTCTGCCCTTCCTCAGTCCTGGACTGGTGTGAAACAGCCCCCCATTGGCCAGGTTGCACTGCCTACACTTTGCCAGCCTGGCAGCAACAACATCAAGACCAGCCCCTTGGGATGGAGAAGAATCAGCAGCACTAACCCCCTCCATTTGCTGCACCTTGAAACACTCAAAGGCCGGAAACCATCACTGATAACAGGTTCAGCAGAAGCAATAGATTCAGCATCACCGAAATGATACAGCCTGTGTCCAACACTCTGGGTTAGTGCCTTGATTGCATGCCAATAGCCCTCTGCATCCACAAGAAGCACCTCGGCTGGGCTGGCTAGCAGCAGTGTATGCTGGACTGTCACAGCAGTCTTGTTGGCTTGGCTGGCTGTTAGCAGAGTATGCTGGACTGCCACAGCACTCCACTGGGTTAAGAGAGCCTTTGCTAGGTGTAAAGAACTCCATGGAGTGGAACTTCCTCTCTGCCCATAAACACTGCCATACCGCTTGCCTAAATATGGACCGATTAGTTGTGTTGTTTCCCATTGGTGTTCACCGAACTAGACAGCATTAATCACTGCGGCATGTCCCTGAATCACATCAGCTATAGATGCACCCTGTGAGTCATTTCCATTTTGGTCTACATATTCCAGGTGTTGCTCATCTGCATCACTTCGACCCGGTGTTATTTTTTCTGCTGACCCCATTGCTGCAGTGCCACCACAGTAGCAATTTGCAGGCCACTGTCCAAGTCAGGTGTGCATGAAGCTATGTCCCATTCATGGTTCTATCTCTGTACACAATATGGAACTGCATTATATTTTTCAGGTTGTCGTTGCTGCTGGGGTGCCCTTATCTGCACTACAATAACAGCAGCAACATGAGATAGCCTCTTTGGCTCCAACTCAAAGCTAGAGGTGAAGTCTACATAACTAGACTCCATTGCACCAGATCAATGGTCTTTAGAACTGATGTGCCTGTTACAATATCACTAATGTCGACTACATCAACAATAGGAATCTGGGTAGCATCTTCCAGAACTTCCATCCCAAAGATAGACATGTCAAATCCATAGACATTTTCCCATAATGGAACGCTAGGTCCACCTCTCCCAACTCCAGGACCAAACATAGTTGTCATATCAGGGAGAATGGTCCCTGCTTTAGTAGCAAATAAAATCAGTATTCCAGTACCACAACCAACATCCAGAACTGTTGCATGGCTCATGAGAGAAGGATTATTCAGAATAGCTGCCCTATAAGAATCTGTCCTCACCATCTCGCTGATCATCTCTCTGTGACTTCCAAAAGAACTGTATGCCCCAAAATAATTCTCGTTTACTTTCTTGACTTCTCTGGCAGCAACATTTGCAAAAGAACCCTTCAAACTTTTATCCTTCCTTTCCCGTGCAGGAAATCTTCCAAGCTCACCCCCGGGCATGCCATTTCCAGCAATAACATTTTGGGCCTTGTAAGCAACAATTGGAAATTCATGAACATCTTCATGTACCTTCTTAAAGGGTCCATGAACATAATCAAATTCAGATAAAACAGCATCAAGAACATTCTCATCCGCCAAGCAAATTCCAGCAAAATCTTTGAAGTTGTCCACCTCCCTCTGGAATTCCTCTCTATCAACTGTTGGGTACATTCATCTCGGTCATCTTCGTCCCCGCCAAAACTATGCAAAAATGCATCCTCCGACATGAATGGTTTCAAATCTAATGTCTTCCCTTCAGGGATAGAAGCACAAGCAGTGCTAATAGTGACAATATGGAAGGACACTTCTGCTGAATTGCCTCCAAATTCCAATACTGGGGCTGTGAAGAAAATTACCTTATAGTCTTTCTTGGTGAGCCACACAAGGAATGGAGATTTTTCCAACTGTTCCATATACTCCAGTTCATTTTTTTCTTTGTCATCCAACGTTAAGCTGGGCAATGTGGAAGTGTTGTTGGAAGCATATTCTGCATCATTAAACATATAACTGAATAACTCCATGCAGCTCCTCAAGCCAGGTAGTAAGTTCCTAGCTATAAGGCAACTATTTCTTCCAAAATTCTCAATTCCTTTCATGTATAACTCCTTCTCAATAGGAGACCAACTGTTTTCAGCAACATCTGCTTCTAATTCTCCCTTGCCTGAATAGAAACTTTGCAGTGTAATAGGAACTTCAATCGCAATGTTTGGGTGGACTCCTGATATACTTTCATCCATTTTTCCCTCCACAAGATCAGAAGCTGCCTCTGGGCCGTCCACTGTTTTCTGTTTGTTAGTTATTGAAGAAATAGATGTTTCATTAGTGGCCAACACGCTATAGTTTATAGCATTAGGCTTCCCCATATTTTTAGGACTTGTTATCTCTTCAAATTTTGTAGTTACATCCTTTTCTATGGAAGCCATATTGCCTATCAACCCAAAGTGTTTGGACAAGGGCCTCAGCTACATAACGGCTAGTCTCCTCCAAAAAAACTTCAACTTGAACCCCACATCCAAAAATTTGAAGACTCACAGCCGCACAGATATTGTGCTCATCCACAGAAAAACAAAGCCCCTCAAAAAAAATTCAGCATTCTCTGTAAAATTATTTCTATGAATCCAGGCAGCCCCAGAAAAAATTACATGTCAAAATTCATACACCCAAAATTTCTCTGCTTCTTAGAACAGAAACACACCAAGCCAAAATTTTGAATTGGAAGTTTGTGGCTGAACAGCATACATGGGATCCCAAAAATTAAACAGAAAACCCCTCTGTTTCGCAACACTAAAATTTTCACGGAACAATTTTGATGCCATTGGGAAGGAATTATGTAAAATATAGATGGATTTCAGAAAAGAGAAGATGACATTTTGGAAAATTCGTCGCAGGAGTTTACCCCAGATTTTGTGGAAATTCGTTTGCCGCTATGCTGCCAAGACCGAGTTTGAGCGGAAATTTCACCGACGGACCCGACGGAGTCTCCTGCTTCTCCGGTGGCATATCGTAGCCCGTTGGGGCTTCGCCATTTGGGAGTTTTCCATGTCGACGGTGAAGAACCGACCTTCTGCCGGCCATGATAATGAATATTGGGAGTCAAACCCAAATCAACTTTTATTGACGAGATTGTGTCTGCATACCCTTCCGATTTCGGATTTCTAGTGTCCTTGGAGATTTTTAAGGCCCCCGTATTCGGATTTGGGTTCGCACCAGTGTTGTCCACGACCGATGACGTCTTGGCAGAAAACCCTGCCGAGTGTCCCAAATAGTGGTCCCCGCTGTGCGGCTTTGGCTCTCCCTGGGCTGAAATTTTGAAGGTTTCCAAGACATGGCTTTTCTGTCCATCTGGATTTGTGGTTTCCCCCGAATCTTCTGCAGGGCCTTCAGCCGGCAAACGGCACAAATTTTTTTTTTTTTCTAGGTCGTGGCCTGTTGCTCCGACCAAGACAACTTCTGCTGCTTTCCCTTCTCATATATCCTGCTCGGGGATTTCAAGTCGTATGAATTTTTCGATGGCAAAGTCAGCAGAAAATACTTCTCATGTTGTACGCAATTCTTTGTCAATTGCTCTATACCGTGCATGTCTTTCTTCCCATTGATCATTCATGGCAATCCTTTTTTCTCGGGACATAGACGGGTTCATAGTGTTACCACACTGATACCAATTGTTATAGTCCCAGATCTGACACAAGGATTCATTATTAAGGTTCTGGTACGGCCATGGGGAATTGTAGAACAACATGGCAAAATTGTAGGGAGACATGGAGAGGAAGATGAAAATCAATCGAAAACCCTAGAGCTCTTTGAGGAGAGCTCCAAGCCTGTTTAACCTAAATTTAACCTAAAATCAATGCTTGTCTTTCTCATTACTCTTACCCCTTAAATAGGGTTCAACCTGTTAGGGTTTAAGATAAAATATTACAAAAATACCCCTATAAATAAAATATTCTAAAAATACTCCTATAATTATAATATTCCAAAAATACCCCTATGGCCTAACTGAAATAAAATAATAAAAATTAAATAAAAATAATTAAATATTAATATTATTGCATGCATAACATAATCGGAGTAGACGAAGCATTGAATCACCATCGTTGCAGTCATTCCTTGCTGCTGCAAAGGCAAGATGGAAGTGGCAAGCTCAGACACATCCGTTTCTGAGGAAACTTACCCACATTGGTGAAGCAATTAGCGACCTATTCAGATTCCATATCACAATCTCTGGTCTGTGTCGTTGCTGCTGTTTAAGGGGCGTTACAACAAGAATTTTGGTTTGGAATTTCTATTTAAGGTGTGTTCCAGATTTCCCGCTAGTATTGTTGTTTGGACATCTCATTAACAGAAAATACACATCCTTTTAAGAAGCATAATTTTTGGTTTGGATTTTTGTTTGGATATCTGCATCTCATTAGCAGGAGATACATATCCCTTCAGCAACAGATCAAGGCTTTGTCAGATTTTTTTTTCAGCAACAGAGGCAGCTTCGTCTTCGTTGGTATGGCTTATACAAGCTGCTGATTTACCGATTGATTTCCAGAAACTTATCTTGATCTTACTGCTGATTTTCTGGAAAATCCTCTAATCAGTACCTTGAATTTAATGTACCGGGAAGAGAGTCTTTGTTTTTAATCAGAGTTCTCTGCTAACTTTTGAAGATAGAATCGTATCTTCCTGCTATCAAAATCTTCTAGCTGGTTTACTGAGCTGACTCTAATCCTCCTTTGCTTGGCAATCACCAGCACCACAGTGTTACCATTTCTGGCTGAAGATGCATCTTTTGATCCGAAGGTTTCTGCTTCGTATGAATCTGAGTTTATTTATGTAAGATATCTTGATTTTTTATTGTCACCTACTGCTGTTAATCTAAAGAAAATGTTGTCGAGTTTCTGATTATAACTGTCACGTTCATTGTTGCTGCTTCATTGGCAGATCATACTGCTGTTTTTAGGACCACTTGCTCATCATTGACAGCCGCAACAATACCTCTCTAGTCTCTCTGGTTTTCTGCTGTGTTCGGAAGTGGGGAAGACGATAAATAAATTAAATTTTCAATTTAGGTGTGTTGGATGATATCGTGGACTGCTATTTTATACAGGAAAATCTTATACACCATTTGCAGCAAGCTGGGCATTCATGATGTTTTATCACCCTCAGCTTGAGGGGAAGTATTACAAGATGGACCTAAGGCCACATGACTAAGGAAGACCCACACATCCAAATGTTTTAAAATATGGGTTCAAGCCCATAAGACCAAGGAAGGCCCACACATCCAAGAGATGCGAAAGATGGGCTCATATAGTGATGGTAGGATGGTAAATAAAGAGTCATCTCATAGATATTGCATTGATGTAATTAGATTAAGTTCCAGAGCATAATTTTAATATTGTAGTTTCATTAATCTATAAATTGAGCTTTAAGGGAAAGGTTAGGACACAAGTCCATAACCTCTTTCTTCTTCCTATTTTATCCCAATATATCATCTCTCCTTTTCTCCATGAACTAAATGCATGGAATTCTGAAAATTAACACGGTATCAGAGCATTGATTTTCAGGACTCGTAGCTATGATTTTTAGGATTCCAAAAACCCTTTTATTTGTCATATTGATGGTTCATTTTTTATAGTTCTTTTTATGTCATCTCCTTCAGCTTTATGATTATTTTATTTCTTTGGCTTTCTTTGCATCATTCTTGAGAGGAGAATCTCCACCATCTGAGTGTTGAATCCTTTGCCTTCTGACATCACTTGGCTCTAGTTCAATCATCGGTCACTAGCCATACACTGATAGTTTTATTACTAAAAAGAGTAGTACCAATGTCAAAAAATGAAGAGGTGTTTGTGATGCCGAGAAGACTAAAAAAACTTGTATTGTGGTCTTTATATCAGAGTTGTATATGGTATTAGTATTACACCTTTGGTCCCTATCGACGAGATGGAGTGCGAGGAGACGATGAAGAAGGCAGGGAAGGAGGTGCAAGTGCTATACAACTTTGGTCTCGGGCACTGATTCTACTTGAACAAAATTTACATCGTCTCCATCCCCATCCAATCCACGTCCACATGCATTTTCTACCACTCTTGTCAATTCATCTAAACTAGAGTAACCGGCTCAGAAAAGGAGAAAGTAGAAAGCTTCGGATCCGATAAGTAGAAGCAGAGGAGTGTTACAGCATCCACAACAACTGCGATTCAAGTGCCAGTGATGGAGCTAGTGAATAGCAGACAATATTATACTCTTCTAGTTGTTGTCTGGTTGCATGCTTTCCTCCTATAGCCATTGCCTTTGTCATCGTATCACGACGACACCAGTTTGTAGCTGAATAGCTATTCTTCACTAGATTATTTTTCTCTATCACAAAAAGAGGTTTATGCCAAGAATACATTTTCTCTTGCTGCTATTTCCTTTTTTGGAAAATTCCTTGGCTCATCTCCTTGCATCAGGCCCATTACCATTTACAGAGACTCATTAGTTGTTGTTGTTATATCTATTTTTCAGAATGTCTCGTGACTGTATCCCTTTGTGTTGCCATTTTTGGATGACAACTCTAATTATTTCAGAATCTCCTTGTTGGTCCTCTACTGTTTAAGTAACTTCTAAAGATAGAGTTTTTTCTGCTAGCCTTTCCTGCCCCAGCTAGATTGCCATTTTGGGAGGATGAAGATGATAGCTAGATTGATTTCACCAACAAGTCTCGTAGCTGTCTCACCATTTGATATGCCGAGCTTCAATCACGGCTTGAAGATTTTCTAGGATATTTCTAGAAGATGACTGCTCCATTGTGATGTTTAGGGATGATGACTTCTTGAAAAATTAAATGTTTATTAAGTTAGGAAACTTGTTTTCATCCAACACTGATTTAGCTTCAAGCCCAACTCAGACCAGACCTTGTCGGGTCAACCCACCGACCCGAGAATCATTGCGTGCCGCTTGGGTTAACCTAGTGGGTTGGGTCAACTCAAACTGAATCAACTCAGTTCAGATCAACCTGACTCAGCCACTTGTTTTCCTGCCTCGGTTAGACAGGTCCGGGTCCTGAGTTTTATACCCATTTCTTCCGTGACTCAACTACTGTTACGGTCCCGGATCTGACACAAGGATTCCTTGGGAGGATCTGGGATCTGCCACGGGTTACGGGTCTTCCAAGCATTACCGTAGGGGTAGTAGGAAGACATGGGAAAGACGAAAATGAAGATCAAGCCAAAGGGAAGCTTGAAAACCCTAGAGCTCGTTGAGGAGAACTCTAAGCCTCTTTACTCTAGATTTAACCTAATTCTTAATACTTCAATGCTTGCTTTTCTCATTACTCTTACCCCTTAAATAGGGTTCACCCTGTTAGGGTTTAATAAAATATTACAAAAATATCCCTACGAATAAAATATTCCAAAAATATCCCTATTAATAAATAATTCCAAAAATACCCCTATGGCCTAAAACTGAAATAAAATAAAGTAAATTAAATAAAAAAACTAAAATAATAATGTTATTGCGTGCATAACATTACACCCCCCTTGGAAGACGAGCTTGTCCTCAAGCTCGGAAGTAGTGTCTGTATGCCGATGTCTCCACCGGTGCCGTAGTAGCATCCGCGATAGCTATGACCCCCTTCAGGACGCCATTTTTTTTTTTTTTTTTTTTTTTTAATGGCGTCCTGAAGGGGGTCATAGCTATCGCGGATGCTACTACGGCACCGGTGGAGACATCGGCATACAGACACTACTTCCGAGCTTGAGGACAAGCTCGTCTTCCAAGGGGGGTGTAATGTTATGCACGCAATAACATTATTATTTTAGTTGTTTTATTTAATTTACTTTATTTTATTTCAGTTTTAGGCCATAGGGGTATTTTTGGAATTATTTATTAATAGGGATATTTTTGGAATATTTTATTCGTAGGGATATTTCTGTAATATTTTATTAAGGACAAACTATCCAAGATGTTATTGACTCAATAACACTGAGTCATCTACTTTACTTTTATTATTTATGTTGCTTTTAATTTCGAATTTTATTGATTTGTAATAAGACTTAAAGGTAGGGGTAGAATTGGGTTTTATAACCCTAACCTATGTTGATGTTAATTACCCTATTTAAGGGGTAAGGATGGAGAAATAAAGCAAGTTCGGAATTAGCATAAACTAGGGTAATTTAGGTTCCTTCTAGGCTCTCTATTCTAGGGTTCTTGGTGTGAACTCTCTTGGGGGTTTGCTGCATCCATTGGGGAGTCTTTGAGGAGATCTTGGAAGGAAAAGGAAGAGGAATTACCTTTCTCTTTCCAGCTGCAAGACAAGGTCATCTCTTCCACAAAAAATCCAGAAAAGGAGAGGTCTTGACGTGAGTCTACCCAGGAAGGAGGACGGGTTCTTGTTGCTGGTAGGGAGTTCCGAATTCTGGGCAGAGGAGTTCCGAATTTTGGGCTGAAGAGGAGTTCCGAATCTGAGCTGAGGAGGAGTTCCGAATTCTGGGCAGAGGAGTTCCGAAATTGGTGCTGAGGAGGAGTTCTGAATTCTAGGTAGAGGAGTTCCGAATTTTGGGCTGAAGAGGAGTTCCGAATTTTGGACTGAAGAGGAGTTCCGAATTCATTCAAAGAGGTAACTTGAGATTCTATTTTCTTAAGTACAGTAGGTTAGAATTCTGTTTTAATTTACCTGTGTGATTAGTGGTTAAATCCATACGTTAGACAAAAGGGATTCTATTTCAACTTACCTGCGTGAACAGTGGTTGGAGACGAGATTCTTGGTTCCTTATAGTGTTCAAAAACTTTGTAACGTGATGGATTCATCCGTATCTCGCCGAGTTACTAGATCCATGGCTAGGGACCATAACAACTTGGTATCAGGTTAGAATCTTCTTAAAATAAGCTGGAACACAATAGAGAGCCTAGAAGGAACCTAAATTACCCTAGTTTATGCTAGTTTAACCTCATAGCTATCGCGGATGCTACTACGGCACCAGTGGAGACATCGGCACACAGACACTACTTCCGAGCTTGAGGACAAGCTCGTCTTCCAAGGGGGTGTAATGTTATGCACGCAATAACATTATTATTTTAGTTGTTTTATTTAATTTACTTTATTTTATTTCAGTTTTAGGCCATAGGGGTATTTTTGGAATTATTTATTAATAGGGATATTTTTGGAATATTTTATTCGTAGGGATATTTCTGTAATATTTTATTAAACCCTAACAGGGTGAACCCTATTTAAGGGGTAAGAGTAATGAGAAAAGCAAGCATTGAAGTATTAAGAATTAGGTTAAATCTAGAGTAAAGAGGCTTAGAGTTCTCCTCAACGAGCTCTAGGGTTTTCAAGCTTCCCTTTGGCTTGATCTTCGTTTTCGTCTTTCCCATGTCTTCCTACTACCCCTATGGTAATGCTTGGAAGACCTGTAACCCGTGGCAGATCCCAGATCCTCCCAAAGAATCCTTGTGTCAGATCCGGGACCGTAACAACCAGGGGGATGACTCGTAAATAAGACAAGGAAGACGAGCTTGTCCTCAAGCTCGGAAGTAGTGTCTGTATGCCGATGTCTCCACCGGTGCCGTAGTAGCATCCGTGATAGCTATGACCACCTTCAGGACGCCATTTTTTTTTTTTTTTTTTTTTGGGTCTGTCCGAGTTAACCTGGGTTGACTCGGTTCAGGAACCCGGTCCGGTGCACGACCCCCCTTCTGGACGCCAATTTTTTTTTTTTTTTCGGGCCGGTCCGTGTTAACCTGGGTTGATTCTGTTCAAAAACCCGGTCCGGCGCACGACTCAGCGGATCGGGCCGATTAAATTTTCCTAAGTTAGGAAAATTTAATCGGGAGTCGTCTTCTTCCTTCGGCTCCCGAACTCTGCGACCGGCGGTTCCGTTCCTCACGGCACCGACAAAGTCTGGTGACGGGCATCTCCTTCCTCTCTCCCGGCACCGACGGAATCGCCTGATGTTCTGGTGGCGAATCGCAGCCCGTCGGGGCTTCGCCGCCTGGATAATTTCCGAGACAGAAGGGTCTCGGAAACTTGTGAATCGTCGTTGCTCAGCCTCCAGGAACCGAGATCCCTTGCGGAAAAGTTGCTGACGGCGCCGACGAACTATCCTGCTTCGCCGGTGGCGACGAGAAGCCCGTTGGGGCTTCGCCGCTGGGAGCATTGCCGAGACAAAGAACCTCTGTTTCTCAGCCCCCCGGAACAGAGCCCAGCGGAAATTCCATCGGAAATTTCGCCTACGGCACCGACGGAATTTCCTATTCCCCTCTGATTTCAGATTTTCGGTCATCCCAAAATCCTCCGGTGCTGACGATTTCGGGATTTCCTCTGTTAGGAAATCACCTCCCCGCTGCAACTTCGGTTCGGAGATACGCACGGCGTCCATTGGGAAAGGGTGATCCTCTTCCGTTTTTGAAATTCTGGTGTATCCGCCGTCGGATTTTGGATTTTTGGAGAGCTTTCTCGAGACAGTCTTCTGTTCTTCCGAGAGAGCTTCTGCGTCTTCTGTGCCACTATCGTGCTCGGCAAATTCAGGTCGGGTGACCTGTTTTGCGGCCGCGCGTGACTCCCTTGTCCAGCATTCCATGAAAATTTCATATAATGCTCGTGCTTCTCCAAATTCTTTGCATAGTTTGTCCGCGGAATTGTATACCTTCTCCATGCGAGCTTGTGTTCCTTCTTGAGATATAGAATAATTCATTGTGTTCCCGCTCTTAACAACTTGGTATCAGAGCAGGGTAACCCGGCAGAGAGAAGCACCAATGAATACTTTTAATTGCTTGAAAGAAAATTTGATAGTGTCCTAGAGAGGTTCTCAAAAATTGATATCGATATGGAGACCTTGAAGGGAAAGATGGATAGCATGGAGAATGGTCTAACTAATGGCAAGAAATTTGCTGCATTGGAGGAGAAGTTCACTCTCAGTTTGGAAATCCAAGTTCAGCCTGGTGTTTCGGAAAAATCCAAGATTCTAACTTGAGGTGTCCCCCCGGAATGAAGGGTCCTTGCTGACCCGAGAAACTCGTGTGTCTAGTAAATTCATCTCCCCCTCTGATCTACGAATGGTCTCCCGGAATTGAGTTCTTGCCAGTGCTCAGACCAGTCTCCATGCTATCCATCCTTCCTTTCAAAGTTTCCAAATTGAGAGTGAACTTCTCCTCCAATGCAGCAAATTTCTTGCCAGTAGTTAGACCATTCTCCATGCTATCCATCCTTCCCTTCAAGGTCTCCATATCGATATCAATTTTTGAGAACCTCTCTAGTACAATATCAAATTTTCTTTCAACCAATTCAAAGTATTCATTGGTGCTTCTCTCTACCGGGTTACCCTGCTCTGATACCAAGTTGTTAGGAACACAATGAGAGCGGGAACACAATGAATTATTCTATATCTCAAGAAGGAACACAAGCTCGCATGGAGAAGGTATACAATTCCGCGGACAAACTATGCAAAGAATTTGGAGAAGCACGAGCATTATATGAAATTTTCATGGAATGCTGGACATGGGAGTCACGCGCGGCCGCAAAACAGGTCACCCGACCTGAATTTGCCGAGCACGACAGCGGCACAGAAGACGCAGAAGCTCTCTCGGAAGAACAGAAGACTGTCTCGAGAAAGCTCTCCAAAAATCCAAAATCCGACGGCGGATACACCGGAATTTCAAAAATGGAAGAGGATCACCCTTTCCCAATGGACGCCGTGCGTATCTCCGAACCGAAGTTGCAGCGGGGAGGTGATTTCCTAACAGAGGAAATCCCGAAATCGTCGGCACCGGAGGATTTTGGGATGACCAAAAATCTGAAATCAGAGGGGAATAGGAAATTCCGTCGGTGCCGTAGGCAAAATTTCCGATGGAATTTCCGCTGGGCTCTGTTCCGGGGGGCTGAGAAACAGAGGTTCTCTGTCTCGGCAATGCTCCCAGCGGCGAAGCCCCAATGGGCTTCTCGTCGCCACCGGCGAAGCAGGATAGTTCGTCGGCGCCATCAGCAACTTTTCCGCAAGGGATCTCGGTTCCGGGAGGCTGAGCAACGACGATTCACAAGTTTCCGAGACCCTTCTGTCTCGGAAATCATCCAGGCGGCGAAGCCCCGACGGGCTGCGATTCGCCACCAGAACATCAGGCGATTCCGTCGGTGCCGGGAGAGAGGAAGGAGATGCCCGTCACTGGACTTCGTCGGTGCCGTGAGGAACGGAACCGCCGGCCGCAGAGTTCGGGAGCCGAAGGAAGAAGACGACTCCCGATTAAATTTTCCTAACTTAGGAAAATTTAATTGGCCCGGTCCGCTGAGTCGTGCGCCGGACCGGGTTTTTGAACAGAATCAACCCAGGTTAACACGGACCGGCCAGAAAAAAAAAAAAAAAAAAAAAAAAAAAATGGCGTCCAGAAGGGGGTCATAGCTATCGCGGATGCTACTACGGCACCGGTGGAGACATCGGCATACAGACACTACTTCCGAGCTTGAGGACAAGCTCGTCTTCCAAGGAGTTCTGATGTTATGCACGCAATAACATTATTATTTTAGTTGTTTTATTTAATTTACTTTATTTTATTTCAGTTTTAGGCCATAGGGGTATTTTTGGAATTATTTATTAATAGGGATATTTTTGGAATATTTTATTCGTAGGGATATTTCTGTAATATTTTATTAAACCCTAACAGGGTGAACCCTATTTAAGGGGCAAGAGTAATGAGAAAAGCAAGCATTGAAGTATTAAGAATTAGGTTAAATCTAGAGTAAAGAGGCTTAGAGTTCTCCTCAACGAGCTCTAGGATTTCTTGAGACAGTCTTCTGTTCTTCCGAGAGAGCTTCTACGTCTTCTGTGCCGCTGTCATGCTCGGAAAATTCAGGTCGGGTGACCTGTTTTGCGGCCGCGCGTGACTCCCTTGTCCAGCATTCCATGAAAATTTCATATAATGCTCGTGCTTCTCCAAATTCTTTGCATAGTTTGTCCGCGGAATTGTATACCTTCTCCATGCGAGCTTGTGTTCCTTCTTGAGATATAGAATAATTCATTGTGTTCCCGCTCTGATACCAGTTGTTACGGTCCCGGATCTGACACAAGGATTCTTTGGGAGTATCTGGGATCTGCCACGGGTTACGGGTCTTCCAAGCATTACCGTAGGGGTAGTAGGAAGACATGGGAAAGACGAAAACGAAGATCAAGCCAAAGGGAAGCTTGAAAACCCTAGAGCTCGTTGAGGAGAACTCTAAGCCTCTTTACTCTAGATTTAACCTAATTCTTAATACTTCAATGCTTGCTTTTCTCATTACTCTTACCCCTTAAATAGGGTTCACCCTGTTAGGGTTTAATAAAATATTACAGAAATATCCCTACGAATAAAATATTCCAAAAATATCCCTGTTAATAAATAATTCCAAAAATACCCCTATGGCCTAAAACTGAAATAAAATAAAGTAAATTAAATAAAACAACTAAAATAATAATGTTATTGCGTGCATAACAACTACATTGGTCTATTACTTAACTCAGCTTGACACGGTCCCTTGTCTTCAGCATGATATTATGTAGAATTAACTGACAACTTATTCCTTGATCAACATATTATTTGGTGCACAACGTTCTAATGATCTCTGAGCGGATTATTTTATGGGTCCTTGGATTTTCATTAATTGGTACGTGTTATTGGGCTCATGCCCATTTCATCTGTTACTATTGTGTCTCTTTGGCTGAGACATTATTATTGAAAGACTTGTCAGTTGCTGACTGTTGTCAGCATTGGTTATTTCATGACGTAGAAAGCATATGGTGGCCCCAAAATATTATCTTTCTATTACCTATTACACTCCTTAATTGGAATTTATTACTCTTGCCTATGGAGGGACATGATGATGGAGGAGTTTGATTACACTTGTAAGCAATTCCTATAGACCCACTACCTACAGAAGACAGGAGTTTGCCCAACATCCAACATGAGTTATTTGACTAGAGTATGGAGCGATGTCTTACGGCTAGGAGTGATTTTACTCTCACTTATATTATGCCAATTGGGCCAATTAGAAGAGACCACCGGATTGAGGGGGAGTATCGAAAGATATGTTGAACTACCATTTTATACATGAAGATCCTATACGCCATTTGCAGCAAGCTAGGCGTTCATGTTGTTCTCTCACCTCCAGCTTGAGGGGGAGAGTTGGAAGATGGGCCCATAAGACCAAGGAAGTCCCACCCATCCAAGAGATGTGGAAGATGAGCTCAAGGCTCCTAGACCAAGGAGAAGGTCCATAGGCCCATATAGTGATGGCAAGATGGTAAATAAAGAGTCATCTCATAGAGATGGCATTGATGTAATTAGGTTAAGTTTTTGGGGCATAATTGTAATACCATAGTTTCAATAATCTATAAATTGAGCTTCAGGGGAAGGGTTAGGACACAAGTCCATAACCTCTTTATTCCTCTAGTTTCTCCCAATTTGTCATCTCTCCTTTTTTCCATAAGCTAAATCCATGTATTCCTAAAAATCAACAAGGTGTTGTAGAGATTTTATTCTGTCGAGTGACCCGAACCGGGTTTGTTCTGTTCCACATGGTAAACCCAATGGGCGAGCGCCAGACTCATTCTGTTCCGCTTGGGTTAACTCAGTGGGTTGGGTCAACTCGGTCTAGGTCAACCCGACTATGCCCTCTTGTTTATTTTCCTATGTTATATGTGTTTGGGTCATGAGTTCTCTATTGATTTCTCTTGCGACTAAGTAATTTGGTCTGATATTTGACTCGGCTCAACTTGGTTCCTTGTCTCTGGCTGGATTATTATTTTAAAGTTTTGGCAGCTTATTCCTTGGTCAGTATATTATTTTGTGCACAAACTTACAACAAATTATTTTTAAGGATAATTTTTTTAGTATTTTTATTATTTGGTACGTGTTATTGGGCCCAAGCTCATTTTATTTGTTGTTAATATGTCTCTTTGGCTGAGACATTATTATTGAAGGACTTCTCACTTGATGATTTTTGTCAGCATTGGTTATTCTGATGAAAAAAAAAAGCACATGGTGGCCCCAGAATATTTTCTTCTGGGTGATTACTCGTTACCCCTCCTTAATTGGTATTTTTTATTCCTACCATTTGAGACTCGGTGTTTTGTGGAGGGATACAGTGGTTGAGGTGTTTTATTACACTTCAGAGCAATGCCTATAGACCCACTACCTACAAAAGATAGGAGTGTACCCAACATGTAGCATGAGTTATTTGACTCGAGTATGGAGCGATGTCTAATAGCTAGGAGTGATTTTGTTATAGTCCCAAATCTTACACGGTGATTCACAGGGGGAGAAGATGAAGGAAGAAGAAAATCAAGCCAAAGGGAAACTTGAGACCCGAGGTTTGTTGACCTGAACGCACATCCCTTAGCTCGTTTAGGAGAACTCAAAAAATCCTTTCTTTAACCTAAAATCAAAACTTCTCTTTTCCATTCCTTTCACCCCTTAAGTAGGGTTCAAGAGTACAAAATTACAAATATGCCCCTCCATGCCATTCAACTTGAAAAGTAAATAAACTTAATGACTTAACTTAATAACTAAGTAACTTAACAACTAAGTAATTTAATGACTAAGTAATAGACTCAGCCACGTCGCCTTTGAATGACTCGGCTTGCTATTGACTCCATAACATTACTCCCCCCTGGAGAAAGAGCTTGTTCTCAAGTTCAAAGGCAGGGTAGGCTTGGCGGAGCGTCTCCATGTTCTCCCGTGGGCCAGTCCTGTCATTCGTGGCATCTGTTGGGAGATTTTGTTCCTCTTCTTGTTTGATGTTGTGAATATTATGATGTTTCTCGTCTACAGAAAGTTGGTTGATGTCATCTTGCACTACTTGGGAAAACCAATTTTCACACACTTCCATGCTTGTTGGACTATGTGCTCCATCCAAAAAGAAAATGAGACCTCCAAATTTACAACTACCCTCACTCTGTGTAGTAGCATGTGGGCAAGATTAGCCATGGACCAAAAGTGTGCGAACTTGGGACTGATATCAGATATAGTCAACATTTCATTAAAACACTTGTGGCCCTCTGATATTAATCTTGCATGAATATAAGCATAGAATAGACCAATAAAGGTAATTTCTGTGGTCAACACATTTTCTTTGATGTTGCCTTGGCACCCATTTTTTTACTGAAACTTTGTCCCACCTTTGCCACAAGACATCCATGAATACAGTGTCCCAACATCATTGCATTCCAACAATTTAAATTCCTCTGTGAGATTTGGTCAAAAACTCTTCTAGTATCATCCACCTAAAGTACCTTGACAAGCATGTCATGAAACTGGTTAGCAACATCATACACCCTACATACCAGTGGTTGGGCAGTTTCAAATTGACACACAAATCTGATTTTTGAAATCCAAATAGGATTCAATTGATTCATAATTACTTCTGTCCACCCCAGTTCTTTCAGTGTAGCATATCTTTTCTTTGCATAAACTATTGCCCTAGGATCCCCCAATTTCTAGTGACCTTTAGTCAGTGCATTCCATGCTAGTAAAACTTTTTGGTCCATTCTATCAAGTACATAATGAACAATCTTGATTTCTCCACATTTGGCATACATGTAAATAAGACATGTTACAACAAACACCTCATATAACAAACCAGTCCATATAGTTCTTCCTGGAATTACCATTCCTTGTCGCATAGATCCTAAGTGGGATAAAGCAGGGAGAAGGCTTATAATAGTACCCTGATTTACTAGTATGCCTTCAGACTTACCCAGAACATGGAAAGCTTAATTGCCCCATCAGCAAGCCCATTCTTTGCAAAACCAGTGAGGATAGTGTTCCATGACATCACATCTTTTTGGCAGAATCCTACTCTCATGGTGTGCCAAAGTACCCACATCTCGAAAGGGCATTTCATCAATTGTTTGGTAAGCACTAGGAATATCCCCGAACTTGGAATACATATGCATCAGAGAAGCGACCACAAACACATCTCCACACATTTCATAATCATCCACAATAGCATTCCCACAACCCCCACCTGGTCAAAGAATTTCAACGAATAAGTGTCCTAGCGGACACTACATCTCCGCAGGCTGAATACATGTGACCCAAAAAATCCCCATCACAAATTTTTGACACTAGAGCCTGAACTCCTTCCAAATCACTAGTGGAAGCCAATATATCAACAAGCAACACATAACGTTCAAGCTTATGCGAGTAACCTTTCTGGTTCTCAGCCCAACTGAACACCCTCAACACCATTGTAGAGTTTTTTCTTACAAAGTCTAGGGACTTGAGAATGGACAAGACAAAATTTGGAGAAAATCGGTTTTGAAACTTGCCACAAAATTCGGTCAAGTTGGTTTCCAGCTTGGAGGCCGAGAACGAGAGTGAGAGGCTGCAACTCGATGGTCATAATTTCAGATCAAAACCAACAAGTCTAGACTTCTCATCTTCCGCCAAGGCAACTATTTCCACTCCGAAATCAAAATTTCAAGATTTTTATGCCCCCTAATGAAGTTGAGCCTGATCTGTTGCCGATGGTGAACAACTAAAACAAGGGGCTTCTCCGCTCGAAAATTTTTTGTCTCCAATTTTGGGAGAAGTTTAGGTTGCCTTGAATAGGGGAGATTTGAGGTTGAACCAAAATTTGGCTGTTCTGACGCGATTTGGGGTAGAATGATGGGCAACAACTGTTCATCTTTCGGAGCGGCGACCTTCCCTCTAAGGCCTTAACGCGATGCTTCTCAATTTTGGCCAAGCTCAAGTCTTCTACCCTTCAATCTAGGGGTGGATTTCTTCCAAACATCATACCCCACATCCTATTGATTTTTTGGTCGATTCTTTTCATTCTTTCCTCACTTTCTGCCCTCATTGCTACATATTGCACCTCTTTGGCAATTGCTCGAATCTTGTAACTCCTGGACGAATCACCCATGTTCAATCTCTTATACCAAGTTGTTACGGTTCCGGATCTCACATGATGATTCACAGGGGGAGAAGATGAAAGACAAAGAAAATCAAGCCGAAGGGAAGCTTGAGACCCTAGGTTCGTTGAAGAGAACGCACACCCCAGAGATCATTTAGGAGAACTCAAAAATCCTTTGTTTAACCAAAAATCAAGACTTCTCTTTCCCATTCCTTTCACCCCTTAAGTACGGTTCAAGAGTACAAAATTATAGATATGCCCCTCCACGACTTTCAACTTGAAAAGTAAATAAACGTAATGAACTAACTTAATAACTAAGTAACTTAATGACTAAGTAACTGACTCAGCCAAAGTAATTGACACAACCATGTCACCTCTGAATGACTCAAGCTACTATTGAATCCATAACAGATTTTACTTTCACTTATATTATGATAGTTGGACCTCTTGGAAGAAACCACCAGCTTGAGGGGGAGTGTTGGAAAATATGGTGGACTGCCATTTTATACAAAAGATCCCATACAACATTTGCAGCAAGTTGGGCTTCCATTATGTTCTATCACCCCCAACATGAGGGGGAGTGTTGGAAGATGAGCCCAAACCCACATGACCAAGGAAGGCCCACACATCCAAGAGATGTGGAAGATGGGCTCAAGGCCCGTAGACCAAGGAGAATGCCCACAAGCCCATACAATTATGGTAGGATGGTAAATAAAGAGTCATCTCATAGAGATGGCATTGATATAATTAGTTTAAGTACCATGGGCTTAATTATAATATTGTAGGTTTATTAATCTATAAGTTGAGCTTGAAGGGAAGGGTTGGGATACAAGTCCATAACCTCTTCTTCCTCATGTTTTCTCCAATATGTCATCTCTCCTTTTCTCCATGAGCTAAATCTATGGAGTCCTAAAAATCAACATCAATAAACTGATGAAAACCAAAAAATTCTTCTAGCTTCTTTCCATCTAGAAGGAGATATGTGTGTTGGTTCGAAGAGAACAACCACACCAGTCCTCTTATCACTTGGCATGTGTTTGTACAAGATCTATGCATATGATTTGGGCCAACCAATATCAAGATTGTGATTATCTTCTCATAAAGCTCAAGCAAAGTGGCTCAATCAAAGAGTACCAAACAAAGTTTGAATGCATAGTCAATTGAGTCAATTGGCTCAAGTTGGTAGCTTCATTGGAGGCCTTAAACAAGAAATACCGAGGTAAGGTTATACATTCTAGAATCCCTATTGGAGAAATTTACTAAGCTCACATACAAAAAGAAAAATTACCCCTCCTATGTTTCAAACTTAAGTGTTCTATTATGGACTCAATAGTAGGCCGAGTCATTCAAATGCGCCGTGGCTGAGTCATTTAGTTATTCAGTTAATTGCTTTTTTTTTAAATTTGCTTTTACTTCATTTTTATTTCGATTGCAGAGTTAATATGCCATAGGGGAATTATTTTAATTCTTTCTCTTGAACTCTTGTTGGCACCAAATCTACTTAAGGGGGAACGAGGAATGGGAAAAGACAATTCTAATTTTAGCCTAAATAGGGATTTAGAGTTCTCCTCAACAAGCTCTAGGGTTGGAGTTATCCTCAGCGAACTCAAATGTCCAGGTTCCCTTTTGAATTTTACTTCTCTTTTCTTCTTTCTCTTTTCCATTTTCCAAAACCAAGAGTGACCTTAGCCGTGCTGAACCCGTCCCCAAAACTCTAGATTACCCTTTCTAGCACCGTATTACAAGATCCATATCCCGGGACCATAACAACTTGTTATTAGAGCAGTGTAACATGGGTGATATGTCTAGCAATGAAGAGCTGAGAGCCATGGTTAGAGAGATGCAGGACGCAAAGGCCAAACAAGAGGTGAGAATGACAAATTTCGGCCAGCAGCTAGAACAAATTCCAAGTATTATCCTACATGTGGAGATACTCTCAGGTATGGTTTCAGATCTTTTGGCTGCAAGAAACCCAACCCCAGACCGAAGGGGGGGAGGACAACTCGCACAGTAGAAGGGGGGAGCATCATGCACGGTGCATTGGTGTCCATGCACAGTAGGGTGGAGGTACAATACCCAGGTATACAAAATTGTATTTTCCCACTTTTGCTGGGCCCGACAACCTGTTAATTCGGTTGCATAGATGTGAGAGTTTTTTTTTAATCAAGGGACACCTGAATTTGATAAGGTGGGACTATCCACCTTCCACATGCTTGTTGAAGTGCAGTTATGGTTTCATCAAGTAGAATCTGAGAGATTGGTGCTAGATTGGGAGGAATTTAAAGAGTTATGTACTATAAGATTGAGTCCCCCAACACACAACAGCCCGTTGGGGGATTTGGTCCTATTAAGACAAACCAGATCCATGGAACATTATCATAAAAAATTCCAAGAAAAATTGGCTCAAGCAAGCAGGAAGGTTAGAGTCCACCAACAAGTAAATTTGTTTACATCAGGCCTTAATGAGTCTTTGAGGTTAGAGGTGGAACTCCATGCACTTGCTGATTTGGCAGAAGCAATGAATTTAGCTCAAGCATTGGAAGCATGATAGAAAGTTCAAATTTGGATGACTGGTTGGCAAGGGGGAGGAACTACTCACCTTAGGTGACCTTGCCAACAATGCAGTCACCCAAAAATACTCAGACTAATACTATGGCAGCAGATAAAAGGACAAACCACCACTGCAATACATAAAAAAATTAACTGGTTTAGAAATGGCTGACCACAGGGCAAAAAACCTATGCTATAACTGTGATGAACCTTACAGAGTAGACAACCAATGTAAAAGATTGTTCTGGTTGGAGTTAGATGCATTGGGATAAGAAGAACCGAATGAAGGTCCTCAAGAGGACAAACCAGAAATTTCTTTGAATGCAATTACTAGACAGAAATCAGCCAAAAGTATACAAGTACGGGCAAGGGTTCTAGACAAGGAACTTGTGGGGTTAGTGGACTCTGGAAGTACCCACAATTTCTTAAGCTAAACAGCTGCTAAACATCTTCAACTTGGGATCCATCCTCACCCAATTGCCATGGTTTTAGTTGCCAATGGTGAGAAAATCCCTAGCTATGGGGTCAACAAGGGCGGTAAAGTTTTCAATTGGTAACACTCATTTTACCACTGAATTTTTTGTCATACTATTAGCTGGATTTGATATGGTACTTGGATTCAAATGGTTGCAAACCTTGGGCCAAATTTTGTGGGATTTCTCTGCTATAACAATGAGTTTTGTGTCGGAAGGAAGCCAAGTAATGCTAAAGGGTAGTCAAGCTGAAGCGGCACATCATATCCACCTACTACACGAACAAGAACCATTGGACAGCACGTTAGAAAAGTGACTAGAAGAGTTCATAGACTTTTTTCAAGAGCTTTCAGGGCTGCCTCCATTGAGACACTGTGATCATAGAATTTGTTTAAAATCCGGATCAGATGTGGTGGTTATTAGACCATATAGGTATCCACACCTCCAGAAAGATGAAATAGAATGGCAGTGCCAAGCCTTACTGGAATAGGGCCTTATTTGCAGCAATTGTTCCCCATTCTCTTCACCAGTCCTTCTAGTTAAGAAACATGATGGCACATGGAGATTTTGTGTGGACTAGAGGGATCTAAATGTAAAAATAGTCAAAGACAAGTTTCCCATACCAGTAGTGGATAAGCTATTGGATGAATTGCATGGTTTTCAAATTTTTACCGAGTCAGATTTATGATCGGGTTGTCATCAAGTTAGAATGCATCCTTCCTGTTGGAAGATGGGCTCAAGCCATGAGCTCAAGACAAGAAGCCCACACATCAAAGGAGTGGCATATGTGTAAAATATGGTACTTTCCATAAAGATGGCATAGAAGTGTAAATATGTGTTCCTTTTATGTCTTTTGTTTTATCAAGTTGTAGCCCTAAGGGCATTGTAAAACTATACATAATGGCATTGGCTAAGAGGTAGGGCATTGAAGCACTCTCCTCTCTTCCACAAATTTGTCCAGTCCTCATTTTTCTTTTTGATGCAACCCTCTTCTCCCTTAATCCAAACTCTCTCCTTCCACGTTCTTCTACTTCTTCTTCTCCTTCTCTCTTCTTCTTCTTCTTCTTTCTTGTTGATCTAAAGTTCCTTTCATGAGATCCTAAATTCTACATGGTATTATAGCAAGGAGTTTAGGATCTCTTCATGGAGTTATTATGAAATCTGTTCAAGAAGTTGTAAAAGGAGTTCAGTCATGAAGAGATAAGTTCATACTCTTCTTCTTTACGTTTTTTTTTTTTGTTTCCTTTTCTTATTTACATACTCCTTTTTAATTTTTTTCTTTACTTCTTGAATTTTGAGTCACATCAAGTCAAGATAAATCTTTATATGTTGTAAAGATTTATTTCTATGACTAAATTGATGTTATAATCTTGACTCCTTGTAAATCAATTATAAGAGTGATCAAGATCATTTGTTGTTTGCATCTTGTTAAGATTGATGGGTGAAATTAAATTACCTTTATGTAATTTGGATCCATCTAATTTGAGGTAGAATTCTAGCACATGTTGTTGTATCTTCTCCTACTTAAGGTTGCTCATGGGTTTGTGTTATGTTGTTGGATGCCCATTATATGTTTGATGAAATTCCAGTAGTCATTTACCCTTTGTAGTTCCGTTTTTTTTTTTAACTTCAACAATTGATTTTTTTACATTGAAATCTCCCATGAGCTGAAGATAAATCTCTTCCAAGTGTCTTGGTTTGTCGTTAAATCTTCTCTAAATTTTTGCTTATTACTCGTTTGTGTTGGAGTTTGGATTAAGGCCTAATCGGTTGCATCTACTTTCTTCTCTTTGTTCTTATGAATACAAGAAAAGTTGAGTGATGGCTGGATGTTATTATCACTTTCTAAAGGCACAAATTTATTGATAATTTGGTGCTTGCCCTTGTGAAAGAAATTGGTTCTTGTTCTCTTTTGTTGGTGATTGATTTGGTCTACGGGTTCTTCAAATTACATTGAGTAATTGTTCTTTGAAGAAGATCTTTTTCCCTTGACCTCCATATTTTACTTGCCTCAGCATGGAGATTGGATACAATAGTAATAAGAGTGATATACTCCGTATTACTAAAAATCCACTTAGAGGTCTCTCCAATTACATGAGCTGGTCACAATCGGTTCGGAGGGTTCTTATTACTCTTGACCTCTTGAGCCACGTTGTTAACTTTCCTCCTCCGATTGATGAAGAAGATGCGTCCTACTACAAGTGGGTTAAGGATGATAACATGGTGATAAGTTGGCTCATTAATATCATGGAAGAGCAGGTGGCCAACAACGTGGTCCACTTGGAGACCGCTAAGAACATATGGGACACTTGTGCCAAGCTTTACTCAAGCACTGCTTCATTACATAAAATATATGATGTATTACAAAACATGCTGCATACGAAACATGGAGATAATATTCACAAATTTTTGGCTTGGTTTCGATGTTTTATTCAAGAATGGAAACTAGCTCAGCCATATTTTACTGATATTGCCATTCAAGAACGACAAAGAGAAGCTTTGGCAGCAGCCATTTTCTTATCGAATATTAAACCATACCTTGAGGTGGCCAAAACTCAGCTTCTATGTTCTTCTACTCTTCCATCCTTCGATGATATTAGTGCTACATTACTTTGGATACCGGATCCATCCCCTCCTTCTCCTATTGGTGCTCCATTGGCGATGTTCTCTGGCAATTGGGGAACATCTTCCTCATCCCAAGGACAGGGCAGAAATATGAGAGGGGGTCAAACTATGAGAGGGGTTGAAAATAGAGGTGGTAGAATGGGTCAGAATTTTTTCCGTACTGAGGCTCAACTTTGCACTTATTGTGGCCATCAGAACCACCTTGTGGCATCATGCTGGAAACTTCATGGCAAGCCTGATTGGGCTACAGCTAACCCAGTCTCGGTTAACGTTGAGAAAAATGAAGATAAGGCTGAATCATCATCCGAAAATGTGACTCTTACGGCTGAGGACTATGCTGCATTTCAGAAAATGAAGTCCTTCAAGGAATCCTCTATTCCCTCATCATCTACTGATGCCACTACTATTGCCTCAGGTATGCTCTCTTCATCTTCTTCCTCTTCCTCTTGGATCATCGACTTCGGGGCCTCCGAACATCTATCAGGTAACAAACACTTGTTACAGTCCTTATCTCCTTGTTATCCTCATAAATTCGTTACTATTGTTGATGGTACCCAAACCAAGGTCCTTGGCAAAGGTTCCTCCTCTCTTACTTCATCTATTCCCCTTCGAGATGTTTTGTTTTTTCCTCAATTTCCTTTAAATTTTCTCTCGGTTAGCCAATTGATCAAACAATTAAATTGCTCTATCACCTTCTCAAGTCTTCTTGTGTCTTTCAAGATCTCACTACGAAGCGGGTGATTGGTGGCGGCCATGAAAAGGGGGTTTTGTACTACTTCACTCTTCCACCATTAGTTGCATTCTCGTCCACTACATCTGAGGCCCAACTTTGGCACAACCGACTTGGTCATCCGTCTACCTTTTCACTTCGTTCTTTGGTTCCATCTTTAAAAGAACTTTCTAATTTCAGTTGTGAGGTTTGTCAATTAAGTAAACATGTCAGGAGTACATATTCTCCTCGTCATACAACTACAAGTACTGCTCCATTTGAGCTAATACATTCTGATGTAAGGGGCCCTTTATGTGTCTCAAATATTTCCCAAGTTAAATATTTTGTTATTTTTGTTGATGATTTTACTCGAGTGACTTGGTTATATCTATTTAAAGAGCGTTCCAAAATTCCTCCTTTGTTTAAAAATTTTCATGCTATGGTCTTGACACAATTTGGGAAGAAAATTCAAACCCTTAGATCTGATAATGCTAAGGAATACATGTCTCATGACTTCAAATTATTTTGTGAGAGTAATGGGCTTATTCATCAAACATCATGTGCCTATACTCCTCAACAAAATGGTGTTGCTGAAAGGAAGAATCATCATCTTCTTGACATTGCTCGGGGCCTCCTCAGCTCCATGAAGGTACCCTATTTCTATTGGCCTCATACTATACTTACAACATGCTTTCTCATTAATAGGTTACCTTCATCAGTCCTTCATCATAAAACTCCTTACTCTATGTTATTTAATGGTGAAAATCCTTTTTCTCTTCCTTTGAAAGTGTTTGGATGTACGTGTTTTGTTCATGTTACATCTCCACATAAAAACAAACTAGATCCTCGATCTATGAAGTGTATTTTTTGGGATACTCTTGCACCCTGAAAGTTTATGTCTGTTACAATCCTACTCTTCGGAGGATGTTTATCTCTAGGGATGTGACTTTCTTTGAGAACACTCCCTTCTACTCCTCCCATGATGCTCCTCCATGATGCTCCTCCATGATGGACTTGTCCTTCTACTACTCCTTGTCCGCTTGTGCCGTTCAATCTTGGAGTGGATCCATCCCCTGATGCACCGACCATACCTTCACTTGTGGAGTTGTTGGATCCACCCGAGGTAAGTCCATCTCCTCCTATGTATGGGCCTGAATTTTATACTCGGTCTATTGCTTTAAGAAAATAACATCGCTCTTGTACTACTTTGTATCCTATCTCAAATTTTATGTCTCACCATCGCTTGTCTTCCAAGTGTTTTCAGTTTCTTGCGTCCCTTTCTTCTACTTCCATTCCGTAGTCGTATCAGGAGGCCCTGAGACATCTAGGATGGAAGGTGGCTATGGATGAAGAAATGCACGTCTTATACGAAAACCAAACCTGGTACTTAACATCACTCCCAAAAGGTAAAAGACTGGTTGGTTGTCGATGGGTTTTTTTGGTGAAACATAATCCGGATGGATCAGTTGCTCATCTTAAAGCTCGACTGGTTGCTAAGGGATATACGCAGTGCTATGGGATAGATTATGAGGAGACCTTCTCTCCTGTTGCAAAATTGAATGTTGTACGCAACATCTTATCTATTGCTGCTAACTCCTCATGGCCTATCTATAAGTTGGATGTTAAAAATGCTTTTTTAAATGGTGATATCAGTGAGAAAATTTATATGGTTCAACCACCTGGTTATGTGGTTGAGGGGGAGTCAGTATGCAGGTTAAAAAAGTCTTTATATGGGGCTTAAGAAGTCCCCTCGGGCTTGGTTTGATAAATTTAGTCAAACACTCCTACAGTTTGATTTTCATCGGTGCTCAGTTGATAATTTCATATATTATAAAGATACGATCAAAGGGAAAATATTATTGGCCGTATACATGGATTATATTATCTTAACCGGTGATGATGCTTTGAGCATACAAGAGGTGAAGCAGATGATATGTCAGGAATTCAAGACTAAAGACCTCGGTATGCTTAAATATTTTTTAAGTATAGAAGTTCTTCAATCCAAACATGGGATAATATTGTCTCAAAGGAAATATGTCTTGGATGTCCTTGAAGAAACAAGATTGAAGGGTTGTAGACCAGTTGACACACCTATGGATACAAATGTAAAATTACGTGCCACAAATGAAGAAGATATTGATATTGGCAAATATCAAATACTTGTGGGAAAAATGATTTATCTCACTGGCAGGCTTTAGAGATAATATTATGTTATCTAAAAGGAGCTCTAGGAAGAGGATTGTTGTATAAAAAACATGGGCACTTCAACATAGAAGGCTTCCCAAATGCAGATTGGGCTAGATCTCATGATGATAGAAAATCTACATCAGGATATTGTAATCTAGTTGGGGGAAACTTGGTTACATGGAAAAGTAAGAAGCAAAATATGGTTGCAAGATCTAGCGCCGAAGTAGAATACAGAGCTATGGCCCATACCGTTAGTGAATTTTTATGGATCAGGACCCTTCTTACTGAACTAAGTTTTTATAAAAAGGGATCCATGAATCTGCATTGTGATAATCAAATAGCCATTCATATCACTTCAAATCTAGTTTTTCATGAAAGAACTAAACATATTGAGGTGGATTGTCATTTTATACGGGAGAAGTTTCAAGCAGGAATAATCTCTCTCAAACATGTGTCATCTCAAGAGCAAGTAGCTGATATTCTCACTAAACCCGTTACATCTAAAATCCTATCGTTTATATGTGGCAAGCTGGGTATTTATGATGTTTTTTCTCCTCCAGCTTGAGTGGGAGTGTTGGAAGATGGGCTCAAGCCCACGAGCTCAAGACAAGAAGCCCACACGTCAAAGGAGTGGCATATGTGTAAAATATGGTACTTTCCATAAAGATGGCATAGAAGTGTAAATATGTGTTCCTTTTATGTCTTTTGTTTTATCAAGTTGTAGCTCTAAGGGCATTGTAAGACTATAAATAAAGGTATTGGCTAAGAGGTAGGACATTGAAGCACTCTCCTCTCTTTCCACAAATTCCTCCAACCCTCATTTTTCTTTTTGACGCAACCCTCTTCTCACTTGATCCAAACTCTCTCCTTCCACGTTCTTCTTCTTCTCTTCTCCTTCTCTCTTCTTCTTCTTCTTCTTTCTTGTTGATCTAAAGTTCCTTTCATGAGATCCTAAATTCTACACTTTCGATATTGAGAAAACATCATTCCGTACTCACCATGGACATTTCGAGTTCGTGGTGATGCCACTCGGGTTATCCAATGCACCTTCCACATTTCAAGCTTTGATGAATGAGGTATTCCATGGCTTTCACCAAAAGTTTGTGTTAGTCTTCTTTGGTGATATTTTGATTTACAACATATCAAGGGACAAGCATTTGGAAGACTTACAACTTGTTTTCCAACTTCTCCGAGCACATCACCTCTACTTGAAATGCTCTAAACATTCATTTGGGGAACCCCCAGTTCTTGGCCACATAATCTCAGTAAAGGGTGTAATAGTGGACCTAGAAAAAATTATAGTAGTCACCAATTGCCCACAACCGCACAACATTTCAGCCTTAAGAGGATTTTAGGGGTTAGTGGGATATTATCGGAAGTTCATAAAAAAGTTATGGAACGCTGGCCATTCCCTTGACCAGTCTTCTCAAACGTAATGCCTTCAATTGGAGCGATGCGGCTATAGACTCTTTCAATCCACTCAAACAGGCTTGAGCTTCCACCCCAATCCTGCAATCGCAAGACTTTGAGGCCTTATTTTTGGTTGAGTGTGATGCTTCCGGGGGAGGTATTGGGGCGGTTCTACAACAAACTCAGCATCCCATTGCACATCTGGAGACATTCTGCCAAGCCTACCTTACCTTTGAGCTTGAGGACAAGTTCTTTCTCCAAGGGGAGTAATGTTATGGACTCAATAGTAGGCCGAGTCATTCAAAAGCGTCGCGGCTGAGCCATTTAGTTATTCAGTTAATTGCTTTTCTTTCAATTTGTTTTTACTTCATTTTTATTTCAATTGATGAATTAGTATGTTGTAGGGGCATTATTGTAATTATTTTTCTTGAACTCTTGTTGGCACAAACCCTACTTAGGGGGGAAAGAGGAATGGGAAAAGACAAGTTTGATTTTAGCCTAAATTGGGATTTGGAGTTCTCCTCAATGAGCTCTAGGGTTGGAGTTCTCCTCATCTAACCCAAAGGTCTAGATTCCCTTACGAATCTGATTTTCTTCACTTTTCTTCTTTCTCTTTTCCATTTTCCAAAACCAATAGTGACCTTAGCAGTGCAGAACTCATCCCCAAAACTCTGGATTACCCTTTCCAGTACCATGTTACAAGATCCATGACTCGGGACTGTAACAGTTTCTCAAATTACTTAAGTTGAGATCAGTCGGTTAAGAGATTCCTTATCACTAGAGATCTCTTAGGACATTTGGCTAAACCAGCTCCACCCATAGATGAAGTTGATAATTTCTATATTAAATGGCTCAAGAATGACACAATTGTCATTAGTTGGCTAATTGACAACAAGGAGAAAACTATATGATGTGTTTAATAACATGTTTATTACTAAATAAAAAGAAAACTTGCATGAGTTCTTGGCTAGGTTTAGAGGGCTGATTAATGAGTGGGAAATTTTCTCAAACCTAGTCCATTGATATATCGGTTCAAGAAAAGTAATGGGAGGCCTTAGCAGTCGCTATTTATTTGTCAAATATCAAGCCATTTCTTGAAGTGGAAAAATCCCAACTCCTTAGCTCCTCCACATTTTCATCTTTTGATGACATAAGTGAAATATTACTTCAAATACGAGATCCTTCCTCCACATCTCAAACTAATGTATCATCTGCTATGTACTCAGGAAATAGGGGTAAATCTTCTACCACCCGAGGGCATGGTAGAAATTATAGAGGAGGCCAAGCAAGAGGTGGTAGAAGTGGCTCAGGTCCTTCAAGGTTAGACAAATGTGTCTGCACTCACTATGGTGGAGTAACCATCTGGTGGATACCTATTGGAAGCTTCATGGCAAACCGGACTAGGTCATTGCCAACCAAGCCTCGGTTCAAAATGAGAATATTTCTACCCAATCTAAGTCAAAAAGAGGAAAGAAGACTATCACCGATGATGATTATGATATCTTATAAAGGATAAAAACTTTGATGGTATCCCCTCCATCTTTTTTTGCATCTTCAACTACTACTACTGCCACTGCTTTGGGTATAATTTCTCCCACTTCTTCCTCTTTATCTTGGATCATCGACTCAGGGCCTCCGAGCATCTTATAGGTAATAAGAGTCTATTAAATTTCCTATAGCCATGTCTACCAAATAAGTTTCTTACCATGGTTAATGGATCCATAACCAAAGTTCTTGGGAAGGGATCCTCCTCTGTTACACCATCCCTTCCGCTTACTTATGTCCTATTTGTCCCTCAATTTCCCTTAAATTTTTTTATTTGTTAGCCAGTAAAAAAAATGTTTTAATTGCTCCATAACCTTCTCACCTTCTTCATGTGTTTTCCAGGATCTCACAACTAATCACATGATTGTGGCGGCCATGAACAAAGGAGCATTTATTACTTAAACTCTCTTCCACTCACTGCGATTGCCACTTCTTGGACAAAGGCAAGGTTGTGACACAACCGGTTTGGTCATCCATCAGTAGCATCGCTTCAGCACTTATTTTCATCTTTAAAAACTTTATCAAATTTCAATTGTTAAGTCTATCAATTGAGCAAACACCAGAGGACAACATATTCTCCTCGAAATAAACTTAAAGGTGTTGCTTCCTTTTCATTAATTCATTCAAATATATGGGGGCCCTTAAATGTCTCGAACATATCTCAAGTTAAATATTTTATCACCTTTGTTGATGACTTCACTAGAGTAACATGGCAATTTTTGTTTAAAGAACGATCTGAATTTTTTTCCATATTTAACTCCTTTCATGTTATGGTGTCTTCACAATTTGGAAAACAAATACAATTGTTTCGATTGAATAATGCCAAAAGTACCTATCTAGCGAATTTCAATCCTTTTTGTCATGATAGTGGTATTATTCATCAAACTTTGTGCCTAAGCCCTAAAAAAAATGGTGTAACTTAAAGAAAAAACTGAAAACTTCTTGAGGTAGCCCGTGGCTTACTCTACTCTATGAAGGTGCTATACTATTACTAGCCTCATGCCATTCTTACAATCTACTTCTTTATTAATAGGCTACCTTCTTTAGTTCTTAGCCATAAATCCCTATACTCGTTATTTTTTTTCAGATGAAGACCCATACTCACTTTGTTTGAAGGTCTTTGGTTGCACATGCTTTGTTCATATCACATCCTCTCCAAAGAGTTAGCTTGAGCCTAAGTCTCTAAAGTGTATCTTTTCGGGCTACTCTCATACCCAAAAAAGGTTAAGTCTATTATAATCCTTATCTTTAGAAGTTAATTGTCTCTAATAAGTTCACCTTTTTCGAGGACACATCTTTTTATATCTCAAAAGATGCACCTCCGGGTCTTTCATTAGTACAAGAAACTTTGAAGCCCGTTGTGGCACTTTATGCAGATCTACTTCAGCCCCCTGAAGACTCAGCCAACACCACACTCATTAAGTTTATAGATCCGTCTGAGGTAAGTCAGCCTTCTCCTATTGTATTTGGCCCACAATTTGATATTTGGCCCATAGCTTTGCGGAAGGAGCCTCAGACTTGCAGTAGGCCCTCCACTGTTAAGTTGTGGAGCTTAATCAATGCCTTACACTGAGTCGGTACGTGGACCACTAATCTTTCCCTCTTGTATTGCGGTGGCCCTAATTTTTCTTTTATATTTGATGGCACCACTATTAGGGTTTTATCATCATTGTGGAGAATCATATGTGGTGGCCTGAGAGAGGTTTGATAAAAACACCTATGAGTGTGTGCAATTTCTCTTGTAAACAATTTCATCTTGATAGTGAATTACTACAGTGGCGAAAGACAAGACATAGTCTCACCTTGAGGCGAACCTGTGTAAATCTTGTTGTATTTTTTTGCTTGCTTATTTTTATTTTTTGATTATTATTGTTGCTCACGATAGTTTGGAATTAGGGCGTCTAATTCTAACATCCACTTCTCATCCTATATCAAAATTTTTTTCTCACCATCAATTGTTTTCTTCATGCTATTAGTTTCTTGCATCTATTTCTTCATCTCTGTTCCATAGTCCTATCATGAGGCTTTGAGACATCTAGGATGGAAGGTAGCCATGGAATAAGAAATGCATGCCTTGTATGAAAATCAAACTTGGGTCCTTGTTCCCCTTCCTCTTGGAAAGAAACTAGTGGGCTATAAATGGGTTTTTACTATCAAACACATTCTAGATGGTTATGTTGCTTGTTCTATTGGAAGATGGGCCCAAGTCCACATGAACAAGGAAGGCCCACATATCCAAGTTTGTTGGAAGATGGGCCCAAGCCCATAAGATATTGACTCACCATGATCACTTGAGGTGGCATAAGAAGTCTTACATACCCAAAATTATTATGGAAACAGATCTCATAGAAGAGTTTCAGTTTAAAGGTTTTTTAGTCATGTTAGTCTTCTATTTATATTGAGTTATTTAATTATGCTAGGGCTTATCTTTATCTTTAAGTGTTAGAGTTTGGGTGTAATTGGGACAAAGGTAGTTTAATTGTAATTGGACTCTATTACCTTCCTCTATCATAAATAGAGTTTCATGTACTCTGATTATAATAAGTCAATGAAGTATTTCTCTTTTCCATAAATTCAACATGGTATTGACTCAATCAACCCACAAAGATAATGAGATCCTTTTCTGATCTATTATCTCTAGCTATTTAGGTTCGTATTTATCTTCTTCTTTTTTTCTCTTTTCAATCCCTATACCATTTGTTTCCTTTGAATTTTTACCTTTATACTAAGCTTTTAATATTGCATATTATATATGGACAGAAAGATATTCGAGTCTAATTTCCAAGGAAAAGTTATTTTTTCCAATCAGAGTTATCTAAAAATAGAAATTGATATTTGAAGCATCCAAGGTCGGGTTAAAAAAGAGGTTCGAGCAGTAGCAGAAAGCTTCAACTTCTGAGCAATTTAATGCTATTAAGAATGAAACTTTATATGGATAATTACATATCAGAAGAAATATCTCTAAATCTATTTTCTTAACTATTAAACCAATTCTTTATCTGAGTTTTTTATACGGAGATATTGATCTTGGAAGATTCAATGGTCATGTTGGAAAAAGGGGAAAGAGTACTTAGTTCAGCCAAATTACAAAGACCCAAATCTATCAGATTATATATATCAATATAAGTATATTTTATGAAGAAAAATTATACTTGGATGAAATTTTTTTAAGTCTAGTTTCATAAGGAGAAATTTTCATGCCAATCTGATCTATATTTAAAGATATATTCTCATTGGAAGAATCAAAGGTCATGCCGATATCCTGTTGCATTGAAAAATCTGAGTTTAAGCCGAATGTTTTGCATCAATTTTTGAGTTTCTATTATTGAGCAACCATATCACTACCATACTACATCTATGTTATTTGGTTCAAGCTGGGATCACTGTCATTACCTCAAGCTTGAGGGGGAGAAGTAGAAGTACAAGAAAGAGGTATTTTATTCCATATGTTGTGATAAGTATTATGTGATCAAAATATTCAAGAAAGGGAGAGCACAAAAAAACATTGAACACCAAGAATCCTAACTTGCAATAATAATTGTATTAATTATTGGTGATATCTTAATTGGCTCGACTCGATTCTTTTTCTCCAGCTGGATTATTATTTTGAAGTATTGACAACATATATTCGGTGCAACTACTTGCATTGGATTATTTAATAGGTCATTTTACAATGATTTTTATTATTTTGGTTTGTGTTATATGGGCCCAGCCTATTTCAGCTGCAACTATTGTGTCTCTTTGGATGAGACGTTATTATTGAAGAAGTGATGGCCTCAGCATCCTATCTTCCTCTTTACCCATTACCCATTGGTTATTTGGCAGCCTTTCTCCTACCAGCTGTTATTTGACTTTGACATACCTCTATGGGTCAATCTCCCACGTGTTGCTTTAGTTGGGAGTTAAGTCCATCATGGTTGGGTGTTTTAAGACCATTGAGACTTTATATATATACCCATGGGTCTTTTATTTTTGCCTCGTGAATGACAAACATTACCCACTTATGACGTCTTTTATTGCTATCTTGTGAATGACAGTCATTTATCATGTATCACACCTTTTATAGACATCTTGTGAATGACAAGCATTTGTCATCCATTTCTACCTATGAGAGTTGGTGCCCGGGTTGGGACACTATGATGGAGGAGCTTATTACTACATATATGTTATCCCCCTTTATTGGCATTTATTAATCCTACCACTTGAGTGTCGTTGTCCTGTGGAGGGAAACGGTGATGCAGGAGTTTTATTACACTTCTGAGCATTGCGTATAGACAATGTCATATGGCTTGGAGTGATTTTAATCTCACTTATCTTATGCCAGCTCAGCTTCATGGAAGATACCACTAGCATGACGGGGAGCATTGGAAGATATGGAGGACTGCCATTTTTACAAGACGATCTTATACATAATTTGTAGCAAGCTGGGAGTTCATGATGTTCTCTCACCCCCACCTTGAGGGGAAGTTTTGGAAGATGGGCCAAAGCCCATAAGATATGGACCCACCATGATCACACAAGCTGGTGAGACCCACCGTGATCATGTGAGGTGGCATAAGAAGTCTTACACAATAAGAAGTCTTACGAACCCAGAATTATTATGGAAGTAGGTCTCACAAAAGAGTTTCAATTTAAAGATTTTTTAGTCATGTTAGTTTTTTTTTATATTGTGTTATTTAATTATGCTAGGACTTATCTTTAAGTGTTAGAGTTTGGGTGTAATTGGGATAAATGTAGTTTAATTGTAAATGGACTTTACTTCCTTCATGTACTTTGATTATAATAAGTCAATAAAGTATTTCTCTTTCCATAAATTCAACACGCCTCAAAGATCGACTCATTTCCAAGACATACGCTCATGGAGTGGTTTATGGGAAAAAAATTTCTCTAGTTCCTAAATTAAGCTCGATACACATCTTATAATCTCTGGTTACTAATTCCACTTGGGCAATATTTCAGATGTCAAAAAAAAAATTTTGAATGGGGACATAAAAGAAGAGATGTATATGCACCACCCATTTGGTTTTGTGGTTGAGGTAGAGTCGGTATACAAATTGAGAAAGTCTTTCAGTGGCCTTAAATAGTCTCCTCAAGCTTGGTTTGCAAAATTTTAGCCAAGCAATGTTATGGTATGGATTCAACCGGTGCTCAATAGATCATTTTGCTTTTATCAAAAATACCTCAAATGGAAAAGTATTACTAGTAGTTTATGTGGATGATATCGTCTTAACTGGTAGTGATGTGGACAACATCAAAGATGTCAAAGAAAGTATTTACCAAGAATTTTAAACAAAGGATCTTGGACTTCTAAAATATTTTCTAGGAATAGAGGTGTACCAATCAAAGCATGGGATCATATTATCTCAGAGAAAGTACATCATGGACCTACTAGAGGACACATGGATGGGAAGTCGACCTATTGACACTCCAATGGATGCTAATGCAAAACTATGTGCAAGCTCTAGCGAAGATGTTGATATAGGTAAATATCAGAGGCTTGTGGGAAAGTTTATTTACCTCATAGTGACCAGACCAGTTATATCATATGCAGTAAGTGTGGTGAGTCAATATACGGATAAACCACAACTTACCCATTTTCAAGCCTTGGAGAGGATACAAAGATATTTCAAAGGAGCTCCAAGAAAAAGGGCTTCTCTATAAGAATCATGGCCATTTCAACATAGAAGGTTTCTCATCTGTAGATTGAGCTGGATCACCTAATGACAAGAAATCCACTTCAGGGTATTGTACCTTAGTTGGAGGTAACCTGGTTACATAGAGAAGCAAAAAGTAAAATGTTGTTGCAAGCTCTAGTGCAGAAGCAGAGTAAATAAGTAAGGCCCGAACAGAGCTTCTATGGATCAGATTTCTTCTAACTAAATCCTGATTCTATAAAGGAGCTTCTATGGAATTATATTGCAACAACTTGGTAGTCATTCATATCACTTCAAATCCTATCTTCCAGGAGAGGATAAACCACATTGAGGTAGACTGCCACTTTATTCAGGAAACATTTCAGGCTGGAATCTTATATCTCAGACATGTTCCATCACAAGGGCAGGTGGCAAACATTCTTACGAAATCAGTCACACTCAAGATCTCAACCACTATATGTGGCAAATTGGATATCAATGATGTTTTCTCTCCACTAGCTTGAGGGGGAGTGTTGGAAGACACCTCAAAGTGCCTACTGTAAATACCTTCCCCACATCAAGGAGGTGGCACAATGTGTAATTTAATGATTAGGGGGCACAAGGTTGTAATTAATGAAGATGATATATGCAACTTATATCTTTTCCTTTTGAGAGATTGTATCCCTAAGGTCATTGTAGTCATTGTAACCTTCTTTCATAAAATATAAATAGAGGATCAAGGCAAGGGTTAGATCATTAAGTCTCCCCTCTTCTCTCTCAAATTCGTCCACAGACTTTTCTCTCAAAGTCTCTCTCTTTCCCCCCTCCCCCTTTGTTCTTTTTTTCATTTTTCCTCTCATTTTCTTCTCCTCTTCTTCCTCATCTCCTCTCTCTTATACCCTCTTGGTCGAGGACCTTATCATGGGATCCTAAATCCAACACAAAGAAACCAAACTCTTTGAGGAAGAAGAACAAGAATCTAGTGAAGATCATTCGACTGATCCACAATCATTTAAACAACCCATTCCAAAAAAATTGCAAATTAAGAATGAAGCTTCAATCTAAGAAAGATAGGTCTTCAAAATATGTAAATAACCTATCTATATTAGAAGCACGTTATTTCAAGAATTTTGTGTTTTTCTTGAGAGATATATTTGAGATTCTATTGTGATTTTAAAAAGGACAAGGTGTCCCTTTCTATGTTTTATGACTCTATTTTTGAACATCAAGAACTCGTCTTTATGAGTTGACTTAAGCCTTGTTAAGGCAAGACCTTACTCACCTCATCTGTATTAAGAGGGTCCAGTTTGGTTGAATAGGAAAGAACCATTAGGCCTTTGACACTGTTGTGAACCATAAATCACTGTGAAAGCAAGCGGTACTGAAAATCCTTTGGTGGGTTTAGGCCTAGTGTGCCTATTGAGCTGTTGTTGCAAAATTTCATTGTGGGTCTAGGCCAGATTGACTAGCAAGTTGCTGGAATATTCCTTTGTGGGTCTAGGTTGGATAATGTAATTGTTATTGTATTCCTTTATGAGGCTGAAGTTTTGTATGCCAGCTACTGTATTTAATTGATAAGTGTAAATCCTTGTGTGGACAACAATATAATTGTCTTAGAGACTATTTATTGTATGTACAATTAGACAACCCAAAACATAGAGAATTAACTTAAGGTGAAAACAACTTGTAAGTGGATTGGAAACTCTAGAATATGTTAAGATGTGAACCAATATAGATCATCATATGATCATCATGTGATTGTATGAATTTTTGTGGTTGAACTCTGATTTTAATTTTTACATTGCACAATTAAATTCTAGAAACTTTTAAAATACTTAAGGGATAAGCTAAAATTCTATTCACTCTCACTCTACATTTGTTTTTTAATGGAACAAACAAATACATGCCAAATACGAAGAAATTATTTTTTATTTATTAAATTAAAATTTTATGATTAAATTGAAAATTGACCTTAGTTTATATAGACTTAGGTCCATACTCCTTTCTTCCTATTCATATAAAAACTCCAACCTATTATATGAGCCTATATTTTTTATTACTAATTAGGCTCATCACCCTTGACAAGGTGGGTTCTTGGTTAGCATCCTTACCCCAATTTATGCTATTGGGATTTTTTTATCACAACCATAAACAAATAATAAACAAATGCAATCAGGATTTTTTTATGACAACCATAAATAAATAATAAGAAAATCTAAAAGATAGTTATGAATATTGTGGTTATTGGAAGACAAAAAATTTAACATGTTTGTGGCTAAAATATTTAGCTTAGCTAGGGGAGGTAGAAGGGTTGTTCACATGAAGGTTAGTGTTTAATTTCATAAAATGGGCATGCTTGAGAGGAAAACATGAGAGGGGAAGAAGAGACATGAGAGGTAAAGGCACATTAAGGGAAAATAAACTAGGAGAGGAGATTAACATGCTTGTCTCCCTTCCTCTTCAGCACTCTTATTAATAAAGAAAAAAACATTTCCTAGTTACAAATTAACTATACTGCCCAAGATATCCATTGACACTCAAACTATAACTTGCTAAATTAAACATGGAAGAAATAAAAAAAAAAAAAAAAAAAACTTGAAAACGTCTTCTTTTACTTGAGTTTTTTCTTTTGAGCTTGCTTCTCTTGTGAGACTTGTCTTGCATGAGATTCTTCTTAGACTCCCTTGTGAGAAATGTTGTGCATGAAAATCATCTTAGACTCTTTGATGTAGCTTCTTGAACAGTCCCCCTCAAGTTTGAGTTGGTAACTTCACGTTAAAAATAGAAATTATTAGCAACTACGAAAATTTCTTTGGTCTTTAATATTCAATTCTTCCTTCTTTAATACTTGGGTTTTGTCTCATATCCTTCCTCTTAATTGGATACTTTTGACACAACTCTTTGAATTCTTTATTACTGGTCACATAAAAATTTATTCATAGCAGGCTTCTAATCTTATTGTGGGTTGAATTCTCAACCTTGTTCTGACCTCATTTAACTATTTCCCTTTTCAAGCCCTGCCGCCCTACCTAATTGTCTTGCATTGTCGTACCTACCTCAAAAACTTTTCACAAAAAATGTGAAAACTCAATAAAGGCCCCATTTAAGAGAAATCAAGTGTTATCAATTTGGAGAAAATGCAATACTTGAAGAAAACAAGCAACATTCATGGGTGAAATCAATATAGAGTTGGGTATTAGTGGAAAAAAAAAAGTAAACTTATGGTTAGGTAGGAATGGAAAATGTCGAATGATTTGAATCAAACAAATAAGAAAGCAAATCTAATTTTGACTGACAAAGAAAACCAAAAATTTCAAAAACCCAAAGCAAACCTCATGTTGATTTTTTACAAAGAAGAGAATCAGATGGAGATATCTTCTAATAAAAAATATTTATTTTTTAAAGAGGTCATCAAAATCAAGCCATCAATGTTTTCTCTCTTGGCAATCAATTGAGGGTTTTTTGCATCCGAATTTTTTTATCATTTAAAAAATAGGTTATAATTATTCTTTATTCTACTTATCCTTCACATTTCTTTAAAATTCGAAAAGGTAACTAGGGGCAAAGGAACACATTCTAACCTCAAACTAAACCAGTTGGCCTCATCCTTGTCTTGTGATGATAAATGGCCATTGTACTATGACATTATATCTTGTTAACCCACCTTGTTGTCACCCCGAGCTTATCATCATTTGTCTTAACATTTTCTTGGAGATTTAATCTATGATAAGGGTAAGTACTAGGTAAAGGCATCTGAAGAACTTCTGTTGTTGGTTTAGGATTTTAACTTAAGGTTGAGTTTGGGTCTGAAAATCTAAGCCAGGTTCTAAGCTAACTCAGTTCTGAATGGATTTTAGATGTATGTACCCCATAATGAATAGTCCTATTAGCATGCAATTGTTTTTTATACATCTTTACGATTTTTTACTATAAATATTTAGGGGGGGATTAATTAAGGTTAAGAAATTTAAAGTATATAAATCAAAACCATAGGAATTCTTTTTCTTCCTTCTACATATCTTTCAAGCAGTCATATTACGCGGCGCATTGCTACAGAAGCACAAAAAGATTGCTTGAGCCAGATTTGAAATTTCGCACTTCCAGTCTTCCAAGTAAGAGTATTTCTATTTTGGATCCTTAATGTTTATGTATGGTTGTATTCTTCTTCTTCTTATTCTTCTTCTTCTTATTCTTCTTCTTCTTTTTTTAAGAATATTACTCTATAGTTTTCATCCTGAAATCTTCACCTCTCTAAATTGTGTTTTGTAGGTTTTATTGGTCTAAAGTCCTTGTCCATTTTTACCGTATTTTTTTTCATACCACATGAAGTCTATCTCACTCCACATGAGAAATAGATTGATTACATTGTGGTTTCTTAGTGCTATGATTTATATGAGGCTTTTATTACCCTCAAGCTAGGCTACAATTCAATAAGAACCGAGAAGCAAGACCTATGTTTGGGGTTTTTGAAACGATTACCAAATTAACCCATTGCAAATAGATATTTTACTAATATATATATATTAAAACAAAAAATTGCTTAGATGAAATTATTCATGTGTTAATAAAATTAATAAAATGTTTCTTAAATTTAACAATTTAATTTTGTATGGTTAGTTGAAGATATACAATTATTTTCTTTATCGCCCTTGCACATCATGAGTGTGCCAAGAGATATATATGTATAAATGATTATAAATGAAATTTCCAATAAGAGAAAATTTATAGGTATAAAATAATAAGAGTCATTTTATATGAAGAAATCAAGAACATGGATTTAATCCGAGTAGTCATTTGATGTTCCATATTTAATTAGTTGTTGGATTTCAATGAAATATCTTTTTTAAATTATTCATAGTTGATGACGTTTAAGTTTTATTATTATAATATTTTTTAAAAATATTTCTAATATTAATTAAAAGTTTATGTTATTGAAGGATAAAAGATAAAAAACCTTTGTAGATGAAATGTGGTAGTCGGCAACCCAGTCGATATTATGAGTTTTACAAGCATGGGAAAAGGATGCATGTAACTAAACTTGGGAGAACACAAGTCCAACCTCCTTGTCCTTTGAATGTAATAATAATTATTTTAGTAGTTTACAATTTAGAATTTTTTTGAACCTTTTGTTTTACTACTTTGTTTTACTACTTTGGTAGACAAAAAACACTTAAGACACACAAAACTATGTTTAAATGTTATTTATAATTTTTTTAAACATGGCAATAACTTGTACAGATTTTACAAAAAAAAAAAAAAAAAACGTTAGTGGTAAGATGTTAAAATATTAATTTCATTACTTTTTATATGGGTAGAATTCATTGTAGTATTTTTCAATTTGGTGACCTGTGGAGATAATATTATTTTTGGAAAAATATGAAACATAAATCAGCTACAAACGAATCATCCATTTGATGTTTTTTTTTTAATTTTGTGATTTCCACATTATATAAAGGTAAGTTTGGAGAATATTGTTTGTTGATGAGAGACGATTGAAGATCCTGAAAATCTTTCATCCAAGGTTTTTACTCTTTTTAGATTCCATTTCTGATTAATTGGGGGAAAGTTGTAAGAGCCAACATATTGAGAATCCGAATTTTAGGGTATGTTTCCTATTAAATAGTGAAAAATTGCATCTGTCTTGAAACAACAAACAAACGAAAACACAATCAAAGAAGAGACAATAGAGTAGAAGTGAGTTGATATATTATCATATCTATGTGTGTTTTCTTTTTTCTTTTAAACTTTGTTATGTGTGGATGTGCATTTCTATCTTACAAAAGATATAAAAAATTGAGTTTAGATATGCTAGCCCATTTTAGCATGGGGTTAGATCCATTGGAGTGAATAGGAACTGCTCTCCTTAGTCAATGAGTCTCATGCATCGTTCCATTCCCTACACCAAAGAAAATCTACAAAGGATGAAAGAATTCAAAAGTGTAACACAAATTTCAGCACTATAAGTAAAAAAGTTCATTATCAAAATGGCATTAGTTTTTCTCAAGCCGTACGGTCATAGCCAAACAACTATTCTTGCTCTGTTACACTTGCGCTAATATACAGTCCTCTGTTACAAGTTGCTAATGCTCTTTCAAAAATCATAAATAATCAAAGTACTTAGATTCACTTGTGCTCTGTATCGTATCATAATACAGTTGTCAGATGCAAACTGTTGAAACAAAACTAGTTTCATGATTGCCGATTCTTCTTCTTTTACTGCACTCGTTTTGTTTGAGCTCTGCAAGCGTTTGGTCTTGCAGTAATTCTTGCATAGAAGTGAATCGGAATGAGCTCAAGACTTGTTAAGTTTGATCTCAACTTGACTCCTGCCAAAAGGAAGCGGGGGACTAGCAGCCCAAGGAAACGTTTGGATGGAGAAACAAGTTCAGCTCCTCGTGAATCAGAGAAAAAAAGACGTCAAGAGACTGCACCTCAGAAAGACCCCACGGAGATCTGTTTAGGCTTTGCGAAAAAGAGAAATGAAGATAAGATGATTAATGTCTATTCTCAGCCAATTGAGGATCCCATTTGGAGGTAAGTCTTACTCTCTTCAACAAATACAGTAAATTCCTATCTTAAAAGTAACATTACCAATATTCTTGGCCAGTCCATTTTAAAAGTTGCTGCAGAAGTGATACTACTAATTGTACCACGTAAAGAATGGTTGTAAAAAGTAAATAGGATGGAGGTTAAAAGAGCACACTTCTATGTCTTGTACAACATATGATTTTCTTTTTAGTTAGTACAATTCTTAAGCCATGTCACTGCCCTGGTTGAAAATCATGAATATCCCAGGGAAAGCATTTCCTACAAAGTTTTTCATGATTACAAGTTTTCTAGAAATCTCTAATTTAAAATCTTATTATTTTCTTATTTGAAATTATTTTGAAATATAATAAGATTTTTATGGTAGTTATTACTATGATTTCCAAGGAAAAGAAAGAAAACCATGTTTTTGTCTATCAACGAGCCGACTCCAGTTTGGACTCGACAAATATAGGTTATCAATTTTTTTTTTATCAAATTTAGACAAGGAAACTGTGATTAAGTGTGAGCTTAATCTGAGATTAATTACATAAGATTTTGAAAAAGAAGTAGGAAAGAAGGAAAGAGAGAAGTTGAATTGTTCAAAGGCTTGCCCCAAAAGATTAAGCTCACTAAAGTTCTCCATCAAGTTATATAAGAGGAACACTGAAAATTATTAATAATACCCAATGAGCTATACAATAGATATTTAAAAAAAAGTTATTTAAATTACACTCTTCTACCCTTATTTAAATACTAAAGTTTACAAACTATCTCCTTATATTCTAACACTCCCCTCAAGTTGGATAATAAAAATCAAACATTCCTGGCTTGGAAGCCAATTTAGTAAATTGAGCTCTTTGGAAAGCCTTGTTAGAGAGGTCTACTTGATCTTCATTTCTCTCATGATAAGTAATTATCTTTCCATTCATAACTTGGTCTCTAATATATTGATAATCCACTTCCATGTGTTTAGTTCTTTCATAAAATACTAGATTATTCTATTAATATAGTTGCTTGATTATCACATTTCATCACCATAGGAAGCTTAACTTCCATATGATAGAACCTTCATTGGAAAGGTCCTACCCTTGTAGTCAAGCACAATGGAAGACTGAGATAGGGTGATTAAAAGGTTTGGAAGAGGGTGAAGGTAGATATAAAGTGTTGAAGAAAGCTATTACCAAATAATCCAAGGTGAGTCTCATGAAAAGGAGGTCTCACTAATAAAATAAAGTCAAAGAGAAAGAGAAGAAGAAGAATCTTAGTCGATCATATGTGAGAGGAAGATTTCCTCCTTATTCTCTTAGTTATAGTTTTCTTATTTCAAAGTATTGTGATTAGATTTAGTGAGAGATTATTGGGCGTAATTAGGAACTTTAAAAAAGTTTATTTTTAGCATAAGTCAGTATTCTATTATAAAAAGGACCATGTAAAAGAGCAATAAATACACCACTCTCACAATTTCCTCTTCATATCGATTCATTCACTCTTCGATTTCCTCGCTTTTCTCCTCTCTCTTACGTTTTCTCCTCTTCTCTTTGTCTCCCATGCTTACTATTTGAAAGTTAACATGGTAGTGATAAATTGCAGAATCTAAATAACGCCTTAAGAAAAGTTAGTATGTGGATAGATCTTGTGTGTGTGGGTGCGATTTTTCTTGTAAACTGCTTTATCATCCTAGTGAAGTGTTGCAGTGGCAAAAGATAGGAGGTGGTCTCACCTTGAGGTGAACCTGTATAAATCTTGAGTTTTTCATGCTTGATTATTTCTTCTTCTGCCATTATTATTGCTCTCGCTAGTATTGAACTAGGGCGTCTAATTCCTAACAAGTGGTATAAGAGTTTTGTTCGGGATTGAGAGCAATGACTAGCGGAGAAGGATCAACACTTGGAATCAACAAGTTTGATGGTATGAATTTTTCATTCTAGACAATGCAGATTGAAGATTATCTGTATAGTAAAAAGATGCACTCACCACTTTTAGATATGAAACCAGAAGGCATGAAAGATGATAGGATTTGGGAGTGATCCAGTTGACACTATCGAAGAATGCCACTCATAACGTGGCATTGGAGAAAATCACAATGAGAATGATGAAGATTGTTATCAATGCCCTATTCTGAGTCGGTATGCGGATTGACCATAGCAGTAAGATCGTCCTGGGGGTTGGAAGGGGGGCAGGAAGCCCCCCTCCCAGTCCACGATATATTAACTACTATTTCATTAAGGGTAGTTTGATAATTTAACTCTTGTATCGCTATTGCCCATGTTTCCTCTTTATATTTGGGGTGTTGTTATTAGGATTTTATCATCCGATGTGCATCAGTTGTGTTCAAGAGAGGATAGAGAAAAACCACATGTAAGTGTGTGTAATTTTTCTTGTAAATAATTTCATTGTTTATAGTTCTTTTTATGTCATCTCCTTCAGCTCTATGATTATTTTATCTCTTTGGCTTTCTTTGCAACATTCTTGAGAGGAGAGTCTCCACCATCTGAGTGTTGAATCCTTTGCCTTCTGACATCACTTGTCTCCAATTCAGTCATCAGTGGCTAGCCGTATAGTGATAGTTTTATTACTAAAAAGAGTAGTACCAATGTCAAAAAATGAAGAGATGTTTGTGATGCCGAGAAGACTAAAAAAACTTTTATTGTGGTCTTTATATCAAAGTCGTATATGGTATTAGTATTACACCTTTGGTCTCTATCGACAAGCAAGATCTGATCTACGACGGGGGAATGGAGTGCGAGGAGGCGATGAAGAAGGCAGGGAAGGAGGTGCAAGTGCTATACAACTTTGGTCTCGGGCACTGATTCTACTTGAAAAAAAATCGCCATTCTCTCCATCCCCATCCAATCCACGTCCACATGCATTTTCTACCACTCTTGTCAACTCATCTAAACTAGAGTAACCGGCTCAGAAAAGGAGAAAGTAGAAAGCTTCGCCTCCGATAAGTAGAAGCAGAGGTGTGCCACAACATCCACAACAACTGCGATTCAAGCGCCTGTGATGGAGCTGGTGAATAGCAGATACTATTCTACTCTTCTAGTTGTTGTCTGGTTGCATGCTTTCCTCCTATAGCCATTGCCTTTGTCATCGTATCACGACGACACTAGTTTGCAGCTGAATGGCTATTCTTCACTAGATTATTTTTCTCTATCGCAGAAAGAGGTTTATGCCAAGAATACATTTGCTCTTGCTACTATTTCCTTTTTTGGAAAATTCCTTGGCTCATCTCCTTGCGTCAGGTCCATTGCCATTTACAGAGACTCATTAGTTGTTGTTGTTATATCTATTTTTTGGAATGTCTCGTGACTATATCCCTTTGTGTTGCCATTTTTGGATGACAACTCTAATTATTTCAGAATCTCCTTGTTGGTCCTCTACTATTTAAGTAACTTCTAAAGATAGTTTTTTCTGCTAGCCTTTCCTGCCCCAGCTAGATTGCCATTTTGGGAGGACGAAGATGATAGCCAGATTGAATTCACCAGCAAGCCTTGTAGCTGTCTCACCATTTGATATGCCGATCTTCAATCACGGCTTGAAGATTTTCCAAGATATTTATGGAAGATGACTGATCCATTGTGATGTTCAGGGATGATGACTTCTTGAAAAATTAAATGTTTATTAAGTTAGGAAACTTGTTTTCATCCCAACACTGATTCAGCTTCGAGCCCAACTCAGACTAGACCTTGTCGGGTCAACCAACTGACCTGAGACTCATTGCGTGCCGCTCGGGTTAACCTAGTGGGTTGGGTCAACTCAGACTGAATCAACTCAATTCAGATCAACCTGACTCAGCCCACTTGTTTTCCTACCTCGGTTATACAGGTCCGGGTCCTGAGTTTTATACCTATTTCTTTCGTGACTCAACTACATTGGTCTACTACTTAACTCAGCTTGACATGGTCCCTTGGCTCCAACATGATATTATGTAGAATTAATTGACAACTTATTCCTTGGTCAACATATTATTGGTGTACAACCTTCTAATGATCTCTGAGTGGATTATTTTATGGGTCCTTGAATTTTCATTATTTGGTACGTGTTATTGGGCCCATGCCCATTTCATTTGCTACTATTGTGTCTCTTTGGCTGAGACATTATTATTGAAAGACTTGTTAGTTGCTGATTGTTGTCAGCATTGGTTATTTGATGAAGTAGAAAGCATATGGTGGCCCCAAAATATTATCTTTTGGGTGATTACCTATTACACTCCTTAATTGGTATTTATTACTCTTGCCTATGGAGGGACACGATGATGGAGGAGTTTGATTACACTTCTAAGCAATTCCTAGAGACCCACTACCTACAGAAGATAGGAGTTTGCCCAACATCCAACATGAGTTATTTGACTGGAGTATGGAGCGATGTCTTACGGCTAGGAGTGATTTTACTCTCACTTATATTATGCCAATTGGGCCAATTGGAAGAGACCACCGGCTTGAGGGGGAGTGTTGGAAGATATGGTGAACTACCATTTTATACGAGAAGATCCTATACGCCATTTGTAGCAAGCTAGGCGTTCATGTTGTTCTCTCACCCCCAGCTTGAGGGGGAGAGTTGGAAGATGGGCCCAAGCCCACACAACCAAGGAAGGCGCACACATCCAAGTGTGTTAGAAGATGGGCTCAAGCCCATAAGACCAAGGAAGTCCCACCCATCCAAGAGATGTGGAAGACGAGCTCAAGGCTCTTAGACCAAGGAGAAGGTCCATAGGCCCATATAATGATGGCAAGATGGTAAATAAAGAGTCATGTCATAGAGATGGCATTGATGTAATTAGGTTAAGTTTTAGGGGCATAATTGTAATACCATAGTTTCACTAATCTATAAATTGAGCTTCAGGGGAAGGGTTAGGACACAAGTCCATAACCTCTTTATTCCTCCTAGTTTCTCCCAATTTGTCATCTCTCTTTTTCTCCATGTGCTAAATCCATGGATTCCTAAAAATCAATAAGGTGCTGTAGAGATTTTATTCTGCCGAGTGACCGAACCGGGTTTGTTCTGTTCCACATGGTAAACCCAACGGGCGAGCGCCAGACTCATTCTATTCCGCTTGGGTTAACTCAGTGGGTTGGGTCAACTTGGTCTAGGTCAACCCGACTATGCCCTCTTGTTTATTTTCCTATGTTATATGTGTTCGGGTCATGAGTTCTCTATTGATTTCTCTTGCGACTCAGTAATATTGGTCTGATATTTGACTCGGCTCAACTTGGTTCCTTGTCTCTGGCTGGATTATTATTTTAAAGTATTGGCAGCTTATTCCTTGGTCAGTATATTATTTTGTGCACAAAATCGCAACAAATTATTTTAAGGATAATTTTTTAAGGATTTTTATTATTTGGTACGTGTTATTGGGCCCAAGCCCATTTCATTTGTTGTTAATATGTCTCTTTGGCTGAGACATTATTATTGAAGGACTTCTCACTTGATGATTTTTGTCAGCATTGGTTATTCCGATGAAAAAAAAAAAGCACAAGGTGGCCCCAGAATATTATCTTCTGGGTGATTACTCTTTACCCCTCCTTAATTGGTATTTTTTATTCCTACCATTTGAGAGTCGGTGTTTTGTGGAGGGATACAGTGATTGAAGAGTTTAATTACACTTCAAAGGAATGCTTATAGACCCACTACCTACAAAAGATAGGAGTGTGCCCAACATCCAGCATGAGTTATTTGACTCGAGTATGGAGCGATGTCTAATAGCTAGGAGTGATTTTGTTATAGTCCCAAATCTCACACGGTGATTCACAGTGGGAGAAGATGAAGGACGAAGAAAATCAAGCCGAAGGGAAACTTGAGACCCGAGGTTTGTTGACCTGAACACACATCCCTTAGCTCATTTAGGAGAACTCAAAAATCCTTTCTTTAACCTAAAATCAAGACTTCTCTTTTCCATTCTTTTCAACCCTTAAGTAGGGGTTCAAGAGTAAAAAATTAAAAATATGCCCCTCTATGCCACTCAACTTGAAAAGTAAATAAACTTAATGACTTAACTTAATAACTAAATAACTTAACAACTAAGTAATTTAACGACTAAGTAATATACTCAGCCACGTCGCCTCTGAATGACTCGGCTTGCTATTGAGTCCATAGCATTACTCCCCCTTGAAGAAAGAGCTTGTTCTCAAGTTTGAAGATAGGGTAAGCTTGGTGGAGCATCTCCATGTCCTCCCCTGGGCCAGTCGTGTCATCTGTGGCATTTGTTGGGAGATTTTGTTCCTCTTCTTGTTTGATGTTGGGAATATTATGATGTTGCTCGTCTACAGAAAGTTGGTTGATGTCGTCTTGCACTGCTTGGGAAAACCATTTTTCACACACTTCCATGCTTGTTGGACTATGTGCTCCATCCAAAATGAAAATGAGACCTCCAAATTTACAACTACCCTCACTTTGTGTAGTAGCATGTGGGTCAAGATCAGCCATGCACCAAAAGTGTGCGAACTTGGGACTGATGTCAGATATAGTCAACATTTCATTAAAACACTTGTGGCCCTCTGATATTAATCCTGCATGAATATAAGCATAGAACAGTCCAATAAAGGTAATTTCCTTGGTCAACACATTTTCTTTGATGTTGCCTTGGCACCCATTTCGTTATTGGAACTTTGTCCCACCATTGCCGCAAGATATCCATGAATACAGTGTCCGAACATCATTGTATTCCAACAATTTAAATTTCTCTGTGAGATTTGGTAAAAAACTCTTCAAGTATCATCCACCTGAAGTACCTTGACAAGCATGTCATGAAACTGGTTACCAACATCATACACCCTACATACCAGTGGTTGGGCAGTTTCAAATTGACACACAAATCCGATTTTTGAAATCCAAATAGGATTCAATTGATTCGTAATTACTTCTGTCCACCCCAGTTCTTCCAGTGTAGCATATCTTTTCTTTGCGTAAACTATTGCCCAAGGATCCCCCAATTTCCAGTGACCATTAGTGAGTGCATTCCATGCTAGTAAAACTTTTTGGTCCATTCTATCAAGTACATAATGAACAATCTTGATTTCTCCACATTTGGCATCCATGTAAATAAGACATGTTACAACAAACACCTCATATAACAAACCAGTCCATATAGTTCTTCCAGGAATTACCATTCCTTGTCGCATAGATCCTAAATGGGATAAAGCAGGGAGAAGGCTTATAATAGTACCCTGATCTACTAGTATGCCTTCAGACTTACCCAAAACATGGAAAAGCTTAATTGCCCCATCAGCAAGCCCATTCTTTGCAAAACCATTGAGGATAGTGTTCCATGACATCACATCTTTTCTGCAGAATCCAGCTCTCATGGTGTGCCAAAGTACCCACATCTCGAAAGGGCATTTCATCAATTGTTTGGTAAGCACCAGGAATATCCCCGAACTTGGAATACATATGCATCAAAGAAGTAACCACAAACACATCTCCACACATTTCATAATCATCCAAAATAGCATTCCCACAACCCCCACCTGGTCGAAGAATTTCAACGAATAAGTGTCCTAGTGGACGCTACTTCTCCGCAGGCTGAATACACGTGACCCAAAAAATCCCCATCGCAAATTTTTAACACTAGAGCCTGAACTCCTTCCAAATCACCAGTGGAAGCCAATATATCAGCAAGCAACATATAACGTTCAAGCTTATGCGAGTAACCTTTCTGGTTCTCAGCCCAACTGAACACCCTCAACACCATTGTAGAGTTTTTTCTTACAAAGTCTAGGGACTTGAGAATGGACAAGACAAAATTTGGAGAAAATCGGTTTTGAAACTTGCCACAAAATTCAGTCAAGTTGGTTTCCAACTTGGAGAGCGAGAGTGAGAGTGAGAGGCTGCAACTCGACGATCACAATTTCAGATCGAAACCAACTAGTCTAGACTTATCATTTTCCACCAAAGAAACTATTTCCACTCCAAAATCAAAATCTCAAGATTTTTATGCCCCCTGATGAAGTAGAGCCTGATCTGTTGCCAAAGGCAAACAACATGGGGCTTCTCCGCTCGGAAATTTTCTGTCTCCAATTCTGGGAGAAGTTTAGGTTGCCTAGAACAGGGGAGATTTGAGGTCGAACCAAAATTTGGCTGTTCTGACGCGATTGAGGTCGAATGATGGGCAGCAACTGTTCATCTTCCGAAGCGGTGACCTTCCCCTCTAAGGCCTTATAGCGATGCTTCTCAATTTTGGCCAATCTCAAGTCTTCCACCCTTCAATCTAGGGGTGGATTTCTTCCAAACATCATACCCCACATCCCATTGATTTTTTGGTCGTGTCTTTTCATTAGTTCCTCACTTTTTGCCCACATTGCTGCATTTTCTACCCTCATTGCTGCAAATCGCACCTCTCTGGATTTTGTTTCAAAGCTTGTAACTCTTGGACGAATCACCCATGTTCAAGCTCTTATACCAAGTTGTTACGGTTCCGGATCTCACACGATGATTCACAGGGGGAGAAGATGAAAGACAAAGAAAATCAAGTCGAAGGGAAGCTTGAGGCCCTAGGTTCGTTGAGGAGAACGCACACCACGGGGCTCATTTAGGAGAACTCAAAAATCCTTTGTTTAACCTAAAATCAAGACTTCCCTTTCCCATTCCTTTCACCCTTTAAGTACAGTTCAAGAGTACAAAATTATAGATATGCCCCTCCTAGACATTCAACTTGAAAATTAAATAAACTTAATGACTTAACTTAATAACTAAGTAACTTAATGACTAACTAACTCAGCCAAAGTAATTGACACAATCACGTCGCCTCTGAATGACTCAAGCTACTATTGAATCCATAACAGATTTTACTCTCACTTATATTATGACAGTTGGACCTCTTGGAAGAAACCACTAGCTTGAGGGGGAGTGTTGGAAAATATGGTGGACTTCCATTTTATACAGAAGATCCCATACAACATTTGCAGCAAGTTGGGCTTTCATTATGTTCTATCAGCCCCAACATGAGGGGGAGTGTTGGAAGATGGGCCCAAACCCACATGTCCAAGGAAGGCCCACACATCCAAGAGATGTGGAAGATGGGCTCAAGGCCTGTAGACCAAGGAGAAGGCCCACAAGCCCATACAATGATGGTAAATAAAGAGTCATCTCATAGAGATGGCACTGATATAATTAGTTTAAGTACCAGGGGCATAATTATAATATTGTGGGATTATTAATCTATAAGTTGAGCTTCAAGGGAAGGGTTAGGATACAAGTCCATAACCTCTTCTTCCTCATGTTTTCTCCAATATGTCATCTCTCCTTTTCTCCATGAGCTAAATCTATGGAGTCCTAAAAATCAACATCAATAAACTGATGAAAACCAAAAAATTCTTCTAGCTTGTTTCCATCTAGAAGGAGATATGTGTGTTGGTTCCAAGAGAACAACCACACCAGCCCTCTTATCACTTGGCATGTGTTTGTACAAGATCTATGCATATGATTTGGGCCAACCAATATCGAGATTTTGATTCTCTTCTCATAAAGCTCAAGCAAAGTGGCTCCATCAAAGAGTACCAAACAAAGTTTGAATGCATAGTCAACTGAGTCCATTGGCTCAAGTTGGTTGCTTCATTGGAGGCCTTAAACAAGAAATACCAAGTGAGGTAAGGTTATACCATTCTAGAATCCCTATTGGAAAAATTTACTAAGCTCACATACAAGAAGAAAAATTACCCCTCCTATGTTTCAAACTTAAGTGTTCTGTTATGGACTCAATAGTAGGCCGAGTCATTCAGAGGTGTCGTGGCAGAGTCATTTAGTTATTCAGTTAATTGCATTTTTCAATTTGCTTTTACTTCATTTTTATTTCAATTGAAGAGTTATTATGCCATAAGGGAATTATTTTAATTCTTTCTCTTGAACTCTTGTTGGCGCCAAACCTACTTAGGGGGGAATGAGGAATGGGAAAAGACAATTCTGATTTTAGCCTAAATAGGGATCTAGAGTTCTCCTCAATGAGCTCTAGGGTTGGAGTTATCCTCAGCGAACTCAAATATCCAAGTTCCCTTTTGAATTTTACTTTCTTCTCTTTTCCATTTTCCAAAACCAAGAGTGACCTTAGCCGTGCTGAACCCGTCCCCAAAACTCTGGATTACCCTTTCTAGCGTCGTGTTACAAGATCCATGACCCGGGACCATAACAACTTGTTATTAGAGCAGGGTAACTTGGGTGATATGTCCAGCAATGAAGAGTTGAGAGCCATGGTGAGAGAGATGCAGGACGCAAAGGCCGAACAAGAGGTGAGAATGACAAATTTCGGCCAACAACTAGAACAAATTCCAAGTATTATCCTACAAATGGAGATACTCTCAGGTATGGTTTCAGATCTTTTGGCTGCAAGAAACCCAACCCCAGACCCAAGGGGGGAGGACAACTCGCACAGTAGAAGGGGGGAGAAGCATGCAAGGCGCATTGGTGTCCATGCACAACAGGGTGGAGGTACAGTACCCAGGTATACAAAATTGGATTTTCCCACTTTTACTGGACTAGACAACCCCTTAATTCGCTTGCATAGATGTGAGAATTTTTTTTTAATCAAGGGACACCTGAATTTGATAAGGTGGGACTGGCCACCTTCCACATGCTTGTTGAAGTGCAGTTATGGTTTCATCAAGTAGAATCTGAGAGATTGGTGCTAGATTGGGAGGAATTTAAAGAGTTATGTACTATAAGATTGAGCCCTCCAACACACAGCAACCCGTTGGGGGATTTGGTCCTATTAAGACAAACCGGATCCATGGACCATTATCATAAACAATTCCAAGAAAAATTGGCTCAAGCAAGTAGGAAGGTTAGAGTCAACCAGCAGGTAAATTTGTTTACAGCAGGCCTTAATGAGTCTTTGAAGTTAGAGGTGGAACTCCATGCACCTGCTGATTTGGCATGAGCAATGGATTTAGCTCAAGCACTGGATGCAAGACAGAAAGTTCGAAGTTGGATGACTGGTTGACAAGGAGGAGGAACTACTCACCTTAGGTGACCTTGCCAACAATGCAGCCACCCAAAAATACACTGACTAATACTATGGCAGCAGATAAAAGGACGAACCACCATTGAAATATATAAAAAAATTATCTGGTTTAGAAATGGCTGACCGTAGGGCAAAAAAGCTATGTTATAACTGTAATGAACCTTACAGAGCAGGCAACCAATGTAAAAGATTGTTCTGGTCGGAGTTAGATGCATTGGGATAAGAAGAACCGAATGAAGGTCCTGAAGAGGAGGACGAACCAGAAATTTCTTTGAATGCAATAATTACTAGACAGAAGTCAGCCAAAAGTATGCAAGTACGGGCAAGGGTTCTAGACAAGGAACTTGTGGGGTTAGTGGACTCTGGAAGTACCCACAATTTCTTATGCTAAACAGCTGCTAAACATCTTCAACTTGGGATCCAGCCTCACCCAATTGCCATGGTTTTAGTTCCCAATGGTGAGAAAATCCCTAGCTATGGGGTCTACAAGGCAGTAAAGTTTTCAATTGGTAACACTCATTTTACCACTGAATTTTTTGTCATACTATTAGCTGGATTTGATATGGTACTTGGAATCAAATGGTTGCAAACCTTGGGCCCAATTTTGTGGGATTTCTCTGTTATAACAATGAGTTTTGTGTCGGAAGGAAGCCAAGTAATGCTAAAGGGCAGTCAAGCTGAAGTGGCACATCATATCCACCTACTACACAAATAGGAACCATCAGACAGCACGTTAGAAAAGTGACTGGAAGAGTTCATAGACTTGTTTCAGGAGCTTTCAGGGCTGCCTCCATTGAGGCACTGGATCAGATGTGGTGGTTATTAGACCATATAGGTATCCACACCTCCAGAAAGATGAAATAGAATGGCAGAGCCAAGCCTTGCTGGAATAGGGCCTTATTTGCAACAATTGTTCCCCATTCTCTTCACCAGTCCTTCTAGTTAAGAAACATGATGGCACATGGAGATTTTGTGTGGACTACAAGGAGCTAAAAGTAAAAATAGTTAAAGACAAGTTTCCCATACAAGTAGTGGATAAGTTATTGGATGAATTGCATGGTTTTCAAATTTTTACCAAGTTAGATTTATGATCAGGTTATCATCAAGTTAGAATGCATCCTTCCGATATTGAGAAAACAGCATTCATACTCACCAAGGACATTTTGAGTTCGTGGTGATGCCACTCGGGTTATCCAATGCACCTTCCACATTTCAAGCTTTGATGAATGAGGTGTTCCATGGCTATCTCCAAAAGTTTGTGTTAGTCTTCTTTGGTGATATTTTGATTTACAACATATCAAGGGACAAGCATTTGGAAACTTACAACTTGTTTTCCAACTTCTCCGAGCACATCACTTCTACTTGAAATGCTCTAAATATTCATTTGGGGTACCCCAAGTTCTTGGCCACATAATCTCAGTAAAGGGTGTAACAGTGGACCTAGAAAAAATTACAGTAGTCACCAATTGGCCACAACCACACAACATTTCAGCCATAAGAGGATTTTTGGGGTTAGTGGGATATTATCGGAAGTTCATAAAAAAATTATGGAACGCTGGCCATTCCCTTGACCAGTCTTCTCAAATGCAATGCCTTCAATTGGAGCAATGCGGCTATAGACTCTTTCAATGCACTCAAATAGGCTTGAGCTTCCACCCCAGTCCTGCAATTGCAAGACTTTGAGGCCTTATTTTTGGTTGAGAGTGACGCTTCCGAGGGAGGTATTGGGGCAATTCTACGACAAACTCAGCATCCCATTGCATAATTGGCCGCAAATTAGTGGCACATCACCAGAAGTTACCCGCTTGTTAATGAGAGCTAATTGGTTTGGCCAAGGCTGTTCAACATTGGTGGCCATACTTGCGGGGATGCACCTTCCTCATCCACACTGATCATTACAACCTCAAAATTTTTACTGGAGCAATGCATCTCTACTTCTCTATAGCGGCATTAGAATAGAAAATTAATGGGATTTGACTTTATGATGAAACATAAGTCGGGCAAATAGAATAAGGTGGTTGTTGCCTTATCCCATCGTCTGGACGAACAACACCAATTATATGCGATTAGTTAGCCAAAGTCTCTCCTGTTAGACTCCATTAAAGAGGACCATTAGACTACTCTAGCACTCCAAGAATTGTCTCATAAGATTACGGCAAGGACAATGGACTCCTAGTGGGATATCTAGGACAACATTATAATGTATGACAATTGTATCTATTTACAACACTCCTTTTCCTTGATTGTAGTAATTTTATCCACTTATCATGATAGCACTCATGAGGGTGTTCAAAAGACGTTGCATCGAATTAGAGCAGATTTTTCTTGCATTGGATTAGGGCCAATTTTTTCTTGTAGATTACGTGACCTCGTGTCATGTATGTCAATGTGACAAGGCTGAACATTTATCACCAGTTGGCATCCTTCAACCACTAATCCTTCCCACACAGGTTTGGGTTGATCTTTCCATGGACTTCATTGATGGCCTCCCCAAAACTTATGGAAAATCCATCCTATTTGTGGTGGTTGAAAAATTTTCAAAGTACTCTCACTTTATTCCATTGGCTCATCGTTATACGGCTTCCAGAGTAGCTCAAGTGTTTTTAGAAAATATTGTTTGTTTGCACGGCATTCCGAAGTCTATCATGAGTGATCATGATGCAGTCTTTACCTGCCATTTTTGGAGAGAGCTTTTCCAATTATGCGGTACCAAACTCAAATTTTCATCTTCTTTTCAACCTCAATCCAATGGCCACCCTGAGGTTGTTAACCATATGGTGGAAATGTATTTACTGTGCTCTATGGGTGACTGCCCTAAACGATGGTTCGAATGGCTTCCATGGGCAGAATATTGCTACAATACATCTTTTCATACAACTTTGCAAGTTACCCTTTTCAAGGTTCTCTATGGCAGGGATCTTCTACGGTTTTTTTTCATATATTTGGCTCCACCAGAGTTGAATCTCTTGACTAGGCATTGCTGGACCATGATCAAGTACTCCAAGATGCTACCCAACATCTCAAGAAAGCTTAGGCTCGGATGAAGGAATACTATGACAAGGGGCACAAAGATGTTACATACAACCCAGGTGATTATGTGGGGCTCCGCCTCCAACCCTACCATCAACATTCCATTGCTGGCCCCCGCCACAAGCTATCACCCAAAATTTTTGGGCCCTTCTCGGTTATCCAGGGCATCGGCCAAGTGGCTTACCAGCTTCAGCTTCCACCACACTCTCAGCTTCATAATGTCTTTCATGTGTCACTCCTCAAACCATTCAATGGTACCAATCCGCCTCCGTTCTTACCTCCAGTGATAGAGGGGCATGTTATCCTCTCTCCAGCCACAATTTTACAAGCCTGACAAATTCATAATAGGTGGGAGGTTCTCATCCAGTGGGCTAACACGTATGAAGCATCTACAACATGGGAAGATCTGGAGACATTCCGCCAAGCCTACCCTACCTTTGAGCATGAGGACAAGTTCTTTCTCCAAGGGGAGTGATGTTATGGACTCAATAGCAAGCTGAGTCATTCAGAGGAGCCGCGGCTGAGCCATTTAGTTATTCAGTTAATTTCTTTTCTTTCAATTTGTTTTTACTTCATTTTTATTTCAATTGAAGAATTAGTATGTTGTAGGGACATTATTGTAATTATTTTTCTTGAACTCTTGTTGGCACAAACCCTACTTAAGGGGAAGAGAGGAATGGGAAAAGACAAGTCTGATTTTAACCTAAATTGGGATTTGGAGTTCTCCTCAATGAGCTCTAGGGTTGGAGTTCTCCTCAACTAACCCAAAGGTCTAGATTCCCTTACGAATCTGATTTTCTTCTCTTTTCTTCTTTCTCTTTTCCATTTTCCAAAACCAATAGTGACTTTAGCAGTACAGAACTGATCCCCAAGACTCTAGATTACCCTTTCTAGTGCCATGTTACAAGATCCATGACCCAGGACCATAACAGTTTCTCAAATTACTTAAGTTGAGAACAGTCGGTTAAGAGATTCCTTATAACTAGAGATCTCTTAGGACATTTGGCTAAACCAGATCCACCATAGATGAAGTTGATAATTTCTATATTAAATGGCTCAAGAATGACACAATTGTCATTAGTTGCCTAATTGACAACAAGGAGGAAACTATATGATGTATTTAATAACATGTTTATTACTAAATAAGGAGAAAACTTGCATGATTTCTTGGCTAGGTTTAGAGGGCTGATTAATGAGTGGGAAATTTTCTCAAACCTAGTCCATTGATATATCGGTTCAAGAAAAGAAATGGGAGGCCTTAGCAGTTGCTATTTATTTGTCAAATATCAAGTTATTTCTTGAAGTGGAAAAATCCCAACTCCTTAGCTCCTCCACATTTTCATCTTTTGATGACATAAGTGAAATATTACTTCAGATACAAGATCCTTCCTCCATCTCTCAAACTAATGTATCATCTGCTATATAGTCAGGAAATAGGGGTAAATCTTCTACCACCCGAGGGCACGGTAGAAATTATAGAGGAGGCCGAGCAAGAGGTGGTAGAAGTGGCTCAGGTCCTTCAAGGTTAGACAAATGTGTCTGCACTCACTATGGTGGAGTAACCATCTGGTCGATACCTATTGGAAGCTTCATGGCAAACCGAACTGGGTCATTGCCAACCAAGCCTCGGTTCAAAATGAGAATAATGCTACCCAATCTAAGTCACAAAGAGAAAAGAAGACTATCACCGATGATGATTATGATATCTTATAAAGGATAAAAACTTTGATGGTATCCCCTCCATCTTTTTTTGCATCTTCAACTACTACTACTACTGCCACTACTTTGGGTATAATTTCTCCAACTTCATCCTCTTTATCTTGGATCATCGACTCAGGGGCCTCCAAGCATCTTATAGGTACTAAGAATTTATTAAATTTCCTATAGCCATGTCTACCAAATAAGTTTTTTTACCATGGTTAATGGATCCATAACTAAAGTTCTTGGGAAGGGATCCTCCTCTGTTACACCATCCCTTTCGCTTACTTATGTCCTATTTGTCCCTCAATTTCCCTTAAATGTTTTTATTTGTTAGCCAGTAAACAAAATGTTTTAATTTCTCCATAACCTTCTCACCTTCTTCATGTGTTTTCCAGGATCTCACAACTAAGCATATGATTATGGCGGCCATGAACAAAGGAGCATTTATTACTTAAACTCTCTTCCACTCACTGCGATTGCCACTTCTTGGACAAAGGCAAGGTTGCGACACAACCGGTTTGGTCATCCATCAGTAGCATCGTTTCAGCACTTATTTTCATCTTTAAAAACTTTATCAAATTTCGATTATTAAGTCTATCAATTGAGCAAACACCAGAGGACAACATATTCTCCTCGAAATAAACTTAAAGGTGTTGCTCCCTTTCATTAATTCATTCAGATGTATGGGGACCCTTAAATGTCTCAAACATATCTCAAGTTAAATATTTTGTCACCTTTGAGTGAATAATGCCAAAGGTGAATTTCAATCCTTTTTGTCATGATAGTGGTATTATTCATCAAATTTTGTGCCTAAGCCCCTCAACAAAATGGTGTAACTGAAAGAAAAAACTGCAACTTCTTGAGGTAGCCCATGGCTTACTCTACTCTATGAAGGTGCTATAATATTACTAGCCACATGCCACTCTTACAACCTATTTCTTTATTAATAGGCTACCTTCTTTAGTTCTTAGCCATAAATCCCTATACTCATTATTTTTTTTTCAGATGAAGACCCATACTCACTTTGTTTGAAGGTCTTTGGTTGCACATGCTTTGTTCATATCACACCCTCTCCAAAGAGTCAGCTTGAGCCTAAGTCTCTAAAGTGTATCTTTTCGGGCTACTCTCGTACCCAAAAAGGTTATGTCTATTATAATCCTTATCTTTAGAAGTTAATTGTCTCTAATAAGTTCACCTTTTTTTAGGACACATCTTTTTATATCTCAAAAGATGCACCTCCGGGTCTTTCATTAGTACAAGAAACTTTGAAGCCCGTTGTGCCACTTGATGTGGATCTACTTCATCCCCCTGAAGACTGATCCAACACCACACTTGTGAAGTTTATAGATCCATTTGAGGTAAGTCAGTCTTCTCCTATTGTATTTGGCCCATAGCTTTGCAGAAGGAGCCTCATACTTGCAGTAGGCCCTCCACTGTTAAGTTGTGGAGCTTAATCAATGCCTTACACTGAGTCGGAATGTGGACCACTAATCTTTCCCTCTTGTATTGTGGCGTGGCCTGAGAGAGGTTAGATAAAAACACCTATGAGTGTGTGCAATTTCTCTTGTAAAAAATTTCATCTTGATAGTGAATTACTATAGTGGCAAAAGACAAGACATAGTCTCACCTTGAGGCGAACCTATGTACATCTTGTTGTATTTTTTTTGCTTGCTTATTTTTCTTCTTTGATTATTATTGTTGCTCTCGATAGTTTGGAATTAGGGCGTCTAATTTCTAACATTCACTTCTCATCCTATATCAAACTTTGTTTCTCACCATCAATTGTTTTCTTCATGCTATTAGTTTCTTGCATCTATTTCTTCAACTTTGTTCCGCAGCCCTATCAGGAGGCTTGGAGACATCTATTATGGAAGGTAGCCATGGAAGAAGAACTGCATGCCTTGTATGAAAGTCAAACTTGGGTCTTTGTTCCCCTTCCTCTTGGAAAGAAACTAGTGGGCTATAAATGGGTTTTTACTATCAAACACATTCCAGATGGTTATGTTGCTTGTTCTATTGGAAGATGGGCCCAAGTCCACATGAACAAGGAAGGCCCACATATCCGAGTTTGTTGGAAGATTGGCCCAAGCCCATAAGATATTGACTCACCATGATCACTTGAGGTGGCATAAGAAGTCTTACACAATAAGAAGTCTTACAGACCCAAAATTATAATGGAAGCAGATCTCATAGAAGAGTTTCAGTTTAAAGGTTTTTTATTCATGTCAGTCTTCTATTAATATTGAGTTATTTCATTATGCTAGGGCTTATCTTTATCTTTTTAAGTGTTAGAGTTTGGGTGTAATTTGGACAAAGGTAGTTTAATTGTAATTGGACTCTATTACCTTCCTCTATCATAAATAGAGTTTCATGTACTCTGATTATAATAAGTCAATGAAGTATTTCTCTTTTCCATAAATTCAACATGGTATTGACTCAATCAACCCACAAAGATAATGATATCATTTTCTGATCTATTATCTCTAGTTTTTTAGGTTCGTATTTGTCTTTTTTTTTTCTCTTTTCAATCCCTATACCATTTGTTTGCTTTGAATTTTTACCTTTATACTGAGCTTTTAATATTGCATATTATATATTGATAGAAAGATATTCAAGTCTAATTTCCAAGTAAAAGTTATTTTTTTAAATTAGAGTTATCTATAAATAGAAATCGATATTTGAAGCAGCAAAGGTCGGATTACAAAAGAGATTCGAGTAGCAGCAGAAAGCTTCAACTACTGAGTTATTTAATGCTATCAGGAATGAAACTTTATATGGAGAATTACATATCAAAAGAAATATCTCTAATTCTATTTTCTTAACTATTAAACCAATTCTTTATCTGAGTTTTTCATATGGAGATATTGATCTTGGAAGATTCAATGGTCATGTTGGAAAAAGGGGAAAGAGTACTTAGTTCAACCAAATTACAAAGACCCAAATCTATCAGATTATATATATCAATATAAGTATATTTTATGAAGATAAATTATACTTGGATGAAATTTATTTAAGTCTAGTTTCATAAGGAGAAATTTTCATGCCAATCTGATCTATATTTAAAGATATATTCTCATTGGAAGAATCGAAGGTCATGCTGATATCCTGTTGCATTGAAAAATCCGAGTTTAAGCCGAATGTTTTGCATCAATTTTTGAGTTGCTATTATTGATCAACTATATCACTGTCATACTACATCTATGTTATTTGGTTCAAGCTGGGATCAGTGTCATTACCTCCCAACTTGAGGGGGAGAAGTAGAAGTACAAGAAAGAGGTATTTTTTTTCATATGTTGTGGTAAGTATTATGTGATCAAAATATTCAAGAAAGGGAGAGCATAAAAAAACATTGAAGACCAAGAATCCTAACTTGCAATAATAATTGTATTAGTTATTGGTGATATCTTAATTGTCTTGACTCGATTCTTTTTCTCCAGGTGGATTATTATTTTGAAGTATTGACAACATATATTTGGTGCAACTACTCGCATTGGATTATTTCATGGGTCATTTTACAATGATTTTTATTATTTTGGTTTGTGTTATATGGGCCTAGCCTATTTCAGCTGCAACTATTGTGTCTCTTTGGATGAGATGTTATTATTGAAGAAGTGATGGCCTCAGCATCCTATCTTCCTCTTGACCCATTACCTATTGGTTATTTGACAACCTTTCTCCTACCAGCTATTATTTGACTCTCACATACCTCTTTGGGCCAATCTCCCGCGTGTTGCTTCGGTTGGGAGTTAAGTCCATCATGTTTGGGTGTTTTAAGACCATTGAGACTTTATATATATATACCCGTGGGTCTTTTATTGTTGTTTCGTGAATGATAAACATTACCCACTTATGACGTCTTTTATTGCTATCTTGTGAATGACTGTCATTTATCATGTATCACATCTTTTATAGACGTCTTGTGAATGAAAAGCATTTATCATCCATTTATACCTATGAGAGTCGGTTCCCGGGTTGGGACACTATGATGGAGGAGCTTATTACTACATATTTGTTACCCCCCTTTATTGGCATTTATTAATCCTACCACTTGAGAGTCGTTGTCCTGTGGAGGGACACGGTCATGCAGGAGTTTTGTTACACTTCTAAGTATTGCGTAAAGACTGTCATACGGCTTGGAGTGATTTTAATCTCACTTATCTTATGCCAGCTCAACTTCATGGAAGAGACCACTAGCGTGAGGGGAAGCATTGGAAGATATGGAGGACTGCCATTTTTACAAGACAATCTTATACATCATTTGCAGCAACCTGGGAGTTCATGATGTTCTGTCACCCCCAGCTTGAGGGGAAGTTTTGGAAGATGGGCCAAAGCCCATAAGATATGGACCCACCATGAACACACAAGCTGGTGAGACCCACCATGAACACACAAGCTGGTGAGACCCACCATGATCATGTGAGGTGGCATAAGAAGTCTTACAAACCCAGAATTTTTATTGAAGTAGGTCTCACAAAAGAGTTTCAATTTAAAGGTTTTTTAGTCATGTTAGTCTTTTTTTATATTGTGTTATTTAATTATGCTAGGACTTATCTTTTAAGTGTTAGAGTTTGGGTATAATTAGGACAAATGTAGTTTAATTGTAATTGGACTCTACTTCCTTCCTCTATTATAAATAGAGGTTCATGTAATTTGATTATAATAAGTCAATAAAGTATTTCTCTTTCCATAAATTCAACACGCCTCAAAGACCGACTCATTTCCAAGACATACGCTCAATGTTATGGAGTGGATTATGGGAAAAAAATTTCTCTAGTTTCTAAATTAAGCTCGATACACATCTTATAATCTCTGGCTACTAATTCCACTTGGGCAATATTTCAGTTGGATGTCAAAAAAAAAAACAAATTTGAATGGCAACATAAAAGAAGAGATGTATATGCACCAACCACTTGGTTTTGTGGTTGAGGGAGAGTCGGTATGCAAATTGAGAAAGTCTTTCAGTGGCCTTAAATAGTCTTCTCAGGCTTGGTTTGCAAAATTTTAGCTAAGCAATGTTACGGTATGGATTCAACCGGTGCTCAATAGATCATTTTGCCTTTATCAAAAATACCTCAAATGGAAAAGTATTACTAGTAGTTTATGTGGATGATATCGTCTTAACTGGTAGTGAGGACAACATCAAAGATGTCAAAGAAAGTATTTACCAAGAATTTTAAACAAAGGATCTTGGACTTCTAAAATATTTTCTAGGAATTGAGGTATACCAATCAAAGCATGGGATCATATTATCTTAGAGACAGTATACCTTGGACCTACTCGAGGACACATGGATGGGGAGTCGACCTATTGACACTCCAATGGATCCTAATAAAAAACTATGTGCAAGCTCTGGCGAAGATGTTGATATAGGTAAATATTAGAGGTTTGTGGGAAAGTTTATTTACCTCACAGTGACCAGACCAGATATATCATATGTAGTAAGTGTGGTGAGTCAATATACGGACAAACCACAACTTACCCATTGTCAAGCCTTGGAGAGGATACAAAGATATTTCAAAGGAGCTCCAAAAAAAAGAGCTTCTCTATAAGAATCATGGCCATTTCAACATAGAAGGTTTCTCATATGTAGATTGACTGGATCACCTAATGACAAGAAGTCCACTTCAGGGTATTGTACCTTAGTTGGAGGTAACCTGGTTACATAGAGAAGCAAAAAGTAAAATATTGTTGCAAGCTCAATTGCAGAAGCAGAGTAAATAAGTAAGGCCCAAACAGAGCTTCTATGGATCAGATTTTTTCTAACTAAATCAGGATTCTATAAAGGAGCTTCTATGGAATTATATTGCAACAACTAGGTAGTCATTCATATCACTTCAAATCCTATTTTCCAGGAGAGGATAAACTACATTGAGGTAGACTGCCACTTTATTCGGGAAACATTTCAGGCTAGAATCTTATATCTTATACATGTTCCATCACAAGGGCAGGTGGCAAACATTCTTACGAAACCAGTCACACTCAAGATCTTAACCACTATATGTGGCAAATTAGATATCAATGATGTTTTCTCTCCACCAGCTTGAGGGGGAGTTTTGGAAGACATCTCAAAGTGGCTACAATAAATACCTTCCCACATCAAGGAGGTGGCACAATGTGTAATTTAATGATTAAGGGGCATAAGGTTGTAACTAATGAAGATGATATATGCAACTTATATCTTTTCCTTTTGAGAGATTGTATCCCTAAGGCCATTGTAGTCATTGTAACCTTCCTTCATAAACTATAAATAGAGGCTCAAGGCAAGGGTTAGATCATTAAGTCTCCCCTTTCTCTCTCAAATTCGTCCATAGACTTTTCTCTCAAAGTCTCTCTCTCTCTCTCTCTCCTTCCCCCCCCCCCCCCCCCCCCCCCCCCCCCCCCCCCCCCGTACCTTGTCCCTCTTTGTTCTCTCTTCATTCTTCCTCTCCTTTTCTTCTCCTCTCTCTTACCCTCTTGGTGAGGACCTTATCATGGGATCCTAAATCCAACACAAAGAAACCAAACACTTTGAGGAAGAACAACAAGAATCTAGTGAAGATCATTCGACTGATCCACTATCATTTAAACAACCCATTCCAAAAAATTTGCAAATTAAGAATGAAGCTTCAATCTAAGAAAGATAGGTCTTCAAAATATGTACATAAGCTATCTATATTAGAAGCACGTTATTGCAAGAATTTTATGTTTTTCTTGAGAGATGTATTTGAGATTCTATTGTGATTTTAAAAAGGACAAGTGCCCCTTTCTATGTTTTATGACTCTATTTTTTAACATCAAGAACTCATCTTTATGAGTTGATTTCACTCCAAGATTTGCCACTTTTGACTCATAAAGCAAAAAAATCACTCATAAGCATTTCTCATACTTAGAAACAGATTTTTTGGAAATGGATTTAGGAATTTTAAATGCTATTCATAAAAAAGCTATTTATTTCTTGTGCTTTTACTTTGAAATATTGTTTACTTAGCTTAATCCTCGCTGGTTTTTATGCATCTTGATTTTGATATTTTATTTTTCTTCTAGCAAGAAAATTTTTGGAGTCATTTGTGTTATATTAAAAAATTGGGTTGTTACAAAAATCCAAGTATTTTGGTGCACATATTTTGAAATGAGTTCATGATACTTGATGAAGCATAATGAATTGAAGTGCACTTACTTTGAGATCAATTGTTTTATTAATATCCCTACTTGTTTTAAAAATCAAAGTGCTTATGTGACTCCTATTTTAAAATCCATAAAATACACTTGGTCAAGTGAGTCTAAACTATAAGATCTTATACTTTATAAACATCAAAGTTGTTTAGAACGTGTTAGATTCTAGAGTTCTATGAAATACCTTTGAGAACTTTCTTACTTAGCCATGTGGAAGAAGATGAAAGTGCACAGAAGTAGGGACAAATTGAATGAGAGAGAATATGTGAGAAAGAGAGAAAAGAGATTCATGTGTATGTCGTTCCACCCACACCCTTTTCCAACTTTATCTGTAACATTCACTAGATATCAAGAATTACAAGACTACGCCTTTTACATAATAAGAAACAAAAAAGTAGAGATAAAGAAAAGTTACATGTTCAAACTCTTCTGAAGTTTAAAGCTCCAAAAAAATGTTACTTGTGCGCTTAGATTGTAGAATCTTTATTTGATTGAACTACATTTAAGTGCCCCCACCCGCCCCCCCCCCCAGCCATTTTTCAAAATGTATCCAATTTTACGCTGATTTTTGAACTTTAAATCTAGTCATTTGAGGAACTGATTGAGCTACTATTACCTCAAATAGATAATTAGGATTGGTGTATCTATCCATACTATGTTTGTATTACAATATCTGCTATATTAAGACATTTCTATATTTAGCTTGAACTATAAGCAAGTAACCTTTGCATTGTTGACTTAAGCCTTGTTAAGGCAAGACCATCCTCTCCTCTTCTGTATTAAGAGGGTCCAATTTGGTTGAATAGGAAAGAACCATTAGGCCTTAGAAGCTGTTGTGAACCATAAATCATTGTGAAAGCAAGCGGTACTGAAAATCCAATGGTGGGTTTAGGCCTAGTGTACCTATTGAGCTGTTGTTGCAAAATTCCTTTGTGGGTCTAGGCAAGATTGCCTAGCAAGTTGCTGGAATATTCCTTTGTGGGTCTAGGTTGGATAATGTAATTGTTACTGTATTCCTTTATGAGGGTGAAGTTTTGTATGCCAGCTACTGTATTTAATTGATAAGTGTAAATCCTTGTGTGGACAACAATATAATTGTCTTAGAGACTATTTATTGTACGTACAATTAGACAACCCAAAACATAGTGAATTAACTTAAGGTGAAAACAACTTGTAGTTGGATTGGAAACTCTAGAATATTTTAAGATGTGAACCAATATAGATCATCATATGATCATCATGTGATTGTATGAATTTTTGTGGTTGAACTCTGATTTTAATTTTTACATTGCACAATTAAATTCTAGAAACTTTGAAAATACTTGAGGGATAATAAAAAATCTATTCACTCTCACTCTACATTTGTTTTTTAATGGAACAAACAAATACATGCCAAATACGAAGAAACTATTTTTTATTTATTCAATTAAAATTTTATGATTACATTAAAAATTGACCTAAGTTTATATAGAGTTAGGCCCAGACTCCTTTCTTCCTATTCATATAAAAAATCCAACCTATTATATGAGCCTTATTTGTTATTACAAATTAGGCTCATCACCCCTGACAAGGTGGGTTTTTGGTTAGCATCCTTACCCCCTTACACCCAATTTATGCTATTGGGATTTTTTTATCACAACTAAAAATAATAATAAACAAATGCAATCAGGATTTTTTATGACAACCATAAATAAATAATAAGAAAATCTAAAAGATAGTTACATTGAATATTGTGGTTATTGGAAGACAAAAAAATTAACATGTTTGTGGCTAAAATATTTAGCTTAGTTAGGGGATGCAGAAGGGTTGTTCACATGAAGTTTAGTGTTTCATTTCATAAAATGGGCATGCTTGAGAGGAAAACATGAGAGAGGAAGAAGAGAACAAGAGACAAGAGAGGTAAAGGCACATTAAGAGAAAATAAACTAGGAGAGGAGATTAACATCCTTGTCTCCCTTCCTCTTTGGCATTCTTATTAATAAAGAAAAAAAGATTTCCTAGTTACAAACTAACTATACTGCCCAAGATATCCAATTACACTCAAACTATAACTTGCTAAATTAAACATGAAAGAAACAAACAAAAAAAAAAACTAGAAAACGTCTTCTTTTACATGAGTTTTTTCTTTTTACCTTGCTTCTCTTGTGAGACTTGTCTTGCATGAGATTCTTCTTAGACTCCCTTGTGAGAAATGTTGTGCATGAAACTCATCTTAGACTCTTTGATGCTTCAACAATCCCCTTCAAGTTGGAGTTGGTCATTTCACCTTAAAAATATAAATTCTTAGCAATTAAGAAAATTTCTTTGGTCTTTAATATTCCATTCTTCCTTCTTTAATACTTGGGTTTTGTCTCTGATCCTTCCCATTAATTGGATAATTTCTACACAACTCTTTGAATTCTTTATTACTAGTCACATAAAAATTTATTCATAGCAGGCTTCTAATCATATTGTGGGTTGAATTCTCAACCTTGTTCTAACCTCATTTAACTATTTCCTTTTTCAAGCCCTACTTCCCTATCTAATTGTCTTGCATTTTCCTACCTACCTCAAAAATTTTGCAAAATAAATGTGAAAACTCAATAAATGCTCCAGTTAGGATATATCAAGTGTTATTAATTTGGAGAAAAAGCAATACTTGAAGAAAACAAGCAACATTCGTGGGTAAAATCAATCTAGAGTTGGTTATTAGTGAAAACAAACAAAAAAGTAAACTTTTGGTTAGGTAGAAATGGAAAATATCGAATGATTTGAAGCAAACAAATAAGAAAGCAAATCTAATTTTGACCGACAAAGAAAACCAAAAATTTCAAAAAAAAAACTTTAAATTGAGAACCCAAAGCAAACCTCATATTGATTGTTACAAAGAAGAAAATCAGATGGAGATATCATCTAATAACAAATATTTATTCTTTAAAGAGGTCATCAAAATTAAGCCATCAATTTTTTCTCTCTTGTCAATCAAAAATTTATAAAAATTTGCATCTGAATTTTTTTATCATTTAAAAAATAGGTTATAATTATTCTTTATTCTACTTATTTTTCACATTTCTTTAAAATTTTAAAAGGTAACTAGGGGTAAAAAAACACATTCTAACCTCAAACTAAACCACTTGGCCTTATACTTGTCTTGTGAGGATAAATGGCCATTGTACTATGACATTATATCTTGTTATCCCACCTTGTTGCCACCCCGAGCTTATCATCATCTATCTTAATATTTTCTAGGAGATGTAATCTATTATAAGGGTAAGTACTAGGTAAAGGCATCCGAAGAACTTCTGTTGTTGGTTTAGGATTTTAACTTAAGTTTGAGTTTGGGTCTGAAAATCTAAGCCAGGTTATAATCTAACTCAATTCTGAATGGATTTTAGATGTATGTACCCCATAATGAATAGTCCTATTCGCATGCAATTGTTTTTTTATACATCTTTATGATTTTTTACTATAAATATTAAGGGGGTTATTAATTAAGGTTAAGAAATTTAAAGTATATAAATCAAAACCCTAGGAATTCTATTTCTTCCTTCTACATATCTTTCAAGCAGTCATATTACGCGGCGCATTGCTACGGAAGCACAAAAAGATTGCTTGAGCCAGATTTGAAATTTCGCACTTCTAGTCTTCCAAGTAAGAGTATTTCTGTTTTAGATCCTTAATGTTTATGTATGGTTGTATTCTTCTTCTTCTTCTTCTTGTTATTCTTCTTCTTCTTTTTTTAAGAATATTACTCTATAGTTTTCATCCTGAAATCTTCACCTCTCTAAATTATGTTTTGTAGGTTTTATTGGTCTAAAGTCCTTGTCCATTTTTACCGTATTTTTTTTCACACCACATGAAGTATATCTCACTCCACATGAGAAATAGATTGATTAGATTGTGGTTTCTTAGTGCTATGACTTATATGAGGCTTTTATTACCCTCAAGCTAGGCTATAATTCAATAAGAACCGAGAAGCAAGACATATGTTTGGGCTTTTTGAAACGATTACCAAATTAACCCATTGCAAATAGATATTTTACTAATATATATATTAAAACAAAAAATTTCTTAGATGAAATTATTCATGTGTTAATAAAATTAATAAAATGTTTCTTAAATTTAACAATTTAATTTTGTATGGTTAGTTGAAGATATACAATTATTTTCTTTATCGCCCTTGCACATCATGAGTGTGCCTAGAGATATATATGTATAAATGATTATAAATGAAATTTCCAATAAGAGAAAATTTATAGGTATAAAATAATAAGAGACATTTTATATGAAGAAATCAAGAACATGGATTTAATCCCAGTAGTCATTTGCTATTCCATATTTAATTAGTTGTTGGATTTCAATGAAATATCTTTTTTAAATTATTCATAGTTGATGATATTTAAGTTTTTATATTATAATATATTTTTTAAATATTTATAAAATAAATAAAAAGTTTATGTTATTGAAGGATAAAAGATAAAAAAAAACCTTTGTAGATGAAATGTGGTAGTTTGCAACCCAGTCGATATTATGAGTTTTATAAGCACGGGAAAAGGTTGCATGTAACTAAACTTGGGAGAACACAAGTCCAACCTCCTTGTCCTTTGAATGTAATAAGAATTATTTTAGTAGTTTACAATTTAGAATTTTTTTGAACCTTTTGTTTTACTACTTTGGCAGACAAAAAACACTTAAGACACACAAAACTATGTTTAAAGGTTATTTATAATTTTTGTAAACATGGCAATAAATTGTTCAGATTCTACAAAAAAAAAAAAAAAAAAAAAAAAAAAACGTTTGTGGTAAGATGTTAAAATAATAATTTCATTACTTTTTATATGGGTAGAATTCATTGTAGTTTTTTCAATTTGGTGACCTGTGGAGATAATATTATTTTTGGAAAAATATGAAACATAAATCAGCTACAAATGAATAACCCATTTGATGTTTTTTTTTTTAATTTTGTGTTTTCCACATTATATAAAGGTAAGTTTGGAGAGTATCTTTTGTTGATGAGAGACGATTGAAGATCCTGAAAATCTTTCATCCAAGGTTTTTACTCTTTTTAGATTCCATTGCTGATTAATTGGGGGAAAGTTGTAAGAGCCAACATATTGAGAATCCGAATTTTAGGGTATGTTTCCTATTAAATAGTGAAAAATTGCATCTGTCTTGAAACAACAAACAAACGAAACACAATCAAAGAAGAGACAATAGAGTAGAAGTGAGTTGATATATTATCATATCTATGTGTGTTTTCTTTTTTCTTTTAAACTTTGTTATGTGTGGATGTGCATTTCTATCTTACAAAAGATATAAAAAATTGAGTTTAGATATGCTAGCCCATTTTAGCATGGGGTTAGATCCATTGGAGTGAATAGGAACTGCTCTCCTTAGTCAATGAGTCTCATGCATCGTTCCATTCCCTACACCAAAGAAAATCTACAAAGGATGAAAGAATTCAAAAGTGTAACACAAATTTCAGCACTATAAGTAAAAAAGTTCATTATCAAAATGGCATTAGTTTTTCTCAAGCCGTACGGTCATAGCCAAACAACTATTCTTGCTCTGTTACACTTGCGCTAATATACAGTCCTCTGTTACAAGTTGCTAATGCTCTTTCAAAAATCATAAATAATCAAAGTACTTAGATTCACTTGCGCTCTGTATCGTATCATAATACAGTTGTCAGATGCAAACTGTTGAAACAAAACTAGTTTCATGATTGCCGATTCTTCTTCTTTTACTGCACCCGTTTTGTTTGAGCTCTGCAAGCGTTTGGTCTTGCAGTAATTCTTGCATAGAAGTGAATCGGAATGAGCTCAAGACTTGTTAAGTTTGATCTCAACTTGACTCCTGCCAAAAGGAAGCGGGGGACTAGCAGCCCAAGGAAACGTTTGGATGGAGAAACAAGTTCAGCTCCTCGTGAATCAGAGAAAAAAAGACGTCAAGAGACTGCACCTCAGAAAGACCCCACGGAGATCTGTTTAGGCTTTGCGAAAAAGAGAAATGAAGATAAGATGATTAGTGTCTATTCTCAGCCAATTGAGGATCCCATTTGGAGGTAAGTCTTACTCTCTTCAACAAATACAGTAAATTCCTATCTTAAAAGTAACATTACCAATATTCTTGGCCAGTCCATCTTAAAAGTTGCTGTAGAAGTGATACTACTAATTGTACCACGTAAAGAATGGTTGTAAAAAGTAAATAGGGTGGAGGTTAAAAGAGCACACTTCTATGTCTTGTACAACATATGATTTTCTTTTTAGTTAGTACAATTCTTAGGCCATGTCACTGCCCTGGTTGAAAATCATGAATATCCCAGGGAAAGCATTTCCTACAAAGTTTTTCATGATTACAGGTTTTCTAGAAATCTCTAATTTAAAATCTTATTATTTTCTTATTTGAAATTATTTTGAAATATAATAAGATTTTTATGGTAGTTATTACTATGATTTCCAAGGAAAAGAAAGAAAACCATGTTTTTGTCTATCAATGAGCCGACTCCAGTTTGGACTCGACAAATATAGGTTATCAATTTTTTTTTATCAAATTTGGACAAGGAAAGTGTGATTAAGTGTGAGCTTAATCTGAGATTAATTGCATAATATTTTGAAAAAGAAGTAGGAAAGAAGGAAAGAGAGAAATTGAATTGTTCAAAGGCTTGCCCCAAAAGATTAAGCTCACTAAAGTTCTCCATCAAGTTATATAAGAGGAACACTGAAAATTATTAATAATACCCAATGAGCTATACAATAGATATTTAAAAAAAGTTATTTAAATTACACTTTTCTACCCTTATTTAAATACTAATCTTTACAAACTATCTCCTTATATTCTAACACTCCCCACAAGTTGGATAATAAAAATCAAACATTCCTGGCTTGGAAGCCAATTTAGTAAATTGAGCTCTTTGGAAAGCCTTGTTAGAGAGGTCTACTTGATCTTCATTTCTCTCATGATAAGTAATTATCTTTCCATTCATAACTTGGCCTCTAATATATTGATAATCCACTTCCATGTGTTTAGTTCTTTCATAAAATATTAGATTATTCTATTAATATAGTTGCTTGATTATCACATTTCATCACCATAGGAAGCTTAACTTCCATATGATAGAACCTTCATTGGAAAGGTCCTACCCTTGTAGTCAAGCACAATGGAAGACTGAGATAGGGTGATTAAAAGGTTTGGAAGAGGGTGAAGGTAGATATAAAGTATTGAAGAAAGTTATTACCAAATAATCCAAGGTGAGTCTCATGAAAAGGAGGTCTCACTAATAAAATAAAGTCAAAGAGAAAGAGAAGAAGAAGAATCTTAGTCGATCATATGTGAGAGGAAGATTTCCTCCTTATTCTCTTAGTTATAGTTTTCTTATTGCAAAGTATTGTGATTAGATTTAGTGAGAGATTATTGGGCGTAATTAGGAACTTTAAAAAAGTTTATTTTTAGCATAAGTCAGTATTCTATTATAAAAAGGACCATGTAAAAAAGAAATAAATACACCACTCTCACAATTTCCTCTTCATATCGATTCATTCACTCTTCGATTTCCTCTCTTTTCTCCTCTCTCTTACGTTTTCTCCTCTTCTCTTTGTCTACCATGCTTACTATTTGAAAGTTAACATGGTAGTGTTAAATTGCAGAGTCTAAATAACGCCTTAAGAAAAGTTAGTATGTGGATAGATCTTGTGTGTGTGGGTGCGATTTCTCTTGTAAACTGCTTTATCATCCTAGTGAAGTGTTGCAACGGCAAAAGATAGGAGGTGGTCTCACCTTGAGGTGAACCTGTATAAATCTTGAGTTTTTCATGCTTGATTATTTCTTCTTCTGCCATTATTATTGCTCTCGCTAGTATTGAACTAGGGCGTCTAATTCCTAACAAGTGGTATAAGAGTTTTGTTCGGGATTGAGAGCAATGACTAGCGGAGAAGGATCAACACTTGGAATCAACAAGTTTGATGGTATGAATTTTTCATTCTAGACAATGCAGATTGAAGATTATCTATATAGTAAAAAGATGCACTCACCACTTTTAGATATGAAACCAGAAGGCATGAAAGATGATCGGATTTGGGAGTGATCCAGTTGACACTATCGAAGAATGCCACTCATAACGTGGCATTGGAGAAAATCACAACGAGAATGATGAAGATTGTTATCAATGCCCTATGCTGAGTCGGTATGCGGATTGACCATAGCAGTAAGATCGTCCTGGGGGTTGGAAGGGGGGCAGGAAGCCCCCCTCCCAGTCCACGATATATTAACTACTATTTCATTAAGGGTAGTTTGATAATTTAACTCTTGTATCGCTATTGCCCATGTTTCCTCTTTATATTTGGGGTGTTGTTATTAGGATTTTATCATCCGATGTGCATCAGTTGTGTTCAAGAGAGGATAGAGAAAAACCACATGTAAGTGTGTGTAATTTTTCTTGTAAATAATTTCATCTTTATAGTGGATTACAACAACGATGAAAGACAGGATGTAGTCTCACCTTGACACGAACTTGTATAAATGTTGTTTGTTATCGTGCTTGTTTTTCCTTGCTTCCGTGATTATTACTATTTCTCTCGTTAGTTTGGAATTAGGGCATCTAATTCCTATGTCTGATATGTATGAGAAGCCTTCTACAAATAATAAGGTACCTCTCATAAAAAAACTGTTCAATTTAAAAATGACAGAAAATACACTAGTTGCAACAAATTTGAATGAGTTTTGTACGATTGTCAATAAATTGACCTCCTTTTAGATTAATTTGATAATAAGGTTTGTGCCTTAATTCTTTTGGCATCTCTGCCAAATAGTTGGGAGCCTATGAGGGTTGCGATCAACAATTCTTTCTATAATGGAAAGTTGAACTTTAATGATGTTCGATTACTATTCTTGCTTAGAAAGTTTGTAGAAAGGACTCCAAAGAATGACATCTAATTCTGCCCTAAATGTTGATACTAGGGGAAAGAAATTTGAGTGTAATTCCAACAAGGGCAACAATAGATGGCAAGGAATGAAGAAGCAAATCCAAATTTGGAAGGAATGTGGAATGGTGGAATTGTGGCAAGTCTGGTCATATAAAGAAGAACTGCAGAACACCAAAGAAGGATGAAAGAAAAAAGATGTTGCAAATGCGGTGACTGAAGAAGTACAAGATACTTTACTCTTGTCAATTGATAGCCCTATTGACTCTTGGCTATTAGATTTAGGAGCTTCCTTTCACACCACTATGCATCACAAGATCATGGAGAATTATGTTCATGAAAATCACGGGAAGGTGTATCTTACTGATGGAGAACCATTGATATTGTCAGTATTGGTGATGTCAGTTTGAGGATGTCAAATGGGTTAGGGTGAAAAATTGACAAAGAGAGACATGTGCAAAAACTTATGCGTAATCTAATCTTAGTAGGGCATCTTGATAGTGAAGGTCATAATGAGACTTTTAATGGTGTCACATGGAAATTCACTAAGGGAGCCATGGTTATTGCATGAGGAGTTAAAGCTAGAACTCTTTACATCACTTCTAGTTGTAGAAACACGGTTGCGGTTGCGGTTGCGGTTGTTGTTATTAATTCTTTGTAGCATTATAGGCACGGTCACATGAGTGAAAAGGGAATGAAAGAGCTTTAGTCCAAAGGGAAGCTACCTGGGTTGAAATCTGTAAACAACAGTTTGTGTGATGGCTGTATTTTTGGCAAACAGAAAAGGGTTAGCTTTTCTAAGGCCGAAAAGTAGCAAAAGATAACAAAATTGGTGTTCGTTCATATAGATGTGTGGGGACCTTAAACTGTTACCTCCCTTGGTGGTTCTAATTACTAAATGACATTTATTGATGAAGCAAGCAGAACAATTTGATTTTATTTCCTAAAAAATAAATATGATGTTTTTCATACATTCAAGAGATGGATAGCAATGGTTGAGAATGAGACAGATTTGAAGGTGGAGTGCTTGTAGTAAGATAATGAGGGAGAATACATAGATAATGATTTCAAGTGGAATTATGTTGATAATGGAATCAAGATGAAGAAGATCATTCCCGAAAAACATCAATAGAATGGTGTGGCTAAGAGGATGAATAGGATTTTGAACGAGCATGCTAGGAGCATGAGATTACATGTGGGATTTCCAATGACCTTCTGGTCTGAGGCCTATTTGATAAAAAAAGGTCCTTCAACACCATTGGATTTCAAAATACTATAAGAGGTTTGGAGCGGCAAATAGGTAAACCTTTCTTTCTTGAAAGTGCTTGGTTGTGTTTCATATATTCACATTGATTATGCTATTAGAAGTAAACTTGATGCCAAATCCAAGATATGTTTCTTTATTGGCTATGGTGGTACCGAGCTTGGATAACATTTTTGGGATGACCAAAGTCTTAATGTTATCTGGAGCAAAGATGGGATCTTCAATGAAGGTACCCTTTATAAAGACATGGTAGTTTACTAAGTTACCAAAAGGGAAGAAGTCTTTGTAGAATAAATAGGTGTACTGAATAAAAGACGAATATGATGGCAGCAAGCGGTACAAGGCAAGACTGGTTGTAAAGGGCTTTCAACAAAAGAAGACATTGACTACACTGAGATTTTCTCTCTAGTAGTGAAATTGACTACTATTAGAATAATGTTTGAACTAGTGACAAATGAAGACTTGCACTTAGAGCAATTGGATGTAAAAATAACTTTTCTTCATGGTGATTTGGAGGAAAAAATTTACATGATCCACCCACAAGGTTTCAAAGCACATGAAAGGAGAAAATGGTGTGAAAACTTCGAGAGTGCTTGTATGGTCTTAAACAAGCTCCAAGACAGTGGTATAAGAAGTTTGACACCATCATCAGTAGTATTGGTTTCTTAAGGTTTTAGCGGATCATTGTTGTTGCGTAAAGAACCTTGATAACTCCTACATCATTCTAATACTATATGTTGATGACATGTTGATTATAGGTGCTTGCAAAAGGGAAATAGATAAGTTGAAAATGGAGTTGTCCAAGAAGTTTGTAATCAAGGATTTGGATGCTGAAAAACAACTCCTTGGGATGAGGGTTAGTAAGGATATTGATGTTTTGAAACTGTCACAAGAAGAATATGTGAAGAGGTGTTGAGCAAGTTCAACATGAATGATGCAAAACCAACGAGTCACTTGAGGTGGATTCTCAGGTATTTGATATTAGGAATTAGATACCCTAATTCCAAACTAATGAGAGCAATAACAATAAACGTGGAAGAAGGGAAAAACAAGCACAAAAAGCTAGGGCAACCACATTACAAGAGTGAAATTCCAAAACTACCCTTAATGAAACAACAATTAATATATCCGCGACCAACTCAACGTAAGGCATTAATTAGGCTCCACAACTTAACAATCTCCCACTTGGAGATATCATCAATATCTCCTCTACAGCGGCAACAACTTCTCAATCCTCAAAAAGAAGTCCAACTGAAGTTGCACACAACTTCAGTTTCTCGATCATAACAATCTTCGTCAACATATCAGTTGGATTCTGATTCCCTTGAATCTTCTCAAGTGCTAAGTGTTGAATTTAGGATCGCTTTACTGAAATCTCAAGCAAGGTGAGAGAGGGAGAAAATAAAAGAAGGAGAAAGATGGTTCTCGGGTAGAGAGGAGAGAAGAGAAAAAAAGGAAAGAAAAGATTTTAGGCAAGAGAAGAAATGTTCACTAGAGAGAAGTTGAGAACTACTTCACTTTGAAGATTTAAGTTTGAGTACAAGCACCTCTCTTTATATTAGAGGAAAGTAGTAGAGTCCAAGTACGATTAAACTACCATTCTCCTAACTACATTCAAACTATAACACTTAAAGATAAGTTTATTATAATAAAATAACTCAACATAATTAGAAGACTAATATAACTCAAACTAAAATTCTTCTATGAGGATGTGACCATAGGATAAATATGCCAACTCGTGGTTACTTTGTGGGTTCCACTTTTTCTTCCAACTCATGTGATAAGGATACCAACTCGTGGTATCTTTGTGGATCCCACTTGATGCTCAAATATTTCAACTCATTCCAGCTCGTGCTTGTTATCTTCCAACTCATGCCAGCTTGTGTGATGACTCCTCTTGGCATCTCATGTTCTTATGGTGGATCCCACCAGCTCGTGCAACAATGGTGGGTCTCACATTGTGACACTAAGACTTCATCCTCTAGAGCTGATGTGATGAAGTGTAATGTACCTGTATGTGCTTTGTTCTGGTATGATAAACAAGATTCTTTGCTGAATGAATAGAACTTTGACTGTCACAATACAACACATTCTTCCCATGTTTGAGATGAAATTCTTCCCAAAAAGATTGGAGCCATACCATCTCTTTGCTAGCTTCGGTCACGGTGACATATTCTACCTCAATGGGAAAAGAGCAACTATCTTTTAAAACTTACAGACCCAACTAATTGCTATACCACCCAATGTGTATACATATCCAGTGGTACACTTCCTGCCATCAATGTGTCCAGCCATGTCAGCATCTACATGACCCTTTAATCCCATGTTTAACTTTCTAAAACATAAGGTTGAGTCTATGTTGCATCACTTCAGGCTGAACGACGGAGCATTTTATAGTGGTGAATCTAACATAGGATTTATAGTGGTTGACAATTCTCTTCATGGATTGTTAATTCTTCAATCTAACACCAAAGAATCAATAGGGCTATCAACCGACAAGAGTAAAGCATCTTAACTTCTTCAGTCATCGTATTTACAACATCACCTTTCTTTTCATCCTTCTTCGATGCTCTGCAGATCTTCTTTATGTGACCAGACTTCCCACAATTCCGGAACTCGACATTCCTTCCAAATTTGGACTTGCTTCTTCCATTCTTTGACTTCTCTCTACCATTTCCCTAGTTGGAATTCCTCTCGAAGTTCCTGCCCCTAGTATCAACACTTAGGGCAGAATTAGATGTCGACGATTCTCTAGAGTCCTTTCTACAAACTTCCTCCACAAGAATGGTATCCCGAATATCATTAAAAATCAACTTCCCGTTGCTTACAGAGATGTTGACTGCAGCCCTCATAGGCTCCCAACAATTTGACAGAGATGCCAAAAGAATTAAAGCACAAACCTCATAGTTAAATTTAATCTGAACCGAGGTCAAATGATTGAAAATCGTGCTAAACTCATTCAAATGTGATGCCACTAGTGTATTTTATGTCATCATTAAATTGAAGAGTTTTTTTATGAGATGTATCTTATTATTTGCAGACGGCTTCTCATACATGTCGAACAAAATCTTCATCATCCCTATTGTAGTTTTCTTTGACACCACATTGTGAAAGAAGGGAAAAGAAACCATGGAAAAAACACAACAAGATTTATACAAGTTTTCCTCAAGCTAAGACTACATCCTGTCTTCTGCCACTATAGTAATCCACTATGAAGAAATAATTTACAAGAGAAATCGCACACTTACAGGTGTTGCTCTCTAACTGCTTGGGCTGCAACTCAAGATGCTCCTCGGATCAAGCATTCCCTTTCTTGATTCCATACTCTAGAATGCCAATTCTTCTCTCTTAAAGGTACTAGAGAACCTCTATTAAATAAACTAAAGTATAAAAGAGTAAAATAAAACTTACAACATTTTGTTGGAGAGATACCCTCTCCCTTGCAATCTAAACTTCCAAATCTTCAAACATGAGAGATTATGTAGAGGAGCTTGAGATAGCTAGGCATGTTGAGTGATTTGAAAGAGAATGAAGTTATTTTGAGATAAAACTACTTTTTTTCTCTCAAGAAGGTTTATTGATAGTTTCAATTAAAAAAGCCTTGGAATGCTTTGAATAGCCAAGAAATACTCAGCTAATCCTCCCCAACAAGGAGGGAGGGGGGTGGGGGGGTGTTGGGAGTTGGTTTAAAATATTTCATGCCCTAAACCTCTATTACATATTTGTGCTTGAGAAACTAAATTTGGTTGGTTATCTACTTACGTAACTAGAGTTTTTGAGATTTTTTATTTTACTTTTACTCTAGGTCTTCAAGTTTTCAAGCTTATTTTGTGTAAGTTCTTCTTCCAAGCTACAATCTTCAAAGAGTTTTTGTTTTGGCTTGGAGACTTGATTGATATTTCTTTTGTTTTTAGCGTTTGTCGTAGACCACATAGTACTTGTGTAGGAAGGCATGTGTCTAAAATACAATGATATCTTTGTTAGTAGAATACTTTCAAACTACCCATTTTATTATCATAAAATAATGGAGGCCAACATGATTTTACCATTGGTGTAGCTCCTCAATCATAAATGCTCATAGAGGAATTACTTTTTCTATTTCCCTTTTGAGTCAAATCTTGTCATTTTTCATCCATCTATTAGTCTAAAGCTTCATCCTTAATTAGAATTATGAATTGCTACAATGTGTGCCTCCTTCCATTTGAAATATAAGTAATGCTATCTTTTTATTCACACCCTTAATTCCTCAAACTATTTCAATTTTTTTTCTTTAAAATGTCTTAAATACATTGATAACTCTATTAGTAGCACACTTTCTAGCTACCCATTTTATTATCATAAAATAATGGAGGCCAACATGATTTTACCATTGGTGTAACTACTCATCATAAATGTTTATAGAGGAATTACTTTTTATGTCCCTTTTGAGTCAAATTTGATAATTTTTCATACAGTCTAAAGCTTCATCCTTTATTGGAATTATGAATTGCTACATTGTGTGCCTCCTTCCATTTGAAATATAAGCACTGCTATCTTTTTATTCACACCCTTAATTCCTCAAACTGCTTCTAATTTTTTTTCTAAAATGACTTAAGAGTAATGCCTATAGACCCATTACTTTTAAAAAAAAAGGAGTGCACCCAACATATCTTAAATCTATTATTTTAGTTTTTACGCAAGTAGAAGTTTTAACCTACCCTTAAAAAGTGAGTAGACTCTTTCCATTGCCCTAAGTGGATTGAACTGCCTTTAAATTTAAATGAATATTTCAGATAGGAGTTGGAGTTTGATCATTAGGCTAGGGTGTTTTTTCTGTTCTCACCATTATTTTGTGGAAGCCAGGGTTTCTTGGAAAAGAAAAAAGAGATCCCTAGCTTGAGGAGTGTCGAATAAGAAGTGTAAGTATGAGGTAATAGGCAACAACAAATTCTACAAGTGGTAATCAAATTTTGTGCAACCAGAATATCTTAGGGGGACAACAAGATGAGATTAAAACAAGATATATACAAGAACAAGATGAATCAAGACAATTAGAACTTCTTTTGGAATGATAATTTCTTGTTCAATCTACACAAGATTAAAAATTTCTTTTTCAGCCACATAAATTTTATGACAGAGATTGTTTGCTTATTGAAGTTACAAAGTATAGCATGGGGGCAAGGTGTTGAAGAATTTTATAACAAAAGAATCTAAGTTGTGTCTCAAGCAAAGGAGGTTTAATAATTAAAGAAAAGTCAAAGAAGAAGAAGAAAAGAAGACCCTAAATGAAGCATGTATGTTGGGGGGGGGGGGGGGGGGGGGGAGGGGGGGGGGGGGGGGGTGGAAGTGAGAGATTTCTTCCTTATTCTTTTAGTTTAGTTTCCTTATTATAAATTATCGTGATTAGGTTTAGTGAGATATTATTGGGTGTAATTTGGAAGTTTGGGAAAGTTTATTTTTAGCACGAGTCATTGTATCATTTTTTAAAAAACCATGTAAGGGATCAAAGGATGCACCATTCTCAAATTTTCCTCTTCATATCAATACACATGCTCCTCCTTGGTTCCCTCTTGTGCCTCCTCTCTTTCTTACTTTTTCTCATGTCTCTCTCTTCCATACTTCTTCTTTATAAGTTAACATGGTATCAAAGTGGCAAGGTTTTGAGATGGAGAAGCAAAAGCGGATAGATTCTTCCTTTTTACCTAGCACCCATTTTTGTCTTTGGAGTTTACATTATTGTAAACAATATTTAATTTTTAAAATTAAAAATTGATGAAAGTATATTTTAGTCTAGTTTTCAACTCAAAAAGGATTTTGTCAATCGGAGTTTTCTACAAAGAGAAATCAATATCTGAAGTAGCAAATAAAATTTGATGTAAAAAAAGGTACGTGAGTCTATTTTCTAATCCAACAAACCGTTTCTCAATTGGATGTTTCCAAAGAGAGATATCAACATTGGAAAAATTGAAGGTCATGCTGGTAGCTTGTTGCATGTGGAACTCCGAATTTTATACCAATTTTTTCCTTTTTGAGATGATAATATTAGTTTGACCAAGTTTTCTAGTTGTTTTCAAATTTTAATTAAGTGTTTCCCAACTTGAGCATCATTCCGTAAGAGTTTCTATTTTTGTATCTCACATAACACGAGTTTCCCATTCTTCTACTTACATGAGTTTAGTTTGCTTTCTTAACAAAGTCTGAAATTTCTATATTATAAAACATTTTCTCCTCAATTTAAACTCAAAATATATTTTTCTTAAACCTCCCTTATTCTAGAATTTCTTTGTTGAAAAGGTTTTTCCTGATTGGTCAAGTTGTTTTGAAAAGAAATTATCGTAGATGAGAATTCTATTTTAGATAGTTTCTATTATTATGTTCTATCTAAAAAAAATTATTTATTGGTGTTTTTTAATGTTTCCTCAATCATACATGTTTATAGAGAAATTATTTTTTTATCTCCCTTTAGTGTTAAACTTGGTTTTTTTTCATCCCATCTATTGGTCTAAAAGTGACTCCTTTTTATTTAGAACTATGAAGAGCAATGCTTGTATGAGAGCTTCTATCTATTCCTCAAAGTAATTTATTTTTAATTAAAATCACTTTAGATTCAAGCAGTCAAACCCACTACTTGCAAAGAACAGATTTGCACCCAACAAATAACTTTCAATTATTTTAGTTTTTACCCAAGTGGTATTTTTGAGCCACCCTTAAAAGTGAATAGATTCTTTTTATTGCCCTAAAATAAGACAGGCTGCCTTAAATTTGAACAATCATTTTAGATTGGAGTTAGAGTTTTGTCATTGGTCTTGTTGGAAGATAAGATCAAGCCCAAATGACCAAGGAAGGCCCACATATGTAAGATTATTATAAGATGAGCCACATGACCAAGGAAGACCCACAAGATGGGCCCAAGCCCATAAGAAGTAGGACACAAAATGATTACCAAGAGCTGACATCCTTATCACATCAGTTGGAAAATCAAGGACTCACAAAAGTATCTTTATCTTAGGGTCATGACCAAGAAGAGTTTTAGTTTAAGTTATATTTTTCTTTTATCAATATTGAGTTACCTAATTATATTCGAACCTACCTTAAGTGTTAGAGTTTGGGTGTAATTGGGACAAGGTAATTTTATTGTAATTGGACTATACTACCTTCCTCTATTATAAATAGAGCTTCATGTACTCTTATTACAACAAGTTATTGATGTCAATGAAGTATTTCACTTTTCCATAAATTCAACATGGTATCAGAGCAGGTTTTGTGAGTTGACTTAGTCAACTCACGGAGGTAATGTGATCCTTTTCTCTAAACCCTAAACCCTAGGTCTTGGTTAGTAGTTATTTTTTCAGTCCCTACTCCCGTAGTTTTCGTTACGATTTTTACCTTTATACGTAGTTTTTAATATTACAAGTTATATATTTATAGAAATATATTTGAGTCTAATTTCCAAATAAGAATGATTTTCTCCAATCGGAGTTATCTACAGAGAGATATCGATATTTGAATGAGCGAAGGTCGGATTGCAAAAAGGTTCAAGCAGTAGCAGCAATCTTCCAATTTTGAGGTAAGTTTTGCTATCAAGAACTAGACTTTATATGGAGAAATATATATCAAACTAGATATATGTAAGTCTATTATTTTACCTATTTAACCAATTTTTTATCTGAGTTATGTACAAAGAGAAATCGATATTTGAAATAGCAAAGGTCAAATTGAAAAAGAGGTTCGATCGACAGCAGAAAGCCTCAACTTTCAAGGTATTTTAAGCTATCAAGAAAGAGACTTTATATGGATAATTATATATCAAGATAAATTTATGTAAGTCTATTTTCTGACCTATTCAACCAATTCTCGATATGATTTTTTTGTAAGGAGATATTGATCATGGAAGAGTCAATGGTCGTTATGGAAAAATAGGAGAAACTGAACTTAGTTCGACCAAATGACAAAGACCGAAACCTATCAGATTATTTATCTTATGATAATTATATTTTATGAAGAGATGTTATAATTGGATGAAATTTATTTAATTCTACTTTCATAAGGAAAAAATTTCATCTCAATCTGATCTATATTGGAAGATATATTCGAATTGGAAGAATCAAAGGTCATGCTTGTATCCTGTTGTATTGAAAAATCCAAATTTATGCCGATTGTTTTGTATCACTGTTTGAGTTGATATATCAGGAAAATATCTCACTTCTCCCTGGTTTGAGGGTTTATTTACAAATCTCTCTTATTTGGCATTATTGCTATATCTATGATATTTGGTTCAAGCTAGGATCACTGCCATTACCTCCTAGCTTGAGGAGGAGAAGTAGAAGAAGAACAAGAAAGAGGTATTTTATTCCTTATGTTGTGGATAAGTTTATGTGACCAAAATATTCAAGAAAGGGAGAGTACAAAAGATGAAGCTTGTGCATCAAAGAATAAATTTTTATATCAGATCATTTCATGGGTTCTTTGACAAAGTTTACTATTTGGTTCGTGTTATATGTGTTGGAAGATGGTCGTGTTATATTCAGCTGAACTATTATGTCTCTTTGGGGACATTATTATTGAATAAGAGGTGGCCTCATGTCACCATTTATTTTACCCCGTCAAAAATATCAAAATTATTTGTGGTTGGGAGTCCACAACGGATGAACTCCATCCTCATCAAAAAGATGAAAATTATTCGTGGTTGGAAGTCCACGACGGAGGAACTTCATCCCCGTCAAAAAGATGAAAATTATTTGTGGTTGGAAGTCCATGATGGAGGAACTTCATCCCCGTAGAAAAGATGAAAATTATTTGTGGTTGGGAGTCCACGATGGGAGTCCACGACAGAGGAACTTCATCCCAGTCAAAAAGATGAAAATTATTTGTGGTTGGAAGTCCATGACGGAGGAACTTATGATTACGTCCATGTTATCCTCTCCCCCCCACCCCCCCTCCGTAATGGCTTTTATGTCTCCTACCACTTGAGAGTCGTTGTCCTGTGGAGGGACACGGTGGTGGACACTTCAGAGCAATGCCGATAGAAGCACTACCGATAGCAGTGGAGTGTGCCCTACATCCAGTATTTAGATTGGAGTATGAAGCAATGGCTTACAGGCTAGGAGTGATTTTTACTCTCACTTATAATTTTGTAGGGCCTCAAGGAAGGACGCAACATCATGAGGGGGAATGTTGGAAGATGAAGGCATATTGGAAGATGTGCCATTTTATAAAAAAATATTTTATACATCATTTGCAGCAAGCTGAGAGTTCATGTTGTTCTCTCACCCCTAACTTGAGGGGGAGTGTTGGAAGCTAAGATCAAGCCAAAACGACCAAGGAAGGCCCACATATGTAATATTATTATAAGATGGGCCACACGACCAAGGAAGGCCCATAAGATAGGCCCAAGCCCATAAGAAGTAGGACCCACAATGATTACCAAGAGCTGGCATCCTTATCACATCAGTTGAAAAATCAAGAAGGACTCACAAAAGTATCTTTATCTTAGGGTCATGACCAAGAAGAGTTTTAGTTTAAGTTATATTTGTCTTTTATCAATATTGAGTTACCTAATTATGTTAGGACTCACCTTATGTGTTAGAGTTTGGGTGTAATTGGGACAAGGGTAATTTTATTGTAATTGGACACTACTACCTTCCTCTAATATAAATAGTGGTTCATGTACTCTAATTACAACAAGTTATTAATTTCAATGAAGTATTTCATTTTTTCATAAATTCTACAGGTCTAGGGGTAATTTTTCTTCTCTCACCATTACTTTTTGAATATTGGGTCACTTGGTAAAGAACTAAAACTATCCTCAACTTGAGGAGGAGAAGTAAAAGAAGAAGTACAAGTACGAGGTAACAAATAATGAAGGATTCTATAATTTGTGGTAATCAAATTTTATGTAACCAAAATATCCAAGTAAGAGGGAGAACAAGATAAAGACTACAAGCAAGATGAACCAAGAAAATTAGAATTTCTTTTGCAATCACAATTTCTTTTCCAAGTGACAAAAGATTAGAATTTATTTTTTAGCTAAACATGTGTCATGATGAAGATTGTTTGCAAGTTGAAGTTACATATCCTAATTTTAGGGGGAGTGTAAAAGAAGCTATTACCAAGGAATCTATGTTGAGTTTTCACACTTGAAACAAAGTCCAAGAATAAGAGGAGAAAAAGAATCTAAATGGAGAACATGTGCAAGGAAGTTTTTCTCCTTATTTTCTTAGTTTTACTTTCTTTTTTACCAATTATTGTAATTAGATTTATTGAGATATTATTAGATGTAATTAAAAACTTTAGAAAAATTTATTTTTGGCATAAGCCATTGTATTTTTATTATAAAAGAGCAAGGGACACAACACTCATAATTTTCTCTTTATATCAATACATGTGCTCCTCCTTGTTCACTCTCTTTTCTCATATCTTTCTTACTTTTTCTTCTTTTCTCTCATTCTTTCATGCTTCCTCTTTGAAAGTTAACAAAGAGAAAAAAACATGGGAAGAGAAGGGAAGAAGGAAGGTGAGAGAGAGAGAGAGAGAGAGAGAGAGAGAGCTCATGGGAGGAGAAGAAAAGACGGAAGAGAGTGATAGGAGAGAAAGAGATAATGCACGAGTGGATAAAGAGAGGAAGAGAAGAACAAAGAGGAAAAAGAATAAAGGCTTAGGCTGATTTGCCATAGCCAAACTTCTTCCAAATTAAAACTCAACATTACATCAAATAGGAAACTTCATCTTTAACTAAAACTCTTACTCTAGATATTACATCAAGTAGCAAATTAGACATCCTAATAGGAAACTAAGATACACATCCTTTTACTTAAGACTCCTTTGTTGGCTAAATTTTTTGACTTTTTTGACAAAATACCAAAAATACACCTAAGTTGGAGACCCCTTTCTTCTTGCTCGGTGTCCAAGTCTTCTCCAAACTTTCTAATTTGATTTCCTTAGATCCACCTTCCATAGCCCACGTAAGTATAGTATAAAAATTATGAATTCTATCATTCCACCCCCCGGAAGACCAAGCTTGACTTCAAGGTTGAAAATTGGGGAATTGTTGTAAAACATCTTTTGGGCATTAGCCCATTGCACTAATAGCTGTGTGTGTAATCTTTTTCCATGTTGAACGTGTTGCATTTTGAGAATGAATAAAGAATGGCAGCAGCATCAGCTTCAATGGTTAGAAGTGTGGTTGAGACAATGTGTTTCTTAACTAGGAAATATGGAAGACTGGACAAATAGAAGCTTTTAGTAACAACTCCAACTTATAGGCCACCTTCCCAATTCTTTGAAGTATTTTGTAAGGTCCAAAGAATCATGGAGACAACTTTTGATTCCTCCTAGCCGCAATAAACTATTACCTATAGGGTTGAAGCTTGAACTACGAAGTCATCAACCACAAACTCCACCTCTTAGTGCCTCGTGTCATGCTAATTTTTTGTTTGGCTAAGGTGAGCTGGTGCTTGTTGACCTTTAATGACTGATCTCAGTCTTAAAAGGCTTCTTCTAGACCAACGACCTTTGTAGTGCTCACCTACAAGAAGAAAAGTGGGGAGAGGCCTGCATTAGACAACCTCAAAAGGAGACATCTTGAAGGAAGTGTGATAGGAGGTATTTTAGGAATATTCAACTGCCCTTGGCAGATAAAAAGTCCATGTAATGGGTTTCTTATTGACAAACCCTTACAAGTACATCTCCAATCAATGATTCACCACCTTTGTTTGGTCATCTTCTGATGGTGGTGAGTTGTGGTCATCTTCAAGGTGGTACCTTTCAAAACAAATATTCTCTAAAAAAGGAGCTTATAAAATTTAGTCCTTATCCAAGAATATAGTTTATGTCATGCCATGGATTTTGCCACATGTATAACATATACTTCAACAATTGTTTTGATAGTGTGTGGATGTTGCATGACACAAAAAGTGAGCATACTTGCTCAATGTATCCATTAGTACTAGACTATTTGTCTTTCCCATAGATGGTGGTAGTCCCTCAATAAAATCTATGGAAACATCTTCCATATTCTTTCTGGACGGGGAAAATACTGCAAGAGACCCATCGAAGTAGTTGTGTCATATTTGATTATTTATCACACGTTACTACTTAGTTTTTAACATTAGCTTTGAGCCCTAGCTAAGAATAGTGTTTCTCACCCTATGGAAGGTTTTTAGGAAACATTCATGATTGGTTGTGGAGAAGTTGTGCATCTCTCTCAAAATTGCATGTACCATTTCTTTGTTGTGCACAGAACCACTACCCGATTATAGAGGAAGAGTAAGGAATTGACTCTTTTGTAGTTGGGGGCCAATGTACAGTCTTCCCAGTCCTTAATAAGTTGTTCTAGGAGTAGTGGATCAGTGCTATACGTAGTTTTGATATCTCGTAAAACCAAAGGAACAAGAGAAGCACATAGAATAAGAAGTATATGGTCATGTTTCCTTCGCAGACTATCAACTGTACCATTCCCATTCAGTTTTTTGTATATAATATCAAAGTCATATCTCATCAATTTAACCAACCACCTTTGCCTCATGGTGTACTAATTCTCTTTGGAAGCAAAATTTAATGTAAGCAATGGTCGGTTCAGAAAGTAATTTTTTTCCAAATGTAGTAAGGTCTCTAATGTATGACTGTACCAAGGTAGAGATTTCCTTACCATAGGTGGACCAAGAGAGCATTCTCCCCTTGAGAGGTCAGCTAAAGTGGGAAATAAATTGCTCTTCTTGCATCAAAACAACCTCAATTCCCAATCCAAAAGCATCACACTCAATAATTAATTTTTTAGAAAAGTTAGGCACAGATTTCAAAGGGGAGGAAGTTCATATTTAGTTATTTGAGGACATGAGAATGTATATTTTTAAGTAGCAAATTTAAAGACCTAATAATAGTAGCATACTTTTGCAAAAATCTCCTATAATACCTTGTTAATCCCATGAAGCCTCTCAATTGCTTTGGGATGGTAGGTTGAAGTCTATCTTGCATGGCTTGAATTTTGTCATGTTCAATTGACACCCCTTCTTTGGAGCCCACGTGCTCTAAGTAGTGAACTTTAGCTGAGGCAAAAATACACTTTGATGACTTGACTTGGAGAATCTTAACCCTTCATGCAAGTGACCTAGATGGTCCTCAAAACTCTTCTTGTAGACTAGTATATCATCAAAGAAGATAAGTACACATTTCCTCAAGTAGGGCCAGAAAACATCATTCAACAAGTATTGAAAGGAAGTCAGGGCATTAATCAGTTCAAAACGCATCACAAGAAACTCATGTTGTCCATCATGTGTTCTAAATGTGGTTTTCTAATCATCATTATTAGCTACTCAAATTTGATTGTAGCCCGAGGAAAGGTCAAGCTTAGAAGAAAATCTCTGCACCACATAATTCATCAAGTAATTCATCAATAATGGGAAAGGGATACTTGTCTTTGGAAGTGACGTTGTTGAGGGCCTGGTTGTCCACACACAAAACCTATGAGATCCATAATTTTTCCTAACTATTAAAATAAGGGAAGTGTATGGACTGTTGCTCGGATTAATTATCCCTTCTTGAAGCATCTCTTTGACTAATCTTTCTCAGTTTTCAACACATGAGAGTACTTATAAGGCTTCTAAGGGTACCCACGTATGCAAAATATCCTGCCTTAAAGAGTGAGGCTCACCATTTGAAACAACCTACCACTTATATGGTGCTGCATCGACAGAAAAATTCCATTGTCATCTTACTAAAGTCCCATACAGCCTCTCCTAAAGTGTCCAACCATTGCATGCCTTATTACAAAATAAAAGACATATCTCTTTAACTAATTACACTTTCATGCTTTATGAGAAGTCTTCTTATTTACCAAGATGTCACCTCTTGGACGTCTGGGCATTCTTCCTTTGACATGTGGGCTGGAGCCCCATCTTCTAACAATATGTACCATATGACCTTGGACCTCATTGTTGAGTTGCATGGTTAGAAATTGGAGTATCCTAGAAAGGGCATGGAAGGATACTTCAGGGTTTAGTATGTGATCTTCTGTAACAACAATTTGAGGTGATGATCTTCCTCCTCCTCCTCCTCCTCGAAAAGGAACATTTGAAATGTTTTGTACCTATGACCTGGAACAAATTTCTCGCAAAAATTAAAGCACAAACCCTTGCTTTTATAATGGACTCCATGGGGAATGAGGGTAGCTTTGTTGGTTGTTATTGGAGTTGGGGACTGGAATGGCAGAACAGGAGGTTCCTTGGGTTGAGGCTATTAGAGTGACAGTTTTTCTTCCTGAAGTGTGGCATGGTAAATTACCTGAATAAGAGTTTTAGGATGAAATACTCCCACTTCCGCCGCCAAATCAGGCTTATGTCCTCCAATGAAACTTCCCACCCGGATGTGTTCTGACTATTGAGCTCTATTTGCAATTCTTTCAAACATAGCTTGATATTCTAGACAGAGCCTATCTGTTTGAGCTTGGTCAAGAGAGAATCGAAGTCTTGATACTGAGTGGGTCCAAAACAAACATACAGAGCTTGAAAAAACACTTGCCAAGAGAGTAGTCCTTTTCATGCCATTGGAACCACCTTCTACCATCATATTCATGATGAAATGAGACTAATAAAATCCATTGATCTTCCTCGGTTTGGTGGTAGGCAAACAATTCCTCAGCCATATAGGCCTATTTGTCTGGATCACTTTAGCTTTGCACCTAGGAAAATCCAACATGGCCATACGAGGCTATATGGAATGGAATCAAATGGGAGATTGAGGTGAAAAATGTGGAATTGTTTGGGCAACGTTGGGTATGGTATGCGACATGTCAAGATGATAGGAATTAGGGTGTGATGACTGAGAGAATGGAGTAGATTTGTGGAGAGGGAGTGTCTTGGTTAAGGAGGATGTGTGAGGTTAGGAATTGAAGAAACATTTTGGTAAGGAGATAAGTTGGGAATGGTTGGTGTAGGCAATAACGGTGGTGACGGGGAGGATACCATTTCAAAAATAGATTTGGACAAGGCTTCCCTGTCCAACATTCATTGAAGGGGAAGAACGTCTTGAAAGCCTCTCTTCCATGAGAGATTGCACTAGACATGTCAAGTGATCCATCTTGTTTCTCAAATTTCAAAGTTTCTCCACTTGTGTGTAGAGATTTGTCCAATTTTCTGAATTGAACTCATGAGCGGCAGCTTCCTCTTGCTATTTTAGTTCCATGTATCTCGTGTTTCACCATGATTGAAGAAGATTACAAAGGATTACTTTAATAACACTTTGATAGAACCGTCGTTGGAAAGGTTCTATCTTTTCAGGAAAGTGCAAGGAAAAATTGAGAGGCTTCGGAAAAGGGTAAAAGTAGATCTAGAGAAGAAGGAAAGGGAAGAGAAGGGAAGAAGGAAGGAGAGAGAAAGAGAGAATGAGAGTGTTCGTGCAAGAAAGAGAAGAGGGAAAAGTTTGGAGAGAGGAGGATAGAGAAGGGACAGAGAGATAGGGCACTAGTAGAGTGAGAGGGAAGAGTGGAACAAAGAGGAAAAGGAATAAAGAGTTAAGGCTGATTTGCCCCTAACCAAGCTTCCTCTGTTTATAATTTATCCATTACATCAAATAGGAAACTCCTACTTTAACTAAAACTTTAACTAAGAGATTATATCAAATAGAAAATTAGAACTCCTAAGAGGAAACTAAGACATCTTTTTAGCTGAATAATTTTTTTGACTTTTTTTCACAAAATACCACAAATATCCCTGGGCTGGCTCCTCCCTTCCTTTATCTTGCTTGGCACCCAAGTCTCTAAATATCTAATTTTGATTCCCCTAGCTCCCCTTGCATGACTATAGTATGAAAAATATGACTTTTATCACCACATTAAACTCGAAAAGAATGGAGGTCACCCAAATCAACTCACAAGTTCTGTGCACCCTTGGTCTATATTCAACATCTTCACTGGATCTTACTACTATATTTTGTTTCTTACTTTTTCAAGTCACTAGATTTCCTTCCTCAGATGTACAAGAACTTCTTTCTTTCTCTTTCCTTCAAATATCTAATTATCATGTGATTTGCATATCCAAATGAATTTTCCCAGGATTTTTTCATGAATCTTCTCACCAGGTAACAACATATGAAATGGTAGATCGAGTTACAGTTGTTGGCAGAGGTGGTGTCTCAAGATGGGGGGGTGGGGGTGAATTTAGTGCTTATTGAAAATTTAAGTGTTAATGTAATTAAGAAATGTAAATGTAAAAATTAAACAAAAAAACCATAACATAAAGATTTATTGATGTTCCCCTAGTGATAGTCACCCCTCAAGAACTCTAACTTGAAAAATTCATTAATCCTCATAGTAATCATGAAAGGATTCACGGTTCCGTTGTGCCCAACCAGTGCAATCTCCAATTGTTCACCCAAAATCTCTCTTCAAGAAATAGATCTTGTACTTGAACTGTGATCTTGACACAAACATAAAACATTTTTCGTTTATACTTTTTTCTTATGGTTTCCTGTTATACATACTGCATATAGATCTTGTATATGAACTGTAATCTTGTTGTAATTCGTCGTCGCTGCAGGGGATGTTTCAAAATAAGCGGCGATATCTATGGCAGAATTGCAGCACATCTATCAGATAAAGCATGCCCGAGGATACTTCAAGAGGCCACTACTCTAAAGCCATTTCTTCACTTTGAAAAGCTACCAAAAGCTGCCGCATGGCCAAGAAACTTTGCAATCTCACCCCCCACTAATGACAACATTTCACTGTATTTCTTTCCAGAAACTGAAAGGTACTTCCATTGCTTGTGTTCATTGAAGGGCACACAGTATTTCTTTGCTAGTTCTTTCCTTGAATCTGGGATTCCCACTTTCCGTGCTAGGGATGAGAATCTGTACAATGACCTGCTCGATGAAACTATGTCCAGAGAATTGGTGTTGAGAGCATCAGTTGGCCGCACTGAGCTTCTCATTTTCACTTCCCTTGAACTGCCCCAGAGCTACTGGAGTAAGCACTCTTTCTACATTGGCAGACGCCATATCACTACCAGCTCCCAGTTCTTACCGTTTATGCACTAATATTTAAATGACATTCAGGGATCTTTGGCAAGTGCTATTTGTGGGGGTTATTCAGGGAAAGACAGAACCCACTCCCCAAGGCCTCTCTGATCATAAACTTAAGCAATGATGAAGAAGACTCAAAGGGAAGAAGCGATAGGTTACAGAACAAAAGCAGCCGTCTTTCTACTTACCCCGTCAGTGACGGGCAATATGGATCCTCACAAACCATTCAGCCGGCACGTAATCTGAGAATTGGAGATGTCAGAAACCTGTCTTCATTGCAGACTGACAGGTTTCCCCAACCAGCTTTCAGATCCTATTCTCAAAGCTATGATGCACCAACACCATTGGCCAGGCTGGACATTGGGACTAACTCGAGGGCAACACAGCTGACAAATCTGCAGCTTCGTGGTGATACAACAGTACGTGAAAGAGAGAAATTGCTGAACAATCGTACTAGCACTGATTTGGTCCTGTTTCCCCTGGAGGCAGAGATGATGACAGCTCCACCTGGGAAACGAGGACCTATGGGAAGCAAAAAGATTAGTTGATGCCGCATGAGATGGGAGAGATGGTCAATCAAAAAGCTACTTTTGTATGGCATTTTCCCTATGCTTATTAAGTATTAATACCGATTACATCAGTGACAAACAAAGAGCATGTGAAAGTTGGTTTTAAGATTTAACTTCTAGAGAGAATGGAAATTGGACCAAATTGGAATATTCCAGTTTGAATTTGCAGGTTGTATTGGTTTTTAGTCCCCATGAATCACGTAAGGGAGTTGGTGTGGAACTCATTCACATGGTTACCATTGATGCAGGCATACTTTGCAGGTTGGATTTGCATCATCTGTGAGAGGCTGCCATCATGTGGGGTTACTATCTATACCAATTAAATAACTTGTATAGATCATTTAATTTGCAGCAACCTGGTATCGCCTCCTTGAATAATATAGAAAAATTTTTAAAATTAAAATATTTATTAAAAACTATCAACCTATCAATAAGATTAGAAAGAAGGGGAGGGGAAAACTGTGCTTTTTTCCTAAATTTTGTAAAAGAGATGCACTTGATGAGGGTGGCATCGCTTTTGTTCTTCTAACTTCACATAGAAACTGGAAACAAATTTGAATTAATTTTTCATAGCTAAAATTTACTACTTAGCTAAATGACAGTTAACAAAGGAGAAGAACGAGATTGGGCTATGGATTTGGGAAAGAATGTTAAGGTAGTGTAAGTTTGATATTATTGAACTAAAATTCTAAAAGTATCCTTCCCCTAATTGGGTAATCAAATACAAAATAATCATACCAAAGTGTTTTATTTAATAATAGTAAACATGTAAAATTACTTGAATATTTAATTGGCTAGCGCCAACGATTGTCTTGTCTTATGAGTGTCGCTTGAAAGAAAGTTCCTACTTCTCTAGAGACTCTACCCTCATCGTCACACTCAAATTGATGTGTAACTAAGGGTATTCTGCATCTCAATGTCTTAATAAGACTCACTATTACAGGTTTCAATCCATCCACTTTTTATTTCTATTGAAATTTCACCTTGCCACCTCCACTTAGATATGTTGGATTGTCACTACCAATGACTCATTTAATTGCCTTTAATTAATTTGACCCCTTTTGAAGCATTTTAAATTTGTTTCTTTATAATCCTTTAATCAAACAATCGACCAAGTGAGGTTTCTCACAATTATATATGTGAGTTCTCTATCTTCAAAAAACTTGGAATTAAGGCTTTCATTTTTAGTCCAAGCAATCCTTAACTGGTTATCAATTAATCAAGATAAAAAAATAGGGTTGCTTGTCTTTGGAATCAATGGTAATAAATCCATAAGTTGTTTGGCTGCTCTGACCATTTTTAAAGTTATTATTTCAGCTTCTATGGTGGATCTTGTAATCAAGGATAACTTTATAGAGTTTTAGGTGACAACACTTGCACCTATTGCAAACACAAATAGACCAATACACCTAGTGTCTTTAAATGTTATATCCAGTTGGCATCACTATCCCATATTATACTTTGTCAGCAAAATTATCCCATATTATACGTTATCGGCAAAAAATTATCCCATATTATAGACAGGTTTGCACTCATAAAATGTACAAGGAAAGAGTGATCAGTTTGCTCAACACTTATGTAGCATTAGGATCCATTTTCCATAATTCCAAGCAAGAGAAAGAAGAAAGAAAAAAAAGAACAGAAGGGAAAAAGAGCTCTCGGGTAGAGAGAAGAAAAAATAAAAGACAAAAGAGAGGTGGCACCAAGCAAAGAGAGAGAGAGAGAGAGAGAGAGATTAACTCAAGGATGAGATGTGTAAATTGATTAATTCCGAATTACAACACCTCTATTTATAGTAAAGGAAGAGGTAGAGTCTTTATACAATTAGTCTTTCAATGCTAGTTATATTCCAACTCTAACTCTCTAAGATAAGTCTATTCAAACCAATCTACTAGAAGACTAATATGAGTTGAACTAGAACTCTTTCTTCATTCACGTGAATACAAGGGAGGATGCCAACTCGTGGCCTTATCCTTGTGGGTTCCTCATGATCTTCCAGCTCATCTTGATAAGGTTGCCAGCTCGTGATATATTTTTGGGTCCCACATGATCTTCAAGTTTTCTAACTCAATTCTACTTGTGCTACTTAATTCCTTAACTCGTGCTTGCTTGGGTGAGGACTCTTCTTGGTGTCCCATGTCCTCATAGTGGGTCCCTCCTGCTCAAGCACCATGATGGGTCCCACATTGTAACACTCCCCCTCAAGCTGGGGGTGAGAAGACATCAAAAATACCCAGCTTGCTGCATATGGTAGACATAATCTTGTGAGTGACCAGCTTGGTGAGAATATCTGCAACTTGACTTTGTGTTGATATATGCTTCAGAGATAGGAAACTAGCTTGGAACATTTCTCGTATAAAATGGCAATCCACTTCAATATGCTTTGTTATTTCATAGAAGACTGGATTCGATATAATGTGAATTGTTGCTTGATTGTCATAGTATAGATATATTGAAGCTTCTTTGTAGAATCCCAACTCAGTGAGAAGAGATCTTATCCATATGAGTTCGCTAACAGTGTGTGCCATGGCCTTGTATTTTGCTTCTGCACTAGACCGTGCTACTACATTTTGCTTCTTGCTTTTTCATGTAACCAAATTCCCTCCAACCATCGTACAAAATCCCGAAGTAGATTTTCTGTCATTTGGGGATCCGGTCTAGTCTGCATCTGAGAATCCTTCGATGTTGAAGTGACCATGGTTATTATAAAGAAGCCCCTTTCCTGGAGCTCCTTTCAGATATCGTAGTATTCTTTCAAGTGCTTGCCAATGACTAAGTTGTGGCTTGTGCATGTATTGACTTACTATATATGAAATATCCAGCCTTGTTACGCACAGGTAAATAAGTCGTCCCACTAGTCTTTGATATTTTCCAATATCTACATCTTCTCCAGTGCCTCCACATAATTTTGTATTTGAGTCCATAGGAGTGTCTACTGGTTTGCATCCCATCATTCTTGTCTCCTCTAGTAGATCAAGGGCATACTTCCTTTGGGACAGCACAATCCCATGTCTGGATTGTAATACTTCAATACCCAAAAAATATTTGAGTAGTCCAAGATCCTCCATCTTGAATTCAGCACATATTTTCTCCTTTGTTTTCTGGATGCCCTCAGAATCACACCCAGATAAAATAATATTATCAACATATACAGCCAGAATCACCATACCTCTTGGTGTATTTTCTATAAATACTGAGTGATCTCTAGAGCATTTGTGAAAGCCGACCCTTATGATGGCTTAACTAAATTTCTTAAACCATGCCCGAGGGGACTGCTTTAGACCATATAAAGAATTTTTTAGGCTGCTTACCGACTCCCCCTCAACCACATACCCAGGTGGTTGTTGCATGTAAATTTCTTCTTTAATATCACCATTAAGAAATGAAATTTTCACATCAAGTTGATATATCGACCATGATGAGTTGGCTGCCATAGATAATAATATACGTACCGAATTCATTTTTGCCACTGGAGAGAAGGTTTTTTCATAATAGATTCTATAGCACTGAGTATAACCATTGGCAACCAGTCAAGCCTTTAGTCGTGCAATTGACCCATCCGGATTATGTTTGACAGTATAAACCCACTTGAAACCATAGAGTTTTTTATATGTGGGAAGAGGAACCGGTGACCATGTATGCTTGTCATTAAGGGCCTTCATTTCTTCATCCATTACTGCCTTCCACCCTAGATATTGTAGAGCCTCCTGATAGGACTGAGGAACAAATATGGAGGAAATAGAAGAAAGAAACTGATAACATAAAGGTGAGAGGCGATGATAAGACACAAATTTTGATATGAGATGAGAAGTAGAAGGTCTAGTGCATGATCTAGGTTCTTTCCTTATAGAAATAGGATGAGTATCATATTGAGGGCCAAAAATAACTGGTAATGAAGAACTTACGTCTGTTGGATCTGTTAACTCGGTAGGTGTGGTGTCGGCCACTTGCTCTGGGGGTTGAATAATCTATGTATCACGAGGCATAACCATTCGATGGGAACCTGGTACTGTGGACAGACCAGGAGGAGCACTATCAGAATAAAATGAGGAGTCTTAAAAAAATATTACATCCCTTGACACAAATTAACGTTGACGAGTAGGACTACAACAAACATAACCCTTTTGTGTGCGAGAGTATCCTAAAAAGATACACTTGATAGATTTAGGATCAAGTTTGCTGTGTCTAGATAATGAATTATGAACAAAACATTGACATCCAAAGACTTTCAAAGGTAGTGAAAATGGACCATCATTTGGTAATAATCTAGAGTAAGGAGATTTATTACCAAGAACGGTAGATGGTAGACGATTTATAAGAATGCAAGCCGTAAGGACTGCATGAGGCCAATAAAAGTATGGAATTTTCATGGCATATAATAAACCTCGAGCCACCTCAAGAATATGATGATTTTTTCATTCAGCGACACCATTTTTTTGAGGAGTGTAGGCGCATGATGTTTGAGGGATAATGCCATTTTCTTGACAAAAGGAGTCAAGGCTTTTGGAAACATATTCTCTGGCATTATTAGACCGGAGAATTTTTATTTTCTGACCAAATTGTGTGAGTACCATAGCATGAAATGACTTAAAAATGAATGGTATCTTAGAATGCTCCTTAAATATAAACAACCAAGTTGTGGGAGTGAAATCATCAATAAATGTAATAAAATATTTTTCTTGAGAAATGTTGGAGACACTCAAGGGCCCCCAAACATTAGTATGAATTAAAGAAAATGGAGTGACACTTTTGACTTCTGGGCGAGGAGAGTATGTACTCCTTTGATGATTACTCAATTGACAAACCTCACAATGAAATTCTGGCCTTACTTTAAGAGAAGGAAACATATAATGAAGAGATTGTGCATATGGATGTTGTTACGGTCCCAGATCTGACACAAGGATTCCTTGGGAGGATCTGGGATCTGCCATGGGTTACGGGTCTTCCAGACATTACCGTAGGGGTAATAGGAAGACATGGGGAAGACGAAAATGAAGATCAAGCCTAAGGGAAGCTTGAAAACCCTAGAGCTCGTTGAGGAGAACTCTAAGCCTCTTTACGTTAGATTAAACAATTCTTAATACTTCAATGCTTCCTTTTCTCATTACTCTTACCCCTTAAATAGGGTTCACCCTGTTAGGGTTTAATAAAATATTACAGAAATATCCCTATGAATAAAATATTCTAAAAATATCCCTATTAATAAATAATTCCAAAAATACCCCTATGACCTAAAACTAAAATAAAATAAAGTAAATTAAATAAAACAACTAAAATAATAATGTTATTGCGTGCATAACAATACACCCCTCTTGGAAGATGAGCTTGTCCTCAAGCTCAAAAGTAGTGTCTGTATGCCGACGTCTTCACCGGTGCTGAAGTAGCATCCGCGATAGCTATGATGCCCCCTCTGCTTGCCCACTTTTTTTTTTTTTCTGGACCGGTCCGAGTTAACCTGGGTTGACTCGGTTCAGGAACCCGGTCTGGCGTGCGACTCAGCGGACCAGGCCAATTAAATTTTCCTAAGTTAGGAAAATTTAATCGGGAGTCGTCGTCTTCCTTCGGCGGCTCCCGAACTTTGCGGCCAGCAGTTCCATTCCTCACGGCACCGACGAAGTTCGGCGATTGGCTTCTTCTTCCTCTCTCCCGGCACCGACGGAATCAAATGATTTTCCAGTGGCGAATCGCAGCCCGTCGGGGCTTCGCCGCCTGGATAGTTTTCGAGACAGAGGGGTCTCAAAAACTTGTGAATCGTCGTTCCTCAGCCTCCTAGAACCAAGATCCCTTGCGGAAAAGTTGCTTATGGCACCGACGAACTATCCTGCTTCACCGGTGGCGACGAGAAGCCTGCTGAGGTGTCACCACTTGGAATTTTTCCGAGACTAAGGGCTCTTGGGTAGTTTTCCGACGAACCATTGGGACGCGACTGGGAACCCTGCTACTCCGGCGGCGAATCGCACCACTTGGAGGCGAATCGTAGCCCTTGGAAGCATATCGGAAGTTCTGTGCTTGCTCGGAGATTTCGAGTGCCGTCGGAATTTCCAGTGAAGCCATTTTTGGAATTTCGGAATCCCCAAATTCCGATGTCGTCGCCGTTGGAGTTCCTGGCCGTTGGCCTTTCTGCTCGTCCGAGGCCGCAGCTGCCTCTTCTACGCATACGCCTACGCATATGCCGTAAGCGGAAATTTCAGGTCGTATGACCTTTTCTGTGGGAGAACGTGGCTCCATTGCCGAACATTCAATTGAAGCATCTAATCGTGCTCATATTTCCTCCAATTCCTTATCCATAGCAATCCATCTTTCTTGGGATATAGAATAACCCATTGTGTTCCCGCTTTGATACCAGTTGTTACGGTCTCGGATCTGACACAAGGATTCTTTAGGAGGATCTAGGATCTGCCACGGGTTACGGGTCTTCCAGACATTACCATAGGGGTAATAGGAAGACATGGGGAAGACGAAAATGAAGATCAAGCCTAAGGGAAGCTTGAAAACCCTAGAGCTCGTTGAGGAGAACTCTAAGCCTCTTTACGCTAGATTAAACCTAATTCTTAATACTTCAATGCTTCCTTTTCTCATTACTCTTACCCCTTAAATAGGGTTCACCCTGTTAGGGTTTAATAAAATATTACAGAAATATCCCTATTAATAAATAATTCCAAAAATACCCCTATGGCCTAAAACTAAAATAAAATAAAGTAAATTAAATAAAACAAATAAAATAATAATGTTATTGCGTGCATAACAGATGTACCAACCGATTGTGCCATAACCGTGTCTCATTTTCAGTAGTAGAAACCATATTTATTTTCAGCATATCCAAGTAGTAAAGCCCCCCTTGTTCATGGCCTCCACCAATCACCTGCTTCGTTATAAGATCCTGAAAGACACATGAAGTGGGTGAGAAGGTAATAGAGCAATTAAAATATTTTGTCAACTGACTAACAGATAATAGATTCAAAGGGAAAGTAGGAACGAAAAGAATATCAGTGAGCAGAAGTGATGGTGTGACAGAAGTGGAACCTTTCCCTTGGACTTGGTTTGAGAACATTCAGCTATGATAACAAACTTGTGCGAAAGACTCAAAAATAGAGAATGTAATAAATTTTTGTTACCTGTAAGATGCTAAGAGGTTCCTGAGTCAATTATCCAGGATAAAGATGAGGTAGATAGCATAACTGAAGCGGTAGTGGCAGTAGTAGTTGTGGTGGAACTAGGAGAAGAACCCAACATTGTCTTCATTTTCTGAATTATCTCATACTCTTCATCAGTAAAAATTTTCTGTGCTGCTGATTTTGTGGGTTGTTCTTCTTTTGTATAAATTATAAAGGCTTGATTAGCCTTTGTTAATTCTGACTATCCATTGGCTTTATAGCATATTTCTTTATAATGGCCATATTGTCCACAGTATGTGCATGCCCCGTAATAGCAATGATCTATAGTGTGGCCAATTTTTTTACAATGAGTACATTCTTTCCCATCTGCTCTGCCAGCACCTGTCCTTCCACCTCTTCCTTTGCCTCCTCTATAACCTCTACCTTAGCCTCGGCCGCGGTCAGATGATGATCCTCTATGATCGGAATACATAGCAGATGATACTTCAGTAGTGGAGGAAGAAGTGTCTAGAATACGAAGTAGTGTTGTGCATACATCATCAAACTTGGGGACATCAAAAGCACTCAAAAGTTGACTCTTGGCAATCTCAAGTTGGGGTTTAACATTTGCAAGTCAAGTAGCAGTAATTAAGGCTTCCTTCTATTTGTCTTGTATAAAAATATATGTGCTTGAAGGTTGAGATAACTTCCACTCTTGAAGAAAATCTCTAAAGCGAGCCAAGTACTCATGGATATTTTCTTCTTGTTTAGTATTCAACATTCTTTGGAGAATATCATATGGTCTATGTAGAGTATCCGGGCAAGAGTACAATTTAGCACATGTCTCCCAAATTTGTTTAGCAGTGTCAAGATGAATAACATTGTTTGAGACATGTTCTTCCATGCTATTGATTAGCCAACTAATCACCAAAGTATCATTTTTCAACCATTTGTTATAAAAAATATCATCTTCATCAATAGGTGGTCCTTGGGTGGTGAGGTGACCAAGTAGGTCTTTAGTTATAAGGAACCTCCAAACCGATGTGGACCAACTCATAAAATTTGATACCCCACATAAGGGTATGGTGGTAATTCTCAGTATATCACCTTTGATATTCATATTTTCTTCAGCCATGATAGGCCCTCCTTCTTCAAAAAAAATCTAATAATAACACCAAGTAGTACACTTCAAACAACTCGATGTATGGGAAATTTTAGCATTGATGCTAAATTATTATTCTGATTTTTTTCTCTAATACCACTCATAAGAGACTCAATAACAATCTTCTATATCAGGGAACTCTTATCCCACGGAAAAAAATTCCAACAATCTGATCATGGACTGGTCTCGGTATACAGAATTTCCAAACTGACAAAATTGTTTTGATAGCTCCTTCTATATAGAAAGGCATGCATATCCATAATATAATAAGATGAAAGAATTTATATACTCATCCTTAAATCATCTTCTAAATTCAGAAATGAGTAACATGAAATGAAAAAAATTGAACACTTATCTCTCGGCTTGTATTCTTCCTTCATAAAAGAGCTTTCTTTGAGTGATGTTGATCATCACTTCTTTAGAGCATTCCTTTGACGAGGGATCCTAAATATAATGCTTTGATACCATGTTGAATTTAGGATCCCTTTTTCATAATTCCGAGCAAGATAAAGAAGAAATAAAAAAAGAAGAAAAGGGAAGAACAACTCCAGAGTAGAGAGAAGAAAAAATAAAATAGAAAAGAGAGGTGGTGCCAAGCAAAGAGAGAGAGAGAGATTAACTCAAGAATGAGATGTGTAACTTGATTAATACCGAATTACAACACCTCTATTTATGGTAGAGGAAGAGGTAAAGTCCTTATACAATTAGTCTTTCAATCTTAATTACATTCCAACTCTAACTCTCTAAGATAAATCTATTCAAACCAATCTACTAGAAGACTACTATGAGTTGAACTAGAACTCTTTCTTCATTCATGTAAATATAAGGGAGGAGGCAAGCTCATGGCCTTATCCTTGTGGGTCCCTCACGATCTACCAGCTCATCTTGATAAGTTTACCAGCTCGTGAGATATTTGTGTGCCCCATTTGATCCTCAAGTCTTCTAACCCAATTCAGCTTGTGATTCTTAATTCCTTAACTCGTGCTTGCTTGGGAGAGGACTCTTCTTGGTGTCCCACGTCCTCATGGTGGGTCCCACCAGGTCGAGCACCATGGTGGGTCCCCCATTGTAACAACTTACATCCTTTAAGCAAAACTAGAGTAACTTATTTAGAAACAATAAAAAATAAAAAGAGAAAGAGAAACCACACTTCCATGAGCACTACATATTATGATACTTTGACAAGCTTGAAAAATGAGACTGTATAATCCATAGAGAACTGAATGTCAAGCATGAAGACATCAGAAATGTAAAAAACATTAAAAGAGGAAAAATGAAATTTACTTTTCAATCTAAATCAAATGGCTAAAATAGAAAAAATATTGACCTATTTACTAGGAAAAAAATTGACTATACATCCTTTTTCTAACACACATCAATATATACTCAAGAAAATACAAGGATGGGAAAAAGCTAGCAACATTGACTCTATTTAATCACCATTGACCAGTTATTTTTTCCATCTAAAGTCTTCAAATAAGATGAAGTTTACCAAAAGACTTAGGTGACCCATAGTTTAGAGTCAAAACTCTATTAATAGATCAAGCAACGTAAATCATTGTTGTCAATTGAATAAATCAAGTTGGTTACAATAGGTTTGTTCATTCAAACAGGCATTTGCACCCTTCTCAAAAATCTGAAACCACATGAGAGGCCTAAACCAGACTATACACCCACTTCCAACAGTTTGACCAATGAAACCCCTAGTTGGTTGGTCCATCAATTGGCTAGATTGTTGTTTTAAACATAAATCTGTTTGATACAAAAAATCTAATAGCAAGCCTTTTTACTTTGACAAATGGATGTCTCCACCTTGGTTCATATCTGGAAATTTTAACACATTTATGGTACCAGAAACAAGGTTTTGTAATGTTGAGGACTCAATAGCTCACTGAGTCACCCATAAGAGGCGGCAATCACTCATTGAGTTAATTACTTTTAAATTTCATATTTTATATTTTTTATGTATATTTTTTCATTAAGTATGTAAGGATCCAGGTCGTAGGGGCACAATTGTCAATTTAAGCCCTAAAACTTTAATGACATCAAACCCTATTTAGAGGGTAGAGAAATAGAAGAAGGACAAGCATTGAATTAGGTTAAACAGGGTTTGGAGTTCTCCTTGACGAGCTCTAGGGTTTTTGAGGTCTCCTTGACGAGCTCCAGGTATAGTTTCTCTCTAGATTTTGGTTTATTCTCTTCCTTTTTAAATTCTGTTTGCATTGATTTTACCGAATCAAAGTGGAAAGGATTTTTGCTGTTTCTGAGTTCACTCAGCTGCTGTAGCCTCCCCTTCATCAACAGCAGCAAGAGGGGCATTCCCTCCTTCATTCCGAGCAAGGGTAGGGGTTTCCCCAATCCCCAACCCGAGAGCAACCTCTAAAGAGGTGCTTTAGCCTATACACGAGCAAGGCAGGATTAGGAACACCTAATCCCTCATACGTGAACATCAGTACCTGACCAAGAGGGTCCTTACTCTCTCAGTAGTGAGCACGAGCAGCAAGGGTTCTTAACCCTTACTGAGAAAAACAAAGAAAGGAGACTTCTTTTCAGTCTTATCGAGAACAGCCAAAGAAAAGAGCCTCCTTTTCATCCTTACCGAGAGCAACAATTTTATTACAGTGCTGGATTCATAAATCCAAACCGAGTTACTCGATCTATGGCTAGGGACCATAAAAACTTGGTATCAGAGTAGGGTAACACAGGGGAGCCCAACAATGGTGAGTTAAAAGAGTTGATGATCAGAGAGCAGTAGACACAGGAAGAAAAATAAGTAGAGAATGAATGAAAATTTGCCATAATCATGGAGAAGTTACAAAAAATTCCAAAAATTAATCTCCAGATTAATAGACTGTCTGGAATGTTGGGAAATATTATAGTGGGAAGAAATTCAACCCCGGAGCAAAGAGGAGAGGACAACTCATTAAACACAGGGAGAGACCAATTTATAGGGCACACTGCCTTTCCTAGCCAGATGGGAAATTTCAGCCAAGGAGGAGGCACCGTACCAAGGTATACAAAACTTGACTTCCATACTTTTAATGGGTCAGATGACCCCTTGATTTGGTTACATAGCTGAAAAAAGTTTTTTACCCATCAGAGAACATTAGAAATTGATAAGGTGGGACTGTCCGACTTCCACATGCTTGATGAAGCACAACTCTGGTTTCATCAAGTAGAGTTGAATATATTGGTGCTGGATTGGGAAGAGTTTAAGGAGTTATGCACTATCCGGTTACGTCCTCCAGCCCACAGTAACCCCTTGGGGGATCTAGTGCTATTACAACAAACTGGCCTAGTGGAACTATATCAAAAATAGTTCCAAGAAAAATTGGCATGAGCCATTTAGATGGTTCGTGTATACCAGCAAGTCAATTTATTTACACCAGGCCTTACTGAGTCATTAAGGTTAGAGGTGGAGCTCCACGCACCTGCTGGCTTAGCTCGAGCAATGAATCTAGCTCGTGCACTGGAACTTCGACAAAAAGTTCAAAACAAGAGACCAACTTGGCAAAGGGACCGGAACCCTTCCAATAACTGGCAAGGGAGGTGAAACAGTAACCCTCAGATAGCTTTTCCAGTAGGGCAACAGGTCAGAAATCATCCTAGTATTACTCCTGTAGCAGATACAAGGCCTAGCAACCCGCCCGCCCAGTATATTAAAAAATTAACGAGTGTGGAGATGGCTAAGCGCAGGGCAAAGAACTTATGTTACAACTGTGATGAAACATACAGGACAGGCCATCAATATAAATGTTTGTTATGGTTAGAGGTTGATGAAATCACAAAACCACAACAGCTTGATGATTCTACTGAGGAGGATCCACCAGAAATCTCTTTGCATGCCATTATAGGACAGAAATCCACCAAAACTATGCAAGTCCGCACTCGGGTGATGGACCAGGACCTTGTCAACCTTCTGGATTCGGGAAGTACACATAATTTTTTCCATTGGACTGCTGCTCAACACCTTCAACTAAAAATACTTCCACACTCAACAACAACAATTTCGGTTGCCAATGGAGAAAAAGTTCCTAGCTACGACATCAGTAAAAAAGTAAAATTCTCAATCGGTACGACTTTCTTTCATTCAATTTTTTTTGTCATACTTCTATCTGGGTATGATATGGTATTGGGTATTAAATGGCTGCAAAAATTAGGCCCTATTTTATGGGATTTTACTATGAGTTTTGAAACGGGCGGACAACAAGTACTATTATAGGGCAGTCACGTGGACAAGCCACATCACATTCATACGATTCACACACAGGACAATCCGGACAATAATATAGAACATCTCCTGGATGAGTTCTCAGACTTGTTACAAGAGCCCTCTAGGCTGCCTCCCTTGAGGCATTGTGACCATTGGATATGTTTAAAATAGGGCTCAAAAGTGGTGATCGTTTGACCTTATTGGTACCCATACCTACAGAAAGATGAAATTTAAAGACAATGCCAAACCATGCTACAACAAGGCCTTATTTGCAGCAGTCGTTCACCATTTTTGTCACTAGTCCTCCTCGTTAAGAAACATGATGGTATATGGCGATTTTGTGTCAATTATTGGGATTTGAATGCCCAAAATGTGAAAGATAAGTTCCCTATTCTTATGGTGGAGGAGCTTTTAGATGAATTGCATGAGTCATATATATTCACCAAATTGGACTTGCGCTTTGGTTATCATCAGGTTCGTATGCATCTAGATGACATCGAGAAAATGTCCTTTCACACTCATCACGGCCACTTTGAATTTTTGGTCATGCCATTTGGGTTATCCAACACCCCATCCACATTCTAGGCATTAATGAGGTATTCTGCAACTATCTTTGCAAATTTGTACTTGTTTTCTTTGATGACATACTCATTTACAGCCAATTCGGGCATCAACATTTAGATCATTTAAGATTGGTATTTCAACTATTACATGCCCATCAATTATATATAAAGAAATCGAAATGCTCATTTGTGACATCACATGTGGCTATCTCGGCCATATTATTTCCCATGATGGGGTCACTGTTGATTTGGAGAAAATTTAATTTATTGCCGATTGGCCGCAACCTATGAATACCACTGCTTTTAGAGGGTTTTTGGGATTGGCAGAATATTATAGGAAATTTATCATAAACTATGGACCGATAACAGCACCATTGACAAATCTCCTCATGAAAAATTCCTTTATTTGGAATGATCAGGCCACACAGTCCTTCTCAGATCTCAAATTAGCTCTTGCATCTGCACCAGTTATGCAACTTCCCAATTTTGAAGATTTATTTGAGGTTGAGTGTGACGCATCAGGTGGGGGCATTGGGCCGTTCTACAGTAGCACTTTCACCCTATTGCTTATTTCAGCTGATAGTTGGCAGTACGACACACAAATTGCCAGTATATGAACACGAGTTAATCGGGTTGGCCAAAGCTATCCAACATTGGTGCCCGTCCTTATGGGGTTGCGCATTTCTTATTCGTACTGATCATTACAACCTTAAATATTTGCTGGAGCAGTGACTCACGACTTCTCCTCAACAACAATGGATTTGTAAATTGATGGGATTCAACTTTACTATGGAATACCGTGCAGACAGGTTAAACAAGGCAGCCAATGCCTTATCACGACGTTTGGAGACTCTGTCGCTTCTATATGCTATCAACCAGCCTCGTTTTATTCTTTTAGACTTGGTCAAGGAGGAAAATGCCAGCAATTCGGTTCTTCTCGATATGCACAAGCAATTTATAGAGGGGGCCATGGACTCTAGATGGACCATTCAGGATTCTCTTATTTATTACAAATTTTTGTTTCAGCCATCATCTCTGCATACCATGACAACACTCATGAAGTCATCCAGAAAACATTGCATCACATTCGAGCGGATTTCTATTGGCAGGCTATGAAGACCTCCATTGTAGCATATGTATGATCTTGTTTAGTGTGTCAATGTAACAAGGCCGAACACTTAAGTTCCACTGGTCTGCTACAGCCTTTGGCACTTCCTACACAGGTGTAGGCCGATATTTCTATGGACTTCGTCGAAGGTCTTCCACAATCTTTGGGCAAGTCAATTTTATTTGTGGATGTGAATCGGTTCTCCATGTATGCTCACTTTATCCCCATGGCACACCCATATACAACATCCAGAGTGGCACATATATTTCTCAGGCATATTATTCGTTTACATGGTATTCCCAAATCGATTGTCAGTGATCCTAATGATGTCTTTACCAGCACTTTTTGTCGTGAATTGTTTCATCTATACGACACCAAGTTGAAGTTCTCATCATCCTATCATCCTCAAATAGACAGCCAAACAGAGGTAGTTAACTGCACCGTGGAAATTTATTTCCAATGTCTAGTGGCGATCGTCCTAAAAATTGGGTTCAATGGCTACCGTGGGTGGAATATTGTTACAACACTTCCTTCCACACCGCTTTATAGTCTACTCCCTTCCGCATTCTCTATGGCAGAGATCCTCCTTTGCTTCTCTCATATACTCTAGGCTCCACTCGTGTGGACTCTATTGATCAAGCACTCATTGAACGAGACCAGGTGTTAAAAAATATTTCAGATCGCCTCCTCAAATCACAAGTTCGTATGAAGGACTTCTACGACGAGGGACAGCAGGATATCATATACAAAGAAGGTGACTATGTCTAGCTATGACTCCATCCTTACCACCAAAACTCACTAGTGGGCCCACACCATCCTTACCACTTTCTCTGTTATTCCATGCATCGGGCCAGTCGCCTATCAATTGCAACTTCCCACAACGGCTAAACTCCATGATGTGTTCCATGTCTCCTTACTTAAACCCTTTAAGGGTCTACCTCCTTCGTTGATCCCGTCCCTTCCTCCGGTGGACAATGGATGGGTTATTCTTACTCCAGCTACGGTATTGTGTGCCAATCGTATTAATAACCAGTGGGAGATTCTAGTACAATGGAAGGACACCGGACAAGAGGCTGCTACATGGGAACAACTGGCCAACTTCAAACTGGTCTACCCAACTTATGAGCTTGAGGACAAGCTCTTTCTCCAAAGAGGAGGGGGGGGGGGGGGGGGGGGGGGGGGGGGGGTGGGTGCAGATGTTGAAGACTCAATAGCTCATCGAGTCACCCAAAGGAAGTGGCAATGACTCACTGAGTTAATTACTTTTAAATTTCATAATTTATATTGTTTTAAGTATATTTTTTTTCATTAAGTATGTAAGGATCCAGGTCAAGCATTGAATTAGAAGGTAGAGAAATAGAAGAAGGTCAAGCATTGAATTAGATTAAATAGGGTTTGGAGTTCTCCTTGAAGAGCTCTAGGGTTTCGGAGGTCTCCTTGACGAGCTCCAGGTATAGTTTCTCTCTTGATTTGGGTTTATTCTCTTCCTTTTTGAATTCTGTTTGCATTGATTTTACAAAATTAAAGAGGAAAGGATTGTTGCTGTTTTTGAGTTTTTTTCTGAGTTCACTCAGAGGCTGTAGCCTCCCCTTCATTCACAGCAGCAACAGGGGCCTTCCCTCCTTCATTCCGAGCAAGGTTAGGGGTTTCCCCAATCCCCAACCCGAGAGTAACCTCTAAAGAGGTGCTTTAGCCTATACACGAACAAGGCAGGATTAGGAACACCTAATCCATCATACGTGAACATCAGTACCTGGCCAAGAGGGTCCTTAGCCTCTTCGAAGTGAGCAACCAAGGGTTCAACCCCTTACTGTCTACGAGCAGCAAAGGTTCTCAACCCTTACCATGAAAAACAAAGAAAGGAGACTCCTTTTCAGTCTTACCGAGAACACCAAAGAAAAGAGCCTTCTTTTCCTCCTTACCAAGAGCAGCAACTCTATGACAGTGCTGGATACACAAATCCCATGCCGAGTTACTCGATCCATGGCTAGGGACCATAACATGTACCTGCTCCTGATGAAAGAGTACTAAGTTAAACTATTGATTACATAATTACATGGCCTTCCACCTTTTTCATATGACCTTCTCATGTATACATTGACAACAACATTATGTCCATTGCTTACGGCATGGTTTTTCTCCAGAAAAGCCTTTTCTAATTTCCATGTAAGAAGATCATCTATGGTATGGCTGTTTCCCAATTCCTGATAGTTCATGTGCCCTTAAGTCTATAGTGACAACATTTCCTTTGCCTTGTTTATTGTGAAGCTTTTTATGGTGAAGTGGCCACAAAAAAAATCACATATTTTATAGCACCCTAATGTTTAGTGCCCTCTAAGAAGTAGACAAATTCGTCTGAACATATCATGCAACATTGGAATGTGAGTTTGATCTCATTTTAGCAAACTCAATTTCATCTATTTAACCCAATCAAAATGCCCAGTAAAGTATCAGATAGATAAACAATTCAACTCGATTAAAGAATTAGGATGTAAATTTCCAACATAGTTTCTTATCACATTTACAATAGCCTTGCAACCAGATTGATGACTGATTCTTAACTTTCGTAACAAGAAGGGTGAATTTTTTTTAAAAAGAAAGAAATATAAGTGAAAAGCAGAAAAATATCAGTTTCATACATAAAGTGATACAAAATCTCTACAAATACTTTTCTCCAAAAAAAAATAAAGAATTAACTCTAGACAATGATGATAGAGATAGAGATAAAGATAGAGATAAAGACAACTGGTGATTGAATTAGAGACAGACTCAAATTGCAGCAATGAATGCTGCTTTCTATAAGTATTTCCAGCGACGACAAACTGGTTCTGATTAATCGATCAAACTCTGATACTATGTAGAGTATAGGAATGAAGAATAATATTACCGTGATTATTACTGATTAAGTGTACACTACTTATAGAGTTACAATAGAGACAGTAAATGATTAGAAGTCTACAATTTGAGTATGTCTCTAATTCAATCACTAGTTGTCTTTATCTCTATTTCCATCAAGTGATACGTGTGTATGTAAATCCTATAAGGGAAAATAGGCAAAAATCAATGAATGTACTGAAATAGAAACAAGGAATAACAACCAATAAGATAGAAATGATCCAAACAATGCTTTAGTAACAAAGTTTTTTATTGTGAAAAAAGGAAAAGTGAAGTGACTTGGAAGATGATAATATATGAGTAACTAAAAAGGTTCCTCAATTATCATATAACTTCGAAGAGTAGAGCAAGAGGAACAAAATGATGAGGAATTGACAGAGGATCAAGGCCTACGTCACTAACAACAAAATGTGTGACATTTTTCCGCTTCTTGTTTTAGACTTTCAAAAAAAAATTAATTACGAGTCCACATTTTACTAGCAAGGTATAACACCATTACACTAGGAAAGCCAATATGGACGAAATTTGCTTGAGAAACTGAGCCCGATCGTGCCATCAATTTATTTAAAAAGAAAACTGCATGGTAGTCACGTAAAAAATTCAGGTGATGTTCTCTTGTGAACCGGATTCGCAACCTATACTATTTGTGCTTTCCCCCGAAACAACCTCGCTTCATGCAACATCGATTTAACATAGCTAACCAAATAAATTCCCCTCGAATAGAAGAAGCCCCATTCTTATTTCAAAGTCACGGTGCTCTGCGAATGAAGCAATAGAGCAATTGCAAAAGGACCAATATAACACCAGATGCACCAGGACAACAAGGAGAAACCATGAAACACCAAAATCAAAACAAAGAAGCAAATAAAAGAAGGCAGAACTAGAGTAGTTCAACTTGCATGATAACCAGTGACTGCGTTATCCAAGAAAGATGAAGACAATGTCTTCTTGAAACTTCTTCAACTGTAAAGAACGCTAAGAAATCGATTAGGTATATCAAACCAACTTACCACAACCCGAATCTCCAACAATCAATGTGACACGATTCTCTAAAATCTTCTTGACGATCTTATCTTTGAGCGACATTATGGTCAAATGAGATGAAAGAGATGGCTTTAAAGGAGAAGGAGAAGAAGACGAACTAGAAGAAGCAAAAAGGGCCATCATGCCTATTTAATACCTTTTATACCAATTTAAAATATCTATTAATTGAAAAAGTATTTGAAACAAAAATTTTAGAGTTTAAAATAAAATTTATTGGTACACTTTTTGTAACAATATATTTATAATAATAAGTTATTAAAAAGGTATATTTTTAAATAAGAAATCTTAATCCTCGCTATTTAACACCTTTTATTATCAATTTAAAATATTTATTAAATGAAAAAATATTAAAAAATTATTTTAGTGTTTAAAAATATAATTTATTTGTAAAATTTTTATTACCTTATATTTATAATAATAAAATATAAAATTTTAATATTAATTAATTAAAAAATCTTACTCTTACCTATTTAACACTTTTATTATAGATTTAAAATATTTCTTAATTGAAACATATACGAAAAATTATTATCGAGTTTAGAAATAAAATTTATTACTAAAATATTTATTACCTTATATTTATAATGATTAAAAAAAATAAGTTAAGTAATTAAAAAATATGACCTATTTAATACCTTTTATTATTGATTTTAGACATTTCATAATTTTAAAAATAATTAGTAATTTTTTAATGGTTTTCATAAATATTTTTTTTCAGAACACATTTCAATAAATTTATTTTTTTAAAAAATATATAAATTTTAATATTTATTGTTTTTAAAAATATTCAAATATGATTGACAACTATGATTATCGATTTAAGGTATTTTAAAATTTATTTTAGTTTTTAACAATCTGATTTGTCAGTTATCTTCTATTTATTTTAATAAAATATTAAATTTAAATATTAACTAATAAAAATCACATCATTATATATTGAAAAAGATATTTTAAAATTTTAAAAAAGTTAATTTTTTTAAATATTATTTGTCAATATGTTTTTTATTACTTTCTATTTTTTTAAAATTTAAAAATATATATTAACATTAAAAATTATATTCTAATCAATTTCTAACCTTTCATTATCAATTTAATATATTGTCAAACCTTAAAAATATTAAAAAAACTCAATTTTATTTCTAAAAATATTATTTATTGATACACATTCTTTTCCTTCAAATTATTGTAAGAAAATTTAATTTTATATATTAATTAATAAAATAATTCAATTTATTTTAATTACCTTTAATTTGATTACTCCAGGCAACCAACCATAAAAAAATTTTCTTTAACTTAAAACTATATAACAAATTGTAATAAACATTGAGGTTCATTTTGTCCATTTTCTTACATCCACATTTTTTTATGCGTATATTACCATATGTGAAACATATTGAATCACATAAAAAAACATTGAAAAAATAAATAATCTTTTGTGCAACATTTTCTAAATTTCAACTTGATTACAAATACTTTAATGATTGTTTCAAATTTTGGTAATACAAAAGTGCAAAGCGCCTTAGCCCAAATATAATTCAGAAACCATAAATGAAAATTCTCTTTGTTATCCTTTTCCATAGAATGTAAAAAACACTAGATTCCAATTCCCAACCGTTTGCAACATGAAACCTCGGAAGTTCCCCAAAGTACCTACAAAATCATAAACAAAAGTCTCTTCAAATATGTTAAGGAATAGTCCTACATGGATTATTGAGTACAAAGATCATGAGTTTATTAGTTGGGAAAGAGGCTTTCTATATGGGCTAGTCAATATGGGATGGGCCTTGGACCCAACTTCAAATGGTATTAGAGCAGGTTCTGTGAGTTGATTCGGTCAACCCACAAAGATAATGTGATCATTTTCTGATCTATTATCTCTAATAGTTTAGGTTCATAATTATCTTTTTTTTTTTTTTTTGTCCCTATGCTTGTTGTTTGCTTTGTGTTCTCACCTCTATACTTAGCTTTTCATATTGCATTTTATATATTGACAAAAAAGATATTTGAGTCTACTTTCCAACAAAAAATGATTTTTTACAATTTGAGTTTTCTAAAAATAGAAATAAATATTGGAAGCAACAAGTGTCAGATTGCAAGAGAGGTTCGAGCAACAACAGAGAGGTTCAAGGAACAAAAGTGCTTACCTATTCAACCAATTCTCAATCTGAGTTCTTTATATGGAGATATTGATCTTGGAGGAGTCAATGGTCATGCTGGAAAAAGGAAAAAGAGTACTTAATTTGGCTAGATTAGAGAGACCGAAATCTATCAAATTATTTATCTCACAAGAAGTATATTTTATGAAGAGAAGTAATACTTGGATGAAAGGTATTTAATCCTAGTTTCATAAAAAAAAATTTTCGTCAATCTGATATATATTTAAGTATATATGTTGGAAGAATCAAAGGTCATGCCGGTATCTTGTTGCATTCAAAAATCTGAATTTAAACAGAATTTTTTGCATCACTTTTTGAGTTGCTATTATTGATCAACAATATCAGAAAAATATCTCACTTACCCCTTTTTGTCAGTTACATTTTGTTGAAAGATATGATGTAATTAGGGTGGCACTAATGTAATTAGTTTAAATTTCTTGTCTCTTCTTCACTCTTATTAGGGTGAAGGGTATACTTGTAATCTTGGTAGTTTTGATACCGATAAATAAACCATATGGGGAAGGGTTTGGATGAAGTCCAAGACCCTAATTTCCTCCTCTCTTTGGACATGTACCATATTTCTATCCTCTCTTTCTCTTCTCTCTTCTTCCTTCTTCTTTATTTGTTTTCCCTAAATGATCATCTATGGAATACTGAAAATCAACATGGTATCAGAGCTGTGATTTTCAGGATCCAAATTATCCTGAAGACGTTGTTATTTTGATGAAATCTGACGAAGTCTTAGAAGGATCCTAATGAATTTATGGAAAAGAGAAATACTTCATTGACTTCAATAACTTGTTGTAATCAGAGTACATGAACCTCTATTTATAATAGAGGAAGGTAGTAGAGTCCAATTACAATAAAACTACCCTTGTCCCAATTACACCCAAACTCTAACACTTAAAGATAAGTCCTAACATAATTAAATAACTCAATATAGTTAAAAGACAAACATAACTCAAACTAAAACTCTTCTTTGACATAACCATAAGATAAGATACTTTTGTGAGTCCTTCTTGATCTTCTAACTAATGTGATAAGGATGCCAGCTCATGGTAATCATTGTGGGTTCTTATGGGCTTGGACCCATCTTGTGGGCCTTCCTTGGTCGTGTGGCCCATCTTATAATAATCTTAGATGTGGGCCTTCCTTGGTCGTGTGAGCTTGAGCTTATCTTCCAACAGATCCTCTTCTCTGTTTGTTTACTACTGCTTCGCTATTCTATTTCTAGGAGTTTCTTATTCATCATTGACAGAAGTTGCTGAGTATCTTGCTGGATTATTTCTTCCATGGAGAAGAGAGATTCATCACTCTATTTCGAAGCACCATTGAGGAAGAAACTTTGTTCCGAAAACTTGATCTTGATCTTACTACTGATTTTCTTGAATCTTGATCTTGATCCTCTACCATTCCGTTCTGTCGAGGTTCTCTTTGAAAGTTTCCTACTGTGGTTGCCATTTCTATAAGCTGCTCTCTTGCTCCGTTCGATGTCAAGGAAGAAGATGACTGCTGATTTAAGTTTTCCTAAGTTAGGAAAAATTAAACTAGTACTGGTTCTATCTGAATCTCGAATCGGACCTGCCAAAGTTCACCAAGTGAAAGCTTACTGTTTCTGCACTAGTCTATCGAGTTAACTCGGGCCAACTCGGACCAAGTCAACTCAGTGGTCAACTCGGGTCCAGGTCAACCTGACTCGGCCCACTTATTTTTTGCCTCGTTTATACTTGTTCAAGTCCCAAGTTCTATACATATTTCTTCTATGACTCAGTTATATTAGTCTACTATTGCACTTGGTTCAACTCGGTTTTCTATCTCCGCCTAGATTATTATTTTGAAGTATAGGTAGCTTATTACTCAGATCAAACTTATTACTTGGGGCACCACTTCCTGATGGACTCGCTGCAAATTATCTCATATGTCATTATTAATCTTAAGGACTTCTATTATTTACCGGTTATCCACTACTATACAACTGCACATGTGGTGCATGTTATTTGGGCATTGGCCCATTTTCGCTACTGCTATTGTGTCTCTTTGATTGAGACATTTTTTTCTGAAGAAGAACTCCTCGGTTGATTGCCTTGGGTTCATTATTTGCTGACTTTTGTCGGCATTGTTTTGTCTAATGTGGAATTTGAATTTCTTAAAAAAATAAAGCATATGGTGGCCTCAACATCTTATTTTCCTCTTTACCCATTAACCTTTGCCAGTCTTTCTCCTACCATCCTTTATTTGACTCTCACTTACCCTTATTGGTCAACCCTTTTGAAGCATTTCTTTGACTGGTCCCTTTTATTCATATGGGTATTTTTAGTCCATTGAAACATTTTATTGGTACCCGTGGGTCTTTATCGTCGTCTTGTGAATGACAGGCATTATCCACTTTAGTGATTATTTTCACTATATTTGTTCGAAATCCTTTGAGTTTGGTTTTGACTTATGTTTTATCACCCATTTCTACCCTTTGAGAGTTTGTGCTTGGGGTCATACTTATCCTTGGGACATCGTGATGGAGAAGCTTATTACTACATATATGTTATTTGGTTCAATTTGAGATCATTGCCATTACCTCCCAGCTTGAGGGGGAGAGTTCGAAGATATGATTTAATTAGGGTGGCACTAATGTAATTAGTTTAAATTTCTTGTCTCTTCTTCACTCTTGTTTGGGTGAAGGGTATACTTATAATATTGGTAGTTTTGATACCTATAAATATACCGTATGGGAAGGGTTTGGATGAAGTCCAAGACCCTAATTTCCTCCTCACTTTGGACGTGTACCATATTTCTATCCTCTCTTTCTCTTCTCTCTTCTTCCTTCTTCCTTATCTCTTTTCCCTAGATTACCATCTATGGAATCTTGAAAATGAACACCTTTCTCATACCATCCTTTTTTTGACTCTCACATACCCCTTTGGCCCAAACTCTTGTGTGTCACTTCGGTTGATTTACCTTTTTATATATATGGATATTTTTAAATCCATTCAGACTTTTTATTGGTACCCTTGGGTTTTTTATCATTTTCTTGTGAATGATAAACATTACCCACTTCAGTGATTATTGTCACTATTTTTGTTCAAAATCCTTTGAAGTTGGTTTTGACTTATGTTTTATCACCCCTTTTTACCTTTTGAGAGTCCATGTCTAGTTTTGTACTTATCCTTGGGACACCATGATGGATGAGATTATTACTACATCTATATTATTTTTTTCAAGCTGAGATCATTGCCATTACCTCCCAACTTGAGGGGAAGAAGTAGAAGAAGAAGTACAAGAAAGAGATATTTTATTCCACATGTTGGTGTAATTTTATAGAATAAAATATCTCTTTCTTGTACTTCTCCTTCTACTTCTCCCCCTCAAATTGGGAGGTAATGGCGGTGATCTCAACTTGAAATAAATAACATAGATTTAGTAATAATTTTCTCCATCATAATGTCCCAAGGATAAGTATGAATCTGGAAGCACTCTCAAAAAATGGATGATAAAACATAAGTCGAAACCAACATCAAAGGATTTCAAACAAAAATAGTGAAAATAATCACTAAACTGTGTAATGGGTAATGCTTGTCATTCACAAGAAAAGGGTAAAAAACACAAAGGTACCAATAAAAAGTCTCAATGGATTTAATTTTTTTTTCTTGGAAACAATTTTTTAGCAAAATATTTTGTGGTAATTCAATTTTTGCTTAAAAAATTACCTTCTCCAACTATATGGCTATTTTGTGTATTTTTTCTTGAAACATTGGGAAAGTATTTTTAGTAAAAATACATCTATAGGGACTATTAGTGCCTCATGTGTTCTGGAAACACATTTCTATCTGAAAATTCTTACTAGGAAAATTTTGTGGTAAGACAATTTTTGGTGATACAAATTACTTTCTATAACTATAAGGCATTGTTAGTGTAGTTTTTCAGGAAATGTTGAAAAATTATTTCGAGTAAAAATACGTCTCTGGAGACATTTGGTGCCTCATGTTTCCTAGAAACACTTTTCTAGCTGGAAATGAAAATTCTTATCAGAAATATTGTGGTAAGGCAATTTTTGGTGAAATAAATTATTTTCTACAACCTTAAGGCCTTGTTAGTGCGTTTTAAAGAAACATTGGAAAAGTATATCTAGTAAAAATATATTTGCAAGGTCCATTAGTGAGTTATATTTGCTAGAAACACTTTTCTAGTTGACAATTCTTACCAGGAAAATTTTGTGGTAAGGCAATCTTTGCAAAATAAAATTACATTTTACAACTACAATGCCTTATTAGTGCTTTTTTTGTGGAAGTTTTCGAAAAGTATTTTGTGTAAAAATACGGCTCCAAGAACTATTAGTGCCTCATGTTTCCTGGAAACACTTTTGTAGCTAAAATGTTTTACCAAAAATATTTTGTGGTAAGGCAATTTTTGCTAAAACAAATTACTATCTACAACTATAAGGCCTTGTTAATGCCTTTTTTTTAGGAAACATTGCAAAATTGTTTCTAGTAATAATACGTCTCCACAGACCATTAGTGCATCTTGTTTCCTGGAAACACTTTTCTACACTATTAGGCCTTGTTAGTGGCTTTTTTTTTTTAGGAAACGTTGGCAAAGTATTTTAGTAAAAATACGTCTTTGAGGACCATTAGTGCCTTGTGTAGGTTGTAAAAGTTTTCTAGATGAAAATTCTTACCAGGAAAAATTTGCTGAAACAAATAAATTTCTACAACTATAAGGCCTTGTTAGTATATTTTGTAGGAAATATTGGAAAAATGATCTAGTAAACATATGTCTCCAGGGCCAATTAGTGCCTCTTTTGTCCGGGAAACACTTTTATAGCTGAAAATTCTTACCAAGAAAATTTTGGGGTAAGGTAATTTTTGTTGGAACAAATTACTTTCTACAACTCTAAGGCTTTGTTCGTGTATTTTTTCAGGAATCATTGGAAAAGTATTTCTAGTAAAAAGACATTTCCAATGGACCATTAATGCCACATGTTTCTTTGAAACACTTTTAAAGCTGAAAATTCTTACTAGGAAAATTTTGTTGAAACAAAGTACTTTGTACAACTACAAGGCCTTGTTATTGCTGTTTTTAGGAAATATTGGAAAACTATTTCTAGTAAAAATACATATGCAAGGACTATTAGTGCCTCGGGTTTCCTAGAAACAATTTTCTAGCTGAAAATTCTTACTAGGAAATTTTTTTGGTAAGGCAATTTTTCTGAATCAAATTACTTTCTACAACCATAAGGCCTTATTAGTGCATTTTTTTAGGAAACGTTGAAAATTCTTGTTAAGTAGTGGAGCCTAATCAAAACATTATGCTGAACCGCTATTAGGGTTTCATCATCATCACGAAGAAGGATTTTGAGTTGCATCCCGAGAGAGGTTAGAGAAAAACACATGTGAGTGTGTGCGATATCTCATGTAAACTATTTCATCTTCATAGTGAATTATTCCAGCAATGGAAGATAGGAGATTGCCAAAGATGTTTTGGTTCTAAGGCTATTAACACCTCCCCCTATTTGATCAACAGAGGTCCTTCAACACCATGGATTGTAAAGTAACAGAAGAGTTTTGGATCGGCAAAGAGGTAAACCTTTCTTTCTTGAAAGTTTTTGGTTGTGTTTCTTATATTCATATTGATTCTACTATTAGGAGTAAACTTGATGCTAAATCTAAGATATATATTTTTTTATTGGCTATGGTCGTACTGAGTTTGATTATCATTTTTGGGATGACCAAAGTTGTAAGGTTATCAAGAGCAAGAATGTGATCTTCAATTAAGGTGCCTTTTATAAAGATAGGTTGAGAATAGATTCTGAGAGTACAAGTAATGAAGCTAAGAAGTCTGATGTGATTCAGTTGAGAGATCTTCCAGTCATTGAGATGGAGAATATTTCTTAGGAAGACTTGAAAAATATACCACCATAAGTAAATCAGGACATTCTTGTGACTGAATGTAGGAGATCTTTCAGATCTAGCAGACCACCACAGAGATACTCCCTTACGTTGAATTATATTTTGTTGACTGATAAAGGTGAACCAGAGAGTTATGAGGAAGCCGTGCAAGTTGATGAATCAACCAAGTGGGAGTTGGCCATGAAGGATGAGATGGATTAATTGTTATACAATCAGACATGGCAATTGACTGAGTTACCAGAAGGGAAGGACTTGAAGAATAAATGGGTGTACCGAATAAAAGATGAAGATGATGGCAACAAGTGGTACAAAGCAAGACTGCATGTAAAGGGCATTCAACAAAAAAAAGGCATTGACTACACTAAGATTTTCTCTCCAGTAGTGAAATTGACTACTATTAGAACAATGTTTCAATTAGTGGCAAATGAAGACTTACACTTAGAGAAGTTGGATGTAAAGACAACATTTCTTCATGGTGATTTGGAGGAAGAAATTTACATGATGCAGACATAGGGTTTCAAAGCACAAGGAAAGGAGAAAATGGTGTGCAAACTTCAAAATATCTTGTATGGTCTTAAATTGGCTTCAAGATAGTGGTATAAGAATTTTGACATCTTCATGAGTAGTATTGATTTCTTGAGGTGCTAGATGGATCATTGTTGTTATCTAAAGAAGCTTGATGACTCCTACACCATTCTACTACTATATATTGATGACACATTGATAGTAGGTGCTTGTAAATAGGAAATAGATAAGGTGAAAAGAGAGTTGTCCAAGAAGTTTGCAATTAAGGATTTGGGTGCTAGCAAAGATTTCTAGACGATTGAAGCCTGATGAGAACACCCAACGTCCACCACTGAAGGCTGACAGAACATCTAGGATAAGAGCTCCCAACTCTGAGTTTGCATGGACAGAACCATCACCAAATGAGACTGACGACACAACCAAGAGCAACAGTTCCAAGCTCTGAGTTTGGTGGACAGAAACACCACCACAAGAGGCTGACAGAATAGCCAAGGAGAAGAGCATTAAGCTTTGAGTTTATTGTGAGCAAAAAGACACCAAGGAGGCTGGAAAAATGGGATTGCGGCTCCCTTCTTCTTCTTTAATATTTAAACTTAGGGTTAGGTAAATTACAATACAGCCCATGGGCTAAATACAATGCAACCCAACCCAACTAATCCCTTTCTAATTAACCTATGTACATGTCATAATTTATACAAAAAATATTAACATAAAACTTATCTTATATACATTCCAACATATGGTAACATCCCCCCTCAAATTGATGTTGGGAAGTCAACTAGCAACAATTTGCCAATATGAAAATTATGTTGGGGTTGAGACAATGCTTTGGTGAAGACATCAACCATTTGAAGATCCAAAGAGATGTATGGAAGAGATATTACCCGGCGCTCCAAAGTGTCATGGATAGAGTGACAATCAACCTCAATGTGATTGGTGCGCTCATGAAAAACACTGTTGGCAACAATCAGAATAGCACTCCTATTATCCGCATGGAGAAGTATAGGGATAGTCTGAAGAATAGAGCTCAACAAGAAGACTGCGTAGCCATATAATTTTGGAACACACAGTAGACATGACATGATACACGACCTCTATAGAGGACTTGGACACCCGGTCTTGTTTCTTACATTTTCAAGAAATCAATGCATCCCCTAAAAACACACACCAACCTATAGTAGAGCGATGGGTATCGGGGCACCCAGCCCAATCAGCATCATTGTAGGTATCAAGTCGAAGCATGTAGCCTATAGAAAAGAATAATCCACGGGTAGGAGAACCTCGCAAATAGTGGATGATGTGCTAAACTACCACAAGATGAAGATGCTGAGGAGAAGACATAAATTGACGAACCTGATGAACGACACAGGAGATGTCGGGATGAGTTGTGGTCAAGTATATGAAACTCCCAACTAGGCGTCGATAGATAGTAGGATCATCAAGAAGAGCCCTTCATCTTTCCTGTATTTGACATTGACATCCATAGGAGTAGCGATCAATGAAGTGTCCTCCAAACTAGATAGAGTAATAATATCTTGAATATACTTATGATGGTTTAAGAAAATACCGTTGGGTCGATGACGTACTTCCATCCCTAAGAAGTACGTGAGCTGGCCAAGATCCTTCATAAGAAAAGTTGCATGCAACACCTGCTGAAGCTTAGTAATTAGGCTAGAGTCAGTGCCAGTAATGATAATGTCATCCACATAAACCAAGAGAATGACCATGCCCGCGATAGATTTGTGATAGAAGATAGAGGAATCGTACTAACTCTATGTAAACTTGTGGAGAATAAGTGTACCGTGAAACTTGTCAAACCAATCTCAGGAGCTTGCTTAAGCCCATATAGAGGATGGCATAGATTGCAGACAACATTAAGGGAAGAAGTAGTCATACCAGAGGGAAGCTTCATGTAGATATCCTCTTGTAGATCACCTTGGAGAAAGGCATTCTTTACACCCATCTGATGCAGTGGCCAAGACTGTGAGGCTGTAATGGCTAATATGGTTCGAAATGTGGTCATCTTGGAAACTGGAGCAAATGTATCCTCATAATCAATCCTATATTTCTGCTTGTTCCCCAGCGCTACAAGGCTGGCTCTGTATAGATCCAAAGGTCCATCTGAAAGCAGCTTGATATAAAAAACTCATTTACTCCCAAGAGGCCAAATAGCAGAATGTGGAGGGGGGTGGGGGGTGCGGTAACAATATCCCAAGTGTGATTCTCCTCTAGAGCTTGTAGTTCTGTTTGCATTGCCTTTTGCCAACACTCATGTGACATTGCATCTTTGTAGCAAGAGAGCATAGAAATAGAAGATAAAGTAGTTGCAAGAGATACATGGGAGGAGAAACCATACCTATCAGGGTCGAGAAGGGTGAGTAGACTGGCGAAGAGTGGTGAACCTGTACAAATCTTGTGTGTTTTTGTTTGCTGATTTTCCTTTCTTCTACGATTGTTGTTGTTGCACTCGTTAGTTTTGAATTAGGGTGTCTAATCCCTAACAATTTTTTCTAGGAAAATTTTGAGGTAAATATTTTTTTTTTGAAACAAATTACTTTGTCCCACTATATGGCCTTTTTCCAGAGTATTTTTAGAAAACAATGGAAAATATTTCTAATAAAAATATGTCTCCAAGGACGATTAGTGCCTCATGTTTCCTCGAAACACTTTTCAAGATGAAAATTCTTACCAGGAAAATTTTCTTGAAACAAATTACTTTCTAAAAGTACAAGGCCTTGGTAGTTCATTTTTTCAGGGAACGTTGGAAAATATTTTTAGTAAAAATATGTTTATGGGGACCATTAGTGCCTCATGTTTCCAAGAAACACTTTTCCAGCAGAAAATTCTTACAAGAAAATTTGTTGGTAAGACAATTTTTTCGTAATCAAATTACTTTCACTATAAGGCCTTGTTAGTGCATTTTTTAGCAAACGTTGAAAATCCTTACCAGAAAAATATGTAGTAAGGCAATTTTTTGCTGAAACAAATTTCATTTTACAAATTTCAGGCCTTGTTAGAGCCTTTTTTTTAAAGAAATGTTGGAATATTATTTTGTAGTAAATATACATCTCTAGGGACCATTAATGCCTTATGTTTCCAGGAAACACTTTTCTAGCTAAAAATTATTTCTAAGAAAATTTTGTGGTAAAGCTATTTTTACTTAAACAAATTACATTCTATAACATTATGGCCGTCTTAGTGCTTTTTGTTTTTCAAAAAACATTGGAAAAATATTTTTTAGTAACTCCTTGGATCATTAGTGCTTCAAGTTTCCCTGAAACACTTTTCTAGTTAAAATTTCTTACCTTGAAAATTTTTAGGTAAGGCATTTTTTTATGAAACTAATTACTTTCTACAACTACAAGGTCTTGTTAGTTCCTTTGTTCATTAAATGTTGGAAAAATAGTTCTTGTTAAAATACGTCTCCAGGAACCATAAGTGCCTCAAGTTTCCTAGAAACTCCTTTCTAGTCGAGAATTCTTAACAAGAAAATTTTGTGCTAAGAAATGTTTTGCTATAAAAAATTATTTTCTACAACTATAAGGTGTTGTTAGTGTATTTTTAAGGAAACATTGGAAAAGTATTTCTAGTAAAAATACATCTCTAGAGACCAATAGTTCCTCATATTTCCTCGAAACACTTTTCAATATGAAAATTCTTACCAAGAAAATTTTGCTGAAACAAATTAATTTCTACAACTACAAGACCTTGTAAGTGCATTTTTTTTAGGAAAAGTTGGATAAGTATTTCTAGTCAAAATTCATCTGCATGGACCATTAGTGCTTCATGTTTTCTGGAAACACTTTTCTAGCCAAAAATTCTTACTAGAAAATTTTTTTGGTAAGCCATTTTTTTTAAATAAAATAACTTTCAAATACTATAAGACCTTGTTGTGGTAAGAATTTTTTGCCGAAATAAATTACTTTCTATAACAGTATGGCCTTGGTAGTGCCTTTTTTCCAGGAAACATTGGAAAAATATTTTCTAGTAAAAATACGTCTCCTTGGACCATTAGTGCCTCATGTTTCCTTGAAAAAATTTTGTAACTAAAAATTCTTTCGTCTAAATTTTTTTTCTGAAACTAATTACTTTCTACTACTTTTAGGCCTTATTAGTGCCTTTTTTCTTGAAATGTTGGTAAAGTATTTCTTGTAAAAATACGTCTCTAGGGACCATAAGTGCCTCATGTTTATTGGAAACACTTTTCTAGCAGAGAAATCTTACCAAAATTATTTTTTATAAAGCAATTTTCGCTGAAACAAATTACTTCCTACAACTAGAAGGTCCTGTTAGTGCATTTTTTTCTGGAAACATTCAAAAAATATTTCAAGTTAGGATACATCTCCAGGGATCATTAGTGCCTCATGTTTCTTGGAAACATTTTTCTAGTAAAAAATTATAATTCATAAAACAATTTTTACAGAAACAAATTACTTTATACAACTATATGGCCTTCTTACTGAATTTTTATTTGAAACATTGGAAAAGTATTTCTAATAAAAATATTTCTCATGATAAGTACTTCATGTTTACTAGAAATACTTTTCTAGCTGAGAATTTTTACTAGGAAAATTTTGTGGTGAGGTAATTTTTGCTAAAACAAATTACTTTCTACAATTATAAGGCCTTGTTAGTGACATTTAAAAGAAATTTTGGGAAACTATTTTTAGTAAAAATACGTCTCCAGGGACCATAAGTGCATGTTTCCTGGAAACACTTTTTGTTTGAAGATGGGCACCAGCTCACATGACCAGGGAAGGCCCACATATCTAAGAGTATTATAAGAGAGACCACTACCCCCTTGTAACTCACAAAGGCATCATTATCTTACCATCACGTCCTAGAAGAGTTCTAATTTAAGTTATGTTTGTGTTTTATCTATATTGAGTTATTTAATTATTCTAGGAATTATCTTTAAGTGTTAGAGATTGGGTGTAATTGGGACAAAGGTAGTTTTATTATAATTGGACACTACTACCTTCCTCTATTATAAATAGAGGTTCATGTACTCTGATTATAATAAGTTAATGAAGTCAATGAAGTATTTCTATTTTCCTTAAATTCAATACTTTTCTAGCAGTATATTCTTACTAGGTAAATTTTGTGGTAAATCAATTTTGGCTACAACAAATTACTTTCTCTAACTATAAGGCCTTTTTCGGGTATTTTTTCATGAAATGTTAGAAATCTATTTCTAGTAAAAGTATGTCTCTAGGGACCATTAGTTCCTGATGAGCCCTGGCAAAACATTTCTAGTTGAAAATTCTTACTAAAACAATTTTGTGGTAAGACAATTTTTGGTGAAACCACCGTACTTTCTAAAAATATAAGGCATTGTTTGTGCATTTTTTAAGGAAACATTGGAAATGTATTTCGAGTAAAAATACATCTTCAGAGATATTTAGAACCTCTTGTTTCCTGGAAACATTTTTCTAGCTAAAAATTCTTACCAGGAAAATTTTGTGGTAAGGCAATTTTTATTAAAACAAATTACTTTCAAAATTTATAAGAGCTTGATAGAGCCTTTTTTAAGGAAAAATTGGAAAACATAAATTTAGAAAAAATACATCTCCAGGGTCCATTAGTGACTCATCTTTGTTGGAAACACTTTTCTAGCATAAAATTCTTACATGACAATTTTGTGGTAAGACAATTTTTGCTGAAACAAATTATGTTTTACAACTATAACGCCTTGTTAGTGCATTTTTTTCAGGAAATGTTAGAAAAGATTTCTAGTATAAATACATCTCCAAGGACTATCTCTTGTTTCCTGGAAACACTGTTCTAGCAAAAAAATCTTACTAAAATTTGTTTTGGTAAGTCAATTTTTGCTGAAATAAATTACTTTCTAAAACTTTAACCCCATGTTAGTGCCTTTTTTTGGAAAAATTAGAAAAGTACTTCTAGTAATAATATGTCTCCACAGACCATTAGTGCCACATGTTTCTTGGAAACACTTTTGTAGTCGAAAACAATTACTAGGAAAAATTTGTGGTAAGGAAATTTTTGCTAAAACAAATTACTTTCTACAACTATTAGGCCTTTTTAGTGCCATTTTTTCAGGAAACATTGGCAAAGTATTTCAATTAAAAATACGTCTCTAGGGACAATTTTGTAGGAAAATTCTTTGCAACAAAATTTTGCTAAAAAAAATTACTTTCTACTACTAAAAGACCTTGTTAGTACATTATTTAGGAAACATTGTAAAAGTATTTATAGTAAAAATACCTATCCAGAAACCTTTAGTGCCTCATGTTTCCTTGAAAAAAAATTCAAGCAAAAAATTCTTACAAGGAAAATTTTACTAAAACTAATTACTTTGTACAACTACAAGGCTTGTTAATGTATTTTTTAGGAAATGTTGGAAAAGTATTTCTAGTAAAAACACGTATGCAAGAAAAACGTTTCTAGCTGAAAATTCTATCTTGGAAATGTTTTTGCTCAAGGCGTTTTTTCTGAATCAAATTACATTTTACAACTATAAGGCCTTCTTAGTGCTTTTTTTTTCAAGAAATGTTGGAAAAGTATTTCTAGAAAAAAAATTTCTCCAGGGACCATTAGTGCCTCATGTTTCCAGGAAACACTTTTCTAGCGGAAAATTATTAAAAGGAAAATTTTGTGCTAAAACAATTTTTACTAAAACAAATAACTTTCTGCAACTTTATGGCCTTGTTCGTGTACTTTTTTAGTAAACCTTGGAAAAGTATTTGTAGTCAAAATATGTGTCCATGGACCATTAGTGCCTCCTGTTTTCCTCCAAACACTTTTCAAGCTGAAAATTTTCTACTCAAAAAATTTTACTGAAACAAATTACTTTCTACAACTACAAGGCTTTGTTATTGTATTTTTTCTTGAAACATTGGAAAAATATTTCTTTTAAAAATATATCTATAGGGACCATTAGTGCCTCATGTTTCCTGAAAACACTTTTCTAGCGAAAAATTCTTACTAGGTAAATTTTTTGGTAAGCCAACTTTTTTTTGAATCAAATTACTTTTAACAACTATAAGGCCTTGTAAGTGCATTTTTTTTGGAAACATTGAAAAATTTGACCAGGAAAATATTGTGGTATGAAAATTTTTGGTGGAGAAAATTACATTTTAACCCTATAAGGCCTTATTAGTGCCTTTTTTAGGAAATGTTGGAAAATTATTTCTTGTAATAATATGTCTTCAGGGACCATTAATGCCTCATGTTTCTTGGAAATACTTTTCTAGCAAAACATTTTACCAGGAAATTTTTTGAGGTAAAACATTTTTTGCTAAAACAAATTACTCTCTACATCTATAAGGCCTTGTTGATGTATTTTTTCAAGAAACGTTGGAAAAATATTTCTAGTAAAAATATGTGTCCAAGGATCATTAGTGCATCATGTTTACACGAAGCACTTTTCGAGCTGAAAATTCTTACCAGTAAAATTTTGTTGAAACAAATTACTTTCTACAACTACAAGGCCTTGTTAGTGTATTTTTTCAAGAAACATTGGAAAAGTATTTCTAGTAAAAATACGTCTATAAGGACCATTAGTGACACATGTTTCCTAGAAACACTTTTCTAGCTAAAAATTCTTACTTGGAAAAGTTTTTATTAGGCAAATGTTTCTGAATCAAATTACTTTGAACAACTAAAGGCCTTGTTAGTGCATTTTGTTTTTGGAAACGTTGAAAATTGAGACCTAGAAAAATAGGTGGTAAGGCAATTTTTACTGAAATAAATTACATTTTACAACTTTAAGGCTTTGTTGGAGCCTTTTTTCAAGAAAAGTTGGTAAAATATTTGTAGTAAAAATATGTGTCTAGGGACCATTAGTGCCTTATATTTCCTTGAAACACTTTTCTAGCCTAAAATGCTTACAAGGAAAATTCTGTGGTAAGACAATTTTTGCTGAAACAAATGACCTTCTATAACTGTATGGCCTTGTTAGTACCTTTTTTTTTTGAAGGAACATTGGAAAAATATTTTCACTTTTCTAGTTGAAAATTCTTATCTAGAAAATTTTGAGGTATAGCAATTTTTACTGAAACTAATTACTTTCTACAACTTTATGGCCTTGTTAGTTCCCTTATTCATGAAACGTTGGAAAAATAATTCTTTTAAAAATACGTCTCCAAGGACCATAAGTGCATAATTTATGGAAACACATTTCTAGCAAAGAATTCTTACCTGGAAAATTTTGTGGTAACACAATTTTTTTTGAAACAAATTACTTTCTACAACTACAAAGCCATGGTTGTACCTTTTTTTAGGAAACATTTGCACAGTATTTCTTGTGAAAATGTCTCTAGGGACCATAACTACATCATCTTTCTTGAAAACACTTTTCTTGTTAAAAATTCTTATGTGGAAAATTCTTTGGTAAGCCAATTTTTGCTTAAAAAAATTACTTCCTGCAACTATAAGGTCATGTCAGTGCATTTTTTCAAGAAACATTGGAGAATTATTTCAAGTAAAAATATGTCTCCTAGCAACATAAGTGCCTCATGTTTGTTGGAAAAACATTTCTAGCTAAGAGTGTTTACCAGAAAAATTTTGTGGTGAGGCAATTTTTCTGAAACAAATTACTTTCTACCACTATAAGACCTGGTTAATGCCTTTTTTGTAGTAAATATTGGAGAAATACTTTTAGTAAAAACACGTCTCTAGGGACCACTAGTGCATGTTTCCAGGAAACGTTTTCTAGCAGAAAATTCTTACTAGGAAAATTGTGGTAAGTCATTTTTTGGTGAAGCAATTTAGTTTCTCCAACCATATATCTTTTTTCTTGTATTTTTCATAAAACATTTGAAAAATATTTCTAGTAAAAATATGTCTCCATGGACCATTAGTGCCTCATGTGTTCTGGCAACACATTTCTAGTTGAAAATTTTGTGGTATGTAATTATTGGTGAAACCACAATACTTTGTACAACTATAAGGCATTGTTTGTGCATTTTTTGAGGTAACACTTTCAAGCAAAAAATTCTTACCTCAAGTTTTCTAGAAACACTTTTCAAGCAAAAAAATCTTACCTAGTGTTGGAAGATAGGGCCCAAGCCCACACGACCAAGGAAGGCCCACATATAAAAGAGTATTATAAGATAGGCCACATGACCAAAGAAGATCCACAAGATGGGCCCAAACCCATAAGAAGTAGGACCCACAATGGTTACCATGAGCTGGCATCCTTATCACATCAGTAGGAAAATCAAGAAGGTTTCACAAAAGTATCTTATCTTATGGTCACGTCAAATAAGAATTTTATTTTGAGTTATGTTTGTCTTTTATCTATATTGAGTTATTTAATTATGTTAGGAACTATATTTAAGTGTTAGAGTTTGGGTGTAATTGGGACAAGGGTAGTTTTATTGTAATTGGACTCTACTACCTTCCTCTATTATAAATAGAGGTTCATGTACTCTGAATACAAAAAGTTATTGATGTCGATGAAGTATTTAACTTTTCCATGACTTCAACGTGGTATCAGAGCAGGTTCTGTGAGTTGACTTGGTCAACTTACGGAGGTAATGTGATCCTTTTCTCTAAACCCTAAACCCTAAGTCTAGTTAGTAGTTATTTTTTTCAATCCCTATACTGTAGATTTCCTTACGATTTTTACCTCTATACGGAGTTTTTCATATTAAAAATTATATATTTACAGAAATATATTTTGGTCTACTTTCCAAATAAAAATGATTTGTTCCAATCGGAGTTATCTACAGAAAGATGTCAATATTTGAATGAGCGAAGATCAGATTGCAAAAAGGTTCGAGCAACAACAACAATCTTCATATTGCGAGGTATTTTTTGCTATCAAGAACCAGACTTTATATGGTGAAATATATATATCAAAAGAAATATCTGTCAGTCTATTCTTTTAACTATTCAACCAATTTTTTTATCTGAGTTATCTACAAAGATAAATCGATATTTGAAACAGCAAAGGTCAGATTGAAAAAGAGGTTCGATCGGCAACAAAAAACTTCAAATTCTGAGGTAATTTATGCTATCAAGAAAGAGACTTTATATGGAGAATTATATATCAAAAGAAATATACGTAAGTTTATTTTCTTACCTATTCAACCAATCCTTAGTATGATCTTTTTATAAGGAGATATTGATCTTTGAAGAGTCAATGATCATTATGGAAAAAACTGGAGAAATAGTATTTAGTTTGGCTAGATGACAGAGACCGAAATATATCAGATTATTTATCTTCTGAAAATTATATTTTATGAAGCTAAGTTATAATTGGATGAAATGTATTTAAGTCTACTTTTAGAAGGAAAACATTTCATGTCAATCTGATCTATATTGAAAGATATATTCGAATTGGAAGAATCAAAGGTCATGTTGGTATTCTGTTACATTGAAAATCCTAATTTAAGCCAATTGTTTTGTGTCACTATTTGAGTTGATATATCAGAAAAATATCTCACTTCTCCCTGGTTTGAGGGCTTATTTATACATCTCACTTATTTTGGCTTATTGCTACATCTATGATATTTGGTTCAAGTTGCGATCACTTATGATACTTGGTTCAAGCTGGAATCACTTATTGCTACATCTATGATATTTGGTTTGTGTTATATGTGTTGGAAGATGGCTGTGTTATATACAGTTACTGCTATTATGTCTCTTTGGGGACACTATTTTATCGGTTCTCTTTCGTGTTCTATATCACAATTAGGAAACCATGATGGAGGAACTTATTATCAAACATAACTCAAACTAAAACTCTTCTTTGACGTGACCGTAAGATAAGATACTTATGCGAGTCCTTCTTGATCTTCCAACTGATGTGATAAGGATGCCAGCTCATGGTAATCACTGTGGGTCCTACTTCTTATGGGTTTGGGCCCATCTCGTGGGCCTTCCTTGGTCGTGTGGCTCATCGTATAATAATCTTAGATATGTGGGCCTTCCTTGGTCATGTGGGCTCGAGCTTATCTTCCAACATAACTAGAAGGCAACATTAGTGTTTTTTTAGGAAACGTTGGAAAAGTATTTCTAGTAAAATTATGTCTCCAGGGACCATTACTGCCTCATGTTTCCTGTAAACGGTTTTTTAGATGAAAATTCTTACCTTGAAAAGTTTTTGGATAGGAATTTTTGCTGAACAAAATTATTTCTACATCTATAAGGCCTTGTTAGTGCCTTTTTTTTAGGAAATGTTGGAAAAATATGTCTAGTAAAAATACGTCACCAGAGACCATTAGTACCTCTTGTTTCTCTCAATCACTCTTGTAGAAAAAAATTTATACCAGGAAATTTTTTTGTCAGGCATTTTTTTATGAAACAACTATAAGTCCTTGTTAGTGCATTTTTATCAAGAAACGTTGGAAAAGTATTTCTAGTAAAAATTTCTCCAGGGACCATTAGTGCCTCATGTTTCTTGGAAATACTTTCGTAGCAAAAAAATCTTACTAGGAAAAATTTCTTGTGACACAATTTTTGCATAAACAAATTACTTTGTAAAATTATAAGGCCTTTTAGTATCATTTTTCAGGAAACGTTGGAAAAATATTTCTTTTAAAAATACCTCTTCTGAGATCATTAGTGCCTAATGTTTCTTGGAAATTTTATTAAAGGTGAAAATTCTTACGAGTAAAATTTTGCTGAAATAAATTACTTTCTACAACTATAAGTCCTTGTTAGGGAATTTTTAAGGAAATGTTGGAAAAATATTATTAGTAAAAATACGTCTCTAGGAACCATTATTGCCTCATGTTTCCTGGAAACACTTTTCTAGCTGAAAATTCTTACTACGGAAATTTTGTCGAAACAAATTATATTCTACAACTATAAGGTCTCTTTAGTGCCTTTTTTCAGGAAACGTTGGAAAAGAATTTTAGTAAAAATATGTCTGGGACTATTAGTACCCCATGTTTTCTAGAAACGTTTTTCCAAATTAAAATTTTTAGCATGAAAATTTTGAGGTAGACAATTTTTTTTGAAGGAAATTACATTTTACAATTATAAGGCCTGGTTTGTGTATTTTTTCAGGAAACGTTGAAATTTTTTTGTCAAAATATTTCTCGAGAGACCATTAGTGCCTCATGTTTTCTAGAAACACTTTTCAATCCAACAATTCATACCAAGAAATTTTGCTGAAACAAATTATTTTCAACAACTATAAAGCCTTGTTAATGCAAATTTTCAGAAAGCGTTGGAAAAGTATTACTTGTAAAAATAAGTCTCCAGTAACCATTATGTTAAATTTTGGAGCATAATCAATATGCCCTATGTTGAGTTAGGCGCTGTTGCTATGGTTTTATCACTCGGAATAAGATCCTCAATTGGCGACCGAGAAGAGGTTAGAGAAAAACCACCTATAAGCATGTGCGATTTTTCTTGTAAACTATTTCATCTTTATAGTAGATTACTACAACGACGGAAGACAGGACGTAGTCTCACCTTGAGGCAAACCTATATCAATATGTTGAATTTAGAACCCCACTACTGATATCTCGAGCAAGGTGAGAGAGGGAAAAAGAAAAAGAAGGAGAGAGAAAGCTCTCGGGTAGAGAAGAGAGAAGAAGAAAAAAGAAGAAAGAGTATATGCAAGAAGAGAACTCTACACGACAGAGAGAGAGAGAGAGAGAGAGAGAGAGAGAGAGAGAGAGAGAGAGAGAGAGAGAGAGAGAGAGAGGAGAACTCCTTCCTTTGATGATTTTATTCCAAGTACAAGCTCCTCTATTCATAGTAGAGGAGTGATAGAGTCCAAGATCACATTCCAAAGATAACTCACCTAATTTAGAAGTCTAACATTTAACTCTAACCCTTCTATAAGGACGTGACCCTAGGCTGAAGATGCCAACTATGCTATATCTTTGTGGGTCCCACTTGATTTTCCAGCTCATGTGATAAGGATACCATCTCATGGTATCTTTGTGAGTTCCACTAGATCTTAAAATCTTCCAACTCATTCAAATTGTGTGCTGACTTCTCTTGGCTTCTCACGTCCTCAAGGTGGGTTCCACCAGCTCGTGCAACCATGGTGGGTCCCACATTTTTCTTGTAGAAAATACTTACCAGGGAAATTTTGTGGTATTTTTTGGATGATAGGCCCAAGCCCACACGATCAATGAAGGAAAACATATCTATGAGTATTATAAGATGGGCCACACAACCAAGGAAGGCCCACAAGATGAGACCAAGCATATAAGACCATGATTACCACATGCTGGCATGTTTATCATATAAGTTGGAAGATCAAGAAGGACTCACAAAGACATCTTTATCTTATGGTCACATCCTAGAAGAGTTCTAGTTTTGAGTTATGTTTGTCTTTTATCTATATTGAGTTATTTAATTATGCTAGGACTTATCTTTAAGTGTTAGAGTTTGGGTGTAATTGGGACAAGATAGTTTTATTGTAATTGGACTCTACTACCTTCCTCTATTATAAATAGATGTTCATGTACTCTAATTATAATATGTCAATGAAGTTAATGAAGTATTTTATCTTTTCCATAAATTCAACATGGTATCAGAACAGGTTCTATGAGTTGACTTGGTCAACCCAGAAAGATAATGAGATCCATTTCTCTAAACCCTAAACCCTAAGTCTAGGTTTGTGGTTTTTTTTAAATCCCTACACCTATAGTTTTCTTTGATTTTTTCACTTCTATACTGAGATTTTCATATTGAAAATTATAAATTGATGGAAATATATCTGAGTCTACTTTCTAAGGAAAAATTATTTTTTTCGATCGGAGTTATCTACAAAGAGAAATTTATATTTTAATGATCGTAGATCAGATTACGAAAGAGGTTCGAGCTGCAGCAAAAAGTTTCAATTTCAAAGATATTTTATGCTATCAATAACAAAACTTTATTTGGAGATATATATATTAAAAGAAATATCTGTAAGTATATTATCTTAAATATTCATTCAATTTTAAATCGGAGTTATCCAGGAAAAAAACTTTTCTAGCTGAAAATTCTTACTAGGAAACTAATGTGGTAAAATAATTTTTGCTGAAACAAATTACTTTCTACAACTATAAGGCCTTGTTAGTGCATTTTTTCAAGAGCGTTGGAAAAAAATATTTAGTCAAAATACGACCCTGGGACCATTACTGCCGCATGTTTCCAAGAAACATTTTTTCTTTTTGAAAATTCTGACCATGAAAATTTTGTGAGAAAGATATTTTTGATGAAACAAATTAGTTTCTAAAACTATATGGGCTTGTTAGTACATTTTGTTGGAAACATTGTAAATGTATTTCTAGTAAAAATGTGTCTCTAGGGATCAGTAGTATATCATGTTTCTTGGAAACACTTTTCAAGTTAAAAATTCTTACATGAAAAATTTTGTTGGAACAAATTACTTTCTACAACTATATGACCTTGTTAGTGCATTTTTTCAGGAAACGTTGTCAAAGTATTTATAGTAAAAACACTTTTCAAGCAGAAAATTCTTACTTGGAAAACTTTGCTAAAACAAATTACTTTCTATAACCATAAGGTTTTTTTTTATGAATTGTTTTTTGAGGAAACATTGGAAAAGTATTTATAGTAGAAATATGTCTCCAAGGACCATTAGTGCCTCATGTTTTCTGGAAACAGTTTTCTACCTAAAAATTCTTACCAAAAATCTTTTTTGGAATAGCAATTTTTGCCAAAAAAATTGTTTTCTACAAATATAAGGTCTTGTTAATGTATTTTTTTTAAGAAACGTTGGAAAAATATTTCTACTAAAAATACAAATTCAATGACTGTCCATGCCTCATATTTCCATGAAACACTTTTCAAGCTGAAAATTCTTACAAGGAAAATTTTGTAACAAGGCATTTTTTTGCTAAAAAAAATCATATTTTACTACTATAGACCCTTGTTAATGCCTCTTTTCAGGAAAACTAAAAAATTATTTCTAGTAAAAATACATTTCAGGGGACCATTAATACCTCGTGTTTCTATGAATCACTTTTATTGTTGAACATTTCTACATAGAAAGTTTTGGTGAAAGGAAATCTTTTCTGAAACAAATAACTTTTTACATTATTAAGGCCTTGGTAATACCTTTTTTCAGAAACTTTGAAAATATATTTATAGTAAAAATACGTCTCTAGGGTCCATTAGTGCCTCATGTTTCCTTGAAACACTATTCCAGTTGAAAATTCTTACCAGGAAAATTTTGATGTAAAGCATTTTTTTATGAAAAAAGGTTACTTTTAACAACTACAAGGCCTTATTAGTACATTTTTTTCAAGAAATTTTGGAAAATTATTTCTAATAAAATTACATCTCTAGTGACTATTAATGCTTCATGTTTCCTAGATACACATTTCTTACTAAAAATTCTTTCTAGGAAAATTTTGAGGTAAGGCAATTTTTGCGAAAACAAATTGTTATAATGTGTGACTCACCATGGGCACACAAGTAGGTGGGACCCACCACGAGCTCGAGAGATGTCAACAAGAGTCTTCATACAAATTGGCTCGAGCTAAGAGATAAGGAACATGTGCTGAAATAGAGTATAAGATTAGAAGTGGGACCCACAAAGATACCACGTGCTGGTACCTCTATCTTCATGAGCTGGAAGATCATATGAGATTCACAAGATAAGACCAGGAGCTGGCTCTCTAACTTGATTCACGTGCTTAAATAAGGAGTTAGTATTTTTAATAAATTAATGTAATCTTATAATAATAGGCTTATCTTAGAGAGTTCTAGTTGGAATGTAATTAGGAGTCCTAAGGTTAGTTGTACATGGACTCTATCACCTCCTCAACTATAAATAGGGGTGATTGTAACTCGGAAATATCAAGCAAGTTTCTTTTTTTTTCTCCTCTCTCGTGTGAAGTACTCTCTCTCTCTCTCTCTCTCTCTCTCTCTTATCTCCCTTATTTTCCTTCTCTTCTCTCTCTACCCGAGAGCTTTTCTCTTTTTTCATTTTTATTTCTCTCTCCCCTTGCTCGAGGTATTATTCATGGGGTCCTAAATTCAACATGGTATCAGCTACAAATTTAGGATCCCCATTATGCTCTATGAAGATATGATTAAAAGCTGCTCATAGAAGGCTCCTTATGAAGCAAGATTGAAGCTCATGAGATAAGTATTTATTTTTTATATTATTAATTTTATGCTAATATTTTTCAGTATTAAGAAGTGATTTAGAGATGTCCTTATGCATGTTTTCATCTTATGAAATTACGAGAAAATATGCATCTTGGATTATCTTCGATTAGAAGAGATTATCAGTTTGCATAATACTTTGACCGAGACCAGTTCATATTGGATTTTTTAATAAATCTTTGGGAACAAGATTCCTAGATAAGAAGGATTATGTTGAGCATTTTATGAGTAATTATCCATTCAAATTAATTAATTAGCATTTTTCTAAGCATCGCCATTAATGAAGTTGGTTATAGCCTTCCACTTGGTCATATTTTGATTACTTGATTGGAAAACTATTGTACTTGATTTTACTACTATGGCTGAAGATAATATGAGTCACAAGAATGACCTCATAGTCACCACTGTACCCTTATGGGGGGTATCAAATTTTATGAACTGGTCCAAATCTGTTCGTCGGTTTCTTATCACCAAAAGGACCTACTTGGTCATCTCACCAACAGTGGATCACATATTGATGAAGATTGTTGAACTTATTGAAAAGAGAAATACTTCATTGACTTCATTAAATTTTTGTAATTAGAATACATGAAATTCTATTTATAATAGAGGACAGTGGTAGAGTCCAATTAAAATAAAACTACCCTTGTCCCAATTACACCCAAACTCTAACACTTAAAGATAAGTCGAAGCATAATTAAATAACTCAATAAAGATCAAAGACAAACCTAACTCAAACTAAAACTCTTCTAGGACGTGACCATTAGATAAAGATACTTTCTTGAGTCCTTCTTGATCTTTCAACAGATGTAATAAGTATGCCAGCTCATGGTAATCATTATGGGTCCGACTTCTTATGGGCTTGGGCCCATCTTGTGAGCCTTTTTTGGTCGTTTGGCCCATCTTATAATACTCTTAGATATGTGGGTCTTCCTTGGTCATGTGAGCTTGAGCCCTATCTTCCAACACTCCCTCAAGATGGGGGTGAGAGAACATCAAGAACTCCTAGCTTCCGACAAAATGATGTATATGATCATTTTGTATAAAATGGCTATCCTACAATCTTCCAACACTCCCTCATGCTAGTGCTCTCTTCCTTGAGACCCAACTAGCCAATTCAGGGGGGTATAACATAGATGCCATAATAAGTTCCTCCATCATGGACTTCCTACCACAAATAATTTTGATATTGTCACGGGGATGAAGTTCCTCCATCATGGACTTCCAACCACAAATAATTTTGATTTTTTGACTAGGATGAAGTTCCTCCGTAATAGACTCCCAACCACAAACAATTTTGATATTTTTGATGGGGATGAAGTTCCTTCGTCATGGAACCCTAACCAAAAATAATTTTGATCTTTTTGACGGGGATGAAATAAATGATAATATGAGGTCACCTCTTCTTCAATAATAATGTCCCCAAAGAGACATAGTAGCTACAACTGAATATAACACGACCATCTTGCAACACATATAACATGAGCCAAAATAATAAACCTTGTAGAAGGACCCATGAAATAATCATAATCCGATATAAATATTTTTTCTTAGATGCAAAAGCTTCATCTTTTGTGCTCCCCTTTTCTTGAATATTTTGGTCACATAAACTCATCCACAACATAAGGAATAAAATACCTTTTTCTTGTACTTCTTGTACTTCTCCCCCTCAAGCTGAGAGGTAATGGCAGTGATCCCAACTTGAACCAAATATCATAGATGTAGCAATAAGCCAAAAAAATAGAGATGTATAAATAAGCCCTCAAACCAGGGAGAAGTGAGATATTTTCTTAATAAATCAAATTAAAAAGTGACGCAAAAAATGGGCATAAATTTGGATTTTTCAATACAACAGAATACCAACATAGCCTTTGATTCTTCCAATGAGAATGTTTATTTAAATATAGATCAGATTGACATGAAATTTTCTTCTTATGAAAATATAATTAAATATCTTTAATCCAAGTATAACTTCTCTTCATAAAATATAATTATCAGCAGATAAATAATTTGATAGATTTCTGTCTCTATCATCTTACCGAACTAAGTATTGTTTCTCCTTTTTTTACAGAATAAGCATTGACTCTTCCAAGATCAATATCTCCTTAAAACAAACACATGGCGAGAATTGGTTGAATATTTAAGAAAATAGACTTACGTATCTTTCTTTTGATATATAATTCTCCAATAAAGTCTCTTTCTTGATATAAAAAAATACCTTAGAAATTGAAGCTTTCTGCTACTGCTCGAACCTCTTTTGCAATCAAACCTTTGCTACTTCAAATATCAATTTATCTTTGTAGATAACTCAGATAAAAAAATTGGTTGAATAGGTAAAATAATAGACTTAAATATTTTTTTTTTTATATATTTATCCAAATCTAGTTCTTGATAGCATAAAATACCACGGAAGCAGAAGCTTGCTGTTGTTGCTCAAACCTTTTTTCAATCTGATCTTCGGTCATTCAAATATTGATATCTCTCTGTAAATAACTCTGATTTGAAAGAATAGTTTTATTTCAAAAGAAGACTCAAATATCTTTTCGCCAATATATATTTTGCATATGTAAATCTCAGTAAAGAGGTGGAAAATGCAAAAAAAATTTTGGGTGTAGGGACTGAAAAAAATATAACTATGAACCTAGACTTACGGTTTAGGGTTTAGAGAAAAGGATCACATTACCTCAGTGGGTTGACAACGTGAACTCACAGAACCTGCTCTGAACGATGTTGAATTTATGAAAAAGAGAAATACTTCATTGACTTCATTAACTTGTTGTAATCAGAGTACATAAACCTCTATTTATAATAGAGAAAGGTAGTAGAGTCCAAGTACAATAGAACTACCCTTGTCCCAATTACACCCAAACTCTAACACTTAAAGATAAGTCCTAGCATAATTAAATAACTCAATATAGATCAAAGACAAACCTAACTCAAACTAAAACTCTTCTAGGACGTGACCATTAGATAAAGATACTTTCTTGAGTCCCTCTTGATCTTCCAACTGATGTGATAAGGATGCCAGCTCATGGTAATGATTGAGGGTCCTACTTCTTATGGGCTTGGGCCCATCTTACGGGCCTTCTTTGGTCATTTGGCCCATATTATAATACTCTTAGATATGTGGGCCTTCCTTGGTCGTGTGGGCTTAAGCCTTGTCTTCCAACAAAGATATTATATTCTATACCAAATGGTTAAAGAAGGATACATTGGTTATTAGTTGGCATATCAACAGTATGGAAGAACATATCTCCAATAATGTCATTCACCTACAGACGGATAAAAAAATTTGGGATACATGTGCCAAGTTGTATTCAAGTGCCGACAACTTACAAAGGCCATAAGATATTTTATAACAGATGCTTACCACCAAACAAGGGGACACTATACATGAATATTTGGCTCGATTTAGAGGATTTCTTTAAGAATAGAAACTTGCCCAACCAATCTCTATCCAAGATAAATAGAAGAGGCCTTGATAACTTCCATATGCCTTGCTAACATTAAACCGCATCTTGAAGTTGTTAAGACTCACCTTAGCTCTTCCGCAGTTCCTTTTGATGATGTATGTGCTACATTTTTTCGTATTCCAGATGCTTCTCCCTCTACTACTAAAATACCATCCGCTATGTACTCTGGACATAGGGGAACACCATTTGACCAAGGCCAAGGCCAAGGCCAATGCAGAGGTAAATTTTATAGAGGTGGAAGATGTAGAGGTAGACGAACGAGTTTTGACCAAATAGATGGGAAGGAATGCACCCATTGTAAGGGATATGACCACACTAGAGAAACATGCTTTCACCTGAAGGAATGCTCTATATGTGGTAGATTGGGCCACTCTCATGAAAGATGTTATAAAGCTAATGAGAATAAGGTTAACCAAGAATTAGTGAGTGATACAAAAGTAGAGCAGTCTACCACAACAACTGCAAAGAATACACTTACTTATGAAGACTATGAACTGTTCTAGAAAATTAAAACCATGATGGGGTCCATCCCAAGTACTTCTTCTCCAACCACTGCCACCACCGCTTCAGGTATGTTTTTTTGCCTCCTCTTCATCCTTGATAATTGACTCAGGAGCCTCCAAGAATCTTATAGGTAACAAACATCTACTATACTCCCTTTCTCCATGTCTTTCACATAAGTTTGTTACCATTGCTGAAGGTTCACAAAATAAAGTTCAAAGGAACGGATCCATTTCTGTTACACCATCACTTTCTCTCACTGATATCCTTTTCGTTCCTACTTTCCCTTTGAATCTTTTATTAGTTAGTCGGCTCACCAAACATTTTAATTGCTCTATCACTTTCTCACCCACTTCATGTGTGTTTTAGGATCTTACAATGAAGCAGGTGATTGGTGGAGGCTGTGAACAAGTGGGGCTCTACTAACTTGATGTGCCACAAATAAATACTGCATCCACCCGTGACACTGAGACCAGGTTATGGCAAAACCGGTTGGGACATCCGTCCGCCCAATCTCTTCATCATATTTTTCCTAAAGCGTGGTTTGACCTTCATTGTGAAGCATGTCAAATGAGTAAACATCAAAGGTCTACATACTCACCTTGTCCAAAAATTAAAAGTGTCTCTCCTTTTCGTTAATTCATACTGATGTATGGGGACCCTTGAGTGTCTCCAACATTTCTCAAATGAAATATTTTATTACATTCATTGATGACTTCACTCATACCACTTTGTTATTTTTGTTTAAAGAACATTCTGAAATACCATTGATATTTTAATCTTTTGATGCAATGGTACTCACTCAGTTTGGGCAGAAAATTAAAGTCCTTCGGTCAGATAATGCCAAAGAAGACACATCCAAAGATCTTGACTCGTTTTATCAAGAAAATGGCCTACACCCCTCAACAAAATGGTGTAGCCGAACGGAAGAGCCGTCATATTCTTGAGGTAGCTCATAGTTTACTATATGTTATGCAAGTTCCATACTTTTATTGGCCTCATGCAGTTCTTACCGCATGTTTTCTTATAAACCGGTTACCCTCTTCCATTCTTGGTAAAAAATCTCCTTACTCTCTATTATTACCTGATGATGATCCTTTTTCACTGCCCTTCAGAGTCTTCGGCTATCAATGTTTTGTCCATATTTTCTCTGATAAACATAGTAAAATTGATGCCAAATTTGTGAAGTGTATCTTCTTAGGATACTCTCACACACAAAAGTGTTATATTTGCTATAATACCTCTCTTCAGCGTTTACTTGTGTCTAGGGATGTCATTGTTTTTGAAGAATCTCTATATTATTCTGATAATGCTCCTCCAGGTTTATCTTTAGTACCAGGTTCTCCTCGATTGGTTGTGCCCCATGTTGCAGAAACTACTTAGCCCCCAGAAACACTGGCTGACACCACACCTGCTGAGTTGTTAGATCCTACCGAGGTAAGTCCATTTTCTTCGATTAATTTTGGCCCAAAATATGATACTCGTCCTATTGCAGTTAGGAAAGAGCTGCACCATGCCTACTTCTCATCCAATAACAAATTTTGTGTCTCATCATCATTTATCCCCTATTTGTTGTCAATTTCTATTGGTTATTTCCTCCGTACTTGTACCACAGTCCTATCATGAGGCTCTCTAACATCCACGGTGGAAGGCGGCTATGGATGAAGAAATGTAGGCCCTTTATGAAAATCAGACATGGGCTTTAGTCCCCCTTCCTTCATATAAGAAACTCGTCGGTTGCAAATAGGTATTTACTGTGAAACACAATCCGGATGGGTTTTTGGCTCGGTTAAAAGATTGCCTTGTTGCTAAAGGCTATACATGATGTAATGGCATTGATTATGAAGAAACCTTGTCTCCAGTGGCTAAATTATACTAGGTATGTTTGTTTTTATCTCTCGCGGCTAACTCTTCCTGGCAAGTCTATCAACTTAATGCAAAAAAATGGTCTGAATGGGATATAAAGGAGGACATATATATGCAGCAACCACCTGGGTATGTGGTTGATGGGGAGTCCGTATGTTGACTACAAAAATATCGTTATGGTCCCAAACGGTCACCTCGTGCATGGTTTGAGACCATAAAGAGATTTTTGTAGTCGACGTACGGACTCCCCCTTAACCACTTACCGAGGTGGTTGATGCATATAAATGTCATCCTATATCCCCCTCAACAACAAGGACTTGTTAGTGCATTTTTTCAGAAATTTTTCGAAAAGTATTTTTAGTAAAAATACCTCTCGAGGGACCTCATGTTTCCTTCAAAAAAATTTCTAGCTGAAAATTCTTACCAGAAAACTATTGTGGTAAAATTTTTTTTGTTGAAACAAATTACTTTCTACAACTATATCGCCTTGTTAGTGCATTTATTTAGGAACGTTGGAAAATTAAATTGAATAAAAATATGACCTTTGGGACCATTAATGCATCATGTTTCCTAGAAACGTTTTTCAAGTTGAAAATTCTTACCTGGGAATTTTTTTGGTAAGGATATTTTTTATGAAACAAATTACTTTCTACAACTATAAGGCCTTGGTAGTGCATTTTTTTGGAAAAGCTGGAAATGTTGTTCAAGTAAAAATACATCTCTAGGAGCCATTCATGCCTCATATCTCCTGGAAACAGTTTTTCAAGTTGAAAATTTTTACTAGAAAATTTTTGCTGAAACAAATTACTTTCTACAACTATATGACCTTGTTAGTACATTTTTTCAGGAAACTTTGTGAAAGTATTTCTTGTAAGAATACATCTCCATCTACCAATAGTGCCTCTTGTTTTCGGGAAAAAAAATTTTAGGCAGAAAAATTCCTACTTGGAAAACTTTGCTAAAACAAATTATTTTCTATAACTATAAGGATTTGTTAGTTTTTTTTAAAGAAACGTTGGAAAAGTATTTCTAGAAAAAATATGTCTCCAAGGTCCACAATGCTTCATGTTTTCTGGAAACACTTTTCTACCTGAAAATTCTTTCCAAGAATCCTTTTTGGTAAATCATTTTTTGTCAAAAAAATTGCTTCTCGCAACAATATGGCCTCGTTAGTGTATTTGTTTAGGAGCCGTTGGAAAGTATTTCTAAAAAAAATATGTCTCCATGAACCTTCAGTGCCTCACATTTCTATGGAACACTTTTCAAGTTGAAAATTCTTACCAAGAAAATTTTGTAAAAAGGCAATTTTTGCAGAAAAAATTACGTTTTACTACTATAAAGCCTTGTTAATGCCTTTTTTCAGTAAAATTGAAAACGTATTTCTAGTAAAAATACATATCCAGGGACCATTAGTGCCTCATGATTCCAAGAATCACTTTTCACTTTGAAAATTATTACAACCAAATTTTGGTGTAAGGAAATTTTATCAGAAACAAATAACTTTTTACATCATTAAGGCCTTGTTATTGCCTTTTTCTAGGAAACTTTGGAAATTTATTTCTTGTAAAAATATGGCTCCATGGTCCATTAGTGCCTCATGTTTCTGGGAAAAGCTATTCAAGAGTAAAATTCTTACCTGGAAAATTTTGTTGTAAGGCAATTTTTGATGAAACAAATTACTTTCTACAACTATAAGGTCCTTTTTGTGCCTTTATTGAGGAGACATTAGAAAAGTATTTCTAGTAAAAATACGTCTCCAAGCACAATTAGTGCCTTATGTTTCCAAGAAACACTTTTGAAATGGAAAATTGTTATCAAGAAAATTTTGAGGAAAGTCAATTTTTGATAAAACAAATTACTTTCTACAACGATATGGCCTTATTAGTGAATTTTTTAAAAGAAATATTTGAAAATTATTTTTAGTATAAATATGTTGTGATCATGTTTCCTGGAAAAAAATTTTCTTGCTAAAAATTCTTACCAGTAAACTATTGTGGTAAAGCAATTTTTGCTAAAACAATTTACTTTCTACAATTATAAGGCCATGTTAATGCATTTTTAAGGAAACGTTGGAAAGGTATGTCAAGTAAAAATACGATTGTTGGGACCATTACTGCCTCATGTTTCCTAGAAAAAATTTTCTTGTTGAAAATTATTACCAGGGAAATTTTGTGGTAAGGATATTTTTTTATAAAACAAATTACTTTATACAACTATAAGGCCTTATTAGGGAATTTTTTTGGACATGCTGGAAATATATTTTTAGTAAAAATACGTCTCCAAACACCATTAGTGCCTCATGTTTCCTGGAAACACTTTTCAAGCCGAAAATTCTTACAAGAAAAACTTTGTTGAAACAAATTATTTTCTAAAACTAAATGACCTATTAGTGCATTTTTTTCTGGAAACACTGGCAAACTATTTTTAGTAAAAATACGTCTCCATGGACCATAAGTTACTCATGTTTCCAAAAAAATACTTTTCTGGAAGAAAATTCTTTCTAGGAAAACTTTGCTAAAATAAATTACTTTCTATAACTATATGGTTTTGTTAGTGATTTTTTTTCTCAGGAAATGTTGGAAAAGTATTTTTAGTAAAAATATGTTTGCAAGGACCATTAGTACCTGATATTTTTTGGAAACACTTTTCAACCTGAAAATTCTCTCCAGGGATCATATTTGGTTAAGCATTTTTTGCTGAAACAAATTAATTTATGCAACTATAAGGAATTTTTAGTGCATTTTTTAAATAAATGATCAAAATGTATTTTTTCTAAAAATACATCTCCATGGACCGTGAGTGCCTCATATTTCCATGAAACACTTTTCAAGCTAAATAATTCTTACCATGAAAATTTTGTGATAAGGCATTTTTTGCTGAAAAAAATTACATTTTACTACTATAAGGCCATGTTAATGCCTTTTTTCAATAAACATTGGAAAATTATTTCTAGTAAAAATACGTGTCCAGGGACCATTAGTGCCTCATGTTTCCAGGAATCACTTTTGAAAATTCTTACCTGCAAAATTTTGGTGTAAGGCAATTTTTTCATAAAAAAATAACTTTTTACATCATTAAGGCCTTGTGCCTTTTTAGGAAACTTTGAAAACGTATTTCTAGTAAAAATGCATCTCCAGGGGGCATTATTGCCTCATGTTTTCTGGAAACACTTGTCAAGCTGAAAAATCTTACTAGGAAAATTTTGTTGTAAGGCAATGTTGAATTTATGGAAAAGATAAAAACTTCATTGACTTATTATAATCAAAGTACATGAACCTCTATTTATAATAGAGGAAGGTAGTAGAGTCTAATTACAATAAAACTACCTTTCTCCCAATTATACCCAAACTCTAACACTTAAAGACAAGTTCTAGCATAATTAAATAACTCAATATAGTTAAAAGCAAACCTAACTCAAACCAAAACTCTTGTAGGGCGTGGCAATTAGATAAAGAGACTTTCTTGAATCCTTCTTAATCTTCCAACTAATGTGAAAAGGATGCCAGCTCATGGTAATCATTGTGGTTCCTACTTCTTATGGGCTTGGGCCCATCTTGTTGGCCTTCTTTGGTCGTTTGACCCATCTTATAATACTCTTAGATACGTGGGCCTTTCTTGGTCGTGTGGTCTTGTGCCCTATCTTCCAACACTCCCATTCAAGTTGAGGGTGAGAGAACATCAAGAACTCCCAGCTTGTTGCAAATGATGGATACGATCTTTTTGTATAAAATGGCAGTCTTCCAATCTTCCAATACTTCCGCTCACGCTGGTGCTCTCTTCCTTGAGACACAACTAGCCAATTCGAGAGAAAGGGGGGGGGGGGGGGGGATAACATAGATGCAATAATAAGTTCCTCCGTCATTGACTTCCAACCACAAATAATTTTGATATTTTTGACAGGATGAAGTTCCTCCATCATGGACTTCCAACCACAAATAATTTTGATATTTTTGATGGAGATGAAGTTCCTCCGTCATGGACTCCCAACCACAAATAATTTTGATATTTTTGACAAGGATGACTTTCCTACATCATGGACTCCCAACGACAAATAATTTTGATCTTTTTGACGGAAATGAAGTTCCTCTATCATGGACTCCAAACCACAAATAATTTTGATATTTTTTACGGGGTAAAATAATGATGATATGAGGCCACCTCTTCTTCAATAATAATGTCCCCAAAGAGATATAATAGTTGCAAGTGAATATAACACGACCATCTTCCAACACATACAACATGAACCAAAATAATAAACCTTGTAGAAGGACCCATGAAATAATCATAATCCGATATAAATATTTTTTCTTAGATGCAGAAGCTTCATCTTTTGTGCTCCCATTTTCTTGAATATATTGATCACATAATGTCATCCACAATATATGGAATAAAATACCTCTTTCTTGTACTTCTTGTACTTCTCCCCCTCAAGCTAGGAGGTAATGGCAGTGATTCCAGCTTGAACCAAATATCATAGATGTAGCAATAAGCCCAAATAACAGAGATATATAAATAAGCCCTCAAACCAGGCAAAAGTGAGATATTTTTCTAATATATCAACTCAAAAAGTGTCACAAAACAATTGGCATAGATTTGGATTTTTCATTACAACAGAATACCAACATGACCTTTGATTCTTCCAATGCGAATATTTCTTTAAATATAGATCAGATTGACATGAAATTTTCTCCTTCTAAAAGTAGACTTATATACCTTTCATCCAAGTACAATGAATTCATAAAATATAATTATCAGAAGATAAATAATCTGATATATTTCAGTCTCTGTCAACTGGCCGAACAAAGTACCGTTTCTCTTGCTTTTCTAGAATGACCACTATCTCTTCCAAGATAAATATCTCCTTATACAAAAATCATACCGAGAATTGGTTGAATAGGTAAGAAAATATACTTACGTTCCATATATAATTATCTATATAAAGTCTCTTTCTTGATAGCATAAAATACCTTGGAAGTTGAGGCTTTCTATTGCCGCTCGAAGCTCTTTTTCAATCTGACTTTTGCTGCTTCAAATATCGATTTCTCTTTGTAGCTCAGATAAAAAAATTGGTTGAATACGTAAATGAATAGACTTACAGATATTTTTTTATATATATTTTTCTTTATAAAGTCTAGTTCTTGATAGCAAAAAATACCTCGAAATTTGAAGATTGCTGCTACTCCTCGAAACTTTTTGCAATCTGACTTTCGCTCATTCAAATATATATATCTGTCTGTAGATAACTTCAATTGGAACAAATTATTTTTCTTTGGAAAGTAGACTCAAATATATTTCAGTCAATATATAATTTCCAATATTCAAAACTCCGTATAAATTTAAAAAACCCAAAGCAAACTATGCACGTAGGGACTCAAAAAAATAACTACGAACCTAGACTTAGGGTTTAGGTTTTAGAGAAAAGGATCTCATTATCTCAGTGGCTTGACCAAGTCAACTCATAGTACCTGCTCTGATACCATTTTGAATTTATGGAAAAGAAAAAAATTCATGGAATTATTATAATCAAAGTACATGAACCTCTATTTATAATAGAGAAAGGTGGTAGAGTCCAATTACAATAATACTAATTGTCTCAATTACACCCAAACTCTAACACTTAAAGATAAGTCCTAGCATAATTAAATAACTCAATATAGATAAAAGACAAACCTAACTCAAACTAAACTCTTGTAGGACGTGACCATTAGATAAAGATACTTTTTTGAGTCCTTGATCTTCCAATTGATGTGATAAGGATGCCATCTTCCAATTGATGCGATAAGGATGCCAGCTCATGGTAATCATTGTGGGTCTTACTTCTTATGGGCTTGGGCCCATCTTGTGGGCCTTCTTTGGTCATTTGGCGCATCTTATAATACTCTTAGATATGTTGGCCTTCCTTGGTCATGTGATCTTGAGCCCTATCTTCCAACAAGCAACTTTTGCTGAAATAAATTACTTTTAACAACTATAAGGCCGTGTTAGTATTTCTAGTAAAATTACTTCCCTAGGGACTATTAGTGCCTCATATTCCCTAGAAAAACTTTCCTAGCTGAAAATTCTTGCCAAGAAAATTCGAGGTAAGGCAATTTTTGCGAAAAAAAAATAGTTTCTACAACAACAAGCCCTCTTTTTTGTATTTTTTAAGAAAATGTTCAAAAATTATTTTTAGTAAAAATTTGTCTAGAGGGACCATTAGTGCCCCATGTTTTTTGGAAAAACTTTTCTAGCTGATAATTCTTACCAGGAAACTATTTTGGTAAAACATTTTTTTTCTAAAACAATTTACTTCCTACAACTATAAGGCCTTGTTATTGCATTTTTTTAGGAATGTTGAAAAAATATTTCTAGTAAAAATATGACCCTTGAGACCATTACAGCCTCATGTTTCCTAGAAACATTTTTCAAGTTGCAAATTAATATTAGGGAAATTTTGTGGTAAGGATATTTTTTTATGAAACAAATTACCTTCTACAACTATAAGGCCTTGTAAGTGCATTTGTTTTGGAAATGCTGGAAATGTATTTCTTGGAAAAATATGTCTACAGGGACTATTAGTGCCTCATATTTCCTGGAAACACTTTTCAAGATGAAAATTCTTACTAGAAATTTTTTTCTTAAACAAAATTACTTTCTACAACTATATGACCTTGTTAGTGCATTTTTTCAAGAAATGTTGGGAAAGTATTTCTTGTAAAAGTACGTCTCCATGAACTATTAGTACCTCATGTTTCATGGAAAACACTTTTCATGTAGAAAATTCTTACTTGGAAAACATTGTTGAAACAAATTCTTTCTATAACTAGGAGGTTTTGAAAGTGATTTTTTTAGGAAACGTTGGAAAAGTATTTCCAGTAAAAGTAAATCTCCAAGGACCATTAATGCTTCATGTTTTCTGAAAACACTTTTCTAATTGAAAATTCTTACCAAGAATCTTTTTTGGTAATACATTTTTTGTTGGAACAAATTTCTTTCTGCAACTTTGAGGCCTTGTTATGTATTTTTTAGGAAACTTTGGAAAAGTATTTCTACTGAAAATACATCTCAATGGACCGTTAGTGCCTCATATTTCCATGAAAAACCTTTCAAATTGAAAAAATTTATGAGGGAAATTTTGTAATAAGGCAATTTTTCCTGGAAAATTTATATTTTACTACTTTTAAGCCTTGTTAATGCCTTTTTTCTAGAAACATTGGAAAAGTATTTCTAATTAGAATATGTGTCCAGGGACCATTAGTGCCTCATGTTTCCAGGAATCACATTTCTTGTTTAAAATTCTTACCTGGAAAATTTTGGTGTATCAAAATGTTTTATAAAAGAAATTACTTTTTACATCATTAAGGCCTTGTTACTGCCTTTTTGAGGAAACTTTGGAAATGTATTTCTAGTGAAAATACTTCTCCAGAATCCATTAGTGCCTCATGTTGCCTAGAAACTCTATTCAAGCTGAAAATTCTTATTATGAAAATTTTGTTGTAAGGCAATTTTTGTAGAAATAAATAACTTTTAACAACTACAAGGCTTTGTTAGTTCATATTTTTTAGGAAACATTGGAAAATTATTTCTTGTAAAATTAAATTTCTAGGGAGCATTAGTGCCACATTCCTAAAAACACCTTTTTAGCTTAAAATTCTTACCAGGGAATTTTTGAAAGGATTTTTTCGAAAACAAATTACTTTCTACAACCACAATGCCTTGTTAGTTCATTTTTTTAGAAAATTTTTGAAAAGTATTTTTAGTAAAAATATGTCTCAAGGGACCATTAGTGCTTCATGTTTCCTTGAAAAACTTTTTTAGCTAAAAATTAATACCAGGAAATTATTATGGTAAAGTAGTTTTTTTAGAAACTAATTACTTTCTACAATTATAAGGCCTTGTTACTGGATTTTTTTAGGAATGTTGGAAAAATATTACTAGTGAAAATATGACCCTTGGGACCATTGCTGCCTCATGTTTCCAAGAAACATTTTTCATGTTGAAAATTCTTACCATGGAATTTCTGGTGGTAAGGATTTTTTTTATGTAATAAATTACTTTCTTAAACTATAAGGCCTTGTTTGTGCATTTTTTGGAAACCTAAGAAATTTATTTATAGTGAAAATACATTCCCAGGGACCATTAGTGACTCATGTTTCCTGGAAGCACTTTTCAAGCTGAAAATTCAAACAAGAAAATTTTGGTTGAAACTAATTTTTTTCAACAACTATATGACCATGTTAGTGCATTTTCTCTAGAAACATTGGGAAAATATTTTTAGTAAAAATACGTATACATGGACCATTAGTGCATCTTATTTTCTGGAAAACACATTTCAGGCAGAAAATTCTCACTTGGAAAACTTTGCTGAAACAAATTATGTTCTATATCTATAAGGCTTTGTTAGTGATTTGTTTGTAGGAAATGTTGGAAAAGTATTTCTAGTAAAAATACGTCTACAAGGACCACTAGTGCCTCATGTTTTCTAGAAAAAATTTTCTACCAAAAATTCTTACCAAAATTCTTTTTTTGGTAAAGCAATTTTTGCCAAAAAAATTGCTTTTTGCAATTATAAGACCTTGTTAGTGTATTTTTTTAGCAAACGCTGGAAAAGTATTTCTACTAAAAAATCATCTCCATGGACCATCAGTGCCTCATATTTTCATCACATTTCAAGCTGAAAATTCTTACTAGGAAAATGTTGTAAAAGGCAAATTTTGTTGAAAAAAATTAATTTTTACTGCTATAAAGGCTTCTTAATGAATTTTTAAGAAAAAGCTGGAAAATTATTTCTAGAAAAAAAAAATCATGTCCAAGACCATTAAAGCCTCAAGTTTTCATGAATAACTTTTCTTGTCGAAAATTTTTGTTTTAAGGAATTTTTTGCTTAAACAAATTACTTTTAACAACTACAAGGCCTTGTTAGTACATTTTTTTCAGGAAACGATGGAAAAGAATTTCTTGTAAAATTTCATGTCTAGGGACCATTAGTGCCTCATATTTCCTAGAATCACTTTTCTAGCTGAAAATTCATACAAGGAAAATTTTGATGTAAGGCTTTTTTTGCGAAAACAAATTACTTTCTACAACCACAATGCCTAGTTAGTGCAATTTTTCAGAAAATATTCAAAAAGTATTTTTAGTAAAAATACGTCTCGAGGGACCATTAGTGCCTCATGTTTCTTGGCAAAAAGTTTTTAGCTAAAAATTCTTACCAAGAAACTGTTGTGGGAAAACAATTTTTGCTAAAACAAATTACTTTTTACAACTATAAGGCCTTGTTAGTGCATTTTCTTAGGAAGATTGGAAAAATATGACCCTTGGGACCATTATTGCCTCATGTTTCCTAGAAATATTTTTCAAGTTGAAAATTCTTACCTGACAAATTTTGTGGTAAAGATATTTTTTTTATGAAACAAATTACTTACTACAACTATAAGGCCTTGTTAGTGGATTTTTTTTGGAAACACTAGAAATGTATTTGTAGTAAAAATATATCTGCAGGGGCCATTAGTGCCTCATGTTTCCTGGAAACACTTTTCAAGCAGAAAATTCTTACTAGAAAAATTTTGCTGAAACAAAATACTTTCTACAACTATATGACCTTGTTAGTGCATTTTTTCATGAAACATTGGGAAAGTATTTCTTGTAAAGATACATCTCCATGAGCCATTAGTGTGTCATGTTTCCTAGAAAAAACTTGTGAGGCAGAAAATTCTTACTTGGATAACTTTCCTGAAACAAATTATTTTCTACAATTATAAGGTTTTGTTAGATATTTCTTTTTCAAGAAATGTTGGAAAAGTATTTCTGGTAAAAATACATCTCCATGAGCCATTAGTGTGTCATGTTTCCTAGAAAACACTTTTGAGGCAGAAAATTGTTACTTGGATAACTTTCCTGAAACAAATTATTTTCTACAACTATAAGGTTTTGTTAGAGATTTTTTTTTTCAAGAAATTTTGGAAAAGTATTTCTAGTAAAAATACATCTCCAAGGACCATTAGTGCCTCATGTTTTCTGGAAACACTTTTCTACCAGAAAATGTAAAACAGAGTAAGCTCAGCCCAGGAACATCTAAACAACAATCAAGAAGAAAGCCAACACTAATCTATTACAAATACGATAAGAAACTTCGTCCCACCATATGCTCTAGAAGAGCTTCAATGGTTTCTGGACTGAACATAAATTACAAGAAGAAACTAAACAATAAAACAGAGTAATGAAGAAGGAATAGCTTTCATTTTTTGGATTCCAATGCTGCTGAAGAACACCTCTATTTATAAGTGTTTTTCATGTTGGAAACTTGTAGAGCACACCATCTAGGAAGCTTGTAGAGCAAGGCATCTAGGAAGCTTGTAGAACAAGCCATCTAGCTGTCCTCCACGTTGGCACTTGGTGATGCAATCGTGACACGTGCATACAGTGGGGTCATCCCCCTCAGACCCCCATCGGGGCTCACGCCCCGAACCCTACTATCTGTTTTACAGTTTCTTCACAAGTAACAATTGCGGTCACAATTTGACCTCATCAGCATCTAAGTTGGAACCGTTAACTAATTACTCACTATCGACATTGGCGCTCCTCATACTTGGGGGCCAGTGAATACATTACATTAACGGTAACTTGAGAGAGGTGGGCTAACACCCCCCACCCCCCCTCAATGTTCACCTCTGTTGGACTATGTTCTTGGGCCAACGCCCAAGCCACGAAGATGCTTGTTCATCTGAGCACTCCCTAGTGCTTTGGTAAAAATGTCTACATGGTTGTCTTCTATAGGGCAGTACTCCATGTATATGGTCTCCTCTTCAATCAGTTCTCTTACATAGTGATACTGAATTTCTATGTGTTTAGTTCTAGCATGGAACACTGGGTTCTTCGCCATAGCTATGCAACTTCGACTGTCACAATTTAAGGTAGTTGACTCAGTCAAAGGAATACCTATATCAGTCAAGATGCGTCGTAGCCACACAACTTCACAGGCTGCTACACAAGTAGCTTTATACTCTACTTCGATTGATGACAGTGCAACTATTTGTTGCTTCTTACTAACCCATGAGATGATACCACTTCCAAACAAGAATCCGTAGCCAGTAACGGATTTCCTCTTGTCAAGATCTCTAGCCCAATCTGAGTCACAATATCCAAATAAAATATCTCCTCTTGTGTAAGATACTCCAAAAGTTAAAGTACCTTTGAGATATTTGAGGATTCGCATTTCAGCTTGCCAGTGCGTTTTTCTTGGATTGTTAGAAAAATGATTGAGCACTCCCACACCATAGCTAATGTGAGGTCTTGTGTTACAAAGGAAGATTAAACTTCCAACTAATTTTCTATAGAGCTTGTTGTCAACCTTTTCAGAGGAGTCATTGATTGACAGCTTGGTATTCACTTCCATTGGGGTGACTACTGGATTACTTTCGGTCATGCCAAAAGTAGATAATAGTTCTCGAGCATAACGTTCCTGAGAAATAAAGATATGATAAGATTTTTGTCATACCTCAATTCCCAAACAGTAATGAAGAAAGCCCAAGTCTGTCATGTCGAACTCTTGGCTCAACCATTCCCGAGTCTTCACAATGTTGTCTTCATGGTCACCAGTGATTACCAGGTCATCTACATAGAGTACTACAATGACTCTTTTCTCATGTTCACAAAGAACATATAAGTTTGCTTCAGATTTGCTTCTACAGAACCTGCCCTCCAAAAAGAAAGAGTCGATACGTTTGTACCAGGCTCGTGGTGCCTGCTTTACACCATACAAGGCCTTTTTTAATTTACATACCTTCTCCTCTGCATTTGGTAGTTCAAAGCCTTGTGGTTGTGGCACGTAGACTTCTTCCTCAAGTTTCCCATTTAGAAAGGCAAACTTTACATCCATTTCATGTACCGTCCACCCGTAATGAGCAGAAGATGCAAGAACTTCCCGAATTGTTGTCATCTTTGCTGTTGGAGCGAAGGTCTCATCAACATCAAAACCTTCAATTTGTGAGAATCCCTGAGCAACAAGGCGTGCTTTGTATTTTTCAAGAGTACCGTCAGCCTTGTACTTTGTTTTCCAAATCCATTTGCTGCCAACGATCTTTCGGTTAGGAGGTTTGTCAACAATCTCCCAAGTATCATTCTTTATGATACTATAATACTCTGTTTGCATTGCAGCTCTCCATTTTGGATCTGACATGACTTCCTCCACACTTACTGGTTCTTTTACCTTCTCGATGATTTGAGTCATCAAAGCCATGTTCAAAAGTTGTTGTCCTGCTTTGTTCTGCTCCTCTATTCTCTTTGATCGTCTAAGCCCATCAGGACAAGGGCTTTTATCTTCAACTTCTGGAGTTCTGTCATCAAAGAGCTGGTGCACCCACTTTGGTTGTGGCTTCCATGGGGGTGCACTTGGTTGGCTTGTTGTTCTTTTTTAACAGAAACATCTTCTTCATCACTTACTGGCTGTTCAGTAGGCACTTGGTGAGTTACTTCATCGGTTGGTGACAAAATGGCAGGATCATTATCCTCCATTGAGAGTGGTCGCTCATTAAACACAACGTCTCGGCTTATGACTAACTTCTTGGCCTCTACATCATAAAGTCTATATGCTTTAGACTCTTCACTATAACCCAAGAAGATACATTTCTTGCTCTTGTCATCTAATTTATTTCTTTTTTCTTTGGGAATATGTACAAAACACTCACACCCAAATTTTCTTAAATGAGACACAGAAGGTTTCATACCTGAGTAAGCCTCATTTAGAGTCTTTTCATTCAATGCTTTTGTGGAGCATCGATTTAGGACATATACTGCTGTATTTATTGCTTCTCCCCAGAACATATCTGGTAGCCCAACACCTGTTATCATGCACCGAGCCATTTCCACCACCGTTCGATTTCGACGTTCAACTACACCATTTTGTTCTGGTGTATGTGGAGCAGTAAGTTGGCGTTTGATGCCAACTGAATTACAGTAGCTAGAGAATTCAGCAGAACAGAATTCCCCCCCACGATCTGTACAAAACTTCTTCACAGTTGCTGCGTTCTCATTTGTCACTTGCTTATGCCACACCTTGAATTTTGCAAGAGCATCAGCCTTGTCCCGAAGGAAGTACACCCACATCTTTCTATTGTAATCGTCGACTAACAGCATAAAGTAGAAAGATCCTCCTAACGCCATCGTAGTCATTTTCCCACAGAGATCAGCATGTACCAACTCTAAGGAGCCTTTGATTTGTTTTGACTCTCTTTGGGAATGACTTTCTTTGTTGCTTGCCCAGCATACAAGCTTCACAAGGTTCTTCAATTACATCAATTGAAGGCAAATCTGTCACCATATTTTTCTTCTGCATTTCCTTCAACATATGAAAGGAAATGTGTCCGAATCTTTCATGCCAAAGTTGACTATTTTTGGCATCAACAATAGCAGAAAGTGAGTTGATTTCATAAAGGTTATCCCTGCGGATACCTGTTGCAACTATGTTCTCATTTTTATCAAGAATAAGAGATTCATTTTTCTTGAACCGTACCTCCAAATCTTTGTTTGTAATTGCAGCTACGGACAACAGGTTTCTTGAGATTTGGGGAACAAGTAGAACATCTGCTATCTTCTTACTTTCTCCATCATCAGACTTAATGGATATGGTGCCTATCCCTTCTACAGGACATCTCGCATTATTTCCGACCACCACGTTCATTGGTTGTTGTAGAGGATTTAAAGAATTGTATAATTCTTTCTTGCTGGTCATGTGTCAGGAAGCTCCAAAATCTAACACCCATGTACTCTTTTGTTGTACATGAGCACTAGAGCATGATTCCTCTGTGACAGTGAACAGAGGAAGCTCAATTTCTGCAGAATTTGCAGATTCTCTGTTCTTCCAGTTTTGTTTCATCGTGTCGTTCTTCTCATCGTGGATTCGTGTTCTACAATCTTTGACAGCATGGCCCTTCTTGTTATAGTAATAACACGATCCAAAGAACTTCTTACTATTTGGTTTCTTCTTTGTTTCATTGCTAACCTTTGCTTTTGCTGTGAAGGTAGAGTCAGACTGATTGTCTCTGCCTTTTAGCCTCATCTCCTCCTCCATCAATAAGGCAGAGAAATCTTCAAAGGTCAACGGAGGATCACGAACTTGTGTATTGAGTGCTGTCACGAGGCCGTCAAATTTTTGCGGCAATACTCGAATACATCTTCAAGCAAGTTCCTCTGTTGACTTGGCTATACCAACAGAAGCCATTTTATCACGTAGGTTTTTCATCCTAGTAATAAAAGACTCTGCGGCCTCATCTTCACTTAATCTTTCAGCAGCAAGTTGATTTTCCAGATTTTGGATATGAGTCTGGTTCCTTGTTTCATACTGATTTTTCAGTATGTTCCATGTTTCATTCGCCTTCGAAGTATGTTGAATCAGGGTGAGGACAGAATCTTGAATACTTGTGACAATTGCACAAAGTGCATCAGCATTCTTCCTTCTCCAATCTTTGATGAGCTAAGGATTAGCAGGAGTGATCTTTTCACCATTGGTGACAACAACAGGTTTAGCATCAACTCCCAGAACTATATCAAGAAGTTCATAGGAGTCCAAAATCGTAGTGATTTTGAACTTCCACAGGAGATAGCTTGTGCCATCAAGTTTGCCTTCTGTGAAAGCTGGGGGACGAATACCTATTGCTAGTACAGAACTAGAACTAGCAGTAGAGCTACTAGGCTTAAGATCAGTCATGATGTTGTGCTTTACGACAGATGATTGTTGTTAAGAGTCCCCTAGATCTCTGATACCATGTAAAACAAAGTAAGCTCAGCCCAGGAACATCTAAATAGCAATCAAGAAGAAAGCCAACACTGATCTATTACAAATACGATAAGAAACTTCGTCCCACCACACGCTCTAGAAGAGCTTCAATGGTTTCTGGACTGAACAGAAATTACAAGAGGAAACTAAACAATAAAACAGAGTAATGAAGAAGGAATAGCTCTCATTTTCTGGATTCCAATGCTGCTGAAGAACACCTCTATTTATAAGTGTTTTTCATGAAGGAAGCTTGTAGAGCAAGCCATCTAGGAAGCTTGTAGAGCAAGCCATCTAGGAAGCTTGTAGAGCACACCATCTAGGAAGCTTGTAGAGCAAGCCATCTAGCTGCCCTCCACGTTGGTACTTGGTGATGCAATCGTGACACGTGCATACCGTGGGGTCAGCCCTCTTAGACCCCCGTCGGGGCTGACGCCCTGAACCCTACTATCCGTTTTACAGTTCTTCACAAGTAACCATTGCGATCACAATTTGACCTCATCAGCATCTAAGCTGGAACCGTTAACTAATTACTCACTATCGACATTGGCACTCCTCATACTTGGGGGCTAGTGAATACATTACATTAATGGTAACTTGAGAGAGGTGGGCATTGATACACTAACAGAAAATTCTTACCAACAATCTTTTTTGGTAAAGCAATTTTTGCCAAAAAAATTGCTTTATGCAACTATAAGACCTTGTTAGTGTATTTTTTAGGAAACATTGGAAAATTATTTCTAATAAAAATAAGTCTCCTTGGACTGTCAGTGCCTCATATTTCCATGAAACTTCCATGAAACACATTTCATGCTGAAAATTCTTACTAGGAAAATTTTGTGATAAGGCTTTTTGTCCAGAAAAAATGACATTTTACTACTATAAAGCCTTGTTAATGCCATTTTTTAAGGAAATTTTGGAAAGGTATTTCTAGTAAAAATACATGTCTGTGGACCATTAGTGCCTCATTTTTTCTAGAAATCACTTTTATTGTTGATAATTCTTATCAAGAAAATTTTGGTGTAAGGAAATTTTTTTCTAAAACAAATAACTTTTTACATCATTAAGGCCTTGTTACTGCCTTTTTTAGGAAACTTCGGGAATGTATTTCTAGTAAAAATATGTGTCCAGGGTCCATTAATGTCTCATGTTTCTTGGAAACACTATTCAAGCTAAAAATTCTTACCTAGAAAATTTTGTTGTAAGATAGTTTTTGCTGAAACAAATTACTTTCTATAAATCTAAGGTCTTGTTAGTTCCTTTATTTAGGAGACATTGAAAAGTATTTCTAGTAAGAATATGTCTCCAGGTACTATTATTGCCTTATGTTTCTAGGAAACACTTTTTAAGCTGAAAAATTGTTACTAGGAAAATTTTGAGGTAAGGCAATTAATGCTAAAACAAATTACTTTCTAAAACCAGAAGGCCATGTTAGCACATTTTTTCAGGAAATATTTGTTTAATTTACATCACCATGAATAATACCTTAAGCAAGGGGAGAGAGAAAGAAATAAGAGAAAAACAAGAAAGATTCTTGGGTTGAGAGAGAAGAAGGCAAAAATAGAAGAGGTTTGGAGAGAGAGCTTCACATGAGAGAAGAGAACTAAGAGACTTGCTTGCTTGATTTCTGAGTTACAATCACCTCTTTTTATAGTTGAGGAGGTGATAAAGTCCATGTACAAGTAATCTTAGGACTCCTAATTACATTCCAACAAGAACTCTCTATGTTAAGCCTATCATGATAATATTACGTTATCTATTTAAGAGACTAATTTAACTCAACTTCTAACTCTTCTTTAAGCATGCGAAACAAGATAGATAGCCAGCTTGTGGTCTTATCTTTGTGGGTCCCACATGATCATCCAGCTCATGTTGATGGAGATACCAGCTCGTGGTATCTTTGGGGTCCCACTTGATCCTCAAATCTTCCATTTAATTCCAGCTCATGTTCCTTACTCTTAGCTCGAGCCAATGTTAAGCACCTAGCCAAAACTACCCAAAAGATCGGCCTGTTAGGAGCGAAAACATAGGTACTTAACCCTAGGACAATAATAGTACAACCCGCCCGCCTGAGCTGATGACCACGGCGGCAATAACACAGCAACGAGAGCCGGGTCAGGATCCCATAATCGCTTATTGCCCAACGCCAGATGAGTGCGGTCACCCTGCGCATGTGGGGACTCGAACGCGGGATGTAGCCCTTGCTCTGATACTAAATGTTAAGCACCTATCCAATACTACCCAAAAGAGCGACCCGTTGGGAGTGAAAGGCATAGGTACTTAACCCCAGGACCATAATAGCCAACTTGTATGAGGGCCCTTGTTGACATCTCTTGATCTCATGGTGGATCGCACCAGCTAGTGTAGCTATGGTGGGTCCCACATTGTAACACCCCCTCAAGCTGGGGGTGACAAAACATCATAGATGCCTAACTTGTTGTATAGGGTGGACAAATTTTTATGAGTGACTGGTTTGGTGAGAATGTTTGAAACCTAATTCTGTGAAGATACATGCTTAAGAGATAAGATGCCTGCAGTGAATTTTTCTCGTATGAAGTGGTAGTCTATTTCTATATGATTTATTCTCTCATGGAAGACTGGATTAGATGTTATGTGTATTGCAGCCTGATTATCTCAATATAGGGTCATAGGAGCTTCTTTGTAAAATCCCAGTTCAGTAAGAAGAAATTTGATTCATAGGAGTCCATTGACTGTGTGTGCCATGGCTATGTACTCTACTTCTGCACTAGATCATGCAACTACATTATGTTTCTTGCTCCTCCATCTAACCAAGTTTCCTCCAACCATCGTACAATATCCTGAAGTAGATTTCCTATCATCCGGCGATCCAGCCTAGTCTACATCTGAAAAACCTACGATGTTGAAGTGTCCATGATTTTTGTAGAGAAGCCCTCTTCCTAGTGCTCCTTTGAGATATCGTAATATCCGTTCTACTGCTTGCCAATGGTTGAGTTGTGGATTGTGCATATATTGACTTACCACACTGATTGCATATGAAATATTTGACCTCATTACGTAGAGGTAAATGACTCTTCCCACCAATCTTTGAGATTTGCCGACATCTACCTCTTCTCCGGTACCTACACCTAATTTTGTGTTCGAGTCCATGGGAGTTTCTGTTGGTTTGCATCCCAGCATTCTGGTCTCCTCCAGTAGGTCAAGGACATACTTCCTTTGATATAATATGATTCCATGTCTGGATTGTAGTACTTCAATGCCCAAAAAATATTTGAGCAGTCCGAGATCCTTTGTCTTGAATTCAGCACATATCCATTCTTTTGTCTTCTGGATGCCCTCGGGATCACTGCCGGTTATAATAATGTCATCAACATATACAACTAGAAACACCTTGCCCTTTGGTGTGTCTTTAATAAATACAGAGTGTTCTTGAGAGCATCAGTGAAATCCGGTCCATATGAGTGCTTGGTTAAAATTTTCAAACCATGCACAAGGCGACTATTTCAGACCATAAAGATATTTTTTGTAATCGACATACGGACTCCCCCTCAACCACATACTCAGGTGGTTTCTGCATATAAATTTCCTCCATGATATCCCCATTAAGAAAAGCATTTTTTACATCAAGTTGATACTACCAGGAAGAGTTAGCTGCCAGAGATAATAACATATGTACCGAATTCAATTTGGCCACTGGAGAGAAGGTTTCTTCATAATTAATGTCATAACATTGTATATAGCCTTTAGCAATAAGACGAGCTTTCAACTGAGCTATGAACCCATCCAGATTGTGTTTCACAGTAAACACCCATTTGCAATTGAAAGGTTTCTTATCTAATGGAAGTGGGACTATAGTCCATGTCTGATTTTCATAAAAGGGTTTCATTTCTTCATCCATAGCTGCCTTCCACCTTGGATGTTTGAGAGCCTCCTGATAGAATTGTGGAACAGGTATGGAGGAAATAGCAGACAAAACTTGACAACAAACAGGGGATAGACGATGATGAAACACAAAGTTTGTTATTGTTGAATTTATGGAAAAGATAAATACTTCATAGACTTCATTAACTTATTATAATTAGAGTACATGAACCTCTATATATAATAAAGGACGGTAGTAGAGTCCAATTACAATAAAACTTCCTTTGTACCAATTACACCCAAACACTAACACTTGAAAATAAGTCCTAGCATAATTAAATAAATCAATATAGATAAAAGAAAAACATAACTCAAACTAGAACTCTTCTAAGACGTGACCATAAGATAAAGATGTCTTTGTGAGTCCTTCTTGATCTTCCAACTTATGTGATTAGGATACCAGCTTGTGGTAATCATGGTGGGTCCTACTTCCTATGTTCTTAGGCCCATCTTGTGGGCCTTCCTTGGTTGTGTGATCCATCTTATAATACTCTAGGATATGTGGGCCTCCCTTGGTCATGTGGGCTTGGGCCTATCTTCCAACACTCCCCCTCAAGCTGAGGGTGAGAGAACAACATGATCTCCTAACTTACTACAAATGATGTATAGAATCTTTTTGTATAAAATGACACTTCTTCCAATATGCCTTCGTTTTCCAACACTCCCCCTCACGATGTTGTGCCATTCCATGAGGCCCTGATAGCATAATATAAGTGAGAATAAAAATCACTCCTAGTCGGTAAGACATTGCTCCATACTCCAATCCTAATGCTGGATGTAGGGCACACTCCATCTTCTATAGGTAGTGTGTCTCTCGACATTGCTCTAAAGTGTCCACCACCGTGTCCCTCAACAAGACAACGACACTCAAGTGGTAGGAGTAATAAAATCCATTACAGGGGGTAGTGGGTTTATTTATAATGGTCTCCCAATCCGGACATAGACTCTCATGGTATCCCAATCGTGATATTTTTTAGAGTTAAATTTTTCATGGTGTCCCAATCCGGGCACCAACTCTCATGGTGTCCCAATCATAATATTTTTTAGAGTCAAATAAATTATGGTATGAGAAAATGTACTGAGGCCACCTATTCTTCAATGATAATCTCTCATCCAAAGAGACATAATAGCAGCAGCTGTAATGTTACACGACCATCTTCCAACACATATAACACGAAACAAAATAATAAACCTTATAGAAGGACCTATGAAATAATCATAATTCGATATAAGTATTTTTTCTTAGTTGCATAAGCTTCATCTTTTGTGCTCCCCCTTTCTTCAATATTTTTGTCACTAAACTCATCCACAACATATGGAATAAATTACCTCTTTCTTGTACTTTTTCTGCTTCTCCCCTGCAAGCTGGGATGTAATGGCAGTGATCCCAGCTTGAACCAAATATCATAGATGTAGAAATAAGCCCAAATAACAGAGATGTATAAATAATCCCTCATACCAGGGAGAAGTAATAAATTTTTATGATATATCAACTCAAAAAGTGTTGCAAAACAATGGGCATAAATTCAAATTTTTCGATGCAACAACATACTTGCATGACCTTTGACTCGTCCAATGTGAATATATCCTTTAAAATAGATCATAATGACATAAAATTTTCTCCTTATGAAACTATAATTAAATAACTTTCATCCAAGTATAACTTCTCTTCATAAAATATAATTATCAGAAGATAAATAATCTAATAGATTTTGGTCTCTTTCATCTGGCCGAACTAAGCATTGTTTCTGTTAAAAGGATAGTCCCACATACATTAGTGAGTATAAAGATTTTGTATTTATTAGATGGGAAAAAAGGTTTCCTAAGTGGCTAATCATTTTAGGATAAGGCCTTGGACCCAATTTAACATGGTATCAGAGCAAGGTTCTCATATGTGGGCATCCGCCCAAATTATCCATGTGCCACCATGTGAGGGCCTCTACCCAAATTATCCACGTGCCTACACGTGAGGGGGAATGTTAAAAGGATAGTCCCACATACATTAGTGAGTATAAAGATCTTGTATTTATTATATGGGAACAAAGGTTTTCTAAGTGGCTAGTCTTTTTAGGATAATGCCTTGGACCCAATTTAACTGTTTCTCCTTTTTTTCCAGAATGACTATTGACTCTTCCAAGATCAATATCTCCTTATACAAACATCATACAGAGAATTGGTTAAATAGGTAAGAAAATATACTTACATATATTTCTTTATATATATAGTTCTCCATATAAAGTCTCTTTCTTTATAGCATAAAATACCTTGGAGGTTGAAGCTTTCTGCTGGTGCTAGAACCTCTTTTTCAATCTGACCTTTGCTGCTTCAAATATTAATATCTCTTTGTAGATAACTAGGATAAAAAATTGGTTGAATAGGTAAAAGAATAGACTTACAGATATTTCTTTGGATATATATTTCTCCATTTAAAATCTAGTTCTTGATAGCATAAAATACGTAGGAAGTGGAAGCTTGCTACTGCTGCTCGAACCTAGACTTATGGAATTTATAGAAAAGAGAAATACTTCATAGATTTCATTAACATATTATAATAAAAGTACATGAACCTCTATTTATAATAGAGGAAGGTAGTAGAGTCCAATTACAATAAAACTTCCACTGTCCCAATTACACCCAAACACTAACACTTAAAGATAAGTCCAAGCATAATTAAATAACTCAGTATAGAAAAAAGACAAACATAACTCAAACTAGAACTCTTCTCTAAAGATGTTTTTGTGAGTCCTTCTTGATCTTCCAACTTATGTGATAAGGATGCCAGCTCGAGGTAATCATGGTGAGTCCTACTTCTTATGTGCTTGGGCCTATCTTGTGGGCCTTCCTTTCTTGTGTGGTCCATCTTATAATACTCTTAGATATGTGAGTCTTCCTTGGTCGTGTGGGATTGGGCCTATCTTCCAACAGTTATGGGATGAGAAGTAGAGGGCATGGTGCACGATCTGGGCTCTTTCCAAATTTCAATAGGACGAGTAACATATTGTGGGACAAAAATAACTGGAGAAGATGGACTAACCTTAGTTGGATCCAAAAACTCAGTAGGTGTGGAGTCAGCCAGTGTTTCTGGGGGCTAAGTTGTTTCTATAGCACGGGGCCCAACCGGTTGAGGATGTTGTGGACTCAATAGCAGAATGATTAATCCAGAGATGACATGGATGAGTCAGTGACTCAGTGGAGTAGTGAAGTACCTTAACCCGTTTATGTTCTTTTAAATTCATGAATGTCAAGTAGGGAGCCCACGAGGGCAGTATTGTAATAATCTTAAACAATATGCTCGAGCCTTTGCCTTAAGAGGTCATCGAGAAGACAGGAAAGGGAAAAAGAAAGTTACAAGGGATCTACGTTCTCCTTCAACAAACCAGGGTCAGCATTCCCTTGGAAACCAAGGTGCAGACTCGCTTTGACGAGCCTGGTTATCCTCATTCTATATCATCCATCTATCCTCTTCTCTCACGTTAGCCATTCCATTCCGTGTTCCTCACAAACCCATCACCATAGGTAGACCAAAAAGGTCTCGGCATCCTAGTTCTACCCTTGATTTACAAGAAGACCTCTCCCATCGTCGAATCACTCAATCCATGGTCAGAGACCATAACATCTTGGTATCAGAGCAGGTCAATATGGGAGAATAATCCAACAACGCCGAGTTGATAGCAAACATCAGAGAAATGATGCATGTTGAGAGAGAACAGAATGATGCCAGAGCAACAACAAGACAAGAGGAATCCGAAGAGCGTTTGGTCACATTATTGGACAATAGGGTCGCCCAATAGGTACAATTACAAATTGACAATTTATCTAATAGACTATTTGATATAATTGGGGGAAATAGTTCCAACCCACAGGAGGGGGAAAGGAGCCCTGTGGCCAGGAAGGGGTATCAGTATGTTGGACGCACAGAGCCACTAGTGTCAAGGGGGAATTTGAGTCCCAGAGGGGGGACCATCCCGAGATACACCAAATTGGAATTCCCAATTTTAAGGGATCAGAGGACCCACTGATATGGCTCAACATGTGTGAGAAATTTTTTTCTCACCAACGAACTGCTAACAGTGACAAAGTGGGATTGGCTGCCTTCCACATGCTCAACAAAGCACAGCTATGGGGTCATCAAATAGAATTGGCGTATCTCGAATTAAATTGGCACGAATTCAAAGATTTATGCTCCATCTGGTTTGGGCGTCCAACTCAAAATAATCCCCTGGGGGACTTGGTGTTGCTACATCAAATCGACACGGTGGAACTGTACCAAAAAGCCTTCCAGAAGAAATTGGCTAGGGCTAGCAAGGTAGTCAGGGTGGACCAGCAAATCAGTTTGTTTACAACCGGCTTGACAGAGGCCCTTCATCTAGAAGTGGAGCTCCTTGCTCCTACGGATTTGGCTTGACCAATGAATTTGGCGAGAGCACTTGAAGCCAAACAAAAATTCAAGGCAAGCAAACCTCCATGGCCGGGAGGAAGATAGTCTACAAGCACCCCACACACAACAACCCCATGGTGCAACTCAGTACCTTCCAGTTCTCCTCAAGCTTCCAAGACAAGTCCATCTCAACTGGCATTCATCAGAAAATTGAACAGGGTAGAGAAGGAAGACAGAAGGTCCCGAGGCTTATGTTATAATTGTGATGAAAAATATACCTTTGGACATCAATGCCAGAAATTGTTTTGGTTAAAAGTAGAGGATGATGAGGAGGAAGCCCTTGACAACACCGACCCAGTAGAGGAAGAAAACGAACCTGAAATTTCTCTCCACACCATTACCGGCCTCCAATCCACCAAAACAATGCAACTATGTGCCCTCGTCAATGAAAAACCACTCCTCAGTTTGGTTGGCCCTGGCAGTACTCATAATTTTATAAGCTTCAAAGCGGCTTAGCAATTGCAATTTCCAGCGTAGCCTCATCCAACAGCTTCAATTTCAGTGGCTAATGGAGAAAAACTTCCCAAGTTATGGGATCAGTAAGGCAGTGTTGTTTTCCATTGAAGGTCATCCATTTGAGGCAAAATTTCTGATCATACCACTAGCACGATTTGATATGGTTCTCGGAATTAAATGGCTGCAAGCTTTGGGGCCCATTTTGTGGGATTTCTCAGCCTTGACCATGAGCTTTGAGATGGCAGGCCAGAAGTACACTTTCCAGGGTAGTAAGACTGAAATTCCTCCACACTTACAAGTACTCTAGCAGCAGCAGCCCTCGGCCACGAAGTTAAAATTTTTTTGGAGGATTATGACAAGGTCTTTCAGCAACCAAAGGGTCTCCCACCTCTGAGACAGTGTGACCATATAATTTCATTGAAGGATAGTTCTGATGTGGTTGTGGTGCACCCCTATCGATATCCCCATCTCCAAAAAGATGAAATAGAAAAACAATGCAAATTGATGCTTGAGCAAGGCCTCATCCAAAGAAGTACATCCCCTTTTTCTTCGTCGGTCTTGTTAGTCAAGAAACAAAACAACACTTGGAGATTTTGCATGAATTATAGGGAATTGAACTCCAAGACTATCAAAGACAAGCTCCCTATTCCAGTTGTGGATGAGTTATTGGATGAATTTCATGGAGCACAAATTTTCACCAACCTCGATTTGCGCTCAAGCTACCATCAGATCCGTATGTATTCTCCAGATATTCACAAGACAGCATTTCAGACACATCATGGCCACTTTGAATTTTTGGTCATGCCCTTTGGTCTCTCCAATGCTCCATCAACATTTCAGGCTTTAATGAACGAGGTATTTACCAATTATCTCCGCAAATTTGTGTTAGTATTCTTTGATGACATACTAATTTTCAGTAAGTCTTGGCCTCAACACTTAGAGCATTTACAACTGGTTTTTCAATTGATTCGATCCCACCGGCTGTATTTAAAGAAGACCAAGTGTACATTTGGGAGAAAACAAGTAGTTTATTTGGGGCATATTATTACAACGTCAAGGGTGACAGTGGACCCCAAAAAAATTACAGCTTTTACACAGTGGCCTCCACCAACCAATGTCTCAGCTTTACGGGGTTTTTTGGGCTTGGCTATAAATTATAGAAAGTTCATTGCCAACTATGTGAGCATAGCAGCACCCTTGTCCAACCTGCTACGTTGCAATGCATTTGTTTGGCATGAGGAGGCCAGCACAACCTTCCAAATGTTAAAAACAGCCCTTGCCACAACACCGGTCTTACAATTGCCTAATTTTAAAGAGCCTTTCGTGGTTGAATGTGATGCATCAGAAGGTGGTATCGTGGCAGTGCTGCAATAATCCAACCATCCCACTGCCTATTTCAGCCAACAACTGTCACCACATCAACACAAGTTACCAGCATATGAGCGTGAACTGATTGGCTTAGCAAAGGCAGTCCACCATTGGCGTCCCTATTTATGGGTTCAATATTTTCTTATCTGTATAGACCACTACAGTTTGAAATATTTGGTAGATCAACTTATTTCTACATCACCTCAGCAGCAGTGGATCAGTAAATTGTTGATCTTTGACTTTATGGTGGAACACAAGGTAAATTGATTACAGCAGCGGATGCTCTGTCACGCAGATCAGAAGACTCACCACAATTATCTGCCATCAGTCATCCCATGCCAGTACTTTTGGACACCATCAAGGAGGCCCATAGGAGCTCATCAGAACTATAAGACCTCAGTCAGCAAATTACAGCTGGCAACATGCCATCCGATTTGACCCTTCTTGACACCCTCTTTCTCTATAAGAGCCACAACTATTTGCACCATTCTTCTCCTCTCATTGCTACAGTGGTATCTTCTTATCGTAAAAGCTACCATGAAGGCATTCAGAAGACACTCATGCGGCTTCGCCATGATTTTTATTGGGCTGGTATGAAGATCTCCATTACCTCCTATGTAGCTGCTTGTCAGGTGTGTCAGAGGAATAAGGCGGATAATTTATCACCAGCAGGGGTACTACAACCGATCCAGCTTACCACTCAGGTATGGGCAGACTTATCCATGGATTTTATTGAGGGACTCCCGAGGTCTTTCGGGACGTCTATTATTTTGGTGGTCGTAGACAGATTATCCAAATACGGTCATTTCATTCCATTGGAACACCCATACACACATTGTGCGCCAACAGGACATTCTAGAGTCCATTGTCAGTGATTGGGATGTTTTTTTTACTAGTCAATTCTGGCGGGATCTCTTCAAATTCTGCGGCACCAAACTCAATTTTTCCTTAGCATATCACCCGCAAACTGATGGCCAGACCGAAGTACTTAACCATACCATTGCCATGTATTTTCGGTGCTTGGTTGGTGACAGACCCAAAAGATGGTGGACTGCATTCTGTGGGCAGAATATTCGTACAACACCTCTTTCCACATGGCTTTACAAGACACCCCATTTCGTATAGTGTATGGCAGAGACCCTCCCAGTCTCCTTTCATATGATCATGGCTCCACCAGAGTCGATGCAGTGGACAAAGCCCACATTGATCGAGATCAGTTGTTGGCCATTATTCGCCAGTGCCTCAGCCAAGCCCAAGCTTGTATGAAAGACTACAATGACCAGGGTCACCGCGACATTCAGTACAACACAGGTGACTTTGTTTGGGTCAAACTCCAACATTACAAATAGGCTTCCGTAGCTGGATGCAGGCACAAGCTCTCACCCAAATATTTTGGGCCATTCAAAATTACTTAGAGGGTCGAGGAAGTCACATATAGGCTCCAATTGCCTCAAGAAGCCAAGATCCATGATCTATTCCATGTGTTCCTCCTAAAGCCCTTCACAGGCAGCGCCTCACCCACACTCCTGCTCTCCCACCCATTGAGGATGGCCAAATATCTTGCTTGCCATTCAAAATTCTGTAGGCTCGCCAGAATCCACACAGACGAGAGGTGTTAGTTCAATGGTCTCCCACAGACGCACCCCGCAGTATTCCAACAGGTCAACCACACATTCAAGCTTGCAGACTACCTCATTTTCCAGGAGGGGAGTGATATTGTGGACTCGGTAGCAGAACGAGTAATCCAGATACGAGGCTGACAAGTGAGTGACTCAGTGGAGTACTGAAGTACCTTAGGTAGTCTATGTTCTTTTAAATTCATGAATGTCAAGTAGGGAGTGCATGAGGGCAGTATTGTAATAATCTTAAACACTATGCTCAAGCCTTTGCCTTAAAAGGTCATCGAGAAGAAAGGAAAGGCAAGAAAAAATTTACAAGGGATCCGCATTCTCCTTCAACGAACCAGGGTTGGCATTCCCCTGGAACCCAAGGTGCAGACTCCCTTTGATGAACCAGGTTATCCTCATTCTCGCCAATCCCTCTCTCCTCTTTTCTCACGATAGCCATTCCATTTCATGTTCCTCACAAACCTGTAACCATAGGTAGACCAGAAAGGTCTCGTGATCCTGGTTCTACCCTCGATTTACAAGAAGACCTCTCCCATCGTCGAATCACTCGATCCATGGTAGGAGACCATAACAGAGGAGAACCTGGTATGGAAGATAAACCTGGAGGAGCATTATTAGAATAATATGGAGAGTCATCAAAGAATTTGACATCCCTAGACACAAGTAAATGCTGAAGAGTAAGATTATAGAAAACATAACCCTTTTGTGTATGAGAGTATCCTTCATAGATTTTGGATCAAGTTTACCGTGTCTTGGGGAGGAAATATGGACAAAACATTGAAAGCCGAAGACTCTCAAGGGCAGTAAAAAAGGATCATCATTAGCTAATAAGTGAGAGTAGGGAATTTTTTTTTCCAAGAACGGAAGATGGTAACCGGTTTATAAGAAAACATGTGGTAAAGACTGCATGTGGCCAATAAAAGTATGGAACTTTCATGGCATATATTAATCCATGAGCTACCTCATGAATATGAAGGTCCTTCTGTTCGGCTACACCATTTTTTTGAGGGGTGTAGGCACATGATGTTTAGTGAATAATGCCATTTTCAAGACAAAACAAGTGAAGATCTTTGGATGTGTATTCTTTGGCATTATCCAACCGAAGGACTTTAATTTTCTGCCCAAACTGAGTGAGTACCATTTCATGAAAAGTTTTAAATATCAATGGTATTTTAGAGTGCTCTTTAAAAAAAATAACCAAGTGGTACGAGTGAGGTCATCAATATATGCAATAAAATATTTAACTTGTGAAATGTTGGAGACACTCAAGGGTCCCCATATAGTATGAATTAATGAAAAAGGAGAGACACTTTAATTTCTGGACAAGGTGAGTATGTAGACCTCTAAGTTTTACTCATTTTACATGCTTCACAATGAAGGTCTGACCTTGCTTTAGGAAAACTATGATGAAGAGATTGGGTTGACGGATGTCCCAACCGGTTGTGCCATAACTTGGTTTTAGTGTCACAGGTGGATGTAGTATTTATTTGTGGCACATCCAGGTAGATGAACCCCCACTCCCCCCCTTGTTCACAAAATCCACCAATCACCCACTTCGATGTAAGATCCTGAAATACACATGAAGTGGGTGAGAAAGTGATAGAGCAATTAAAATGTTTGGTGAGCTGACTAATTGATAAAATATTCAAAGGGAAAGTGGGAACAAAAAGGATATCAGTGAGCAGAAGTGATGATGTAACAGAAGTGGATCCTTGCCCTTTAACATTAATCTATGAACCACTAGAAATGGTAACAAATTTATGTTAAAGACAAGGATAAACTGAGTATAGTAGATGTCTGTTACATGTAAGATGCCCCGAGGCTCCTGAGTCAATTATCCAGGAAGAACAAGAGGCAGAAAACATACTTGAAGCGGTGGTGGTAGCGGTTGGTGAAGAAGTACTTAGGGAGGACCCCATCTTGGTCTTCATTTTCTAGAATAGTTCATAGTTTTCATCAGTAAGTGTATTCTTTACAGTTGTTGTGGTAGATTGCTCCACTTTTGTATCACTTACTTGTTGGAAGATAAGCTCAAGCCCACACGACCAAGGAAGGCCCACACTACCAAAGAAGGCCCACAAGATTGGCCCAACCCCATAAGAAGTAGGACCCAAATGATTACCATGAGCTGGCATCCTTATCACGTCAGTTGGAAGATCAAGAAGGACTCACAAAAGTATCTTATCTTATGGTCACGTCAAAGAAGAGTTTTAGTTTGAGTTATTTTTGTCTTTTATCTATATTGAGTTATTAATTATGTTAGGACTTAGCTTTAAGTGTTAGAGTTTGGGTGTAATTGGGACAAGGGTAGTTTTATTGTAATTGGACTCTACTACCTTCCTCTATTATAAATAGAGGTTCATGTACTCTAATTACAACATATTATTGATGACAATGAAGTATTTCACTTTTCCATAAATTCAACACGGTATCAGAGCAGGTTCTGTGAGTTGACTTGGTCAACTCACGGAGGTAATGTGATCCTTTTCTATAAATCCTAAACCCTAAGTCTAGGTTCGTAGTTATTTTTTTTAGTCCCTATACCTATAGTTTTCTTTGTATTTTTTAACTTGATACGGAGTTTTTAATACTGAAATATATATACTGAAGGAAAGATAATTTAGTCTAATTTCCAAATAAAAATCATTTGTTCCAATTGGAGTTAGCTACAGAAAGATGTCAACATTTGAATGAGCGAAGGTCAGATTGAAAAAAGGTTCGAGCAACAGTAGCAATCTTTAGATTTTGAGGTATTTTTTGCTATCAAGAACTAGAATTTATATGGAGAAATATATGTCAAAGTAAATATCTGTAATTCTTTTCTTTTACCTATTCAACCAATTTTTTTATCTGAGTTATCTACAAAGAGAAATCGATATTTGAGGCAGCAAAGATCAGAATTAAAAAGAGGTTAGAGCTGTAGCAGAAAGCCTCAATTTCCAAGGTATTTTATGCTATCAAGAAAGAGACTTTATAAGGAGAATTATATATAAAAATAAATATACGTAAGTCTATTTTCTTACCTATTCAACCAATTCTTGGTATGATTTTTTTATAAGGAGATATTATACTTGGAAGAGTCGATGGTCATTCTGAAAAAAAGGAGAAACATTACTTTGTTCGGCCAGATGACAGAGACCAAAATCTATCACATTATTTATCTTTTGATAATTATATTTTATGAAGTGAAGTTACACTTTGATGATAGGTATTTAAGTCTACTTTTATACTGAGAAAATTTCATGTTAATTTGATCTATATTTAAAGAAATATTCCCATTGGAAGAATCAAAGGTTATGCTGGTATTCTGTTACATTGATAATCCGAATTTAAGCCAATTATTTTGTGCCACTTTTTGAGTTGATATATCAGAAAATGTCACTTGGGAGGCGGGGGATTTTTAACTAAGTGTTGACTCCCAATCCATAAGTCATTCCTTACAAAAATTTAGCCTGTCACACATGTAAATCATTTTACAATCATCTATGATCGATAGGTCAGCTTTTTGTAAATGGGCAAAATAATAGCTTGTTTGACTCGGGTAAATATCCCACCGTACGTTCACTTGAGAATTTAATGTTATTCTCTTTAAAAGGTTTGGATCCATAGGTTATTTGTATCTTTAACATGTTTCAAGTATGCTTATCCCTTTTATAAAACATGTGTAGAAAAATCTCTTTCTTATAAAATTTTGAGCTATTAGTGTTGAACTAGAGGAATTTCCCAAACTTGGATAACAACACTTTTGTCTTCATTTGTGGTGTGTGAATAAATTTTTTTATTTACATTCGTTATTGCTTTAAATTCTTTCCATACATAAACTCTAAAATTATCATTTTGTTGTGATCTATTTGCCTTTTATCCCTTTTTTTGTTTACAAGATGAAGAGAAAGTGAAAACCCAATTTTTTATTTATGAAAAAAGTCTACATCCAAAATGGGAATGCACTATGCCCAAATGTAGAGAGAGATAATTTCAAAAAGTGTCTGTAATTTGTAGGGATTGTAAACGCTTTTTAGTTTTTATATATCAGGTTTTGCAAATGTCGGGAAAATGGGGAGGCTAGGGATTTTTAACTGAGTGTAGACTCCCAATCCATAAGTCATTCCTTAAGAAAATATAGCCTATTATGCATGATCAATCATTTTAATATCAATGATCGTTAGGTCAGCTTTTTGTAAATTGGCAAAATAATGGCTTGTTTGACTCGGGTAAATATCCCACCGCACGTGCACTTGAGAATTTAATGTTATTCACTTTAGAAGGTTTGGATCCATATGTCATTTGCATCTGTAGCATGTTTCAGGCATGCATATCCATTTTTTTAAAATATGTGTAGAAAAATCTCTTTCTTATAATATTCCGAGCTATGAAGGTTGAACTAGTTGAATTTCCCAAACTAGGATAACAAAATTTTTGTGTTCAATTGTAGTGTGTGAATAAATTTTCTTTACTTACATTTGTTATTGCTTTAAATTTTTTCCATACATAAACTCTAAAATTTTCATTTTGTTGTGTTTTATTTGCCTTTTAACTCTTTTTACGTTTACGAGATGAAGGGAAAGTGAAAACTCAAGTTTTGATTTAAGAAAAAGTATACATTTAAAATGGAAATGCACAATGCACAAATGTAGATAGAGATAATTCCAAAAAGTGTTTGTAATTTTTAGGGATTGTAAACTCTTTTTAGTTTTTATATATCAGGTTTTGCAATCGTTAGGAAAAGAGCTAGGCAAGGGATTTTTAACTGAGTGTAGACTCCCAATCCAAAAGTCATTTCTTACAAAACTATAGCATGTTATGTATGATAAATCACTTTACAATCATCTACGATCGTTAGGCCAGCTTTTTTTAAATGGGCAAAATAATGGCTTCTTTGACTCGGGTAAATATCCCACCGCACTTTGACTTAAGACTTTAATGGTATTCTCTTTAAAAGTTTTGGATCCATAGGTCATTTGCATCTTTAACATGTTTCGAGCATGCATATCCAGTTTTTAAAACATGTGTAGAAAAATCTCTTTCTCATAAAATTCTGAGCTATTAGGGTTGAACTAGTGGAATTTCCCAAACTTGGATAATAAAACTTTTGTGTTCATTTGTGGTGTGTGAATAAATTTTCTTTACTTACATTTGTTAATGCTTTAAATTTTTTATATACATAAACTCTAAAATTTTCATTTTGTTGTGATCCATTTTGCCTTTTATCTCTTTCTTTGTTTACGAGATGAAGGGAAAATGAAAACTCATGTTTTGATTTAAGAAAAAAGTATACATCTAAAATGGAAATGCACAATGCACAAATGTATAGAGAGTGTATTCCAAAAGGTGTCTCTTTTTACTTTTTATATATCAGGTTTTGCAATCATCGGGAAAAGGGGTGGCGGGGGATTTTTAATTGAGTGTAGACTCCCAATCCATAAGTCATTCCTTAAAAAAATATAGCCCGTTACACATGAAAAATCACTTTACAATCATCTATGATCGTTATATCAGCTTTTTGTAAATGGGCAAAATAATAGATTGATTGACTCGGCTAAATTTCCCAACGCACATTTACTTAAGAATTTAATGTTATTCTCTTTAAAAGGTTTCGATCCATAGGTCATTTGCATCTTTAACATGTATCTAGCATGCATATCGATTTTTCAAAACATGTGTAGAAAAATCTCTCACATATAAAATTCCAAGCTATTAGTGCTGAACTAGTGAAATTTCTCAAACTTGGAGAACATAACTTTTGTGTTGATTTGTGGTGTGTGAATAAATTTTCTTGACTTACAATTCTTATTGCTTTAAATTTTTTCCTTAAGTCAACTCTAAAATTTGCATTTTGTTGTTATCTATTTGCCTTTTATCTCTTTTTTGTTTACGAGAAGAAGGGAAAGTGAAAACTCAAGTTTTGATTTAAGCAAAAAGTATACATCTAAAATGGAAATTCACAATGCACAAATTTAGAGAGACAAAATTCCGAAGAGTGTTTGTAATTTTTAGGGATAGTAAGCTCTTTTTACCTTTTATATATCAGGTTTTGCAATCGTCGGGTAAGGGGGAGGCGGGGGATTTTTAACTGAGTATAGAATCCCATTCCATAAGTAATTCCTTACAAAAATATTGCCCGTTACGCTTGACAAATCACTTTATAATCATCTACGATCGTTAGGTCAGCTTTTTGTAAATGGGCAAAATAATGGCTTGTTTGACTCGAGTAAATATCCCACCCCACATTCACTTCAAAATTTAATGTTATTCTCTTTAAAAGGTTTGGATCCAGAGGTCATTTTCATCTTTAACATGTTTCAAGCATGCATATTCATTTTTTAAAACATGTGTAGAAAATTCTATTTCTTATAAAATTCTAAGCTATAAGGGTTGAACTAGTGGAATTTCCCAAACTTGGATAACAAAACTTTTGTGTTCATTTGTGGTGTGTGAATAAATTTTCTTTACATACATGTGTTATTGCTTTAAATTTTTTCCACACATAAACTCTAAAATTTTCCATTTGTTGTGATCTATTTGCCTTCTTTTTTTCTTTTTTTTTATTACGAGAGGAAGGGAAAGTGAAAACTCAAGTTTTGATTGACGAAAAAAGTATAAATCTAAAATGGAAATGCACAATGCAATAATGTAGAGAGAGATAATTCAAAAGTGTCAGTAATCTTTAGGGATTGTAAACTCTTTTTAGTTTTTATATATCAAGTTTTACAATCATCGGGAAATGGGGGAGGCTGGGGATTTTTAATTGAGTGTAGACTCCCAATTCATAAGTCATTCCTTAAAAAAAAAATAGCCCGTTATTCATGATCAATCACTTTACAATCATATACGATCGTTAGGTCTGCTTTTTGTAAATGGGCAAAATAATGGTTTGTTTGACTTGGGTAAATATCCCACCGCATGTTCACTTGAGAATTTAATGTTATTCACTTTAAAAGTTTGGATCCATAGGTCATTTTCACCTTTAACATATTTCAAGCATTCATATCCATTTTTTAAAACATGTGTAGAAGAATCTCTTTCTCATAAAATTCCGAGTTATTAGGGTTGAACTAGCGGAATTTTCAAACGTGGAAAACATAACTTTTGTGTTCATTTGTGGTGTGTGAATAAATTTTATTTACTTACATTTGTTATTGCTTTTAATATTTTCCATACATAAACTCTAAAATTTTCATTTTGTTGTGATCTATTTGAAATTTATCTCTTTTTCTGTTTACGAGATGAAGGGATAGTGAAAACTTAAGTTTTGATTTAATAAAAAAGTATACATCTAAAATGGAAACGAACAATTCACAAATGTAGGGAGAGATAATTTAAAAAAGAGACTATAATTTTTAGGGATTGTAAACTCTTTTTAGTTTTTATATATCTGGTTTTGCAATCATCGGGAAAAGGGGGAGGCGCGGGATTTTTAACTGAGTGTAGAATCCCAATCCATAAGTCATTCCTTACAAAATATAGCTCGTTACGCATGATAAATCACTTTACAATCATATACGATCGTTAGGTCAGCTTTTTGTAAATGGGCAAAATAATGGCTTGTTTGAGTTGGGTAAATATCCCACCACATATTCACTTAAGAATTTAATGTAATTCTCTTTAAAAGGTTTGGATCCATATGTCATTTTCATCTTGAACATGTTTCAAGCATACATATCCATTTTTTAAAACATGTGTAGAAATCTCTTTCTTATAAAATTCTGAGCTATTAGAGTTGAACTAGTGGAATTTCCCAAACTTGGATAACATAACTTTTGTGTTCATTTATGGTGTGTGAATAAATTTTCTTAACTTATATTTGTTATTGTTTAAAATTTTTTCCAAACATAAACTCTAAAATTTTCATTTTGTTGTGATCTACTTGCCTTTTATCTCTTTTTTTGTTTACGAGATGAAGGGAAAGTGAAAACTCAAGTTCTGAGTTTAGAAAAAAGTATACATCTAAAATGGAAATGCAGAATTCACAAATATAGACAGAGATAATTCAAAAAAAGTCTGTAATTTTTAAGTATTGTAAACTCTTTTTAGTTTTCTATATGAGGTTTTGCAATCGTCGGGAAAAGGGGGAGGTGGGGGAGTTTTAACTGAGTGTTGACTCCCAATCCATAAGTCATTCCTTACAAAAATATTGCCTGATACACATGATAAATCACTTTACAATCATCTAGGATCGATAGGTCAGCTTTTTGTAAATGGGAAAAATAATGGCTCGTTTGACTCGGGTAAATATCCCACCGTACGTTCACTTGAGAATTTAATGTTATTCTCTTTAAAAGGTGTGGATCCTTAAGACATTTGCATCTTTAACATGTTTCAAGCATGGATATCCATTTTTTTAAACCATGTTTAGAAAAACCTCTTTCTCATAAAATTCCGAGCTAATAGGGTTGAACTAGTGGAATTTCCCAAACTTTGATATCAATACATTTGTGTTCATTTGTGGTGTGTGAATAAATTTTATTTACTTACATTTGTTATTGCTTCACATTTTTTCTACACATAAACTCTAAAAGTTTCATCTTGTTGTGATCTATTTGCATTTAATCTCTTTTTTTGTTTACGAGATGAAGGGAAAGTGAAAACTCAAGTTTTGATTTAAGAAAAAAATATCCATTTAAAATAGAAATGCACAATCCACAAATGTAGAGAGAGATAATTCCAAAAAGTGTCTACAAGATTTTGGGATTGTAAACTCTTTTTACTTTTTATATATTAGGTTTTGCAATCGTCGGGAAATGGGGGAGGCAGGGAATTTTTAACTGAGTGTTGACTCCCAATCCATAAGTCATTCCTTACAAAAATATAACCCGTTACGAAGGATAAATCACTTTACAATCATCTACGATCGATAGGTTAGCTTTTTGTAAATTGGCAAAATAATGGCTGGTTTGACTCGTGTAAATATCCCACCGCACATTCGCTTAAGAATTTAATGTTATTCTCTTTAAAAGTTTTAGATCCATAGGTACTTTGTATCTTTAAAATGTTTCAAGCATGCATATCCATTTTTTAAAACATGTGTAGAAAAATCTCTTTCTTATAAAATTCCGAGCTATTAGGGTTGAACTAATGGAATTTCCAAAACATGGATAACAAAAATTTTGTGCTCATTAGTGGTGTGTGAATAAATTTTATTTACTTACATTTGTTATTGCTATAAATTTTTCCATACATAAACTCTAAAATTTTGATTTTGTTGTGATCTATTTGCCTTTTATCTCTTTTTTAGTTTACGAGATGAAGGAAAAGTGAAAAGTCAAGTTTTGATTTAAGAAAAAACTATACATCTAAAATGGAAATGTACAATGCACAAATGTAGAGAGAGATAATTACAAAAAATGTCTGTAAATTTTAGGGACTGTTAACTCTTTTAAGTTTTTATATATCGAGTGTTGCAATTGTTGGGAAAAGGGGGAGGCAAGGGATTTTTAAATGAGTGTTGACTCCCAATCCATAAGTCATTCCTTAAAAAAATATAGCCCATTACATATGATAAATCACTGTACTATCATCTATGATCATTAGGTCAGCTTTGTTTAAATGGCCAAAATAATGGCTTGTTTGAGTCAGGTCAGTATCCCACTGCAAGTTCACATGAGAATTTATTGTTGTTCTCTTTAAAAAGTTTGGATCCATAGGTCATTTACATCTTTAACATGTTTCCTGCATGCATATCCATTTTTTAAAACATGTGGAGAAAAATCTCTTTCTTATAAAACTCCGAGCTATTAGGGTTGAACTAGTGGAATTTATCAAACTTGGTTAATAAAACTTTTGTGTTCATTTGTGGTGTGTGAATAAATTTTTTTTACTTACATTTGTTATTGCTTTAAATTTTTTCCATACATAAACTCTAAAATTTTCATTTTGTTGTGATCTATTTGCTTTTTATCTCTTTTTTTTGTTTACGAGATGAAGGGAAAGTGAAAACTCAAGGTTTGATTTAAGAAAAAAGAAACAACAAAATGGAAATGCACAACGCACAAATGTAGAGAGAGATAATTCCAAAAAGTGGTTGTAATTTTTAGGGATTGTAAATTCTTTTTAATTTTTATATATCAAGTTTTGCAATCATTGGGAAAATGGGGAGGCGGGGGATTTGTAACTGAGTGCAGACTCCCAATTCATAAGTCATTCCTTAAAAAATTATAGCACGTTACGCATGATAAATCACTTTACAATCATTTACGATCGTTAGGTCAGCTTTTTTTAAATGAGCAAAATAATGGCTTTTTTGACTCGAGTAAATATCCCACAGCACGTTCACTTATGAATTTAGTGTTATTCTCTTTATAAGGTTCAGATCCATAGGTCATTTGCATCTTTAACATCTTTCAAGCATGCATTTCCATTTTTTAAAACATGTGTAGAAAAATCTCTTTCTTATAAAATTCCGAGGTATTAGGGTTGAACTAGTGGAATTTCCCAAACTTGGATAACAAAACTTTTGTGTTCATTTGTGGTGTGTGAATAAAGTTTCTTTACTTAGATTTATTATTACTTTATTTTCCATACATATACTCTAAAAATTTTATTTTGTTGTGATCTATTTGCCTTTTATCTCTTATTTTGTTTACGATATGAAGGTAAAGTGACAACTCAAGTTTTGATTTAAGAAAAATGTATACGTATAAAATGGAAATGCCCAATGCAAAAATATAAAGAGAGATAATTCCAAAAAAGTCTGTAATTTTTAGGGATTTTAAACTCTTTTTAGTTTTTATATATCAGGTTTTGCAATCGTCAGGAAAAAGGGGGAGGCAAGAGATTTTGAACTAAGTGTTGACTCCTAATCCATAAGTCCGTCCTTGAAAAAATATAGCCCGTTATGCAAGATAAATCACTTTACAATCATCTATGATCGTTAGGTCACTTTTTGTAAATGGGTAAAATAATGGCTTGTTTGACTCGGGTAAATATCCCATCGCTTGTTCACTTGAGAATTTAATGTTATTCTCTTTAAATGGTTTGGATCCATAGGTCGTATGCATCTTGAACATGTTTCAAGCATGCATATTCAATTTTTAAAACATGTGTAGAAAAATCTCTTTCTCATAAAATTCCGAGCGATTAGGGTTGAACTAGTGGAATTTCCCAAACTTGGATAACAAAACTTTTGTGTTCATTTGTGGTGTTTGAATAAATTTTCTTTACTTACATTTGTTATTGCTTAAAATTTTTTCTATACATAAACTCTAAAATTTACATTTTGTTGTGATCAATTTGCCTCTTATCTCTTTTTTTGTTACGAGATGAAGGGAAAGTGAAAAATCAAGTTTTGATTTAAGCAAAAAGTATACATCTAAAATGAAATGGACAATGCACAAATGTAGAGAGAGATAATTCCAAAATGTGTTTATAAGTTTTAGGGATTGTAAACTCTTTTTACTTTTTATATATCAGGTTTTGTAATAGTCGGCAAAAGGGGAGGCGGGGGATTTTTAACTGAGTGTTGACTCCCAATCCATAAGTCATTCCTTAAAAAATTATAGCCCGTTACGCATGATAAATCACTTTACAGTTATCTATGATCGTTAGGTCTGCTTTTTGTAAGTGGGCAAAATAATGGCTTGTTTGACTCGGGTAAATATCCCACCACACCTTCACTTGAGAATTTAATGTTATTCTCTTTTTAAAGGTTTGGATCCATAGAACATTTGAATCTTTAACATGTTTTAAGCATGCATATCCATTTTTTAAAACATGTGTAGAAAAATCACTTTCTTGTAAAACTCCGAGCTATTAGGGTTGAACTAGTGGAATATCCCCAACTTGGATAACAAAACTTTTGTGTTCATTTGTGGGTGTGAATAAATTTTCTTTTCTTACATTTGGTATTGCTTTCAATTTTTTCTATACATAAACTCTAAATTTTTTATTTTGTTGTGATCTATTTGCCTTTTATCTCTTTTTTTGTTTACGAGATGAAAGGAATGTGAAAACTCAAGTTTTGATTTATGATAAAAAAGTACACATCTAAAATGGAAATGCACAATGCACAAATGTATAGAGTGATAATTCGAAAAAGTGTCTGTCATTTTAAGGGATTGTAAACTGTTTTTAGTTTTTATATATCAGGTTTTGCAATCGTCGGGAAAAGGGGGAGGTGGGGGATTTTTAAGTGAGTGTTGACTCCATATCCATAAGTCATTCCTTACAAAAATATAGCCCATTGTGCATGATAAATCAGTTTACAATCATCTATGAATGTTAGGTCAGCTTTTTGTAAATGTGCAAAATAATGGCATGGTTGACTCGGGTAAATATCCCACCGCACGTTCACTTGAGAATGTAATGTTATTCTCTTTAAAAGGTTTGGATCCGTAGGTCATTTGCATCTTTAACATGTTTCAAGCATGAAAATCCATTTTTTAAGACATGTATAGAAAAATCTCTTTCTCATAAAATTTCAAGCTATGCGGGTATAATTAGTGGAATTTCCCAAACTTGGATAACAAAACTTTTGTGTTCATTTGTGGTGTGTGAATAAATTTTATTTACTTACATTTTTTATTGGTTAAAAATTTTTCCATACATAAACTCTAAAATTTTCATTTTGTTGTGATCAATTTGCTTTTTATTTGTTTTTTTTTTCGAGATGAAGGGAAAGTGAAAACTCAAGTTTTTATTTAAGAAAAAAGTATACATCTAAAATGGAAAAGCACAATGCATAAATGTAGAGAGAGATAATTCCAAAACGTCTTTGTAAATTTTAGCGATTGTAAACTCTTTTTAGTTATTATATATCAAGTTTTACAATAGTCGGGAAAAGGCGGAGGCGGGGGATTTTTAACTGTGTGTAGACTCCCAATCCATAAGACATTCCGTACAAAAATATATCCAGTTACTCATGATAAATCACTTTACAATCATTAACTACCATTAAGGTCAACTTTTTGTAAATGGGCAAAATAATGGCTTGTTTGACTCGGGTAAATATCCCACCACACATTCATTGAAGAATCTAATGTTATTCTCTTTATAAGGTTTGGATCCATAGGTCATTTGCATCTTTAACATGTTTCAAGCATGCATATCTATTTTTTGAAGCATCTGTAGAAAAATCTTTTTCTTATAAAATTCCGAGCTATAAGGGTTTAAATAGTGAAATTTCCAAAACTTGGATAACAAAACTTTTGTGTTCATTTGTGGTGTGTTAATAAATTTTCTTTACTTACATTTGGTTTTGCTTTAACTTATTTCTATACATAAAATCTAATTTTTTTTTTTATCTATTTGCCTTTTATCTTTTTTTTTGTTTACAACATGAAGGGAATGTGAAAACTCAAGTTTTGATAGAAGGAAAAAGTAAAATCGAAATTGGAAATGCACAATGAAAAAATGTAGAGAGAGATAATTCCAAAAAGTGTTTGAAGTTTTTAGGGATTGTAAACTGTTTTTAGTTTTTATATATCAGGTTTTGCAATCGTCGGGAAAAGGGGGAGGCGGATTCTTAACTGATTGTTGACTTCATATCCATAAGTCATTCCTTAAAAAAATATAGCCCATTATGCATGATAAATCAGTTTACAATCATCTATCATCGTTAGATCAGCTTTTTTTAAATGGGTAAAATAATGGCTTGTTAGACTCGGGTAAATATCCCACCGCACGTTCACTTGAGAATTTAATGTTATTCACTTTAAAAGGTTTGGATCCATAAGTCATTTGCATCTTTAACATGTTTCAAGCATGCATATCCATTTGTTAAAACTTGTGTAGAAAAATCTATTTCTTATAATATTCAGAGCTATTATTAGGGTTGAACTCGTGGAATTTCCAAAACATGGGTAACAAAACTTTTGTGTTCATTTGTGGTGTTTCTTTACTTACATTTGTTTATTGCTTTAAATTTTTTCCATACATAAACTCTAAAATTTTTAATTTGTTGTGATATTTTTGCCATTTATCTTTTTTTTTTGTTTACGAGATGAAGGGAAGTGAAAACTCAAGTTTTTATTTAAGAAAAAAAAGTACACATCTAAAATGGAAATGCACAATGCACAAATGTAGAGTTTGATAATTCCAAAAAGTGTCTGTAATTTTTAGGGATTGTAAACTCTTTTTAGTTTTTAAATATCAGGTTTTGCAATCGTCGTGAAAAGGGGGAGGTGGGGGATTTCTAACTAAGTGTTTCCTTACAAAAATATAGCCCCTTACGCATGATAAATCACTTTACAATCATATATGATCGTTAGGTCAGCTTTTTGTAAATGGACAAAATAATGGCTTGTTTGACTCGGGTAAACATGCCACCGCACATTCACTAAAGAATTTAATGTTATTCTCTTTCAAAGGTTTGCATCCATAGGTCATTTGCATCTTTAAAATGTTTCAAGCATGCTTTTCTATTTTTTAAAACATGTGTAGAAAAATCTCTTTCTTATGAAATTCCAAGCTGTTAGGGTTGAACTAGTGGAATTTCCCAAACTTGGATAACAGAACTTTTGTGTTCAATTGTGGTGTGTAAATAAATTTTCTTTACTTACATTTGTTATTGCTTTAAATTTTTTCCTTACACAAACTCTTAAATTTTCAATTTTTTGTGATCTATTTTCCTTTTATATCCTTTTTTGTTTACGAGATGGAGGGAAAGTTAAAACTCAAGTTTTATTTTAACAAAGGAAAGTACACATCCAAAATGGAAATGCCCAATGCACAAATGTAGAGAGTGATAAGTCCAAAAAGTGTCTATAATTTTTAGGGATTGTATACTCTTTTTAGTTTTTATATATCAGATTTGGCAATTGTCGGGAAGAGGGGGAGGCGAGGGATTTTTAACCGAGTATTGACTCCCAATCCATAAGTCATTCCTTACAAAAATATAGCCCATTATGCATGATAAATCACTTTACAATCATCTATGATCGTTTGGTTAGCTTTTTGTCATTGGCCAAAATAATGGCTTGTTTGACTCGGGTAAATATCCCACCGCACTTTCACTTGAGCATTTAATGTTATTCTCTTTAAAAGTTTTGGATCCATAAGTCATTTGCATCTTTAACATGTTTCAAGCATGCATGTCCCTTTTTTAAAACATGTGTAGAAAAATCTCTTTCTTATGAAATTCCAAGATGTTAGGGTTGAACCAGTGGAATTTCCCAAACTTGGATAACAAAACTTTTGTGTTCAATAGTGGTGTGTGAATAAATTGTCATTACTTACATTTGTTAATTCTTTAAACTTTTTCCATACATCAACTCTAAAATTTTAATTTTGTTGTGATCTATTTGCCTTATTTATCTTTTTTTTTGTTTTCGAGATTAAAAGAAAGTGAAAACTCAAGGTTTGAATTAAGAAAAAAAGTACACGTCTAAAATGGAAATGCACAATGTACAAATGTAGAGAGAGATAATTCCAAAAAGTGTCTATAATTTTTATTGATTGTAAACTCTTTTTTAGTTTCTATATATAATGTTTTGCAATGGTGGGGAAAGGGGGTGGCGGGGGATTTTTAACCGAGTGTTGACTCCCAATCCATAAGTCATTCCTTACAAAAATATAGCCCGTTATGCATGATAAATTACTTTACAATCATCTATGATCGTTAGGTCAGCTTTTTGTAATTGGGAAAAATAATGGCTTGTTTGACTCGGGTAAATATCCCACTGCACGTTCACTTGAGAATTTAATGTTATTCTCTTTAAAAAGTTTTCATCCATAGGTCATTTGCATCTTTAACATGTTTTGAGCATGCATATCCATTTTTTAAAACATGTGTAGAAAAATATTTTTCTTATAAAATTGAAAGCTATTAGGGTTGAACTAGTGGAATTTCCCAAATTTGGATAAGAAAACTTTTACGTTCATTTTTATTGCTTTAAATTTTTTCCATCCATGAACTCTAAAATTTTCATTTAGTTGTGATCTATTTACCTTTTATCTCTTTTTTTTGTGTACGAGATGAAGCGAAAGGACTCAAGATTTGATTTAAGAAAGAAAAGTATACATCTAAATGGAAATGCACAATGCACAAATGTACAGAGTGATAATTCCAAAAAGTGTCAGTAATTTTTAGGGATTGTAAACTCTTTTTAGTTTTTATATATTAGATTTTGCATTCGTCCAGAAAAGCAGGAGGTGAGGGATTTTTAACCGAGTGTTGACTCCCAATCCATAAGTCATTCCTTTCAAAAATATATCCCCTTAAAGATGATAAATCACTTTAAAATCATCTATGATCGTTAGGTCAGCTTTTAGTAAATGGGAAAATAATTCCCTTTTTGACTCGGGTAAATATCCCATCACACGTTCACTTGAGAAATTAATGTTATTCTCTTTAAAGGGTTTGGATCCATAGGTCATTTGCATCTTTAACATGTTTCAAGCATGCATTTACATTTTTTAGAACATGTGTAGAAAAATCTCTTTCTTATAAAATTCCAACCTATTAGGGTTAAACTAGTGGAATTTCCCAAAATTGGATAACAAAACTTTTGTGTTCTTTTGTGGTGTGTGAATAAATTTTTTTTTATTATATTTTTTATTGGTTTATATTTTTTCCACTCATAAACTCTAAAATTTTCATTTTGTAGGGATCTTTTTGCCTTTTATCACTTTTTTTGTTTACGAGATGAAGGGAAAGTGAAACCTCAAGTTTATATTTAAGAAAAAAAATGAATACATGTAAAATGGATATGCACAATGCACAAATGTAGAGAGTGATAATTCCAAAAAGTGTCTGTATTTCTAGGGTTTGTATACTCTTTTTAGTTTTTATATATCATGTTTTGCAATCGTCGGGAAAAGGGGAGGCGGAGGATTTTTAACCGAGTGTTGACTCCCAATCCATAAGTCATTCCATACAAAAAGTTAGTCTGTTACGCATGATAAATCACTTTACAATCATCTTTGATCGTTTGGTCAGCTTTTTGTAAATGGGCAAAATAATGGCTTGTTTGACTCGGGTAAATTTCCCACCGCACGTTCACTTGAGAATTTACTGTTATTCTCTTTAAAAAGTTTTGATCCGTAGGTCATTTGCATCTTTAACATGTTTCAAGCATGCATTTCCATTTTTTAGAGCATGTGTAGAAAAATCTTTTTCTTATAAAATTCCAACCTATTAGGTTGAACTAGAGGAATTTCCCAAATTTGGATAACAAACCTTTTGTGTTCATTTGTGGTGTGTGAATAAATTTGCTTTACTTACATTTGTTATTGCTTTAAATTTTTTCCATACCTAAACTCTAAAATTTTCATTTTGTTGTGATCTATTTGCCTTTTATCTCTTTTTTTGTGTTCGAGATGATGGGAAAGTGAACACTGAAGATTTGATTTAAGAAAAAAGTACACATCTAAAATGGAAACGCACAACGCACAAATTTATAGAGTGATAATTCCAAAAAGTGTCAGTAACTTTTATTGATAGTAAACTCTTTTTAGTTTGTATACATCAGGTTTTGCAATCATCGAGAAAAGCAAGAGGAGGGGGATTTTTAACCGAGTGTTGACTCCCAATCCATAAGTCATTCCTTACAAAAATAGAGCCCCTTACGCATGATAAATCACTTTATAATCATCCATGTTCGTTAGGTCAACTATTAGTAAATGGGCAAAATAATAGCTTGTCTGACTCGGGTAAATATCCCACCGCAAGTTCACTTGAGAATTTAATGTTATTTTCTTTAAAAGGTTTGGATCCATAGATCATTTCCATCTTTAACATGTTACCAGCAAGCATATCCATTTTTTAAAACATGTGTAGAAAAATATCTTTCTTATAAAATTCCAAGCAATTAGGGTAGAACTAGTGGAATTTCTCAAACTCGGATAACAAAACTTTTGTGTTCAAATGTGGTGCGTGAATAAATTTTCTTTTTTTAAAATAGTTATTGCTTAAAATTTTTTTCGTACATAAACTCTAAATTTTTCATTTTGTTGTGATCTATTTGACTTTTATCTCTTTTTTTTGTTTACGAGATGAAGGGAAAGTGAAAACTCAAGATTTGATTTAACAAAAAAAAGTGCACATCTAAAATGGATATGCACAATGCACAAAAGTTGAGAGCGATAATTCCAAAAAGTGTCTGTAATTTTTCAGGATTGTAAACACTTTTTAGTTTTTATATATTAGGTTTTGCAATCATCGGGAAAAGGGGGAGGTGGGGGATGTTTTACCGAGTGTTGATTCCCAATCCATAAGTCATTCCTTACAAAAATATAGCCCGTTACGCACTATAAATCACTTTACTATCATCAATGATCGTTAGGTTAGCTTTTTGTAAATGGGCAAAATAAAGGCTTTTTTGACCCTGGTAAATATCCCTCCGCACGTTCACTTGAAAATTTTATGTTATTCTCTTTAAAAGGTTTGGATCCATAGGTCATTTGCATCTTTAACATGTTTCAAGCATGCATATCCATTTTTTAAAACATGTGTAGAAAAATCTCTTTCATATAAAATTCCAAGCTCTGATAGTCGAACTAGTGGAATTTCCCAAACTCAGATAACAAAACTTTTGTCTATATTTGTGGTGTCTGAATAAATTTTCTTTACTTAGATTTTTGATTGCTTTAAATTTTTTCCTTACATAAACTCTAAAATTTTCATTTTGTTGTGATCTATTTGCCTTTTATCTCTTTTTTTTTTAACGGATTAAGGGAAAGTAAAAACTCAAGTTTTGTTTGAAGAAAAAAAAGTACACATCTAAAATGGAAATGGACAACACACAAACGTTTAGAGTGATAATTCAAAAAAGTGGCAGTAATTTTTAGGGATTGTAAACTGTTTTTAATTTTTATATAATAGGTTTTGCAATCGTCGAGAAAAGCAGGAGGCGGGGAATTTTTAACCGAGTGTTGTCTCCCAATCCATAAGTCATTCCTTAAAAAAATATAGCCCCTTATGCATGATAAATCACTTTAGAATCATCTATGATCGTTAAGTAACCTTTTTGTAAATGGGCAAAATAATGGCTTGTTTGACTCGGTTAAATATCCCACCGTACGTTCACTTGAGAATTTAATGTTATTCTTTTTAAAAGGTTTGGATCCATAGGTCATTTGCTTCTTTAACATGTTTCAAGCATGCATATCCATTTTTTCAAACTTGTGTAGAAAAATCTCTTTCTTATAAAATTCCAAGATATTAGAGTTGAAATACAAGAATTTTCCAAACTTGGATAAAAAAAATTTTGTGTTCATTTGTGGCGTGTGAATAAATCTTCTTTACTTACATTTTTTATTTCTTTACATTTTTTCCATACCTAAACTCTAAATTTTTCATTTTCTTGTGATCTATTTGCCTTTTATTTCTTTTTTTGTTTACGAGATGAAGAGAAAGTGAAAAATTAAGATTTGATTTAAGAAAAAAAAAGTGCACATCTAAAATGGAAATGTACAATGCACAAATGTCGAGAATGATAATTCCAAAAAGTGTCTGTAATTTTTAGTGATTGTAAACTCTTTTTAGTTTTTATATATCAAGTTTTGCAATCGTCGGCAAAAGGGGGACGTGGGGATGTTTAACTGAGTGTTGACTCCTAATCCATAAGTCATTCCTTACAAATATATAGCCCGTTATGGATGATAAATAAATTTACAATCATCTATGATCGTTAGGTAAGCTTTTTTTAAATGGGCAAAATAATGCGTTGTTTGACTCGGTTAAATATCTCACTGCACGTTCACTTGAGAATTTAATCTTATTCTTTTTTAAAGGTTTGGATCCATAGGTCATTTTCATATTTAACATGTTTCAAGCATGCATATCTACTTTTTAAAACATGTGTAGAAAAATCATTCTTATTAAATTCCAAGCTATTAGGTTGAACTAGACGAATTTCCCAAACTTGGATAACAAAACTTTTGTGTTCATTTGTGGCGTGTGAATAAATTTACTTTACTTACATTTGTTATTGCTTTAAATTTTTTCCATACCTAAACTCTAACATTTTCATTTTGTTGTGATCTATTTGCCTTTTATCTCTTTTTTTGTTTACGAGATGATGGGAAAGTGAAAACTCAAATTTTGATTTAAGAAAAAAAAGTACACATCTAAAATGGAAATGCACAATGCACAAATGTAGAGAGTGACAATTCCAAAAAGTGTCTATAATTTTTAGGGATTGTAAAATCTTCTTAGTTTTTATATATCAGGTTTTACAATGGTTGGGAAAAGGGGGAGGCGGTGGATTTTTAACCGTGTGTTGACTCCCAATCCTTAAGTCATTCCTTACAAAAATATAGCCCGTTACGCATTATAAATCAGTTTACTATCATCTATGATCCTTAGGTCAGCTTTTTGTACATGGGCAAAATAATTGCTTGTTTGGCTCAGGTAAATATCTCACCACACGTTCACTTGAGAATTTACTATTATTCTCTTTAAAAGGTTTGGAACCATAGGTCAATTCCATCTTTAACATGTTTCAAGCAATCATATCCATTTTTTAACACGTGTAGAAAAATCTCTTTCCTATAAAATTCCATGCTTTTAGGGTTGAACTAGTGGAATTTCCCAAACTCGGATAATAAAACTTTTGTGTTCAATTTTGGTGTGTGAAAAAAAATTCTTTACTTACATTGGTTATAGCTTTAAATTTTTTCCATACATAAACTCTAAAATTTTCATTTTTTTGTGATCTATTTGACTTATATCTCTTTTTTTATTTACGAGATGAAGCGAAAGTGAAAACTCAAGATTTGATTTAAGAAAAAAAAGTATACATCTAAAAGGGAAATACACAATGCACAAATGTAGAGAGTGATAATTCCAAAAAGTGTCAGTATTTTTTAGTGATTGTAAACTCTTTTTAGTTTTTATATATCAGGTTTTCCAATCGTTGGGAAAAGGAGGAGGCGGGGGATTTTTAACCGAGTGTTGACTCCCAATCCATAAATCATTCCTTTCAAAAATATAGCCCGTTATGCATGATAAATCACTTTAGAATCATCTATGATCATTAGGTTAGCTTTATGTAAGTGGGCAAAATAAAGGCTTGTTTGACCCGGGTAAATATCCCACCGCAAGTTCACTTGAGAATTTAATGTTATTCTTTATTCTTTTTAAAAGATTTGGATCCATAGCTCATTTGCATCTTTAACATGTTTCAAGCATGCATAATCCATTTTTTAAAACATGTGTAGGAAAATCTCTTTCTTACAAAATTCCAAGCTATTATGGTTGAACTAGTGGAATTTCCCAAACCCAGATAACAAAATTTTGTGTTCATTTGTGGTGTATGAATTAATTTCCTTTACATACATTTTTTATTACTTGAAATTTTGTGTTCATTTGTGTTCAACTTTTTTTAAATGGGCAAAATAATGGCTTGTTTGACTTGGGTAAATATCCCACCGCAAGTTCACTTGAGAATTTAATGTTATTCTCTTTACAAAGGTCATTTGCATCTTTAACATGTTTCAAGTATGCATTTCCATTTTTTAAAACATGGGCAGAAAAATCTCTTTCAAATAAAAGCTATGAGGGTTGAACTAGTGGAATTTCCCAAACTTGGATAACAAAATTTTTGTGTTCATTTGTGGTTTGTTAATAAATTTTCTTTACTTACATTTGTTATTGCTTTAAATCTTTTCCATACATAAACTCTATAATTTTTATTTTGTTGTGATCTATTTGCCTTTTACCTCTTTTTTTGTTTACAAGATGGCGGGAAGTGAAAACTCAAGTTTCGATTTAAGAAAAAAAAGTTCACATCTTAAATGGAAATGCACAAAGCACAAATTTTGAGAGTGATAATTCCAAAAAGTGTATGTACTTTTTATGGATTGTGAACTCTTTTTAGTTTTTATATATCAGATTTTGCAATCGACAGGAAAAGGGGAAGGCGGGGGATTTTTAACCGAGTGTAGACTCGCAATGCATAGGTCATTCCTTACAAAAGTATTGCACGTTACGCATGATAAATCACTTTGCAATCATCTTTGATCGTTAGGACAACATTTTGTAAATTTGCAAAATAATGGCTTGTTTTACTCGGATAAATATCCCGCCAAACGTTCACTTGAGAATTTAATGTTATTCTCTTTAAAAGGTTTGGATCCATATGTCATTTGCATCTTTAACATGTTTCATGCATGAATATTCATTTTTAAAAACATGTGTAGAAAAAAAAATTTCTAATAAAATTCCAAGCTATAAGGGTTCAACTAGTGGAATTTCCAAAACTTGGATAACAAAACTTTTATGTTCATCTGTCGTATGTGTATAAATTTTCTTTACTTACATTTTTTATTGCTTTAAATTTTTTCCATACTTAAACTCTAAAATTTTCATTTTCTTGTGATCTATTTGACTTTTTTTTTATCTGAGATGATGGGAAAGTGAAAACTCAAGTTATGATTTTAAAAAAAAAGAACACATATAAAATGGAAATGCACAACGCACAAATGTAGAGAGTGATAATTCCAAAAAGTTTCTGTAGTTTTTAGGAATTGTAAACTCTTTTAAGTTTTTATATATCAGGTTTTGCATTCATTGGGAAAAGGGAAAGGTGGGGGATTTTTAACCAAGTGTTGACTCCCAATCCTTTAAGTCATTCCTTACAAAAATATAGCCCGTTACACATGATCAATCACTTTACAATCATCTATGATCATTTGGTTGTAAATGGGCAAAATAATGGCTTGTTTAACTGGGGTAAATATCCTGCCGCACGTTCACTTGAGAATTTAATGTCATTTTCTTCAAAAGGTTTGGATCTGTAGGTCATTTGCATCTTTAACATGTTTCAAGCATGCATATCCATTTTTTAAAACATGTGCAGACAAATCTTTTTCTTATAAAATTTCTAGCTATTAGGGTTGAACTACTGGAATTTCCCAAACTTGGATAACAAAACTTTTGTGTTCAGTTGTGGTGTGTGAATAAATTTTCTTTACTTACATTTGTTATTGCTTTAAATTTTTTCCATACATAAACTTATAAATTTTCATTTTTTTGTGATCTATTTCCTTTTATCCCTTTTTTTGTTTACGAGATGAAGAGAAAGTGAAAACTAAGTTTTGATTTAAGAAAAAAAAGTACACATCTTAAATAGAAATGCACAATGCAATAATGTAGAGACTGATAAGTCCAAAAAGTGTCTGTAATTTTTGGGATTATAAACTCTTTTTAGTTTTTATATATCAGGTTTTGCAATAGTCAGGAAAAGGGGGAGGCGGTGGATTTTTAACCGAGTGTTGACTCCCAATCCATAAGTTATTCCTTATAAAAATACAGCCCGTTATGCATGCTAAATCACTTTACTATCATTTATGAACGTTAGGTCAGGTTTTGTAAATGGGAAAAATAATGGCTTGTCTGACTCAGGTAAACGTCCCACCGCACGTTTGCTTGAGAATTTAATGTTATTCTTATTAAAAGTTTAGGATCTATAGGTCATTTGCATCTTTAACATGTTTCAAGCATGAATATCCATTTTTTAAAACATGTGTAGAAAAATCACTTTCTTATAAAATTCCAAGCTATTAAGGTTGAACTATTGGATTTTCTCAAACATGATAAAAAAACTTTTGTGTTCTTTTGTGGTGTGTAAATAAATTTTTTTTTCTTACATTTGTAATTGCTTTAAAGTTTTTCCATACATAAACTCAAAAATTTTCACTTTGTTGTGATCTATTTGCCTTTTATTTCTTTTTTTGTTTACGAGATGAAGGGAAAGTGAAAACTCAAGTTTATATATGAGAAAAAAAGTACACATGTAAAATGGAAATTCACATTGCACAAATCTAGAGAGTGATAATTCCAAAAAGTGTCTATAAATTTTAGGGATTGTAAACTGTTTTTAGTTTTTATATATCAGGTTTTACAATCGTCAGGAAAAGGGGGAGGTGGGGGATTTTTAATCGAGTGTTGACTCCAGTCCCATAAGTCATTCCTTACAAAAATATAGCCCGTTATGCATGATAAATGACTTCACAATCATTTATGATCGTTAGGTCAGCTTTTTAGAAAAGGGCAAAAGAATGGCTTGTTTGACTCGGGTAAATATCCCACTGCATGTTCACTTGAGAATTTAATGTTATTCTCTTTAAAAGTTTTGATCCATAGGTCATTGGCATCTTAAATATGTTTCAAGCATGCATTTCCATTTTTTAGAACATGTGTAGAAAAATCTCTTTCTTATAAAATACCAAGCAATTAGGGTTGAACTAGTGGAATTTCCCAAACTTGGATAACAAAACTTTTTTGTTCATTTGTGTTGTGTGAATAATTTTTTTTACTTACATTTGTTATTATTTAAATTTTTTCCATACATAAACTCTAAAAATTTAATGTAGTTGTGATCTATTTGCCTTTTATCTTTTTTTTTGTTGACGAGATCAAGGGAAAATGAAAACTCTAGTTTTGATTTAAGAAAAAAAAGTACACATCTAAAATGGAAATGGGCAATGTACAAACGTAGAGAGTGATAATTCCAAAAAGTGTCTATAATTTTTGGGGATTTTAATCTCTTTTTAGTTTTTATATATCAAGTTTAGCAAACGTCGAGAAAAGGGGGAGGAAGGGGATTTTTAACTAAGTGTTGACTCCCAATCCATAAGTCATTCCTTACAGAAATATAGCCCGTTACGCATGATAATTAGTTTACAACCATCTATGATCATTAGGTCAGCTTTATGTTAAAGGGCAAAATAAAGGCTTGTTTGACTCAGGTAAATATCCCCCCACACGTTCACTTGAGAATTTAAAGTTATTCTCTTTAAAATGTTTGGATCCTTAGGTTATTTTCATCTTTAACATGTTTTAAGCATGCATATCCATTTTTTAAAACATGTGTAGAAAAATCTCTTTCTTATAAAATTCCAAGCTATTAGGGTTGAACTAGTGGAATTTCCATCACTCGGATAACAAAACGTTTGTGTTCATTTGTGGTGTGTGAATAAATTTTCTTTACTTACATTTGTGATTGCTTTAAATTTTTTGCATACATAAACTCCAAAATTTTCATTTTGTTGTGATCTATTTGCCTTTTATCTCTTTTTTTGTTTACGAGATGAAGGAAAAGTGAAAACTCAAGTTTTGAATATATAAAAAAAAGTACACATCTAAAATGGAAATTCACAATGAACAAATGTAGAGAGTGATAATTCCAAAAAGTGTTTGTAATTTTTAGGGATTGTAAACTCTTTTTGGTTTTTATATATTAGGTTTTGCAATTGTCGGGAAAAGGGGGAGGCGGGGGATTTTTAACTGAGTGTTGACTCCCAATCCATGAGTCATTCCTTACAATAGTATAGCCCGTTGTGCATGATAAATTACTTTACAATCATCTATGATCTTTCGGTCAGTGTTTTTTAAATGGGTAAAATAATGGCTTGTTTGACTGGGTAAATATCCCACCGCCCGTTCACTTGAGAATTTAATGTTATTCTCTTTAAAAAGTTTGGTTCCATTGGTGATTTGCATCTTTAACATGTTTCAAGCATGCATATCCATTTTTTAAAACGTGTTTAGAAAAATCTCTTTCTTACAAAATTCCAAGCTATTAGGGTTAAACTAGTGAAATTTCAAAAACTTGGATAACAAAACTTTTGTGTTCATTTTTGGTGTGTAAATAAATTTTATTTGCTTACATTTGTTTTGACATAAAATTTTTCCACACATAAACCCTAAAAATTTGATTTTGTTGTGATCTATTTGCCTTTTATTTGTTTTTTTCTTCACGGAATGAAGGGAAAGTGAAAATTCAAGTTTTGATTTAACAAAAAAGTATACATCTATAATGGAAATGAGAAATGCACAATTGTAGAGAGACATAATTCCAAAAAGATTCCATAAGTTTTAGGGACTGAAAACTCTTTTTAGTTTTTATATATCAGGTTTTGCATTCGTCGGGAAAAGGGGGAGGTGGGGTTTTTTAACTGAGTGTTGACTCCCAATCCATAAGTCATTCCTTAAAAAAATAAAGCCCGTTACGCATGATAAATCACTTTACAACCATCTATGATCATTAGGTCAGCCTTTTGTAAATGGGCAAAATAATGGCTTGTTTGACACGGGTAAATATCCCACCGCCTGTTCACTTGAGAATTTAATGTTATTCTCTTTAACATGTTTCAAGCATGCATATCCATTTTTTAAAATGTGTTTACAAAAATCTCTTTCTTATTAAATTTCAAGCTACTAGGGTTGAACTAGTGGAATTTAAAAAACTTGCAAAAAAAAACTTTTGTGTTCAATTAAGGTGTGCGAGTAAATTTCCTTGCTTACATTTGTTATTAGGTAAAAATTTTTCCATTCATAAACTCTAAAAATTTGATTTTGTTGTGATCTATTTGCCTTTTATCTCTTTTTTTGTTTACGAGATGAAGGGAAAGTGAAAATTCAAGTTTTGATTTAAGAAAAAAGTATACATCTATAATGGAAATTCACAATGCACAAATTTAGAATGAGATAATTCCAAAAAGAATCCGTAATTTTTAGGGATTGTAAAATTTTTTTAGTTTTTATATATCAGGTTTTGCAATCGTCGGGAAAAGGGGGAGCCAGGGTTTTTTAACTGAGTGTTGACTCCCAATCCATAAGTCATTCCTTACAAAAATTAAGCCTGTTACGCATGATAAATTACTTACAATCATCAATGATCGTTAGGTCAACTTTTTGTAAATGGGCAAAATAATGGCTTGTTTGATACGGGTAAATATCCCACCGCCCGTTTACTTGAGAATTTAATGTTATTCTCTTTAAAAAGTTTGGTTCCATAGGTGATTTCCATCTTTAACATGTTTCAAGCATGCATATCCATTTTTTAAAACGTGTTTAGAGAAATCTCTTTCTTATAAAATTCCAAGCTATTAGGGTTGAACTAGTGGAATTTAAAAAACATGGAAAACAAAACTTTTGTGTTCATTTGTCGTGTGTGAATAAATTTTATTTGCTTACATTTGTTATTACATCAAATTTTTTCCATACACAAACTCTAAAAATTTGATTTTGTTGTAATATATTTGCCTTTATCTCCTTTTTGTTTACGAGATAAAGGGAAAGTGAAAATTCAAGTTTTGATTTAAGAAAAAAAGTATACATCTATAATGGAAAGGCACAATGCACAATTGTAGAAAGAGATAATTCCAAAATGATTCCATAATTTTTAGGGATTGTAAACTCTTTTTAGTTTTTATATCAGGTTTTGCAATCGTCCGGAAAAGGGGGAGGAGGGGTTTTTTAACTGAGTGTTGACTCCCAATCCATAAGTCATCTTACAAAAATAAAGCCCGTTACGTATGATAAATCACTTTACAATCATCTATGATCGTTAGGTCAGCTTTTTGTAAATGGGCAAAATAATGGCTTGTTTGACACGGGTAAATATCCCACCGCTCGTTCACTTGAGAATTTAATGTTATTCTCTTTAAAAAGTTTGGTTCCATAGGTGATTTGCATCTTTAACATGTTTCAAGCTTGCATATCCATTTTTTAAAATGTGTTTAGAAAAATCTCTTTCTTATAAAATTCCAAGCTATTAGGGTTGAACTAGTGGAAAACAAAACTTTTGTGTTCATTTTTGGTGTGTGAATAAATTTTCTATGCTTAGATTTGTTATTAATTCAAATTTTTTCCATCCATGAACTCTAAAAATTTGATTTTGTTGTGATCTCTTTGCCTTTTATCTCTTTTTTTGTTTACGAGATGAAGGGAAAGTGAAAATTCAAGTTTTTACTTAAGAAAAAAGTATACATCCATAATGCACAATGCACAAATGTAGAAAGAGATAATTCCAAAAAGAATCCATAATTTTTAGGGATTGTAAACTCTTTTTAGTTTTTATATATCAGGTTTTGCAATCGTCGGGAAAAGTGGGAGGCGGGGTTTTTTAACTAAGTATTGAATCCCAATCTATAAGTCATTCCTAACAAAAATAAAGCCCTTTACGCATGATAAATTACTTTACAATCATCTATGATCGTTAGGTCAGCTTTTTGTAAATGGGCAAAACAATGGTTTGTTTGACTCAGGTAAATATCCCACTGCACGTTCACATGAGAATTTAATGTTATTCTCTTTAAAAGGTTTGGATCCAAAGGTCATTCACTTATGTAACATGTTTCAAACTTGCATATCCATTTTTTAAAACATGTGTAGAAAAATCTCTTTCTTATAAACTTCCGAGCTATTAGGCTTGAACTAGTTGAATTTCCCAATCTCTGATAACAAAACTTTTGTGTTCATTTGTGGTGTGTGTATAAATTTTCTTTACTTATATTTTTTATTACTTTAAATTTTTTCTTTACATAAACTCAATTTTTTTTATTTTGTTGTGATCTATTTTCCTTTTATCTCTTTTTTTGTTTACGAGATGAAGAGAAAGTAAGGATTCAAGTTTCGATTTAAGAAAAAAGTACACATCTAGATATAAAATAGACGATGCACAAATCTAGAGATAGATAATTCCAAAATGTGTCTGTAATTTTTAGGGATTGTAAACTCATTTTAGTTTTTATATATAAGGTTTTGCAATAGTCGGGAAAAGGGGGAGGCGGGGGATTTTTAAGTGAGTGTTGACTCCCAATCCATAAGTCATTCCTTACAAAAATATAGCGCGTTACGCATGATAAATCACTTTACAATCATCTACGATCGTTAGGTCAACTTTTTGTAAATGGGCAAAATAATGGCTGGTTTGACTCGGTTAAATATCCCACCGTACATTCACTTAAGAATTTAATGTTAATCTCCTTAAAAGGTTTGGATACAAAGGTCATTCGCTTCTTTAACATGTTTCAAGCATGCATATCCATTTTTTAAAACATGTGTTGAAAAATCTCTTTCTTATAAAATTCCGAGCTATTAGGGTTGAACTACTGGAATTTCCCAAACTCGGATAACAAAACTTTTGTGTTAATTTGTGGTGTGTGAATAAATTTTCTTTACTTACATTTTTTATTGCTTTAAATGTTTTTAAAACATAAACTCTAAAATTTTCATTTTGAATTGATCTTTTTGCCTTTTATTTCTTTTTTTGTTTACGCGATGAAGGGAAAGTGAAAAGTCTGGTTTTTATTTAGAAAAAAAGAATACATCTAAAATGGAAATGCACAATGCACAACAGTAGAGAGAGATAATTACAAAAATTGTTAGTAATTTTTGGGGACTGTAAACTCTTTTAAGTTTTTATATATCAGCTTTTGCAATCTATGGGAAAAAGGGGAGGCTTGGGATTTTTAACTGAGTGTTGACTCCCAATCCATAAGTCATCCCTTACAAAAATATAGCCCATTACGCATGATAAATTTCTTTACAATCATCTATGATCGTTAGGTCAGCTTCTTTTAATTGGCCAAATTAATGGCTTTTTTTACACGGGTAAATATCTCACTGCTTGTTTACTTGAGAATTTAATGTTATTCTCTTTAAAAGGTTTGGATCCATAGGTTATTTGCATCTTTAACAAGTTCAAACATGTGGAGAAATGAATCTTTCTTATAAAACTCCGAGCTATTAGGGTTGAACTAGTGGAATTTCCCAAACTTGGATAACAAAACTTTTGTGTTCATTTGTGGTGTGTGATTAATTTTTTTTTACTTACATTTGTTATTGCTTTAAATTTTTTCCATACATAGACTCTAAAATTTTCATTTTGTTGCGATCTATTTGCCTTTTATCTCTTTTTATGTTTACGAGATGAAGGGAAAGTGAAAACTCAAGTGTTTATTTAAGAAAAAAGTATACATCTAAAATGGAAATGCGCAATGCACAAATGTAGAGAGAGATAATTCCAAAAAGTGGTTGCATTTTTTAGGCATTGTAAACTCTTTTTAGTTTTTATATATTACGTTTTGCAATCGTCGGGAAATGGGTGAGGCGGAGGATTTTTAACTGAGTGTAGACTCCCAATCCACAAGTTATTCCTTACAAAAATATAGCCCGTTACGCATGATAAATCACTTTACAATCATCTTTGATCGCTATGTCGGCATTTTGTAAGTGTGCAAAATAATGGCTTGTTTGACTCGGGTAAATATCCCACCGCACATTCACTTAAGAATTTAATGTTATTCTCTTTTAAAGGTTTCAATCCATAGGTCATTTGCATCTTTAACAAGTTTGAAGCATGCATATCCAACTTTTAAAACATAAGTGGAAAAATCTCTTTCTTATAAAATTCTGAGCTATTAGGGATGAACTAGTGGAATTTTCAAAACTTGGATAACAAAAATTTTGAGTTCATTTTTTTGTGTGTGAATAACTTTTCTTTTCTTAGATTTGTTATTGATTTTAACTTTTTCCATATGTAAACTCTAAAATTTTTATTTTGTTGTGATCTATTCGCATTTTATCTCATTTTTTGTTTACGAGATGAAAGGAAAGTGAAAACTCCAGTTCTGATTTACGCAAAAAGTATACATCTAAAATGGAAATGCACAATGCACAAATGTAGAAAGAGAAAATTCCATAAAGTGTTTATAATTTTTAGGGATTGTAAGCTCATTTTAGCTTTCATATATCAGGTTTTGCATTCGTCGGGAAAGGGGGAGGCGGGGGATTTTTAACTAAGTATAGACTCCCTATCCATAAGTCATTCCTTAAAAAAATATTGCCCGCTACGCATGATAAATTACTTTACAATCATCTACGATCGTTAGGTGAGCTTTTTGTAAATGGGCAAAATAATGGCTTGTTTGACTCGGGTAAATATGCCACCGCACATTCACTTGAGAATTTAATGTTATTCTCTTTAAAAGGTTTGGATCCATTGATCATTTGCATCTTTAACATGTTTCCAGCATGCATATCCATTTTTTAAACTATGTGTAGAAAAATCACATTCTTAAAAAATTCTGAGCTATTAGGGTTTAATTTGTGGAATTTACAAAACTTGGATAGGAAAACTTTTGTATTCATTTGTTTATTGCTTTAAATTCTTTCCATACATAAAATATAAAATTTTCATTTTTTTGTGATCTACTTACGTTTTATCACTTTTTTTGTTAACGAGATGAAGGGAAAGGGAAAACTCAAGCTTTGATTTATGAAAAAAGTATACATCTAAAATGGAAATGCACAATGCACAATTGTAGAGAGAGATATTTCCAAAAAGGGTATGTAATTTTTAGGGATTGTGAACTCTTTTTAGATTTTATATCAGGTTCTGCAATCGTCGGGAAAAGGGCCAGGCGTGGGATTTTGAAATGAGTGTTGACTCCCAATTCAAAAGTCATTTCTTACGAAAATATAGCCCGTTACACATGATAAATCACTTAACAAACATCTATGATCGTTAAGTAAGGTTTCTGTAAATGGGCAAAATAATGGCTTGTTTGACTTCGGTATATATCCCACTGCACGTTCACTTGAGAATTTAATGTAATTCTCTTTAAAAGGTTCGGATCCATCGATCATTTGCATCTTTAACATGTCTCAAGCAAGCATATCCATTTTTAAAACATGTGCTGAAAAATCTCTTTCTTATAAAATTCCTAGCAATTAGGGTTGAACTAGTGGACTTTCCCACACTCGGATAACAAAACTTTTGTGTTCATTTGTGGTGTGTGAATAAATTTTCTTTACTTACATTTGTTTAGTGCTTTAAATTCTTTCCATGCATAATCTCTAAAATTTTCATTTTGTATTGATCTATTTGCCTTTTATCTCTTTTTTTGTTTATGAGAAGAAGGGAAAGTAAAAACTCAAGCTTTAATTTAAGAAAAAAGTGTACATCTAAAATGTAAATGCACAATGCACAAATGTAGAGAGAGATAATTCCAAAAAGTGTGTATAATTTTTAGGGATAGTAAACTCTTTTTTGTTTTTATATATCAGGTTATGCAATCATCCAGAAAAGGGGGAGGCGGGGGATTTTTAACCGAGTATTAACTTCCAAACCATAAGTCATTCCTTAAAAAAATATAGCCCGTTATGCATGATAAATCACTTTACAATCATCTATGATCGTTAGGTCAGCTTTTTGTAAATAGGCAAAATAATGGCTTGTTTGACTCGGGTAAATATCGCACCACACGTTCACTTGAGAATTTAATCTTATTCTCGTTAAATGGTTTGGATCCATAGGTCATTTACATCTTTAATGTGTTTCAAGCGTGCATGTCCATTTTTTAAAACAAGTGTAGAAAAATCTCTTTCTTATAAAATTTCGAGCTACTAGGGTTGAACTAGTGGAATTTCCCTAACTTGGATAACAAAACTTTATTGTTCATTTGTAATGTGTGAATAAATTTTATTTACTAACATTTGTTTATTTCTTTAAATTCTTTCCTTACATAAGCTCTAAAATTTACATTTTGTTGTGATCTATTTGCCTTTTATCTTTTTTTTCGTTTACGAGATGATGGGAAGGAGAAAACTCAAATTTTGATATGTGAAAAAGTCTACATCTAAAATGGAAATGCACAATGTACAAATGTTGAAAGAGATAATTCCAAAAAGTGTCTATAATTTTTAGAGATTGAAAACTCTTTTTAGTTTTTATATATCAGGTTCTCCAATCATCAGGAAAAGGGGGAGGCGGGGGATTTTTTAACTGACTGTTGACTCCCAATCCATAAGTCATTCCTTAAAAAAATATAGCCCGTTATGCATGATAAATCACTTTACAAACATCTATGATCATTAGGTCAGCCTTTTGTAAATGGGCAAAATCTTGGTTTGTTTGACTCGAGTAAATATCCCACCGCACGTTCACTTGAGAATTTAATGTTATTCTCTTTAAAAGGTTTGGATCCATAGGTCATTTGCATCATTAACATGTTTGAAGCATGCATATCCATATTTTAAAATATGTGTAGAAAAATGTCTTTGTTATAAAATTCTGAGCTATTAGGGTTGAACTAGTGGAATTTCCCAAACTTGGAAAACAAAACTTTTGTGTTCATTTGTGGTGTGTGATAAATTTTCTTTCCTTACATTTGTTTATTGCTTTGAATTCTTTCCATACATAAACTCTAAAATTTTCATTTTGTTGTGATCTATTTGCCTTTTATCTCTTTTTTTGTTAGTGAGATGAAGAGAAAGTGAAAACTCAAGCTTTGATTTAAGAAAAAAGTGTACATCTAAAATGGAAATACACAATGCACAAATTTAGAGAGAGATAATTCAAAAAAGTGTCTGTAATTTTTAGGAATTGTATACTATTTTTAGTTTCTATATATCATGTTCTCCAATCGACGGGAAAAGGGGGAGGCGAGGGATTTTTAACTGAGTGTTGACTCCCAATCCATAAGTCATTTCTTACAAATATATAGCCCGCTAAGCATGATAAATCACTTTACAAACATCTATGATCGTTTGGTAAGTTTTTTGTAAATTGGCAAAATTCTGGCTTGTTTGACTCTTGTAAATATCCCACTGCACGTTCACTTGAGAATTTAATGTTTTTCTCCTTAAAAGGTTTGGATCCATAGGTCATTTGCATATTTAACATGTTTCAGGCATGCATATCCATATTTTAAAACATGTGTAAAAAAATCTCTTTCTTATAAAACTCCATGCTATTAGGGTTGAACTAATGGAAATTCTCAAACCTGGATAACAAAACTTTATTGTTCATTTGTGGTGTGTGAATCAATTTTCTTTACTTACATTTGTTTATTGCTTTAAATTGTTTTGATACATAAACTCTAAAATTTTAATTTTTTTGTGATCTATTTGCCTTTTATATCTTTTTTTTATTACGAGATGAAGGGAAAGTGAAAACTGAATTTTTGATTTAAGAAAAAAGTATACATCTAAAATGGAAATGCACAATGAAAAAATTCAGGGAGAGATAATTCCAAAAAGTGTCTGTAATTTTTAGGGATTGTAAACCCTTTTTAGTTTTTTTATATCTGGTTCGACAATAATCGGGAAAAGGGGGAGGAAAGGGATTTTTAACTTAGTGTTGACTCCCAATCCATAAGTCATTCTTTAAAAAAATATAGCCCATTACGCATGATAAATCACTTTGAAATCATCTATGATCGTTAGGTCTGCTTTTTGTAAATTGGCTAAATAATGGCTTCTTTGAATCGGGTAAATATCCCACCGCACTTTCACTTGAGAATTTAATGTTATTCTCTTTAAATGGTTTGGATCCAAAGGTTATTTGCATCTTGAACATGTTTCAATCATGCATATCCATTTTTTAAAACATGGGTAGAAAAATCTCTATTTTATAAAATTCTGAGCTATTAGGGTTGAGCTAGTGGAATTTTCATAACTTGGATAACAAAAATTTTGTGTTCATTTTTGGTGTGTGAATAAATTTTATTTACTTACATTTATTTATTGCTTTAAATTCCTTCCATGCATAAACTCTAAAATTTTCATTTTTTTGTGTTTTATTTGCCTTTTATCTCTTGTTTATTAAATTCCAAGATGAAGGGAAAGGGTAAACTCCGGTTCTGATTTAAGAAAAAAGTGTACATCTAAAATGGAAATGCACAATGCACAAATGTAGAGAGAGATAATTCCAAATTCTTTTGTAATTTTTAGGGATTGTAAACTCTTTTTAGTTTTTATATATCAGGTCTTGCAATCTTCGGGAAAAGGGGTAGGCGGGGGATTTTTAACTGAGTGTTGACTCCCAATACATAAGTCATTCCTTACAAAAATATAGCCCCATACGCATGATAAATCACTTGACAATAATTTGAGATCATTAGGTCAGCTTTTTGTAAGTGGGCAAAATAATGACTTGTTTGAGTCGGGAAAATATCCCACCGCACGTTCACTTGAGAAGTTAATGTTATTCTCTTTAAAAGGTTTGGACCCATAGGTCATTTGCATCTTTAACATATTTCAAACATGCATATCAATTTTTAAAAACATGTGCAGAAAAATCTCTTTCTTATAAAATTCCGAGCTATTAGGGTTGAACTAGTGGAATTTCCCACATTTGGATAACAAAAGTTTTGTGTTCATTTGTGGTGTGTGAATAAATTTTCTATACTTACATTTGTTTATTTCTTTAAATTCTTTCCATACATAAACTCTAAAATTTTGATTTTGTTGTGATCTATTTGCCTTTTATCTCTTTTTTTTTTGTTTACAAGATATAGGGAAAGTGAAAACTCAAGTTTTGATTTAAGAAAAACGTATGCATCTAAAATGGAAATGGACAATGCACAAATGTATGGAGAGATAATTCCCAAAAGTGTTTGTAATTTTTAGGAATTTTAAACTCTTTTTAGTTTATATATTTCAAGTTCTGCAATGGTCGGGAAAAGGGGGAGGCAAGGGATTTTTACTTGAGTGTGGACTCCCAATCCATAAGTCATTCCTTACAAAAATATAGCCCGTTGCACATGATAAATCACTTTAGGTCAGCTTTTTGTAAATGGGCAAAATAATGGATTGTTTGACTCGGGTAAATATCACACCGTATGTTCACTTGAGAATTTAATGTTATTCTCTTTAAAAGGTTTGGATCCATAGGACATTTGCATCGTTCACATGTTTCAAACATGCATATCCATTTTTTAAAACATGTGTAGAAATATCTCTTTGTTATAAAATTTTGAGCTATTAGGGTTGAACAAGTGGTTTTTCCCCAACTTGGATAACAAAACTTTTGTGTTCATTTGTGGTGTGTGAATAAATTTTCTTTACTTATATTTTTTTATTCATTAAAATTATTTCTATACATAAACTCTAAAATTTTAATTTTGTTGTGATCTATTTACCTTTTATCTCATTTTTTGTTTAAGAGATGAAGGCAAAGTGAAAACTCAAGCTTTGATTTTAGAAAAAAGTATATATCTAAAAAGGACATGCACAATGCAAAAATTTAAAGAGAGATGATTCCAAAAAGTGTCTGTAATTTTTAGGAATTGTAAACTCTTTTCAGTTTTTATATATCAGGATCTACAATCGTCGAGAAAACGGGGAGGCGGGGGATTTTTAACTGAGTGGTTACTCCTAATACATAAGTCATTCCTTACAAATATATAGCCCGCTACGCATGATAAATCACTTTACAATCCTCTATGATCATTTTTTTAAAAGTTGTGTAGAAAAATCTCTTTCTTATAAAATTCCAAGCCCTAAGGGTTGAACAAGTGGAATTTCCCAAACTTGGATAACCAAACTTTTATGTTCATTTGTGGTTTGTGAATAAATTTTCTTTACATACATTTGTTTATTTCTTTCAATTCTTTCTATCCATAAACTCTAAAATTTTCATTTTGTTGTGATCTATTTTCCTTTTATATCTTTTTTTGTTTACGATATGAAGGGAAAGTGAAAAGTCAAGTTTTGATTTAAGAAAAAAGTATACATCTGAAATGGAAATGCAAAATGCACAAATGCAGAGAGAGATAATTCAAAAAAGTGTATGTAATTTTTAGGGATTGTAAACTCCGTTTAGTTTTTATATATCTGGTTCTGCAATCGTTAAGAAAAGGGGGAGGTGGAAGATTTTTAACTGAGTGTTGACTCCCAATCCATAAGTCATTCCTTACAAAAATATTGCTCGTTACGCATGATATATCACTTTACAATCATCTATGATCGTTAGGTCAACTTTCTGTAAATGGGCAAAATAATGGGTTGTTTGACTCGGGTAAATATCCCAGCACACGTTCACTTGAGAATTTAATGTTATTCTTTTTATAAGGTTTGGATCCATAGGTCATTTGCATCTTCAACTTGTTTCAAGCATGCTTATCCATTTTTTAAAACATGTGTAGAAAAATTTATTTCTTATAAAATTCCGAGCTATTAGGGTTGAACTAGTGGAATTTCCCAAACTTTGAAAACAAAAGTTTTGTGTTCAATTGTGGGGTGTGAATAAATTTTATTTACTGACATTTGTTTATTTCTCTAAATTCTATCCATACATAAACTCTAAAATTTACATTTTCATGTGATCTATTTGCCTTTTATCTCTTTTTTTTTGTTTACGAGATGAACGGAAAGCGAAAACTAAAGTTTGTATATAAGAAAAAAAATATACATCTAAAATGGAAATGCACAATGCACAAATGTAGAGAGAGATAATTCCAAAAAGTGTCAGTAACTTTCAGGGATTGTAAACTCTTTTTAGTTTTTATATATCAGGTTCTTCAATCATCGAGAAAAGGGGGAGGTGGGGGATTTTTAATTGAGTGTTGACTCCCAATCCATTAGTCAATCCTTATAAACATATAGCCCGTTACTCATGATAAATCACTTTACAATCATATATGATAGTTAGATCAGCTTTTGTAAATGGGCAAAATTATGGCTTGTTTGACTCGAGTAAATATCCCACCGCATGTTCACTTGAGAATTTATTGTTATTCTCTTTAATAGGTTTGGATCCATATGTCATTTTCGTCTTTAACATATTTCAATCATGCATATTCTTTTTTTAAAACATGTGTAGAAAAATCTCTTTCTTATAAAATTCTGAGCTATTAGGGTTGAACTAGTGGAATTTCCTAAACTTGGATAACAAATGTTTCAGTTCATTTGTGGTGTGTGAATAAATTTTCTTTACTTACATTTGTTTATTGTTTTATATTCTTTCCAGACATAAACTCTAAAATTTTCATTTTGTTGTGATCTATTTGCCTTTTATCTTTTTTTTTGTTCACGAGATGAAGGGAAAGTGAAAACTCAAGTTTTGAAGTAAGAAAAAAGTTTCATCTAAAAGGAAAATTCACAATGCACAAATGTAGAGAGAGATAATTCCAAGAAGTTTCTGTAATTTTTAGGGATTGTAAACTCTTTTTAGTTTTTATATATCTGGTTCTGCAATCGTCGAGAAAAGTGGGAGGCGAGAGATTTTTAACTGAGTGTTCACTCCTAATCATTTGCATCTTTAACATGTTTCAAGCACGTATATCCATTTTTTAAAATATGTGTAGAAAAACCTCTTTCTTATAAAATTCCAGCCTATTAGGGTTGAACTAGTGGAATTTCCCAAACTTGGATAAAATAAATTTTGTTATCATTTGTGGTGTGTGAATAAATTTTCTTTAGTTAAATTTGTTTATTGCTTCAGATTATTTCCATACATCAACTCTAAAATTTTCATTTTGTTGAGATCTATTTTCCTTTTATCTCTTTTTGGTTTTGTTTTCGAGATGAAGGAAAAGTGAAAACTCTAGTTTTGATTTAAGGAAAAAGTATACATCTAAAATGGCAATGTACAATGCCCAAATTTAGAGGGAGATAATTCCAAAAATTGACTATAATTTTTATGGATTTTAAGTTCTTTTTAGTTTTTATATATCAGGTTCTTTAATCGTCAGGAAAAGGAGGAGGCGGGGGATTTTTAACTGAGTGTTGCCTCCCAATCCTTAAGTGATTCCATAAAAAAATATAGCCCATTACACATGATAAATCACTTTACAACCATCCATGATCGTTAGGTCTGCTTTTTGTAAATGGGCAAAATAATGGCATGTTTGACTCGGGAAAATATCCCACCGCACGTTCACTTGACAAGTTAATGTTATTCTCTTTAAAAGGTTTGGATCCAAATGCCATTTGCATCTTTAACATGTTTCAAGCATGCATATCCATTTTTTAAAACATATGAAGAAAAAAATCTTTCATATAAATTCCGAGCTATTAAGGTTGAACTAGTAGAATTTCCCAAACTTGAATAACAAAACTTTTGTGTTCGTTTGTGGTGTGTGAATAAATTTTCTATACTAACATTTATTTATTGCTTTAAATTCCGTCCATGCATAAACTCTAAAATTTTCATTTTTTTGTGTTCTATTTGCCTTTTATCTCTTTTTTTTTAATTCCTAGATGAAGGGAAAGGGAAAACTCCGGTTCTGATTTAAGAAAAAAGTGTACATCTAAAATGGAAATGCACAATGCACAAATGTAGAGAGAGATAATTCCAAAAAGTGTTTGTAACTTTTAGGGATTTTAAACTCTTTTTAGTTTTTATATATCAGGTCTTGCAATCTTCGGGAAAAGGGATAGGCGGGGGATTTTTAACTGAGTGTTGACTCCCAATCCATAAGTCATTCCTTACAAAAATATAGCCCCATACGCATGATAAATCACTTGACAATAAACTAAGAACGTTAGGTCAGCTTTTTGTAAGTGGGCAAAATAATGGCTTGTTTGACTCGGGAAAATATCCCACCGCACGTTCACTTGAGAAGTTAATGTTAATCTCTTTAAAAGGTTTGGACCCATACGTCATTTGCATCTTTAACATGTTTCAAACATGCATATCAATTTTTTAAAACATGTGTAGAAAAATCTCTTTCTTATAAAATTTCGAGCTATTAGGGTTGAACTAGTGGAATTTTCCACACTTGGATAACAAAAGTTTTGTGTTCATTTGTGATGTGTGAATGAATTTTCTATACTTACATTTGTTTATTGCTTTAAATTCTTTCCATACATAAACTCTAAAATTTTTATTTTGTTGTGATCTATTTGCCTTTTATCTCTTTTTTTTTTTTTGTTTACGAGATATAGGGAAAGTAAAAACTCAAGTTTTGATTTAAGAAAAACGTATGCATCTAAAATGGAAATGGACAATGCAAAAATGTAGGGAGAGATAATTCCCAAAGTGCCTGTAATTTTTAGGGATTGTAAACTCTTTTTAGTTTATATATTTCAAGTTCTGCAATCGTCGGGAAAAGAGGGAGGAAAGGGATTTTTACTTGAGTGTGGACTCCCAATCCATAAGTCATTCCTTACAAAAATATAGCCCGTTGCACATGATAAATAACTTTAGGTCAGCTTTTTGTAAATGGGCAAAATAATGGCTTGTTTGACTCGGGTAAATATCCCACCGCACGATCACTTTAGAATTTAATGTTATTATTTTTAAAAGGTTTGGATCGATAGGTCATTTGGATCTTTAACATGTTTCAAGCATGCATATCCATTCTAAAAACATGTGTAGAAAAATCTCTTTCTTATAGAATTCCGAGTTATTTGGGTTGAACTAGTGGAATTTGCCAAACTCTGACAAAAAAATTTTTTTGTTCGTTTGTGGTGTGTTAATAAATGTTCTTTACTTACATTTGTTTATTGCTTTAAATTCTAACCATAAATAAACTCAAAATTTTTTATTTTGTTTTGATCTATGTGCCTTTTATCTCTATTTTTGTTTACGAGATGAAGGGAAAGTATACATCTAAAATGGAAATGCACCATGCACAAATGTAAAGAGAGATAATTCCAAAAAGTGTATGTAATTTTTAGGGATTGTAAACTCTTTTTAGTTTTTAAATATCAGGTTCTATAATTGTCAGGAAGAGGGGGAGGCGGGGGAATTTTAACTGAGCGTTGACTCCCAATCCATAAGTCATTCCTTAAAAAGATATAACCCGTTACACATGATAAATCACTTTACATTGATTTATGATCGTTAGGTGAGCTTTTTGAAAATGGGGAAAATAATGGCTTGTTTGACTCGGGTAAATATTCCACCGTACGTTTGAGAATTTAATGTTATTCTCTTGAACAGGTTTGGATCCATTGGTGATTTGCATCTTTAACATGTTTCAAGCATGCATATCCATTTTTTAAAACATGTGTGGAAAAATCTCGTTCATATAAAATTTTGAGCTATTAGGGTTGAACTAGTGGAATTTCCCAAAATTGGATAACAAAAGTTTTGTGTTCATTTGTGGTGTGTGAATAAATTTTATTTACATATATTTGTTTATTGCTTTAAATTCTTTCCATACATAAACTCTAAATTTTTTATTTTGTTGGGATCTATTTGCCTTTTATCTCTTATTTTTTGTTTACGAGATGGAAATGGAAAATGTACAAATGTAGAGAGAGTTAATTCCAAGAAGTGTCTGTAATTTTAAGGGATTGTAAACTCTTTTTAGCTTTTATATATCAGGTTCTGCATTCGTCGGGAAAAGGGGTAGGCAGGGGATTTTTACTTGAGTGTTGAATCCCAATCCATAAGTCATTCCTTAAAAAAAATAGCCCGTTACCATAATCTATGATCGTTAGGTCAGCTTTTTGCAAATGAGCAAAATAAGGGTTTGTTTGACTCCGGTAAATATTCCACCGCATATTCACTAGAGAATTTAATGTTATTCTCATTAAAATGTTTGGATCCATGGGTCATTTCCATCTTTAACATGTTTCAAGTATGCATATCCATATTTTAAAACATGTGTAGAAAAATCTCTTTCTTGTAAAAGTCCGAGCTATTAGGGTTAAACTAGTGGAATTTCCCAAACTCCGATAACAAAAGTTTTGTGTTCATTTGTGGAGTGTGAATAAATTTTATTTACTTTTGTTTGTTTATTGCTTTAAGTTCTTTCCATACATAAACACTAAAGTTTTCATTTTGTTGTAATCTATTTGCCTTTGATCTCTTTTTTTTTCTTTACGAGATGAAAGGAAAGTGAAAACTCAAGGTTGTATTTAAGAAAAAAGGATACATCTAAAATGGAAGTGCACAATGCACAAATGTAGAGAGAGATAATTCAAAAAACTGTCAGTAATTTTTAGGGATTGTAAACTCCAATCATCGGGAAAAAGGGGAGGTGGGGGATTTTTAACTCCGTGTTGACTCCCAATCCATATGTCATTCCTTAGAAAAATATAGCCCGTTACACATGATAAATCACTTTACAATCATCTATGATCGTTAGGTCAACTTTTTGAAAATGGGCAAAATAATGGCTTGTTTGACTTGGGTAAATATCCCACCGCACGTTCACAAGAGAATTTAATTTTATTCTCTTTAAAAGGTTTTGATTCATAGGTGATTTGCATGATTAACATGTTTCAAGCATGCGTATCCATTTTTTAAAATAATGTGTAGAAAAATCTCTTTCGCATAAAATTCCAAGCTATTTGGGTTGAAATAGTGGAATTTGCCAAACTTGGACAACAAAACTTTTTTGTTCTTTACTTACATTTGTTTATTGATTTAAAATATTTCCATACATAAACTCTAAAATTTTCATTTTGTTGTGATCTATTTGCCTTTTATCTCTTTTTTTTTTGTATCCGAGATGATGGAAAAGCGAAAATTCAAGTTTTGATTTAAGAAAAAAGTATACATCTAAAATGGAAATGCACAATGGAAAATTTTAGAGAGAGATAATTCCAGAAAGTGTCAGTAATTTTTAGGGATTGTAAACTCTTTTTAGTTTTTATATATCAGGTTCTGCAATTGTCGGCAAAAGGGGGAGGTGGGGAATTTTTAACTGAGTGTTGACTTCAAATCCATAAGTCATTCCTTACAAAAATATAGCCCGTTACACATGATAAATCACTTTACAATGATCTATGATTGTTAGGTAAACTTTTTTTAAATGGGAAAAATAATGGTTGTTTGACTCGGGTAAAAATCCCACCGCACGTTCACTTGAGAATGTAATGTTATTCTCTTTAAAAGGTTTGGATTCACTGGTGATTTTCATCATTAACATGTTTCAAGCTTGCATATCCATTTTTTAAAACATGTGTAGAAAAATCTCTTTCTTATAAAATTCCGTGCTATTAGGGTTGAACTAGTGGAATTTCCCAAACTTGGATAACAAAAGTTTTGTGTCCATTTTTGGTGTGTGAAAATTTTCTTTGCTTATATTTGTTTATTGCTTTAAATTCGTTCCATACATAAACTCTAAAATTTTCATTTTGTCGTGATCTATTTGCCTTTTATCTCATTTTGTTTATTTACGAGATTAAAGGAAAGTGAAAACACAAGTTTTTATTTAAGAAAAAGGTATACATCTAAAGTGGAAATGCACGATGCACAAATGTAGAGAGAGATCATTCCAAAATGTGTTAGTAATTTTTAGGGATTGTAAACTCTTTTTAGTTTTTACATATCTGGTTCTACAATCGTCGGGGAAAGAGGGAGGCAGGGGATCTTTAAGTGAGTGTTGACTCCCAATCCATAAGTCATTCCTTACAAAAACATTGCCCGTTACACATGATAAATCACTTTACAATCACCTATGATCATTAGGTCAGGTTTTTGTAAATGGGCAAAATAATGGCTTGTTTGTCTTGGGTAAATATCCCACCGCACGTTCACTTAAGAATTTAAAGTTGTTCTCCTTAAAAGGTTTGCATCCAACCTCATTTGAATATTTAACTTCTTTCAAGCATGCATATCTATTTGTTAACACATTTGTAGAAAAATCTCTTTCTTATAAAATTTCGAGCTATTTGGGTTGAACAAGTGGAATTACCCAAACTAGCATAACAAAACTTTTGTATTCATTTGTGTTGTGCGAATAAATTTTCTTTACTCAAATTTGTTTATTACTTTAAATTCTTTCCATACATAAATTCTAAAATTTTCATTTTGTGTGATCTATTTTCCTGTTATCTCTTTTTTCTTTTACGAGATGAAGGGAAAGTAAAAACTCCAGTTTTGATTTAAGAAAAATGTATACATCTAAAATGGAAATGCATAATGCACAAATGTAGAGAGAGATAATTCCAAAATGTTTCTGTAATTTTTAGGGATTGTAAACTCTTTTTAGCAATTATATGTCAAGTTCGGCAATCGTCGAGAAAAGGGGGAGGCAGGGAATTTTAACTTGAGTGTTGACTCCCAATCCCTAAGTCATTCCTTACAAAAATATAACCCATTATGCATGATAAATCACTTTACAATCTTCTATGATTTTTAAGTCATGGGAAAAATAATGGCTTGTTTGACTCGGGTAAATATCCCACCGCACGTTCTCATGAGAATTTAATGTTATTCTCATTAAATGGTTTTCATCCATTGGTGATTTTCATCTTTAACATGTTTCAAGCATGCACATCCATTTTTTAAAACATGTATAGAAAAATCTGTTTCTTATAAAATTCCGTGCTATTAGGGTTGAACTAGTGGAATTTCCCAAACATGGATAACAAAATTTTTGTGTTCATTTGTGGTGTGTGAATAAATTTTCTTTACTTCAGTTTGTTTATTGCTTTAAAATCTTTCCATACATAAATTCTAAAATTTTCTTTTTGTTGTGATCTATTTGCCTTTTATCTCTTTTTTTTCTTTACGATATGAAAGGAAAGTGAAAACTCAAGTTTGTATTTAAGAAAAAAGTATACATCTAAAATTGAAATGCACAATGCACAAATGTAGAGAAAGATAATTCCAAAAAGTGTCAGTAATATTTAGGAATTGTAAACTCTTTTTAGTTTTTATATATGAGATTCAGCAATAGGCGAAAAAAGGGGGAGGCAGGGGATTTTTAATCGAGTGTTGACTTCCAATCCATAAGTCATTCCTTAGAAAAATATAGCCCGTTACACATGATAAATCACTTTACAATCATCTATGATCGTTAGGTCAGCTTTTTGAAAATGGGGAAAATAATGGCTTGTTTGACTTGGGTAAATATCCATCGCACGTTCACTTGAGATGTTAATGTTACTCTCTTTAAAAGGTACGGATCCATAGGTCATTTGCATCTTTAACAGGTTTCAAGCATGCATATCCATTTTTTTAAAACATTTGTAGAAAAATCTTTTTCTTATAAAATTCCGAGCTATTAGGGTTGAACTAGTGGTGTGTGAATAAATTTTCTCTACTTACATTTGTTTATTGCTTTGAATTCTTTCCATACATAGACTCTAAAATTTTCATTTTGTTGTGATCTATTTGCCTTTAATCTCCTTTTTTTGTATCCGAGGTGAAGGGAAAGTGAAAACTCAAGTTTTGATTTAAGAAAAAATTATACATCTAAAATGGAAATGCACAATGCACAAATTTAGGGAGAGATAATTCGAAAAAGTGTCTGTAATTTTTAGGGATTGTAAACTCTTTTTAGTTTTTATATATCAGGTTCTGCAATTGTCGGGAAAAGGTGGAGGCAAGGGATTTTTAAGTGAGTGTTGTCTCGCAATCCATAAGTCAATCCTTAAAAAAATATAGCCCATTACGCATGAAAATTTTCATTACAATCATTTATGATCGTTAGGTCAGCTTTTGTAAATGGTCAAATTAATGGCTTGTTTGACTCGGGTAAATTTTCCACCGCACGATCACTTTAGAATTTAATGTTATTATTTTTAAAAGGTTTGGATCGATAGGTCATTTGGATCTTTAACATGTTTCAAGCATGCATATCCATTTCTTAAAACATGTGTAGAAAAATCTCTTTCTTATAAAATTCCGAGTTATTAAGGTTGAACTAGTGGAATTTCCCAACCTTGGATAACATAACTTTTGTGTTCATTTGTGGTGTATGAATAAATTTTCTTTACTTAAATTTGTTTATTGCTTTAAATAATTTCCATACATAAACTCTAAAATTTTCATTTTGTTAAGATCTATTTGCCTTTTATCTCTTGTTTTGTTTCCGAGATGATGGGACAGTGAAAACTCAAGTTTTGATTTAAGAAAAAAGTATAGATCTAAAATGGAAATGCACCATGCACAAATATAGAGAGAGATAATTCCTAAAAGTGTATGTAATTTTTAGGGATTGTAAACGCTTTTTAGTTTTTAAATATCAGGTTCTGTAATTGTCAGGAAAGGGGGAGGCGGGGGATTTTTAACTGAGCGTTGACTCCCATTTCATAAGTCATTCCTTACAAAAATATAACCCGTTACACATGATAAATCACTTTACATTGATTTATGATCGTTAGGCAGCTTTTTTTAAATGGGGAAAATAATGGCTTGTTTGACTCGGATAAATATTTCACCGCACGTTCACTTGAGAATTTAATGTTATTCTCTTTAACAGGTTTGGATCCGTTGGTGATTTGCATTTTTAACATGTTTCAAGCATGCATATTCATTTTTTAAAATATGTGTAGAAAAATCTCATTCATATAAAATTTTGAGCTATTAGGGTTGAACTAGTGGAATTTCCCAAACTTGGATAACAAAAGTTTTGTGTTCATTTGTGGTGTGTGAATAAATTTTATTTGCATATATTTGTTTATTTCTTTAAATTATTTCCAAACATAAACTCTAAAATTTTCTTTTTGTTGTGATCTATTTGCCTTTTATCTCTTTTTTTTTGTTTACGAGATGAAAGGAAAGTGAAAACTCAAGTTTGTATTGAAGAAAAAAGTATACATTTGAAATGGAAATGCACAATGCACAAATGTAGAGAGAGATAATTTCAAAAAGTGTCAGTAATTTTTAGAGATTGTAAACTCCTTTCAGTTTTTATATATCAGGTTCTCCAACCGTTGGGAAAAGGGGGAGGCAGGGAATTTTAACTGAGTGTTGACTCCCAATACATAAATCATTTGTTACAAAAATATAGCCCGTTACACATAATAAATAACTTTACAATCATCTATGATCGTTAGGTCAGCTTTTTGTAAATGGGCAAAATAATGGCTTGCTTGACTCCGGTATATATCCCATCGCAGGTTTAGTTGAGAATTTAATATGATTCTCTTTAAATGGTCTGGATCCATAGGTGATTTTCATCTTAACATGTTTCAAGCTTTTATATCCATTTTTTAAAACATCTGTAGAAAAATCTATTTCTTATAAAATTCTTAGGTATTACGGTTAAACTAGTGGAATTTCCCAAACTCTGATAACAAAAGTTTTGTGTTCATTTGTGGTGGGTGAATAAATTTTCTTTACTTATGTTTGTTTATTGCTTTAAGTTCTTTCCATACATAAACACTAAAGTTTTCACTTTGTTGTGATCTATTTGCCTTTTATCTCTTTTTTTTCTTTACGAGATGAAAGGAAACTGAAAACTCAAGTTTGTATTTAAGAAAAAAGGATACATCTAAAATGGAAGCGCACAATGCACAAATGTAGAGAGAGATAATTCCATAAAGTGTCAGTAATTTTTAGGGATTGTAAACTCCAATCGTCGGGAAAAGGGGGAGACGGGGGATTTTTAACTCAGTGTTGACTCCCAATCCATAAGTCATTCCTTAGAAAAATATAGCCCTTTACACATGATAAATCACTTTACTGTCATCTATGATCGTTAGGTTAGTTTTTTGAAAATGGGCAAAATAATGGCTTGTTTGACTTGGGTAAATATCCCACCGCACGTTCACTAGAGAATTTAATTTTATTCTCTTTAAAAGGTTTGGATTCGTAGGTGATTTGCATCATTAACATGTTTCAAGCATGCATATCCATTTTTTAAAACAATGTGTAGAAAAATCTCTTGCTTATAAAATTCCAAGCTATTTGGGTTGAACTAGTGGAATTTGCCAAACTTGGACAAAAAAACGTTTTTGTTCTTTACTTACATTTTTTTATTGCTTTAAATTATTTCCATACATAAACTCAAAAATTTTCATTTTGTTGTGATCTATTTGCCTTTTATCTCTTTTTTTTTTGTATTCGAGATGATGGGAAAGGGAAAACTCAAGTTTTTATTTAAGAAAAAAGTATACATCTAAAATGGAAATGCACAATACAAAAATTTAGAGAGAGATAATTCCAAAAAGTGTCAGTAATTTTTACGGATTGTAAACTCTTTTTAGTTTTTATATATCAGGTTCTGCAATTGTCGGGAAAAGGGGGAGGTGGGGGATTTTTAACTGAGTGTTGACTTCAAATCCAAAAGTCATTTCTTAAAAAAATATAGCCCATCACACATGAGAAATCACTTTACAATGACCTATGATCGTTAGGTCAATTTTTTTGTTAATGGGCAAAATATGGCTGGTTTGACTCGGGTAAAAATCTCACCACACGTTCACTTGAGAATTTAATGTTATTCTCTTTAAAAGGTTTGGATTCATAGGTGATTTGTATCAATAACATGTTTCAAGCATGCATATCCCTTTTTTAAAACATGTGTAGAAAAATCTCTTTCTTATAAAATTCCGTGCTATTAGGGTTGAACTAGTGGAATTTCCCAAACTTGTATAACAAAAGTTTTGTGTTCATTTTTGGTGTGTGAAAATTTTCTTTGCTTATATTTGTTTATTTCTTTAAATTCAATCCATACATAAACTCTAAAATTTTCATTTTGTCGTGATCTATTTGCCTTTTATCTCTTTTTTTTTTTTTAACGAGAAGAAAGGAAAGTGAAAACACAAGTTTTTATGTAAGAAAAAAGTATACATCTAAAATGGAAATGCACGATGCACATATGTAGAGAGAGATCCTTCCAAAATGTGATAGTAATTTTTAAGGATTGTAAACTCTTTTTTGCTTTTACACATCAGGTTCTACAATCATCGGGAAAAGACGGAGGCTGGGGATTTTTAACTGAGTGTTGACTCCCAATCCATAAGTCATTCCTTAAAAAAAAATTGCCCGTTACACATGATAAATCACTTTACAATCACCTATGATCATTAGGTCAGCTTTTTGTACATAGGCAAAATAATGGTTTGTTTGTCTTGGGTAAATATCCCACCGCATGTTCACTTAAGAATTTAAAGTTGTTCTCCTTAAAAGGTTTGGATCCAACCTCATTTTAATATTTAATTTGTTTCAAGCATGCATATCTATTTGTTATCACATTTGTAGAAAAATCTCTTTCTTATAAAATTCCGAGCTATTTGGGTTGAACAAGTGGAATTACCCAAACTAGAATAACAAAACTTTTGTATTCATTTGTGTTGTGCGAATAAATTTTCTTTACTCAAATTTGTTTATTACTTTAAATTCTTTCCATACATAAATTCTAAAATTTTCATTTTGTGTGATCTATTTTCTTGTTATCTCTTTTTTCTTTTACGAGATGAAGGGAAAGTAAAAACTCCAGTTTTGATTTAAGAAAAATGTATACATCTAAAATGGAAATGCATAATGCACAAATGTAGAGAGAGATAATTCCAAAATGTTTCTGTAATTTTTAGGGATTGTAAACTCTTTTTAGCAATTATATGTCAAGTTCGGCAATCGTCAGGAAAAGGGGGAGGCAGGGGATTTTTACTTGAGTGTTGACTCCCAATCCCTAAGTCATTCCTTACAAAAATATAACCCATTATGCATGATAAATCACTTTACAATCTTCTATGATTTTTAAGTCATGGGCAAAATAATGGCTTGTTTGACTCGGGTAAATATCCCACCGCACGTTCTCATGAGAATTTAATGTTATTCTCATTAAATGGTTTTCATCCATTGGTGATTTTCATCTTTAACATGTTTCAAGCATGCACATCCATTTTTTAAAACATGTATAGAAAAATTTGTTTCTTATAAAATTCCGTGCTATTAGGGTTGAACTAGTGGAATTTCCCAAACATGGATAACAAAAGTTTTGTGTTCATTTGTGGTGTGTGAATAAATTTTCTTTACTTAGGTTTTTTTATTCCTTTAAATTCTTTCCATACTTCAATTCTAAAATTTTCATTTTGTTGTGATCTATTTGCCTTTTATCACTTTCTTTTCTTTACGAGATGAAAGGAAAGTGAAATCTCAAGTTTGTATTAAAAAAAAAGTATACATCTAAAATTGAAATGCACAATACACAAATGTAGAGAGAAATAATTCCAAAAAGTGTTAGCAATTTTTAGGGATTGTAAACTCTTTTTAGTTTTTATATATAAGATTCAGCAATCGTCGAAAAAAGGGGGAGGCGGGGGATTTTTAACTCAGTGTTGACTCCCAATCCAAAAGTCATTCCTTAGAAAAATATAACCCGTTACACAGGATAAATCACTTTACAATCATCTATGATCGTTAGGTCAGCTTTTTGAAAATGGGCAAAATAATGGCTTGTTTGACTTGGGTAAATATCCCACCGCACGTTCACTTGAGAAGTTAATGTTATTCTCTTTAAAAGGTTCGGATCCATAGGTCATTTGCATCTTTAATAGGTTTCAAGCATGCATATCCATTTTTTAAAACATTTGTAGAAAAATCACTTTCTTATAAAATTCTGAGCTATTACGGTTGAACTAGTGGAATTTCCCAAACTTGGATAACATAACTTTTGTGTTCATTTGTGGGGTGTGAATAAATTTTCTCTACTTACATTTGTTTATTGCTTTAAATTCTTTCCATGCATAGACTCTAAAATTTTCATTTTTTTGTGATCTATTTGCCTTTAATCTCTTTTTTTTTGTATCTGAGATGAAGGGAAAGTGAAAACTCAAGTTTTGATTTAAGAAAAAAGTATACATCTAAAATGAAAATGCACAATGCACAAATTTAGAGAGAGATAATTCCAAAAAGTGTCTTTAATTTTTAGGGATTATAAACTCTGTTTAGTTTTTATATATCAGGTTCTGCAATTGTCGAGAAAAGGGGGAGGTGGGGGATTTTAAACTGAGTGTTGAGTCCACATCCATAAGTCATTCCTTAAAAAAATATATCCCGTTACACTTGATAAATCACTTTACAATGACCTACGATCTTAAGGTCAGCCTTTTGGAAAAGGGTTAAATAATGGCTTGTTTGACTTGGGTAAATATCCTACCGCACGTTCACTTGAGAATTTAATGTTATTCTCTTTAAAAGGTTTGGATCCATAGGTGATTTGCATCTTTAATATGTTTCAAACATGCATATCCATTTTTTAAAACATGTGTAGAAAAATCTCTTTCTTACAAAATTCCGAGCAATTAGGGTTGAACTAGTGGAATTTCCCAAAGTTGGAACACAAAAGTTTTGTGTTCATTTGTGGTGTGTGAATAAATTTTATGTACTCACATTTGTTTATTTCTAGAAATTATTCCATACATTGAGACTCTAAAATTTTCATTTTGTTGTGATCTATTTGCCTTTGATCTCTTTTTTTTTTTTGTTTCAGAGATGAAGGGAAAGTGAAAACTCAAGTTTTGATTTAAGAAAAAAGTATACCTCTAAAACGAAAATGCAAAATGCACAAATTTAGAGAGAGAAAATTCCAAAAAGTTTGAGTAATTTTTAGGGATTGTAAACTGTTTTTAGTTTTTATATATCAGGTTCTGCAATTGTCGGGAAAAGGGGATGGTGGGGGATTTTAAACTGAGTGTTGACTCCAAATCCATAAGTCATTCCATACAAAAATATGGCCCGTTACACATGATAAATCACTTTACTATCATCTATGATCGTTAGTTCAGATTTTTGTAAATCGGCAAAATAATGGTTTTTTTTACTCGGGTAAATATCCCACCGCACGTTCACTTGAGAATTTAATGTTATTCTCTTTAAAAGGTTTGGATCCATAGGTCATTTGCATCTTTATCATGTTTCAAGCATGCATATCCATTTTTTAAAACATGTGTAGAAAAATCTCTTTCTTATAAAATTCCGAGCTATTAGGGATGAACTAGTGGAATTTCCCAAACTTGGATAACAAAAGTTTTGTGTTTATTTGTGGTGTGTCAATAAATTTTCTTCATTTACATTTTTTTATTTCTTTAAATTTTTTCCATACAAAAACTCTAAAATTTTCATTTTGTTTAATCTATTCGCCTTTTATCTTTTTTTTTTGTTTAAGAAAAAAGTATACATCAAAAAATGAAATGCACAATGCACAAATGTAGAGAGAGATAATTTCAAAAAGTGACAGTAATTTTTCGGGATTGTAAACACTTTTTAGTTCTTATATATCGAGTTCTGCAAACATCAGGAAAAGGGGGAGGCGGGGGATTTTTAACTAGGTACTGACTCCCAATCCATAAGTCATTTCTTACAAAAATATAGCTCGTTACACATGATAAATCACTTTACAATAATCTATGATCGTTAGGTCTGCTTTTTATAAGTTTTGGATCCAAGGTCATTTGAATCTTGAACATGTTTCAAGCATGAATATCCATTTTCTAAAACATGTGTAGAAAAATCTCTTTCTTATAAAATTCCGAGCTATTAGGGTGGAACAAGTGGAATTAACAAAACTTGAATAACAAAACTTTTGTGTCCAATTGTATTGTGTGAGTAAATTTTCTTTACTTACATTTGTTTATTGCTTCAAATTCTTTCCATACATAAGCCCTAAAATTTTCATTTTGTTGTAATCTATTTTCCTTTTATCTCTTTTTTTCTTTTACGAGATGAAGGGAAAGTGAAAACTCAAGTTTTCATGTAAGAAAAAAAGTATACATATAAAATGGAAATGCACAATGCAAAAATTTTGAGAGTGATAATTCCACAAAGTTTCTGTAATTTTTAGGGATTGTAAACTCTTTTTAGGTTTTATATATCACGTTCTGCAATCGTCGGGAAAAGGGGGAAGCGGGGAATTTTTAACTAAGTTTTGACTCCCAATGCATAAGTCATCCCTCACAAAAATATAGCCCGTTACACATGATAAATCACTTTGCAATCATCTATGATCGTTAGGTCAACTTTTTGTAAATGGGCAACATAATGGCTTGTTTGACTCGAGTAAATATCCCACCACACATTCACTTGAGAAGTTAAATTTTATTCTCTTTAAAAGGTTTGGATCCATAGGTCTTTTGCATGTTTAACATATTTCAAGCATTCGTATCCATTTTTTAAAACTAGTGTAGAAAAATCTCTTTCTTATAAAATTTTGATCTATTAGGGTTGAACTAGTGGAATTACCAAAGCGTGGATTACAAAAAATTTGTGTTCATTTGTGATGTGTAAATAAATTTTCTTTTTGTACATTTTTTTATTGCTTTAAATTCTTCGATACATAAACTCTAAAATTTTCATTTTGTTGTGATCTATTTGCCTGTTATCTCTACTTTTTGTTTGCGAGATGAAGGGAAAGTGAAAACTCAAGTTTTGATTTAAGTAAAAGTATACATATAAAATGAAAGTTCAAATTGAACAAATGTAGAGAGTGATAATCCTAAAATGTGTTTTTAGTTTTTAGAGAATGTAAACTCTTTTTAGTTTTTACATATCAAGTTCTGCAATCTTCGAGAAAAGGGGGAGGCAAGGGATTTTTAACTTAGTGTTGTCTCCCAATCCATAAGTCATTCCTTAAAAAAATATTGCACGTTACGCCTGATAAATCACTTTACAATCTTATATGATTGTTAGGTCAGCTTTTTGTAAATGGGCAAAATAATGGCTTGTTTGACTCGGATAAATATCCCACTACGCTTTCACACGAGAATTTAATGTTATTCTCTTTAAAAGGTTTGGATCCATAGGTCATTTGAATCTTTAACATGTTTCAAGCATGAATATCCATTTTTTAAAACATGTGTAGTAAAATCTCTTTCTTATCAAATTCCGAGTTCTTGGGGTTGAACTAGTTGAATTTCCCAAACTTGGATAACAAAAGTTTTTTGTTCTTTAGTGGTGAGTGAATAAATTTTATTTACTTCCATTTGTTTATTTCTTTAAATTCTTTCCTTAAATAAACTCTAAAATTTTCATTTTGTTGTGATCTTTTTGCCTTTTATCCATTTTTTTTTTGTTTAAGACATGAAGGGAAAGTGAAAACTCAAGTTTGTATTTAAGAAAAAAGTATACAGCTAAAATGGAAATGCACAACGCACAAATGTAGAGAGAGATAATTCAAAAAGTGTCAATAATTTTTAGGGATTGTAAAATCTTTTTAGTTTTTATATATCAAGGTTCTAGAATCGTCGAGAAAAGGGAGAGGTGGGGGATTTTTAACTGAGTGTTGACTACCAATCCATAAGTCATTCCTTACTAAAATATAGCCCATTACACATGATAAATCACTTTACAATTATCTATGATCGTAAGGTTAGATTTTTGGAAATGGGCAAAATAATGGCTTGTTTGACTAGGTTAAATATCCCACCGCATGTTCACTTGAGAATTTAATGTTATTCTCTTTAAAAGGATTAGATCCATAAGTCATTTGAAACTTTAACATGTTTCAAGTTTGCATATCCATTTCTTAAAACATGTGTAGAAAAATTTCTTTCTTATAAAATTTTGAGCTATTAGGGTTGACCAAGTGGAATTACCCAAACTTGGATAACAAAACTTTTGTGTTCATTTGTGTTGTGTGAATAAATTTTCTTTACTTACATTTGTTTAGTGCCTTAAATTTTATTCATATATAAACTCTAAAATTTTCATTTTGTTGTGATATATTTGTCTTTTATCACTTTTTTTGTGTACGAGATCAAGGGAAAGTGAAAACTCAAGTTTTTATTTAAGACAAAAGTTTACAACTAAAATGGAAATGCACAATGCACAAATATACAGAGGGATAATTACAAAACGTTTCTGTAACTTTTAGGGATTGTAAACTGTTTTTAGTTTTTATATATCAGGTTCTGCAATCATCGGGAAAAGGGGGAGGTGGGGATTTTTAACTGAGTGTTGACTCCCAATCCATATGTCAATCCTTACAAAAATATAGCCCGTTACACATGATAAATCACTTTACAATCATCTATGATCGTTCGGTCAACTTTTTGTTAATGGGCAAAATAATGGCTTGTTTGACTCGGGTAAAGATCCCTCCCCACGTTCAGTTGAGAAGTTTATGTTATTCTTTTTAAAATGTTTGGATCTATAGGTCATTTGCTTCTTTAACCAGTTTCAAGCATTTATATCCATTTTTTAATACATGTGTAGAAAAATCTCTTTCTTTTAAAATTCTGAGCTATTAGGGTTGAACTAGTGGAAATTCCAAAACTTGAATAACATAACTTTTGTGTTCATTTGTGGTGTGTAAATAAAATTTCTTTACTTACATTTGTTTATTGCTTTAAATTATTTCCTTACATAAACTCTAAAATTTTCATTTTGATGTGATCTGTTTGCCTTTTATCTCTTTTTTTTTGTATCTGAGATGAAGGAAAAGTGAAAATCAAGTTTTGATTTAAGAAAAAAGTATGCATCTAAAATGGAAATGAACAATGCACAAATTTAGAGAGAGATAATTCGGAAGACTGTCTGTAATTTTTAGGGATTGTAAATACTTTTTAGTTTTTATATAGCATGTTCTGCATTTGTCGGCAAAAGGGGGAGGTGGGGGATTTTTAACTCAGTGTTGACTACCAATCCATAAGTCATTCCTTAAAAAAATATAGCCCATTACATAGGATAAATCACTGTACAATGATCTATGATCGTTAGGTGAGTTTTTTGTAATTGGGCAAAATAATGGCTTGTTTGACTCGGGTAAATATCCCACCGCATGTTGACTTGAGAATTTAATGTTATTCTCTTTAAAAGGTTTGGATCCATAGGTGATTTGCATCTTTAACATGTCTCAATCATGCATATTCATTTTTAAAAACATGTGTTGAAAAATCTCTTACTTATAAAATTCCGAGCGATTAGGGTTGAAATAGTGGAATTTCCCAAACTTGGATCACAAAAGTTTTGTGTTCATTTGTGGTGTGTGAATAAATTTTCTTTACATACATTTGTTTATTGCTTTAAATACATTCCATCCATAAACTCTAAAATTTTTATTTTGTTGTGATCTATTTGCCTTTTATCACTTTTTTGTTTACAAGATGAAAGGAAAGTGAAAACTCAAGTTTTTATTGAAGAAAAAAGTACACATATAAAATGGAAATGCACAATGAACAAATGTAGAGAGAGATAATTCCAAAAAAGTGTCAGTAATTTTTAGGGATTGTTAACTCTTTTTAGTTTTTATATATTAAGGTCAGAAAACGTCGGGAAAAGGGGTAGGAGGGGGATTTTTAACTGAGTGTTGACTCCCAATCCATAAGTCATTCCTTACAAAAATATAACCCGTTACACATGATAAATCATTTTACAATCATCTACGATCGTTAGGTCAGCTTTTTGTAAATAGGAAAATAATGGCTTGTTTGACTCTGGTAAATATCCCACCGGACGTTCACTTGAGAATTTAATGTTATTTTCTTTAAAAGGTTTGGATCCAAAGATCATTTGCATTTTTAACTTATTTAAATCATGCATATCCATTTTTTAAAACATGTGTAGAAAAGTCTCTTTCTTATACAATTCCGAGCTAATAGGGTTGAACTAGTGGAATTTCCTAAACTTGGATAGCAAAAGTTTTGAGTTCTTTTCTGGTATTTGAATAAATTTTCTTCACTTTCATTTTTTAATTTCTTGAAATTCTTTACGTACATAAACTCAAAATATTTTTTTCTGTTGTGATCTTTTTTCCTTTTATATCTTTTTTTTGTTGACGAGATGAAGGGAAAGTGAAAACTCAAGTTTTGATTTAAGAAAAAGTATACAACTAAAATGGAAATGCACAATCCACAAATGTAGAGAGAGATAATTCCAAAAAGTGCCTATAATTTTTAGGGATTGTAAACTCTTTTTAATTTTTAAATCTCAGGTTCTGCAATCGTCGGGAAAAGGGGGTGGCAGGGGATAAGTTCTTCATTACAAAAATATAACCCATTACACATGATAAATAAATTTACAATCATCTATGATCGTCAGGTCTGCTTTTTGTAAATGGGCAAAATAAACGCTGGTTTGACTCATGTAAATATCCCACCCCACGTTCACTTGAGAATTTAATATTATTCTCTTTAAAAGGTTTGGATCCATAGGTCATTTGCATCTTTAACATGTTCCAAGCATGCATATACATTTTTTAGAACATGTGTAGAAAAATCTCTTTCTTATAAAATTCTGAGCTATTAGGGTTGAACTAGTGGAATTTCCCAAACTTGGATAACAAAACTTTCGGGTTCATTTGTGGTGTGTGAATAAATTTTCTTTACTTACATTTGTTTATTGCTTTAAATTCTTTCCATTAATAAACTCTAAAATTTTCAGTTTGTTGTGATCAATTTGAATTTAATCTCTTTTTTTTGTTTACGAGATGAAGGAAAAGTAAAAACTCAAGTTTTGATTTAAGAAAAAAGTATATATCTAAAATTGAAATGCACAATGCACAAATTTAGAGAGACATAATTCATGAAAGTGCCTGTAATTTTTAGGGATTTTTTAGTTTTGATATATCAGGTTCTGCAATCGTCGAGAAAAGGGGGTGGCTGGGGATTTTTAACTGAGTGTTGACTCCCAATCCATAAGTGATTCCTTACAAAATTATATCCCGTTATGCATAATAAATCTCTTTACAATCATCTATGACCCTTAGTGCAACATTTTGTAAATAGCCAAGTTAATGGCTTGTTTGACTCGGGTAAATATCCCACCGCACGTTCACTTGAGAATTTAGTGTTATTCTCTTTAAAAGGTTTGGATCCATAGGTCATTTGCATCTTTAACATGTTTCAAGCAAGCATATCCATTTTTTAAAATATATGAAGAAAAATCGCTCTCTTATAAAATTCAGAGCTACTACGGTTGAAGTAGTGGAATTTCCCAAACTTGGATAACAAAAAATTTGTATTTGAATGTGGTGTGTAAATAAATTTTATTTTCTTTATTTTGTATATTGCTTTAAATTCCTTCCTTACATAAACTCTAAAATTTTCAGTTTGTTGTGATCTATTTGCCTTTTATCTCTTTTTTCTGTTTTCGAGATGAAGGGAAAGTGAAAACTCAAGTTTTGATTTAAGAAAAAAGTATACATCTAAAATAGAAATGCAAAATGCACAAATATAGAGAGAGATAATTCTAAAATGTGTTTGTAATTTTTTGGGGTAGTAAACTCTTTTTAGTTTTTATATATCATGTTCAGCAATCTTCGTGGAAAGGGGGAGGCGGGGATTTTTAACTGAGTGTTGACTCCCAATCCATAAATCATTTCTTACAAAAGTATAGCCCGTTATGCATGATAAATCACTTTGCAATCACCTATAATCGTTAGGTCGACTTTTTGAAAATGGGCAAAATAATGGCTTTTTTGACTCGGGTAAATATCCCACCGCACGTTCACTTGAGAATTTAATGTTATTCTCTGTAAAAGGTTTGGATCCATAGGTCATTTTCATCTATCACATATCTCAAGCATGCATATCCATTTTTTAAAAGATCTGTAGAAAAATTTCTTTCTTATAAAATTCCGAGCTATTAGGGTTTAACTAGTGGAATTTCCCAAGCTTGGAAAACAAAACTTTTGTGTTCATTTGTGGTGTGTGAATAAATTTTCTTTACTTACATTTTTTTATTGCTTTAAATTATTTCCATACGTAAATTCTTTTTTTTTGTTTACAAGATGAAGGGAAAGTGAATACTGAAATTTTTTTTTAAGAAAAAAGTATACATCTAAAATGGAAATGCACAATGCTCAAATGTAAAGAGAGATAATTTTAAAAAGTGTTTGTAATTTTTCGGGATTGTAAACTCTTTTTAGTATTTATATATTTGTTTCTTCAATAGTCGGGAAAAGGGGGAGGCGGGGGATTTTTAACTGAGTGTTGACTGATAATCCATAAGTGATTCCATACAAAAACATAGCCCATTACGCATGATAAATCACTTTACAATCATCTATGATCATTAGGTCAACTTATTGTAAATGGGCGGCTTGTTTGACTCAGGTAAATATCCCACCGCACGTTCTATTGAGAATTTAATGTTATTCTCTTTAAAAGATTTGGATACATAGGTCATTTCCATATTTAACATGTTTCAAGCAAGCATATCCATTTTTTAAAACGTATATAGATAAATCTCTTTCTTATAAAATTCCGAGCAATTAGGGTTGAACTAGTCGGATTACCCGAACTTGGATAACAAAACATTTGTGTTCATTTGTAGGGTGTGAATAAATTTTCCTTACTTACATTTGTTTATTGCTTTAAATTGTTTCCATACATAAAGTCTAAAATTTTCATTTTGTTATGATCTATTTGCCGTTTATCTCTTTTTTTTGTTTACGAGATGAACGGGAAGTGAAAAATCTAGTTTTTATTTAAGACAAAAGTATACGTTTAAAATGGAAATGGACAATGCACAAAAGTCGAAAGAGATAATTCCAAAAAGTGTCTGTAATTTTTAGGGATTGGAAGCTCTTTTAAGTTTTTATATTTTAGGTTCGGCATTCGTCGAGAAAAAGGGGAGGCGGGGGATTTTTAACTTAGTGTTGACTCCCAATCTATAAGTCATTCCTTGCAAAAATATAGCCCGTTACGAATGATAAATCATTTTGCAATCATCTATGATTGTTAGGTCACTATTTTGTAAATGGGCAAACTAATAGTTTTTTTGACTCGGGTAAATATCCCATCGCACGTACACTTCAGAATTTAATGTTATTCTCTTTAAAAGATTTGGATCCATAGGTCATTTGAATCTTTAACATGTTTAAAGAATTCATATCCATTTTTCCAAACATGTGTAGAAAAATATCTTCTTATAAAATTCTGAGCAATTAGTGTTGAACTAGTGCAATTTCCCGAACTTGGAAAACAAAAATTTAGTGTTCATTTGTCCTGTGTGAATAATTTTATTTATTTAATTTTTTTATTGCTTTAAATTCTTTCCCAACATAAAATCTAAAATTTTCAGTTTGTTGTGATCTATTTGCCTTTTATCTCTTTTTTTTGTTTACAAGATGAAGGGAAAGTGAAAACTCAAGTTTTGATTTAAGAAAATAGTATACATCTAAAATGGAAATGCACAATGCAAAATTTTAGAGAGATAATTCCAAAAAGTGTTTGTAATTTTTAGGGAGTGTAAACTCTTTTTAGTTTTTATATATCAGGTTCTGCAATCGTCGGGAAAAGGGGGACACAGGGGATTTTTAACGGAGTGCTGACTCCCAATCCATAAGTCATTCCTTACAAAAATATAGCCCGTTATGCATTATAAATCGCTTTACAATCATCTATGATCCTTTGTCCAGCTTTTTGTAAATTGGCAAAACAATGGCTTGTTTGACTCGGGTAAATATCCCATCGCGCGTTCACTTGAGAATTTAATGTTATTCTATTTAAAAGATTTGGATCCATAGGTCATTTTCATCTTGAACATGTTTCAAGCATGCATATCCATTTTTTAAAACATGTGTAGAAAAATCTCTTTCTTATAAAATTCCGAGCTATGAGGGTTGAACTAGTGGAATTTCCCAAACTTGGATAACGAAACTTTTGTGTTCATTTGTGGTGTGTGAATAAATTTTCTTTTCTTACATTTGTTTATTGCTTTGAATTCTTTCCATACATAAACTCTAAAATTTTCAGTTTGTTGTGATCTATTTGCCTTTATCTCTTTTTTTTGTTTACGGGATGAAGGAAAAGTGAAAACTCATGTTTTGAGTTAAGAAAAAAGTATACATCTTAAATGGAAATGAACAATGCAAAAATTTAGAGAGAGACAATTCCTAAAAGTGTTTGTAATTTTTAGGGATTGTAACTCTTTTTAGTTTTTATATATCTGGTTCTGCAATCGTCGGGAAATGGGGGAGGCGAGGGATTTTTAACTGAGTGTTGACTCCCAATGCATAAGTCACTCCTTACAAAAATATAGCCCGTTACGCATGATAAATCACTATACAATCAACTATGATCCTTCGTTCAGCTTTTTGTTGATGGGTAAAATAATGGCTTGTTTCACTCGGGTAAATATCCCACCGCACGTTCACTTCAGAATTTAATGTTATTCTCTTTAAAAGGTTTGGATCCATATGCAATTTACATCTTTAACACGTTTCAAGCATGCATATCCATTTTTTAGAACATGTGTAGAAAAATCACTTTCTTTTTAATTTCAGAGCTATTAGGGTTGAACTAGTGGAATTTCCCAAAGTTGGATCACAAAAGTTTTATGTTCATTTGTGGTGTGTGAATAAATTTTCTCTACTCTCATTTGTTTATTGCAAGAAATTCTTCCATAACTCTAAAATTTTCATTTTGTTGTGATCTATTTTCCTTTTATCTCTTTTTTTGTTTCCGAGATGAAGGGAAAGTAAAAACTCAAGTTTTGATTTAAGAAAAAAGTTTACATCTAAAATGAAAATGCACAATGCACAGATTTAGAGAGAGATAATTCCAAAAAGTGTGTGAAATTTTTAGGGATTGTAAAATTTTTTAGTTTTTATATATCAGGTTCAAATATTGTCAGGAAAAGGGGGTGGTGGGCGATTTTAACCTGAGTGTTGACTCCAAATCCACAAGTCATTCCATACAAAAATATAGCCCGCTACACATGATAAATCACTTTACAATCATCTATGATCGTTCGGTCAGCTTTTTGTAAATGGGCAAAATAATGGCTTGTTTGACTCAGGTAAATATCCCAGTGCATGTTCACTTGAGTATTTAATGTTATTCTCTTTAAAAGGTTTAGATCCATAGGTCATTTGCATCTTGAACGTGTTTCAAACATGCATATCAATTTTTTAAAACATGTGTAGAAAAATCTATTTCTTATAAAATTCCAACTATTAGGGTTGAACTAGTGGAATTTCCCAAACTTGGATAACAAAACTTTTGTGTTCATTTGTGTTGTGTGAATAAATTTTGTTTACATACATTTTTTTATTTCTTTAAATACTTTCCATACATAAACTCTAAGATTTTTATTTTGTTGTGATCTATTTGCCTTTTATCTCTTTTTTTTTTGTTGACGAGATGAAAGGAAAGTGAAAACTCAAGTTTTTATTGAAGAAAAAAGTATACATCTAAAATGGAAATGCACAATGCATAAATTTAGAGAGAGATAATTCCAAAAAGTGTAAGTAATTTTTAGGGATTGTAAACTCTTTTTAGTTTTTATATATTAAGTTCTAGAATCGTCGGGAAATGGGATAGGAGGGGGATTTTTAACTGAGTGTTGACTCCCAATCCATAAGTCATTCCTTACAAAAATATAACCCGTTACACATGATAAATCACTTTACAATCATCTACGATCATTTGGTTAGCTTTTTGTAAATAGAAAAATAATGACTTGTTTGACTCGGGTAAATATCCCACCGGACATTCACTTGAGAATTTAATGTTATTCACTTTAAAAGGTTTGGATCCATAGGTCATTTGCATATTTAACTTATTTCAATCATGCATATCCATTTTTTAAAACATGTGTAGAAAAATCTCTTTCCTATAAAATTTCGAGCTAATAGGGTTGAACTAGTGGAATTTCCTAAACATGGATAACAAAAGTTTTGTGTTCATTTGTGGTGTGTGAATAAATTTTCTTTACTTGAATTTTTATATTTCTTAAAATTCCTTACTTACATAAACTCAAAATTTTTTGTTTTGTTGTGGTCTTTTTTCCATTTATCTGTTTTTTTTGTATACGAGAAGAAGGGAAAGTGAAAACTCAAGTTTTGATTTAAGAAAAAAGTATAGATCTAAAATGGAAATGCACAATGAACAAATGTAGAGAGTTATAATTCCAAAGAGTGCCTATAATTTTTAGGGATTGTAAAATCTTTTTAGTTTTTATATATTAGGTTCTGCAATCATCGGGAAAAGGGGGTGGAGGGGGGATTTTTAACTGAGTGTTGACACCCAATCCATAAATCCTTCCTTACAAAAATATAGCCTATTACACTTGATAAATAGCTTTACAATTATCTATGATCGTTAGGTCAACTTTTTGTAAATGGGAAAAATAAACGCTTGTTTGACTCAGGTAAATATCCCACCGCACGTTCACTTGAGAATTTAATATTATTCTCTTTAAAAGGTTTGCATCCATAGGTCATTTGCATCTTTAACATGTTTCTAGCATGCATATCCATTTTTTAGAACATGTGTAGAAAAATCTCTTTCTTATAAAATTCTAAGCAATTAGGGTTGAACTAGTAGAATTTGCCCAACTTGGATAACAAAACTTTCGTGTTCATTTGTTGTGTGTAAATAAATTTTCTTTACATTAATTCGTTTATAGCTTTAAATTCTTTCCATACATAAACTCTAAAATTTTCAGTTTGTTGTGATCTATTTGAATTTTATCCGTCTTTTTTTTTTACGAGATGAAGGAAAACTGAAAACTCAAGTTTTGATTTAAGAAAAAATTATATATCTAAAATGGAAATGCACAATGCACAAATTTAGAGAGAGATAATTCATGAAAGTGCCTGTAATTTTTAGGGATTGTAAACTCTTTTTAGTTTTTATATATCAGGTTCTGTAATCGTCAAGAAAAGAGGGTGGCGGGGGATTTTTAACTGAGTGTTGACTCTCAATCCATAAGTAATTCCTTACAAAAATGTAGTCCGTTACGCATAATAAATCTCTTTACAATCATCTATGATCCTTAGTTCAGCTTTTTGTAAATGAGCAAAATAATGGCTTGTTTGACTCGAGTAAATATCCCACTGCACGTTTACTTGAGAATGTAGTGTTATTCTCTTTAAAAGGTTTGGATCCATTGGTCATTTGAATCTTTAACATGTTTCAAGCATGCATATCCTTTTTTATAAATATTTGTAGAAAAATGCTCTCTTATAAAATTCAGAGGTATTACAGTAGAAGTAATGGAATTTCCCAAACTTGGATAACAAAAATTTTGTATTCATTTGTGGTGTGTGAATAAATTTTCATTACTTACTTTTGTATATTTCTTTAAATTCCTTCCATACATAAACTCTAAAATTTTCAGTTTGTTGTGATCTATTTCCCTTTTATCTCTGTTTTTCGTTTACGAGATGAAGGCAAAGTGAAAACTCAAGTTTACATTTAAGAAAAAAGTATACATCTAAAATGGAAATGAAAAATGCAGAAATATATAGAGAGATAATTCCTAAAAGTTTTTGTAAGTTTTTGGGATTGTAAACTCTTCTTAGTTTTTATAAATCAGGTTCAGCAATCTTCGATAAAAGGGAGAGGCGGGGGATTTTTAACTGAGTGTTGACTCCCAATCCATATGTCATTTCTTAAAAAAATATAGCCCGTTATGCATGATAAAACATTTTACAATCACCTATAATCGTTAGGTCAGCTTTTTTTAAATGGGCAAAATAATGGCTTTTTTTAATAGGGTAAATATCCCACCGCACGTTCACTTGAGAATTTAATGTTATTCTCTTTAAATTGTTTGGATCCATAGGTCATTTGCATCTACCACATATTTCAAGCATGCATATCCATTTTTTAAAAGATCTGTAGAAAAATCTCTTTCTTCTAAAATTCCGAGCTATTAGGGTTGAACTAGTGGAATTTCCCAAACTTGGAAAACAAAACTTTTGTGCTCATTTGTGGTGTGTGAATAAATTTTCTTTACTTACTTTTGTTTATTGCTTTAAATTCTTTCCATACATAAACTCTAAAATTTTCATTTTGTTGTGATCTATTTGCCATTTATATCTTTTTTTTGTTTACGAGATGAAGGGAAAGTGAAAAATCAAGTTTTTATTTAAGAAAAAAGTATACATGTAAAATGGAAATGCCCAATGCTCAAATGTAGAGAGAGATAATTCCAAAAAGTGTTTGTAATTTTTCGGGATTGTAAACTCTTTTTTAGTATTTATATGTCACGTTCTTCAATAGTCGGGAAAAGGGGGAGGTGGGGGATTTTTAACTGAGTGTTGACTCCCAATCCATAAGTCATTCCAAACAAAAATATAGCCCGTTACGCATGATAAATCACTTTACAATCACCTATGATCGTTAGGTTAGCTTTTTGTAAATAGGCAAAATAATGGCTTGTTTGACTAAGGTAATATCCCACCGCACATTCTGTTGAGAATTTAATGATATTCTCTTTAAAATATTTGGATCCATAGGTCATTTGAATCTTTAACATGTTTCAAGAATGCATATCCATTTTTTAAAACATATATAGATAAATCTCTTTCTTATAAAATTCCGAGCTATTAGGGTTGAACTAATGGAATTACCCAAACTTGGATAACAAAACATTTGTGTTCATTTGTAGGGTGTGAATAAATTTTCCTTACTTACATTTCTTTATTGTTTTAAATTGTTTCCGAATATAAACTCTGAAATTTTCATTTTGTTGTGATCTATTTGCCTTTTATCTCACTTTTTTGTTTACGAGATGAAGGGGAAGTGAAATCTCAAGTTTTTATTTAAGAAAAAGTATACGTTTAAAATGCAAATGGACAATGCACAAAAGTAGAGAGAAATAATTCCATAAAGTGTCCGTAATTTTTAGGGATTGGATGCTCTTTTTATTTTTATATTTCAGGTTCTACAATCGTCGGGAAAAGGGGGAGGCGGAGAATTTTTAACTAAGTGTTGACTCCCAATCCATAACTCATTCTTTACAAAAGTATAACCCATTACGAATGATAAATCACTTTACAATCATGTATGATCGTAAGGTCACCTTTTTGTAAATGGGCAAACTAATGGCTTATTTGACTCGGGTAAATATCCCATTGCACGTACACTTGAGAATTTAATGTTATTCTCTTTTAAAGGTTTGGATCCATAGGTCATTTGCATATTTAACATGTTTAAAGCATGCATATCTATTTTTTAAAACATGTGTAGAAAAAAATCTTCTTATAAAATTCCAAGCTCTTACGGTTGAATTTCCCAAACTTGGATAACAAAAATTTTGTGTTCATTTGTCATGTCTGAATAATTTTATTTTTTAAAATTTTTTTATTGCTTTAAATTCTTTCCAAACATAATCTCTCAAATTTTCAGTTTGTTGTGATCTATTTGCCATTTATCTCTTTTTTTTGTTTATGAGATGAAGGGAAAGTGAAAACTCAAGTTTTGATTTAAGAAAAAAGTATACATCTAAAATGGAAATGTAGAATGCACAAATGTAGAGGGAGATAATTCCAAAAAGTGCCTGTAATTTTTAGGGATTGCAAACTCTTTTTAGTTTTTATATATCAGGTTCTACTATTGCCGGGAAAATGGGGTGGCGGGGCATTTTTAACTGAGTGTTGACTCCCAATCCATAAGTCATTCCTAACAAAAATATAGCCCGTTACGCATGATAAATCACTTTACAATCATCTATGATCGTTAGGTCAACTTTTCGTAAATGGGCAAACTAATGGTTTGTTTGACTCGGGTAAATATCCCACCACACGTTCACTTGAGAATTTCATGTTATTCTCTTTAAAAGGTTTGGATCCATAGGTCATTTTCATCTTGAACATGTTTCAAGCATGCATATCCATTTTTTAAAACATGTGTAGAAAAATATATTTCTTATAAAATTCGGAGCTATAAGGGTTGAACTAGTGGAATTTCCCCAACTTGGATAACATAACTTTTGTGTTAATTTGTGGTGTGGGAATAAATTTTCTTTACTTACATTAGTTTATTGCTTTAAATTCTTCAGTACATAAACTCTAAAATTTTCATTTTGTAGTGATCTATTTGCCTATTGTCTTTTTTTTTTTGTTTGCGAGATCTAGGAAAAGTGAAAACTCAAGTTTTGATGTAAAAATAAAGTATACATCTAAATTGAAATTCACAATGCACAAATAGAGAGAGACATAATTCCAAAAAGTGTCTTTAATTTTTAGAGACTGTAAACTCTTTTTAGTTTTTATATATCATGTTCTGCAATCGTCGAGAAAAGGGGGAGACGGGTGATTTTTATCTGACTGTTGACTCCCAATCCATAAGTCATTCCATACAAAATATAGCCTTTTACAATCATCTATGATCGTTAGGTTAGCTTTTTGTAAATGGGCAAAATAATGGCTTGTTTGACTCGGGTAAATATCCCACCACACGTTCACTTAATAATTTAATGTTATTCTCTCTAAAACGTTTGGAACCATAGGCCATTTGCATCTTTAACATGTTTCAAAAATGCATATCCATTTTTTAAAACATGTGTAGAAAAATCTCTTTGTTATAAAATTCAGAGCACTTAGGGTTGAACTAGTGGAATTTCCCCAACTTGGATAACAAAACTTTCGTGTTCATTTGTTCTGTGTGAATAAATTTTCTTTACATACATTCGTTTATAGCTTTAAATTCTTTCCATACATAAACTCTAAAATTTTCAATTTGTTGTGATCTATTTGAATTTTATCTCTTTTTTTTTTTTTACGAGATGAAGGAAAAGTGAAAACTCAAGTTTTGATTTAAGAAAAAATTATATATCTAAAATGGAAATCTAAAATGCACAAATTTAGAGAGAGATAATTCATGAAAGTTCCTGTAATTTTTAGGGATTGTAAACTCTTTTTAGTTTTTATATATCAGGTTCTGTAATCGTCAGGAAAAGAGGGAGGCGGGGGATTTTTAACTGAGTGTTGACTCCCAATCCATAAGTAATTCCATACAAAAATATAGTCCGTTACGCATAATAAATCTCTTTACAATCATCTATGATCCTTAGTTCAGCTTTTTGTAAATGGGCAAAATATTGGCTTGTTTGACTTGGGTAAATATCCCACCGCACGTTCACTTGAAAATGTAGTGTTATTCTCTTTAAAAGGTTTGGATCCATTGGTCATTTGATTCTTTAACATGTTTCAAGCATGGATATCCTTTTTTATAAATATTTGTAGAAAAATGCTCTCTTATAAAATTCAGAGGTATTACGGTAGAAGTAATGGAATTTCCCAAACTTGGATAACAAAATTTTTGTATTCATTTGTGGTGTGTGAATAAATTTTCTTTACTTACTTTTGTATGTTTCTTTAAATTCCTTCCATATATAAACTTTAAAATTTTCAGTTTGTTGTGATCTATTTCCCTTTTATCTCTTTTTTTTGTTTACGAGATGAAGGGAAAGTGAAAACTCAAGTTTACATTTAAGAAAAAAGTATACATCTAAAATGGAAATGAAAAATGCAGAAATATAGAGAGAGATAATTCCAAAAAGTGTTTGTAATTTTTTGGGATTGTAAACTCTTTTTAGTTTTTATATATCAGGTTCAGCAATCTTCGATAAAAGGGGAAGGCAGGGGATTTTTAACTGAGAGTTGACTCCCAATCCATATGTCATTTCTTAAAAAAATATAGCCCTTTATGCATGATAAAACACTTTACAATCACCTATAATCGTTAGGTCAGCTTTTTTTAAATGGGCAAAATAATGGCTTTTTTTAATAGGGTAAATATCCCACCACACGTTCACTTGAGAATTTAATGTTATTCTCTTTAAAAGGTTTGGATCCATAGGTCATTTGCATCTACCACATATTTCAAGCATGCATATTCATTTTTTAAAAGATAATTAGAAAAATCACTTTCTTATAAAATTCCGATCTATTAGGGTTGAACTAGTGGAATTTCCCAAACTTGGAAAACAAAACTTTTGAGCTCATTTGTGGTGTGTGAATAAATTTTCTTTACTTACTTTTGTTTATTGCTTTAAATTCTTTCCATTCATAAACTCTAAAATTTTTATTTTGTTGTGATCTATTTGCAATTTATATCTTTTTTTTTGTTTACGAGATGAAGGGAAAGTGAAAAATCAAGTTTTTATTTAAGAAAAAAGTATACATGTAAAATGGAAATGCCCAATGCTCAAATGTAGAGAGAGATAATTCCAAAAAGTGTTTGTAATTTTTTGGGATTGTAAACTCTTTTTAGTATTTATATGTCACGTTCTTCAATAGTCGGGAAAAGGGGGAGGTGGGGGATTTTTAACTGAGTGTTGACTCCCAAACCATAAGTCATTCCAAACAAAAATATAGCCCATTACGCAGGATAAATCACTTTATAATCACCTATGATCGTTAGGTCCACTTTTTGTAAATAGGGAAAAAATCGCTTGTTTAACTAAGGTAAATATCCCACCGCACGTTCTCTTGAGAATTTAATGATATCCTCTTTAAAATATTTGGATCCATAGGTCATTTGAATCTTTAACATGTTTCAAGAATGCATATACATTTTTTAAAACATATATAGATAAATCTCTTTCTTATAAAATTCCGAGCTATTAGGGTTGAACTAGTGGAATTACCCAAACTTGGATAACAAAACATTTGTGTTCATTTGTAGGGTGTGAATAAATTTTCCTTACTTACATTTGTTTATTGTTTTAAATTGTTTCTGAACATAAACTCTGAAATTTTCATTTTGTTGTGATCTATTTGCCTTTTATCTCATTTTTTTGTTTACGAGATGAAGGGGAAGTGAAAACTCAAGTTTTTATTTAAGAAAAAGTATACGTTAAAAATGCAAATGGACAATGCACAAAAGTGGAGAGAAATAATTCCAAAAAGTGTCCGTAATTTTTAGGGATTGGATGCACTTTTTATTTTTATATTTCAGGTTCTACAATTGTCGGGGAAAGGGGGAGGCGGAGAATTTTTAACTGAGTGTTGACTCCCAATCCATAACTCATTCTTTACAAAAGTATAACCCATTACGAATGATAAATCACTTTACAATCATGTATGATCGTTAGGTCACCTTTTTTTAAATGGGCAAACTAATGGCTTATTTGACTCGGGTAAATATCCCACTGCACGTACTCTTGAGAATTTAATGTTATTCTCTTTTAAAGGTTTGGATCCATAGGTCATTTGCATATTTACCACGTTTAAAGCATGCATATCCATTTTTTAAAACAAGTGTAGAAAAATATCTTCTTATAAAATTCCAAGCTCTTACGGTTGAATTTCCCAAACTTGGATAACAAAAATTTTGTGTTCATTTGTCGTGTCTGAATAATTTTATTTTTTAAAATTTGTTTATTGCTTTAAATTCTTTCCAAACATAAACTCTAAAATTTTCAGTTTGTTGTGATCTATTTGCCTTTTATCTCTTTTTTTTGTTTATGAGATGAAGGGCAAGTGAAAACTCAATTTTTGATTTAAGAAAAAAGTATACATCTAAAATGGAAATGCACAATGAAAAATTGAAGAGAGAGATAATTCCAAAATATTGTTTGTAATTTTTAGGGATTGTAAACTCTTATTAGTTTTTATATATCAGGTTCTGCAATCGTCGGGAAAAGGGGAAGTCGGGGGATTTTTTATTGAGTGCTGACTCCTAATCCATAATTCATTCCTTGCAAAATATAGCTCGTTATGCATGATAAATCACTTTAAAATCATCAATGATCCATAGTTCAGCTTTTTGTAAATGGGCAAAACAATGGCTTGTTTGACTCGTGTAAGTATCCCATCGCATGTTCACTTGAGAATTTAATGTTATTCTCTTTAAAAGGTTTGGATCCATACGTCATTTACATCTTGAACATGTTTCAAGCATGCATATCCATTTTTTAAAACATGTGTAGAAAAATCTCTTTCTTATAAAATTCGGAGCTATTAGGGTTGTACTAAAAGGAATTTCCCAAACTTGGATAACAAAACTTTTGTGTTAATTTGTGGTGTGGGAATAAATTTTTTTCACTTACATTTGTTTATTGCTTTAAATTCTTCCCATACATCAACTCTAAAATTTTCATTTTGTTGTGAGCTATTTGCCTTTTACCTCTTTTTTTTGTTTACGAGATGAAGGGAAAGTGAAAACTCAAGTTCTGATTTAAGAAAAAAGTATACATCTAAAATGGAAATGCACAATGCACAAATGTAGAGAGCGATAATTCCAAAAAGTGTTTGTAATTTTTAGGGATTGTAAACTCTTTTTAGTTTTTATATATCAGGTTATGCAATCATCGGGAAAAGGGGGAGGCGGGGGATTTTTAACAGAGTGTTGTCTCCCAATCCATAAGTCATTCCGTGCAAAAATATAGCCCATTACACATGATAAATCACTTTACAATCATCTATGATCGTTAGGTCAGCTTTTTGTTAATGGGCAAAATAATGGCTTGTTTGATTCGGGTAAATATCCCACTGCACGTTCTCTTGTGCATATCCATTTTTTAAAACATGAGTAGAAAAATCTCTTTCTTATAAAATTCCGAGCTATGAGGGTTGAACTAGTGGAATTTCCAAAACATGGATAATGAAACTTTTGTCTTCATTTGTGGTGAGTGAAAAAATTTTCTTTACTTACATTTGTTTATTGCTTTAAATTCTTTCCATACATAAACTCTAAAATTTTCAGTTTGTTGTGATCTATTTGCCTTTTATCTCTTTTTTCTGTTTACGAGATGAAGGGAAAGTGAAATTCATGTTTTGATTTAAGAAAAAAGTATACATCTAAAATGGAAATGAACAATCCCAAAATTTAGAGAAAGATAATTCCAAAAAGTGTTTGTAATTTTTAGGAATTGTAACTCTTTTTATTTTTTATATATTTTGTTCTGCAATCATTGGGAAATAGGGGAGGCGGGGGACTTTTAACTGAGTGTTGACTCCCAATCTATAAGTCATTCCTTAAAAAAATATAACCCGTTACGCATGATAAATCACTTTACAATCAACTATGATCCTTCGTTCAGCTTTTTGTCAATGGGCAAAATAATGGCTTGTTTCACTCGGGTAAATAGCCCACCGCACGTTCACTTGAGAATTTAATGTTATTCTCTTTAAAAGGTTTGGATCCGTAGGTCATTTGCATTTGTTACATGTTTCAAGCATGCACATCCTTTTTTTAAAACATATGTAGAAAAATCTCTTTTTTATAAAATTCCGAGCTATTAGGGTTGAACTAGTGGAATTTCCCAAACTTGGATAACAAAACTTTTGTATTCGTTTGTGGTCTGTGAATAAATTTTCTTTACTTACATTTGTTTATTGCTATAAATTCTTTCCATACATAAACTCTAAAATTTTCATTTTTTTGAGATCTATTTGCCCTTTATCTCTTTTTTTTGTTTACGAGATGGAGGGAAAGTGAAAGCTCAAGTTTTGATTTAAGTAAAAAGTATGCATCTAAAATGGAAATACACAACGCACAAATGTAGAGAGAGATATTTTAAAAAAGTGTCTATAACTTATAGGGATTTTAAAATATTTTTAGATTTTATATATCAGGTTTTGCAATCATTGAGAAAAGGGGGAGGCAAGGGATTTTTTACTGAGTATTGACTCCCAATCCATAAGTAATTCCTTTAAAAAATATAGCCAGTTATGCTTGATAAATCACTTTCCTATCACCTATAATCGTTAGGTCAGCTTTTTGGAAATGGGAAAAAATGGCTTGTTTGACTCTGGAAAATATCCCACCGTACGTTTAGTTGAGAATTTAATGTTATTCTCTTTAAAAGGTTTGGATCCATAGGCAGTTTGCATCTTTAACATGTTTCAAGCTTGCATATCCATTTTTTAAAACATGTGTAGAAAAATCACTTCTTAAAAAATTCCGAGCTATTAGGGTAGAACTAGTGGAATTTCCCCCACTTGGATAACTATACTTTTTTGTTCATTTTTGGTGTGTCAATAAATTTTATTTACTTATATTTGTTCATTGCTTTAAATTCTTTCCAAACATAAACACTAAAATTTTGAGTCTATTGTGTTCAATTTGCCTTTTATCTCTTTTTTTGTTTACGAGATAAGGAAAAGTGAAAACTCAAGTTTTGATTTAAGAAAAAAGTATACATCTAAAATGGAAATGCACAATGCACAAATGTAGAGAGAGATAATTCCAAGAAGTGTTTGAAATTTTAAGGGATTGTAAACTCATTTTAGTCTTAATATATCAGGTTCTGCAATCTTTGGGAAAAGGGGGAGGCGGGGGATTTTTAAAAGAGTGTTCACTCTCAATCCATAAGTCATTCCTTAAAAAAATATACCCCGTTACGCATGGTAAATCACTTTACAATCATCTATAATCGTAAGGTCAGCTTTTTGTATATAGGCAAAATGGTGGCTTGTTCGACTTGGGTAAATATCCCACTGCTCGTTTACATGAGAATTTAATATTTTTCACTTTAAAAGCTTTGGATCCATAGGTCATTTGAGTCTTTAACATGTTTCCAGCATGCATATCCATTTTTTAAAACATGGGTAGAAAAATAACTTTCTCGTAAAATTCCGAGCTATTCGGGGTGAACTAGTGGAATTCCCCAAACTTGGAAAAGAAAAATTTTGTGTTCATTTTCGGTGTGTGAATAAAATTTATTTAATTACATTTTTTATAGCTTTAAATTCTTTCCATACATCAGCTCTAAAATTTTCATTTTGTTGTGATTTATTTGCATTTAATCTCTTTTTTTTGTTTACGATTTGAAGGGAATGTGAAAACTCAACTTTTGATGTAAGAAAAAAGTATACATCTAAAACGGAAATGCACAATGCACAATTGTAGAGAGAGATAATTCCAAAATTTTTTTGTAATTTTTAAGGATTGCAAACTCTTTTTAGTTTTTATATATCAGGTTTTGCAATTGTCGGGAAAAGGGGGAGGAGGGGGGGGGGGGGGGGGGGGGGGGGGGGGGGGGGGGGTTGGTTTAACTGAGTGTTGACACCCAATCCACAAGTCATTCCTTACAAAAATATAGCCCGTTACGCATGATAGATCACTTTACAATCATCAATGATCGTTAGGTCAGCTTTTTGTAAATGGGCAAAATAATAGCTTGTTTTACTCGAGTAAATATCCAACCGCATGTTCACTTGTGATTTTAATGTTATTCTCTATAAAAGGTTTGGATCCATAGGTCATTTGAATCGTTAACATGTATCAAGCATGCATATGCATTTTTTTAAAACATGTGTCGAAAAATCTCTTTCTTATAAAATTCCGAGCAATTAGGGTTGAACTAGTGGAATTTCCCAAACTAGGATAACAAAACTTTTGCGTTCATTTGTGGCGTGTGAATAAATTTTCTTTACTTACATTTTTTTATTGCTTTAAATTCTTTCCATTCATAAACTCTAAAATTTTTAGTTTGTTCTGATCTTTTTGCCTTTTATCTCTTTTTTTTGTTTCCTAGATGAAGGGAAAATGAAAACTCAAGTTTCGATTTAAGATAAAAGTATATATCTAAAATGGAAATACACAATGCACAAATGTAGAGAGAGATAATTCCAAAAAGTAACAATAATTTTTAGGGATTGTAAACACTTTACATTTTTTATATATAAGGTTCTGCAATCTTCGGGAAAAGGGGGAGGTGGGCAATTTTTAACTAAGTGTTGACTGCCAATCCATAAGTCATTTCTTACAAAAATATAGCCCGTAACGCTGATCGTTAGGTCAACTTTTTATAAATGGGCAAAATAATGGCTTGTTTGACTCGGGAAAATATCCCACCGCATGTTCTCTTGAGAATTTAATGTTATTCTCTTTAAAAGATTTGGATCCTTAGGACATTTGCATCTTTAACATGGTTCAAGCATGAATATCCATTTTTTAAAACATATGTAGATAAATCTCTTTCTCATAAAATTCCGAGCTATTTGGGTTGAAGTAGTGGAATTACCCAAACTTGGATAACAAAAGTTTTGTGTTCATTTGTTGGATGTGAATAAATTTTCTTTACTTGCATTTGTTTATTGCTTTAGATTGTTTCTATACATAAATTCTAAAATTTTCATTGTGTTGTGATCTATTTGCCTTTTATCTCTTTTTTATTTTACAAGATGAAAGGGAAGTGAAAACTCAAGTTTAATTTAAGAAAAAAGTATACGTTTAAAATAGAAATTCAGAATGCACAAATGTAGAGAGAGAAAATTCCAAAAAGTTTCTGTATATTTTAGGGATTGGAAACTCTTTTTAGTTTTTAAATTTCAGGTTATACAATCGTCCGGAAAAGGGGGAGGCGGGGGATATTTAACTGAGTGTTGACTCCCAATCCATAAGTCATTCCGTAAAAATATAGCGTGTTAGGCATGAAAAATATAGCGGGGGATTTTTAACCTTGTGTTGACTCCCAATCCTTAAGTCATTCCTTACACAAATATAGCCCGTTACGGATGATAAATCACTTTATAATCATCCATGATGGTTAGGTCAGCTTTTTGTAAACGGGCTAAATAATGGCTTGTTTGACTCGAGTAAATATCCCACCGCACGTTCACTTGAGATTTTAATGTTGTTTTCTTGAAAAGGTTTGGAACCATAGGTCATTTGCATCTTTAACATGTTTCAAGCATGCAAATCCATTTTTTAAAACATGTGTAGAAAAATCTCTTTCTTATAAAATTCTGAGCAATTAGGGTTGAACTTACCAAACTATGATAAGAAAACTTTTGTGTTCGTTTGTGGTGTGTGAATAAATTTTCTTTACTTGCATTCTTTTAAAGCTTTAAATTCTTTCCATACATAAAACTCTAAAATTTTCAATTTGTTGTGATCTTTTTGCCTTTTATCTCTTTTTTGTTTTGTTTCCGAGATGAAGGGAAAGTGAATACTCAAGTTTTGATTTAAGATAAAAGTATACATCTAAAATGGAAATGCATAATGCACAAATGTAGAGAGAGATAATTCCAAAAAGTGGCCGTAATTTTTAGGGACTGTAAACTCTTTTTAGTCTCTATATATCAGGTTTTGCAATCTTCGGGAAAAGGGGGAGGCGAGGGATTTTTAACTGAGTGTCGACTCCCAATCCATAAGTCATTCCTTACAAAAATATACCCTGTTACGCTGATCGTTAGGTTAACCCTTTTGTAAATGTGCAAAATATTGGCTTGTTTGACTCGGGAAAATATCCCACCGCACGTTCACTTGAGAATTTAATGTTATTCAGTTTAAAAGGATTGGATCCATAGGTCATTTGCATCTTTCACATGTTTCAAGCGTGCATATCTATTTTTTAAAACATGTGTAGAAAAATCTTTTTCTTATAAAATTTTGAGCTTTTAGGGTTGAACTAGTGGAATTAGGCAAACTTGGATAACAAGACTTTTGTGTTAATTTGTGGTTTGTGAATAAATTTTATTTTATTACATTTTTCATTGCTTTAAATTCTTTCCATGCATAAACTCTAAAACTTTAATTTTGAAGACATGTCTTTGCCTTTTATCTCTTTTTTATGTTTACGAGATGAAGGGAAAGTGAAAAATCAAGTTTTGATTTAAGATAAAAGTATACATCTAAAATGCAAATGCACAATGCACAAATGTAGAGAGAGATAATTCAAAAAAGTGTCCGTAATTTTTAGGGATTGTAAACACTTTTCAGTTTTTATATATACGGTTCTGCAATCATCAGGAAAAGGGGGAGGCGGGGGATTTTTAACTGAGTGTTGACTCCCAATCCATAAGTCATTCCTTACGAAAATATAGCCCGTTACGCTGATCGTTAGGTCAACTTTTTGTAAATGGGCAAAATAATAGCTTGCTTGACTCGGGAAAATATCCCACCGCACGTTCACTTGAGAATTTAATGTGATTCTCTTTAAAAGGTTTGGATCCTTAGGTCATTTGCATATTTAACATCTTTCAAGCGGGCTTATCTATTTTTTAAAACATGTGTATAAAATCTCTTTCTAATAAAATTCCAATGCTATTAGGGTTGAACTAGTGGAATTACCCAAACTTGGATAACAAGACTTTTGTGTTAATTTGTGATTTGTGAATAAATTTTCTTTTCTTACATTTGTTCATTGCCTTAAATTCTTTCCATACATAAACTCTAAAACTTTAATTTTGAAGTCATGTCTTTGCCTTTTATCTCTTTTTTATGTTTACGAAATGAAGGGAAGGTGAAAACTCAAGTTTTGATGTAAGAAAAAGCATGCATCTAAAATGGAAATGCACAATGTACACATATAAGGAGAGATAATTCCTGAAATGTTTTTAATTTTTAGGGATTGTAAATGTTTTTTAGTCTTTATATATCATGTTTTGCAATCGTCGAGAAAAGGGGGAGGGGGGAATTTTTAACTAAGTGTTGACTCGCAATCCATAAGTCATTTCTTACAAAACTATTGCCCGTTACGCATGATAAATCACTTTACAATCATCTATGATCGTTAGGTCAGCTTTTTGTAAATGGGCAAAATAATAGCCTGTTTGACTCGAGTAAATATCCCACCGCAAGTTCACTTGGGATTTTAATGTTATGCTCTATAAAAGGTTTAGATCCATTGTCATTTCCATCTTTAACATGTAACAAGCATGCATATCCATTTTTTAAAACATGTGTAGAAAAATCTCTTTGTTATAAAATTCCGAGCAATTGGGGTTGAACTAGTGGAATTTCCCAAACTTGGATAACAAAACTTTTTTGTTCATTTGTGGTGTCTAAAAAAATTTTCTTTACTTACATTTGTTTATTGCTTTAAATTCTTTCCATAAATAAACTCTAAAATTTTCAATTTGTTCTAATCTTTTTGTCTTTTATCTCTTTTTTTTTTTGTTTTCGAGATGAAGGGAAAGTGAAAACTCAAGTTTTGATTTAAAATAAAAGTATACATCTAAAATGGAAATTCACAATGCACAAATGTAGAGAGAGATAATTCTTAAAAGTGTCCGTAATTTTTAGGGATTGTAATCACTTTTCAGTTTTTATATATCAGGTTCTGCAATCGTCAGGAAAAGGGGGAGGCGGGGGATTTTAAACTGAGTGTTGACTCCCAATCCAAAAGTGAATCCTTACAAAAATATAGCCCAGTACACTGATCGTTAGGTCAGCTTTTTGTAAATAGGCAAAATAATGGCTTGTTTGAATCGGGAAAATATCCCACCGCACGTTCACTTGAGAATTTAATGTTATTCTCTTTAAAAGGTTTGGATCCATAGGTCATTTTCATCTTTAACATGATTCAAGCGTGCATATCTACTTTTTAAAACATGTGTAAAAATTTCTCTTTCTTATAAAAATCCGAGCTATTAGGGTTGAATTAGTGGAATTACCCAAACTTGGATAACAAGACATCTGTGTTAATTTATGGTTTGTGAATAAATTTAATTTTATTACATTTGTTCATTTCTTCAAATTCTTTCCACACATCAAAATCTAAAACTTTCATTTTGTTGTGATGTATTTGCCTTTTATCTCTTTTTTTATGTTTACGAGATGAAGGGAAAGTGAAAACTCAAGTTTTGAGTTAAGAAAAATCCATCAATCAAAAATGGAAACGTAGAATGCACAAATGTAGAGAAAGATAATTCCAAAAAGTGCCTGTAATTTTTAGGGATTGTAAACTCTTTTTAGTTTTTATATATCAGGTTCTGCAATCGTCGGGAAAAGGGGGTGGCGGGGGATTTTTAACTGAGTGTTGACTCCCTATCCATAAATCATTCCTTCCAAAAATATAGCCTGTTACGCATGATAAATCACTTTACAATCATCTATGATCGTTAGGTCAGCATTAGGTAAATGGGTAAAATAATCGCAGGTTTGACTCGGGTAACTATCCCACCGCACGTTCTCTTGGGAATTTAATTTTATTCTTTTTAAAAGGTTTGGATCCAAAGGTTATTTGTATCTTTAACATGTTTCTAGCAGGCATATCTATTTTCTAAAACATGTGTAGAAAAATCTCTTTCTTAAAATTCCGAGCAATTAAGGTGGAACTAGTGGAATTACCGAAACCTAGATAGCAAAACTTTTGTGTTCATTTGTGGTGTGTGAATAAATTTTATTTTCTTACATTTATTCATTGCTTTAAATTCTTTCCATACATAAACTTTAAAATTTTTATTTTGTTGTGCGCTACTTGCCTTTTATCTCTTTTTTTTGTTTACGAGATGCGGGGAAAGTGAAAACGCAAGTTTTTATTTAAGAAAAAAGTATACATCTAAAATGGAAATGAACAATGCACAAATATAGAGAGAGATAATTCCAAAAATTGTTCGTAATTTTTAACGGATTGTACACGTTTTTCAATTTTTATATATCAGGTTCTGTAATTGTCGGGAAAAGGGGGAGGCGGGGGATTTTTAACTGAGTGTTGACTCCTAATCCATAAGTCATTCCTTAAAAAAATATAGTCCGTTACACTGATCGTTAGGTAAACTTTTTGTAAATTGGCAAAATAATGGATTGTTTGACTCGGGAAAATATCCTACCGCACGTTCACTTGAGAATTTAATGTTATTCTCTTTAAAAGTTTTCGATCCTTAGGTAATTTGCATCTTTAACATGTTTCAAGTAGGCATATCTATTTTTTAAAACATGTGTAGAAAAATCTCTTTTTTATAAAATTCCAATCTATTAGGGTTGCTCTAGGGGAATCATCCAAACTAGGATAACAAGACTTTTGTGTTCATTTGTGGTTTGTGAATAAATTTTTATTTATTAAATTTGTTCAATGATTCAAATTCTTTCCATTCATAAACTCTAAAACTTTCATTTTGATGTGATCCATTTGCCTTTTATCTCTTTTTTATGTTTACGAGATGAAGGGAAAGTGAAAACTCAAGTTTTGATTTAAGAAAAAAGTATCAATCTAAAATGGAACTGTAGAATGCACAAATGTAGAGAGAGATAATTCAAAAAAGTGCCAGTAATTTTTAGGGATTGTAAACGCTTTTTAGTTTTTATATATCAGGTTCTGCAATCGTTGGGAAAAGGGGGTGGTGGGGGATTTTTAACTGAGTGTTGACTCCCAATCCATAAGTCATTCGTTCCAAAAATATAGCTTGTTACGCATGATAAATAACTTTACAATCATCTATTATTGTTAGGTCAGCTTTAGGTAATGGGTAAAATAATGGCTTGTTTGACTCGGGTAAATATCCCACCGCACGTTCACTTGAGAATTTAATTTTATTATCTTTAAAAGGTTTGGATCCATAGGTCCTTTGTATCTTTAACATGTTTCAAGCAGGCATATCTATTTTTTAGAACATGTGTAGAAAAATCTCTTCGCTATAAAATTCCCAACTATTAGGGTTGAATTAGTAGAATAACCGAAATTTGGATAGCAAAATTTTTGTGTTCATTTGTGGTGTGTGAATAAATTTTATTTTATTAACTTTGTTCATTACTTTAAATTCTTTCCATAAAAAAACTCTAAAATTTTCATTTTGTTGTGTTGTATTTGCCTTTTATCTCTTTTTTTTCTTTACGAGATGAAGGGAAAGTGAAAACTCAAGTTTTTATTTAAGAGAAAAGTATACATCTAAAATGGAAATGAACAATGCAAAAATTGGGAGAGAGATAATTCCAAAAAGTGTTTGTAATTTTTAGGGATTGTAAGCTCTTTTTAGTTTTTATATATCAGGTACATCAATAGTCGTGAAGAGGGGGAGGCAGGGGATTTTTAACTGAGTGTTGACTCCCAATCCATAAGTCATTCCTTAAAAAAATATAGCCCGTTATGCAAGATAAATCACTTTACAATCATGTATGATCGTTAGGTCAGGTTTTTTGTAAATGGGCAAAATAATGGCTTGTTTGACTCGGGTAAATATCCTACCACACGTTCTCTTGAGAATTTAATGTTATTCTCTTTAAAAGATTTGGATCCATAGGTCATTTGCATCTTTAACATGTTTCAAGCATGCATATCCATTTTTTAAAACATATGTAGATAAATGTCTTTCTTATAAAATTTCGAGCTATTTGGGTTTAACTAGTGGAATTACCAAAACCTGGATAAGAAAACTTTTGTGTTCATTTGTGGGATGAGAATAAATTTTCCTTACTTACATTTGTTTATTGCTTTAAATTGTTTCCGTACATAAACTCTAAAATTTTCATTTTGTTATGATCTATTTGCCTTTTATCTCTTTTTCTTGTTTACGAGATGAAAGGGAACTGAAAACTCAAGTTTTTAGTTAAGAACAGAGTATACGTTTAAAATTGAAATGCACAATGCACAAATCTAGTGAGAGATAATTCCAAAAAGTGACAGTAATTTTTAGGAATTGTAAACTCTTTTTAGTTTTTATATATTAGGTTCTGCAATCGTCAGGAAAAGGGGGAGGCGGAGGATTTTTAACTGAGTGTTAACTCCCAATCCATAAGTCATTCCATACAAAAATATATCCCATTACACATGATAAATCACTATACAATAATCTATGATCGTTAGGTCAACTCTTTGTAAATGGGCTAAATAATGGCTTGTTTGACTCGGGTAAATATCCCCCTGCACGTTCACTTGAGAATTTAATGTTATTCTCTTTAAATGGTTTGGATCCATAGGTCATTTGCATTTTTAACATGTTTCAAGCATGCATATCCATTTTTTAAAACATGTGTAGAAAAATCTATTTCTTATAAAATTCCAAGCTATTAGGGTTGAACAAGTGGAATTTCCCAAACTTGGATAACGAAACTTTTGTGTTCATTTGTGGTGTGTGAATAAATTATCTTTACTTACATTTATTTATTTATTTAAATTCTTTCCATACATAAACTCTAAAATTTTCAGTTTGTTGTGATCTATTTGCCTTTTATCTTTTTTTTTTTTGTTTACGAGATGAAGGGAAAGTTAAAAATCAAGTTTTGATTTAAGAAAAAAAAATACATCAAAAATGGAAATGCACAATGCAAAAATGTAGAGAGAGATAATTCCAAAAAGTGTCTATAATTTTTATGGACCGTAAACCCTTTTGAGTTTTTATATATCAGGTTCTGCAATCGTAGGGAAAAGAGGGAGTCAGGGGATTTTTAATTGAGTGTTGACTCCCAATCCATAAGTCATTCTTAACAAAAATAGCCCGTTGTGCATGATAAATCACTATTCAATCACCTATAATTGTTAGGTCAGCTTTTTGTAAATGGACAAAATAATGGCTTGTTTTACTCTGGAAAATATCCCACCGTATGTTCTCTTGAGAATTTAATGTTATTCTCTTTGAAAGATTTGGATCCATAGATCATTTAAATCTTTAACATGTTTCAAGCTTGCATATCCATTTTTTAAAACATTTGTAGAAAAACCTCTTTCTTAAAAAATTCCGAGCTATTAGTGTAGAACTAGTGGAATTTCTCAAACTTGGATAACAAATTTTTGGTGTTCATTTGTGGCGTGAGAATAAATTTTTTGTACTTACATTTGTTGCTTGCTTTAAATTCTTTCTAAAGATAAACTCTAAAACTTTTAGTCTGTTGTGATCAATTTGCCTTTTATCTCTTCTTTTTGTTTACGAGATGAAGGGAAAGTGAAAACTTAAGTTTTGATTTAAGAAAAAAGTATACATGTAAAATGGAAATGCACAATGCACAAATGTTGAGAGAGATAATACCAAAAAGTGTTTGTAATTTTTAGGGATTGTAAACTCTTTTTAGTCTTAATATATCAGGTTCTGCAATCTTTGGTAAAAGGGGGAGGTGCGGGATTTTTAAATGAGTGTTTACTCCCAATCTATAAGTCATTTACTTTCAAAAATATAGCCCGTTACACATGATTAATCACATTACAATCATCCATAATTGTTAGGTCAGCTTTTTGTAAATGGGCATAATAATGACTTGTTTGACTCACGTAAATATCCCACCACACGTTCACTTGAGAATTTAATGTTATTCTCTTTAAAAGGTTTGGATCCACAGGTCATTCATTTAACATGTTTCAATCATGCATATCCATTTTTTAAAACATGTGTAGAAAAATCTTTTTCTTTCAAAATTCCGAGCTATTAGGGTTGAACTAGTGGAATTTCCCAAACTGGGATAGGTAAAGTTTTGTGTTTATTTATGGTGTGTGAATAAATTTTAATTACTTACATTTGGTTATTGCTTTGAATTCTTTCCATACATAAACTCTATTATTTCAATTTTAATGTGATCTAATTGCATTTTATCTCTATTTTATGTTTACGAGATGATGGGAAAGTGAAAACTCAAGTTTTGATTTAAGAAACTATTATACATCTAAAATGGAAATGTAGAATGCACAAATGTAGAGAGATATAATTCCAAAAAGTGACTGTAATTTTTAGGGATTGTAAACACTTTTAAGTATTAATATATATCAGGTTCTATAATTGTCGGGAAATGGGGGAGGCGGGGATTTTGAACGGAGTTTTGACTCCAAATCCATAAATCATTCCTTACAAAAATATAGCCCATTACTCATGATAAATCACTTTAAAATCATCTATAATCGTTAGGTGAGCTTTTTTTAAAAGGGCCAAATAATTGCTTGTTTGACTCGAGTAAATATCCTACCGTACGTTCACTTGAGATTTTAATGTTATTCTCTATAAAAGGTTTGGATCCATAGGTCATTTGCATCTTTAACATGTTTCAAGCATGCATATCCAGTTTTTAAACATGTGTAGAAAAATCTCTTTCTTCTAATATTCCGAGCAATTAGGGTACTGAAATTTCCCAAACATGGATAACAAAACTTTTATGTTCATTTGTGGTGTTTGCATAAATTTTCTTTACTTAGATTTCTTTATTGCTTTAAATTCTTTCCACACATAAACTCTAAAATTTTCAGTTTGTTATGATCTTTTTTGCCTTTTATCTCTTTTTTTTGTTTTCGAAATGAAGCGAAAGTGAAAACTCAAGTTTTGATTTAAGAAAAAAGAATAAATCTAAAATGTAAATGCACAATGAACAAGTGTAGAGAGAGATAATTCCAAAAAGTGTTCGTAATATTTAGTGATTTTAAACGTTTTTCAGTTTTTATATATCAAGTTCTATAGTCGCGGGGAAAAGGGGCAGGCGGGGGATTTTTAACTCAGTGTTGACTCCCAATCCATAAGTCATTCCTTACAAAAATATAACCCGTTACGCTGATTGTTAGGTCAACTTTTTGTAAATGGGCAAAATAATGGCTTGTTTGACTAGGGAAAATATCCCACCGCACGGTCACTAGAGAATTTAATGTTATTCTCTTTAAAAGGTTTGGATCCATAGGTCATTTGCATCTTTAACATGTTTCAAGTGTGCATATCTATTTTTTAAAACATGTGTAGAAATCTATTTCTTATAAAATTCCGAGCTATTAGGGTTGAACTAGTGGAATTACCCAAACTTGGATAACAAGACTTTTGTGTTAATTTGTGGTTTGTGAATAAATTTTCTTTTCTTACATTTGTTGATTTCTTTAAATTCTCTCCATACATGAACTCTAAAACTTTCATTTTGATGTGATTTAATTGCCTTTTATCTCTTTTTTTTTTGTTTACGAGATGAAGGGAAAGTGAAAACTCAAGTTTTAATTTAAGAAAAAAGTATACATCTAAAATGGAAATATAGAATGTACAAATGTAGAGGGAGATAATTCCAATAAGTGCCTGTAATTTTTAGGGATTGCAAAACTCTTTTTAGTTTTTATATATCAGGTTCTGCTATTGTCGGGAAAATGGGGGTGGCGGGGCATTTTTAACTGAGTGTTGACTCCCAATCCATAAGTCATTCCTAACAAAAATATAGCCCGTTACGCATGATAAATTATTCTACAATCATCTATGATCGTTACGTCAACTTTTTGTAAGTGGGCAAAATAATGGCTTGTTTGACTCAGGTAAATATCCCACCACACGTTCACTTGAGAATTTAATGTTATTCTCTTTAAAAGGTTTGGATCCATAGGTCATTTGCATCTTTATCATGTTTCAGGCATGCATATCCATTTTTTAAAACATATGTAGAAAAATCTCTCTTATAAAAATCTGAGCTATTATTGTTGAACTTGTAGAATCACCCAAACTTGGATAACAAATTTTTTTTGTTCATTTGTGGTGTGCGAATAAATTTTCTTTGCTAACATTTGTTTATTGCTTTGAATTATTTCTATACAAAAACTCTAAAATTTTCATCTTGTTGTGATCTATTTGCCTTTTATCTTTTTTTTTTTTTTCCAAGATGAAGGAAAAGTGAAAACTCAAATTTTGGTTTAAGAAAAAAGTAAAGATCTAAAATGGAAATGCACAATGCACAAATGAGAAGAGATATAATACCAAAAAGTGTCAGTAATTTTTAGGGATTATAAACTCTTTTTAGTTTTTTATATATCATATTCTGAACTCGTCGGGAAAAGGGGGAGGCGAGGGAATTTTAACTGAGTGTTGAGTCCCAATGCATATGTCATTCCTGACAAAAATATAGCTCGTTACGCATGATAAATCACTTTACAATCATCTATGATTGTTAGGTCTGCTTTTTGTAAATGGGCAAAACAATGGCTTGTTTGACTCGGGTAAATAGCCAACCGCACGTTCACTTGAGAATTTAATGTTATTCTCTTTAAAAGGTTTGGATCCATAGGTCATTTGCATCTTTAATATGTTTCAAACATGCATATCCATTTTTTAAACCATGTGTAGAAAAATATCTTTCTTATAAAATTCCGAGCTATTATGGTTGAACTAGTGGAATTTCCAAAACTTGGATAACATAATTTTTGTGTTCATTTGTGGTGTGTGAATAAATTTTCTTTACTTACATTTGTTTATTGCTTTAAAATCTTCCATACTTAAACTCTAAAATTTTCATTTTGTTGAGATCTATTTGCCTTGTATATTTTTTTTTGTTTGCGAGATGAAGGGAAAGTGAAAACTCAAGTTTTGATTTAAGAAAAAAATATACATCTAAAAGGGAAATTCACAATTCATAAATGTAGAGAGAGATAATTCCATAAATTTTTGTTTTTATATATCAGGTTTTGCAATTGTCTTGGAAAAGGGGGAGGCGGGGATTTTTAACTGAGTGTTGACTCCCAATCCATAAGTCATTACTTACAAAAATATAGCCCGTTACACATGATAAATCACTTTACAATCATCTATGATCGTTAGGTCAGCTTTTCGTAAATGGGCAAAGTAATGGTTTGTTTGACTCGGGTAAATATCCCACCACACGTTTACTTGAGAATTTCATGTTATTCTCTTTAAAAGGTTTTGGATCCATAGGTCATTTTCATCTTGAACATGCTTCAAGCATGCATATCCATTTTTTAAAACATGTGTAGAAAAATATATTTCTTATAAAATTCGGAGCTATAAGGGTTGAACTAGTGAAATTTCCCAAACTTGGATAACATAACTTTTGTGTTAATTAGTGGTGTGTGAATAATTTTTTTTTACTTACATTAGTTTATTGCTTTAAATTCTTCCGTAGATAAACTCTAAAATTTTCATTTTGTAGTGATCTATTTGCCTATTGTCTTTTTTTTTTTGTTTGCGAGATCTAGGAAAAGTGAAAACTCAAGTTTTGATGTAAAAATAAAGTATACATCTAAATTGAAATTCACAATGCACAAATAGAGAGAGACATAATTCCAAGAAGTGTCTTTAATTTTTAGGGACTGTAAACTCTTTTTAGTTTTTATATATCATGTTCTGCAATCGTCGAGAAAAGGGGGAGACAAGTGATTTTTATCTGACTGTTGACTCCCAATCCATAAGTCATTCCATACAAAATATAGCCTGATACAATCATCTATGATCGTTAGGTTAGCTTTTTGTAAATGGGCAAAATAATGGCTTGTTTGACTCGGGTAAATATCCCACCACACGTTCACTTAAGAATTTAATGTTATTCTCTCTAAAACGTTTGGAACCATAGGCCATTTGCATCTTTAACATGTTTCAAGAATGCATATCCATTTTTTAAAACATGTGTAGAAAAATCCCTTTCTTATAAAATTCAGAGCAATTAGGGTTGAACTAGTGGAATTTCCCCAACTTGGATAACAAAACTTTCGTGTTCATTTGTTGTGTGTGAATAAATTTTTTTTACATACATTCGTTTATAGCTTTAAATTCTTTCCATACATTAAACTCTAAAATTTTCAGTTTGTTGTGATCTATTTGAATTTTATCTCTTTTTTTTTACGAGATGAAGGACAGGTGAAAACTCAAGTTTTGATTTAAGAAAAAATTATATATCTAAAATGGAAATGCACAATGCACAAATTTAGAGAGAGATAATTCATGAAAGTGCCTGTAATTTTTAGGGATTGTAAACTCTATTTAGTTGTTATATATCAGGTTCTGTAATCGTCAGGAAAAGAGGGTGGCGGGGGATTTTTAACTGAGTGTTGACTCCCAATCCATAAGTAATTCCTTAAAAATATATAGTCTGTTACGCATAATAAATCTCTTTACAATCATCTATGATCCTTAGTTCAACTTTTTGTAAATGGGCAAAATAATGGCTTGTTTGACTCGGGTAAATATCCCACCGCATGTTCACTTGAGAATGTAGTGTTATTCTCTTTAAAAGGTTTGGATCCATTGGTCATTTGATTCTTTAACATGTTTCAAGCATGGATATCCTTTTTTATAAATATTTGTAGAAAAATGCTCTCTTATAAAATTCAGAGGTATTACGGTAGAAGTAATGGAATTTCCCAAACTTGGATAACAAAAATTTTGTATTCATTTGTGGTGTGTGAATAAATTTTCTTTACTTACTTTTGTATATTTCTTTAAATTCCTTCCATACATAAACTCTAAAATTTTCAGTTTGTTGTGATCTATTTCCCTTTTATCTCTTTTTTTTGTTTACAAGATGAAGGGAAAGTGAAAACTCAAGTTTACATTTAAGAAAAAAGTATACATCTAAAATGGAAATGAAAAATTCAGAAATATAGAGCGAGATAATTCAAAAAAGTGTTTGTAATTTTTTGGGATTGTAAACTCTTTTTAGTTTTTATATATCAGGTTCAGCAATCTTCGATAAAAGGGGGAGGCGGGGGATTTTTAACTGAGTGTTGACTCCCAATCCATATGTCATTTCTTAAAAAAATATAGCCCGTTATGCATGATAAAACACTTTACAATCACCTATAATAATTAGGTTAGATTTTTTTAAATGGGCAAAATAATGGCTTTTTTTAATAGGGTAAATATCCCACCGCACGTTCACTTGAGAATTTAATGTTATTCTCTTTAAAAGGTTTGGATCCATAGGTCATTTGCATCTACCACATATTTCAAGCATGCATATCCATTTTTTAAAAGATATGTAGAAAAATCTCTTTCTTATAAAATTCCGATCTATTAGGGTTGAACTAGTGGAATTTCCAGAACTTGGAAAACAAAACTTTTGTGCTCATTTGTGGTGTGTGAATAAATTTTATTTACTTACCTTTGTTTATTGCTTTAAATTCTTTCCATACATAAACTCTAAAATTTTCATTTTGTTGTGATCTATTTGCCATTTATATCTTTTTTTTTGTATTCGAGATGAAGGGAAAGTGAAAAATCAAGTTTTTATTTAAGAAAAAAGTATACATGTAAAATGGAAATGCCCAATGCTCAAATGTAGAGAGAGATAATTCCAAAAAGTGTTTGTAATTTTTTGGGATTGTAAACTCTTTTTAGTATTTATATGTCACGTTCTTCAATAGTCGGGAAAAGGGGGAGGTGGGGGATTTTTAACTGTGTTGACTCCCAATCCATAAGTCATTCCAAACAAAAATATAGCCCGTTACGCATGATAAATCACTTTACAATCACCTATGATCGTTAGGTCAGCTTTTTGTAAATAGGCAAAAAATGGCTTGTTTGACTAAGGTAAATATCGCACCGCACGTTCTCTTGAGAATTTAATAATATTCTCTTTAAAATATATGGATCCATAGGTCATTTGAATCTTTAACATGTTTCAAGAATGCATATCCATTTTTTAAAACATATATAGATAAATCTCTTTCTTATAAAATTCCGAGCTATTAGGGTTGAACTAGTGGAATTACCCAAACTTGGATAACAAAACATTTGTGTTCATTTGTTGGGTGTGAATAAATTATCTTTACTTACATTTGTTTATTGTTTTAAATTGTTTCCGAACATAAACTCTGAAATTTTCATTTTGTTGTGATCTATTTGCCTTTTATCTCAGTTTTTTGTTTATGAGATGAAGGGGAAGTGAAAACTCAAGTTTTTATTTAAGAAAAAGTATATGTTTAAAATGAAAATGGACAATGCACAAAAGTAGAGAGAAATAATTCCAAAAAGTGTTCATAATTTTAAGGGATTGGATGCTCTTTTTATTTTTATATTTCAGGTTCTACAATAGTCGGGAAAAGGGGGAGGCAGAGAATTTTTAACTGAGTGTTGACTCCTAATCCATAACTCATTCTTTACAAAAGTATAACCCATTACGAATGATAAATCACTTTACAATCATGTATGATCGGTAGGTCACCTTTTTTTAAATGGGCAAACTAATGGCTTATTTGACTCGGGTAAATATCCCACTGCACGTACACTTGAGAATTTAATGTTATTCTCTTTTAAAGGTTTGGATCCATAGGTCATTTGCATATTTAACATGTTTAAAGCATGCATATCAATGTTTTAAAACATGTGTAGAAAAATATCTTCTTATAAAATTCCAAGCTCTTACGGTTGAATTTCCCAAACTTGGATAAAAAAATTTTGTGTTCATTTGTCGTGTTTGAATAATTTTATTTTTTAAAATTTGTTTATTTCTTTAAATTCTTTCCAAACATAAACTCTAAAATTTTCAGTTTGTTGTGATCTATTTGCCATTTATCTCTTTTTTTTGTTTATGAGATGAAGGGCAAGTGAAAACTCAATTTTTGATTTAAAAAAAAAAGTATACATCTAAAATGGAAATGCACAATGAAAAATTGTAGAGAGAGATAATTCCAAAAAAGTTTTTTAATTTTTAGGGATTGTAAACTCTTATTAGTTTTTATATATCAGGTTCTGCAATCGTCGGGAAAAGGGGGAGTCGGGGGATTTTTTATTGAGTGTTGACTCCTAATCCATAATTCATTCCTTGAAAAATATAGCTCGTTATGCATGATAAATCACTTTAAAATCATCAATGATCCATAGTTCAGCTTTTTGTAAATGGGCAAAACAATGGCTTGTTTGACTCGTGTAAATATCCCATCGCACGTTCACTTGAGAATTTAATGTTATTCTCTTTAAAAGGTTTGGATACATAGGTCATTTACATCTTGAACAAGTTTCAAACATGCATATCCATTTTTTAAAACATGTGTAGAAAAATCTCTTTCTTATAAAATTCTGAGCTATTAGGGTTGTACTAAAAGGAATTTCCCAAACTTGGATAACAAAACTTTTGTGTTAATTTGTGGTGTGGGAATAAATTTTTTTCACTTACATTTGTTTATTGCTTTAAATTCTTCCCACACATCAACTCTAAAATTTTCATTTTGTTGTGAGTTATTTGCCTTTCACCTATTTTTTTGTTTATGAGATGAAGGGAAAGTGAAAACTCAAGTTCTGATTTAAGAAAAAAGTATACATCTAAAATAGAAATGCACAATGCACAAATATAGAGAGCTATAATTCAAAAAAGTGTTTGTAATTTTTAGGGATTGTAAACTCTTTTTAGTTTTTATATATCAGGTTATGCAATCATCGGGAAAAGGGGGAGGCGGGGGATTTTTAACAGAGTGTTGTCTCCCAATCCATAGTCATTCCGTGCAAAAATATAGCCCATTACGCATGATAAATAACTTTACAATCATCTATGATCGTTAGGTCAGCTTTTGTTAATGGGCAAAATAATGGCTTGTTTGATTCGGGTAAATATCCCACTGCACATTCTCTTGTGAATTTAATGTTATTCTCTTTAAAAGGATTGCATCCATAGATCATTTGCATCTTTAACTTGTTTCATGCATGCATATCCATTTTTTAAAACATGAGTAGAAAAATCTCTTTCTTATAAAATTCCGAGCTATGAGGGTTGAACTAGTGGAATTTCCAAAACATGGATAATGAAACTTTTGTCTTCATTTGTGGTGAGTGAATAAATTTTTTTTACTTACATTTGTTTATTGCTTTAAATTCTTTCCATACATAAACTCTAAAATTTTCAGTTTGTTGTGATCTATTTGCCTTTTATCTCTTTTTTCTGTTTACGAGATGAAGGGAAAGTGAGATTCATGTTTTGATTTAAGAAAAAAGTATACATCTAAAATGGAAATGAACAATCCCAAAATTTAGATAGAGATAATTCCAAAAAGTGTTTGTAATTTTTAGGAATTGTAACTCTTTTTAGTTTTTATATATTTTGTTCTGCAATCATTAGGAAATAGGGGAGGCGGGGGACTTTTAACTGAATGTTGACTCCCAATCTATAAGTCATTCCTTAAAAAAATATAGCCCGTTATGCATGATAAATCACTTTGCAATCAACTATGATCCTTCGTTCAGCTTTTTGTCAATGGGCAAAATAATGGCTTGTTTCACTCGGGTAAATAGCCCACCGCACGTTCACTTGAGAATTTAATGTTATTCTCTTTAAAAGGTTTGGATCCGTAGGTCATTTGCATTTGTTACATGTTTCAAGCATGCACATCCTTTTTTTAAAACATATGTAGAAAAATCTCTTTTTTATAAAATTCCGAGCTATTAGGGTTGAACTAGTGGAATTTCCCAAACTTGGATAACAAAATTTTGTATTCGTTTGTGGTCTGTGAATAAATTTTCTTTACTTACAATTTGTTTATTGCTATAAATTCTTTCCATACATAAACTCTAAAATTTTCATTTTTTTGAAACCTATTTGCCCTTTATCTCTTTTTTTTGTTTACGAGATGGAGGGAAAGTGAAAACTCAAGTTTTGATTTAAGTAAAAAGTATGCATCTAAAATGGAAATACACAACGTACAAATTTAGAGAGAGATAATTTTAAAAAGTGTCTATAATTTATAGGGATTGTAAAATATTTTTAGCTTTTATATATCAGGTTTTGCAATCGTTGAGAAAAGGGGGAGGTAGGGGATTTTTAACTGAATGTTAACTCCCAATCCATAAGTAATTCCTTTCAAAAATATAGTCAGTTATGCTTGATAAATCACTTTCCTAACACCTATAATCCTTAGGTCCGCTTTTTGGAAATGGGAAAAAAATGGCTTGTTTGAATCTGGAAAATATCCCACCGTACGTTTAGTTTAGAATTTATTGTTATTCTCTTTAAAAGGTTTGGATCCATAGGCAATTTGCATCTTTAACATGTTTCAAGCTTGCATATCCATTTTTTAAAACATTTGTAGAAAAATCACTTCTTAAAAAATTCTGAGCTATTAGGGTAGAACTAGTGGAATTTCCCACACTTGGATACCTACACTTTTTTGTTCATTTTTGGTGTGTCAATAAATTTTATTTACTTATATTTGTTCATTGCTTTAAATTCTTTCCATACATAAACACTAAAATTTTGAGTCTATTGTGTTCAATTTGCCTTTTATCTCTTTTTTTTGTTTACGAGATAAGGAAAAGTGAAAAATCAAGTTTTGATTTAAGAAAAAAGTATACATCTTAAATGGAAATGGACAATGCACAAATGTAGAGAGAGATAATTCCAAGAAGTGTTTGCAATTTTAAGGGATTGTAAACTCATTTTAGTCTTAATATACCAGATTCTGCAATCTTTGGGAAAAGGGGGAGGCGGGGGATTTTTAAAAGAGTGTTCACTCTCAATCCATAAGTCATTCCTTAAAAAAATATACCCCGTTACGCATGGTAAATCACTTTACAATCATCTATAATCGTAAGGTCAGCTTTTTGTATATAGGCAAAATGCTGGCTTGTTCGACTCGGGTAAATATCCCACTGCTCGTTTACATGAGAATTTAATATTTTTCACTTTAAGAGCTTTGGATCCATAGGTCATTTGAGTCTTTAACATGTTTCCAGCATGCATATCCATTTTTTAAAACATGTGTAGAAAAATATCTTTCTTGTAAAATTCCGAGCTATTCGGGGTGAACTAGTGGAATTCCCCAAACTTGGAAAAGAAAAATTTTGTGTTCATCTTCGGTGTGTGAATAAAATTTATTTAATTACATTTTTTATAGCTTTAAATTCTTTCCATACATCAGCTCTAAAATTTTCATTTTTTTGTGATTTATTTGCATTTAATCTCTTTTTTTGTTTACGATTTGAAGGGAATGTGAAAACTCAACTTTTGATGTAAGAAAAAAGTATACATCTAAAATGGAAATGCACAATGCATAATTGTGGAGAGAGATAATTCCAAAAAGTGTTTGTAATTTTTAAGGATTGCAAACTCTTTTTAGTTTTTATATATCAAGTTTTGCAATTGTCGGGAAAAGGGAGAGGCGGGGGGGTTATTAACTGAGTGTTGACACCCAATCCACAAGTCATTCCTTACAAAAATATAGCCCGTTACGCATGATAGATCACTTTACAATCATAAATGATCGTTAGGTCAGCTTTTTGTAAATGGGCAAAATAATAGCTTGTTTTACTCGAGTAAATATCCAACCGCATGTTCACTTGTGATTTTAATGTTATTCTCTATAAAAGGTTTGGATCCATAGGTCATTTGAATCGTTAACATGTATCAAGCATGCATATGCATTTTTTTAAAACATGTGTCGAAAAATCTCTTTCTTATAAAATTCTGAGCAATTAGGGTTGAACTAGTGGAATTTCGCAAACTAGGATAACAAAACTTTTGCGTTCATTTGTGGCGTGTGAATAAATTTTCTTTACTTACATTTTTTTATTGCTTTAAATTCTTTCCATACATAAACTCTAAAAATTTTAGTTTGTTCTGATCTTTTTGCCTTTTATCTCTTTTTTTTGTTTCCTAGATGAAGGGAAAATGAAAACTCAAGTTTTGATTTAAGATAAAAGTATATATCTAAAATGGAAATACACAATGCACAAATGTAGAGAGAGATAATTCCACAAAGTAACCGTAATATTTAGGGATTGTAAACACTTTACATTTTTTATATATAAGGTTTTGCAATCTTCGGGAAAAGGGGGAGGCGGGCGATTTTTAACTAAGTGTTGACTACCAATCCATAAGTCATTTCTTACAAAAATATAGCCCGTAACGCTGATCGTTAGGTCAGCTTTTTATAAATGGTCAAAATAATGGCTTGTTTGACTCGGGAAAATATCCCACTGCACATTCACTTGAGAATTTAATGTTATTCTCTTTAAAAGGTTTGGACCCTTAGGTCATTTGCATCTTTAACATGTTTCAAGCGGGCATATCTTTTTTTTTAAAACATGTGTAGAAAAACCTTTTTCGAATAAAACTCCAATGCGATTAGGGTTGAACTAGTGGAATTACCAAAACTTGGATAAAAAGACTTTTGTGTTAATTTGCGGTTTGTGAATAAATTTTCTTTTCTTACATTTGTTCATTGCTTTAAATTCTTTCCATACGTAAACTCTAAAACTTTCATTTTCAAGTCATCTCTTTGCCTTTTATCTCTTTTTCATGTTTACAAGATGCAGGGAAAGTGAAAACTCAAGTTTTGATTGATGAAAAAGTATACATCAAAAATGGAAATGCGCAATGCACAAATATAGAGAAAGATAATTCTAGAAAGTGTTTGTATTTTTTAGGGATTGTAAACTTTTTTTAGTTTTTATATATCAGGTTCTGCAATCGACAAGAAAAGGGGGAGACGGGGAATTTTTAACTGAGTGTTGACTGGCAATCCATAACTCATTCCTTACAAAAATATTGCCCGTTACACATGATAAATCACTTTGCAATCGTCTATGATCGTTAGGTCAGCTTTTTGTAAATGGGGAAAATAATAGCTTGTTTGACTCGAGTAAATTTTCCACCGCACGTTCACTTGAGATTTTATTGTTATTCTCTATAAAAGGTTTGGATCCATAGGCCATTTGCATCTTTAACATGTATCATGCATGCATATCCATTTTTTAAAACATGTGTAGAAAAATCTCTTTCTTATAAAATTCCAAGAAATTGGGGTTGAACTAGTGGCATTTTCGTAACTTGGATAACAAACTTTTTTGTTCATTTGTGGTGTGTGAATAAATTTTCTTTACTAACATTTGTTTATTGCTTTAAATTCTTTCCATACATAACTCTAAAATTTTCAGTTTGTTCTGATCTTTTTGTCTTTAATCTCTTTTTTTTTTTAGATGAAGGGAAAGTGAAAAGTCAAGTTTTGATTTAAAATAAAAGTATACATCTAAAATGGAAATGCACAATGCACAAATGTAGAGAGAGATAGTTCATAAAAGTGTCCGTAATTTTTAGGGATTGTAATCACTTTTCAGTTTTTATATATCAGGTTCTGCAATCGTCGGGAAAAGGGGGGGGGGGGGGGGATTTTTAACTGAGTGTTGACTCCCAATCCATAAGTCATTCCTTACAAAAATATAGCCCGTTACGCTGATCGTTGGGTCATATTTTTGTAAATGGGCAAAATAATGGCTTGTTTGACTTGGGAAAATATCCCATCGCACGTTCACATGAGAATTTAATGTTATTCTCTTTAAAAGGTTATTCACTTTAATGTGATTTTCATCTTTAACATGATTCAAGCGTGCATATCCACTTTTTAAAACATGTGTAAAAAATTCTCTTTCTTATAAAAATCCGAGCTATTAGGGTTGAATTAGTGGAATTACCCAAACTTGGATAACAAGACTTTTGTGTTAATTTGTGGTTTGTGAATAAATTTACTCTTATTACATTTGTTCATTGGTTCAAATTCTTCCCACACATAAAATATAAAACTTTAATTTTGATGTGATCTATTGGCCTTTAAGAAAAATGTATCAATCTAAAATGGAAATGTAGAATGCATAAATGTAGAGAGAGATAATTCCAAAATGTGCCTGTAATATTTAGGGATTGTAAACTCTTTTTAGTTTTTATATATCAGGTTCTGTAATCTTCGGGAAAAGGGGGTGGCGGGGGATTTTTAACTGAGTTTTGACTCCCTATCCATAAGTCATTCCTTCCAAAAATTTAGCGACTTACGCATCATAAATCACTTTACAATCATCTATGATCGTTAGGTCAGCTTTAGGTAAATGGGTAAAATAATTGTTTGTTTGACTCGGGTAAATATCCCACCACACATTCTCTTGAGAATTTAATTTTATTCTGTTTAAAACGTTTGGATCCATAGGTCATTAGTATCTTTAACATACTTTTAGTAGGCATATCTATTTTTTAAAACTTGTGTAGAAAAATCTCTTTCTTATAAAATTCCGAGCTATTAGGGTTGAACGAGTGGAATTACCGAAACTTGGATAGCAAAACTTTTGTGTTCTTTTGTTGTGTGCGAATAAATTTTATTTTCTTACATTTGTTCATTGCTTTAAATTCTTTCCATACATAAACTCTTAAATTTTCATTTTGTTGTGCTGTTCTTGCCTTTCATTTTTTTTTTTTTGGTTTACGAGATGAAGGGAAAGTGAAAACTCAAGTTTTTATTTAAGAAAAAAGTATACATCTGAAATGGAAATGCACAATGCAAAAATGTAGAGAGAGATAATTCCGAAAAGTGTTTGTAATTTTTACGGTTTGTAAACTCTTTTTAGTTTTTATATATCTAGTTCTTCATCAGTCGGGAAAAGAGGGAGGCAAGGGATTTTAAACTGAGTGTTGACTCCCAATCCATAAGTCATTCCTTACAAAAATATAGCCTGTTATGCTTGATAAATCACTTTATAATCCTCTATGATCGTTAGGTCAGCTTTTTGTAAATTGGCAAAATAAAGGCTTGTTTGACTCGTGTAAATATCCCACCGCATGTTCTCTTGAGAATTTAGTGTTATTCTCTTTAAAAGATTTGGATCCTTAGGACATTTGCATCTTTAACATGCTTCAAGCATGGATATCCATTTTTTAAAACATATGTAGATAAATCTCTTACTCATAAAATTCCGAGCTATTTGGGTTGAAGTAGTGGAATTACCCAAACTTGGATAACAAAATTTTTGTGTTCATTTGATGGATGTGAATAAATTTTCTTTACTTGCATTTGTTTATTGCTTTAAATTGTTTCTGTACATAAACTCTAAAATTTTCATTTTGTTGTGATCTATTTGCCTTTTATCTCTTTTTTATTTTACAAGATGAAAGGGAAGTGAAAACTCAAATTTAATTTAAGAAAAAAGTATACGTTTAAAATGGAAAATCACAATGCACAAATGTAGAGAGAGAAAATTCCAAAAAGTTTCTGTATTTTTTAGGGATTGGAAACTCTTTTTAGTTTTTAAATTTCAGGTTATGCAATCGTCGGGAAAAGGGGGAGGTGGGGGATATTTAACTGAGTGTTGACTCCCAATCCATAAGTCATTCCGTAAAAATATAGCGTGTTAGGCATGAAAAATATAGCGGGGGATTTTTAACCTTGTGTTGACTCCCAATCCTTAAGTCATTCCTTACACAAATATAGCCCGTTACGGATGATAAATCACTTTATAATCATCCATGATGGTTAGGTCAGCTTTTTGTAAATGGGCTAAATAATGGCTTGTTTGACTCGAGTAAATATCCCACCGCACATTCACTTGAGATTTTAATGTTTTTTTCTTGAAAAGGTTTGGAACCATAGGTCATTTGCATCTTTAACATGTTTCAAGCATGCAAATCCATTTTTTAAAACATGTGTAGAAAAATCTCTTTCTTATAAAATTCCGAGCAATTAGGGTTGAACTAGTGGAATTTACCAAACTATGATAAGAAAACTTTTGTGTTCGTTTGTGGTGTGTGAATAAATTTTCTTTGCTTGAATTCTTTTATAGCTTTAAATTCTTTCCATACATAAAACTCTAAAATTTTCAATTTGTTGTGATCTTTTTGCCTTTTATCTCTTTTTTGTTTTGTTTCCGAGATAAAGGGAAAGTGAATACTCAAGTTTTGATTTAAGATAAAAGTATACATCTAAAATGGAAATGCACAATGCACAAATGTAGAGAGAGATAATTCCAAAAAGTGGCCGTAATTTTTTGGGACTGTAAACTCTTTTTAGTCTCTATATATCAGGTTCTGCAATCTTCGGGAAAAGGGGGAGGCGGGGGATTTTTAACTAAGTGTCGACTCCCAATCCATAAGTCATTCCTTACAAAAATATACCCTGTTACGTTGATCGTTAGGTTGGCTCTTTTGTAAATGTGCAAAATAATGGCTTGTTTGACTCGGGAAAATATCCCACCGCACGTTCAATTGAGAATTTAATGTTATTCAGTTTAAAAGGATTGGATCCATAGGTCATTTGCATCTTTCATATGTTTCAAGCGTGCATATCTATTTTTTAAAACATGTGTAGAAAAATCTTTTTCTTATAAAATTTCGAGCTTTTAGGGTTGAACTAGTGGAATTAGGCAAACTTGGATAACAAGACTTTTGTGTTAATTTGTGGTTTGTGAATAAATTTTCTTTTATTATATTTTTCATTGCTTTAAATTCTTTCCATACATAAACTCTAAAATTTTAATTTTGATGTGATCTATTTGCCTTTTATCTCTTTTTTATGTTTACGAGATGAGGGGAAAGTGAAAACTCAGGTTTTGATTTAAGAAAAAAGAATACATCTACAATAGAAATGTAGAATGCACAAATGTAGAGAGATATAATTCCAAAACGTGGCTATAATTTTTAGGGATTGTAAACACTTTTTAGTTTTTATATATCAGGTTCTGCAATCGTCGAGAAAAGGGGGTGGTGAGGGACTTTTAATTGAGTGTTGACTCCCAATCCATAAGTCATTCCTTACAAATATTTAGCCCGTTACGCATGATAAATCATTTTACAATCATCTACGATCGTTGGGTCAGCTTTTTGTAAATGGGCAAAATAATGGCTTGTTTGACTCGGGTAAGTATCCCACCACATGTTCTCTTGAGAATTTTATGTTATTCTCTTTAAAAGATTTGGATCCATAGGTCATTTGCATCTTTCACATGTTTCAAACATGCATATCCATTTGTTAAAACATATGTAGATAAATCTCTTTCTTATAAAATTCCGAGCTATTTGGGTTGAACTAGTGGAATTACCCAAACTTGGATAACAAAACCTTTGTGTTCATTTGTGGGGTGTGAATAAATTTTCTTTACATACATTTTTTCATTGCTTTAAATTGTTTTCGTACATAAACTCTAAAAAATTCATTTTGTTGTGATTTATTTGCCTTTTATCTCTTTTTTTTTGTTTACGAGATGTAAGGGAAGTGAAAACTCCAGTTTTTATTTAAGAAAAACGTATACGTTTAAAATGGAAATGCACAATGCACAAATGTAGAGAGAGATAATTTCAAAAAGTATCTGTAATTTTTAGGTTCTGCAAACGTCAGGAAAAGGGGGAGGCGATGGATTTTTAACTGAGTGTTGACTCCCAATCCATAAGTCATTGCTTTAAACAATATAGCCCATTAGGCATGATAAATTACTTTACAATCATCTATGATCGTTAGGTTAGCTTTATGTAAATTGGCAAAATAATGGCTTATTTTACTCGGGTGAATATCCGACTGCACTTTCACTTGAGAATTTAATGTTATTCTCTTTAAAAGGTTTGGATCCATAGGTCACTTGCATCTTTAAAATGTTTAAAGCAAGCATATCTATTTTTTAAAACATGTGTAGAAAAATATCTTCTTATAAAATTCCTAGCTATTAGGTTTGAACTTGTGGAATTTCCCAAACTTGGATAACAAAACTTTTGTGTTTATTTGTAGTGTGTGAATAATTTTATTTATTTAAATTTTTTATTGCTTTAAATTCTTTCCACTCATAAACTCTAAAATTTTCAGTTTGTTGTGATCTATTTGCCTTTTATCTCTTTTTTTCGCTTACAAGATTAAGGGAAAGTGAAAACTCAAGTTTTGATTTAAGAAAAAAGTATCCATCTAAAATTGAAATGCACAATACAAAAATATAGAGAGAGATAATTCCAAAAAGTGTTCGTAATTTTTAGGGATTGTAAACTTTTTTTAGTTTTTATATATCAGGTTCTGCAATCATCAAGAAAAGGGGGAGGCGGGGAATATTTAACTAAGTGTTGACTCGCAATCCATAAGTCATTCCATACAAAAATATAGCCCATTACGTATGATAAATCACTTTACAATCATCTATGATCTTTAGTTCAGCATTTTGTAAATGGGCAAAATAATAACTTGTTTGACTCGAGTAAATATCCCACCGCATGTTCACATGAGATTTTAATGTTATTCTCTAAAAATTTTTTGGATCTATAGGTCATTTGCATATTTAACATGTTTCAAGCATGCATATCCATTTTTTAAATCATGTGTAGAAAAATCTCTTTCTTTTAAAATTCCGAGCAATTAGGGTTGAACCAGTGGAATTTCCCAAACTTGGATAACAAAATTTTTGTTTTCATTTGTGGGGTGTGAATAAATTTTCTTTACTAACATTTGTTTATTGCTTTAAATTCTTTCCATACATAAACACTTAAATTTTCAGTTTGTTGTGATCTTTCAGCCTTTTATCTCTTTTTTTTTGTTTCCGAGATGAAGGGAAAATGAAAAATCAAGTTTTGATTTAAGATAAAGTATACATCTTAAATGGAAATGCACAATACTCAAATGTAGAGAGAGATAATTATAAAAAGTGTCTGTAAATTTTAGGGATTGTAAACAATTTTCAGTTTTTATATATCAGTTTTTGCAATCGTCGAAAAAAGGGGGAGGCGGGGAATTTTTACCTAAGTGTTGACTCCCAATCCATAAGTCATTTCTTACAAAAATATAGCCCGTTATGCTGATCGTTAGGTCAGCTTTTGGTAAATGGGAAAAATAATGGCTTGTGTGACTCGGGAAAATATCCCACCGCACGTTCACTTGAGAATTTAATGTTATTCTCTTTAAAAGGTTTCGATCCTTAGGTAATTTGTATCTTTAACATGTTTCAAGCGGGCATATCTATTTTTTGAAACATGTGTAGAAAAATCTCATTCTTATAAAATTCCGAGCTATTAGGGTTGAACTAGTGGAATTACCCAAACTTGGATAGCAAAACTTTTGTATTAAATTGTGGTTTGTGAATAAATTTACTTTTCTTACATTTTTTCATTGCTTTAAATTCTTTCCGTACATAAACTCTAAAAATTTCATTTTGATGTTTACGAGATGAAGGGAAAGTGAAAACTGACGTTTTGATTTAAGAAAAAAGTATACATCTAAACGGGAAATTACAATGAACAAATATAGAGAGATAATTCCAGAAAGTGTTTATAATTTTTAGTGATTGTAAAATTTTTTTAGTTTTTTTATATCAGGTTCTGCAATCGTCGAGAAAAGGGGGAGGTGGGGAATTTTTAACTGAGTGTTGACTCGCAATCCATAAGTCATCCCTTAAAAAAATATAGCTAGTTACGCATGTTAAATCACTTTACAATAATCTATGATCGTTAGGTCAGCTTTTTGTAAATGGAAAAATAAGAACTTGTTCTCTATAAAAGGTTTTGGATCCATAGGTCATTTGCATCTTTAACATGTATCAAGCATGCATATCCATTTTTTAAAACATGTGTGGAAAAATCTCTTTCTTATAAAATTCCGAGCAATTAGGGTTGAACTAGTGGAATTTCCCAAACATGGATAACGAAACTTTTGTGTTCATTTGTGGGGTGTGAATAAATTTTCTTTAATTACATTTGTTTATTGCTTTAAATTCTTTCCATACATAAACTCTAACATTTTCAGTTTGTTTTGATCTTTTTGCCTTTTATCTCTTTTTTTTGTTTACGTGATGAAGGGAAAGTGAAAACTCAAGTTTTGATTTAAGATAAAAGTATACATCTAAAATGCAAATGCACAACGCACAAATGTAGAGAGAGATAATTCCAAAAAGTGTCCGTAAATTTTAGGGATTGTAAACACTTTTCAGTTTTTATATATAAGGTTCTGCAATCGTTAGGAAAAGGGGGAGGCAGGGGATTTTTAACTGAGTGTTGACTCCCAATCCATAAGTCATTCCTTACGAAAATATAGCCCGTTACGCTGATCGTTAGGTCAACTTTTTGTAAATAGGCAAAATAATAGCTTGCTTGACTCGGGAAAATATCCCACCGCATGTTCACTTGAGAATTTAATGTGATTATCTTTAAAAGGTTTGGATTCTTAGGTCATTTGCATCTTTAACATGTTTCAAGCGGGCATATCTTTTTTTTAAAACATGTGTATAAAAATCTCTTTCTAATAAAATTCCAATGCTATTAGGGTTGAACTAGTGGAATTACCCAAACTTGGATAACAAGACTTTTGTGTTAATTTGTGATTTGTGAATAAATTTTATTTTCTTACATTTGTTCATTGCCTTAAATTCTTTCCATACATAAACTCTAAAACTTTAATTTTGAAGTCATGTCTTTGCCTTTTATCTCTTTTTTATGTTTACGAGATGAAGGGAAAGTGAAAACTCAAGTTTTGGTTTAAGAAAAAGCATACATCTAAAATGGAAATGCACAATGTACACATATAGGGAGAGATAATTCCTGAAACGTTTTTAATTTTTAGGGATTGTAAATTTTTTTTAGTTTTTATACATCATGTTTTGCAATCGTCGAGAAAAGGGGGAGGGGGGAATTTTTAACTAAGTGTTGACTTGCAATCCATAAGTCATTTCTTACAAAACTATTGCCCGTTACGCATGATAAATCACTATACAATAATCTATGATCGTTAGGTCAGCTCTTTGTAAATGGGCAAAATAATGGCTTGTTTGACTCGGGTAAATATCCCCCTGCACGTTCACTTGAGAATTTAATGTTATTCTCTTTAAAAGGTTTGGATCAATAGATCATTTGCATCTTTAACATGTATCAAGCATGCATATCCATTTTTTAAAATATGTGTAGAAAAATCTCTTTGTTATAAAATTCCGAGCAATTGGGGTTGAACTAGTGGAATTTCCCAAACTTGGATAACAAAACTTTTTTGTTCATTTGTGGTGTCTAAAAAAATTTTCTTTACTTACATTTGTTTATTGCTTTAAATTCTTTCCATAAATAAACTCTAAAATTTTCAATTCGTTCTGATCTTTTTGTCTTTTATCTCTTTTTTTTTTGTTTTCGAGATGAAGGGAAAGTGAAAACTCAAGTTTTGATTTAAAATAAAAGTATACATCTAAAATGGAAATTCACAATGCACAAATGTAGAGAGAGATAATTCTTAAAAGTGTCCGTAATTTTTAGGGATTGTAATCACTTTTCAGTTTTTATATATCAGGTTCTGCAATCGTCAGGAAAAGGGGGAGGCGGGGGATTTTAAACTGAGTGTTGACTCCCAATCCAAAAGTGAATCCTTACAAAAATATAGCCCGGTACACTGATCGTTAGGTCAGCTTTTTGTAAATGGGCAAAATAATGGCTTGTTTGAATCGGGAAAATATCCCACTGCACGTTCACTTGAGAATTTAATGTTATTCTCTTTAAAAGGTTTGGATCCATAGGTCATTTTCATCTTTAACATGATTCAAGCGTGCATATCTACTTTTTAAAACATGTGTAAAAAATTCTCTTCCTTATAAAAATCCGAGCTATTAGGGTTGAATTAGTGGAATTACCCAAACTTGGATAACAAGACATCTGTGTTAATTTATGGTTTGTGAATAAATTTACTTTTATTACATTTGTTCATTTCTTCAAATTCTTTCCACACATCAAAATCTAAAACTTTCATTTTGTTGTGATGTATTTGCCTTTTATCTCTTTTTTTATGTTTACGAGATGAAGGGAAAGTGAAAACTCAAGTTTTGAGATAAGAAAAATCCATCAATCAAAAATGGAAATGTAGAATGCACAAATGTAGAGAAAGATAATTCCAAAAAGTGCCTGTAATTTTTAGGGATTGTAAACTCTTTTTAGTTTTTATATATCAGGTTCTGCAATCGTTGGGAAAAGGGGGTGGCGGGAGATTTTTAACTGAGTGTTGACTCCCTATCCATAAGTCATTCCTTCCAAAAATATAGCCTGTTACGCATGATAAATCACTTTACAATCATCTATGATAGTTAGGTCAGCTTTAGGTAAATGGGTAAAATAATCGCAGGTTTGACTCAGGTAACTATCCCACCACACGTTCTCTTGGGAATTTAATTTTATTCTCTTTAAGAGGTTTGGATCCATAGGTAATTTGAATCTTTAACATGTTTCTAGCAGGCATATCTATTTTTTAAAACATGTGTAGAAAATCTCTTTCTTATAAAATTCCGAGCAATTAGGGTGGAACTAGTGGAATTACCGAAACCTGGATAGCAAAACTTTTGTGTTCATTTGTGGTGTGTGAATAAATTTTATTTTCTTACATTTATTTATTGCTTTAAATTATTTCCATACATAAACTTTAAAATTTTCATTTTGTTGTGCGCTACTTGCCTTTTATCTCTTTTTTTTGTTTACGAGATGCGGGGAAAGTGAAAACGCAAGTTTTTATTTAAGAAAAAAGTATACATCTAAAATGGAAATGCACAATGCACAAATATAGAGAGAGATAATTCCAAAAATTGTCCGTAATTTTTAACGGATTGTACACACTTTTCAGTTTTTATATATCAGGTTCTGTAATTGTCGAGAAAAGGGGGAGGCGGGGGATTTTTAACTGAGAGTTGACTCCTAATCCATAAGTCATTCCTTACAAAAATATAGTCCGTTACACTGATCGTTAGGTAAACTTTTTGTAAATCGGCAAAATAATGGATTGTTTGACTCGGGAAAATATCCCACCGCACGTTCACTTGAGAATTTAATGTTATTCTCTTTAAAATTTTTCGATCCTTAGGTAATTTGCATCTTTAACATGTTTCAAGTAGGCATATCTATTTTTTAAAACATGTGTAGAAAAATCTCTTTTTTATAAAATTCCAAGCTATTAGGGTTGCTCTAGGGGAATCATCCAAACTAGGATAACAAGACTTTTGTGTTCATTTGTGGTTTGTGAATAAATTTTAATTTATTAAATTTGTTCAATGCTTCAAATTCTTTCCATTCATAAACTCTAAAACTTTCATTTTGATGTGATCCATTTGCCGTATATCTTTTTTTTATGTTTATGAGATGAAGGGAAAGTGAAAACGCAAGTTTTGATTTAAGAAAAAAGTATCAATCTGAAATGGAACTATAGAATGCACAAATGTAGAGAGAGATAATAAAAAAAGTGCCAGTAATTTTTAGGGATTGTGAACGCTTTTTAGTTTTTATATATCAGGTTTTGCAATCGTTGGGAAAAGGGGCTGGCGGGGGATTTTTAACTGAGTGTTAACCCCCAATCCATAAGTCATTCCTTCCAAAAATATAGCCTATTACGCATGATAAATAACTTTACAATCATCTATTATTGTTAGGTCAGCTTTAGGTAATGGGTAAAATAATGGCTTGTTCGACTCGGGTAAATATCCCACCGCACGTTCACTTGAGAATTTAATTTTATTATCTTTAAAAGGTTTGGATCCATAGGTGCTTTGTATCTTTAACATGTTTCAAGCAGGCATATCTATTTTTTAGAACATGTGTAGAAAAATCTCTTCGTTATAAAATTCCCAGCTATTTGGGTTGAATTAGTAGAATTACCGAAACTTGGATAGCAAAATTTTTTTGTTCATTTGTGGTGTGTGAATAAATTTTATTTTCTTACCTTTGTTCATTACTTTAAATTCTTTCCATACAAAAACTCTAAAATTTTCATTTTGTTGTGTTGTATTTGCCTTTTATCTCTTTTTTTCTTTACGAGATGAAGGGAAAGTGAAAACTCAAGTTTTTATTTAAGAAAAAAGTATACATCTAAAATGGAAATGCACAATGCACAAATTGGGAGAGAGATAATTCCAAAAAGTGTTTGTAATTTTTAGGGATTGTAAGCTCTTTTTAGTTTTTATATATCAGGTACATATATAGTCGGGAAGAGGGGGAGGCAGGGGATTTTTAACTGAGTGTTGACTCCTAATCCATAAGCCATTCCTTAAAAAATTATAGCCCGTTATGCATGATAAATCACTTTATAATCATGTATGACCGTTAGGTCAGCTTTTTGTAAATGGGCAAAATAATGGTTTGTTTGACTCGGGTAAATATCCTACCACACGTTCTCTTGAGAATTTAATGTTATTCTCTTTAAAAGATTTGGATCCATAGGTCATTTGCATCTTTAACATGTTTCAAGCATGCATATCCATTTTTTAAAACATATGTAGATAAATGTCTTTCTTATAAAATTCCAAGCTATTTGGGTTTAACTAGTGGAATTACCAAAACCTGGATAACAAAACTTTTGTGTTCATTTGTGGGATGAGAATAAATTTTCCTTACTTACATTTGTTTACTGCTTTAAATTGTTTCCGTACATAAACTCTAAAATTTTCATTTTGTTATGATCTATTTGCCTTTTATCTCTTTTTTTTGTTTACGAGATGAAAGGGAAGTGAAAACTCAAGTTTTTAGTTAAGAACAGAGTATACGTTTAAAATTGAAATGCACAATGCACAAATATAGTGAGAGATAATTCCAAGAAGTGTCAGTAATTTTTAGGGATTGTAAACGCTTTTTAGTTTTTATATATCAGGTTCTGCAATCGTCAGGAAAAGGGGGAGGCGGGGGATTTTTAACTGAGTGTTAACTCCCAATCCATAAGTCATTCCGTACAAAAATATATCCCATTACACATGATAAATCACTATACAATAATCTATGATCGTTAGGTCAGCTCTTTGTAAATGGGCAAAATAATGGCTTGTTTGACTCGGGTAAATATCCCCCGTTCACTTGAGAATTTAATGTTATTCTCTTTAAAAGGTTTGGATGCATAGGTCATTTGCATCTTTAAAATGTTTCAAGCATGCATATCCATTTTTTAAAACATGTGAAGAAAAATCTCTTTCTTATAAAATTCCAAGCTATTAGGGTTGAACAAGTGGAATTTTCCAAACTTGGATAACGAAACTTTTGTGTTCATTTGTGTGTGTGAATAAATTTTCTTTACTTACATTTTTTTATTGATTTAAATTCTTTCCATACATAAACTCTAAAACTTTCAGTTTGTTGTGATCTTTTTGCCTTTTATCTCTTTTTTTTGTTTACGAGATGAAGGGAAAGTTAAAACTCAAGTTTTTATTTAAGAAAAAAGTATACATAAAAAATGGAAATGCACAATGCAAAAATGTAGAGAGAGATAATTCCAAAAAGTGTCTGTAATTTTTAGGGACCGTAAACTCTTTTAAGTTTTTATATATCAGGTTCTGCAATCGTAGGGAAAAGAGGGAGTCAGGGGATTTTTAACTGAGTGTTGACTCCCAATCCATAAGTCCTTCTTAACAAAAATAGCCCGTTGTGCATGATAAATCACTATTCAATCACCTATAATCGTTAGGTCAGCTTTTTGTAAATGGGCAAAATAATGACTTGTTTTACTCTGGAAAATATCCCACCGTATGTTCACTTGAGAATTTAATGTTATTCTCTTTGAAAGATTTGGATCCATAGATCATTTGAATCTTTAACATGTTTCAAGCTTGCATATCCATTTTTTAAAACATTTTTAGAAAAACCTCTTTCTTAAAAAATTCGGAGCTATTAGTGTAGAACTAGTGGAATTTCTCAAACTTGGATAACAAATTTTTGGTGTTCATTTGTGGCGTTCTATAAATTTTTTGTACTTACATTTGTTGCTTGCTTTAAATTCTTTCCAAAGATAAACTCTAAAACTTTTAGTCTGTTGTGATCAATTTGCCTTTTATCTCTTTTTTTTGTTTACGCGATGAAGGGAAAGTGAAAACTTAAGTTTTGATTTAAGAAAAAAGTATACATGTAAAATGGAAATGCACAATGCACAAATGTTGAGAGAGATAATACCAAAAAGTGTTTGTAATTTTTAGGGATTGTAAACTCATTTTAGTCTTAATATATCAGGTTATGCAATCTTTGGGAAAAAGGGGAGGTGCGGGATTTTTAACTGAGTGTTTACTCCCAATCTATAAGTCATTTCTTACAAAAATATAGCCCGTTACGCATGATTAATCACATTATAATCATCTATAATTGTTAAGTCAGCTTTATGTAAATGGGCATAATAATGACTTGTTTGACTCGCGTAAATATCCCACCACACGTTCACTTGAGAATTTAATGTTATTATCTTTAAAAGGTTTGGATCCACAGGTCATTCACATCTTTAACATGTTTCAATCATGCATATCCATTTTTTAAAAAATGTGTAGAAAAATCTCTTTCTTTCGAAATTCCGAGCTATTAGGGTTGAACTAGTGGAATTTCCCAAACTTGGATAGGTAAAGTTTTGTGTTTATTTATGGTGTGTGAATAAATTTTAATTACTTACATTTGCTTATTGCTTTGAATTCTTTCCATACATAAACTCTAATATTTCCATTTTGATGTGATCTAATTGCCTTTTATCTCTATTTTATGTTTACGAGATGATGGGAAAGTGAAAACTGAAGTTTTGATTTAAGAAACTATTATACATCTAAAATGGAAATGTAGAATGCACAAATGTAGAGAGAGATAATTCCAAAAAGTGACTGTAATTGTTACGGATTGTAAACACTTTTAAGTATTAATATATATCAGGTTCTATAATTGTCGGGAAATGGGGGAGGTGGGGATTTTGAACAGAGTTTTGACTCCAAATCCATAAATCATTCCTTACAAAAATATAGCCCGTTACTCATGATAAATAACTTTACAATCATCTATAATCGTTAGGTGAGCTTTTTGTAAATGGGCCAAATAATTGCTTGTTTGACTCGAGTAAATATCCCACCGTACGTTCACTTGAGATTTTAATGTTATTCTCTATAAAAGGTTTGGATCCATAGGTCATTTGCATCTTTAACAAGTTTCAAGCATGTATATCCAGTTTTTAAACATGTGTAGAAAAATCTCTTTCTTATAATATTCCGAGCAATTAGGGTAGTGAAATTTCCCAAACTTGGATAGCAAAACTTTTATGTTCATTTGTGGTGTTTGCATAAATTTTCTTTACTTAGATTTCTTTATTGCTTTAAATTCTTTCCACACATAAACTCTAAAATTTTCAGTTTGTTATGATCTTTTTTGCCTTTTATCTCTTTTTTTTGTTTCCGAGATGAAGCGAAAGTGAAAACTCAAGTTTTGATTTAAGAAAAAAGAATAAATCTAAAATGTAAATGCAAAAAGTGTCCGTAATATTTAGCGATTTTAAACATTTTTCAGGTTTTATATATCAGGTTCTACAGTCGTCAGGAAAAGGGGGAGGCGGGGGATTTTTAACTCAGTGTTGACTCCCAATCCATAAGTCATTCCTTACAAAAATATAACCCGTTACACTGATTGTTAGGTCAGCTTTTTGTAAATGGGAAAATAATGGCTTGTTTGACTCGGGAAAATATCCCACCGCACAGTCACTAGAGAATTTAATGTTATTCTCTTTAAAAGGTTTGGATCCATAGGTCATTTGCATCTTTAACATGTTTCAAGTGTGCATATCTATTTTTTAAAAACATGTGTAGAAAAATCTATTTCATATAAAATTCCGAGCTATTACGGTTGAACTAGTGGAATTACCCAAACTTGGATAACAAGACTTTTGTGTTAATTTGTGGTTTGTGAATAAATCTTCTTTTCTTACATTTTTTGATTTCTTTAAATTCTCTCCATACATGAACTCTAAAACTTTCATTTTGATGTGATCTAATTGCCTTTTATCTCTTTTTTTTGTTTACGAGATGAAGGGAAAGTGAAAACTCAAGTTTTGATTTAAGAAAAAAGTATATATCTAAAATGGAAATGTAGAATGCACAAATGTAGAGGGAGATAATTCCAAAAAGTGCCTGTAATTTTTAGGGATTGCAAACTCTTTTTAGTTTTTATATATGAGGTTCTGCTATTGTTGGGAAAATGGGGTGGCGGGGCATTTTTAACTGAGTGTTGACTCCCAATCCATAAGTCATTCCTAACAAAAATATAGCCCGTTACACATGATAAATTACTTTACAATCATCTATGATCGTTACATCAACTTTTTGTAAATGGGCAAAATAATGGCTTTTTTGACTCAGGTAAATATCCCACCACACGTTCACTTGAGAATTTAATGTTATTCTCTTTAAAAGGTTTGGATCCATAGGTCATTTGCATCTTTATCTTGTTTCAGGCATGCATATCCATTTTTTAAAACATATGTAGAAAAATCTCTCTTATAAAAATCCGAGCTATTATTGTTGAACTTGTAGAATTACCCAAACTTGGATAACAAAATTTTTTTGTTCATTTGTGGTGTGCGAATAAATTTTCTTTGCTAACATTTGTTTATTGCTTTAAATTTTTTCTATACAAAAACTCTAAAATTTTCATCTTGTTGTGATCTATTTGCCTTTTATCTTTTTTTTTTTTTTTTGCGAGATGAAGGAAAAGTGAAAACTCAAGTTTTGGTTTAAGAAAAAAGTAAAGAACTAAAATGGAAATGCACAATGCACAAATGAGAAGAGATATAATTCCAAAAAGTGTCAGTAATTTTTAGGGATTATAAACTCTTTTTAGTTTTTATATATCATATTCTGAAATCGTCGGGAAAAGGGGGAGGTGAGGGAATTTTAACAGAGTGTTAATTCCCAATGCATATGTCATTCCTTAAAAAAATATAGCCCGTTACGCATGATAAATCACTTTACAATCATCTATGATTGTTAGGTCTGCTTTTTGTAAATGGGCAAAACAATGGCTTGTTTGACTCGGGTAAATAGCCCACCGCGCGTTGACTTGAGAATTTAATGTTATTCTCTTTAAAAGGTTTCGATCCATAGGTCATTTGCATCTTTAATATGTTTCATGCATGCATATCCATTTTTTAAACCATGTGTAGAAAAATATCTTTCTTATAAAATTCCGAGCAATTATGGTTGAATAAATGGAATTTCGAAAACTTGGATAACATAATTTTTGTGTTCATTTGTGGTGTGTGAATAAATTTTCTTTACTTACATTTGTTTATTGCTTTAACTCTTCCATACTTAAACTCTAAAATTTTCATTTTGTTGAGATCTATTTGCCTTGTATATTTTTGTTTGTTTGCGAGATGAAGGGAAAGTGAAAACTCAAGTTTTGGTTTAAGAAAAAAATATACATCTAAAAGGGAAATTCACAATGCACAAATGTAGAGAGAGATAATTCCAAAATGTATTCATAAATTTTTTGGATTGTAAACTCTTTTTTGTTTTTATATATCAGGTTTTGCAATTGTCTTGGAAAAGGGGGAGGCGGGAGATTTTTAACTGAGTGTTGACTCCCAATCCATAAGTCATTACTTACAAAAATATAGCCCGTTACACATGATAAATCACTTTACAATCATCTATGATCGTTAGGTCAGCTTTTCGTAAATGGGCAAACTAATGGTTTGTTTGACTCGGGTAAATATCCCACCACAAGTTCACTTGAGAATTTCATGTTATTCTCTTTAAAAGGTTTGGATCCATAGGTCATTTTCATCTTGAACATGTTTCAAGCATGCATATCCATTTTTTAAAACATGTGTAGAAAAATATATTTCTTATAAAATTCGGAGCTATAAGGGTTGAACTAGTGGAATTTCCCAAACTTGGATAACATAACTTTTGTGTTAATTTGTGGTGTGTGAATAAATTTTATTTACTTACATTAGTTTATTGCTTTAAATTCTTCCTTACATAAACTCTAAAATTTTCATTTTGTAGTGATCTATTTGCCTATTGTCTTTTTTTTTTTTTTTTTTTTTTGCGAGATCTATGAAAAGTGAAAACTCAAGTTTTGATGTAAGAATAAAGTATACATCTAAATTGAAATTCACAATGCACAAATAGAGAGAGACATAATTCCAAAAGTGTCTTTAATTTTTAGGGACTGTAAACTCTTTTTAGTTTTTATATATCATGTTCTGCAATCGTCGAGAAAAGGGGGAGACGGGTGATTTTTATCTGACTGTTGAATCCCAATCCATAAGTCATTCCATACAAAATATAGCCTGTTACAATCATCTATGATCGTTAGGTTAGCTTTTTGTAAATGGGCAAAATAATGGCTTGTTTGACTCGGGTAAATATCCCACCACACGTTCACTTAAGAATTTAATGTTATTCTCTCTAAAACGTTTGGAACCATAGGCCATTTGCATCTTTAACATGATTCAAGAATGCATATCCATTTTTTAAAACATATGTAGAAAAATCTTTCTTATAAAATTCAGAGCTATTATGGTTGAACTAGTGGAATTTCCCAAACTAGGATAGCAAACTTTTGTGTTCATTTGTGGTGTGCGAATAAATTTTATTTTTGTTTATTGGTTTAAACTCTTCCATTCTTAAACTCTAAAATTTTAATTTTTTTGAAATCTATTTGCCTTATATCTTTTGTTTTTTGTTAGCGAGAAGAAGGGAAAGTGAAAACTCAAATTTTGATTTAAGAAAAAAGTATATATCTAAAATGGAAGTTCACAATGCACAAATGTAGAGAGAGATAATTCCAAAAAGTGTTCATAAATTTTTTGGATTGTAAACACTTTTTTGTTTTTATATATCAAGTACTTCAATAGTCGGGAAGAGGGGGAGGCAGGGGATTTTTAACTGAGTGTTGACTCCCAATCCATAAGTCATTACTTACAAAAATATAGCTCGTTACACATGATAAATCACTTTACAATTATCTATGATCGTTAGGTCAGCTTTTAGTAAATGGGCAAATTAATGGCTTGTTTGACTCGGGTAAATATCCCACCGCACATTCACTTGAGAATTTCATGTCATTCTCTTTAAAAGAATTGGATCCATAGGCCATTTGAATCTTTAACATGTTTCAAGTGTGCGTATCCATTTTTGAAAACATGTGTAGAAAAATATTTTTCTTATAAAATTCCTAGCTATTAGGATTGAACTAGTGAAATTTCCCAAACTTGGATAACATAATTTTTGTGTTCATTTGTAGTGAGTGAATAAATTTTATTTACATAAATTTGTTTTTTGCTTTAAATTCTTTCCATACATAAACTCTAAAAAAATTTTTGTTGTGATCTATTTGCCTTTTATCTATTTTATTTGTTTGCGAGATGAAGGGAAAGTGCAAACTCAAGTTTTGATTAAAGAAAAAAGTATACATCTATGGATATTCACAATGCACAAATGTAGAGAGAAATAATCCCATAATGTGTCTTTCATTTTAAGCAATTATAAACTCTTTTTAGTATTTATATATCAGGTTATGCAATCATCGGGAAAAGGGGGAGGAGGGGATTTTGAACTGAGTTTTGACTCCCAATCCATAAGTCATTACTTAAAAAAATATAGCCCGTTACACTTGATAAATCATTTTAGAATCTTCTATGATCTTTAGGTCAGCTTTTTGTAAAAGGGCAAAATATTAGCTTATTTGACGTGGGTAAATATCCCACCGCACGTTTACTTGAGAATTTAATTTTATTCTCTTTAAAAGGTTTGGATCCACAGGTCATTTGCATCTTTAACATGTTTCAAGCATGCATATCCCTTTTTTAAAAAATGTGTAGAAAAATCTCTTTCTTATAAAATTCCAAGCTATTAGAATGAACTAGTGGAATTTTCCCAAACAAGGATAACAAAACTTTTGTGTTCATTTGTTGTGTGTGTATAAATTTTCTTAACTTACATTCGCTTTTGCTTTAAATTCTTTCCGTACATAAACTCTAAAATTTTCATTTTGTTGTGATCTATTTGCCTTTTATCTCTGTTTTTGTTTACGAGGTAAAGTGAAAGTGAAAAATCAAGTTTTGATTTAAGAAAAAAGTATACATCTAAAATAGAAATGCACAATGCACAAATGTAGAGAAAGATAATTCCAAAAAGTGTTTGTAATTTTTAGTGATTGTAAACACTTTTTTGTTTTTATATATCATATTCTGCAATCGTCAGGAAAAGTGGGAGGCGAGGGAATTTTAACTGAGTGTTGACTCCCTATCGATAAGTCATTCCTTAAAAAAATATAGCCCGTTACGCATGATAAATCACTTTACACTCATCTATGAGAGTTAGGTCAGCTTTTGGTAAATGGGCAAAATAATGGCTGGTTTGACTCGAGTAAAAATCCCATCGCACGTTCACTTGCGAATTTAATGTTATTCTATTTAGTAGGTTTGGATCCATAGGTCATTTGCATCTTTAACATGTTCCAAGCTTGCATATCCATTTTTTTAAAACATGTGTAGAAAAATCTCTTTCTTGTAAAATTCCGGGCTATTAGGGTTGAACTAGATGAATTTCCTAAACTTGGATAACATAACTTTTGTGTTCATTTTTGGTGAGTGAATAAATTTACTTTACTTAAATTTTTTTATTGCTTTAAATTCTTTCGATACATAAACTCTAAAATTTTAATTTTTTTGTGAAGTACTACCTTTTATCTCTTTTTTTTATTTGTGAGATGAAAGGAAAGTGCAAAACTCAATTTTTTATTAAAGTAAAAAAGTATACATCTAAAATTTAAATTCACAACGCGCAAATGTAGAGAGAAATAATTCCAAAATGAGTCTATAATTTTTAGCGATTGTGAACTCTTTTAAGTATTTATATATCAGGTTCAGCAATCGTCGGGAAAAGGGGGAGGTGGGGGATTTTTAACTGAGTTTTGACTCCCAATCCATAAATCATTCCATACAATAATGTAGCCCACTACGCATGATAAATCACTTTACAATCATCTATGATCGTTAGGTCAGCTTTTTGTAAATGGGCAAAATAATGGCTTGTTTGACTAGGGTAAATATTCCACCGCACGTTCACATGAGAATTTAAATTTATTCTCTTTAAAAAGTTTGGATCCATAGGCCATTTGCATCTTTAACATGTTTCAAGCATTCATATCCATTTTTTAAAACGTGTAGAAAAATCTCTTTTTATAAATTCCAAGCTATTAGGGTAGGGCTAGTGGAATTTTCCCAAACTTGGATAACAAAACTTTTTTGTTCATTTGTGGTGTGTGAATAAATTTTCTTTACTTACATTTTTTTATTGCTTTAAATTATTTCCATACATAAACTCTAAAATTTCATTTTGTTGTGATCTATTTGCGTTTTATGTTTTTTTTTTTGTTTGCGAGATGAAGGGAAAGTCAAAACTCAAGTTTTGATTAAAGAAAAAAGTATACATCTAAAATTGAAATGCACTATGCACAAATGTAGAGAGAGATAATTGCAAAAAGTGTCTGGATTTTTTAGGGATTGTGAACTCTTTTTAGTTTTTATATATCAGGTTCTACAATCGTCGAGAAAAGGGGGAGGCGGGGGATTTTTAACTGAGTGTTGACTCAAAATCCATAAGTCATTATTTAAAAAAATAAAGCCCGTTACAAATGATAAATCACTTTACAGTCATCTATGAACGTGAGGTCAATTTTTTGTAAATGTGCAAAATAATGGCTTGTTTGACTCGGTTAAATATCCCACCGCACGTTCAATTTAGAATTTAATGTTATTCTCTTAAAAGGTTTGGATCCATAGGTCTTTTGAATCTTTAACACTTTTCAAGCATGCATATCCATTTTTTAAAACAAGGGTAAAAAATCTCTTTCTTATAAAATTCCGAGCTACAAGGGTTGAACTAGTGGAATTTCCCAAACTTGGATAATAAAACTTTTGTGATCAATTGTGGTGCGTGAATAAATTTTCTTTACTTACATTTTTTTATTGCTTTAAATTCCTTCCATACATAAACTCTAATTTTTTTATTTTGTTGTGATCTATTTGCCTTTTGTCTCTTTTTTAAGTTTGCGAGATGAAGGGAAAGTTAAAACTCAAGTTTCGATTTAAGAAAAAAGTATACATCTAAAATGGAAATGCACAATGCAGAAATGTAGATAGGGCTAATTCAAAAACGTGTCTGCAATTTTTTAGGGATTGTAAACTTTTTTGTAGTATTTATATAACAAGTTCTGCAATCGTCGGGAAAAGGGCGAGGTGGGGGATTTTTAACTGAGTGTTCACTCCCAATGCATAAGTCATCTATGATCGTTAGGTCAACTTCTCGTAAATGGGCAAAATAGTGGCTTGTTTCACTCGGGTAAATATCCCACCGCACGTTCACTTGCGAATTTCATGTTATTCTCTTTAAAAGGATTGGACCAATAGGTCATTTGAATATTTAACATGTTTTAAGCATGTGTATCCATTTTTTAAAACATGTGTAGAAAACTCTCTTTCTTATTAAATTCTGAGCTATTAGGATTGAACTAGTGGAATTTCCAAAACTTCGATAACATAACTTTTGTGTTCATTTGTGGTGTGTGAATAAATTTTCTTTACTTACATTTGTTTATTGCTTTAAATTCTTTCCATACATAAACTCTAAAATTTTTATTTTGTTGTGATCTATTTGCCTTTTATCTATTTTATTTGTTTGCGACATGAAGGGAAAGTCCAAACTCAAGTTTTGATTTAAGAAAAAAATATACATATAAAATGGATATTCACAATGCACAAATGTAGAGAGAAATAATTCCAAAATGTGTCTTCAATTTTTAGCGATTGTAAACTTTTTTTAGTATTTCTATATCAGGTTCGGCAATCGTCAGGAAAAGGGGGAGGTGGGGATTTGGAACTGAGTTTTGACTCCCAATCCATAAGTCATTATTTACAAAATATTGCTCGTGACACATGATAAATCACTTTACAATCTTCTATGATCGTTAGGTCAGCTTTTTGTAAATGGGCAAAATATTGCTTTGTTTGATGTGGGTGAATATACCACTGCACGTTCACTTGAGAATTTAATGTTATTCTCTTTAAAAGGTTTGGATCCACTGGTCATTTGCATCTTTAACATGTTTCAAGCATGCATATCCCTTTTTTAAAACATGTGTAGAAAAATTTCTTTCTTATAAAATTCCAAACTATTAGAATGAACTAGAGGAATTTTCCCAAACTTGGATAACAAAACTTTTGTGTGCATTTGTGGTGTGTGAATAAATTTTCTTAACTTAAATTTGTGGTTGCTTTAAATTCTTTCCATACATAAACTCTAAAATTTTCATTTTCTTGTGATCTATTTGCCTTTTATCTCTTTTTTTTGTTTACGAGAAGAAGGGAAAGTGAAAACTCAAGTTTAGATTTAAGAAAAAAGTATACATATAAAAATGAAATGCACAATGCACAAATGTAGAGAGAGATAATTCCAAAAAGTGTCTGTAATTTTCAAGGATTGTAAACTCTTATTAGTTTTTATATGTCAAGTTTTGCAATCATCGGGAAAAGGAGGAGGTGGGGGATTTTTAACTGAGTGTTGACTCCCAATCCATAAGTCTTTCTTTACAAAAATATAGCCCATTACACATGATAAAACACTTTACAATCATCTATGATCATGAGGTCAGCTTGTTGAAAATGGGCAAAATAATGGTTTGTTTCACTCGGGTAAATATCCCACTGCACGTTCACTAGAGAATTTAATGTTATTCTCTTTAAAAGGTTGGGATCCATGGGTCATTTGCATCTTTAACTTGTTTCAAGCATGCATATCCATTTTTATAACAAGGGTAGAAAAATCTCTTTCTTCTAAAATATCGAGCCATTAGGGTTGAACAAGTGGAATTTCAATAACTTGGATAACAAAACTTTTGTGTTCATTTGTGGAGTGAAATTAAATTTTATTTACTGAAATTTGTTTATTGCTTTAAATTCTTTCCATACATAAACTCTAAAATTTTCATTTTGTCGTGATCTATTTGCCTTTTATCTCTATTTTTTTTGTTTACGAGATGAAGGGAAAGTGAAAACTCAAGTTTTGATTTAAGAAAAAAGTATACATCTAAAATGGAAATGCACAATGCACAAATGTAGAGATAGATAATTTCAAAAAGTGTCTGTAATTTTTAGGGATTGTAAGCTTTTTTGTAGTATTTATATAACAGGTTCTACAATCGTCGGGAAAAGGGCGAGGTGGGGATTTTTAACTGAGTGTTGACTCCCAATGCATAAGTCATTACTTACAAAAATATAGTCCGTTTCACATGATAAATCACTTTAAAATCATCAATGATCGTTAGGTCAGCTTTTCGTAAATGGACAAAATAATGGCTTGTTTGACTTGGGTAAATATCCCACCGCACGTTCACTTGCGAATTTCATGTTATTCTCTTTAAAAGGATTGGATCTTTAACATGTTTCAAGCAAGCGTATCCATTTTTTAAAACATGTGTAAAAAACTCTCTTTCTTATAAAATTCCGAGCTATTAGGATTGAACTAGTTGAATTTCCCAAACTTGGATAACATAACTTTTGTGTTCATTTGTGGTCTGTGAATAAATTTTCTTTACTTACATTTGTTTATTGCTTTAAATTATTTCCATACATAAACTCTAAAATTTTTATTTTGTTGTGATCTATTTGCCTTTTATCTATTTTATTTGTTGGCATGATGAAGGGAAAGTGCAAACTCAAGTTTTTATTTAAGAAAAATGTATACATCTAAAATGGATATTCACAATGCACAAATGTAGAGAGAAATAATTCCAAAATGTGTCTTCAATTTTTAGCGATTGTAAACTCTTATTAGTATATATATATATATCAGGTTCTGCAATCATCAGAAAAAGGGGGAGGTGGGGATTTGGAATTGAGTTTTGACTCCCAATCCATAAGTCATTACTTACAAAAATATAGCTCGTTACATCATAAAATCACTTCACAATCTTCTATGATCGTTAGGTCAACTTTTTTTAAATGGGAAAAATATTGCCTTGTTTGATGTGGGTAAATTTCCCACCGCACGTTCACTCGAGAATTTAATGTTATTCTCTTTAAAAGGTTTGGATCCACAGGTCATTCGCATCTTTTACATGTTTCAAGCATGCATATCCCTTTTTCAAAACATGTGTAGAAAAATCTCGTGCTGATAAAATTCCAAGCTATTAGAATGAACTAGAGGAATTTTCCCAAACTTGGATAACAAAACTTTTGTGTTCATTTGTGGTGTGTGAATAAATTTTCTTAACTGACATTTGTTATTGCTTTAAATTCTTTCCATACATAAACTCTAAAATTTTCATTTTATTGTGATCTATTTGTCTTTTATCTCTTTTTTTTTGTTTACGAGATGAAGGGAAAGTGAAAACTCAAGTTTGGATTTAAGAAAAAAGTATACATCTAAAAAATGAAATGCACAATGCACAAATGTAGAGAGAGATAATTCCAAAAAGTGTCTGTAATTTTCATATATTTTAAACTCTTTTTAGTTTTTATATGTCAGGTTCTGCAATCGTTGGGAAAAGGAGGAGATGGGGGATTTTTTAACTATGTATTGACTCCCAATCCATAAGTCATTATTTACAAAAATATAGCCCATTACGCATGATAAAACACTTTACAATCATCTATGTTCGTGAGGTCAGCTGGTTATAAATGGGAAATATAATGGTTTGTTTGACTCGAGTAAATATCCCACCGTAGGTTCACTGAAGAACTTAATGTTAGTCTCTTTAAAAGGTTTTGATCCATGGGTCATTTGCATCTTTAACATGTTTCAAACATGCATATCCATTTTTTATAAGAAGGGTAGAAAAATCTCTTTCTTCTTAAATTTCGAGCTATTAGGGTTGAACAAGTGGAATTTCCAAAACTTGGATAACAACTTTTGTGTTCATTTGTGGTGTGTGAAAAAAATTTCTTAACTTAAATTTGTTATTGCTTTAAATTCTTTCCATACATAAACTCTAAAATTTTCATTTTTTTGTGATCTATTTGCCTTTTATCTCTTTTTTTTTTTTTACGAGATGAAGAGAAAGTGAAAACTCAAGTTTTGATTTAAGAAAAAAGAATACATCTAAAATGGAAATGCACAATGCACAAATGTAGAGAGAGATAATTCAAAAAAGTGTCTGTAATTTTTAGGGATCGTAAAATTTTTTGTAGTTTTTATATAACAGGTTCTGCAATCGACGGGAAAAGGGGGAGGTGGGGGATTTTTAACTGAGTGTTGACTCCCAATCCATAAGTCATTCCTTACAAATATATAGCCCGTTACACATGATAAATCACTTTACAATCATCTATAATCGTTAGGTCAGATTTTCGTAAATGGGCAAAATAATGGCTTGTTTGACTTCAGTAAATATCCCACTGCATGTTCACATGAAAATTTAATGTTATTCTCTTTAAAAGGTTTGGATACACTAGTCATTTGCATCTTTAACATGTTTCATGCATTTATTCCATTTTTTAAAACATGTGTAGAAAAATCTCTTTCTTATAAATTCCAAACTATTAGGGTAGGACTAGTGGAATTTTCAAACAAATTTTTTTTGTTCATTTGTGGTATGTGAATAAATTTTCTTTACTTACATTTTTTATTGCTTAAAATTTTTTCCATACATAAACTCTAAAATTTTCATTTTGTTGTGATCTATTTGCCTTTTGTCTCTTTTTTTTAGTTTGCGAGAAGAAGAGAAAGTGAAAACTCAAGTTTTGATTTAAGAAAAAAGTATACATCTAAAAAGGAAATGCAAAATGCACCAATGTAGAGAGAGATAATTCCAAAATGTTTCTGTAATTTTTTGGGATTGTAAATTTTTTTGTAGTTTTTATATAACAGGTTCTACAATCGTCGGTCAAAGAGGGAGGTGCGAGATTTTTAACAGAGTGTTGACTCCCAAACCATAAGTCATTCCTTAAAAATATATAGCCCGTTATGCATGATAAATCACTTTACAATCATCTATGAACGTTAGGTCAGCTTTTTGTAAATGGGAAAAATAATGGCTTATTTGACTTCAGTAAATATCCCACCGCATGCTCACTTGAAAATTTAATGTTATTGTCTTTAAAAGGTTTGGATCCATAGGTCATTTGCATCTTTAACTTTTTTCAAGCATGCATATCCATTTTTTAAAACATGTGAAGAAAAATCTCTTTCTTATAAAATTCCGAGCTATTAGGGTTGAACTAGTGGAATTTCCCAAACTTGTATAACAAAACTTTTGTGTTCATTTGTGGTGTGTGAATAAATTTTCTTTAGTTACATTTTATTATTGCTTAAAATTTTTCCATTCATAAATTCTAAAATTTACATTTTGTTGTGATCTATTTGCCTTTTATCTTTTTTTTTTGTTTACGAGATGAAGGGAAGTGAAAACTCAAGTTTGGATTGAAGAAAAAAGTATTCATCTAAAAATGAAATGCACAATGCACAAATTTAGAGAGAGATAATTCAAAAAAGTGTCAGTAATTTTTAGGGATTGTAAACTCTTTTTAGTTTTTATATGTCAGGTTCTGCAATCGTCGGGAAAAGGGGTAGGCGGGGGATTTTTAACTGAGGGTTGACTCCCAATCCATAAGTCATTCTATACAAAAATATAGCCCATTACGCATGATAAAACACTTTAAAATCATCTATGATCGTGAGGTCAGCTTGTTGTAAATGGGCAAAATAATGGTTTGTTTGACTCGAATTGGATCCATGGGTCATTTGCATCTTTAACAAGTTTCAAGCATGCATATTCATTTTTTAGAACAAGGGTAGAAAAATCTCTTTCTTCTAAAATTCCGAGCTATTAGGGTTGAAAAGGTGGAATTTCCAAAACTTGGAAAACAAAACTTTTGTGTTCATTTGTGGTGTGTAAATAAATTTTCTTTACGTACATTTGTTTATTGCTTTAAATTCTTTCCATACATAAACTCTAAAATTTTCATTTTGTCGTGATCTTTTTGCCATTTATCTCTTTTTTTTGTTTACGAGATGAAGGGAAAGTGAAAACTCAAGTTTGGATTTAAGAAAAAAGTATACATCTAAAATGGAAATGCACAATGCACAAATGTAGAGAGAGATAATTACAAAAAGTGTTTGTAATTTTTAGGGATTGTAAACTTTTTTGTAGTATTTATATAATAAGTTCTACAATCATTGGGAAAAGTGGGAGGCTGAGTGTTGACTCCCAATCCATAAGTCATTATTTACTAAAATATAGCCCGTTACGAATGCTAAATCACTTTACAATCATCAATGATCGTGAGGTCAGGTTTTTGTAAATGGGCAAAATAATGGCTTGTTTGACCCGGGTAAATATCTCACCGCATGTTCACTTGAGAATTTAATGTTATTCTCTTAGAACATTTGGATCCATAGGTCATTTGCATCTTTAACATGTTTCAAGCATGCATATCTATTTTTTAAAACAAGGGTAGAAAAATCTCTTTCTTATAAATTTCCAAGCTACAAGGGTTGAACTAGTGGAATTTCATAAACTTGGATAAAAAACTTTTGTGTTCATTTGTGGTGTGTGAATAAATTTTCTTTACTTACATTTGTTTATTACTTTAAATTCTTCCATACATAAATTCTAAAATTTTCGTTTTGTTGAAATCTATTTTTTCTTTATCTCTTTTTTTATTTTGTGAGAAAAAGGGAAAGTGAAAACTCAATTTTTGGTTTAAGAAAAAAGTATACATCTAAGATGGAAAAGCACAATGCACAAATAAAGAGAGAGATAATTCCAAAAAGTGTCTGTAATTTTTAGGGATTGGCAACTCTTTTTAGTTTTTATATATCAGGTTTAGCAATCGTCAGGAAAAGGGGGAGGCGGGGGATTTTTAACTGAGTGTTGAATCCCAATCCGTCAGTCATTCCTTAAAAAAATATAGCCCGTTACGCATGAAAAATCACTTTACAATCATCTATAATCTCTAGATCAGCTTTTTGTAAATTGAGAAAATAATGGCTAGTTTGACTCGGGTAAATATCCCACCTCACTTTCACTTGAGAATTTAATGTTATTCTCTTTAAAAGGTTTGGATCCATAGGTAATTTGCATCTTTAACAAGTTTCAAGCATGTATATCCATTTTTTAAAACATGTGTAGAAAAGCTTATTTCTTATAAAATTCCGAGCTATTAGGGTTGAACTAGTGGAATTGCCCAAACTTGGATAACAAAAATTTTGTGTTCAATTGAGTTGTGTGAATAAATTTTCTTTACTGATATTTTTTTAATTGTTTTAAATTCTTTCCATACATAAACTCTAAAATTTTCATTTTGTTGTGATCTATTTGCCTTGTATCTATTTTTTTATTAAGAGATTAAGGGAAAGTGAAAACTCAAGTTTTGATTTAAGAAAAAGTATACATCTAAACGGGAAAGGTAAAATGCACAAATGCAGAGAGAGATAATTCCAAAAAGTGTCTGCAATTTTTAGGGATTTTAAACTCTTTTTAGTTTTTATTTATCAGGTTCTGCAATCGTCGAGAAAAGGGGGAGGCAAGCCATTTTTTACTGGGTGTTGACTCCCAATACATAAGTCATTCCTTAAAAAGATATAGCTCGTTACGCATGATAAATAACTTTACAATCTTCTATGATCATTAGGTCAGATTTTTGTAAATGGGAAAAATAATGGCTTGTTTGACTCGGGTAAATGTCCCACCGCATGTTCACTTGAAAATGTAATGTTATTCTCTTTAAATGGTTTGGATCCATAGGTAATTTGAATATTTAACATGTTTCAAGCATATATATCCATTTTTTAAAACATGTGTTGAAAAATCTTTTTTGTTCTAAAATTCAGAGCTATTAGGGTTGAACTAGTGGAATTTCCCAAACTTGGATAACAAAAATTTTGTGTTCATTTGTGGTGTGTGCATAAATTTTATTTACTCACATTTGTTGATTTCTTTAAATTATTTCCATGCAGAAACTGTAAATTTTCATTTTGTTGTGATCTATTTGCCTTTTATCTCTCTTGTTTGTTTACGAGAAGAAGGGAAAGTGAAAACTCAAGTTTGTATTCACGAAAAAGTATAAATTTAGAAAAGAAATGCATAGTGCACAAATGTAGAGAGATATAATTCCAAAAAGTGTCAGTAATTTTTACGGATTGTAAACTCTTTTTAGTTTTTAAATGTCAGGTTCTGCAATCGTCGGGAAAAGGGGGAGGCGAGGGATTTTTAACTGAGTGTTGACTCCCAATCCATAAGTCATTCTTTACAAAAATATTGCCCATTACGCATGATAAAACACTTTACAATCATCTCTGATCGCGAGGTCAGCTTGTTGTAATTGGGCAAAATAATGGTTTGTTTGACTCAGTTAAATATCCCACCGCATGTTCACTAGAGAATTTAATGCTATTCTCTTTAAAAGGTTTTGATCCATGGGTCATTTGCATCTTCAACTTGTTTCAAGCATGCATATCCGTTTTCTATAACAGAGATAGAAAAATCTCTTTCTTCTAAAATTCCGAGCTATTAGTGTTGAACAAGTGGAATTTCCAAAAATTGGATAACAAAATTTTTGTTTTCATTTGTGGTGTGTAAATAAATTTTCTTTACTAAAATTTTTTTATTGCTTTAATTTATTTCCATACATAACTCTAAAATTTTCATTTTGTCGTGACCTATTTGCCTTTTATCTCTTTTTTTTTATTTTATGAGATGAAGGAAAAGTGAAAACTCAAATTTTGATTTAAGAAAAAAGTATAGATCTAAATTGGAAATGCACAATGCAAAAATGTAGAGAAAGATAATTGCTAAAAGTGTCTGTAATTTTTTCAAGATTGTAAACACTTTTTAGTTTTTATATATCAGGTTCAGTAATTGTCGAGAAAAGGGGGAGGCGGGGGATTTTTAACTGAGTGTTGATTCCCAATCCATAAGTCATTCCATAAAAAATATAGCCCGTTAAGCATGATAAATCACTTTACAATCATCTATGATCGTTAGGTCAGCTTGTTGTGAATGGGCAAAATAATGGTTTGTTTGACTCGGCTAAATATCCCACCGAACATTCAGTTGAGAATTTAATGTTATTCTCTTTAAAAGGATTGGATCCATAGGTAATTTGTATCTTTAACAAGTTTCAAGCATGTATATCCATTTTTTAAAACATGTCTAAAAAAATCTTTTTCTTATAAAATTCCTAGCTATTAGGGTCGAACTAGTGGAATTTCCCAAATTTGGATAACAAACAATTTGTGTTCATTTGTGTTGTGTGAATAAATTTTCTTGACTTACATTTTTTTATTGTTTTAAATTATTTCCATACATAGACTCTAAAATTTTAATTTTGTTGTGATCTATTTGCCTTTTATCTCTTTTTTTTGTTTATGAGATGAAGGGAAGGTGAAAACTCAAGTTTTGATTTAATAAAAAGTATACATCTAAAACAGAAATGCACATTGCACAAATTTAGAGAGATATAATTCTAGAAAGTGTCTGTAATTATTAGGGATTTTATACTCTTTTTAGTTTTTATTTGTTAGGTTCAGCAAACGTCGGGCAAAGGGGGAAGCAAGGGATTTTTTTCCTGAGTGTTGACTCCGAATCCATAAGTCATTTATTAAAAAAATATAGGACATTATGCATGATAAATAAATTTACAATCTTCTATGATCGTTAGGTCAGCTTTTTGTAAATGGGCAAAATAATGGCTTGCTTGACTAAGTAAATATCCCACCGCACGTTCACTTAAAGATGTAATGTTATTCTCTTTAATAGGTTTGGATCCATAGGTCATTTGCATATTTAACATGTTTCAAGCATGTAGATCCATTTTTTAAAACATGTGTCGAAAAATCTCTTTCTTATAAAATTCAGAGCTATAAGGGTTGAACTAGTGGAATTTCTGAAACTTGGATAACAAAACTTTTATGTTCATTTGTGGTGTGTGCATAAATTTTATTTACTCACATTTGTTGATTTATTTTAATTCTTTCCTTGCATAAACTCTAAAATTTTCATTTTGTTGTGATCTATTTGCCTTTTATCTCTTTTTTTTGTTTACGAGATGAAGGGAAAGTGAAAAGTCAAGTTTGGATTTAAGAAAAATGTAAAGATAAAAAAATGAAATACGAAATGCAAAAATGTAGAGAGAGATAATTCCAAAAAATGTATGGAATTTTTAGGGATTGTGAACTCTATTTAGTTTTTATATGTCAAGTTCTGCTATTGTCGGGATAAGGGGGAAGCAGGGGATTTTTAACTGAGTTCTGACTCCCAATCCATAAGTCATTCTTTACAAAAATATAGCCCATTAAGCATGATAAAACAATTTACAATCATCTATGATCGTGAGGTCATCTTGTTGTATATGGGCAAAATAATGGTTTGTTTGACTCGGGTAAATATCCTACTGCACATTCACTTGAGAATTTAATGTTATTCTCTTTAAAAGGTTTGGATCCATGGGTCATTTTCATCTTTAACATGTTTCAAGCATGCATATCCATTTTTATAACAAGTGTAGAAAAATCACTTTCTTGTAAAATTTTGAGCTATTAGGTTGAATAAGTGGAATTTCCCAAACTTGGATAACAAAAATTTTGTGTTCTTTTGTGGTGTGTAAATAAATTTTCTTTACTTACATTTGTTTATTTCTCTAAATTATTTCCATACAAAAACTAAAAAAATTTCATTTTGTTGAGATCTATTTGCCTTTTATCTCTTTTTTTTTTGGTTTATGAGATGAAGGGAAAATGAAAACTCAAGTTTTGATTTAAGAAAAAAGTATACATCTAAATTGGAAATGCACAAAGCACAAATTTAGAGAGAGATAATTGCAAAAAGTGAATGGAATTTTTAGGGATTGTGAACTCTATTTAGTTTTTATATTTCAGGTTCAGTAATCGTCGGGAAAAGGGGGAGGCGGGGGATTTTTAACTGAGTGTTGACTCCCAATTCATAAGTCATTTCGTAATAAAATATAGCCCGTTACGCATGATAAATAACTTTACAATCATCTATGATCGTTAGGTCAGCTTTTTTGTGAATTGGAAAAATATTGGCTTGTTTGACTCGGGTAAATATCCCACCGAACGTTCAGTTGAGAATTTAATGTTAATCCATTTAAAAGGATTGGATCCATAGGTCATTTGCATCTTTAACATGTTTCAAGAATATGTATACATTTTTTTAAACATGTGTAGAAAAATCTTTTGCTTATAAAATTCTGAGATATTAGGGTTGAACTGGTGGAATTTCCCAAACTTGGATAAAAAAACTTTTGTGTTCATTTGTGGTGAGTGAATAAATTTTCTTTACTTACTTTTTTTTATTACTTTAAATTCTTTCCATACATAAACTCTAAAATTTTCATTTTGTTGTGATCTATTTGCCTTTTATCTCTTTTTTTTGTTTGCGAGATGAAGGGAAAGTGAAAACTCAAGTTTTGATCTTAGAAAAAAGTATACATCTAAAATGGAAAAGCACAATGGCCAAATTTAGAGAGAGATAATTCCAAAAAGTGTCTGTAATTTTTAGGGATTGTAAACTCTTTCTGTTTTTAGATATCTAGTTCTGCAATCGTCGGGAAAAGGGGGAGGTGGGGGATTTTTAACTGAGTGTTGACTCCCAATCCATAAGTCATTCCTTACAAAAATATAGCCCGTTACGCATGATAAATAACTTTACAATCATCTATGATCGTTAGGTCAGGGTTTTGTAAATGGGCAAATTAATTGCTTGTTTGACTAGGGTAGATATCCCTCCTCACGTTCACTAGAGAATTTAATGTTATTCTCTTTAACAGGTTTGGATCCATAGGCCATTTGCATCTTTAACATGCTTCAAGCATGCATATCCATTTTTTAAAACATGTGTAGAAAAATCTCTTACTTATAAAATTCCGAGCTATTAGGGTTGTACTAGTGGAATTTTCTATAATTGGAGAACAAAGCTTTTGTGTTCATTTGTGGTGTGTGAATAAATTTTATCTAGTTACATTTTTTAATTGCTTTAAATTCTTCCATACATAAACTCTAAAATTTTCAATTTGTGAGATCTATTTTCCTTTTATCTCTTTTTTTTTATTTGTGAGATGAAGGGAAAGTGAAAGCACAAGTTTTCATTTAAGAAAAAAAGTATACATCTAAAAGGGAAATTCACAATGCACAAATGTAGAGAGAGATAATTCCAAAACGTGTTCACAAATTTTAGGGATTGTAACCTCTTTTTAGTTTTTATATATCAGGTTCTACAATTGACAGGAAAAGGGGGAAGCACGGGATTTTTAACTGAGTATTGACTCCCAATCCATAAGTCATTTCTTACAAAAATATAGCCAGTTACGCAAGATAAATCACTTTACAATCATCTATGATTGTTTGGTCAGTTTTTTGTTAATGGGCAAAATAATGGCTTGTTTGACTCGAGTAAATATACAGCCGCACGTTCACTTGGGAATTTAATGTTATTCTCTTTAAGTTTGCATCCATAGGTCATTTGCATCTTTACCATGTTTCCGGCATGCATATCCATTTTTTAAAACATGTGTAGAAAAAATCTTTCTTATAAAATTCCGAACTATTAGAGATGAACAAGTGGAATTTCCCAAACTTAGAGAACATAACTTTTGTGTTCATTTGTGGTGTGCGAATAAATTTTCTTTACCAACATTTTTTTAATGTTTTAAATTCTTTGCATGAGTATACTCTAAATTTTAATTTTGTTGTGATCTATTTACCTTTAATCCCATTTTTTGTTTGGGAGATGAAGGGAAAGTGCAAACTCAAGTTTTGATTTAAGAAAAAAGTATACATCTAAAAGGGAAATTAACAATGCACCAATGTTGAGAGAAATAATTCCAAAATGTGTAAGTAATTTTTAGCGATTGTAAACTCTTTTTAGTAATGGATCAGGTTCTGCAATTGTCGGGAAAAGGGGGAGGCGGGGGATTTTTATCTAAGTTTTGAATCGGAATCCATAAATCATTCCTTACAAAAATATGGCTCTTTACGCATGATAAATCAGTTTACAATCATCTATGATCGTCAGGTCAGCTTTTTGTAAATAGGCAAAATAATGGCTTGTTTGACTCGATTAAATATCCTAATGCACATTCACTTGACAATTTAATGTTATTCACTTTAAAAGGTTTTGATCCATAGGTCATTTGCATCTTTAACATGTTTCTAGCTTGCATATACAATTTTTCAAAACATGTGGAAAAATCTATTTCTTATTAAATTCCAAGCTATTAGGTTTGAACTAGTGGAAATTTTCTTAACTTACCTTTGCTATTGATTTAAATTCTTTCCATACATAAACTCTAAAAATTTCCTTTTGTTGTGATCTATTTGCTTTTTGTCTCTTTTTTTGTTTACGAGGTAAAGGGAAAGTGAAAACTCAAGTTTTGTTTTAAGAAAAAAGTATACATCTAAAATGGAAATGCACAATATACAAATTTAGAGAGAGATAATTCTAGGAAGTGTCTATAATTTTTAGGGATTGTAAACTCCTTTTAGTTTTTATATATCAGGTTTGCAATCGTCGGGAAAAGGGGGAGGCGGGGGATGTTTAACTGAGTGTTCACTCCTATTCCTTAAGTCATTCCTTTAAAAAATATATTCCGTTATGCATGGTAAATCACTTTACAATCATCCATGATCGTTAGGTCAGCTTTTTGTAAATGGGCAAAATAATGGTTTGTTTGACTTGGGTGAATATCCTACCGCACGTTCACTTGAGAATTTAATGTTATTCTCTTTAAAAGGTTTGGATCCATTGGTCATTTAAATCTTTAACATGTTTCAAGCACGCATATTCATTTTTTAAAACATGTGTTGAAAAATCTCTTTCTTATAAAATTCCGAGCTAATAGGGTATAACTACTGGAATTTCCCAAACTAGGATAACAAAACTTTTATGTTCATTTGTGGTGTGTAAATGAATATTCTTTACTTATATTTGTTTATTGCTTTAAATTCTTTCCATACATAAATTCTAAAATTTTCATTTTGTTGTGATCTATTTGCCTTTTATCTCTTTTTTTTGTTTGCGAGATGAAGAGAAAGTGAAAACTCAAGTTTTGATTTAAGAAAAAAGTATACATCTAAAATGGGGGATTGTAAACTCTTTTAGTTTCTATATATCAGGTTCAGTAATCGTCGGATAAAGGGGGAGGCGGCATATTTTTAACTGATTGTTGACTCCCAATCCGTAAGTCATTCCTAGCAAAAAAAAATAGCCCGTTACGCATGATAAATCAGTTTACAATCATCTATGACAGCTAGGTTTGCTTTTTGTAAATGGGCAAAATAATGGCTAGCTTGACTCGGGTAAATATCCCACCGCACGTTCACTTGAGAATTTAATGTTATTCTCTTTAAAAGGTTTGGATCCATAGGTCATTTGTATCTTTAACATGTTTTAAGCATGCATATCCATTTTCAAAAACATGTGCAGAAAAATATCTTTCATATAAAATTCCAAGATATTAGGGTTGAACAAGTGCAATTTCCAAAACTTGGATAACAACTTTTGTGTTCATTTGTGGTGTGTGAATAAATTTTCTTTACTTACACTTGTTTATTTTTTTAAATTATTTCCATACTTATACTCTAAAATTTTCATTTTGGTGTGATCTATTTGCCTTTTATCTCTTTTTTTGTTTACGAGATGAAGGGCAAGTGAAAAATCAAGTTTTCATTTAAGAAAAAAGTATACATCTAAATTGGAAATGCACAATGGACAAATGTAGAGAGATATAATTCAGAAAAGTGACTATAATTTTTAGGGATTGTGAACTCTTTTTAGTTTTAATATAAAATTTTTCAATCATCAGGAAATGGGGGAGGCGGGGGGGGGGGTTTAACTGAGTGTTGACTCCTCATCCATTAGTCATTCCTTACTAAAATATAGCCCGTTACACATGATAAATCACTTTGCAATCATCTGTGATCGTTAGGTAAGTTTTTTGTAAATGGGCAAAATAATGGCTTGTTTGACTCAGGAAAATATCCCACCCCACGTTCACTTGGGAATTTAATGTTATTCTCTTTAAAAGGTTTCGATCCTTAGGTCAATTGCATATTTTACATGTTTCAAGAATGCATATCAATTTATTAAAACATGTGTAGAAAAATCTATTTCTAATAAAATTCCGAGCTATTAGGGTTGAACTAGTGGAATTTCCCAAACTTTGATAACAAAAATTTTGTGTTCATTTGTGGTGTGTGAATAAATTTTCTTTGCTTATATTTTTTTATTGCTTGAAATTCTTTCCATACTTATACTCTAAAATTTTCATTTGGTTGTGATCTATTTGCCTTTTTTCTTTTTTTTCTTTTTTTTTGTATACGAGATGAAGTGAAAGTGAAAACTCAATTTTTGATTTAAGAAAAAAGCATTGATATAAAATGGAAATCCACAATGCACAAATGTAGAGAGAGATGATTCCAAAAAGTGTCTCTAATATTTAGGGATTGTAAACTCTTTTTTAGTTTTTATTTATTAGGTTTCAAACATGTATATCTATTTTTTAAAACATGTGTAGAAAAATCTCTTCCGTATAAAATTCTAAGCTATTGGGGTTCAACTTGTTGAATTTCCCAAACTTGGATAAAAAAAATTTTGTGTTAATTTGTGGTGTGTCAATAAATATTTTCTTTACTTACTTTTTTTTATAGCTTTAAATTCTTTCCATACATAAACTATAAATTTTTCTTTTTGGTGTGATCTATTTGCCGTTTAATTTTTTTTTGTCTTTACGAGATGAAGGGAAAGCGAAAACTCAAGTTTTGATTTAAGAAAAAAGTATACATTTAAATTGGAAATGCACAATGCAAAAATGTAGAGAAAGATAAATCAAAAAAGTGTCAGTAATTTTTAGGGATTGTAAACCATTTTTAGTTTTTGTATATCAAGTTCTTCAAACGTCGGGAAAAGGGGGAGGCGGGGGGTTTTTTACTGAGAGTTGACTCCCAATCCATAAGTAATTCCTTAAAAAAATATAGCCCATTACGGATGATAAAGCACTTTACAATCATGATGATAGTTAGGTCTGCTTTTTGTAAATGGGCGAAATAATGGCTTGTTTGACTCAGGAAAATTTCCCACTGTACGTTCACTTGAGAATTTAATGTTATTCTCTTTAAAAGGTTTGGATCCATAGGTCATTTGCATCTTTAACATGTTTCAATCATGCATATCCATTTTTTAAAACATGTGTAAAAAAATCTCTTTCAAATAAAATTCCGAGCTATTAGGGTTGAACTAGTGGAATTTCCAAAACTTGTATAACAAAACTTTTGTGTTCATTTGTGGTGTGTGAATAGTTTTTTTACTTACAATTGTTTATTGCTTTAAATTCTTTCCATACTCATACTCTACAATTTTCATTTTTTTTGTTATCTATTTGCCTTTTATCTCTTTTTTTTGTTTACGAGATGAAAGGAAAGTGCAAACTCAAGTTTTGATTTAAGAAAAAAGTCTACATCTAAAAGGGAAATTAACAATGCACAAATGTTGAGAGAAATAATTCCAAAATGTGTAAGTAATTTTTAGCGATTGTAAACTCTTTTTAGTAATGGATCAGGTTCTGCAATCGTCGGGAAAAGGGGGAGGCGGGGGATTTTTGTCTAATGTTTGAATCGGAATCCATTAGTCATTCCTTACAAAAATATGGCCCTTTACGCATGATAAATCATTTTACAATCATCTATGATCGTCAGGTCAGCTTTTTGTAAATAGGCAAAATAATGGCTTGTTTGACTCGGTTAAATATCCTAATGCACATTCACTTGAGAATTTAATGTTATTCGCTTTAAAAGGTTTTGATCCATAGGTCATTTGCATCTTTAACATGTTTCTAGCTTGCATATACAATTTTTTAAAACATGTGGAAAAATCTATTTCTTATTAAATTCCAAGCTATTAGGGTTGAACTAGTGGAATTTTCCCAAACTTGGATAACAAAACTTTTTTGTTTATTTCTGGTGTGTGAATAAATTTTCTTAACTTACATTTGCTATTGCTTTAAATTCTTTCCATACATAAACTCTAAAATTTTCCTTTTGTTGTGATCTATTTGTTTTTTGTCTCTTTTTTTTGTTTACGAGGTACAGGGAAAGTGAAAACTCAAGTTTGGTTATAAGAAAAAAGTATACATCTAAAATGGAAATGCACAATGTACAAATGTAGAGAGAGATAATTCTAAAAAGTGTCTATAATTTTTAGGGATTGTAAACTCCTTTTAGTTTTTATATTGCAGGTTTGCAATCGTCGGGAAAAGGGGGTGGCGGGGTATGTTTAACTGAGTGTTCACTCCTATTCCTTAAGTCATTTCTCACAAAAATATAGTCCGTTACACATGGTAAATCACTTTACAATCATCTATGATCGTTAGGTTAGCTTTTTGTAAATGGGCAAAATAATGGTTTGTTTGACTTGGGTAAATATCCTACCGCACGTTCACTTGAGAATTTAATGTTATTCTCTTTAAAAGGTTTGGATCCATTGTTCATTTAAATCTTTAACATGTTTCGAGCACACATATTCATTTTTTAAAACATGTGTTGAAAAATCTCTTTCCTATAAAATTCTGAGCTATTAGGGTTGAACTAGTGGAATTTCCCAAACTTGGATACCAAAAATTTTGTGTTCATTTGTGGTGTGTAAATGAATATTCCTTACTTATATTTGTTGATTGCTTTAAATTATTTCCATACATAAATTCTAAAATTTTCATTTTGTTGTGATCTATTTGCCTTTTATCTCTTTTTTTTTGTTTGCGAGAGGAAGAGAAAGTGAAAACTCAAGTTTTGATTTAAGAAAAAAGTATACATCTAAAATGGAAATGCACAATGCAAAAATATACAGAGAGATAATTCCAAAAAATGCTTGTAATTTTTAGGGATTGTAAAATCTTTTTAGTTTCTATATATCAGGTTCAGCAATCGTCGGGTAAAGGGGCAGGCGGCATATTTTTAACTGATTGTTGACTTCCAATCCGTAAGTCATTCTTAGTAAAAACAAATAGCCCGTTACACATGATAAATTAGTTTACAATCATCTATGATAGCTAGGTCTGCTTTTTGTAAATGGGCAAAATAATGGCTAGTTTGACTCGGGTAAATATCCCACCGCACGTTCACTTGAGAATTTATTGTTATTCTCTTTAAAAGGTTTGGATCCATTGGTCATTTGTATCTTTAACATGTTTTAAGCATGCATATCCTTTTTTTAAAACATGTGCAGAAAAATCTCTTTCATATAAAATTCCAAGCTATTAGGGTTGAACAAGTGCAATTTCCAATACTTGGATAACAACTTATGTGTTCATTTGTGGTGTGTGAATAAATTTTATTTACTTACACTTGTTTATTTCTTTAAATTCTTTCCATACTTATACTCTAAAATTTTTATTTTGGTGTGATCTATTTGCCTTTTATCTCTTTTTTTTGTTTACGAGATGAAGGGAAAGTGAAAACTCAAGTTTTGATTTAAGAAAAAAGTATACATCTAAATTGGAAATGCACAATGGACAAATGTAGAGAGATATAATGCAGAAAAGTGCCTATAATTTTTAGGGATTGTAAACTCTTTTTAGTTTTTGTATAAAATTTTTCAATCGTCGGGAAAAGGGGGAGGCGGGGGGTTTTTAACTGAGTGTCGACTCCTCACCCATTAGTCATTCCTTAAAAAAATATAGCCCGTTACACATGATAAATCACTTTGCAATCATCTATGATCGTTAGGTAATTTTTTGTAAATGGGCAAAATAATGGCTTGTTTGACTCGGGAAAATATCCCACCGCACGTTCACTTGGGAATTTAATGTTATTCTCTTTAAAAGGTTTGGATCCATAGGTCAATTGCATATTTTACATGTTTCAAGAATGCATATCCATTTATTAAAACAAGTGTAGAAAAATCTCTTTCTAATAAAATTCCGAGCTATTAGGGTTGAACTAGTGGAATTTCCCAAACTTTGATAACAAAAATTTTGTGTTCATTTGTGGTGTGTGAATAAATTTTCTTTGCTTATATTTTTTTATTGCTTGAAATTCTTTCCATACTTATACTCTAAAATTTTCATTTGGTTGTGATCTATTTGCCTTTTATCTTTTTTTTTTTTGTTTACGAGATGAAGGGAAAGTTAAAACTCAATTTTTGATTTAAGAAAAAAGCATAGATATAAAATGGAAATGCACAATGCACAAATGTAGAGAGAGATAATTCCAAAAATTGTCTCTAATATTTAGGGATTGTAAACTCTTTTTTAGTTTTTATTTATTAGGTTTCAAACATGAATATCTATTTTTTAAAACAGGTGTAGAAAAATCTCTTCCGTATAAAATTCTAAGCTATTAGGGTTGAACTTGTTGAATTTCAAACACTTGGATAACAAAAATTTTGTGTTAATTTGTGGTGTGTCAATATATATTTTCTTTAATTACATTTTTTTATTGCTTTAAATTCTTTCCATACATAAACTATATATTTTTCTTTTTGTTGTGATCTATTTGCCTTTTAACTTTTTTTTGTCTTTACAAGATGAAGGGAAAGCAAAAACTCAAGTTTTGATTTAAGAAAAAAGTATACATTTAAATTGGAAATGCACAATGCAAAAATGTAGAGAAAGATAAATCAAAAAAGTGTCTGTAATTTTTAGGGATTGTAAACTATTTTTAGTTTTTGTATATCAAGTTCTTCAATCGTCGGGAAAAGGGGGAGGCGGGGGTTTTTTTACTGAGAGTTGACTCCCATTCCATAAGTAATTCCTTAAAAAAATATAGCCCATTACAGATGATAAATCACTTTACAATCATGTATGATAGTTGGGTCTACTTTTTGTAAATGGGCGAAATAATGGCTTGCTTGACTCGGGAAAATTTCCCACCGTACGTTCACTTGAGAATTTAATGTTATTCTCTTTAAAAGGTTTGGATGCATAGGTCATTTGCATCTTTAACATGTTTCAAATCATGCATATCCAGTTTTTAAAACATGTGTAAAAAAATCTCTTTCAAATAAAATTCCGAGCTATTAGGGGGTAACTAGTGGTATTTCCAAAACTTGGATAACAAAACTTTTGTGTTCATTTGTGGTGTGTGAATAATTTTTTGACTTACAATTGTTTATTGCTTTAAATTCTTTCCATACTTATACTCTACATTTTTTATTTTTTTGTTATCTATTTGCCTTTTATCTCTTTTTTTTTGTTTACGAGATGAAGGGAAAGTGAAAACTCAAGTTTTGATTTAAGAAAAAAGTATACATCTAAAAGGGAAATTAACAATGCACAAATGTTGAGAGAAATAATTCCAACATGTGTAAGTAATTTTTAGCGATTGTAAACTCTTTTTAGTAATGGATCAGGTTCTGCAATCGTCGGGAAAAGGGGGAGGCGGGGGATTTTTATCTAAGTTTTGAATCGGAAGCCATAAGTCATTCTTTACAAAAATATGGCCCTATACGCATGATAAATCAGTTTACAATCATCTATGATCGTCAGGTCAGCTTTTTTTAAATAGGCAGAATAATGACTTGTTTGACTCGGTTAAATATCCTAATGCACATTCACTTGAGAATTTAATGTTATTCGCTTTAAAAGTTTTTGATCCATAGGTCATTTGCATCTATAACATGTTTCTAGCTTGCATATACAATTTTTTAAAACATGTGGAAAAATCTATTTCTTATTAAATTCCAAGCTATTAGGGTTGAACTAGTGGAATTTTCCAAAACTTGGATAACAAAACTTTTTTGTTTATTTGTGGTGTGTGAATAAATTTTCTTAACTTACATTCTCTATTGCTTTAAATTCTTTCCATACATAAACTCTAAAATTTTCCTTTTGTTGTGATCTATTTTCTTTTTGTCTCATTTTTTGTTTACTAGGTAAAGGGAAAGTGAAAACTCAAGTTTTGTTTTAAGAAAAAAGTATACATCTAAAATTGAAATGCACAATGTACAAATGTAGAGAGAGATAATTCTAAAAAGTGTCTATAATTTTTAGGGATTGTAAACTCCTTTTAGTTTCTATATATCAGGTTTGCAATCGTCGGGAAAAGGGGGAGGTGGGAGATGTTTAACTGAGTGTTCACTCCTATTCCTTAAGTCATTCCTTACAAAAATATACTCCTTTATGCATGGTAAATCACTTTACAATCATCTATGATCATTAGGTCAGCTTTTTGTAAATGGGCAAAATAATGGTTTGTTTGACTTGGGTAAATATCCTACCGCACGTTCACTTGAGAATTTAATGTTATTCTCTTTAAAAGGTTTGGATCCATTGGTCGTTTAAATCTTTAACATGTTTCAAGCATGCATATTCATTTTTTAAAACATGTGTTGAAAAATCTCTTTCCTATAAAATTCCTAGCTATTAGGGTTGAACTAGTGGAATTTCCCAAACTTGGATAACAAAACTTTTGTGTTCATTTGTGGTGTGTAAATGAATATTCTTTACTTATATTTGTTGATTTCTTTAAATTCTTTCCATACATAAATTCTAAAATTTTCATTTTGTTGTGATCTATTTGCCTTTTATCTCATTTTTTTGTTTGTGAGATGAAGAGAAAGTGAAAACTCAAGTTTTGATTTAAGAAAAAAGTATATATCTAAAATGGAAATGCACAATGCACAAATGTAAAGAGAGAAAATTCCAAAAAATGCTTGTAATTTTTATGGATTTTAAACTCTTTTTAGTTTCTATATATCGGGTTCAGCTATCATCGGGTAAAGGGGGAGGCGGCATATTTTTAACTGATTGTTGACTCCCAATCCGTAAGTCATTCCAAGCAAAAAAAAATAGCCCGTTACGCATGATAAATCAGTTTACAATCATCTATGATAGCTAGGTCTGCTTTTTGTAAATGGGCAAAATAATGGCTAGTTTGACTCGGGTAAATATCCCACCGCACGTTCACTTGAGAATTTAATGTTATTCTCTTTAAAAGGTTTGGATCCATAGGTCATTTGTATATTTAACATGTTTTAAGCATGCATATCCATTTTTTAAAACATGTGTAGAAAAATCTCTTTCATATAAAATTCCAAGCTATTAGGGTTGAACAAGTGCAATTTCCAAAACTTGGATAACAACTTTTGTGTTCATTTGTGGTGTGTGAATATATTTTCTTTACTTACACTTGTTTATTGCTTTAAATTCTTTCCATGCTTGTACCCTAAAATTTTCATTTTGGTGTGATCTATTTGCCTTTTATCTCTTTTTTTGTTTACGAGATGAAGGGAAAGTGAAAACTCAGGTTTTGATTTAAGAAAAAAGTATACATCTAAATTGGAAATGCACAATGGACAAATGTAGAGAGATATAATTCAGAAAAGTGCCTATAATTTTTAGGGATTGTAAAATCTTTTTAGTTTTAATATAAAATTTTTCAATCGTCGGGAAAAGGGGGAGGCGGGGGGTTTTTAACTGAGTGTCGACACCTCATCCATTAGTCATTCCTTACAAAAATATAGCCAGTTACACATGATAAATACCTTTGCAATCATCTATGATCGTTAGGTAATTTTTTTGTAAATGGGCAAAATAATGGTTTGTTTGACTCGGGAAAATATCCCACCGCACGTTCATTTGGGAATTTAATGTTATTCTCTTTAAAAGGTTTGGATCCATAGGTCAATTGCATATTTTACATGTTTCAAGAATGCATATCCATTTATTAAAACATGTGTAGAAAAATCTCTTTCTAATAAAATTCCGAGCTATTAGGGTTGAACTAGTGGAATTTCCCAAACTTTGATAACAAAAATTTTGTGTTCATTTGTGGTGTGTGAATAAATTTTCTTTGCTTATATTTTTTTATTGCTTGAAATTCTTTCCATACTTATACTCTAAAATTTTCATTTGGTTGTGATCTATTTGCCTCTTATCTTTTTTTTTTGTTTACGAGATGAAGGGAAAGTTAAAACTCAATTTTTGATTTAAGAAAAAAGCATAGATATAAAATGGAAATGCACAATGCACAAATGTAGAGAGAGATAATTCCAAAAAGTGTCTCTAATATTTAGGGATTGTAAACTCTTTTTTAGTTTTTATTTATTAGATTTCAAACATGCATATCTATTTTTTAAAACAGGTGTAGAAAAATCTCTTCCGTATAAAATTCTAAGCTATTAGGGTTGAACTTGTTGAATTTTCCAAACATGGATAACAAAAATTTTGTGTTAATTTGTGGTGTGTCAATATATATTTTCTTTACTTACATTTTTTTATTGCTTTAAATTCTTTCCATACATAAACTATAAAATTTTCTTTTTGTTGTGATTTATTAGCCTTTTAACTTTTTTTTTGTCTTTACGAGATGAAGGGAAAGCGAAAACTCAAGTTTTGATTTAAGAAAAAAGTATGCATTTAAATTGGAAATGCACAATGCAAAAATATAGAGAAAGATAAATCAAAAAAGTGTCTGTAATTTTTAGGGATTGTAAACTATTTTTAGTTTTTGTATATCAAGCTCTTCAATCGTCGGGAAAAGGGGGAGGCGGGGGTTTTTTTACTGAGAGTTGACTCCCAATCCATAACTAATTCCTTACAAAAATATAGCCCGTTACGGATGATAAATCACTTTACAATCATGTATGATTGTTAGGTCTGCTTTTTGTAAATGGGCGAAAAAATGGCTTGTTTGACTCGGGAAAATTTCCCACCGTACGTTCACTTGAGAATTTAATGTTATTCTCTTTAATAGTTTTGGATCCATAGGTCATTTGCATCTTTAACATGTTTCAATCATGCATATCAATTTTTTAAAACATGTGTAAAAAAATCTCTTTCAAATAAAATTCCGAGCTATTAGGGTTGAACTAGTGGTATTTCCAAAACTTGGATAACAAAACTTTTGTGTTCATTTGTGGTGTGTGAATAATTTTTTGACTTACAATTGTTTATTGCTTTAAACTCTTTCCATAATTATACTCTACATTTTTTATTTTTTTGTTATCTATTTTCCTTTTATCTCTTTTTTTTTGTTTACGAGATGAAGGGAAAGTGAAAACTCAAGTTTTGATTTAAGAAATAAGTATACATCTAAAAGGGAAATTAACAATGCACTAATGTTGAGAGAAATAATTCCAAAATGTGTAAGTAATTTTTAGCAATTGTAAACACTTTTTAGTAATGGATTAGGTTCTGCAATCGTCGAGAAAAGGGGGAGGCGAGGGATTTTTATCTAATTTTTGAATCGGATTCCATAAGTCATTCTTTACAAAAATATGGCCCTTGACGCATGATAAATCAGTTTACAATCATCTATGATCGTCAGGTCAGCTTTTTGTAAATAGGCAAAATAATGGCTTGTTTGACTAGGTTAAATATCCTAATGCACATTCACTTGAGAATTTAATGTTATTCGCTTTAAAAGGTTTTGATCCATAGGTCATTTGCATAACATGTTCCTAGCTTGCATATACAATTTTTTAAAACATGTGGAAAAATCTATTTCTTATTAAATTCCAAGCTATTAGGGTTGAACTAGTGGAATTTTCCCAAACTTGGATAACAAAACTTTTTTTTTCATTTGTGGTGTGTGAATAAATTTTCTTAACTTACATTTGTTATTGCTTTAAATTCTTTCCATACATAAACTCTAAAATTTTCCTTTTGTCGTGATCTATTTTCTTTTTGTCTCATTTTTTGCTTACGAGGTAAAGGGAAAGTGAAAACTCAAGTTTTGTTTTAAGAAAAAAGTATACATCTAAAATGGAAATGCACAATGTACAAATGTAGAGAGAGATAATTCTAAAAAGTGTCTATAATTTTTAGGGATTGTAAACTCCTTTTAGTTTTCATAAATCAGGTTTGCAATTGTCGGTAAAAGGGGGAGGCGGGGGATGTTTAACTGAGTGTTCACTCCTATTCCTTAAGTCATTCCTTACAAAAATATAGTCCGTTACGCATGGTAAATCACTTTACAATCATCTATGATCGTTAGGTCAGCTTTTTGTAAATGGGCAAAATAATGGTTTGTTTGACTTGGGTAAATATCCTACGGCACGTTCACTTGAGAATTTAATGTTATTCTCTTTAAAAGGTTTGGATCCATTGGTCATTTAAATCTTTAACATGTTTCAAGCACGCATATTCATTTTTTAAAACATGTGTTGAAAAATCTCTTTCTTATAAAATTCCGAGCTATTAGGGTTGAACTCGTGGAATTTCCCAAACTTGGATAACAAAACTTTTGTGTTCATTTGTGGTGTGTAAATGAATATTCTTTACTTATATTTGTTGATTTCTTGAAATTCTTTCCATACATAAATTCTAAAATTTTCATTTTGTTGTGATCTATTAGCCTTTTATCTCATTTTTTTGTTTGCGAGATGAAGTGAAAGTGAAAACTCAAGTTTTGATTTATGAAAAAAGTATACATCTATAATGAAAATGCACAATGCACAAATGTAAAGAGAGATAATTCCAAAAAATGCTTTTAGGCATTGTAAACTCTGTTTACTTTCTATATATCAGGTTCCGCAATCGTCGGTTAAAGGGGGAGGCAGCATATTTTTAACTGATTGTTGACTCCCAATTCGTAAGTCATTCCTAGAAAAAAAATAGCCCGTTACGCATGATAAATCAGTTTACAATCATCTATGATAGCTAGGTCTGCTTTTTTTAAATGGGCAAAATAATGGCTAGTTTGACTCGGGTAAATATCCCACCGCACGTTCACTTGAGAATTTAATGTTATTCTCTTTAAAAGGTTTGGATCCATAGGTCATTTGTATCTTTAACATGTTTTAAGCATGCATATCCATTTTTTAAAACATGTGCAGAAAAATCTCTTTCATATAAAATTCCAAGCTATTAGGGTTGAACAAGTGCAATTTCCAAAACTTGGATAACAACTTTTGTGTTCATTTGTGGTGTGTGAATAAATTTTCTTTACTTACACTTGTTTATTGCTTTAAATTATTTCCATACTTATACTCTAAAATTTTCATTTTGGTGTGATCAATTTGCCTTTTATCTCTTTTTTTGTTTACGAGATGAAGGGAAAGTGAAAACTCAAGTTTTGATTTAAGAAAAAAGTATACATCTAAATTGGAAATGCACAATGGACAAATGTAGAGAGATATAATTCAGAAAAGTGCCTATAATTTTTAGGGATTGTAAACTCTTTTTAGTTTTTATATAAAATTTTTCAATCGTCGGGAAAAGGGGGAGGCGGGGGGTTTTTAACTGAGTGTCGACTCCTCATCCATTAGTCATTCCTTACAAAAATATAGCCCGTTACACATGATAAATTATTTTGCAATCATCTATGATCGTTAGGTAATTTTTTTGTAAATGGGCAAAATAATGGCTTGTTTGACTCGGGAAAATATCCCACCGCACGTTCACTTGGGAATTTAATGTTATTCTCTTTAAAAGGTGTGGATCCATAGGTCAATTGCATATTTTAAATGTTTCAAGAATGCATATCCATTTATTAAAACATGTGTAGAAAAATCTCTTTTTAATAAAATTCCGAGCTATTAGGGTTGAACTAGTGGAATTTCCCAAACTTTGATAACAAAAATTTTGTGTTCATTTGTGGTGTGTGAATAAATTTTCTTTGCTTATATTTTTTTATTGCTTGAAATTCTTTCCATACTTATACTCTAAAATTTTCATTTGGTTGTGATCTATTTTCCTTTATCTTTTTTTTTTTTTGTTTACGAGATGAAGGGAAAGTGAAAACTCAATTTTTGATTTAAGAAAAAAGCATACATATAAAATGGAAATGCACAATGCACAAATGTAGAGAGAGATAATTCCAAAAAGTGTCTCTAATACTTAGGGATTGTAAAATCTTTTTTAGTTTTTATTTATTAGGTTTCAAACATGCATATCTATTTTTTAAAACATGTGTAGAAAAATCTCTTCCGTATAAAATTCTAAGCTATTAGGGTTGAACTTGTTGAATTTCCCAAACTTGGATAACAAAAATTTTGTGTTAATTTGTGGTGTGTCAATATATATTTTCTTTACTTACATTTTTTAGTGCTTTAAATTCTTTCCATACATAAACTATAAATTTTTCTTTTTGTTGTGATCTATTTGCCTTTTAACTTTTTTTTTGTCTTTACGAGATGAAGGGAAAGCGAAAACTCAAGTTTTGATTTAAGAAAAAAGTATACATTTAAATTGGAAATTCACAATGCAAAAATGTAGAGAAAGATAATTCAAAAAAGTGTCTGTAATTTTTAGGGATTGTAAACTATTTTAAGTTTTTGTATATCAAGTTCTTCAATCGTCGGGAAAAGGGGGAGGCGGGGGGTTTTTTACTGAGAGTTGACTCCCAATCCGTAAGTAATTCCTTAAAAACATATAGCCCGTTATGGATGATAAATCACTTTACAATCATGTATGATAGTTAGGTCTGCTTTTTGTAAATGGGCGAAATAATGGCTTGTTTGACTCGGGAAAATTTCCCACTGTACGTTCACTTGAGAATTTAATGTTATTCTCTTTAAAAGGTTTGGATCCATAGGTCATTTGAATCTTTAACATGTTTCAGTCATACATATCCATTTTTTAAAACATGTGTAAAAAAATCTCTTTCAAATAAAATTCCGAGCTATTAGGGTTGAACTAGTGGAATTTCCAAAACTTGGATAACAAAACTTTTGTGTTCATTTGTGGTGTGTGAATATTTTTTTGACTTACAATTGTTTATTGCTTTAAATTCTTTCCATACTTATACTCTACAATTTTCATTTTTTTGTTATCTATTTGCCTTTTATCTCTTTTTTTTTGTTTACGAGATGAAGGGAAAGTGAAAATTCAAGTTTTGATTTAAGAAAAAAGTATATGTCTAAATTGGAAATGCACAATGGACAAATGTAGAGAGAGATAATTCAGAAAAGTGTCTTTAATTTTTTAGGATTGTAAACTCTTTTTAGATTTTATATATAAAGTTCTTCAATCGTTGGGAAAAGGGGGAGGCAGGGGGTTTTTAACTGAGTGTTGACTCCTAATCCATTAGTCATTCCTTTAAATAAAAAAAGCCCGTTACACTTGATAAATCACTTAGCAATCATCTATGATCGTTAGGTCAACTTTTTGTAAACGGGCAAAATAATGGCTTGTTTGACCCAGGTAAATATCCCACCGCACGTTCGCTAGAAAATTTAATGTTATTCTCTTTAAAAGGTTTGGATCCATAGGTCATTTGCATCTTTTACGTGTTTCAAGCATGCATTTCTAATTTTTAAAACATGTGTAGATAAGTCTCTTTCTTATAAAATTTCGAGCTATTAGGGTTGAACTAGTGGAATTTCCCAAATTTGGATAACAAAAATTTTGTGTTCATATGTGGTGTGTCAATAAATTTTCTTTGCTTACATTTTTTATTGCTTTGAATTCTTTCCATACTTATACTCTAGAATTTTGATTTTGTTGTGATCTATTTGCCTTTTATCTTTTTTTCTGTTTACCAGATGAAGGGAGAGTGAAAATTAAAGTTTTGATTTAAGAAAAAAGTATTGATCTAAATTGGAAATTCACAATGCACAAATGTAGAGAGAGATAATTCCAAAAAGTTCCTATAATTTTTAGGGAATGTAAACTCTTTTTACTTTTTATATATCAGGTTCTGCAATCGTTGGGAAATGGGGGAGGCTGGGGATTTTTAACTGAGTGTTGACTCCCAATCCATTAGTCATTCCATAAAAAAATATAGTCCATTACACAAGGTAAATCACTATGCAATCATCTATGACCGTTAGGTCAGCTTTTTGTAAATGTGCAAAATAATGGCTTGTTTGACTCAGGTAAATATCCCACCGCACGTTCACTTTAGAATTTAATGTTATTCACTATAAAAGGTTTGGATTCATATTTCATTTACATCTTTAACATGTTTCTGGCATGCATATGGATTTTTTAAAACATGACTACAAAAATCACTTTGTTATAAAATTCCGAACTAAAGCTTGAACTAGTGGAATTTCCCAAACTTGGACACCAAAACTTTGGTGTTCATTTGTCGTGTGTGAGTAAATTTCCTTTACTTACATTTCTTTATTTCTTTAAATTCTTTCCTTAAATAAACTCGAAAATATTCTTTTTGTTGTGATCTATTTGCCTTTTATCTCTTTTTTTTTTTTGTTTATGAGATGAAGGGAAAGTAAAAACTCAAGTTTTGATTTAAGAAAAAAGCGTACATCTAAAATGGAACTGCACAATGCACAAATGTAGAGAGAGATAATTCCAAAAAGTGTCAGTAATTTTTAGAGATTGTAAACTATTTTTAGTTTTTATGTATCAGGGTTTGCGATCGTCAGGAAAAGGGGGAGGCAGGGGTTTTTTAAGTTAGTGTATACTCCCAATCCAGAAGTCATTCCTTACAAAAATATAGCCTGTTCCGCATGATAAATTACTTTACAATAATCTATGATAGTTTGGTCAGCTTTTTGTACATGGGCGAAGTAATGGCTTGTCTGACTCGGGTAAATATCCCACCGCACGTTCACTTGAGAATTTAATGTTATTCTCTTTAAAAGGTATGAATCCATAGGTCATTTGCATCTTTAACATGTTTCAAGCATTCATATCCATATTTTAAAACATGTGTAAAAAAATATCTTCCTTATAAAATTCCGAACAATTAGGGTTGCACTAGTTGAATTACCCAAACTTGGATAACAAAAGTTTTGTGTTCATTTGTGGTGTGTGAATAAATTTTCTTTACTTACAACTGTTTATTGCTTTAAATTTTTTCCATACATAAACTATAAAATTTTCATTTTGTTGTGATCTATTTGCCTTTTATGTCTTTTTTTTGTTTATGAGATGAAGGGAAAGTGAAAATTCAAGTTTTGATTTAAGAAAAAAATATACATTTATAAAGGAAATGCACAATGCACAAATTTAGAGCGAGATTATTAAAAAAAACTTCAGTAATTTTTATTGATTGTAAAGTCTTCTTTGTTTTTATATATCAAGTTCTGCAATCATCGGGAAAAGGGGGAGGCAGGGGATTTTTAATTGAGTGTTGACTCCCAATCCATTAGTCATTCCTTAAAAAAATGTAGCCCATTACACATGATAATTCACTTTGCAATCATCTATGATCTTGAGGTCAGCTTTTTGTAAATGGGAAAAATAATGGCTTGTTTGACTCAGGTAAATATCCCACTGCATGTTCAGTTGAGAATTTATTGTTATTCTCTTTATAAGGTTTGGATCCATAGGTCATTTGCATCTTTAACATGTTTCAAGCATGCGTATCCATTTTTTAAAACATGGGTAGAAAAATCTCTTTCTTATAAAATTCCGAGCTATTAGGTTTGAACTAGTGGAATTTCCCAAACTTGTATAACAAAACTTTTGTGTTCATTTTTGGTGTGTGAATAAAATTTCTTTATTTACATTTTTTTATTGATTTAATTTCTTATATACAACAACACTAAAATTTTAATTTTGTTGAGATCTAATTGCCTTTTATCTCTTTTTAATGTTTTCGAGATGCAGGGAAAGTGAAAACTCCAGTTTTGATTTAAGAAAAAAGTATATATCTAAAATGGAAATGCACAATGAACAAATGTAGAGTGAGATAATTCCAAAAAGTGTATGTAATCTTTAGGGATTGTAAACTCTTTTTGGTTTTTATAAATCAAGTTCTTCAATTGTAGGGAAAAGGGGGAGGCGGGGTGTTTTTAACTGAGTGTTAACTCTGAATCCATTAGTTAGTCATTCCTTACAAAAATTTTGCGCCTGATGCATGATAATTCACTTTGCAATCATCCATGATCTTTAGGTCAACTTTTTGTAAATGGGCAAAATAATAGCTTGTTTGACTCGGGAAAATATCCCACTGTACGTTCACTTCGAAATTTAATGTTAATCACAATAAAAGGTTTGGATCCATATGTCATTTACATCTTTAACATGTTTCTTGCATGCATATTGATTTTTTAAAACATGTGTAGAAAAATCACTTTTTTTAAAATTCTGAGCTATTAGGGTCGAACTAGTGGAATTTTCCAAACTTGGATAACAAAACTATGAGTTCATTTGCCGTGTGTGAATAAATTTTATTAAATTTAATTTTTTATTGCTTTAAATTCTTTCCTTACATAAACTCCAAAATATTCATTTTATTGTGATCTATTTGCTTTTTATCTTTTTGTTTTTTTGTTTGCGAGATGAAAGGAAAGTGAATACACAGTTTTGATTTAGGAAAAAAACATACATAAAAACTGGAAATGCACAATGCACAAATGTAGAGAGAGATAATTCAAAAAAGTGTCAGTAATTTTTAGAGATTGTAAACTCTCTTAAGTTTTTATTTATCAGGTACTGCAATCGACAGGAGAAGGGGAGGCAGGGGTTTTATTACTGAGTGTTGACTCGCAATCCATAAGTCATTCCTTAAAAAAATATAGCCTGTTACTCATGCTAAATCACTTTACAATCATCTATGATCGTTTGGTCAGCTTTTTGTGAATGGGAGAAATAATGGCTTGTTTGGGCTAAATATCCCACCGCACGTTCACTTGAGAATTTAATGTTATTCTCTTTAAAAGGTTTGGGTCCATAGGTCATTTCAATCTTTAACATGTTTCAAACATGCATATCTATTTTTTAAAACATGTGTAGAGAAATCTCTTTCTTATAAAATTCCGAGCTATTAGGGTTGAACTAGTGGAATTTCCCAAACTTGGATAACAAAAATTTTGTGTTCATTTGTGGTGTGTGAATAAATTTTCTTTACTTACATTTTTTTATTGCTTTAAATTCTTTCCATACATAAACTATAATTTTTTCTTTTTGTTGTGATCTATTTGCCTTTTAACTTTTTTTTTGTCTTTACGAGATGAAGGGAAAGCGAAAACTCAAGTTTTGATTTAAGAAAAAAGTATACATTTAAATTGGAAATTCACAATGCACAAATGTAGAGAGAGAAAATTCCAAAACGTGTCTATACTTTTTACGGATTGTGAACTCTTTTTAGTTTTTATAGATGAGGTTCTGCAATCGTCGGGAAAAGGGGAGGCGGGGGATTTTTAACTAAGTGTAGACTCCCAATAAATTAGTCAATCCTTAAAAAAATATAGCCCATTATGCATGATAAATCACTTTGCAATCATCGATGATAGATAGGTCTGCTTTTTGTAAATGGGCGAAATAATGGCTTGTTTGAGTCAGCTAAATATCCCACCGCAAGTTCATTTGAGAATTTAATGTTATTCTCATTAAAAGGTTTTGATCCATAGGTCATTTGCATCTTGAACATGTTTCAAGAATGCACATCCATTTTTTAAAACATGTGTAGAAAAAACTCTTTCTTATAAAATTCGGAGCTATTAGGGTTGAACTAGTCGAATTTCTGAAACTTGGATCACAAAACTTTTGTGTTCATTTGTGGTGTGTGAATAAATTTTCTTTAGTTACATTTGTTTATTGCTTTAAATTCTTTCCATACATATACTCTAAAATTTTCATTTTGTTGTGACCTATTTGTCTTTATTCTCTTTTTTTTGTTGACGAGATGAAGGGAAAGTGAAAACTCAAGTTTTGATTAAAGAAAAGAGTATTCATCTAAAATCAAAATGCACAATGCATAAATGTTGAGAGAGATAATTCCAAAAAGTGTTAATAACTTTTTGGGACTGTAAACTCTTTTTAGTTTTTATATATCATGTTCTGCAATCGTTGGGAAAAGGTAGATGCAGGGGCATTTTGAACTGAGTGTTGACTTCCAATCTATTAGTCATTCCTTAAAAAAATATAGCCCGTTACGCGTGATAAATCACTTTGCAATCATCTATGATGGTTTGGTCAGCTTTTTATAAATGGGAAAAATAATGGTTTGTTTGACTCTGGTAAATATCCCTCCGCACGTTCACTTGAGAATTTAATGTTATTCACATGAAAAGGTTTGGATCCATAGGTCATTTTCATCTTTAACTTGTTTCAAGCATGCATATCTTTTTTTTTTTAAAAACATGTGTAGAGAAATATCTTTCTCATAAAATTCTGACCTATTAGGGTTGAACTAGTGGAATTTCCCAACCTTGGATAAAGAAACTTTTGTGTTCATTTGTGGTGTGTGAATAAATTTTCTTTACTTACATTTGTTTATTGCTTTAAATTCTTTCCCTACATCAACTCTAAAATTTTCATTTTGTTGTGTTCTCTTTGCCTTTTATCTTTTTTTTTTGTTTACGAGATGAATGGAAAGTGAAAACTCAAGTTTTGATTTATGAAAAAAGTCTTCTTCTAATATGGAAATGCACAATGCAAAAATGTAGAGAGAGATAATTCCAAAAAGTTTCTGTAATTTTTAGGGATTGTAAGCTCTTTTTAGTTTTTATATATTAGGTTCTGCAATCGTCAGGAAAAGGGGGAGGCGTGGGATTTTTAACTGAGTACTGACTCGATATCCATTAGTCATTCCATACAAAAATATAGCCCGTTAAAATGATAAATCAATTTGCAATCTATGATCGTTAGGTCAGTTTTTTGTAAATGGGCAAAATAATGGCTTGTTTGACTTCGATAAATATCCCACCACACGTTCACTTGAGAATTTAATGTTATTTTCTTTAAAAGGTTTGGATCCATAGGTCATTTGCATCTTTAACATGCTTCAAGCATGTATATCCATTTCTTAAAACATGTGTAGAAAAATCTCTTTCTTTTAAAATTTCGATCTATTAAGGTTGAACTAGTGGAATTTCCCAAACTTGGATAACAAAACTTTTGTGTTCATTTGTGGTGTGTCAATAAATTTTCTTTACTTATATTTGTTGATTGCTTTAAATTTTTTCCATACATCAATTATAAAATTTTCACTTTGTTGTGATCTATTTGTCTTTTATCTCTTTTTTTTGTTTACGAGATGAAGGGAAAGTGAAAACACATGTTTTGATTTACCAAAAAAGCATACATCTAAAATGGAAATGCACAATGCACAATGCACAAATGTAGAGGGAGATAATTCCAAAAATTCTCTGTAATTTTTAGGGATTGTAAACTCTTTTTAGTTTTTATTTATCAAGTTCTGCAATTGTCGGGAAAAGGGGGAGGCGGGGCATTTTTAACGGAGTGTTGACTCCCAATCCATAAGTCATTCCTTACAAAAATATAGCCCGTTACACATGATAAATCACTTTACAATCATCTATGATTGTTAGGCCAACTTTTTGTATTTGGGCAAAATAATGGCTTGTCTGACTCTGGTAAATATCCCACCGCACATTCACTTTGGAATTTAATGTTAATCTCTTTAAAAGGTTTGGATGCCTAGGTCATTAGCATATTTAACTTGTTTCAAGCATGCATATCCATTTTTTAAAACATGTGTAGAAAAATCTCTTTCTTGTAAAATTCCGAGCTATTGGGGTTGAACTAGTGGAATTTCCCAAACTTGGATAACAAAACTTTTGTGTTCATTTGTGTTGTGTAAATAAATTTTCTTTACTTACATTTGTTTATTGCTTTAAATTCTTTCCATACATCAATTCTACAATTTTCATTTTTTTGTGATCTATTTGCCTTTTATCTCTTTTATTTGTTTACGAGATGAAGGGTAAGTGAAAAATCAAGTTTTGATTTATGAAAAAAGCCTACATCTAAAATGGATATGCTCATTGCAAAAATTTAGAGATAGATAATTCCAAAAAGTATCTATAATTTTTATGGATTGTAAACACTTTTTAGTTTTTATATATTAGGTTCTTCAATCGTCGGGAAAAGGGGGAGGCGGGGGATTTTCAACTGAGTGTTGACTCCCAATCCATAAGTCATTCCTTAAAAAAATATTGCCCGTTACTTATGATAAATCACTTTATAGTCATCTATGATCGTTAGGTAAGCTTTTTGTAAATGGCCAAAATAATGGCTTGTTTGACTCGGGTAAATATCCCACCCCACGTTCCCTTGAGAATTTAATGTTATTCTCTTTAATAGGTTTGGATCCATAGGTCATTTGCATCTTTAACATGTTTCAAGCATGCATATCCTTTTTTAAAAACATTTCTAGAAAAATCTATTTCTTATAAAATTTCGTGCTATTAGGGTTGAACTAGTGGAATTTCCCAAACACTAATAACTAAACTTTTGTGTTCATTTGTGGTGTGTCTATAAATTTTTATACTTACATTTGTTTATTTCTTTAAATTCTTTCCATACATAAACTCTAAAATTTTCATTTTGTTGTGATATCCTTGCCTTATATCTCTTTCTCTATTCTATATGAAATGAAGGGAAAGTGATACCTCAAGTTTGGATTTTAAAAAAAATATACATCTAAAATGGAAATGTACAATGCACAAATGTAGAGAGAGATAATTCCAAAAAGTCTCTATAATTTTTAGGGATTCTAAACTCTTTTTAGTTTTTGTTTATCAGGTTCTGCAATCGTCGGGAAAAGTGGGAGGTGGGGGGACTTTTAACTAAGTGTTGACTCCCAATCCATAAGTTATTCCTTAAAAAAATATAGCCCGTTACACATGATAAATCACTTACCAATCATTTATGATCGTTAGGTTAGATTTTTGTAAATGCACGAAATAATTGCTTGTTTGACTCAGGTAAATATCCCACGCCACGTTTACTTGAGAATTTAATGTTATTCTCTTTAAGAGGTTTGGATCCATAGGTGATTTGTATCTTTAACTTGTTTCAAGCATGCATATCCATTTTTTAAAACATGTGTAGAAAAATCTTTTTCTTATAAAATTCTGAGCTATTAGGGTTGAACTAGTGGAATTTCCCAAACTTGGATAACAAAACTTTTGTGTGCATTTGTGGTTTGTGAATAAATTTTATTTATTTAATTTTTTTTTGTTTTAAATTCTTTCCATACATCAACTCTAAAATTTTTATTTTGTTGTGATCTATTTTCCTTTTATCTCTTTTTTGTTTACGAGATGAACGGAAAGTGAAGACTCAAGTTTTAATATAAGAAAAAAGCATACATCTAAAATGGAAATGCACAATGCACAAATGTAGCGAGATATAATTCAAAAAAGTGTCAATAACTTTTAGAGATTGTAAACTCTTTTAAGTTTTTATTTATCAGGTTCTGCAATCGTCAGTAAAAGGGGGAGGCAGGGGATTTTTAACTGAGTGTTAACTCCCAATCCATAAATCATTCATTACAAAATATAGGCCGTTACGCATTATAAATCACTTTACAATCATCTATGATCGTTAGGTCAACTTTTTTTAAATGGGCGAAATAATGGCTTGTTTGACTCGGGTAAATACCCACCGCACGTTCACTTTATAATTTAATGTTATTCTCATTAAAAGGTTTGGATACATAGGTGTTTTAAATTTTTTTGACATGTTTAAAGAATGCATATCCATTTTTTAAAACTTGTGTAGAAAAATCTCTTCCTTATAAAATTCCGAACTATTAGGGTTGAACTAGTGGAATTTCCCAAACTTGGATAACAAAGCTTTTGTGTTCATTTATGGTGTGTGAATAAATTTTCTTTACTTACATTTGTTTATTGCTTTAAATTCATTCCATACATCAACTGTAAACTTTTCATTTTGTTGTGATCTATTTGCCTTTTATCTCTTTTTTTTGTTTACTAGATGAAGAGAAAGTGAAACCTCAAGTTTTGATTTAAGAAAAAAGTATTCATCTAAGATTGAAATGCACAATGCACAAAATGAAGAGAGAGATCATTCCAAAAACTATCTGTAATATTATGGGATTGTAATCTCATTTTAGTTTTTATATATGAGGTTTTACAATTGTCGGGAAAAGTTGGAGGCTGGGGATTTTTAATTGAGTGTTGATTCCATATCCATTAGTCATTCTTTACAAAAATATAGCCCATTACGAATGATAAATCACTTTGCAATCATCTATGATCGTTAGGTCACTTTTTTGTAAATGGGCAAAATAATGGCTTGTTTGACTTATATAAATATCCCACTGCTCGTTCACTTGAGAATTTAATGTTATTCTCTTTAAAAGGTTTGGATCCATAGGTCATTTGGATCTTTAACATGTTTCAAGTATGCATATCCATTTTTTAAAACATTAGTAGAAAAATCTCTTTCTTATAAAATTCCGAGCTATTCGGGTTGAACTAGTGGAATTTCCAAAACTTGGATAAGAAAAATTTTGTGTTCATTTGTGGTGTGTGAATAAATTTTCTTTACATACATTTTTTTATTGCTTTATATTCTTTCCATACATCAACTCTAAGATTTTCATTTTGTTGTGATCTATTTGGATTTTATCTCTTTTTAATGTTTACGAGATGAAGGGAAAGTGAAAACTCAAGTTTTGATTTAAGAAAAAAGTATACATCTAAAATGGAAATGCACAATGCACAAATTTAGAGAGAGATAATTCCAAAAAGTGTCTGTAATTTTTAGGGATTGTAAACTCTTTATAGTTTTTATATATCAGGTTCTCCAATTGTCAGGAAAAGGGGGAGGTGGGGGATTTTTAACTGAGTGTTGACTCCCAATCCAAAAGTCATTCCTTACAAAAATATAGCCCGTTACGCATGATAAATCACTTTGCAATCATCTAAGTTCTTTAGGTCAGCTTTTTGTAAATGGGATAAATAATGGCTTGTTTGACTGAGGTAAATATCCCACTGCACGTTCACTTGAGAATTTAAAGTTATTCTCATTAAAAGGTTTGGATCCGTAGGTCATTTGCATCTTGAACATGTTTCAAGCATGCATATCCGTCTTTTAAAATATGTGTAGAAAAATCTTTTTCTTTTAAAATTCCGAGCTATTCGGGTAGAACTAGTGGAATTTCCCAAACTTGTATAACAAAACTTTTGTGTTCATTTGTGCTGTGTGAATAAATTTTCTTTACTTACATTTGTTTATTACTTTAAATTCTTTCCATACATAAAGTCTAAAATTTTCAGTATGTTGTGATCTATTTGCCTTTTATCTCTTTTTCTTGTTTACAAGATAAAGGGAAAGTGAAAACTCAAGTTTTGTTTTAACAAAAAAGTATATATCTAAAATATAAATGCACAATGCATAAAAGTAGAGAGAGATAATTCAAAAAAGTGTCTGTAATTTTTAGGGATTGTAAATTCTTTTTAGTTTTTATTGATCAGGTTTACAATCATCGGGAAAAGGGGGAGGCGGGGGATTTTTAACTGAGTGTTCACTCGTAATCCATAAGTCATTCTTTAGATAAATATAGCTAGTTATACATGATAAATCACTTTACAATCTTCTATGATCGTTAGGTCAGTTTTTTCTAAATGGGCAAAATAATAGTGTGTTTGACTCGGGTAAATATCCCACTGCACGTTCACTTGAAAATTTAATGTTATTTTCTTTAAAAGGTTTTGATCCATAGGTTATTTGAATATTTAACATGTTTCAAACATGTACATCAATTTTTTAAAACATGTGTAGAAAAATCTCTTTCTTATAAAATTTTGAGATATTAGGGTTGAATTAGTGGAATTTCCCAAACTTGGATAACAAAACTTTTGTGTGTATTTTTGGTGTGTGAATAAATTTACTTTACTTACAGTTGTTTATTGCTTTAAATTATTTCCATACATCAACTCTAAACTTTTCATTTTTTTGTGATCTATTTGCCTTGTATCTCTTTTTTTTATTTATTTACGAGATGAAGGAAAAGTTAAAACTCAAGTTTTGATTTAAGAAAAAAGCATGTATCTAAAATGGAAATGCACAATGCACAAATGTAGAGAGTGATAATTCCAAAAAGTGTCTATAATGTTTAGGGATTGTAAACTCTTTTAGTTTTTATATCTGAGGTTCTGCAATTGTCGGAAAAAGGGGGAGGTGGGGGATTTTTAACTGAGTATTGACACCCAATCCAACAGTCATTCCTCACAAAAATATAGCCCGTTACGCTTGATAAATCACTTTGCAAATGGGAAAAATAATGACTTGTTTGACTCAGGTAGATATCCCACTGCTCGTTCACTTCAGAATTTAAAGTTATTCTCTTTAAAAGGTTTGGATCCATAGGTCATTTGCATCTTTAACATGTTTCAAAGAAGCATATCCGTTTTTTAAAATATGTGTAGAAAAATCTTTTTCTTATAAAATTCCAAGCTATTAGGGTTGGACTAGTGGAATTTCCCAAACTTGGATAAAAAACTTTTGTGTTCAATTGTGGTGTGTGAATAAGTTTTCTTCACTTACATTTGTTTATTACTTTAAATTCTTTCCATACATAAACTCTTAAAATTTTCATTTTGTTGTGATCTATTTGCCTTTCATCTATTTTGTTTGTTTGAAAACTCAAGATTTTATTTTAGAAAAAAACATACATCTAAAATGGAAATGCATAATGAACAAATGTAGAGAGAAATAATTCAAAAAAGTGTCAGTAATTTTTAGAGATTGTAAACTCTTTTTGGTTTTTATTTATCAAGTTCTGTAATCGTCGGTAAAAAGGGGAGGCGGGGGGATTTTTAACTGAGTGTTGACTGGCAATCCATAAATCATTCCTTACAAAAATATAGGCCGTTACACATTATAAATCACTTTTAACTAATCTATGATCGTTAGGTCAGCTTTTTGTAAATGGGCAAAATAATGGCTTGTTTGACTCGGGTAAATATCCCACCGCACGTTCACTTGAGAATTTAATGGTATTCTCTTTAAAAGGTTTGGATACATAGGTCATTTAAAATTTTAACCTGTTTAAAGCATACAAATTCATTTTTTAAAACATGTGTAGAAAAACCTCTTTCTTATAAAATTCTGAACTATTTGGTTTGAACTAGTGGAAATTCCCAAACTTGGATAACAAAGCTTTTGTGTTCATTTGTGGTGTGTGAATAATTTTTCTTTACTTATATTTTTTTATTGCTTTAAATACTTTCCATACATCAACTCCAAAATTTTCATTTTGTTTTGATCTATTTGCCTCTTATCACTTTTTTTTTTGTTTATGAGATGAAGAGAAAGTGAAACCACTAGTTTTGATTTAAGAAAAATGTATAATTTTAAAATGGAATGTACAATGTACAAATTTAGAGAGAGATAATTCCAAAAAGTGTCTGTAATTTTTAGGGATTGTAAACTCTTTTTAGTTTTTATATATCAGGTGTGTGTGAATAAATACTCTTTAAATACATTTTTTATTGCTTTAAATTATTTAAATACATAAACTCTAAAATTTTCATTTTGTTATGATCTATACCTTTTATCTCTTTCTTTTTTGTTTACGAGATAAAGGGAAACTAAAAACTCAAGTTTTGATTTGAGAAAAAAGTATACATCTACAATGGAAATGCACAATGCACAAATGTAGAGAGAGATAATTACAAAAAGTGTCTGTAACTGTTAGGGATTGTAAACTCTTTTTAGTTTTTATATATCTGGTTCTACAATCGTCTGGAAAAGGGGGAGGCGGGGGATTTTTAACTGAGAGTTGAATCCCAATCCATAATTCATTCCATAAAAAAATATTGCCCGTTACGCATAATAAATCACTTTAAAATCATCTATGATCGTTAGGTTAGCTTTTTGTAAGTGGGCAAAAAAATTGCTTGTTTGCTTCGCGTAAATATCCCACCGCAAGTTCACTTGAGAATTTAATGTTATTCTCTTCAAAACATTTGGATCCATAGGTGATTTAAATCTTTAACATGTTTCAAGCATGCATGTCCATTTTTTAAAACATGTGTAGAAAAATCTATTTCTTATAAAATTTCGAGCTATTAGGGTTGAACTAGTGGAGCTTCCCAAACTTGGATAACAAAACTTTTGTGTTCATTTGTGGTGTGTAAATAAATTTTCTTTATTTACATTTGTTTATTACTTTAAATTATTTCCATACATAAACTCTAAAATTTTCATTTTGTTGTGATCTATATCTTTTATCTCTTTTTTTTGTTTACGAGATAAAGGGAAAGTGAAACCTCAAGTTTTGATTTAAGAAAAAAGTATACATCAACAATGGAAATGCACAATGGTCAAATGTAGAGAGAGATAATTCCAAAAAGTGTCTATAATTTTTAGGGATTGTAAACTCTTTTTAGTTTTATATATCCGGTTCTGCAATCGTCTGGAAAAGGAGGAGGCGGGGGATTTTTAACTTAAAGTTGACTCCCAATCCATAATTTATTCCTTACAAAAATATTTCCCGTTACGCATAATAAATCACTTTAAAATCATCTATGATCGTTAGGTCAGTTTTTTGTAAGTGAGCTAAAAATGGCTTGTTTGACTCGTGTAAATATTCCACGGCACGTTCAATTGAGAATTTAATGTTTTTCTCTTCAAAAGGTTTGGATCCATATGTGATTTAAATCTTTAACATGTTTCAAGCATACATGTCCATTTTTTAAAATATGTGTAGAAAAATATCTATCTTATAAATTCCGTGCTATTAGGGTTGAACTAGTGGAACTTCCCAAACTTGGATAACAAAACTTTTGTGTTCATTTGTGGTGTGTGAATAAATTTTCTTTATTTACATTTTTTATTGCTTTAAATTATTTCCATACATAAACTATAAAATTTTAATTTTTTTGTGAAATATTTGCCTTTTTTTTCTTTTTTTGTGAATGAGATGAAGGGAAAGTGAAAAGTCATGTTTTGATTTAAGAAAAAAGTATACATCTATAATGGAAATTCTCAATCCAAAAATGTAGAGAGAGATAATTCCAAAAAGTGTCAACAATTTTTAGGGATTGTAAACTCTTTTTATTTTTTATAGATCAAGTTCTGCAATCATCGGGAAAAGGGGGAGATAGGAGGTTTTTAACTGGGTGTTGACTTCCAATCCATAAGTCATTCCTCACAAAAATATTGCCTATTGCATGAAAAATCACTTTACAATCATCTATGATCGTTAGGTCAGCTTTTTGTAAATGGGAAAATAATGGCTTGTTTGGCTTGGGTAAATATTCCACCGCACGTTCACTTGAGAATTTAATGTTATTCTCTTAAAAAGGTTTGGATCCATAAGTCATTTGCATCTTTAACATGTTTCAAGCATGGATATCCATTTTTAAAAGCATATGTAGAAAAATCTCTTTCTTATAAAATTCTGAGCTATTAGGATTGAACTAGTGGAATTTCCCAAATATGGATAAAAAACTTTTGTGTTCATTTGTGGTGTGTGAATAAATCTTCTTTACTTAGATTTTTTTATTGCTTTAAATTATTTCCATACATAAACACTAATATTTTCATTTTGTTGTGATCTATTTGCCTTTTATCTCTTTTGTTTACGAGATGAAGGGAAAGTGAAAACTTAAGTTTTGATTTAAGAAAAAAGTATACATCTACAATGGAAATGCACTTTGCACAAATGGAGAGAGAGATAATTCCAAAAAGTGTCTGTAATTTTTCGGGATTCTAAACTCTTTTTAGTTTTTATATATCAAGTTTTGCCATCGTCTGGAAAAGGGGGAGGCAGGGGATTTTTAACTGAGAGTTGACTCTCAATCCGTAAGTCATTCATTAAAAAAATAAACCCCGGTACGCAAGGTGAATCACTTTACAATCATCTATGATCGTTAGGTCAGCTTTTTGTAAGTGGGCAAAATAATGGCTTGTTTGACTCTGGTAAATATCCCACCGCAAGTTCACTTAAAAATTTAATGTTATTCTCTTTAAAAGGTTTGGATCCATAGGACAATTGCAACTTTTACATGTTTCAAGCATGCTTATCAATTTTTTAAAACATGAGTAGAAAAATCTCTTTCTTATAAAATTCCGAGCTATTGGGGTTGAACTAGTGGAATTTCCCAAACTTAGATAACAAAACGTTTGTGTTCATTTGAGGTGTGTGAATAAATTTTCTTTAAATACATTTTGTTATTGCTTTAAATTATTTCATACATACACTCTAAAATTTTTATTTTGTTGCGAATTATTTGCCTTATATCTCTTTTTTTTGTTTACGAGATGATGGGAAAGTGAAAACTCATGTTTTGATTTAAGAAAAAGTGTACATCTATAATGGAAATTCATAATCCATAAGTGTAGAGGGAGATAATTCCAAACGTTTCTAAAATTTTTAAGGATTGTAAACTCTTTTTAACTTTTATATATCAGTTTCTGCAATCGTCCGGAAAAGGGGGAGGCGGGGGATTTTTAACTAAGTGTTGTATCCCAATCAGTAAGTCATTCCTTACAAAAATAAAGCCCGTTACTCCAGATAAATCACTTTACAATCATCAATGATTGTTAGGTCAGCTTTTTGTAAATTGGCAAAATAATGGCTTGTTTGACTCGGGTAAATATCCAACCGCACATTCACTTGAGAATTTAATGTTACACTCTTTAAAAGGTTTGAATCCATAGGTCATTTGCATCTTTAACATGTTTCGAGCATGGATATCCATTTTTTAAAATATGTGTAGAAAAATCTCTTTCTTATAAAATTTCGAGCTATTAGGGTTGAACGAGTGGAATTTCCCAAACTTGGATAAAAAAACTTTGGTGAACATTTGTGGTGTGTGGATGAATTTTATTTCCTTACATTTGCTATTGCTTTAAATTCTTTCCTTACATAAACTCTAAAATTTTCATTTTGTTGTAATCAATTAGCCTTGTTATCTCTTTTTTTGTTTACGAAATGAAGGGAAAGTGAAAACTCAAGCTTTGATCTAAGAAAAAAGTCTACATCTAAAATGGAAATTCACAATGCACAAATTTAGAGAGAGATAATTTCAAAAAGTGTCTCTAATTGTTAGGGATTGTAAACTCTTTTTAGTTTTTATATATCAGGTTCAACAATCGTCGGGAAAAGGGGAGGCGGGCGATTTTTAACTGAGTGTTGATTCCCAATCCATAAGTCATTCCTTACAAAAATAATCCCATTACACAAGATAAATCACTTTACAATCATCTATGATCTTTAGGTCAACTTTTTCTAAATTGGCAAAATAATGGCTTGTTTGACCCTGGAAAATATCCAACCGCAAGTTCTCTTGAGAATTTAATGTTACTCTCTTCAAAAGGTTGGGATCCATAGGTCTTTTGCATCTTTAACATGTTTCAAGCAAGCATATCCATATTTGAAAACATGTGTAGAAGAATCTCTTTCTTATAAAATTCCGAGCAATTAGGGTTGAAATAGTGGAATTTCCCAAACTTGGATAACAAAACCATTGTGTTCATTTGCTGTGTGTGAATAAATTTTCTTTACTTACATTTTTTTATTGCTTTAAATTCATTCCACAAATAAACACTAAAATTTTCCTTTTTTTTGTGATCTATTTGCCATTTTTCTCTTTTTTTTGTTTACGAGATGAAGGGAAAGTGAAAACTCAAGTTTTGATTTTAGAAAAAAGTATACATTTAAAATGAAAATGCAAAATACACAAATTTAGAGAGAGATCATTCGAAAAAGTGTGTGTAATTTTTAAGGATTGAAAACTCTTTTTAGTTTTTATATATCAGGTTTTACAATCATCGGGAAAAGAGGGAGGGGGAGGGGGATTTTTAACTGAGTGTTGACCCCCGATCCATAAGTCATTCCTTTAAAAATTATAGCCCGTTAAGCATGATAAATCACTTTACAATCATCTATGATCGTGAGGTCAGCGTTTTGTAAATGAGCAAAATAATGGCATGTTTGACTCGGGAAAATATCCCACCGCACGTTCACTTGCAAATTTAATGTTATTCTCTTTGAAATGTTTAGATCCATAGGTCATTAGCATATTAAACATGTTTCAAGAATGCATATTCATTTTTTAAAACATGTATAGAAAAATCTATTTCTTATAAATTTCCGAGCTATAAGGGTTGAACTAGTGGAATTTCCCAAACTTGGATAACAAAACTTTTGTGTTCAATTGTGGTGTTTGAATAAATTTTCTTTCCTTACATTTTTTATTGCTTTGAATTCTTTTCATACATAAACTCTAAAATTTTCATTTTTTTTGTGATCTGTTTGCCTTCTATCTATTTTTTTGTTGACGAGATGAAGGGAAATCCAAAACTCAAGCTTTAATTTTAGAAAAAAGTATACATCAAAAAAGGAAAAAAACAATGCTGAAATACAGAGAGATAATTCCAAAACGTGTCAGTAATTTTTAGGGATTGTAAACTCTTTTTAGTTTTTATGTATCAAGTTCTACAATCCTCAGGAAAAGGGCGAGGAGTGGGATTTTAAACTGAGTTGGACACCCAATCCATAAGTCATTCCTTACAAAAAATATCACTATTTACGCATGGTTAATCATTTTACAATCATCTATGATCCTTACGTCAACTTTTTGTAAATGGGCAAAATAATGGCTTGTTTGACTTGGGTAAATATCCCACCACACGTTCACTTGAGAATTTAATGTTATTCTCTTTAAATGGTTTGGATCCATAGGTCATTTGCATCTTTAACATGTTTCAAGGATGCATATCCATTTTTTAAAACTTGTGTAGAAAAATCTCTTTCTTATAAAATTCCAAGCTATTAGGGTTGAATTTGTGGAATTTCCATAACTTGGATACCAAAATTTTGTGATTATTTGTGGTGTGTGGATAAATTTTCTTTCCTTAAATTTTTTATTGCTTTAAATTCTTTCCATACATAAACTCTAAAATTTTCATTTTGTTGTGATCTATTGGCCTTTTAACTCTTTTTTTTTTTTTTACGAGATGAAGGGAAAGTGAAAACTCAAGCTTTGATTTAAGAAAAAAGTATACATCTAAAATGGAAATACACAATGCACAAATGTAAAGAGAGATAATTCCAAAAAGTGTCTGTAGTTTTTAGGGATTGTAAACTCTATTTAGTTGTTATATATCAGGTTATACAATCTTCGGGAAAAGGGGGTGGCGGGGCATTTTTAACTGAGTGTTGACTCCCAATCCATAAGTCATTCCTTAAAAAAATAAAGCCCATTACGAAAGTTAAATCACTTTAGAATCATCTATTATCGTTAGGTCAGCCTTTTGTAAATGGGCAAAATAATGGCTTGTTTGACTCGGGTAAATAACCAACCACACGTTCACTTGAGAGTTTAATGTTACTCTATTTAAAAGGTATGGATCCATAGGTCTTTTGCATCTTTAACATTTTTCGAGCATGGATATCCACTTTTTAAAACATTTGTTGAAAAATCTCTTTCTTTTAAAATTCCGAGCTATTAGGGTTGAACTAGTGGAAATTCCCAAACTTGGATAACAAAACTTTTGTGTTCATTTGTGGTGTGGGAATAAATTTTCTTTACTTACATTTATTTATTGCTTTAAATTCTTTCCATACATAAACTCTAAAATTTTCATTTTGGTGTGATCTATTTGACTTTTATATCTTTTTTTTCTTTACGAGATGAAGGGAATGAAAAATCAAATTTTGATTTAAGAAAAAAGGATACATCTAAAATGGAAATGCACAATGCACAAATGTAGAGAGAGATAATTCCAAAAATTGTCTTTAATTTTAATGGATTGTAAACTCTTTTTAGTTTTTATATATCAGTTTCTGCAATTGTCGAGAGAAGTGGGAAGCGGGGGATTTTTAGTTGAGAGTTGACTTCCAATCCATAAGTCATTCCTTAAAAAATTATAGCCTGTTACACATGATAAATCATTTTACAATCATCTATGATAGTTAGGTGAGCTTTTTGTAGGTGAGCAAAATAATAGCTTGTTTGACTTGCATTTATATCCCACCGCACGTTCACTTGAGAATTTAATGGTATTTTCTTGAAGAGGTTTGCCTCCGTAGGTCATTTGCATTTTTTAAATGTTTCAAGCATGCATATCAATTTTTTAAAACATGTGTAGAAAAATCACTTTCTTATAAAAATTTGAGCTACTAGGGTTCAACTTGTGGAATTTTCCAAACTTGGATAACAAAACTTTTGTGTTCATTTGTATTGTGTGAATAAATTTTCTTTACTTTCATTTGTGTATTGCTTTAAATTCTTTCGATACATAAATTCTAAAATTTTATTTTGTTGTGAACTATTTGCCTTTAATATCTTTTGTTTTGTTTACAAGATGAAGAGAAAGTGAAAAATCAAATTTTGATTTAAGAAAAAAGAATACATCTACAATGGAAATTCACAATGCACAAATGTAGTGAGAAATAATTCCAAAAAACTGTCTGTAATTTTAAGGGATTGTAAACTCTTTTTAGTTTTTATATATCAGGTTTTGCAATAGTCAGGAAAAGGGGGAAGCGGGGGATTTTTAACTGAGAGTTGACTCCCAATCCATAAGTCATTCCTTACAAAAAAATATAGCCTGTTAAACATGATAAATCACTTTACAATCATCTATGATCGTTAGATCAACTTTTTGTAAGTGGGCAAAATAATAGCTTGTTTGACTTGGGTAAATATCCCACCGCACGTTCACTTGAGAATTTAATGTTATTCTCTCTAAGTGATGTGGGTCCATACGTCATTTGCATCTTTAACATGTTTCAAGCATGCATATCCATTTTTTAAAACATGAGTAGAAAAATCTCTTTCTTATAAAATTTTGAGTTATAAGGGTTGAACTAGTGGAATTTCCAAAACTTGGATTACAAAACTTTTGTATTCATTTGTGGTGTGTAAATCAATTTTCCTTACATAAATTTGTTTATTTCTTTAATTTATTTCCATACATAAACTCTAAAATTTTCCTTTTGTTGTGATCTATTTGCCTTTTGTCTCTTTTTTTTGTTTACGGGATGATGGGAAAGTGTAAACTCAAGTTTTGATTTAAGAAAAAAGGATACATCTATAATAGAAATGCACAATTCACAAATGTAGAGAGAGATAATTCCAAAAAGTGTCTGTAATTTTTATTTATTTTAAACTCTTTTTAGGTTTTATATATCAGGTTCTGCAATCGTCAGGAAAAGAGGGAAGTGGAGGATTTTTAACTGAGAGTTGTCTCCCAATCCATAAGTCATTCCTTAGAAAAATATAGCCCGTTACACAAGATAAATCACTTTACAATCATATATGATCATTAGGTTACCTATTTGTCAGTGGGAAAAATAATAGCTTGTTTGACTCGGGTAAATATCCCACTGCATATTCACTTGACAATTTAATGTTATTCTCTTTAAGAAGTTTGGATCCACATGTCATTTGCATCTTTAACATGTTTCAAGCATGCATATCCATGTTTTAAAATATGTGTTGAAAAATTTCTTTCTTATAAAATTCCGAGTTATTAGGGTTGAACTAGTGGAATTTCCCAAACATAGATAACAAAACTTTTGTGTTCATTTGTGGTGTGTGAATAAATTTTCTTTACTTATATTTTTTTATTGCTTTAAATTCTTTCCATACATAAACTCTAAAATTTTCATTTTTTTGTAATCTATTTTCCTTTTATGTCTTTTTTTGTTTACGAGATGAAGGGAAAGTGAAAACTCAAGCTTCGATTTAAGAAAAAAGTATACATCTAGAATGGAAATGCACAATGCACAAATGTAGAGAGAGATAATTCCAAAAAGTTTCTATACTTTGTAGGGATTGTAATCTCTTTTTAGTTTTTAAATATCCAATTCTGCAATCGTTGGGAAAAAGGGGAAGCGGGGGAAGTTGAACTAAGAGTTGATTCCCAATCCATACATCATTCCTCACAAAAATATTGCCAGTTACACATAATAAATCACTTTACAATCATCTATGATCCTTAGGTGAGCTTTTTGTTAGTGGGTAAAATAATGGGTTGTTTGACTTGGGTAAATATCCCACCACACATTCATTTGAGAATTTAAAGTTATTCTCTTTTAAAGGGTTGGAAACATAAGTCATTTACATCTTTAACATGTTTCAAGCATGAATATCCATTTTTTAAAACATGTGTAGAAAAATATCTTTCTTATAAAATTCCAAGCTATGAGGGTTGAACTAGTGGAATTTCCCAAACTTAGATAACAAAACTTTTGTGTTCATTTGTGGTGTGTGAATAAATTTTCTTCCGTTACATTTATTTATTGCTTTAAATTATTTCCATACATAAACTATAAAATTATCATTTTGTTGTGATCAATTTGCCCTTTTCTCTTTTTTTGTTTACGAGATGAAGGGAAAGTGAAAACTCAAGTTTTGATTTCAGAAAAAAGTATACATTTAAAATGAAAATGAAAAATGAACTAATGTCGAGGGAGATACTTCCAAAAAGTGTGTGTAATTTTTAGGGATTGTAAACTCTCTTTAGTTTTTATATATCAAGTTCTGCAATCATCAAAAAAAGGGAGAGAGGGGGGGGGGGGGGGGGATTTTTAACTGTGTGTTGACTCCCGATCCATAAGTCATTCCTTTAAAAACTATAGCCCGTTAAGCATTACAAATCACTTTACAATCATCTATGATCATTAGGTCAGCGTTTTGTAAATGGGTAAAATAATGGCATGTTTAACTCGGGTAAACATCCCACCACACGTTCACTTGAGAATTTAATGTTATTCTCTTTGAAAGGTTTGGATCCATAGGTCATTTGCTTCTTCAACATGTTTGAAGCATGCATATCCATTTTTTAACAAATGTATAGAAAAATCTATTTCTTATAAATTTCCGAGCTATAAGGGTTGCAGTAGTGGAATTTCCCAAACTTGGATAACAAAACTTTTTTGTTAATTTGTGGTGTGTGAATAAATTTTCTCTCCTTAAATTTTTTATTGCTTTCAATTATTTCCTTACATAAACTCTAAAATTTTCATTTTTTTGTGATCTATTTGCCTTCTTTCTCTCTTTTTGTTGACGAGATGAAGGGAAAGTCAAAACTCAAGCTTTGATTTAAGAAAAAAGTATACATCTAAAAAGGAAATGCACAATGCTCAAATATAGAGAGAGATAATTCAAAAAAGTGTCTGTAATTTTTAGGGATTGTAAACTCTTTTTAGTTTTTATATATCAGTTTCTGCAATCGTAGGGAAAGGGGGAGGCGTGGGATTTTTAACTGAGTTGGACACCCAATCCATAAGTCATTCCTTACAAAAAATATCACCAGTTACGCATGATAAATCACTTTACAATCATCAATGATCCTTAGGTAAACTTTTTTTAAATGGGCAAAATAAAGGCTTGTTTGACTTGGGTAAATATCCCACTGCACGTTCACTTGAGAATTTAATGTTATTCACTTTAAAAGGTTTGGATCCTTAGCTTATTTACATCTTTATCATGTTTCAAGCATGCATATCCATTTTTTAAAACATGTGTAGAAAAAACTCTTTCTTAAAAAATTCCGAGCTATAAGGGTTGAACTAGTGGAATTTCCCAAACTTGGATAACAAAACTTTTGTGTTCATCTGTGGTGTGTGAATAAATTTTCTTTCCTTACATTTTTTATTGCTTTGAAGGCTTTCCATACATAAACTTCAAAATTTTCATTTTTTTGTGATCTATTTGCCTTTTATCTCTTTTTTTGTTTACGAGATTAAGGGAAAGTGAAAACTCAAGCTTTGATTTAAGAAAAAAGTATAGATCTAAAATGCAAATGCACAATGCACAAATGTACAGAGAGCTAATTCCGAAAAGTGTTTGTCATTTTTAGGGATTGTAAACACTTTTTAGTTTTTATATATCAGGTTCTGCAATCGTCGGGAAAAGGGGAGGCGGCGGATTTTTAACTGAGTGTTGACTCTCCCAATCCATAAGTCATTCCTAAAAAAAATATAGCCAGATACGCATGATAAATCACTTTACAATCATTTATGATCGTTAGGTCAGCTTTTTGTAAATGGGCAAAATAATGGTATGTTTGACTCGGGTAAATATCCCACCGCTCGTTCACTTGAGAATTTAGTGTTATTCTCTTTAAAAGGTTTGGATCGATAGGTCATTTTTATCTTTAACTTGCTTCAAGCATGCATATCCATTTAATAAAACATGTGTAGAAAAATCTCCCTCTTATAAAATTCCAAACTATTGGGGTTGAACTAGTGGAATTTCCCAAACTCGGATAAAAAAACTTTTGTGTTCATTTGTGGTGTGTGAATAAATTTTCTTTACTTACATTTGTTATTGCTTTAAATTTTTTCTATACATAAAATCTAAAATTTTCATTTTGTTTTGATCTATTTGACTTTTTCTATTTTTTTTTTTTTTGTTTAAGAGATGGAGCGAAAGTGAAAACTAAAGATTTGATTTAAGAAAAAAAAAGTACACATCTAAAATGGAAATGCGCAATGCACAAATTTGGAGAGAGATAATTCCAAAAAGTGTCTATAGTTTTTAAGGATTGTAAACTCTATTATGTTTTTATATATCAGGTTCTACAATCGTCGGGAAAAGGGGAGGCGAGGGAGTTTTAACTGAGTGTTGACTCCCAATCCATAAGTCATTCCTTACAAAAATAAAGCTTGTTACGCAAGATAAATTTCTTTACAATCATCTATGATCGTTAGGTCAGCTTTTTGTAAATGGGAAAAATAATGGCTTGTGTTCATTTGTGGTGTGTGAATAAATTTTCTTTACTTACATTTGTTTATTGCTTTAAATTCATTCTATACATAAACTCTAAAATTTTCTTTTTTTTTGTGATCTATTTTCCTTTTATCTCTTTTTTTTGTTTACGAGATGAAGGGAAAGTGAAAACTCAAGTTTTGATTTAAGAAAAAAGTATACATCTAAAATTGAAATGCACAATGCAAAAATGTAGAGATAGATAATTCGAAAAAGTGTCTGTAATTTTTAGGGATTGCAAACTCTCTTTAGTTTTTATATATCAGGTTCTACAATCATCGGGAAAAGGGGAAGGGGGGGGGGGGGGGGGGGGGGGGGGGGTGGGGAATTATTAAGTGAGTGTTGACTCCCAATCCATAAGTCATTCCTTAAAAAAATACAGCCCATTACGCATGATAAATCACTTTACAATCATCTTTGACCGTTAGGTCAACATTTTGTAAATGGGCAAAATAATGGCATGTTTGACTCGAGTAAATATCCTAGGGCACGTTCACTATGGAATTTAATGTTATTCTCTTTAAAAGGTTTGGATCCATAGGTCATTTGCATCTTTAACATGTTTCAAGGATGCATATCCATTTTTTGAAACATGCGTAGAAAAATTTCTTTCTTATAAAATTCCGAGCTATAAGGGTTGAACTAGTGGAATTTCCCAAACTTGGATAACAAAATTTTGTGTTCATTTGTGGTGTGTGAATAAATTTTCTTTCCTTACATTTTTTATTTCTTTGAATTCTTTCCATACATAAACTCTAAAATTTTTATTTTTTTGTGATCTATTTGCCTTTTATTTCTTTTTTTGTTTACGAGATTAAGGGAAAATGAAAACTCAAGCTTTGATTTAAGAAAAAAGTATAGATCTAAAATGTAAATGCACAATGCACAAATTTAGAGAGAGATAATTCCGAAAAGTGTCTGTCATTTTTAGGGATAGTAAACACTTTTTAGTTTTTATATATCGGGTTCTGCAATTGTCGGGAAAAGGGGAGGCGAGTGATTTTTAACTGAGTGTTGACTCCCTATCCATAAGTCATTCCTAAAATAAATATTGTCAGATATGCATGATAAATGACTTTGCAATCATCTATGATCGTTAGGTCATCTTTTTGTAAATGGGCAAAACAATGGTATGTTTGACTCGGGTAAATATCCCACCGCTCGTTCACTTGAGAATTTAGTGTTATTCTCTTTAAAAGGTTTGGATCCATAGGTCATTTGTATCTTTAACTTTCTTCAAGCATGCATATCCATTTTTTAAAACATGTGTAGAAAAATCTCTTTCTAATAAAATTCCAAACTATTAGGGTTGAACTAGTGGAATTTCCCAAACTCGGATAACAAAACTTTTGTGTTCATTTGTGGTGTGTGAATAAATTTTCTTTACTTACATTTTTTATTGCTTAAAATTTTTTCCATGCATAAACTCTAAAATTTTCATTTTGTTGTGATCTATTTGACTTTTATCTCTTTTTTTGTTTACGAGATGAAGCGAAAGTAAAAATTCAAGATTTGATTTAAGAAAAAAAAGTACACATCTACAATGGAAATGCACAATGCAAAAATTTAGAGTGTGATAATTCCAAAAAGTGTCTATAATTTTTAGGGATTGTAAACTCTTTTTAGATTTTATATATCAGGTTTTGTAATCGTCTGGAAATGGGGGAGGTGGGGTTTTTAACCGATTGTTGACTCCCAATCCATAAGTCATTCCTTACAAAAATATAGCCTGTTACGTATGATAAATCAGTTTACAATCATCTATGATTGTTAGGTCAAATTTTTTTAAATGGACAAAATAATGGCTAGTTTGACTTGGGAAAATATCTCACCGCACATTCACTTCAATATTTAATGTTATTCTCTTTAAAAGGTTTGGATCCATGGGTCATTTTCATCTTTAACATGTGTAGAAAAAATATTTCTTATAAAATTCCAAGCTATTAGGGTTGAACTAGTGGAATTTCCCAAACTTGGATAACAAAACTTTTGTTTTCATTTGAGGTGTGTGAATAAATTTAATATACTTCATTTTTTTATTATTTTAAATTATTTCCATACATAAACTTTAAAATTTTCATTTTTTTGTGATCTACTTACCTTTTTCTCTCTTTTTTTTGTTTACAAGATGAAGGGAAAGTGAAAACTCAATCTTTGATTTAAAAAAAAAGTATACATCTAGAATGGAAATGCACAATGCACAAATATAGAGAGAGATAATTCAAAAAGAGTTTGTAATTTTTAGGGATTGTAAATTCTTTTTAGTTTTTATATATCTGGATTTGCAATCATCGGGAAAAGGGGGAGGCGGGGAATTTTTAATAGAGTGTTGACTCCCAATCCATAAGTCATTCCTTACAAAAATGTAGGCCGTTATGCATGATTAATCTCTTTACAATCATCTATGATAGTTAGGTCAGCTTTTTGTAAATGGGCAAAATAATGGCTTTTTTGACTCGGGTAAATATCCCACCGCACGTTCACGTGGGAATTTAATGTTATTATGTTTAAAAGGTTTGGATCCAAAGGTCATTTGCATCTTTAACATGTTTGAAGCATGCATATCCCTTTTTTAAAACATGCGTAGAAAAGCCTCTTTCTTATAAAATTTTGAGCTATTAGGGTTAAACTAGTGGAATTTCCAAAACTTAGATAACAAAAATTTTGTGTTCATTTGTGGTGTGTGAATAAATTTTCTTTACTTACATTTTGTTTATTGCTTTAATTTCTTTCCATACATAAACTCTAAAAATTTTATTTTGTTGTGATCTATTTGCCTTTTCTCTCTTTTTTTGTTTACGAGATGAAAGGAGAGTGAAAACTCAAGCTTTGATTTAAGAAAAAATTATACATCAAAAATGGAAATGAACAATGCACAAATTTAGAGAGCGATAATTCCAAAAGTATCTATAATTTTTAGGGATTGTAAACTCTTTTTAGGTTTTATATAGCAGGTTCTGCAATCATCGGGAAAAGGGGGAGGGGTGGGATTTTTAACTGAGTGTTGATTTCCAATCCATAAGTCATTCCTAACAAAGAATATAGCCTGTTACACATGATAAATCACTTTACTATCATCTATAATCATTAGATCAGATTTAGTTAATGGGCAAAATAATAGCTTATTTGACTCAGGTATATAAGCCACCTCATGTTCACTTGAGAATTTATTGTTATTCTCTTTAAAAGTTTTGGATCCTGAAGGCATTTGCATCTTTAAGTTGTTTCAAGCATGCATATCCATTTTTTAAAACTTGTGTAGAGAAATCTCTTTGTTATAAAATTCTGAGCTATTAGGGTTGAACTAGTGGAATTTCTCTAACCTGGATAATAAAAATTTTGTGTTCATTTGTGGTGCGTGAATAAATTTTATTTATTTACATTAGTTTATTGCTTTAAATTCTTGCCATACATAAACTCTAAAATTTTCATTTTGTTGGGATCTATTTGACTTTTATCTCTTTTTTTGTTTATGAGATGAAGGGAACGTGAAAATTGATGCTTTGATTTAAGAAAAAGTATACAACTAAAATGGAAATGCACAATGCACAAATGTAGAGATAGATAATTCCAAAAAGTGTCTGTAAGTTTTAGGGTTTGTAAACTTTTTTTATATTTTATATATCAGGTTTTGCAATCATCGGGAAAAAGAGGAGGGGTAGGATTTTTAACTGAGTGTTGACTCAAAATCCATTAGTCATTCCTTACAAAAATTATCACCCATTACACATGATAAATCACTTTACGATCATCTATGACCATTAGGTAAGCTTTTTGTAAATGTGCAAAATAATGGCTTATTTGACTCGGGTAAATATCCCAATGCACCTTCACTTGAGAATTTATTTTTATTCTCTTTGAAAGGTTTGGTGGATCCATAGGTCATTTGCATCTTTAACATGTTTCAAGCATGCATATCTGTTTTTTAAAACAAGTGTAGAAAAATATCTTTCTCATAAAATTCCAAGCTATTGGGGTTGAACTTGTAGAATTTCCCAAACTTGGATAACAAAACTTTTGTGTTCATTTGTTTATTGCTTTAGATTCTTTCCATACATAAACTCTAAAATTTTCATTTTGTTGTGATCTATTTCCCTTTAATATCTTTTTTTGTTTACGAGATGAAGAGAAAGTGAAAACTCAAGCTTTTATTTCAGAAAAAAGTATACATCTAAAATGGAAATGCACAATGCACAAATGTAGAGAGAGATAATTCCAAAAAGTGTCTATAATTTTTAGGGATTGTAAACTCTTTTTAGTTTTTATATATCAGGTTCTGCAATTGTCGGTAAAAGGGGGAGGCAGGGGATTTTTAACTGAGTGTTGGCTCGCAATCCATAAGCCATTCCTTATAAAAATATAGCCCATTACGGATGATAAATCACTTTACAATCATCTATGATCGTTAGGGCAGCTTTTTGTAAATGGGAAAAATAATGGCTTGTTTGACTCGGGTAAATATGCCATCGCACGTTCACTAGAGAATTTAATGTTATTCTCTTTTAAAGGTTTGGATCCATAAGTCATTTGCATCTTTAAAATTTTTCAAGCATGAATATCAATTTTATAAAACATGTGTAAAAAAATTTCTTTCTTATTAAATTCTGAGCTATTAGTGTTGAACTAGTGGAATTTTCCAAACTTGGATAATAAAACTTTTGTGTTCATTTGTGGCGTGTGAATAAATTTTATTTGCTTACATTTGTTTATTATTTTAAATTCTTTCCATACATGAACTCTAAAAATTTTATTTTGTTGTGATCTATTTGGCTTTTATTTCTTTTTTGTTCACGAGATGAAGGGAAAGTGAAAACTCAAGCTTTGATTTAAGAAAAAAATTATACATCAAGAATGGAAATGCACATTACATGAATGCAGAGAGAGATAATTCCAAATAGTGTTTGTAATTTTTTGGTATTGTAAACTCTTTTTAGTTTTTATATTTCAGGTTCTGCCATCGTCGGGAAAAGGGGGAGGTTGGGGATTTTTAATTGAGTGTTGACTCCCAATCCATAAGTCATTCCTTAAAAAATATAGCCCGTTCTGTATGATAAATCACTTTACAATCATCTACAATAGTTATGTCCGCTTTTTATAACTGGGTAAAATAATGGGTTGTTTGACTCTGGTAACTATCCCATCGCACGTTCACTTGTGAATTTAATGTTATTCTCTTAAAAAGATGACCCATAGGTCATTTGCATCTTTAATATATTTCAAGCATGCATATCCATTTTTTTAAAACATGTGTAGACAAATCTCTTTCTTATAAAATTCCAAGCTATTCGGGTTGAACTAGTGGAATTTCTCACACTTGGATAACAAAACTTTTGTGTTCATTTGAGGTGTGTGAAAAAAAAAAATTATACATTTTTTTTATTGCTTTAAATTCTTTCCAAACATAAACTCTAAAATTTTCATTTTTTTATGATATTCTTGCCTTTTATCTCTATTTTTGTTTACGAGATGAAGGGAAATGGAAAACTTATGCTTCGATTTAAGAAAAAAGTACACATCTAAAATAGAAATTATCAATGCACAAAGGTAGACAGAGATAATTCCAAAAAGTGTCTTTATTTTTTAGGGATTGTAAACTCTTTTTAATTTTTGTATATCAGGTTCTACAATCTACGAGAAAAGGGGGAGGGGAAGGATTTTTAACTGAGTGGCTACTCCCAATCCATAAGTATTTCCTTACAAAAATATAGCCCATTACGTATGATAAATCACTTTACAATCATCTATGATCGTTAGGTCAGTTTTTTGTAAATGGGCAAAATAATGGCTTGTTTGACTCGGGTAAATACCCCACCGCATGTGCACTTGTGAATTTAATGTTATTATATTTAAAATTTGTGGATCCATAGGTCATTTTCATCTTTAGCATTTTTCAAGCATGCAAATCGATTTTTTAAAACATGTGTAGAAAAATCTCTTCCTTAAAAAATTCCGAGCTATTCGGGTTGAACTAGTGGAATTTCCCAAACATGGATAACAAAACTTTTGTGATCATTTGTGGTGTGTGGATAAATTTTCTTTCCTTGCATTTGTTATTGCTTTAAATTATTTCCATACATAAACTATAAAATTTTCTTTTTGTTATGATCTATTTTTCTTTTATCTCTTTTTTTGCTTACGAGACGAAGGGAAAGTGAAAACTCAAGCTTTGATTTAAGAAAAAAGTATACATCTAAAATGGAAATGCACAATTCAAAAATGTAGAGAGAGATAATTCCAAAAAGTGTCTATAATTTTTAGGGATTGTAAACTCTTTTTTCTTTTTATATAAAAGGTTCTACAGTCGTCGGGAAAAAGGGCAGGGAGGGGGTTTTTAATTAAGTGTTCACGCCCAATCTTTAAGTTATGCCTTACAAAAATATATCCCATTACGCGTGATAAATCACTTTACAATCATCTATGATCGTTAGGTCAACTTTTTGTAAATGGGGAAAATAATGGCTTGTTTGACTTGGGTAAATATCCCACCGCACGTTCACTTGAGAATTTAATGTTATTCTCTTTAAAAGGTTTGGATCGATAGGTCATTCGCACCTTTAACATGTTTCAAACATGCATATCCATTTTTTAAAACATGTGTAGAAAAATCTCTTTTTTACAAAATTTTGAGCTATTAAGGATGAACTAGTGGAATTTCGCAAACTTGGATAAAAAAACATTTGTGTTCATTTGTGGTGTGTGAATAAATTTTCTTTACTTACATTTGTTTATTGCTTTAAATTCTTTCCATTCAAAAACTCTAAAATTTTCATTTAATTGTGATGTATTTGCCTTTTATCTCTTTTTTTGTTTACGAGATGATGGGAAAGTGAAAACTCAAGTTTTGATTTAATAAAAAAGTATACATCTAAAATGGACATGCACAATGCACAAATATAGGGAGAGATAATTCCAAATAGTGTCTGTATATTTTAGGGATTGTAAACATTTTTTGTTTTTATGTATTAGGTTCTGCAATCGTCTAGAAATGGGGAGGCGGGGGATTTTTAACTAAGTGTTGACTCCCTATCCATAAGTCATTCCTTACAAAAATATAGCCGGTTACACATGATAAATCACTTTACAATTATCTATGATCGTTAGGAAAAATATTCATCTGGACGTTCACTTGAGAATTTAATTTTATTCACTTTAGAAAGGTTTGGATCCATAGGTCATTTGCGTCTTTCACTTGTTTCAAGCATGCATATCCATTTTTTAAAACATGTGAAGAAAAATCTCTTACTTATAAAATTTCGAGCCATTAGGCTTGAACTAGTGGAATTTCCAAAAACTTGGATAACAAAACTTTTGTGTTCATTTGTGGTGGGTGAATAAATTTTCTTTCTTCACATTTGTTATTGCTTTGAGTTCTTTCAAGAGATAAACTCAAAAATTTTCATTTTGTTGTAATCTATTTGCCTTTTATCTCTTTTTTTTACGAGATAAAGGGAAAGTGAAAACTCTAGCTTCGATTTAAGAAAAAAGTCTAGATCTAAAAATGAAATGCACAATGAACAAATGTAGAGAGAGATATTTCCAAAAAGTGTCTGTAATTTTTAGGGATTGTAAACTCTTTTTAGTTTTTAAATATCAGATTCTGCAATCATCGGGAAAAGGGGCCAGTGGGGGATTTTTAACTGAGTGATGACTCTCAATCCATAATCCATTCCTTAAAAAAATGTAGCCCATCACACTTGATAAAACACTTCACAATCATCTATGATTGTTAGGTCAATGTTTTGTAAATAGGCAAAATTATGGCTTGTTTGACTCGTGTAAATATTCCACCGCACGTTCACTTGAGAATTTAATGTTACTCTCTTAAAATTTTTTGGATCCATAGGTCTTTTGCATCTTCAACATGTTTCAAGGATGCATATCCATTTTTTATAACATGTGTAGAAAAATCTCTTTCTTATAAAATTCCGAGCGATTAGGGTTGAACAAGTGGAATTTCTCAAACTTGTATAACAAAACTTTTGTGTTCATTTGAGGTTTGTGAATAAATTTTAATTTCATAGATTTTGTTTGTAGCTTTAAATTCTTTCCTTACATAAACTCTAAAATTTTCATTTTGTTGTTATCTATTTGCCTTTTATCTTTTTCTTTGTTTACGATATGAAGGTAAATGGATAACTCCAGCTTTGATTTTAGAAAAAAGTATACATATAAAATGTAAATTTAAAATGCACAAATGTTGAGAGAGATAATTCCAAAAAGTGTCTTTAATTTTTAGAGATTGTGAACTCTTTTTAGTTTTTGTATATCTGGTTCTGCAATCTACGAGAAAAGGGGGAGGCGAGGATTTTTAACTGAGTGTTGACTCCATATCCATAAGTCATTCCTTACAAAAATATAGCACGTTACGCATGATAAATCACTTTACAATCATCTATGATTGTTAGGTCAGCTTTTTGTAAATCGGCAAAATAATGGCTTGTTTGACTCTGGTAAATACCCCCCCGCACGTTCACTTGTGAATTTAATGTTATTATCTTTAAAAGGTGTGGATCCATAGGTAATTTTCATATTTTATATGTTTCAAGCATGCAAATCCATTTTTTAAAACATGTGTAGAAATATCTCTTCCTTAAAAAATTCTGAGCAAATAGGGTTGAACTCATGGAATTTCCCAAAGTTGGATAATAAAAATTTTGTGTTCATTTGTGGTGTGTGAATAAATTTTCTTTCCTCACATTTCTTATTTCTTTGAGTTCTTTCGAAACATAAACTCTAAAATTTTCATTTTGTTGTGATCTATTTGCCTATTATCTCTTTTTTTGTTTAGGAGATGAACGGAAAGTGAAAACTCTAGCTTTGATTTTAAAAAAATGTATACATCTAAAATGAATATTCACAATGAAAAAATGTAGAGAGAGATAACTCCAAAAAGTGTCTGCAATTTATAGGGATTGTAAACTCTTTTTAGTTTTTATATATCAGGTTCTGCAAAAGTCGGGAAAAGGGTGAAGCGGGGGATTTTTAACTGAGTGTTGACTCCCACTCCATAAGTCTTTCCTTAAAAAAATATAGGCCGTCACACATGATAAATCAATTTAAAATCATCTTTGATCGTTAGGTTAGCTTTTTGTAATTGGGCAAAATTATGACTTGTTTGACTGGGGTAAATATCCCACCCCATGTTCATTTGATAATTTAATGTTATTCTCTTTAAAAAGTTTGGATCCATAGGTCATTTCCGTCTTTAACATCTTTCAAGCTTGTATATCCATTTTTTAAAACATGTGAAGAAAATCTCTTACTTGTAAAATTCCGAGCAATCAGGCTTGAACTAGTGGAATTCCCCAAACTTGGATAACAAAACTTTTGCATTCATATGTGGTATGTGAATAAATTTTCTTTCTTCACATTTTTTATCGATACATAATCTCAAAAAATTTTCATTTTGTTGTGATCTATTTTCCTTTTATTTTTTTTTTTGTTTACAAGATCAAGAGAAAGAGAAAACTCTAGCTTTGATTTAAGAAAAAAGTATACATCTAAAATGGAAATGCATAATGAAAAATTGTAGAGAGAGATAATTCCAAAAAGTGTTTGTAATTTTTAGGGATTGAAAACTCTTTTCAGTTTTTATATATCAGGTTCTACAATCGTCGAGAAAAAGGGGCAAGTAGGGGATTTTTAACTGAGTGTTGACTCTCAATCCATAAGCCATTCCTTAAAAAAATATAGCCCATTACACTTGATAAATCACTTTACAATCATCTGTGGTCGATAAGTCAACTTTTTGTAAATGGGCAAAATTAAGGCTTGTTTGACTCGAGTAAATAACCCACCCCACGTTCACTAGTGAATTTAATGTTATTCACTTTAAAAGGTTTGGATCCATAGGTCATTTGAGTCTTTAACATGTTTCAAGCTTGCATATCCATTTTTTAAAACATGTGAAGAAAAATCTCTTACTTATAAAAATCTGGTGTATTAGGGTTGAACTTGTGGAATTTTCCAAACATGGAAAACAAAACATTTGTGTTCATTTGTGGTGTGTGAATAAATTTTATATCCTCAGATTTTTTATTTCTTTGAGTTATTTTTCAATACATAAACTTTAAAATTTTCATTTTGTTGTGATCTATTTGCCCTTTATGTCTTTTTTTGTTTACAAGATGTAGGGAAAGAAAAAACTCTAGCTTTGATTTAAGAAAAAAGTATATCTAAAATGGAAATGCACCAAGAACAAATGTAGAGAGAGACAATTCCAAAAAGTGTTTTTAATTTTTAGGGATTGTAAACTCTTTTTAGTTTTTATATATCAGGTTCTGCAATCGTCAGGAAAAGGGGGAAGGGGGGATTTTTAAATGAGTGTTGACTCCCAATCCATAAATAATTCCTTAAAAACGTATAGCCCGTTACACATGAAAAATCACTTTACATTCATCTATGATCGTTAGGTCAGCTTTTTGTAAAAGGGCAAAATAATGGCATGTTTGACTCGGGTAAATATCCCACCGCACGTTCACTTGAGAATTTAATCCAATTCTCTTTAAAAGGTTTGGATCCACAGATAATTTGCATCTTTAACATGTATCAAGTTTGCAAATCTATTTTTTTTAAAACATATGTTGAAAAATCTCTTTCTTATAAAATTCTGAGCTATTAGCGTTGAAATATTGGATTTTTCCAAACTTGGATAACAAAACTTTTGTGTTCCTTTGTGGTGTGTGAATAAATTTTCATGACTTAAATTTGTTTATTGCTTTAAATTCTTTCCATACATAAACTCTAAAATTTACATTTTGTTGTGATCTATTTCCCTTTAATAATTTTTTTGTTACGAGATGAAGAGAAAGTGAAAACTCAAGCTTTGATTTCAAAAAAAAGTATACATCAAAAATGGAAATGCACAATGCACAAATGCAGAGAGAGATATTTCAAAATAGTGTCTATAATTTTTAGGGATTGTAAACTCTTTTTATTTTTTATATATCTGGTTCTGCAATTTTCAGGAAGAAGGGGAGGCGGGGATTTTTAATTGAGTGGTGGCTTCCAATCCATAAGTCATTCCTTATAAAAATATAGCCCGTTATGCATGATAAATTATTTTACAATCATCTATGATCATTAGGGTTGCTTTTTGTAAATGGGCAAAATAATGGCTTCTTTGACTCGGGTAAATATCCCATCGCACGTTCACTTGAGAATTTAATGTTTTCTCTTTAAAAGGTTTGGATCCATAGGTCATTTGAATCTTTAACATGTTTCAAGCTTGCATATCCATTTTTTAAAACATGTGTAGAAAAATATCTTTGTTATAAATTTTGAGCAATTAGGGTTGCACTAGTGAAATTTCCCAAACTTGGAAAACAAAACTTTTGTGTTCATTTGTGGCATGTGAATAAATTTTATTTTCATACATTTGTTTATTATTTTAAATTATTTCCATACATGAACTCTAAAATTTTTATTTTGTTGTGATCTATTTGGCTTTTATTTCTTTTTTTGTTTACGAGATGAAGGGAAAGTGAAAACTCAAGCTTTGATTTAAGAAAAAATTATACATCTAGAATGGAAATGCACAATGCGTGAATGTAGAGAGAGATAATTCCAAAAAGTGTTTGTAATTTTTAGGGATTGTAAACTCTTTGTAGTTTTTGTATATCAGGTTTTGCAATCGTTGGGAAAAGGGGGAGGTGGGGGATTTTTAACTGAGTGTTGACTCTCCATCTATAAGTCATTCCTTATAAAAATATAGCCCGTTCCGCATGATAAATCACTTTACAATCATCTATGATCGTTAGGTCAGCTTTTTGTACATGGGCAAAATAATGGCTTGTTTGACTTGGGAAAATATCCCACCGCACGTTCACTTCAGTATTTAATGTTACTCTCTTTAAAAAGTTTGAATCCATGGGTCATTTGCATCTTTAACATGTGTAGAAAATCTATTTCTTATAAAATTCCGAGCTAGTAGGGTTGAACTAGTGGAATTTCAAAAACTTGGATAAGAAAACATTTGTGTTCATTTGAGGTGTGTGAATAAATTTTATATACTTACATTTGTTTATTATTTTAAATTCTTTCGATACATAAACTTTAAAATTTTCATTTTTTTGTGATCGATTTACCTTTAATCTCTTTTTTTGTTTACGAGATGAAGGGAGAGTGAAAACTCAAGCTTTGATTTATAAAAAAAGTATACAACTTGAATGGAAATGCACAATGCACAAATATAGAGAGAGATAATTCAAAAAAGTGTCTATATTTTTTAGGGATTGTAAATTCTTTTTAGTTCTCATATATCCAGATTTGCAATCATCGGGAAAAGGGGAAGGCCGGGGACTTTTAACAGAGTGTTGACTCCCAATCCATAAGTAATTCCTTACAAAAATATAGGCCGTTACACATGATTAATCACTTTACAATCATCTATGATCGTTAGGTCAGCTTTTTGTAAATGGCAAAATAATGGCTTGTTTGACTCGGGTAAATATCCCACCGCACGTTCACTTGGGAATTTAATGTTATTCTCTTTAAAAGGTTTGGATCCATAGGTCATTTGAATATTTAACATGTTTTAAGCATGCATATCTAGTTTTTAAAACATGTGTAGAAAAGCCTCTTCCGTATAAAATTCCGATTTATTAGGGTTGAACTAGTGGAATTTCCTAAACTTGGATAACAAAACTTTTGTGTTCATTTGTGGAGTGTGAATAAATTTTCTTTACTTACATTTTGATTATTGCTTTAAATTCTTTCCATACATAAACTCTAAAAATTATATTTTGTTGTGATCTATTTGCCTTTTCTCTCTTTTTTTGTTTACGAGATTAAGGGAGAGTGAAAACTCAAGCTTTGATTTAAGAAAAAAGTATACATAAAAAATGGAAATGCACAATGCACAAATGTAGAGAGAGAAAATTCCAAAAAGTATCTATAATTTTTAGGGATTGTAAACTCTTTTTAGTTTTTATATAGTAGGTTCTGGAATCGTCGGGAAAAAGAGGAGGAGTAGGATTTTTAATTGAGTGTTGACTCCCAATCCATAAGTCATTCCTATCAAAGAATATAGCCCTTTACACTTGATAAATCACTTTACAATCAGCTATGATCATTAGGTCAGATTTTAGTTAATGGGCAAAATAATGGTTTATTTAACTCGGGTAAATAAGCCACCTCATGTTCAGTTGAGAATTTATTGTTATTCTATTTAAAAGGTTTGGAGAGGCATTTGCATCTTTAACATGTTTCAAGCATGCATATCCATTTTTTAAAACTTGTGTAGAGAAATCTCTTTCTTATAAAATTCCGAGCTATTAGGGTGGAACTAGTGGAATTTCTCAAACCTGGATAATAAAACTTTTGTGTTCATTTCTGGTGTGTCAATAAATCTCTAAAACTTTAATTTTGTTGGGATCTATTTGACTTTTATCTTTTTTTTTTGTTTACGAGATGAAGGGAAAGTGAAAATTGAAGCTTTGATTTAAGAAAAAAGTATAAATCTAAAATTGAAATGCATAATGCACAAATGTAGAGATAGATAATTCCAAAAAGTGTCTGTAAGTTTTAGGGTTTGTAAACTCTTTTTAGTTTTTATATATCAGGTTTTGCAATCGTCGGGAAAAAGAGGAGAGGTAGGATTTTTAACTGAGTGTTGACTCCCAATCCATTAGTCATTCCATACAAAAATTATAGCCCATTAAGCATGATAAACACTTTACGATCATCTATGATCGTTAGGTCAGCTTTTTGTAAATGGGCAAAATAATGGGTTATTTGACTCAGGTAAATATCCCAACGCACGTTCACTTGAGAATTTATTGTTATTCTTTATGAAAGGTTTGGTGGAACCATAGGTCATTTGCATCTCTATCATATTTCAAGCATGCATATCTATTTTTTAAAACATGTATAGAAAAATCTCTTTCTCATAAAATTCCAAGCTATTTTGGTTGAACTAGTAGAATTTCCCAAACTTGGATCACAAAACTTTTATGTTCATTTGTGGTGTGTAAATAAATTTTCTTGACTTTCATTTGTTTATTGCTTTAAATTCTTTCGATACATAAACTCTAAAATTTTCATTTTGTTGTGATCTATTTACCTTTAATATCTTTTTTTTTACTAGATGAAGAGAAAGTGAAAACTCAAGCCTTGATTTCATAAAAAAGTATACATCTAAAATATAAATGCAAAATGCACAAATGTAGAGAGAGATAATTCCAAAAAGTCTTTGTTATTTTTAGGGATTGTAAAGTCTTTTTAGTTTTTATATATTAGGTTCTGCAATTGTCGGGAAAAGGGGGAGGCGAGGGATTTTTAACTGAGTGTTGGCTCCCAATCTATAAGTTTTTCCTTATAAAAATAGAGGCCATTACGCATGATAAATTACTTTACAATCATCTATGATCGTTAGGGCAACTTTTTTTAAATGGGCAAAATAGTGGCTTGTTTGACTCGGGTAAATATCTCATCGCACGTCCACTTGAGAATTTAATGTTATTCTCTTTAAAAGGTTTGGATCCATAGGTCATTTGCATCTTTAAAATTTTTCAAGCATGAATATCCATTTTACAAAACTTGTGTAGAAAAATTTCTTCCTTATAAAATTCCGAGCTATTAAGGTTTAACTAGTGGAATTTCCCAAACTTGGATAACAAAACATTTGTCTTCATTTGTGGTGTGTGAATAAATTTTATTTGCTTACGTTTATTTATTATTTTAAATTCTTTCCATATGTGAACTCTAAAATTTATATTTTGTTGTTGTCTATTTGGTTTTTATTTCTTTTTTTGCTTACGAGATGAAGGGAAAGTGAAAACTCAAGCTTTGGTTTAAAAAAAAAGTATACATCTAGAAAGGAAATACTCAATGCACAAATGTAGAGAGAGATTATTCAAAAAAGTGTCTTTAATTTTTTGGGATTGTAAACTCTTTTTAATTTTTATATGTCTGGATCTACAATCATTGGGAAAAGGGGGAGGCGGGGGATTTTTAACTGAGTGTTGAACTACAATCCATAAGTCATTCATTACAAAAAATATAGCCCGTTACGCATGATAAATTACTTTACAATCATCGATGATCGTTATGTCAGCTTTTTCTAAATGGGCAAAATAATGGCTTGTTTGACTCTGTTAAATATCCCACCGCACATTCACTTGAGAATTTAAGGTTATTCTCATAAAAAGGTTTGGACCCATAGGTCATTTGCATCATTGACATATTTCAAGCATGCATATCCATTTTTTTAAAACACGTGTAGAAAAATATCTTTCTTATAAAATTCTGAGCTATTAGGGTTGAACTAGTGGATTTTCTCAAACTTGGATAACAAAACTTTTGTCTTCATTTGTGGTGCGTGAATAAACTTTTTTTTTTTTTTTTGTCTATTGGTTTAAATTCTTTCCAAACATAAACTCCAAAATTTTCATTTTTTTGTGATATTTTTGCCTTTTATGTCTTTTTTTGTTAACGAGATGAAGGGAAATGGAAAACTCAAGCTTTGATTTAAGAAAAAAATATACATTTAAAAGTAGAAATTCTCAATGCACAAATGTAGAGAGAGATAATTCCAAAAACTGTCTTTATTTTTTGGGATTGTAAATACTGCATTCTACGAGAAAAGGGGGAGGGTAAGGATTTTTCACTGAGTGGTTACGCCCAATCCATAAGTCATTCCTTACAAAAATATTGCCTGTTACGTACGATAAATCACTTTAAAATCATCTATGATCGTTAGGTCAACTTTTTGTAAATGGGCAAAATAATGGCTTGTTTGACTCGAGTAAATACCCCACCGCACGTTCACTTGTGGATTTAATGTTATTATCTTTAAAAGGTGTGGATCCATAGGTCATTATCATCTTTAACATGTTTCAAGCATGCAAATCGATTTTTTAAAACATGTGTAGAAAAATCTCTTCCTTAAAAAATTCTGAGCTATTCGGGTTGATCGAGTGGAATTTTCCAAACTTGGATAACTAAACTTTAATGTTCATTTGTGGTGTGTGAATAAATTTTCTTTACTTACAGTTTGTTTATTGCTTAAAATTCTTTCCATACATAAACTCTAAAAAATTTATTTTGTTGTGATCTATTTGCCTCTTCTTTCTTTTTTTGTTTACGAGATTAAGGGAGAGTGAAAACTCAAGCTTTGATTTAAGAAAAAAGCATACATAAAAAATGGAAATGCACACTGTAAAAATGTAGAGAGAGAAAATTCCAAAAAGTATCTATAATTTTTAGGGATTGTAAACTTTTTTTAGTTTTTATATAGTAGGTTCTGGAATCGTAGGGAAAAAGAGGAGGGGTAGGATTTTTAACTGAGTGTTGACTCGCAATCCATAAGTCATTCCTAACAAATAATATAGCCCTTTACACATGATAAATCACTTTAAAATCATCTATGATCATTAGGTCAAATTTTAGTTAATGGGCAAAATAATGGTTTATTTGACTCGGGTAAATAAGCCACCTCATGTTCAATTGAGAATTTATTGTTATTCTATTTAAAAGGTTTGGATACATAAGGCATTTGCATCTTTAACATTTTTCAAGCATGCATATCCATTTTTTAAAACTTGTGTAAAGAAATCTCTTTCTTATAAAATTCCGAGCTATTAGGGTTGAAATAGTGGAATTTCTCAAACCTGGATAATAAAACTTTTGTGTTCAATTGTGGTGTGTGAATAAATTTTCTTTAATTACATTAGTTTATTGCTTTAAATTCTTGCCATACATAAACTCTAAAACTTTAATTTTGTTGGGATCTATTTGACTTTTATCTCTTTTTTTGTTTACGAGATGAAGGGAAAGTGAAAATCGAAGGTTTGATTTAAGAAAAAGTATAATGCTAAAATGGAAATGCACAATGCAAAAATGTAGAGATAGATAATTCCAAAAAGTGTCTGTAAGTTTTAGGGTTTGTAAACTCTTTTTAGTTTTTATATATCAGGTTCTGCAATCGTCGGGAAAAAGAGGAGGGGTAGGATTTTTAACTGAGTGTTGACTCCCAATCCATTAGTCATTCCTTACAAAAAATATAGCCCATTACGCATGATAAATCACTTTACGATCATATATGATCGTTAGGTCAGCTTTTTGTAAATGGGCAAAATAATGGGTTATTTCACTCAAGTAAATATCCCAACACACGTTCACTTGAGAATTTATTGTTATTCTCTATGAAAGGTTTCGTGGATCCATAGGTCATTTGCATCTTTATCTTGTTTCAAGCATGCATATCTATTTTTTAAAACATGTATAGAAAAATCTCTTTCTCATAAAATTCCGAGCTATTTGGGTTGAACTAGTAGAATTTCCCAAACTTGGATAACAAAAGTTTTATGTTCATTTGTAGTGTGTGAATAAATTTTCTTGACTTTGATTTGTTTATTGCTTTAAATTCTTTCTATACATAAACTCTAAAATTTTCATTTTGTTGTGATCTATTTCACATTAATATCTTTTTTTGTTTACGAGATGAAGAGAAAGTGAAAACTCAAGCTTTGATTTCAGAAAAAAGAAAACATCTAAAATAGAAATGCACAATGCACAAATGTAGAGAGAGATAATTCCAAAAAGTGTTTGTAATTTTTAGGGATTGTAAACTCTTTTTAGTTTTTATATATCAGGTTCTCCAATTGTCTATTTGGCTTTTATTTCTTTTTTTGTTTACGAGATGAAGGGAAAGTGAAAACTCAAGCTTTGGTTTTAGAAAAAGTATACATCTAGAAAGGAAATACTCAATACACAAATGTAGAGAGAGATAATTCAAAAAAGTGTCTTTAATTTTATGGGATTGTAACCTCTTTTTAGTTTTTATATATCTGGATCTGCAATCATTGGGAAAAGGGGGAGGCGGGGGGTTTTTAACTGAGTATTGAATCCCAATCCATAAGTCATTCATTAAAAAAATATAGCCCATTACGCATGATAAATCACTTTACAATCATCTATGATCGTTATGTTAGCTTTTTGTAAATGGCAAAAATAATGGCTTATTTGACTCTTGTAAATATCCCACTGCACATTCACTTGAGAATTTTACGTTATTCTCATAAAAAGGTTTGGACCCATAGGTCATTTGCATCTTTTACATGTTTCAATCATGCATATCCTTTTTTTAAAACATGTGTAGAAAAATCTCTTTCTTATAAAATTCTGAGCTATTAGGGTTGAGCTAGTGGAATTTCTCAAACTTGGATAACAAAACTTTTGTGTTCATTTGTGGTGTGTGAATAATTTTTTTTTATTTTGTCTATTGCTTTAAATTCTTTCCAAACATAAACTCCAAAATTTTCTTTTTTCTTTGTGATATTTTTGCCTTTTATGTCTTTTTTTGTTAACGAGATGAAGGGAAATGGAAAACTCAAGCTTTGATTTAAGAAAAAAGTATACATTTAAAATATAAAGTATAATTGCACAAATGTAGAGAGAGATAATTCCAAAAAGTGACTTTATTTTTTAGGGATTGTAAACTCTTTTTAGTTTTTGTATATCAGGTACTGCAGTCGCTGGTAAAAGAGGCAGGCAGAGGGTTGTTAACTAAGTTTTGACGCCCAATCCAAAAGTTATTCCTTATAAAAATATAGCCCGTTCCGCGTGATAAATCACTTTACAATCATCTTCGATCGGTAGGTCAACTTTTTGTAAATGGGGAAAATAATGGCTTGTTTGACTTGGGTCAATATCCCACCGCACGTTCACTTGAGAATTTAATGTTATTCTCTTTAAAAGGTTTGGATCGATAGGTCATTCGCACATTTAACATGTTTCAAAAATGCATATCCATTTTTTAAAACATGTGTAGAAAAATCTCTTTGTTTCAAAATTTTGAGCTATTAAGGATGAACAATTGAAATTTCGCAAACTTGGATAACAAAACATTTGTGTTCATTTGTAGAGTGTGAATAAATTTTCTTTACATATATTTTTTTATTGCGTTAAATTCTTTCCATACATAAACTCTAAAATTTTCATTTTGTAGTGATCTGTTTGCCTTTTATCTCTTTTTTTTTTACGAGTTGATGGGAAAGTGAAAACTAAAGTTTTGATTTAATAAAAAAGTATACATGTAAAATGGACATGCACAATGCACAAATGTAGAGAGAGATAATTCCAAAATGTGTCTGTATATTTTAGGGACTGTAAACTCTTTTTTGTTTTCATTTATCAGGCTCAGCAATCGTCTGGAAATGGGGGAGGCGGGGGATTTTTAAAAGAGTGTTGACTCCCTATCCATAAGTCATTCCTTAAAAAAATATAGCTCGTTACGCATGATAATTCACTTTTCAATCATTTATGATCGTTAGGTCAGCTTTTTGTAAATGGGCAAAATAATGGCTTGTTTGATTCGGGTAAATATCCCACCGCACGTTCACTTGTGAATTGAATGTTATTATCTTTAAAAGGTGTGGATCCATATGTCATTTTCATATTTAACATGTTTCAAGCATGCAAATCCATTTTTGAAAACATGTGTAGAAAAATCTCTTCCTAAAAAATTCCGAGCTATTTGGGTTCAACTAATGGAATTTCCCAAACATGGATAACAAAAATTTTGTGATCAGTTGTGGTGTGTGGATAAATTTTCTTTCCTTGCATTTGTTATTGCTTTAAATTATTTCCATACATAAACTCTAAAATTTCTTCTTGTTGTGTTCTATTTTCCTTTTATCTCTTTTTTTGTTTATGAGATGAAGGGAAAGTGAAAACTCCAGCTTTGATTTAAGAAAAAAGTACACAATTAAAATGGAAATGCACAATTAACAAATGTAGAGAGAGATAATTCCAAAAAGTGTCTCTAATTTTTAGGGATTTTAAACACTTTTTTTCTTTTTATATATTTGGTTTTGCAGTCGTTAGGAAAAGGGGGAGGCAGGGGATTTTTAACTAAGTGTTGACACCCAATCCAAATGTTATTCCTTAAAAAAATATAGCCCGTTACGCATGAAAAATCACTTTACAATCATCTTTGATCGTTAGGTCAGCTTTTTTTAAATGGGCAAAATATTGGCTTGTTTGGCTTGGGTAAATATCCCACCGCACGTTCACTTGGGAATTTAATGTTATTCTCTTTAAAAGGTTTGGGTCCATAGGTCATTCGCACCTTTAACATGTTTCAAACATGCATATCCATTTTTTAAAACGTGTGTAGAAAAATCTCTTTCATACCAAATTTTCACCTATTAAGGATGAACAAGAGGAATTTCTCAAACTTGGATAAAAAACTTTTGTTTTAATTTGTGGTGTATGAATAAATTTTCTTTACTTACATTTGTTTATTGCTTTAAATTCTTTCCACGCATAAATTCTAAAATTTTCATTTTGTTGTGATCTATTTTCCTTTTATCTCTTTAACTGAGTGTTGACTCCAATTCCATGAGTCATTCCTTACAAAAATATAGCCCGTTACACATGATAAATCACTTTACAATCATCTATGATCATTAGTCAAAATATCCAACCAGACATTCACTTGAGAATTTAATGTTATTCACTTTGAAAGGTTTGGATCCCTTGGTCATTTGCGTTTTTAACATGTTTCAAGCATGCATATCAGGTTTTCCCAAACTTGGATAACAAAACTTTTGTGTTCATTTGTGGTGTGTGAATAAATTTTCTTTCCGCACATTTGTTATTGCATCGAGTTTTTTCGATACATAAACTCAAAAATTTTCATTTTGTTGTGATCTATTTTCCTTTTATCTCTTTTTTTGTTTACTAGATAAAGGGATAGTGAAAACTCTAGCTTCGATTTCAGAAAAAAGTATACATCTAAATTGGAAATGCCCAATGAACAAATGTAGAGAGAGATAATTCCAAAAAGTTTCTGTAATTTTTAGGGATTGTAAACTCTTTTTAGTTCTTATATATCAGGTTCTACAATCGTCGGGAAAAAGGGCAAGCAGGGGATTTTTAACTGAGTGTTGACTCTCAATCCATAAGTCATTCCTTAAAAAAATATAGCCCATTACACTTGATAAATCACTTTACAATCATCTATGATCGTTATGTCAGCTTTTTGTAAATGGGCGAAATTAAGGCTTGTTTGACTCGGGTAAATAACCCACCTCACGTTCAGTTGAGAATTTAATGTTATTCTCTTGAAAAGTTTTGGATCCATTGGTCACTTGTGTCTTTAACATGTTTCAAGCATGCATATCCATTTTTTAAAACATGTGAAGAAAAATCTCTTGCTTATGAAATTTCAACTTATTAGGGTTGAACTTGTGGAATTTCTCAAACTTGGATAGCAAAACTTTTGTGTTCATTTGTGGTGTGTGAACAAATTTTCTTTCCTCACATTTGCTATTGCTTTGAGTTATTTCGATACATAAACTCTAAATTTTTCAATTTGTTGTGATCTATTTATTTTTTATCTCTTTTTTTGTCTACAAGATGTTGGGAAAGTGAAAACTCTAGCTTTGATATAAGAAAAAAGTATACATCTAAAATTGAAATGCACCATGAACAAATGTAGAGAGAGATAATTCCAAAAAGTGTTTGTAATTTTTAGCGATTCTAAACTCTTTTTTCTTTTTATATATTAGGTCCTGCAGTCATCGGGAAAAAGGGGAAGGGGCGATTTTTAACTGAGTGTTGACTCCCAATCCTTATGTTATTCCTTAAAAAAATATAGCCCGCTACGCATGAAAAATCACTTTACAATCATCTTTGATCGTTAGGTCAGCTTTTTGTAAATGGGAAAAATAATGGCTTGTTTGGCTCGGGTAAATATCTCAACACATGTTCACTAGAGAATTTAATTTTATGCTCTTTAAAAGGTTTGCATCCATAGGTCATTCGCACCTCTAACATGTTTCAAACATGCATATCCATTTTTTAAAACATGTGTAGAAAAATCTCTTTTCTTTCAAAATTTTGAGCTATTAAGGATGAACTAGTCGAATTTCACAAACTTGGATAACAAAACTTTTGTGTTCATTTGTGGTGTGTGAATAAATTTTCTTTACTTAAATTTGTATATTGCTTTAAATTCTTTCCATACATAAACTCTAAAATTTTCATTTTGTTGTGATCTATTTGCCTTTTATCTCTGTTTTTGTTTACGAGTTGATGGGAAAGTGAAAACTCAATTTTGATTTAATAAAAAAGTATACATCTAAAATGGAAATGCACAATGCACAAATGTAGAGATAGATAATTCCAAAAAGTGTCTGTAATTTTTAGGGATTGTAAAATCTTTTTAGATTTTATCTATCAGGTTCAGCAATCGTCAGGAAAAGGGGGAGGCGGGGGATTTTTAACTAAGTGTTGACTCCCAATCCGTAAGTCATTCCTTTCAAAAATATAGCCCGTTAAGCAAAATCAATCACTTTACAATCATCGATGATCGTTAGGTGAGCTTTTTGTAAATGGGCAAAACAATGGCATGTTTGACTCGGGTAATTATCCCACCGCACGTTCACTTGAGAATTTAATGTTATTCTCTTTAAAAGGTTTGGATCCAGAGGTCATTTCATCTTTAACATGCTTCAAGCATGCATATCCATTTTTTAAAACATGTGTTGAAAAATCTCTTTCTTATAAAATTCCAAGCTATTAGGGTAGAACTAGTGTAATTTCCCAAACTTGGGCAACAAAACTTTTGTGTTCATTTGTGCTGTGTGCATAAATTTTTTTTCCTTACATCGGTTATTGATTTGAATTTATTCCAAACATACACTCAAAAATTTTCATTTCGTTGTGATCTATTTGCCTTTAATCTCTTTTTTTGTTTACGAGATGAAGGGAAAGTGAAAACTCAAACTTTGATTTAAGAAAAAAGTATACATCTAATATGGAAATGCACAATGCACAAACGTACAAAGAGATAATTCAAAGAAGTGTCTGTAATTTTTAGGGATCGTAAACTCTTTTTAGTTTTTATATATCAGGTTGTCCAATCGTAGGGAAAAGGGGGCCGCATGGGATTTTTAATTGAGTGTTGACTCCAAATCCATAAGTCATTCCTTAAAAAAAAATAGCCCGTTACGTATGATAAATCACTTTAGATTCATCTATGATAGATAGGGCAGCTTTTTGTAAATGGGTAAAATAATGGCTTGTTTGACTCAGGTAAATATCCCACCGCATGTTCACTTGAGAATTTAATGTTATTCACTTTAAAAGGATTGGATCCATAGGTCATTTACATCTTTAACATGTTTCAAGCATTCATATCCATTTTTTAAAACATGTGTAGAAAAATCTCTTTCTTATAAAATTCCGAGCTATTAGGGTTGAACTAGTGGAATTTCCCAAACATGGATAACAAAACTTTTGTGTTCATTTGTGGTGTGTGAATAAATTTTCTTTATCTACATTTTGTTAATTTCTTTAAAGTCTTTCTATACCTAAGCTCTAAAATTTCCATTTTCTTGTGATCTATTTGCCATTTATCACTTTTCTTTTTAGGAGAAGAATGGAAAGTGAAAACGCAAACTTTGATTTGAGAAAAAATTATACATCTAAGATGGAAATGCACAGTGCACAAATGTGGAGAGAGATAATTCCAAAAAGTGTCTGTAATTTTTAGGGATTGTAAACTCTTTTTAGTTTTTATATATCATGTTCTACAATCGTCGGGAAAAGGTGGAGGCAGGGGATTTTTAATCGAGTGTTGACTCCCAATCCATAAGTCATTCCTTAAAAAAATATAACCCGTTACGTATGATCAATCACTTTACATTGATCTATGATCGTTAGGTTAGCTTTTTTGTAATTGGGCAAAATAATAGCTTGTTTGACTCGGGTAAATATACCATCGCACGTTCACTTGAGAATTTAATGTTATTCTCTTTAAAAGGTTTGGATCCATAGGTCAGAGTCATCGTTAACATGTTTCTAGCATGCATATCCCTTTTTTAAAACAAGTGTAGAAAAATCTCCTTCTTATAAAATTCCGAGCTATTAGGGTTGAACTAGTGGAACTACCCAAACTTGGAAAACAAAACTTTTGTGTTCATTTGTGGTGTGTGAATACATTTTCTTTACTTACATTTTTTATTGTTTTAAATTCTTTCCATAGATAAACTCTAACATTTTCATTTTGTTGTGATCAATTTGCCTTTTATCTCTTTTTTTGTTTATGAGATGAAGGGAAAGAGAAAACTCAAGCTTTGATTTAAGAAAAAAATATACATCTAGAATGTAAATGCACAATGCAAAAATGTAGGGAGAGATAAATCCAAAAAGTGTCTGTAATTTTTTGGGATTGTAAACTATTTTTAGTTTTTATATATCTAGATCTACAATCATCGGAAAAAGGGGGAGGAAGAGGATTTTTAACTAAGTGTTGACTCCCAATCCATAAGTCATTCCTTAAAAAAATATAGCCCGTTATGAAGGATAAATCACTCTACAATCATCTATGATTGTTAGGTTAGCTTTTTGTAAATGAACAAAATAATGGCTTGTTTGACTCGGGTAAATATCCTACTACAGTTTCACTTGATAATTTAATGTTATTCTCTTTAAAAGGTTTGGATCTATAGGTGATTTGCATCTTTAACATGTTTCATGGATGCATATCCATTTTTTAAAACAAGTGTAAAAAAATCCCTTTCTTATAAAATTCTGAGCTATAAGGGTTGAACTAGTGGAATTTCCCAAACTTGGATGACAAAACTTTTGTGTTAATTTGGGGGTGTGAATAAATTTTCTTAACTTAAATTTTGTTTATTGCTTTTAATTCTTTCTATACATCAACTCTAAAATTTTCATTTTGTTGTGATCTATTTGCCTTTTATCTCTTTTTTTGTTTATGAAAATGGAAAATCAAGCTTTGATTTAAGAAAAAATTATACATCTAAAATGGAAATGCACAATGTACAAATGTAGAGATAGATAATTCAAAAAAGTGCCTTTAATTTTTAGGGATTATAAACTCTTTTTAGTTTTTGTATATCAAGTTCTGCAATCTACGAGAAAAGCGAGAGGTGGGAGATTTTTAACTAAGTGTTGACTCCGAATCCATAAGTCATTTCTTACAAAAATATAGCCCATTACACATGATAAATCAGTTTACAATCATCTATGCTCGTTACGTCAGCTTTTTGTTAAAGGGCAAAATAATGCCTTGTTTGACTCAATTAAATATCCTACAACACGTTCACTTGAGAATTTAATTGTGTTATCTTTAAAAGGTTTGGATCCATAGTTCATTTGCATCTTTAACATGTTTCAAGCATGCATATCCATTTTTTAAAACATGTGTAGAAAAATCTCATTCTTCTAAAATTCCGAGGAATTAGGGTTGAACCAGTAGAATTTCCCAAAGTTGGATAACAAAATTTTTGTGTTCATTTGTGTTGTGTGAATAAATTTTCTTTCCTCACTTTTTTTATTGCTTTGAGTTCTTTCGATACACAAACACTAAAATTTTCCTTTTGTTGTGATCTATTTACCTTTTATTTCTTTTTTTATTTACAAGATGAAGGGAAAGTGAAAACTCAAGCTTTGATTTAAGAAAAAAATATACATCAAGAATTGAAATGCACATTGCACAAATGTAGAGAGAGATAATTCCAAAAAGTGTCAGTAGTTTTTAGGGCTTGTAAACTCTTTTTAGTTTTTTATATATCAGGTTCTGCAATTGTCGGGAAAAGGGGGAGGCGGGGGATTTTTAATAGAGTATTGACTCCAAATCCATAAGTCATTCCTTAAAAAAATATAGCCCGTTACACAAGATAAATCACTTTACTATCATTTATGATCGTTAGGTCACCTTTTTGTAAATGGGCAAAATAATGGCTTGTTTGAGTTGGGTAAATATCCCACCACCCGTTCACTTGAAATTTTAATGTTATTCTTTATAAAAGGTTTGGATCCATAGGTCATTTGATTTTTTAAATTGTTTCAAGCATGCATATCCATTTTTTAAAACATGTGTAGAAAAATCTCTTTCTTATAAAATTCCAAGCTATTAGGGTAGAACTAGTGTAATTTCCCAAACTTGGGCAACAAAACTTTTGTGTTCATTTGTGCTGTGTGCATAAATTTTTTTTCTTGACATCGGTTATTGATTTGAATTTATTCCAAACATACACTCAAAAATTTTCATTTCGTTGTGATCTATTTGCCTTTAATCTCTTTTTTTGTTTACGAGATGAAGGGAAAGTGAAAACTCAAACTTTGATTTAAGAAAAAAGTATACATCTAATATGGAAATGCACAATGCACAAACGTACAAAGAGATAATTCAAAGAACTGTCTGTAATTTTTAGGGATCGTAAACTCTTTTTAGTTTTTATATATCAGGTTGTCCAATCGTAGGGAAAAGGGGGCCGCAGGGGATTTTTAATTGAGTGTTGACTCCAAATCCATAAGTCATTCCTTAAAAAAAAATAGCCCGTTACGTATGATAAATCACTTTAGATTCATCTATGATAGATAGGGCAGATTTTTGTAAATGGGTAAAATAATGGCTTGTTTGACTCAGGTAAATATCCCACCGCATGTTCACTTGAGAATTTAATGTTATTCACTTTAAAAGGATTGGATCCATAGGTCATTTACATCTTTAACATGTTTCAAGCATTCATATCCATTTTTTAAAACATGTGTAGAAAAATCTCTTTCTTATAAAATTCCGAGCTGTTAGGGTTGAACTAGTGGAATTTCCCAAACATGGATAACAAAACTTTTGTGTTCATTTGTGGTGTGTGAATAAATTTTCTTTATCTACATTTTGTTAATTTCTTTAAAGTCTTTCTATACCTAAGCTCTAAAATTTCCATTTTCTTGTGATCTATTTGCCTTTTATCACTTTTCTTTTTAGGAGAAGAATGGAAAGTGAAAACGCAAACTTTGATTTAAGAAAAAATTATACATCTAAGATGGAAATGCACAGTGCACAAATGTGGAGAGAGATAATTCCAAAAAGTGTCTGTAATTTTTAGGGATTGTAAAATCTTTTTAGTTTTTATATATCATGTTCTACAATCGTCGGGAAAAGGTGGAGGCAGGGGATTTTTAATCGAGTGTTGACTCCCAATCCATAAGTCATTCCTTAAAAAAATATAACCCGTTACGTATGATCAATCACTTTACATTGATCTATGATCGTTAGGTTAGCTTTTTTGTAATTGGGCAAAATAATAGCTTGTTTGACTCGGGTAAATATACCATCGCACGTTCACTTGAGAATTTAATGTTATTCTCTTTAAAAGGTTTGGATCCATAGGTCAGAGTCATCGTTAACATGTTTCTAGCATGCATATCCCTTTTTTAAAACAAGTGTAGAAAAATCTCCTTCTTATAAAATTCCGAGCTATTAGGGTTGAACTAGTGGAACTACCCAAACTTGGAAAACAAAACTTTTGTGTTCATTTGTGGTGTGTGAATACATTTTCTTTACTTACATTTTTTATTGTTTTAAATTCTTTCCATAGATAAACTCTAACATTTTCATTTTGTTGTGATCAATTTGCCTTTTATCTCTTTTTTTGTTTATGAGATGAAGGGAAAGAGAAAACTCAAGCTTTGATTTAAGAAAAAAATATACATCTAGAATGTAAATGCACAATGCAAAAATGTAGGGAGAGATAAATCCAAAAAGTGTCCGTAATTTTTTGGGATTGTAAACTATTTTTAGTTTTTATATATCTAGATCTGCAATCATCGGAAAAAGGGGGAGGAAGAGGATTTTTAACTAAGTGTTGACTCCCAATCCATAAGTCATTCCTTAAAAAAATATAGCCCGTTATGAAGGATAAATCACTCTACAATCATCTATGATCGTTAGGTTAGCTTTTTGTAAATGAACAAAATAATGGCTTGTTTGACTCGGGTAAATATCCTACTACAGTTTCACTTGATAATTTAATGTTATTCTCTTTAAAAGGTTTGGATCTATAGGTGATTTGCATCTTTAACATGTTTCATGGATGCATATCCATTTTTTAAAACAAGTGTAAAAAAATCCCTTTCTTATAAAATTCTGAGCTATAAGGGTTGAACTAGTGGAATTTCCCAAACTTGGATGACAAAACTTTTGTGTTAATTTGGGGGTGTGAATAAATTTTCTTAGCTTAAATTTTGTTTATTGCGTTTAATTCTTTCTATACATCAACTCTAAAATTTTCATTTTGTTGTGATCTATTTGCCTTTTATCTCTTTTTTTGTTTATGATAATGGAAAATCAAGCTTTGATTTAAGAAAAAATTATACATCTAAAATGGAAATGCACAATGTACAAATGTAGAGAGAGATAATTCAAAAAAGTGCCTTTAATTTTTAGGGATTATAAACTCTTTTTAGTTTTTGTATATCAAGTTCTGCAATCTACGAGAAAAGCGAGAGGTGGGAGATTTTTAACTAAGTGTTGACTCCGAATCCATAAGTCATTTCTTACAAAAATATAGCCCATTACACATGATAAATCAGTTTACAATCATCTATGCTCGTTACGTCAGCTTTTTGTTAAAGGGCAAAATAATGCCTTGTTTGACTCAATTAAATATCCTACAGCACGTTCACTTGAGAATTTAATGTTGTTCTCTTTAAAAGGTTTGGATCCATAGTTCATTTGCATCTTTAACATGTTTCAAGCATGCATATCCATTTTTTAAAACATGTGTAGAAAAATCTCATTCTTATAAAATTCCGAGGAATTAGGGTTGAACCAGTAGAATTTCCCAAAGTTGGATAACAAAATTTTTGTGTTCATTTGTGTTGCGTGAATAAATTTTCTTTCCTAACTTTTGTTATTGCTTTGAGTTCTTTCGATACACAAACACTAAAATTTTCCTTTTGTTGTGATCTATTTACCTTTTATTTCTTTTTTTATTTACAAGATGAAGGGAAAGTGAAAACTCAAGCTTTGATTTAAGAAAAAAATATACATCAAGAATTGAAATGCACATTGCACAAATGTAGAGAGAGATAATTCCAAAAAGTGTCAGTAGTTTTTAGGGCTTGTAAACTCTTTTTAGTTTTTTATATATCAGGTTCTGCAATCGTCGGGAAAAGGGGGAGGCGGGGGATTTTTAACAGAGTATTGACTCCAAATCCATAAGTCATTCCTTAAAAAAATATAGCCCGTTACACAAGATAAATCACTTTACTATCATTTATGATCGTTAGGTCACCTTTTTGTAAATGGGCAAAATAATGGCTTGTTTGAGTTGGGTAAATATCCCACCACCCGTTCACTTGAAATTTTAATGTTATTCTTTATAAAAGGTTTGGATCCATAGGTCATTTGATTTTTTAAATTGTTTCAAGCATGCATATCCATTTTTTAAAACATGTGTAGAAAAATCTCTTTCTTATAAAATTCCGAGCTATTAGGGTTGAACTAGTGGAATTTCCCAAACTAGGATAAGAAAACTTTTGTGGTCATTTGTGGTGTGTGAATAAATTTCCTTTACTAACAAGTTTTTATTATTTTAAATTATTTCCATACATAAACTCTAAAATTTTCATTTTTTTGTGATTTATTTACCTTTTATTTCTTTTTTTGTTTAGGAGATGAAGGGAATGTGAAAAGTCTAACTATGATTTAAAAAAAAAGTATACATCTAAAATGGAAATGCACAATGAACAAATGTAGAGAGAGATAATTCCGAAAAGTGTTTGTAATTTTTAGGTATTGTAAACTCTTTTTAGTTTTTATATATCAGGTTTTGCAAATGTCGGGAGAAGGGGGAAGTGGCGGATTTTTAAATGAGTGTTGACTCCCAATCCACAAGTCATTCCTTAAAAAATTATAGCCCATCACACATGATAAATCGTTTTACAATCATCTATGATCGATAGGTCAACTTTTTGTAAATGGGCAAAATTATGGCTTGTTTGACTCAGATAAATGACCCACCCCACATTCATTTGAGAATTTAAAGTTATTCTATTTAAATGGTTTGGATCTATAGGTCATTTTCATCTTTAACATGTTTGAAGCATGCATATCAATTTTTAAAACTTGTGTAGAAAAATCTCTTTCTTATAAAATTCCGAGCTATTAGGTTGAACTAGTGGAATTTCGCAAACATAGATAACAAAACTTTTGTGATCATTTGTTGTGTGTGAATAAATTTTCTTTACTTACATTTGTTTAATGTTTTAAACTCTTTCCATACATAAACTCTAACATTTTCATTTTGTTCTGATCAATTTGCCTTTATCTCTTTTTTTTGTTTATGAGATGAACGAAAAGTGAAAACTCTAGGTTTGATTTAAGAAAAAGGTATACATCTAGAATGGAAATGCACAATGCACAAATGTAGAGAGTGACAATTCCAAAAAATTTCTATAATTTTTAAAGGTTGTAAACTCTTTTTAGTTTTTATATATCTGGATCTGCAATCGTCGAAAAAAGGGGGAGGCAGGGGATTTTTAACTGAGTGTTGACTCCCAATTCTTAGGTTATTCCTTACATAAATATAGCCTGTTACGCATGATAAATCACTTTACAATCTACGATCGTTAGGTCAGCTTTTTGTAAATGGGCAAAATAATTGCTTGTTTGACTTGAGTAAATATCCCACCGCACGTTCCCTTTAGAATTTCTAGTTATTCTCTTTAAAAGGTTTGGATCTATCGGTCATTTGCATCAACATGTTTCAAGCATGCATATTCATTTTTTGAAACATGTGTAGAAAAATCTCTTTCTTATAAAATTTCGAGTAATTAGGGTTGAACTAGTGGAATTTCCCAAACTAGGATAACAAAACTTTTGTGGTCATTTGTGGTGTGTGAATAAATTTCCTTTACTTAAAATTTTTATTATTTTAAATTATTTCCATACATAAACTCTAAAATTTTCATTTTGTTGTGATCTATTTGCCTTATATTTCTTTTTTTGTTTACGAGATGAAGGGAAAGTGAAAACTCTAACTATGATTTAAAAAAAAAGTATACACCTAAAATGGAAATGCACAATGAACAAATGTAGAGAGAGATAATTCCAAAAAGTGTCTGTAATTTTTAGGGATTGTAAACTCTTTTTAAGTTTTATATATCAGGTTTTGCAAACGTCGGGAGAAGGGGGAAGTGGAGGATTTTTAAATGAGTGTTGAATCCATATAGATAAATCATTCAAACTAAAATATAGCCCATTACACATGATAAATCACTTTACCATCATCAATGATCGTTAGGTCAGCTTTCTTTAAATGGGCAAAATAATGGCTTGCTTGACTAAGGTAAATATCCCACCGCACGTTCACTTCAGAATTTAATGTTATTCTCTTTAAAAGGTTTGGATCCATAGGTCATTAGCAACTTTAACATGTTTCAAGCATGCATATCCATTTTTAAAACATGTGTAGAAAAATCTCTTTCTTATAAAATTTCGAGCTATTTGGGCTGAACTAGTGGAATTTCCCAAACTTGGATAACAAAAATTTTGTTTTCATTTGTGGTGTGTGAATAAATTTTATTTACTTATATTTCTTTATTTCATTTAATTCTTTCCATGTATAAACTCAAAATTTTTAATTTTGTTGTGATCTATTTGCCTTTTATCTCTTTTTTCTTTTACGAGTTGAAGGGAAAGTGACAACTCAAGCTTTGATTTAAGAAAAATGTATACATCTAAAATGGAAATGCACAAAGCACAAATTTAGAGAGAGATAATTCCAAAAAGTGTCTGTAATTTTTGGGATTGTAAACTCTTTAGAGTTTTTATAAATCAGGTTCTGTAATCATCGGGAAAAGAGAAAGGAGGGTGATTTTTAACTGAGCGTGGACTCCCAATCCATAAGTAATTCCTCACAAAAATTTAGCCAGTTACGCATGATAAATCACTTTACAGTCATCTATGATTGTTTGCTCAGCTTTTTGTAAATGGGCAAAATAATGGCTTGTTTGACTTGGGTAAATATCCCACCGCACGTTCACTAGAGAATTTAATGTTATTCTATTTAAAAGGTTTGGATCCATAGGTCATTTACATCTTTAACATGTTTCAAGCATTTATATCCATTTTTTAAAACTTGTGCAGAAAAATCTTTTTCTGAGCAAAATTTCGAGCTATTAAGGCTGAACTAGTGGAATTTCCAAAACTTGGATAACAAAATTTTTGTATTCATTTGTGGTGTGTATAAATTTTCTTTAATTAAATTTGTATACTACTTTAAATTATTTCCATACATAAAATCTAAAATTTTAATTTTGTTGTGATCTATTTGCCTTTTATCTCTTTTTTTGTTTACAAGATAAAGGGAAAGTAAAAACTCAAATTTTGATTTAAGAAAAAACTATACATATAAAATAGAAATGCACAAAGCACAAATGTAGAGAGATATAATTCCAAAAAGTGTCTGTAATTTTTAGGGATTGTAAACTCTTTATAGTCTTTATATATCAGGTTCTGCAATCGTCGGGAAAAGGGGGGAGGGGATTTTTAACAGAGTGTTGACTCCCAATCCATAAGTCATTCCATACAAAAATATAGCCCATTATGTATGATCAATCACTTTACAATCATCTATGAACGTTAGGTCAACTTTTTGTTAATGGGCAAAATAATAGCTTGTTTGACTCGGGTAAATATCCCATCGCACGTTCACTTGAGAATTTAATGTTATTATTTTTAAAATGTTTGGACCCATAAGTCATTTGCATCTTTAACATGTTTCAAGCATGCATATCGATTTTGTAAAACATGTGTAGAAAAATCTCTTTCTTATAAAATTTTGAGCTATTAGGGTTGAACTAGTGGAATTTCCCAAACTTGGGATAACAAAACATTTGTATTCATTTGTGGTGTGTGAATAAATTTTCTTTACATAGATTTTTTTTATTTTTTTTAATTCTTTCCATATATGAACTCTAAAATTTTCATTTTGTTGTGCTCCATTTGCCTTTTATCTGTTTTTTTGTTTACGAGATGAAGGGAAATGGAAAACTCAAGCTTTGATTTAAGAAAAAAGTATACATCTAAAATTGAAATGCGCAATTCACAATTGTAGAGAGAGATAATTCAAAAAAGTGTCTTTAATTTTTAGGGATTATAAACTCTTTTTAGTTTTTGTATATCTGCTTCTGTAATCTACGAGAAAAGGGGGAGCCGGGGGATTTTTAATTGAGTGCTGATTCCCAATCCATAAGTCATTCCTTAAAAAAATATAGCCCATTACGCATGATAAATCTCTTTACAATCATCTATGATTGTTAGGCCAACTTTTTGTTAAAGGGCAAAATAATGGCTTATTTAACTCGGGTAAATATCCCACCAGATGTTCACTTGAGAATTTAATGTTGTTTTCTTTAAAAGGTTTGGATCCATAGTTCATTTGCATCTTTAACATGTTTCAAGCATGCATATCCAATTTTTAAAACATGTGTTGAAAAATGTCTTTCTTAACATTCCGAGCAATTAGGGTTGAACTAGTGGAATTTCCCAAACTTGGATAACGAAACTTTTGTGTTCATTTTAGCTGTGTGAATAATTTTTTTTTACTTACATTTGTTTATTGCTTTAAATTCTTTCCATACATAAACTCTAAAATTTTCATTTTGTTGTGATCTATTTGCCTTTTATCTCTTTTTTTTTTTACGAGAAGAAGGGAAAGTGAAAACTCATGTTTTTATTTAAGAAAAAAGTATACATCTAAAAAGGAAATGCTCAATGCACAAATTTTGAGAGAGATAATTCCAAAAAGTTTATAAAATTTTTAGGGATTGTAAACTCTTTTTAGTTTTTATATATCAGGTTTTGGAATTGTTGAGAAAAGGGGAGGCGAGGGATTTTTAACTAAGTGTTGAATCCATATCCATAAGTATAGCCCATTACGCCTGATAAATAATTTTACAATAATCGATGATCGTTAGGTCAGCTTTCTATAGATGGGCAAAATAATGGCTTGTTTGACAAAGGTAAATATCCCACCGCACGTTCACTTGAGAATTTAATGTTATTCTCTTCAAATGGTTTGGATCCATTGTTCATTTGCATCTTTAACATGTTTCAAGCATGCATATCCATTTATTAAACATGTGTAGAAAAATCTCTTTCTTTAAAATTCCGAGCTATTAGGGCTGAACTAGTGGAATTTGCCAAACTGGGATAACAAAACTTTTGTGTTCATTTGTGGTGTGTGAATAAATTTTCCTTACTTACATTTGTATATTGCTTTAAATTCTTTCCATACATACACTCTAAAATTTTCATTTTGTAGTGATCTATTTGCCTTTTATCTCTTTTTTTGTTTACGAGCTGAATGAAAAGTAAAAACTGAAGTTTTGATTTAAGCAAAAAGTATACATATAAAATGGAAATGCACAATGCACAAATGTAGAGAGAGATAATTCAAAAAAGTGTCTGTGATTTTTAGGGATTGTAAACTTCTCTTAGTTTTTATATATCAGGTTCTGTAACCGTCGAGAAAAGGGGGAGGCAAGGGATTTTTAACTGAGTGTTGACTCCCAATCCATAAGTCATTCCTTAAAAAAATATAGCCCGTTACGCATGATAAATAACTTTACAATCATTTATGATTGTTAGGTTAACTTTTTGTAAAAGAGAAAAATAATGGCTAATTTGACTCGGGTAAATATCCCACCGCACGTTCACTTGAAAATTTAATGTTATTCTCTTAAAAAGGTTTGGATCCATAGGTCATTTGCATCTTTAACATGTTTCAAACATGCATATCCATTTTTTAAAACATGTGTAGAAAAATCTCTTTCTTATAAAATTTCGTGCTATTAGAGTTAAACTAGTGGAATTTCCAAAACTTGGATAACAAAACTTTTGTGTTCATTTGTGGTATGTGAATAAATTTGCATTACTTACATTTGTTTATTGCTTTAAATTCTTTTCGTACATAAACTCTAAAATGTTTATTTTTTTGTGATCTTTGTGCCTTTTTTCTCTTTTTTTGTTTACGAGTTGAAGGGAAAGTGAAAACTCAAGCTTTCATTTAAGAAAAAAGTATACATCTAAAATGGAAATGCCCAATGCACAAACGAAGAGAGAGATAATTCCAAAAAGTGTCTGTAATTTTTAGGTATTGTAAACTCTTTTTATTTTTTATATATCAGGTTCTGGCATCGTTGTGAAAAGGGGGAGGAGAAGGATTTTTAACTGAGTGTTGACTCCCCATCTATGAGTCATTCCTTACAAAAATATAGCCCGTTACGCATGATAAATCACTTTATAATCATCTCTAATCGTTAGGTCAGCTTTTTGTAATAGGGCAAAATAATGGCTTGTTTGGGTCGGGTAAATATCCCACCGCACGTTCACATGAAAATTTAATGTTATTCTCTTTAAAAGGTTTTGATCCATGGGACATTTGCATTTTAAACAAGTTTCAAGCATGCATATCCTTTTTTTAAAACATGTGTAGAAAAATCTCTTTCTTTTAAAATTCCGAGCTATTAGTGTTGAGCTAGTGGAATTTCCCAAACTTGGATAACAAAACTTTTGTGTTCATATGTGGTGTATGAATAAATTTTATTTACTTACATTTGTTGATTGCTATCAGTTCTTTCTTTACATAAACTCTAAAATTTTCCTTACTTACATTTGTTGATTGCTATCAATTCTTTCTTTACATAAACTCTAAAATTTTCCTTTTGTTGTGATCTATTTGCTTTTTATCTCTTTTTATGATTACGAGATGAAGGGAAAGTGAAAAGTCAAGCTTTTATTTAAGAAAAAAGTATGCATCTAAATTGGAAATGAAAAATGCACAAATGTAGAAAAAGATAATTCCAAAAAGTGTCTATAATTTTTAGGGATTGTAAACTCTTTTTAGTTTTTCTATATCAAGTTCTGCAATCATCAAAAAAAGGGGGAGGCGGGGAATTTTTAACAGAGTTTTGACTCCCACTCCATAAGTCATTCCTTAAAAAATATAGCCCATTACGCATAATAAATCACTTTACAATCATCTATAATCGTTAGGTTAGCTTTTTTTAAATGAGCAAAATAATGGCTTGTTTGACTCGGGTAAATATCCCACCGCATGTTCACATGAGAATTTAATGTTATTCTCTATAAAAGTTTTGGATCCATAGGTCATTTGAGTCTTTAACATGTTTCAAGCATGCATATCAATTTTTTAAAAAATGTGTAGAAAAATCACTTCCTCATAAAATTCCAAGCTATTAGGGTATAACTAGTGGAATTTCGCAAACTTGGATAACAATACTTTTGTGTTCATTTGTGTGTCTCAATAAATTTATTTACTTACATTTGTTTATTGCTTTAAATTTTTTCCATACATAAACTTTAAAATTTTCATTTTATTGTGATCTCTTTGCCTTTTATTTCTTTTTTTGTTAACGAGAAGAAGGGAAAATGAAAACTCAAGTTTTGATTTAAGAAAAAGTTATACATCTAAAATGGAAATGCACAATGCACAAATGTAGAGAGAGATAATTCCCAAAGTGTCTGTAATTTTTAGGGATTGTAAACTTGTAAACTCTTTTTAGCTTTTATATATCAGATTCTGCAATCGTCGAGAAAAGGGGGATGCGGGGGATTTTTAACTGCATGTTGACTCCCAATGCATAAGTCATTCCTTACAAAAATAAAGCCTATTACGCATGATAAATCACTCTACAATCATCTATGATCGTTAACTCAACTTTTTTTAAATGGGCAAAATAATGGCTTGTTTGACTCAGGTAAATATCCCACCGTACGTTCACATGAGAATTTAAAGTTGTTTCCTTTAAAAGGTTTTGATCCATAGGTCATTTGTATCTTAAACATGTTTCAAGCATGCATATCCATTTTTTAAAATATGTGTAGGAAAAACTCTTTCTTACAAAATTTTGAGCTATTAGCGATGAACTAGAGAAATTTCTCAAACTCGGATAACATAACTTTTGTGTTCATTTGTGGTGTGTGAATAAATTTTCTTTGCTTATATTTTTTTATTGCTTTAAATTCTATCCATACATAAACTCTAAAATTTTCATTTTTTTGTGATCTATTTGCCTTTTATCTCTTTTTTTTGTTTACGTGATGAAGGGAAAGTGAAAACTCAAGCTTTGATTTAAGAAAAAAGTATACATCGAAAATGGAAATGAACAATGCACAAATGTAGAGAGAGATAATTCAAAAAGGTGTCTTCAATTTTTAGGGATTGTAAATTCTATTTAGATTTTATATATCAGGTTTTGCAATCGCCGGGAAAAGGAGGAGGAAAGGGATTTTTGACTGAGTGTTGACTTTTAATCCATAAGTCATTTATTAAAAATATAGCCCATTACATATGATAAATCACTTTACAATCATCTATGATCGTTAGGTCTGGTTTTTGTAAATGGGCAAAATAATGGCTTGTCTGATTTGGGTAAATATCCCACCACACGTTAAGTTGAGAATTTAATGTCATTCCATTTAAAAGGTTTGGATCCTTAGGTCATTTGCATCTTTAACAAGTTTCAAGCATGCATATTCAATTTTTTAAACATGTGTAGAAAAATCTCTTTCTTATAAAATTTTGAAATATTAGGGTTGAACTACTGGAATTTCCCAAACTCTGATAACAAAAATTTTGTGTTCATTTGTTCTATGTCAATAAATTTTCTTTACTTATATTTTTTTATTGCTTTAAATTCTTTCCATACATAAACTTTAAAATTTTCATTTTTTTGTGATCTATTTGCCTTTTTATCTCTTTTCTTGTTTACGAGATGAAGGGAAAGTGAAAACTCAAGCTTTGATTTATGAAAAAAGTATACATCTAAAAAGGAAATGCACAATGCACAAATGTAGAGTGACATAATTCCAAAAAGTGTCTGTAATTTTTACGGATAGTAAACTCTTTTTAGTTTTTATATATCATGTTCTGCAATCGTTGAGAAAAGGGAGAGGTAGGGAATTTTTATTTGAGTGTTGACTCCTAATTTATGAGTCATTCCTTAAAAAAATATAGCCAGTCACGCTTGATAAATCACTTTACAGTCATCTATGATCGTTAGGTCAACTTTTTGTAAATGGGCAAAATAATGGCTTGTTTGACTTGGGTAAATATCCCACCGGACGTTCACTTGAGAATTTAATGTTATTCTCTTTAAAAGATTAGGATCCATAGATCATTTGCATCTTTAACATGTTTAAAGCATGCATATCCTTTTTTTAAAACATGTGTAAAACAATCTCTGTCTTATAAAATTCAGAGCTAAAAGGGTAGAACTAGTGGAATTTCCAAAACTTTGGTAACAAAACTTTTGTGTTCAATTGTGGTGTGAATAAATTTTATTTACTTACATTTGGTTATTGCTCTAAATTCTTTCCAATCATAAACTCTAAAATTTTCATTTTATAGTGATCTATTTGCCTCTTATCTCTTTTTTTGTTTACGAGATGACGGGAAATTGAAAACTCAAGCTTTGATTTAAGAAAAAAGTATACATCTAAAATGGAAATGCACAATGCAAAAATGTGGAGAGAGATAATTCCAAAAAGTGTCTATAATTGTTAGGGATAGTAAACTCTTTTTAGTTTTTATATATCATGTTCTGCAATCATTGGGAAAAGGCGAAGGCGGGGGATTTTTAACTGAGTGTTGACTCCCAATCAAAAAGTCATTCTTTAAAAAAAATATAACCCGTTATGCATGATAAATCACTTTACAATTATCTATGATCTTTAGGTCAGCTTTTTATAAATGGGCAAAATAATGGCTTGTTTGACTCGGGTAAATATCCCACCACACGTTCACATGAGAATTTATTGTTATTCTCTTTAACAGGTTTGGATCCATAGGTCATTTGCATCTTTAATAGGTTTCAAGCATGCATTCCATTTTTTAAAGCATGTGTAGAAAAATCTCTTTCTTTTAAAATTCCGAGCTATTAGTGTTGAGCTAGTGAAATTTCCCAAACTTGGATAACAAAACTTTTGTGTTCATATTTGTTGTGTGAATAAATTTTCTATACTTACATTTGTTTATTGCTTTAAATTCATTCCATCTAGCAACTCTAAAATTTTCATTTTGTTGTCATCTATTTGCCTTTTATCTCTTTGTTTGTTTATGAGATGAAGGACAAGTAAAAACTCAACTTTGATTTAAGAAAAAAATATACATCTAAAATAGAAATGCACAATGCACAATTGTAGAGTGAGGTAATTCCGTAAAGTGTCTGTTACATTTATGGATTGTAAACTCTTTTTATTTTTTATATATCTGGTTCTGCAATCGTTGGAAAAAGGGGGAGGCGGTGGATTTTTAACTGAGTGTTGACTCCCAATCGATAAGTCATTCCTAACCAAAAATATACCCCATTACGCATTATAAATCACTTTAGTATCATCTATGATCGTTAGGTCAAGTTTTTGTAAATGTTCGAAATAATGGCTTGTTTGACTCGTGTAAATATCGCACCGCACGTTCACTTCAGAATTTAATGTTTTTCTCTTTAAAAGGTTTTGATCCATAGCTCATTTGTATATTTAACATGTTTCAAGCATGCATATCCATTTTTTAAAACATGTGAAGAAAAATTTTTCTTATAAAATTCCGAGCTATTAGGGTTGAGCTAGTAGAATTTCCCAAACTTGGATAACAAAACTTTTGTGTTCATTTGTGGTGTGTGAATAAATTTTATTTACTTACATTTTTTTATTGCTTTGAATTCTTTCCATACATAAACTCTAAAATTTTCTTTTTGTTGTGATATGGTTGCTGGTTATGTCTATTTTTTTTTACAAGATGTAGGGAAAGTGAAACCTCAAGCTTTGATTTAAGAAAAAAATATACAACTAAAATGGAAATTCAAAATGCACAAATGTAGAGAGAGATAATTCCAAAAAATGTCTGTAATGTTTAGGGATTTTAAACTCTTTTTAGTTTTTATGTATCAGGTACTGCAATCGTCAGGAAAAAGGGGGAGGCAGGGGATTTTTAACTGAGTGTGGACTCCCAATCCATAAGTCATTCCTCGCAAAAATATAGCCCGTTATACATGAAAAAATCACTTTACAATGATCTATGATCGTTAGGTCAGCTTTTTGTAAATGGGCAAAATAATGGCTTGTTTGACTCAGGTAAATATCGCACCGCACGTTCACTTGAGTATTTAATGTTATTATCTTTAAAAGGTTTTGATCCATAGGTCATTTATATCTTTAACTTGTTTCCAACATGCATATCCATTTTTTAAAACATGCGTAGAAAAATCTCTTACTAGTAAATTTCCGTGCTATTAGGGTTGAACTAGTGGAAATTCCCTAACTTGGATAACAAAACTTTTGTTTTCATTTGTGGTGTGTGGATAAATTTTCTTAACGTACATTTGTTTATTGCATTAAATTCTTTCGATACATAAAGTCTATAATTTTCATTTTGTTGTGATCTGTTTGCCTTTTATCCATTTTTGTTTACGAGATGAAGGGAAATTGAAAACTCAAGCATTGATTTAAGAAAACATTGTACATCTAAAATGGAAATGCACAATGCACAATTGTAGAGAGATAATTGCCAAAAGTGTCAGTAATTTTTAGGGATTGTAAATTCTTTTTAGTTTTGATATATCCGGTTCTTCAATCGTCGGGAAAAGGGGGAGGCGGGGGATTTTTAACTAAGTGTTGACTCCCAATCCATAAGTCATTCCTTACAAAAATATAACCCGTTACACATGATAAATCACTTTACAATCATCTATGACCGTTAGGACAGCTTTTCGTAAATAGGCAAAATAATGGCTTGTTTGACTCGGGTAAATATCCCATAGCACGTTCACTTGAGAATTTAATGTTATTATCTTTAAAAGTTTTGGATCCATAGGTCATTTTGATCTTTAACATGTTTCAAGCATGCATATCCAATGTTTAAAACATGTGTAAAAAAATCTCTTTCTTATAAAAGTCCGAGCTATTAGGGTTGAACAAGTGAAATTTCCCAAACTTGGATAACAAAACTTTTGTTTTTATTTGTGGTGAGTGAATTAATTTTCTTTAATTACATTTGTATATTAATTTAGATTCTTTCCATACATAAACTTGAAAATTTTGATTTTTTTGTGATCTATTTGCCTTTTATCTCTTTTTTTGTTTTAGAGATGAAGGGAATGTGAAAACTCAAGCTTTGTTTAAGAAACAAATTATACATCTTAAATGGAAATGCACAATGCACAAATAAAGAGAGATATTTCCAAAAAGTGTTTATAATTTTTAGGGATTGTAAACGCTTTTTAGTTTTTATATATCATGTTCAGCAATAGTCGAGAAAAGGGAGAGGCGGGGAATTTTTAAATGAGTGTTGACTCCCAATCTTTGAGGCATTCCTTACAAAAATATAGCCCATTACTCATGATAAATCACTTTACAATAATCTATGATCGTTAGGTCAACTTTTTGTATATGCGGCAAATAATGGCTTGTTTGACTCGGGTAAATATCCCACCGCACGTTCACTTGAGTATTTAATTTTATTCTCTTTAAAAGTTTAGGATCCATATATCATTTGCATCTTTAACACGTTTAAAGAATGCATATCATTTTTTTAAAACATGTGTAGAAAAATCTCTTTCATATAAAATTCCGACCTAAAAGGGTTGAACTAGTGGAATTTCCCAAACTTGGGTAACAAAACATTTGTTTTCATTTGTGGTGTGTGAATAAATTTTATTTACTTACATTGGTTTATTGCCATAAATTTTTTCCATTCATAAACTCTAAATTTTTCATTTTGTAGTGATCTATTTGCCTTTTATCTCTTTTTTTGTTTACGAGATGAAGGGAAAGTGAAAACTCAAATGTTGATTTAATAAAAATGTATACATCTAAAATAGAAATTCACAATGCACAAATGTAGAGAGAGATAATTCCAAAAAGTGTCTGTAATTTTAAGGAATTCTAAACTCTCTTCAGTTTTTATATATCAGGTTCTGTAATCGTCAAAAAAAGGGGGAGGCCGGGGATTTTTAACTAAGTGTTGACTCCCAATCCAAAAGTCATTCCTACAAAAATATAGCCCGTTATGCATGATAAATAACTTTACAATCATCTATAATCGTTAGGTCAGATTTTTGTAAATGGGCAAAATAATGGCTTCTTTGACTCGGGTAAATATCCAACCGTATGTTCACTTGATAATTTAATGTTATTCCATTTAAAAGGTTTGGATCCATAGGTCATTTGAATCTTTAACATGTCTCAAGCCTATATATTCATTTTTTAAAACATGTGTAGAAAAATATTTTTCTTATAAAATTCTGAGATATTTGGGTTGAACTACTGGAATTTCCAAAACTTGGATAACAAAATTTTGTGTTCATTTGTGGTGTGTCAATAAATTTTGTTTACTTACATTTGTTTATTGCTTTAAATTCTTTCCATTCATAAACTCCAAAATTTTCATTTTGTAGTGATCTATTTGCCTTTAATCTCTTTTTATGTTTACGAGATAAAGGGAAATGGAAAACTCATGTTTTGATTTAAGAAAAAATTATACATCTAAAATGGAAATGCACAATGCATAAATATATAGAGAGATAATTCCAAAAAGTGTCTGTACTTTTTAGGGATTGTAAACTCTTTTCAGTTTTTATATATCAGGTTTTGCAATCGTCTGGAAAAGGGGGAGGCGTGGGATTTTTAACTAGGTGTTGACTCCTAATCCATAAGTCATTACTTACAAAAATGTAGCCCGTTACGCATGATAAACCACATTACAATCTTCTATGATCATTAGGTCAGCTTTTTGTAAATGGGAAAAATAATGGCTTGTTTGACTCGGGTAAATATCCCACTACACGTTCACTAGATAATTTAATGTTATTCTCTTTAAAAGGTTTGGATCCATAGGTCATTTGCATCTTTAACATGTTTCAAGCATGCATTTCCATTTTTTAAAACTTGTGTAAAAAAATCACTTTCTTAAAAAATTCCGAGCTATTAGGGATGAACTCGTGAAATTTTCCAAACTTGGATAACATAAATTTTGTGTTCATTTGTGATGGGTGAATAAATTTTCTATGCTTACATTTTTTTATTACATTAAATTCTTTCCATACATAAACTCTAAAATTTTCATTTTGTTGTGATCTATTTGCCTTTTATCTCTTTTTTTTTTAACGAGATGAAGGTAAAATGAAAACTCAAGTTTTGATTTAAGAAAAAAGTATACATCAAAAATGGAAATGAACAATGCACAAATGTAGTGTGAGATAATTCAAAAAAGTATCTATAATTTTTAAGGATTGTAAACTCCATTTAGTTTTCATATATCAGGTTCTGCAATTGTCGGGAAAAGGGCGAGGCAGGGGATTTTTAACTTTGTGTTGACTCCCAATCTATAAGTCATTAATTAAAAAAATATAGCCCGTTACGCACGATAAAAATTTTTACAATAATTTATGATCGTTAGGTTAGCTTTTTGTAAATGGGCAAAATAATGGCTTGTTTGACTTGGTCAAATATCCCACCGCACGTTCATTTGAGTTTAATGTTATTCTCTTTAAAAGATTTGGATCCATAGGTCATTTGAATCTTTAACAACTTTCAAGCATGCAAATCCATTTTTTAAAACATGTGTAGAAAAATATCTTTCTTATAAAATTTTGAGCAATTTGGATCAAGCTAGTGGAATTTCCCAAACTTGGATAACAAAACTTTTGTCTTAATTTGTGGTGTGTGAATAAATTTTCTTTACTTACATTTGTTTATTTCTTTGAATTATTTCCATTCATAAACTCTAAAATTTTCATTTTGTTGTGATCTATTTGCCTTTTATCTTTTTTTTTTTGTTTACGAGATGAAGGGAAAGTGAAAACTCAAGCTTTGAATAAAGAAAAAAGTATACATCTAAAATGGAAATGTACAGTGCAAAAATATAGAGAGATAATTCCAAAAAGTGTCCATAATTGTTAGGGATTGTAAACTCTTTTAAGTTTTTATATATCAGGTTCTTCAATCGTTGGGAAAAGGGGGAGGAGGGGGATTTTTAA